>NC_136065.1:1569293361-1570610282 GCF_964261635.1 Lissotriton helveticus | reverse complement strand
AAGCTAAGGAAGAAAATACCTACTTTTCTAAAAGTGGTATTTTCAAACACAGAACATAAAAATCTTTACTAAAAGTTGTTTTTAGGGGCGTGGTCAAGATGGCGACCCAAGAGGATGCTTATTCCAGTGGCTCCCCGTTCCGTGCTCCCCTCGCCGGCCACATTCTACTTCAAACTCCCCCATCAGCACACGGGGGTTAGCGGGGAGACGAGCACATACCTGGCACCTGGTCTGCTGGTGCTTTTGAAAGTCGGGTGCGGCGGTGGCGATCTTGAAAGGTTCAACTCCAGACATCATGAAATGGCGCCCTGACCGGGAGAGCGCCGGTGCACTCGAGAGTGGGGTCAGAGAAGGAGCCTCTGAACTTGTGGAGTCTGGGGAGCCAGCCAGCCCGAACCGGAGAGCTGCTAGATCACAGCTGTAGAGACCTCGTGGAGCAGCGAGTACCCGATCGCTGCCCCTGCGACAGCGAGCGGGAGGAGGGCCGTGAAAATTAAGACAGTGGCAGAGGGGCCTACACCTCAAGAGCTGAGGTCTGGGTGCTGCCCCTGCAGTTCACCCGCGGCACACCATCATCCTGTGTGCTGGAGGGGAGCGGCGCCTGCAGCCGGAGTGAGCAGAGAGGAAGCACTTTGGGCGCCCGATCTTCAGTTTATCTGGGGGCTCGGGTGCAACAGCGGCGGTCCTGAAGAGCCCGACCCCACGTAAGCAAACTCAGGGCGCGGGTTCAGAGGTCTAAGATCACCACTATCCAGGACAACTAAGGGCGGGAGCTCCAAGAGGACGTTAAAATTGCGGAAACCTTTCGGGCCTTCTATGCCGAGTTATACAGCGCAGATCTCTCTCTAGATAAAGGCGAGGCAGATTATTTGAACGAGGCGGCGGTAACAGCGCTCAATGAAGCCGGTGCTACTTCATTAGATGCACCTATCAGGATGGAGGAAGTGATAGCAGCGATTTTACGCCTGAAGCCTCTGAAAGCCCCGGGGCCGGACGGCTTCACAGCCAGCTTCTATGAAGCATTTTGTCCCCTACTGGTGGCACTCTTGAATAAGTTATTTAATACCTTCCAAGGGCCGGGCTCCACCCCCCAGACATGCTTGCGGCCGATGTCCTAGTACTGCCGAAGCCGGACAAAGCTGCTATTCAATGCGCCATTCTCCAGGCCTATATATCTGCTCAATCTCGATGTCAAACTCTTTACGGGGATCTTAGCAGCTAGATTAGGACCATGCTTACCTGGCATCATAGAGCCAGACCAATCGGGATTTATCCCAAATAGGAAATGCAGCGACAACACCAAACGACTTCTACATGTCATAGACAAAGCCCATTACAATGACTCTGATGCGGTGCTCCTCTCTGTCGGCGCTGAGAAAGCGTTTGACAGAGTGGACTGGGGCTTCCTGGACAAGACGCTCATACAATTCGGTATAGGTGATCGCATCAGAGCCTGGGTGGCCAGCTGCTATGATGCGCCCCGGGCATCTGTCCGATTCAACGGCATCGGTTCACAACCGTTTGACATCAGACTGGGCACTGGGCAGGGGTGCCCCCTCTCGCCTTTACTGTTTGCGCTATACATAGAGCCGCTTGCACAAAGAATAAGGGACAACCCGGGATATAACTGACATTACATTCGAGGGCGTACCGCAAACCATAAGCCTTTACGCCGATGACATCTTGTCGGCCCTGGATAACCACAAACAGTCCGTGTCAGCCTTCCTGAAAGAAATGGAGGTTTTTGGGAAGGTATCGGGGTTCAAAATGAATGTGGATAAGTCCATGATCCTTTCTTTGGACCGCAATGCTCGCAGGTCCACTAGCGGAACATTGACGTACGGGGGATTGGCTTCTCGCGCCTCAATCACTTACCTGGGAATCACCCTGACACCAAGTACAACGTAGACTGTTGACTGAAACTACTCAGATCCCTTCTCCCAAATCCAGGGAGACCTAAGAAACAAATGGAGACAACAACCGCTCTGACTGCTGGGTCGCGTAGGGGACAAACAAAATACACTCTAATCCACCACCAGGACATGTCACACACACCAGTACATGTCCGACCTTTAACATACACAGGACCCTGCTCACAGGGGTACCTTGAGCCTACCTTAGGGGGTGACATACATGTATGAAAAGGGAAGATTAGGGCCTGGCAAGTGGGTGCACTTGCCATGTCGACATGGCAGTTGAAAACAGCGCTCAGACACTTGAGCGGCAGGTCTGAGACCCCCTTTCAGGGCTGGTTCGGTGGGTGGCACAATCAGTGCTGCAGACCCACTAGCAGCATTTGATATACAGGCCCTGGCACTCTTAGTATACTTTACTACGGACATACTAGTAAACGAAATATGCCAATCATGGAAACACCAATATATAACACAATTTACAACAGGAGCACTTGCACTTTAACACTGAACAGAAGGGAGAAAGTGCACAGAGTCATAAAACTAGCAAAAACAGAGTCAAAACCGGGAGGTCAGAAAGCAAAAAGCCTGGGGAAACACGCCAAAAGATGCAAGGTCTAACAAAGTGACTTTTTGAATCTCTAGTTACCACAGCATCCAACCACAGTACAATATAAATATTAACCTTTAGTGCACAATGCAAACTGAAGAATAGACTATCGACTGGTGTCTATGGACCTGATATCCTAGATTAGGCACCCTTGCATTCTACTCAGATCCTTATCAGACAACTCCCCAATAGTTCTGGTACAGGACTGTAAGCAAGGTACCTGACATACTTGAACTTGGAGATCTAAACCAGAATTCTAATTAGATGTCTCTTCCAGGAATGAGCAGTGTAAAGCAATCAGTGAACACTCGACCTCAACCTGGTCTCTGTGCTGTGGATAACTACATTTTGGCTGGCCTTTAAAGTGTATGTTGTAGGTAAGGGCATAGCAAAGGAAGCAAAGACATTGACATTGCTGTGATAAGGATTAACATGACTTAAAAATTATTTTAGGTAGCTGGAAAAAATTAAACACGAGATCATAATTATGCCACACTTTCCTGAATGAATGAACCATTAAGCAATTACATAGAGGTTGCAGAGCACGAAAGGAGATTCTTGGCAAAGCAAGCTGAGGATTTGTGTATTAATAAATAACTGTGCATTATTAAAAATCTGCATAATCTTAATCTGCACTCAAATTCACACATTTATACTGACCTGATGCTATTTCATTTGAAACAATTTGATATGACCTGTTAAAATGTGGTATCCTGGCTAACTAGGCCTCAGTTGATTTTCAATACCATCTTGTAAAAAATGTATGTCACATTCACTATTTATTTCTGCTGAACATAGTCAAGCAAGTCATGTTTGTTTATTTCTGAATGACACTGTTCGTGAAGAAGACTCTTTGGCATGGACTTAGACTATAACATTTTTCCAAGGCTCTCACATGAGGTATTGCATTTATTCACAATGGTTTACTGTTGTTTCTGTAACTAGTTTGTTCTGGCACCTCCGGATGACATTAGGCAGGGCTAGCGAGTGTTCATTATTCACATAGTAGGTTAGTGCTTAGGTAGTAAGGCTGTACGATGTTTTTAAAGTCTATATTCTGATTTGTTGAACATGAATTGTCTTCCTCGCACCATGATTTAGCAGTTTATATACTGTTCCATGAGGCGATTTCATACATAAATGCCCAATTTTGGGGGTGAGCTGTCTGAGTTCTTACTGATTTTTCTGCATATTTGGAACTTGCTCTTTTATGGATTTTGCCTATTACTATGTATTGTGCTATTAAAGAGAGCCTTCACTGCAATGACGTTAGGCTTATAAATGAGATTAGCTGCATTTGAACAGTATTCCCAATCCACGCCACCAGTGGGAGTGTTTTTTGTAGTGTAAGGTTTTAGGATACAGCACACTCCCAAAACTCAGGGCAATAGGCTGGAGAAAGGTAGAACACCCAGTTGAGTACTGTCCAGTACACTTTGAAATATTGCATGCGTTCACACCACAGTGGAATCGGTCTACACTTCAGTAGAGACTATCTTATTGATATCACACATGGGCCGTACTCCTATCCCCATCCTATTATATGTGGACAACGCAGTTCAAATAGACCTACCTACAAATAGTCTCCGGCACCTCTTAGACTTGTTTTGTAATGTAAATGGAGGACCTATACCTCAAAGTTAATTTTTCATAGTTCTACATCATAACCAATGGTAGCCCTGGCACCAAATTAAAGTCTTTTAAGATGGGCAAATCAGCCTTATCAACGGTTAAAAATGTTAGTTATCTAGGGATTTTGTTTAAGCACCTATAGGCTGGTCATCACTCATAACATTGAGAGGCCAGATTTTTTAGGACATATTGAATCCAGTTTTAGATTTGCCAGCAAGCTTCAAAATAAACCAATTGAAGCAATGCTGAATATTTGCAAGAGTAAGTGTATGTCAGCATGCGTTTAAGGTACTTGCCTCTGGGGGCATAGAAACGTTATAACGCATAGAGAATCAAATTATGCGTAGACTTTTATGAGTCCTGGGAAGCACTCCCTCCCTAATTTGTCACAAAGAGCTTGGCATGCTGTCTCTGAAAGATGTGATAGGGCTAACACCCCTATTACTCTGGACAAAAATATGGCCATCACAAGAGGCTGGAATAACAAAATCTTGTATCTGCGATTGCCTTCTATTAGATGGGGCAGAACCAGGACCACCACTTAAGTACGTGAGGTTTCTTTTGCATGCTTATGTCTGTCCGATTTTTACAGGTCCCCCTTTTTAATTGGCCCAAATTTTAAGCAACGCGTTAAGAAAGCATACTTTGAGCACTGCAAAAATACCTCTTAGATGCACCCCAAAACATTCAAAGTATTGTACGTAAAGCTCAAGTAACAACAACCTCTGGTCTGGAGCCTTACCTGGGATGAATTATATACCCTACTTATCGTTATTGGCTTACCCTTTTTAAATTAAGGACTTTGCACTTTAAATTTGACTCTTCCACAATGGGCCCCTGGTATCAAGACGTACTCGCCTGCAGGTACCACAATATTGCAACTCGAACAATCAGCCACTTATTTCAGTTTTTCCACTTGTACCAGGAGCCAAGACTTTGATCCTTAGCATCCTTTTTACGGAAGGCCAATGTGAAACAGTACTAGGAAGGGCTACTGATTATGCAGGCACTAGGTTCTTCGAAGTTTGGTGTGCGGGACTCAATTGTATCAAATCAGCATTACACATTAGGAGGGCTTATGAACCTTAAAAGATGCAGTTTCTGTATGAATCAATTACAGTCAACACTTTTTAATCTTATGAAATGTTATGAATTGAACTGAATATGCTTGGTTTTATGTGACTCAGTGATATGTTTTTATTTACCATATTTTTATAACTATGTGATCTGCCTTTTGTGTCCTTATATGGCCTCTCGCCGAATACCATTTATCTTGACTTGACTTGATATCGCACTTTCATGATTGGAAAGGTTCACATGTCTGCCTTGAGGATTTACTAGAGGTAATAAAGTAGCTGCAGAGTGGTAAGGTATCTGGGCCTGATGGGATTTTAATTATATTTTATGAAACTTATGCTGATTTAAAATGCCCCCTCCTACTTAAGGAGTATGAAGAAGCCATTCTGGAAGGGTGACTTCCCATATTGACATTAGAGGACAGCACTTCTCAAACCCTAACAGATCAGAAGAACGCTGCGCATCATAAAGACTACGATAATTGCTTTACATTAACAATATGGTATTTGCAAAAGTTCTAGTTAGTAGGTTAAAACCACTTATGTCAGGTCTGGTACTTCCAGACCAGACTGATTTTATACCCAGTGTTAGAATTGGGAGTCTCTAGTTGGCACAGATAGGTACTTGTGCCAAATAGGGACACTCTCCTGTAGTCAGGATAAGGGGGTTTACACTCCTAAAATAACCCCTACTCACCCCCTTGGTAGCGTGGCACGAGCATCATCATCACCACCTCATCATCATCACCTTCTTCATGATCCCATTCTCCAAGCACACTTCCCAGCCCTAGCCGGAAATATTGAAAGTGATGCAGTCCTCCTCCATAACTGGGTCACACAAGAAATCTCAAAACGTAGCCCCGCTAATCCCTCTGACAGATGCCAGAAGAAAACTAAAAACAACGCCCCCTGGTTCACCCTTGACTTAGCCTCTGCGCACCTACTTTGCAGGAAAGCTGAGCGTAAGTGGCGTCGAACCTACAACAACGACGATCGCCATACCTATGTCCTTCAGAAGAAAAACTATCTCTCTAAGATTAAATCGGCCAAAAGAACTTTTTACGTTAAAGCTATTAAAGAAGCTAGTCAAAAACAAAAAACTTTAGTCTCTATAGTAAAAACTTTCACTCAGCCTAAAGCTCTTCAACCCGAAATCCCCCCATCTCAAGACCTATGTGACAAGATCTCAGATTACTTCTTCGAAAAAATTGCCTCCATCCAAAAGAACTTCCCCGACCCCCCACCCCTCAACACTCCTCCCTTGCCCGGCCAATTCCACGCGACAGCAGGCAGTCTTAAAAAGTTCACTCCAGTCACTCTGGCCCAAACAAGAGATGCGATTCTATCATGCAAATCCGGCTCCCCCTCCGATCCTTGTCCCCCCAAGATCCTCCACCAAATTATTCTTATTTAGAATTTTTTTTATTGGCATACAAAAGAAGGCCGTACAAAAAATATATATATACAGGTCTGAGTACAATGGTGGCGGTCATATCTATTGTTCTCCCTCCACTGGAGAAGAAAAAAAGGAAAGGAGAGGAGGAGAAAGGAGGGGGGGGGTGCGCACGCACGTTATTGTCCTTAATTGTCCTTTATTGGGTCTTCCTCAGGAGCTCGTCGAGCGGGTCCCACATGTGCAGCTTGGCTTTATGTTCTTTTGAGAAAGTGCCTGTAATGTTGTCGGCTCCTCTCAGGAAGGTGACCCAGTTGATCCATGTTTTGAAGTTTGCTTTGGCTGTGTTTTTCCAGTTCGTTAGGATTATTTTAAGGGCTGCTGTGAGTAGTAGGTCTAGGAGTTCTCTCTCTTCTCTACTTTTTAGGTTCGCTGTTAGGTGCTCAGTCGCCAGGCTGACGAAGCTGATTTCCAGATTTGTTTTGAGCATATCGTTCAAGAAAGTGTTGATGAGATAAACCCTACTATCAATGACATAGTTAACCTATCCCTCAGTTCTGGAGCTGTTCCCCGATTATGGAAAAAGGGTGTTGTCAAACCCCTCATGAAGAAAGCCAATAAATCCCCTGTGGATCTGACCAATCTTCGTCCAATCACCCTTCTCCCGGCTTTGGGAAAAATAACAGAGCAGCTAGTCCACCAAGAACTCAAATCCTACCTAGAAACTCACAACATACTTCACCCTCAGCAATCTGGTTTCCGGCCCAAACATTCCACTGAAACCGCCCTGATCGAACTGACAGAAACCATTAAAACGTTACATGACCAGAGGAAGAAAGCCATTCTGATACTTCTCGACCTCACGGCGGCGTTCGACACCATATCCCACCCTATTCTGATCAACAGATTGATGGACATTGGCATCTCGGACACTGTACTATCATGGATCAGTTCTTTTCTCAGCGATAGATCCCAAACTATCGCATTGGGCCCTTTTCAATCCAAAGAGACAAAGGTCTCATCGGGAGTACCTCAGGGATCCATTTTGAGCCCCCTGCTTTTTAATATTTATCTCATTCCCCTCCTCAACCTTGTTGAATCATTCGGCATACCTGTCACCTCGTATGCCGATGATACTCAGTTGATCGTTCCCCTAGACGACAGCTCCAACAATGCTGAGCTCAACCTTAAAAACTGCCTCACTGCGGTCTTCCAATGGATGGACTCCAACCACCTCCGGTGTAACTCTAGTAAAACAGAGATCCTCCCCATTGGAAAGAACACCCCTTTCTGCCCTGCGCTCTGGTGGCCTGATAACTCTGTCGCCCCCCCCCAGACCGTCACCACTGCTAGAAATCTTGGTGTACTTTTTGATTCTGACCTTTCATTTGACCAGCATGTCATGACAGTGGCCGGTAGATGCTTCGGTATAATCAAATCACTAAGAAAGTTCTTCGACTTTCTCCCCCTTGAGGCCAGAAAAACGGTAACAGTGGCCCTCATTATTTCGCGTATCGACTACTGTAACGGCCTCCTGGCTGGGACCAAGAAGTCCACTCTCTCTAAACTCCAAAGTATCCTACATACCGCAGCACGCCTCGTCCTAAAACTACCCCGCAAATCCTCAATCTCGGCAGCCCTTAAAATTCTTCATTGGCTACCCCTGCACAAAAGAATACTCTTTAAAATACTCACTGTTGCCTTCCGGGCCTATAACAAAACGGGCCCCAAATATTTAATCAGGCGATTCCCACACTACTCCCCGAACCGTGCGCTGCGCTCCGCACAAGAAAATCTCATTGCCAGCACCAGGTTTAACCTGAAGTCAAAAGGGGGGAAAACCCTAAGCCACCTTGCAATCAAAGCCTGGAACAGCATGCCCATTCACTTAAGACAGCAGACCCTAGAGAAACCCTTTCGAAAACTTCTCAAAACATGGATTTTTAACCTCTCTGACGACTGGACCAAAGCAGCTATCTAGCCCCTTCCTCCCCACCCCTCGTTCTGGTTTTAAGGATTTTCAGCGCCATGATGCTCCCTCCGGAGCGACCGCCGCGCTTTAGAAATACTCCTTCAAATATCAAATATCAAAATATCAAATATCAAGGCTTTATCTCAGAGACGTTGTAAGTTAAGCATTTGTGACCACATACAGTAACCCAGTGACAACACTACAAATGGACACCACACAAGGTTTTATATAAAAAATAACTATGCTTTATATAGAGTTACCACAAGACCAATAAATGACAAAAAGAATCCACAATACTATTAGATTTCAAGAGTTCTGGTTAAAAGGCTTAAATCAAAGTTCTGTGCGAGTCGGTAGCCTTGTCCGGCTACAGTGTTGCTGAAATAATACAGAGTCTAACAAATCCAGCGGACTGCGGCGGTCTGGGCCCATTCAAATGTCGACAGACTCAGTCACAGTACCTTTGACTTGAGGCGGCCGGCACAGATGTGCGAGCCGGTTCCAGTGTTCATCGCGGTGCAGAAAAGAAAGCGTTGCAGGACGCGTTGTACCTCGATGCAGTGCAGGCAGCGGCCCGTTGACCGAGTCAGTGGATTCAAGGCTTGCGTTGCAGGGCGAGACAGTGCTTCGTTGCAGTGCTTCCAGCTTGAGGTGCGGCGACAGAGCCGGAGTTTGGGAGCTGGCGTCGATCAGTCTGGACACCAGTGTGAGTCGGGTGGTGCGTCGCGAACATCAGACGCCCCACAGGAGGTGGAGCCAGCATTGTGGAAGGCAAGTACAATACTGGAGCACTTTGTTGACAGTCTTCCTTCTCTTCTTTCAGTGTGCAGGGCAGAGACATCAGACGCACCACAGGGGGTGGAGTCGACATTGTAGAGGGAAGGCCCAGCCCTATTCAGGTCCCAGGTGCAACTCCTCCCTCCCATCTAGATGCCGATCTCCCTATTCACCACTGGGCTGCCCCAGCCTGTCTCTTGGAATCCCCCAGCCCTGTCACTCACAAAACCAGACAAAGAAATACACAACCTTGCAGAGTCAGGCTGAAATGGTTAGGCAAGCAAATACCTACTTTCTAAAAGTGGTATTTGCAAACACAGAATATTAAAATAAACTTCACTAAAAGATGTATTTTATTATTCTGAGTCCAGGCATACTAAACTCGAATTTCTATCATGTTCTCTGAGTAAAAATCTAGCAGCCCATTCTGGCCTATGGAGAACAAGTAGCCTTGCAATAGTGAAAAACGAAAATGGCTGTAATTCACTATTAGGACATTCCACACACATCAGGGCTTGTCCTACCTAATACTTAAAATGCACCTGCCCTTGGGCCTACCATAGGGGTGACTGATATGAAGAAAAGGGAAGGTTTAGGGACTGGCAATTGGGTGCACTTGCCCAGTCAGCATGACAGTACCAGACTGCACGCAGGCTCTGCAATGGCAGACCTTAGACACGTTTTACAAGGCTGCTTCTGTGGGTGGCACAACCAGTGCTGCAAGCCCACTAGCAGCATTTAGAATTACACAACCTGGGCACACTCAGTGCACTGTACTAGGGTCTGACAAGTAAACCAAATATCCAATCATAGAACCACTAATCAATACATTAGTTTACAGTAGGGAGCACTCGCACTGTGGCACTGGACAGCAGTGGCACAGTGCCCAAAGCATCTAACACCAGCAAAAACATATGAGGCAACAAAAAAAATGGTAAATAAAAACATATATGTTTTAGGTATTAACTAAAATGGGCCTGGTTAGGCATTTTATCAAAATTAACGTGTTCCGTAGGAACCCCTTGGCCAGAGTGTTTATCAATGGGCAGTGGCACCGGACAGTGTTGCCCTCTATCACCACTCTTATTTGCCATTTCTGTGGAACCCTTGACCTTTGTTTACAGACAGATGCATGCACATAGAGGAATTTATATAGGTGGCAGGCCATTGGTTGTATACCTGTACATGGACAATGTCCTTCTGTATATACAGAACACAACTGGAAACATGAATCCAATTGTTCAAGAAACTGATTGATTCAGTGTTATCGCTGGACTAAAAATTAATTGTGCAAACCGAAGTAGCCAGATTGTCATGTTTTCTTCATTTATCATGGACATGTCCATACATAGCTACATTTTGGGGGGCAATTTGTGAATGCACTGTACAAGATGAGATAAATCCTTGCACTGTCGTTCCTATTATTGGCATTGTTAGGCTTGAGGATATGTAGCCGTGACTCTACTTTTGGCAAAGTGTGAAACTGCAGTGTGACGGATGAAATGTTCAACACCTACACCTACACCTAAAAAACGTAAAGAAGACTTAAGTTATTGAAGTGATTTGGTAGTCCTCTTTAAGGACTGATTCGCCCAGTGGCAATATCGTGGGACTTCAAGGACTCACTGAAAACATAACCTTTTTTTTGTTTTTACACATTTCTTTATTGGTTTTATCACAAGTAGAAAAAGAAACAAAAAACCATAATAGTGACAATTCCGAAGTGCCACTCACAAACGATATTACATCAAACATAATTAACAAATGTGAACGGTGGAGTCACACCTAGCCTACAGCAAACATAAGGAGATGATAGACTGAGCGCTGAACCTTTTCAGACACTCACCCCCAGTCACAGATCTGGGTTGAATCTATCATCGTTCTTTAGCTAACTTCGCCGCCCCAGTTCATACCACAAATCCAGTCCCAGGATGCTTGTTTCTGGTCCAGGGAGTACCCGCTGGCAGTTCGGGCTGGACTGTTCCCAGGAGGAACAGGGTCAAGACTGATTTGCACATGGCTGGGTCTGAACTGAGGTGGGAAATTGAGCTAAAGAACGATGATGGATTCAACCCAGATCTGTGACTGGGAGTGAGTGTCTGAAAAGTGTCCGTGCTCGGTCAGTCATCTCCTTGTGTTTGTCATAATAGTCGAGACATGTCACACCCCCAACTTCAGGTGTGGTAGCATGTCATAATGAAGAAGGCCCCTGCATGGACATGGGTCGCAGTATGGTGCATCGTGGCAATAGTCCCTGGGCTACAACATGATTTGGAAATACACCCAGGAACATGTGTGCACCAGTAAAGGGTAATTCACACATGGAGATGTAAGAAGATCCTGTAGGCCAGTGTGAGTGGTGACACCGGGGCCAGGACACCAATTCTGGGGTGCCCGTCAGGACCCCCCCAATGAGATCCACACTCCACGGTTGTAAGGGGCAATGTTGGTGTGGCTGTATTACCTATGTGGAGTCCTCACAGGGGCATGGTCCCGCTATCTTATGTGCTGGGATGGCTCATCATATGAGTTGAAGGATGGGACAGAAGGACCTAAGGCAGGGTTCGAGGTGGATGTGCATCATTTTTTTCCTCCAAGTTTCTGATGTAGGTATCTCAGCACCCATTTTGAGCATCCCCCCTCCATGTGTACGTGCCACTATGAGTACATCCAGATTAGCTTTTGCCTATTTCAGCATTGTGGAGAGCCAACATTGTGTATCAGCGGCGTCCGAATGGTGCAAGGGCCACATATTGAACATGCTCTTGTTACCCATCCAGCCCTGAAAGTATTTTGACACCCTGACACACATAGTGCCATTCAGCGGAGAGGTGGAGCAGTCCCAGGCAACTTCTGGAACACAATTAAAGTTGCTGCCTGATGTGCTGGGATTGTCTGGGTCCCAGAAAAGAGCTGGGGTGAGGAGACCTGAAACAGGAGAATGAATAGTATTGGGGACATAAACAACCACCTGCATGAGTGGGGCACTGTCCATATGTCCTTCCACCACCACGTACCTACCCTTGGTGTCAGTTCTGTGTATGTCTTTCACAAATGTAATCCCCGTGGCATTCCATATCATGCCCCCCTTTGCATATGGGATGTTGTAGTGCCATACACCTGTCCCCTCCATTTTACATTTACTTTTTGTAACTCTGCCTGTATCAAATACATCTCAGGCAAAAAAGCTATGTCTGTGCAGCGCCGTTTAAGATATGTATGAACACAGTACTTCTTTGTGGTAGTGACCATGCCCTTCACATTTCAGGTCAGCAAGTTATAGTTTGGGGTAGTGTGGCCTGTAGGTGTGCCCATTAAATATGGTGGTAAGGAGTGATGCATCACATTCCACAATTCCCATTTCCCCAAAACTCCAGTGTGAAGGCCCCCGCAAACGTTTGATCAACGATAAAGAGAACAGTGCAGTACAGGCCCATGCCACAGAATTATATGTAGAAAACTTAATCTGTGCATCAAAAGAAAACACAAGATGTGTAACCCTTGCGACAAAGACTCGGCTGAGTGACTAGCATTAACCTTCCAACAAATGAACAACAACCAAAGAGAAATATGTAATAAAATACATGTCCTCTTTAGAGAGATCAGGCTCATGGACACAAGGGCCGTCTCCAATGATCTGGGCGTCCAATCCTCCCTCGTGAGGTTCTAAGGTGTCTCTAGTAGGTATTGGTGAGCAGTCCACACCACTTCTCACACAGCAAAGACCAAACCCCCACCCTTCATAGCATATTATCTGCCAGTCATGGCGTCAACACCTGCCCCTGGGACTACTCCCAAGCAGAGGCCATTGTTGTGTAGTTCCTACAAATCTATATAGGATCTGCTTTTTTAGATAACATAAACTAAGGGATTGGTGTCCAGACTGATTCCAGGCACCCCAAAGGTTATGTTAGTTTGTGGACCAGCTAGCTCACATGGGCCACTACGAGCCCCTCTTACCAAGGAGAGAATAGTTTCTGGCAACTATTCAACATGACAACCCTGACCCCTCAGGGATCATAAAAATTGTACAGTACTTTTCGCTCAGTCACTTGTGCTTACTTTGTCTCAGAGAGATACACAGAATAAACGGTGGGGACGTTTTCAATAAGTATTTATTGAACCAACATCATTCTAGTATAAAATATGTCTGCTGCAACAACCATGAGACCGAAACAAATATATACGATTATGAGCACCAGTAGAGCAAAGAAAATGTAGAATTCTACCATAGTGCTAAAACAATGACAATATGCAGGCATATAGATACATAACAGTAAAAATGCATACTCCTACGAAGCAAACCCTAACTATATGTACCTAAGTGTACCTAGCATGTATGTTGGTTGATAGCCAAGAATCCCCGTTTGGATAGAGCCAACACCATTACCTGATGTGGGAGCGCAAAGGACCCTGTCTTGGTCTTGAGATGGCCATCCTGCAAGAGATCTGAGAGACAACTGCGTGCTGCAGTGTCCTGCTTGCAGGGACCTCAGCGTCTTGCGTTAGCATTTCTGAATGGAAGTCTGTCTCTCTGGTTTACCCAGTGAAGATGTAGCACTTATATACCTGAAAGGTACCCTCAGGGGTTCTTCCTAGAAGTATAACATGGGCCTGTTGGGCAAAGATGATGACAGAGATGGCCCTTATACAGAGGTATTATGAAGAAGATGACAATCCTGCTGTGATGCTGAGAATCTTCCTGCATAATACATGAGGCTAGTTTTCGGAGAAAACCACATGAGTCATGTAGCACCTATCCAGGGAAAAGGTCAGCGCCAGACCTGTTATGTAGAACAATGGTAGGACAGATGTAGGTAAAAGGTTGTGTAACTACCTAGGCCTATATTGGGGTACATTGGGGTACATAACACCATGGAGCCATTAGTATCCTACTGTGAGAGGCACAGTCTGACCGTAACTCCTCAAAAGAGTTCTGACCATATTTCTGCACCACTTGCCCGTGCTCGCACCCTGGCCGCCTGTGCCATGAAGGGGCAGCTCTGGGTCCCCCGCTCCTCCTGCGCCTCAGTTGCAATGTCATCTATTTACCAGTGTTCCAGTTCTTTGATGTGGGCTTCGCTATTCCCTTGGCATGTAACCAGGCTCATGCGTCTCCAGGAGTCAAGAAAGAATAGGCTCACTCATCATCCATCACCTTAAGTTTAGCAAGATAGAGAAGAGCATAGTATAGGCCTAGCTCCTGAAGGAGGTGCTTCACCACAGTGTGCGACTTGCGAAGATGCTGCATGTCCACAGTAAATTCTGCCCTCAAAGTGCCAGGGACCTTTCATCCAAAACAACTTCAGAATAAAGTCTCTCTCTCTATCATTAAGATGTTTTGCAATTACTTGACTCGTATGGGCCCCTGATGGCAGTGACCTCCCAGGTAGATAATGTGCTTTCTCCACAGAGAATTTGGGTACATTGCCTGTCAGCACTGTGGTCATTGGCCACTGATTGAGGAAGAGTTCTGTACTCAGCCCCACCCCCCAGTATGCCAGAAATCCCAAGAAGTGGACAGTATTATTCCACGAGCCCCAATCTGCATCCTCTAATGTGGAGAGGTCACCTCCACCCTCATGTCCTTCAGCTGGGTTTGTAGCTCTTGCAATGTGGGTAACATCATAGTTAATGTGGATTCATCATCATGCACATATTCCACCAGTTTCCTGTGGTCCGTACAGAGCAGGTTCACATCCAAGGAGACTGCCTTGATCTTTAACTTCAGCGTGGCTTGTGTGTCCAGAATTGCCTGCAATATCTTTTCAAACTGTAAAGAGTGACTGTAGAGAGTGGCCCAGAGTGCCGGCCACATTATCAGGACGGGTGGAGTGCCCCCTGAATCCCCAATGACTGAGGTGGGGTTCTTAGCAGGTTTTGGCTTCACCATCATACCCACATTGGTATCAACCCCTACTGGATGCACCAGCAGGTTCTAGACGGTGTGCCACCGCCCCTGACTCATCACCAGGTTTGGGCCACGGGTAAGTTCAGTGTAATGCTGGGGCAGCACGTGGTGTCTGCCAGGCCCCCTCATAGGAACGGAATGTAAAAAAAAGTTGGTGGAATGTTATCAAAAATGCGAACAAAAACTATAATTTGCTATCAAATATAAGGCAACTTTAGGTGGTCAATTGCTAAAGGGTAACCCATGAAAAGAAGGGGTTTTGAGGTATTACAACCAATGCAAAAGCTGTAACATTTGGTATCTCTATAGTAGGAGATGTTAGAAAACTCAAGAAAGGGTGCCAGTTGGCAGACAAGTACTATGCTCACTAAGCCAACATAAGACAATGTCCAATTGAATCCTGGTAATTTATAAACCTTGTTCAAAATATTATAGTTGGTATGGGCCATTAAATCTGGTATTCCCCAAAGAAACCGGATGTGAAAGTTTGCGTGATGACATTAAAAATGTGAAAAGAAACTGCAATCTGGTATCAAACCAAAAGGCATTTCCAGTTGATCAATGGCTAAAAGGTAACCCTTGAAAAGTTGTAAAAGGTGTTGGAAGACTCAGGGAAGGGTGCCATTTGGCAGAGCAATACTGTGCTCACGCAGCCAACACAAGACTACATCACATTGAATCCTAGTAAGATCTAATCCAAGAAACACTTGGATACAAAATATTATAGCCAGTATTGGCTATTATATTTGGTATTCCCTAAATGAACCCAACATAAAACCTTGTGGAATGATGTAGAAAATGTGAAAAGATACTGCAGTCTGCTATCAAATGAAAGACAATTTGAAGTGGTCAATGGCTAAAGGGTAACCCATGAAACGTAGGGTATACGAGATATCACAACAATGCGTGTTCCATTTTTTTGGTATCCCCATTGTAATCGGTGTTGGAAAGCAAAAGAAAGGGTGCTATTTGCCATAGAAATACTGTGCTCATCCATCCAACATAAGACCATGCCAAATTGAAAACTGGTAAGTTCTAACCCCAGAAACACAAAGGGATACCAAATATTATAGACGGCAAAGGCCATTATATTTGGTATCCCCTAAGTGAACCAGATGTCAAATCTAGTGGAATCATGTAAACAATGTAAAAAGCTGTTGTAGTCTGCTATCAAATAAAAGGCAACTTAAAGGGTTCAGTGGCTAAAGGTTAACCCATGAAACATAGGGGATAAGAGATATTACATCAATGTGTGAGCAAAAATATCTGGTATCCACATTATAAAGAATGTTGGTAAGCAAAATAAAGGGTACTATTTGGCATGGAAATATTGTGCTCACCCATCCAAAATAAGCCCATGTCAAATTGAATCCTAGTGAGTTCAAACCATAGAGACACAGGGGATACCAAATATTATAGTTAGTATAGCCCATTATATATTGGTATCTCATAAAGGAACCAGGGGCATATTATCAAGAAAGGCGATAAAATTATCGCCGCTTTAGCGGCAGGAAACTGCCGCTAAAGTGGCGATAATGGCCTTGATAATATGTCCTTGTGAATTCCCATAACAGCCCAGGTTAACACCAGAACCTGGGCTGCTATGGGAAATCACAAGGGCATATTTTCAAGGCCATTATCGTCACTTTAGCGTCCGTTTCCTGCCGCTAAAGCAATGATAATTTTATCGCCTGTCTTGATAATATGCCCCCAGGTGTAAAATGTGGTGGAATGATGTATTTGATGTGAAAAGATACTGTAGTCTGCTAACAAATATAAGGCAACTTCAACTGCTGAATATCTGAAGGGTAGCCCATTAAACGTAGGGGATACTAAGTATTACAGCAATGTGTGAGCCATAATATTTGGTATCCCCACAGTAACCGATGTTGGAAAGTTAAAGGAAGGGTGCTATGAGGCATAGAAACACTGTGCTCACCAATCCAACATAAGACCATGTCAAATTGAATCCTGATAAGTTCTAACTCGGGAAACACAGGGGATACCAAATAATATAGCAGGTATAGCCAATAATGTATGGCATCCCCTAAAGGAACCAGATGTAAAATGTTGTGGAATGATGTATAAAATGGTCAAAGTCTGTTATCAAATAAATGGCAACCTCAACTGGTCAAGGGCCACAGGGGATAGCAAATATTATAGATGATATAGCCCAATATATATGGTATCCCATAAAGGAACCGGATTAGGAATGTTGTAGAATGATGTAAAGGTTGTGAAAAGATACTGTAGTGTGCTAACAAATAAAAGACAACTTCAACTGCTGAATGTCTCAAGGGTAGTCCATGAAACGTGGGGGATACGAGGTATTACAGCAATGTGTGAGCCATAATATTTGGTATCCCCATGGTAACCAATGTTGGAAAGTTAAAGGAAGGGTGCTATTAGGCATAGAAATACTGTGCTCACCAAGCCAACATAAGACCATGTCAAATTGAATCCTGGTAAGTTCTAACTTGGGAAACATAGGGGATACCAAATATTATAGCTGGTATAGCCAATAATATATGGTATCCTCTTAAAAAACGGATGTAAAATCTTGTGGAATGATGTATAAAATGGTAAGAGCTACTGTGGTCTGCTATCAAATAAATGTCAGCCGCCAATGGCTGAACGGAAGCCCATGAAATGCAGAGGATAAGAGATATTACAGCAATACGTGAGCCATAATATTTGGTATCCCATAGTAACTGATGTTGGAAAGCAAAAGGAAGGGTGCTATTTGGCATAGAAATACTGTGCTCATCCACCCAACATAAGACCATGTCAAATTGAATCCTGGTAAGTTCTAACCCAAGAAACACATTGGATACGAAATATTATAGCTGGTATAGCCCATTATATAGGGTATCCCCTGAAGGAACTGGTTGTAAAATCTTGTGGAATGATGTATAAAATGTTAAAAGCGACTGTAGTCTGCTATCACATAAATGTCAGCCTCAACTGGTCAATGACAGAATGGTAGCCCATGAAATGTAGGGGATACGAGATATTACAGCAATCTGTGAGCCATAATATTTGGTATCCCCATAGTAAATGATGTTGGAAAGCAAAAGAAAGAGTGATATTTGGTATAGAAATATTGTGCTCCCGCATGCAACATAATGTGATGTCAAAATGAATCCTGGTAACTTCTAACCGGAGAAACACTGGAGATACCAAATATTGTAGCCGGTAAAGTCCATTATATCTGGTATTCCCTAAGGGAACCAGATGTAAAATCTTGTGGAAAGATGTCAAAAATCTGAAAAGATGCTGTAGTCTGTAGTTTCTAACGGTTAATGGGTAATCCTTGGAAGGTTGGGGATTCAAGATATTGCGGCAATGCGTGAGCTATACTATTTCGTATACTCATTGTAAACGATGTTGGAAAGCAAAAGGAAGGGTACTATTTGGCATAGAAATACTGTGCTTACCCACCCAACATAAGGCCATGTCAAATTGAATCCTGGTAAGTTCTAACACAAGAAACACAGGGAATACCAAATATTATAGCCGGTATAGTCCATTACATGTGGCATCGTCTAAGGAATCCTAATGTAAAATGTTGTGGAATGATGTATAAAATGGTAAAAGCTGCTGTAGTCTGCTATCAAATAAATGTCAACCTCAACTAGTCAATGGCTGAATGGTAGCCCATGAAATGTCGGGGATATGAGATATTACAGCATTGTGTGAGCCATAATATTTGGTATCCCCATAGTAACCGATGTTAGAAAGCAAAAGGAAGGGTACTATTTTGGATAGAAATTCTGTGCTTACCCACCCAATATAAGACCATGTCAAATAGAATCCTGGTAAGTTCTAACCCGAGAAACCCAGGGGATGCCAGATATCAGAGCCGGTAAAGTCCATTACATGTGGTATCTTCTAAGGAATCCTAATGTAAAATGTTGTAGAATGATGTATAAAATGATAAAAGCTGCTGTAGTCTGCTATCAAATAAATGTCAACCTCAACTGGTCAATGGCTGAATGGTAGCCCATGAAATGTTGGGGATACGAGATATTACTGCAATATGTGAGCCATAATATTTGGTATCCCTATAGTACCCGATGTTGGAAAGTTAAAGGAAGGGTGCTATTAGGCATAGAAATACTGTGCTCACCAATCCAACATAAGACCATGTCAAATTGAATCCTGATAAGTTCTAACTCGGGAAACACAGGGGATACCAAATATTAAAGCAGGTATAGCCAATACTGTATGGTATCCCCTAAAGGAACCAGATGTAAAATGTTGTGGAATGATGTATAAAATGGTCAAAGACTGTTATCAAATAAATGGCAACCTCAACTGGTCAATGGCTTAATGGTAGCCCATAAAATGTAGGGGACATGAGATATTACAGCAATACGTTTGCCATAATATTGGGTATCCCCCATAGTAACCAATGTTGGAAAGCAAAAGGAAGGGTGCTATTTGGCATAGAAATATTGTGCTCATCCATCCAACATAAGACCATGTCAAATTGTATCCTGGTACATTCTAACCCGAGAAACACAGGGGGTACCACATATTATAGGCGAGAAGGCCATTGTATTTGGTATCCCCTAAGTGAACCTGTTATAAAGTCTTGTGGAATAATGTAAAAAATGTGAAAAGCTAATGTAGTCTGCTAACAAATGAAATGCAACTTCTACTGGTGAATGTCTAAAGGGTAGCTCATGAGACGTAGGGGATACGAGATATTACAGCAATACGTGAACCATAATATTTGGTATCCCCATAGTAAATGATGTTGGAAAGCAAAAGAAAGAGTGATATTTGGTATAGAAATATTGTGCTCCCGCATGCAACATAATGTGATGTCAAAATGAATCCTGGTAACTTCTAACCGGAGAAACACTGGAGATACCAAATATTGTAGCCGGTAAAGTCCATTATATCTGGTATTCCCTAAGGGAACCAGATGTAAAATCTTGTGGAAAGATGTCAAAAATCTGAAAAGATGCTGTAGTCTGTAGTTTCTAACGGTTAATGGGTAATCCTTGGAAGGTTGGGGATACAAGATATTGCGGCAATGCGTGAGCTATACTATTTCGTATACTCATTGTAAACGATGTTGGAAAGCAAAAGGAAGGGTACTGTTTGGCAAAAAAATACTGTGCTCAACCATCTAACATAAGATCATGCCAAATCGAATCCTGGCAAGTTCTAACCCAAGAAACATAGTGGATACGAGATAATATACCTGGAATAAGCCATTATATATGGTATTACCAAAGGGAACCAGATGTAAAATCTTGTGGAAAGATGTAAAAAATGTTAAAAGATGCTGTAGTCTGCTTTCATATACAAGGCAATTTCAAGTGGTCAATGGCTAATGGCTAACAAAAGAAACGCAGGGGATGCAAGATAGTACAGCAATGCCTGAGCCATAATATTTGTTATCCCCATTGTAAAAGATGTTGGAAAGCAAAAGGAATGGTGATATTTGGCATAGAAATACTGTGCTCACCCATAGCACATAAGACCATGTCAAATTGAATACTGGCAAGTTCTAACCCCAGAAACATAAGGGATACCAAATATGATAGACGGTAAAGGCCATTATATATGGTATCCCCATAGAGAATCTGACGTACATTCTTGTGGAATAATGTAAAAAATGTGAAAAGATACTTTAGTCTCTTATCAAAGAAAAGACAACTTTAAGTGGTCAATGGCTAAACGGAACCAATGAAACGTAGGGGATACGAGATATTACAGCAATGAGCCATAATATTTGGTATCCCCTTTGTAAACAATGTTGGAGAGCAAAAGGAATGGTGCCCTTTGCCATAGAAATACTGGGCTCATCCATCCAACATAAGACCATGTCAAATTGAATACTGGTAAGTTCTAACCCCAGAAACACTAGGGATACCAGATTTAATAGCCGGTATAGGCCATTATATTTGGTATCCCCTGAGCGAACTGGACGTAAAATCTTGTAGAAAGATTTTAAAAATCTGAAAAGATGCTGTAGTCTACTTTCAAATAAAAGGCAACTTCAAATCTCCATTGGTTAATGGGTAACGCATGAAAAGTAGGGGATACAAGGTATTGTAGCAATGCGTGAGCCATAATATTTGGTATCCCCATTGTAAACAAAGTTGAAAACCAAAAGGAAGGGTACTGTTTGGCATAGAAATACTGTGCTCACCCATCTAACATAAGACCATGCTAAATCAAATCCTGGCACGTTCTAACCCAAGAAACACAGGGGATACCAGATATTATAGCTGGTATAGGCCGTTATATATGGTATCCCTAAGGGAACAGGATGTAAAATCTTGTGGAATGATGTTAAAAATGTGAAAAGATACTATAATCAGCTATCAAAGAAAAGAAACGTTCAAGTGGTCAATGGCTAAAAAGTAAACCATGAAACGTAGGAAACACAACATATTGCAGCAATGCGTGAGCCATAATATTTGGTATCCCCTTTGAAAAGGACTTGGAAAGCAAAAGGAAGGGTGCTACTTCCCATAGAAATACTGGGCTCAGCCATCCAACATTAGATCATGTCAATTTGAATACTCCTAATCTCTAACCCCAGAAACACAGGGGATACCAGATATAATAACCGGTATAAGCCAATATATTTGGTATCCCCTAAGGTAACCGGTCGTAAAATTTTGTGGAATTATGTAAAAAATCTGAACAGATACTATCGTCTGCTATCATATAAAAGGCAACTTCAAGTGGTCAATGGCTAAAGGGTAACCCATTAAACGTTGGGGATACGAGATATTACAGCAATGTGTGAGCCATATTTGGTATCCCCATTGAAAACGACATTGGAAAGCAAAAGGAAGGGTGCTATTTGGCATACATATACTGGGCTCACCTGTCTAACATAAGACCATACCAAACCTAATCCTGGTAAGTTCTAACACAATAAACACATGGGATACCAAATATTATAGCAGTTATAGGCCATTATATATGGTATCCCCTAAGAGAACCAAACGTACACTATTGTGGAATTATGTAAAAAGTTTGAAAATATACTGTAGTCTGCTATCATGTAAATGGCAACTTCAAGTGGTCAAAGGCTAATGGGTAACAAATGAAATGCAGGGGATACAAGAAATTACAGCAATGCGTGAGCCATAATATTTGGTATCACCATTGTAAAAGATGTCAGAAAGCAAAAGGAATGGTGCTATTTGGCATACAAATACTGTGCTCACCCATAGCACATAAGACAATGTCAAATTGAATACTGGTATGTTCGAACCCTAGACACACAGGGGATACCAAATATTATAGCCGGTATAGGCCATTATATATGGTATCCCCATTGTAAAAGATGTTGGAAAGCAAAAGGAAGGGTGGTGTTTGTCATAGACATACTGTGCTCACCCATGTAACATAAGACCATGCCATATCGAATCCTGGCAAGTTCTAACCCAAGAAACATAGGGGATACTAGATAATATAGGTGGTATAGGCTAATATATATGGTATTCCCAAATGGAACCAGATGTAAAATCTTGTGGAATGGTGTACAAAATGTGAAAAGAGACTGTAGTCTCTTATCAAAGAAAAGACAACTTTAAATTGTCAATGGCTAAAGTGTAACCATTGAAACGTAGGGGATACACGTTACTACAGCAATGCCTGAGTCATAATATTTGCTACTCCCATTGTACAAGATGTTGGAAAGCAAAAGAAATGGTGCTATTTGGCATAGAAATACAATGCTCACCTGTAGCACATAAGACAATGTCAAATTGAATACTGGTAAGTTCTAAACCCAGAAACACAGGGGATACCAAATATTATAGCCAGTATAGGCCATTATGTATGGTGTCCCCATTGACAACCTAACGTACAATCTTGTGGAATAATGTACAAAATGTGAAAAGATACCGTAGTCTCTTATCAAATAAAAGGAAGGGTACTATTTGGCATAGAAATACTGTGCTCACCCATCTAACATAAGACCATGCCAAATCGAATCCTGGCAAGTTCTAACCCAAGAAACATAGGGGATACTAGATATTATAGCTAGTATAGGCCATTACATATGGTATCCCCAAAGGGAACCGGATGTAAAATCTTGTGGAATGATGTACAAAAATGTGAAAAGATAGTATAGTCTACTATCATATAAAAGGCAACTTCAAGTGGTCAATGGCTAATGGGTAACAAATGAAACGCAGGGGATACAAGATATTACAGCAATGCCTGAGCCATAATATTTGGTATCCCCATTTTTAAAAGATGTTGGAAAGCAAAAGGAATGGTGCTATTTGGCTTAGAAATAATGTGCTCCCCATAGCATATAAGACCATGTCAAATTGAATACTGGTAAGTTCTAACACCAGAAACATTGGGGATACCAAATATTATAGCCAGTATAGGCCATTATATATTGTATCCTTATAGAGAACCTGAGGTACAATCTTGTGGAATAACGTAAAAAATGTGAAAAGATACTGTGGTCTCTTATCAAGGAAAAGACAACTTTAAGTGGTCAATGATTAAAGGGTAACCAATGAAACGTAGGGGATACAAGATATTACAGCAATGCGTGAGCCATAATAGCTGGCATCCCCTTTGTAACAAAGTTGGAAAGCAAAATGAAGGGTGCTCTTTGCTATAGAAATATTGGGCTCATCCATTTAACATAATACCATGTCAAATTGAAAACTGGTAAGTTCTAACGCCAGAAGCACAGGGGATACCAGATATAATAGCCGGTATAAGCCATTATATTTGGTATCCCCTAAGCGAACCAGACGTAAAATCTTGGGGAAAGATTTTAAAATCTGAAAAGATGCTGTAGTCTGCTTTCAAATAAAAGGCATCTTCAAGTCTCCAATGGTTAATGGGCAACGCATGAAAGGTAGGGGATACGAGGTATTAGAGAAATGTGTGAGCCATAATGTTTGGTATCCCCATTGTAAACAATTTTGGAAAGCAAAAGGAAGGGTACTATTTGGCATAGAAATACTGTGCAAGAAATACCTGGCAAGTTCTAACTCAAGAAACACAGGGGATACTAGATATTATAGCTGGTGTAGGCCATTATATATGGTATCTCCAAAGGTAACGGGATGTAAAATCTTGTGGAATGATGTAAAAAATGTGAAAAGATACCACAGTCTGCTATCATATAAAAGGCAACTTCAAGTGTAACCCTGGGCGTAGTTCGCATGGTAGCACTACGTGTAGCTAAGCGAAGTTCACTTTGCACTACGCAAGCTATGTGAACTGCGTAGTGCACTGTGCAAAATGCTGTTCGCACTGATTGCACAGTGCCAGATGCTTGTCCGCACTGTACAATCATTGCAAACGGCATCTTGCACAGTGCAAGCGGTCGTTTTCTGCCGCTCGAGTAGATTTGTACTCGAGCTGCAGTTTTCTCAACGTGGACTTGTAGTTTCTCATCACGAGCGGTCGCGAGCATACGTGACCACTCGTAATGAGAAACCTGACCTCCCCACATTGAGAATCTCACCGGGAGGTTTATTTTCCACGCTTGCGATCGGCAACTTGATGTTGCTGATCGCGAACGAGGAACCAGTTTGGCCAGAATGATGATTTTGCTCGCTCGCGGTCACCAACTTGATGTTGAGAACTGCGACCAAGCAAAAAATGCCCGCTACGCATTTTTGCAATGAATGAGCCATAATATTTGGTGTCTCCTTACTAAGAAATGTTAGAAAACTAAAGGAAGTGTGCAAGTTTTGCAGAGAAACACTGTGCTCACTAAGCCAACATAAGACCATGTCCAAATGAAGCCCAGAATTGTTTATCCCTCAAAACCTACGGGATACTAAATATTATAGTCTGTATGGGTGATTATATTTGGTATCCCCAAAATGAATTTGATGTGAAAACGTGTGAAATGCATTCAAAAGTACTAAAATTCACTGTAATCTGCACTCAAATAAGAGGCCATTACAACTTGTTAATTGCTGAAAGGTAAACCTTGGAAAGTAGGAGATACCACATATTATAGCAAAACATGAGCAGTGATATTTGGTGTCCATATAGAAAGAGACTCTGAAATACACAGAAAATGCTGCGATATGGCTGAAAACACTCTGTTCACCCTGCCAACTTAAGGACATGTCAAATGTTGTCCTAGTAAGCTTTAACTCTAATAGCATATGGAATAGCAAAGATTACAGCCCTTATTACCCATTATATTTGATATCCCCCAAAGGAACAGAAGGTGGAAGCTTTTATTATGCAATTACAAGTGCATGCTCCATAATGTTCAGTATCCCTGTTGAAAGAGACAGTGCAAATTATAAACAAGGGTGTGATGTGTCAGAAAAGCACTTCAAGACCATGTCAAATCCTAGTATGTTTTAACCAAAGAAACAGGGGATACCAAATATTATAGGCCATATGAGCCAATATATTTTGTAATCCCTAATGAAACCAAAAGTGAAAAGCTTGTGGAATGGTATCAAAAGTGCTAAAAGATACTGTAATCTCCTATTAAATAAAAAGCCATTTCAGTTCATTAATAACTAAAAGGTAAGCCTTGAAATGTAGGGGATAGAAGCAAAAGAAATAAATGAGCCACAATATTTGGTGTCCCTGTAGAAGAAGATGTTGGAAAACACAAAAAAGTGTGTGACTTGGCAGAAAAATACAGTAGTCAACAGGCCAACATAAAACTGTTTCAAATCTTATCAAGGTAAGCGTTTACTTTTTTTTGTTGTTTTTATTGATAAAGGTTGGTGACCTACAATTATACAACAGTGATACATGTGATTAGCAAATTACATCCATCAGCATGCAAGTTACAGAGGTTGAAAAAACAGATATTTCAAATAGTTACACCTCTGTCCACATTTCTACACATTTCCAGGTCCACCATGGGTGATACACAGATCTCTCCCCTGTAAATGTTCAATTTCGAACATTTTTATCCCATTTCTTCGGGCACCCTCTGGTTACAAACACCTCCTTCTTCGCAATCATACACCTACCCAATTCTTTCAGCCATACCGATACAGCAGGCGGTGCCGCGCCACCCCATCCCTTTGCCAGTTCTCTTTTAACCAACGTGTACCCAGCGTCACCAGTTGTTGTTCAATTTCAGTCAGGTCCGAGTCCGCCCATATGTTTAGCAGGCCCAGGCGGGACATCAGGTCTATCGTCTTTACCAATGCCGACTGCATATGGTTTGTGGCTCTATCCCAGAGACCGCGTATCAGCGGGCACTCCCATATCATGTGATAGAAGGTAGCCGGCTGCTTGCAGCCCTTCAAGCATAAATCATCCTGGCTTGCCCCTATTTTTTCTAGAGTTTTTCCCATCATATATGACCTATGGAGGATCCTGAGTTGTATCAGTCTAAATCTGAGCGTGATGGCTGCCTCCCTAGGTGACATAAGAGCCTCCCGCCAATCTTCTTCTTCGATCAGCCCCAGGTCTCTCTCCCACTGTTCTTTGAGATTGCCAAAACTATCCGGTAAATTATTACTACATTTTTTGTACGTCAAGGATATTGCTTTAGACTGCAGAGCGCCATCAAGTAAGCGATCCTCTAGTGGCGACGAGTTTGGTATGTCCTTGCAGTTCGGGAAGGCCGCCTGTAAGGCATGCCTTATTTGTAGGTACCTAAATACCTCCCCTGGAGCCATCTGATAACTCTTTCGGAGGTCTTCAAATTTGAGTATTGCCCCCTTCTTAACAAAGTCCTTCACTGTCGAGATGTCGATCATATCCCACATATCAAACCCTGGTTGATAGAATAGCATGCCTAGTTTCTGAGTGTACCACAAAGGTGTTGCCTTGGTGAGAACGTCAGCCCATCCCAGTTATGAGTTTGCCAAATGCAAAATTTGTATTGTGTGTTGTGTTGGACCAACAAATCTCTGTCTCTTGGTGCGGGAATACAGGGCGTCCAGATAGCCTGAGCGATCCATCTGGTATCTGTCCAGGGCATAGTAGTATAGCCTGATATCAGGCAACGCTATTCTAGGGGCCTTACCATTCCATAACAGTGTGTGTACCTCCCGCTCAACCGCTACAAAGTATGCATCTGGAATTCTGTGCAGGCAGTTTTGGAGGATATATAAAAATCACGGGAGTGCCAACATTTTAAAAAGGGCAGCAAGGCCCACCAAAGACAGGGGCAGCGACCTCCAATGTTTAACGTCTGCTCGCAGTCTAGCCAGCGGGGTTGCCACATTATGGCTGTAAAAGAGGGCCGGATCTGATGTAACAAAGATTCCCAGGTATATGAAACCATCTACTGCCCATGGAACACGAACAGCACAGACTTACCCCAGTTAATGGCATACCCCAAGTATTTCCCACAATTTGTGAAGATATTAAGAACAGTATGTATGGACTTGTATGGGGAAGCATAAGCGTTTACTTTTTAAACAAAATATTACAGCAGCGTACAGGTATCCTCCACAAGAACTGAATGTGAGGGTTCATTAAAAATACCAAATGTAGATAGACCTGCTGACAGACCATGCCAAATAAAATAAAATAAACTAATTTCAAATGGCCATTGGCTAAAAGGTAACCATTGAATAATAGGAGATACAAGATATTATAGCAATGTGTAATCCTTAATATTTGGTATTCCTATAAAGCAGAGTGGAAGTTACTATGAAGGGTGTGACTTGACAGATAAATACTCTGCTAAATTAGCCAACAAGTGAATAGCTTGTCATTTTCTATGCCAGTAAGTGTTAACACTTGGTATGTAGGTGCTACTAAATACAGCGAGTATGGGCCATTTTTTGGCACACTGCTAACTTAGCTTATATGGCCACGTTGTGTTATCTACTAATTTAGAATTTTTGCAAAATGTCAAATACTCCATGCTATAGTGCAAGGCAAGGGTGTGCTATAACCAGTGGCAACCAGGCTTGCCGCCATTAAATAACACAGCACCATAAGCAAACCGAATAGACAATGCATTCAACATCAAAAACCAACAAGAGATCTAGACTAATGATTTTTTTCTCATTGATTTTGTTTTTATTTTGAAATGTTTCCCTCAAATTCGTAAGCACTTCTCTTGGCTCCTTAGGAAGTCATCTAGTACACCTGTGCTTGTAACAGTGCACAGGTGTACTATTGTACCTGTAGCTATTTTGTGTTTGACTGAGGTTTGCACTGCAGGTGCCTGAAAAGTACTGATTCTCTTCAAGTTGTTGACTAATGCACTGTTGATGCCCAACAAGCATATTCAATGTCCTTCTCATTTAGCCACATTACCACTTTACTTGCTATCATGTTTCACCTGTACTGTCAAACCTAAAAGAGAAACATTTTCAGTCCCAGAATGCAACATGGTGTAATTAAAAAGTGAAGACTGCAATCTCACATGACATACAGATACTTGATAATCGGGTTACACTAGAAAAAAATAAAATTTGCTTACATTTGCTATTTTGGAACAGCCAAGAGCTAGTAGGTGGAAACGAATTTGTGTAAAATATTAAGTCCACATTAGTAAAAATCATGCCTCCATTTCCTTTATTAAGTATTAAAAAAATAGACACTTTTAAAGAATTTATTCACATACATGCGTTTTTCGGTTTATATGTCAAAAGAAAATATACACAATTGTATACATTTGCTTTGGAGCTCTCGCCTAGGCAGAGCAAGCGCTGTGAATTTGAGATCTTTTCTTTTCCAAGAGTGGGCTTAGAGCCCGCTCATTGCTTCCCATTCGTTGGCTTTATTGTGACCCTCTTTTGTTTGCTTTTTATTGGCAAGATTCAGTAGGCTTCCTCTGTTTTTGCGTGTTTGTCCTTCCACTCGGGCATGGACACACTATTTATATCCTTCCACTGATCATGATTTTTTATCATTACTTTTTCTATGTGTTTAAGCGCTATACTAGAGTGCGTCTTGTTCAGCTGGCTCCCTCATGTACTTCTCCCACTTAGTGTTCCTCACTCATCCATGTTGCGTACCCACATTCCCTCCTTCCAGTATTGTCCATGTTGTTGCTTGCCCTACCCATCCAACTTCCTTTTGTTTTTGCCTGTGTTTTTGCATGATACACGCACCTTCCCATCTGCCGTTGTTGCCCATGTTGTAGCTTCCACTACCCACTCTCCTTCCTTCCTTCCTTCCTGCCATTGTTGCCAGTGTTGTTGCTTGCTTGCTCCCACCCTCCCTCCTTCCATTGTTGTCCGCATTATTGATTGCTTCTACCTGCCCACCCTATTTCCATTGTTGCACTTGTTGTTGCGTGTCTTGCACCCTCCCTCCTTCCAATGTTGTCCATGTTGCAGCTTGCAACATGCACCTCCATCCTCATTCCTGTGTTGCTTGCTTACACCAACCCACCCGTCTTCCGTTGTTGCAACAGTTATTGTTGCTTTCCCCACCAATTCTCCTTTCGTCCATTGTTGCCTGTTTAGTTGCTTTCAACACCTACCCTCCTTCAGTTGTTGCCTTTGTTGTCGCTTGCCTCCACCTAAACTACCTTCTTCTATTGTTCCTTGTGTTGTTGCTTGCAATCCCACCCCAATCCCAATCCCATCCCAATCCAATCCCACACTCATTCCTTCCATTTTTCTTGTGTTGTTGTTTTCCCCACTCACCCTTCTCTGTTGTTGCCCATATTGTTCTGTACCTTAATCCGCCCACCCACCCTCCCACTTGTTGTTGTCCGTGATGCTGCCAGTGTTTGCTTCTACCCACTCTCCCACCATGCGTTGTCAATTTGCCTGCTCTGAGCCCCTCAGACACATCCATTGTCTGTGTTGCCCCCTTACTCATCCACACACCCAAGTTTCCTCCATAGTTGCTTATGTGCTGCTTATGTGTGACATTTCAATGGTTTAAACGTACTTATGAGTGACATTCAATGACCAAATATGTGACAGTTAGAGTGACACTTTCTCTGGAGTAAAACCAAGCACTGAAGTGCAAGGAAAGTGAAATGACAGTCTTTTGGGTAATGAAAAGCTCTAAAACAATCTTGAAACAGCTGCTAAGTACCTCAAATGGAAGGTTACTATCACAACCGTCCTCCACTATAAAAATGTGAGAAACTCCTGGACTGGCCACTACTTACCAGGGCAGCTCTTACCCTTGCCGCACTATGGACAAATAATGGCATTACCGTCTCTGAAAAGTGCAAAATTGTCGGGCCATGATGTAATTTAGCTACATAAACACATCTTTTATCACAACTTAGAAACTAGATTTTAAATCTCCTTTTCTCAGAGTTCTAGAGAACCACAATATGACATACAAACATGATCACCCCAAACGGCACAGTGACAGACAGATCACTTTGTGCTTCTCTTAATGGTTGTCCTTCCTGAAACTTACCAACTCCCGCTGCTGGCCTTCTGCGTGCTGACTCTCAGGTTTTTTTTTATTTTGCATTTAGGTATAAGAAGAACAGTACACTGGGACAAAGTCAGTTATTTAACATGCACAAGCAGCAAAAACATACATCACAGGTGGCTCAGTCCATGACGCATTATAATCATACATGACTTAAAGCGGATCCCCGAGAGTCCAACCTTACTCTGACCCAAAAAGTCTCCAACACCGAACCATCCCGGTGGCTTACCCCAGCATGCAGTGGGCGCGCAACAACTGTAGTGACAGTGTTGTGTTTTTTTGAGTCCCTTTTAGTCTTTGTTGAGTTTATATATTTGTGTGAAGCGGTATGTATGAGTAAGTGTGTATGTTGGTTGATGTGTGATAAACTGGGTATTAGGTTTCATTGCAAAGTACTGTATGTTCTTAACACACTGTATTTACACTGTAAAATTTTAATATGAATTGGATTATTATCAATGTTTGTGAAAGGATATATACATAAGTAAAGATTTAAAAAATGAAAAAATATTTTAAATAAAATAACGGAAAAAGAAATAAAAATGTATAAATGAAATAAGGGATCTTTTGTCGTACCTGTATTTATTTGAAGGGTCTTGATTTAATGTGGTGAGTTTTTGCCACATAAGAAATTATAATTTGACCAGGGGGGAACCTCATTAGCATTATTTGTGACAAGGAGAAAGTACAGCTCCTAGTGCAAGCGTGTAATGACAAAAATCTTGAGACAATTCAGCCCACTTCAGTAGGGTCTATGCCCTGTTCCTGCTGCGTAGGGGGGTCTCGCTGCTGCACCAGTAGATAATCCCTGAAAGGGCCCCAAATATCCTTGGTCCTGGAGTTGGGGGGGAGTGTTGTTGCGTAAATGTCACTGTTTGTGGTGCAAGATGCCATGCTCCTCAGCCATGCTTTCACCGAGGGTGCTGTTTTATCCCCCCAATGTATGGCTACTTTCCTCTTGGCCAGGAGTAAGCTAATGGCCACAAACCTACGAGTTTCCTATGGGAACTGGTTAACATAACCCAGCAGGGCGATCTCAGGTAGGGGGGTCATTAGAACCTTGATCATGTCGCTCACCATCTTGTGTATAGCTACCCAGTATGAATGTATGTTCGGACAGGTCCAAGCGAGATGAGCGAAGTCTGCATTTGGAGCGCTGCATGTGGTACAATGGTGTGATCTGGCAGGGTCTATCCTGTGGAGTCTTGAGGGGGTAATATACATCCTATGGAGAAATGCTGACTCTCATGTTATAGCTGCTCCTGTGTGTGGACTCACACCATCTGCTTTTTGATACTCAACTAGTACAGAGATGCTGCTACCTAGTGTGTTGTCGTGTTCTGCTGCTCAATGCTGATGGTGACGATGTGGAGTAAGAGTAAGTGGAGTCCTTGTGCTCTCTCTCATGGGTGTAGACGGGGAAAAACTCCATGCGCATTGACAGTCTGCCACACTTGATAGCCGCCCCAGCTTTTTGACTCATTACAGCGTGGCACATGTCCCTGCTATGATTTGACACAAACAGATTGCCATCCTGTGCCTACATTTTGGTGCCAGTCTTCAGTGTGCTGACAAACTAGCACACAAGGTAGTACAAACAAAGCACTGTTAATGAGGCTGGGGGTCTGTAGTGATGCGTGGTCTGGGAGGTGCCAACAGCCCCACTCACTCTATGCCTGCAGAGGAGCACACAATGTGTAGCAGTGTAAAAACATACTTTTGCCCATCAGTTGCCGAGTCACTGGCCAATCATCCAATCACTCACTTTGTGGAATTGAATTAACTGTCACTGATGGTGGCGTGCAGGAAGCATCAGTTTTCAAAATACAACAGGGCAAGTTGCCACCCTCTGGATGCATCATCACTTTCAGCCTCAGTCTGAGCAAGGGGCAGTGCACAGCTGATTAGTCTCAGTGTTATTAATACTCTCCAGGGAGGATGTAATTATCAGTGGCGGCTCCTCATGGAAGTGCTGCAGGGTGGTGGACGAGGAGGGGAAGGGTGCGGGTAGTAAACTCCAGCTTAAGGCCGAACGGAGTTCTGTTAATAAATAAATAAATAAATAAAACGATTTTCATTGCGAGCGCTGCATTGCATCGCTGCAAAGCACTCCCACGAGGAGCCGCCACTGGTAATTGTCAGTCAGTTTAACAGACTTAGCCATGGCATGTCACGTGGCTGAGTACCAGAGGCTCTGATTCATTGTGCACTGCAGTCTGAACCTGAGACTGCATTATTCCGTGTGATGACAATTTGTGTTCATTATTGTTAGTGAAGAAACACAACCTTGAAGGCGACACTGTATAATGCAAGCCCACTGGCAGCACAGGTTGCACAGCACTGCCAGCAGGCAGCCGGCTGCTTGCGCTTTTGCAATGGTCTGCTCCTATTCGCAGTTTCTTATGCCTAGCAATGCCGCTGTGTTAGGAGGTGCTATAAATGCATGATTAAGCATTTTAGTGTGGTGGTGAGGACTTCCACGCTAAACTGCATTGGTCTAACCACTGATGCATGATACTTGGCAGAGCTGTACCTCCAGACTGAAAAAATAAAAAGGTGCTTTAATTCCCAACCCCTCCACTGTCCATGTTGCCCCGACATCCATTCATCCCTCCCTCCTTGTATCCCCAACTTTCCCTCCTACCTCGCCAGCAATTAAAAAAAAGGGTTACGGCTTTGTCATAACTCCTTTTTAGGTAAAGCCTAGAGTCAGCATGCATGTGCTGCCCTGCGAAGCATAATGTATCTACAATATGGGCTTTAACCAAGGCCATCGATTGCCATTCGTTCTTTTTTGTTCCTATAAAAAATGCTGTCTTTTTATTAACGCATTGCTTGTAATTGTTCCTTCTTTGGGTACTTGGTACAAGCCCAGGCGATTTCACTAATTGTTCCTTCGGATTGGCTATCACGTTTCCTCCTGGTTGTCCATCGCAACGAGCGTCTCATTTGCTCTTTCCCTCTTGATCAGCGCGGCAGGCAGTGTTTTATCTATTCATCTGTGTGGTACATCAAGCTTCAACTTTAAGCATGGATGCATTTGAACTTTAAACTGCATGTTTCAAACAGACAGATATCTTGACGGCTACACGTTTCTCTGTGTATTTGGCATGATTCTGCTCAAGCGAACATTATTGCAGTTTAGGTTTCCTTTCTTTTTCACAGACAGCGATTGTAAGTCACATGGGGGGGTCCTGCCAATGTGGTCTTATGCTTACACCTGGAAGACCAGTGACTGGAAGCACAAAAGACAAATAGAAATGTTGCTTGAGAGATGTAGACTGAGTGCCCTCTGTGCCTCGCTTGCTTGTGAGAATAGACTGCACGTAGAGAAGTGATCATGTACGTCATTTCGGTGCTGTAACTATAAACGCACACGATGCCTTATTTCTCTAAGCTATAGTGCGGAGTTGTTGGAAAATGTAAGAAGCATTGTGTAGTTCACCTTAAAGTGCTTTGTAGTCCTCCCTCCCCTTCAAACATTCTCCAATGGAAACAGTGGGTACCAAAGAAAGCTAATCCAGGGTCATTCTCAGCCTGTTCCTCATAGGTTTCCTTATGAGAGCAATTCCTCCGGATCCTGAGTAATTGACCTACTGGCAAATTTTGCCCCAGTGATCTGGGGTGGAAGTTCTCATAAAGTAGTACGCTGTTTTTGTGTGTGCTCCTTTTGTGAACTTTAGTCTGGATCCATGCTTATAGCTAGGTCCAGAAAAACAGCTCCCTCCGTGCTGACTGCATGTGTGAATTTCAGATGTTCATCTCTAGTATTGATCCCTCTAACAAAGTCCTCAGCTTCATCTTGGTTGCCGTGCCAAATGACAATATATCATCTCCATACTTTCAATTGTGCTGCAAACGGGTTGCCTTGATGGAAGATGTGGTTCACTTCGAATTGGTGTACATAGAGGCACGCCATGCTCGGAGCAAAAGAGCTTCTGATCTGATGGTATATTCAGCCAGATTCATCAAGCTAAATTGCGCTCGCAAAGGGCCAGATTCTGAGAATCTGGCCCTTTGCGAGTGCAATTTTTGCATTTGGGATTCATCCTCCCAAATGCAAAATTCGCTAATAAAGAATTTGTGCATTTGCGAGGAATTGCATTTAAGGAATCTCTATTTGAGATTCCTTAAATGCAATTCATGAACCATTTTAAAATTGCGAAATCACAATTTTGGGCCGCTATTTACCGCGAGGTCAAACCTCGTGGTAAATTGCGAAAACTTAGAAAAATGCATTTAAATGCATTTTTCTAAGTTGCATGTTACACACACACATGTCCTTTGGACATGTGTGTGCGCAACACCAATGTAGATTACATTTCAGGGGTGCTACAGGGTGTCCTTTGGACACCCTGGCACCCTTGAATTCGCAATTTTATTTGCGATTAGCTAATTGCTAATCGCAACTAAGGAATGACTCCCCCTTCATTCCTATGGGCCTTTAGGCCCATAGGAATGAAGGGGGAGTTATTCCTTATTTGCGATTAGCAATTAGCTAATCACAAATAAGGAATCAGTGGGAATCGCAAATTCAATTGCAATTCCTCCATGAATCCCGTTTTGCGAGTCCTTAATAGCGAATCCTTAAAATTCGCTATTAAGGACTCGCAATTCCTTACCTTGATGAATCTGGCCGTTAGTTTCTTCATATTCGAAGTAGTTTTCCATGAGAGCCAATTCTGCCCACTCCATGATGAAATGTCTGAGCGTCATGAACTCCCAGTCTCTTTCCAGGAGAATGTGTTCTACCATGCTAAATTTGCGTCTGTGAGGTATGCTGCTGTATAATGCCTCGATGTCCATGGTAATGAAAAGATCTTCAGCTGGGGTGATCTCGAGGTCTCTAAGTAGGCACAGGACATCTTTAGTGTCTTAGGCAAGATGTAAACGACTGTACGATAGGTCTCAAACACCAATCGCAGAATTGTGAAAGAGGTTCAAGAACTGAACCTATTCCCAACACTATAGGTCTCCCTGGTGGGGGCATCCTGTTTTTTGTGAATATTGGAGACAGTATAGAATCTGAGGGTGCATGGATTATCACCCATCCAATCATTCATCAGGCCCTCATCCACCAAGGTTCTGATTTTGTTCACAAGTCTTGGAGTAGGGTAAATCCGGTGGATTTCATAGCTGTTTTCATCTGATAGCAATCTTCGTGATCCATGTTTTTATCCATGATAACGATTGTGCCGCCTTTGTCAGCTGGTTTAATGACAAGTGTAGTATTCTCTTTCAGGTCCATGAGTGCCTTCGTCTCACCTTTCTTCAAGTTCTGTTAGCCTTTGATGTTCTGAGAGTCGATTGTTTGAATTTCCTTCAGTACTGCCTGTTCGAATGGCAGGACTGTCACTGTTGTTGTACTTACAGTGTCAGTTGTATGTTTTGTGGGTAGGCTCCCGTTGTGCTTTTAGACATGCAGCTTCCCCAGGCGGCACTTATAATATGGCACAAATGCGGGGTAGGCATCCGCATTTCTCCTGCACACAGGGGGGATCCCCACGCCGGGGGTCCCCTTGGGGGTCACACAGCAGCAGGGTAGGCTCCCGCTATATTTCTTAAACAAAAAGCTCTCCCTGGCAGCACACGCTACAGGTCCCCCGCACCTTCTTCCTTACGATAATGAAATATAGCGATCTGGCGGCGCTAGAGTCCTCCCAGGATCACATAGCGCTCTGGCAGCACAGCGCTGCAGGGGGCAGGCGCTCCGCACCTCCTGGCCATTGAAGACAAAGCGCTTCCCAGGCACTAGGCAGCAGGCAGAGCACGATCCATTCTGGGGTAAAGCTGTGGTGCACCCCCAGTGCTAGATCCCATAAAGTAAAGTAGTGCCCACGCTCCTCACCTCCAAGGCACAGTTGTGGCACTCACACGATGCTAGGTCTGGAGCGCAGGCAGGCAATGCTGGGCCAGATCAGCAGTCAGTGGGCACTCATCTGTACAGGACAGCAGCTCCTAGAAGCAGTCATCTCCCATAAAGTGGCACTCCTCCTGACATAGCAGTCTTCACTCCAGCAAAGGCTCTCACTGGCCCTGTGGACAGCAGAAGGGTACAGATGGGCTCAGGGGCCAGCAAACAGGCCCTTGCGGCGGTACCTCCTGGCAGATTGTCCCCTCTCGATCAAGTCCATGCTCAGTCTGAGCACTTGGAGGCACAGCCCCCCTATATATACCCCCCTCACCCCACCTACCAGACAGGGCTAGAACCTTCTAGAAGGCTCCTGGCAGTTCCAGTCCCAACTGTCACTGTGGGGGAGGTGTAGGGCACCCTGTCACTCCGAACACTAGACCGCCAACCCTCCTCAGGCAGGCGGGAAAAGCACACAGCAATGGCGTCCATTTTAAAAGTGACATTTTCTTCCATGGTGAAGTTAAACCTCTGGACACCATTGCGCAGCATGTATTATTTCTAGTGCAACCACAAAACATACATATTTATTTTGTCTCATTTCGAACCACCAATTCTATATTAGGTTAAAAAACACTAGGGGGAAGGCAAAAAGTTCCGGGAGGACCCTGCAAGCAGGGCCAAGTCCCACACCCTCACACTTTAATATTCTTTCCATATTGATGTGTTTTACCCTTTTAGGTTTTTAAGAATGAAATCGTTTTTATTGGCAGTACACACGGCAAACAGAATACAGAGCGTTACCGCCTACAACCCTGTGGGCTGGCAATTTAACAAACATGTAGTAGAGGGCATAGTACATGGTCCAACCAACAATTATACCTTTATGTAACACAGCATGTCACCTACAACCCAACTTGGGCCGGCCGCGTAAGACAACCTGGAAAAATTAGCAAGCTTAACAGTGTAAAGATAAAAACAATGCCCAGCCCAGGGCACCACACCTGCTTAAGTAAAAGCACCAATCTAACACTCCGTTGCACATGCAGAGCAAGTATGCCTACCTTTAAGGGATAAGAACAACAAAAGGGAAAAAAGGAAAAAGGAGAAAAAAGAGACCAACCAAAATGTGAAACATCTAAACCTAGTCAACCCAAACCCTACTCTTCCTCCCCCCTGGTTTGCCACCCGCTACCTAAAGCCTACACATGCGTGCCTTTAAGAAGAACAGTCCCCTTGAGAAAAGGGCGGATATGTTAGGGGCGGTCACCCTGCTCCGCAGCGGTGCCCTCGGGAATCAATTTCAGGAGACGTAAATAGGCAGGACAAGTTAGTTCCCGAAATTCAAAAGACAAAATCGCTATGAAAGGAGCCCAAATCTTAGAGTATTCTATCCTAGTAAAGCCATGGATAAACACTCCGTACCTAGTAGGGACCATAACTGGAGCAGCCACTGGGAACGGTCTGTGATCCTGTCAGTCTTCCAGGCCATCAGGATAACCCGGTGCGCAGCATTCAAGGCCAGGGTAATCTGCTTGCCTGTAAGTGATTGCAAGGGGAAGGTCAAGGCCTTGGGAAGTCCTAGTATAGTGTAAGCGGGAAACCTCGGAATAGTAGTGTCAAACGTTCTATCAATCTCATTGAGGATTGTGTCCCAATATCGTGTTAGTTTGGGGCAATTCCATAGCAGGTGAAGGAGGGTCCCGGGACTTCCACAGCCACGCCAGCAGAGGCCATCATTCTGGGAGTTCCACTTAGCCAGTCAAGCCGGGGTATAATACCAATAGGAAACTATTTTATATGCAGTCTCTGTGTGCCCCATTGAGTGTGCAAAATGATGTGATCTGTAGAACGGGTCCCCTTTGACCAAGGTGAGAGAAAGGCGTAGAACTCTGAAATAAGCCTGTGATCATCCTTTTTCTGGAAGTGCCACTTCTCTAATGGAACAATTAGATAAATACCTACACCTCCAATTATTTAAATATGTAACTAATACAAGGAATAAACAAAAATTAATACGTTTATCTTGGCCATCAATGTTGCCAAATTCAATTTTAATTACTCTTTATATTAAATAGTTCAACAGAAAAAACACATAATCTACTAAACAGACAATCTCATTGTAGACAATCTCATTATAGCTATATCAACTAATGCATAATACACAAATGAAAAAATGTACAAATATAATCACAATAAATCAGTGCAATAGAAAAAGACAATCAATGAAACAAACAACAATTGTGATATATACGTAAATCAATGTCAAAACAGTTGTGATACGTTATTTTTTTAAAACACAGGTTTCACATTTAAACGACACATAATGATCCCCACTTTTAAGGAGATAAATATTTACAAAATTCTGATTGTCCAAAGGATCAAACAACACTTTTATGTGGTGGCCGACGCGTTTCAAGTACCGGTTTTAATAATTGCCGGACTCTCATCAGTGCAGGATAAATCTTTGTGTAAGGGCCAACTGTTTGTGATAAAAAAACAAATGCAAAAAATGAGTTGTGCTTCCCACTGACTCAACATACCAACGCACGTCATTATCTGTAACAGGGACAACCTACCTGGCGGTTGCCCAGCATGGAGTTACTTCAACTATTGAGTTAATTCAAGCAGTGCAAGCCGCTCTGCAACAAAATATATGAGACTTATTGGCCTTTTAGAAAAAAAAACGTGCGTCACATTATTAACGCGTTTTAAGATATTTGAGCTACCTTTAAAGTTTCCTTGCGTAGCGCAGCGTTTAACGACTTCACACTCAGTTTGTTGGGTGATGGTGCTGGGTTTACCACGATCTAAAGAAATGGGAGGATTTGTAAGGACGAGTAAAAAATTAACGCTTCATGGCCACACTGTGAAAACAAGCGCGCTCACTGTACTTACTTCTTATTTTCACACAACTAGGGTCAAGAAGGCTTTTGTTTTCATCAAACTATTCCACTTTGGACTCTATAAAAAAGGGGGTTGGAAACATTATTTTAGTGAGGTGGCAGCAACTAAACGTACTCGCATCTTTTAAACATGCGTGTAAATTCCGAGCTCAAAGTAGGCAAAACGCTCACCTTTTAGGAAGAAACTACGTGTTCGTTTACATATTCCACTCGTACCGCATAGGAGGGAGAGCTTGCACACCTTCTCCTTCCTGCTTTAGCGGATAGCTTGACCACGTGATCGGACACCAGGGGGCGGAGCCTAATTGCCGCTTGATGCTAAGCATTGTGGAACTTGTATTCCACATCATCAGTTATACTGGCAAGCGGGTACTAGATGCCCACAAATGTTATGTCAATAAAATTCAAAACATTTGCCACCTATACAAACCCGATAAATCCAACGAGTCCACGGTCAAGGACCTATAGAGTTTTGAATGCAATGTAACCGAGTCAAACTCTATTAAGTTCACTCATAACGTTCAACCCTCTATTTATACTGTCAAACTTCATAATCAAATACGCCTCCTTGCGCAACAAAGCACTTTCAGTGCAAAGAGAACGATATTTGACAACCTACGGGCCTCACACAAACAGGTTTAGACAAATCATTTTGAAGAACTGGCACTTACTTGAGAATCTGGATAATCCAATGCCCAAACCCATTTTTGCAATGAAGAAAAATGTAAGTGTTAGCCAACAACTAATAAGAGCTGACAGCTACATCCCCAAACCGAAAAGTAATTTATTGACGCAGTGGAATTTACCACCTGTAACTGGACATCACAGATGTGGTAACTGCGTTGCCTGTCCCACAACTGTTGAGGGCGAGGTGTTTGAACATAATGGAGTTAAATGGAATCACAACAACTTTACAAATTGTAAGACAAAAAATGTTGTTTATGCAGTGCTATGCCCATGCAACAAAATATATATCGGGAAAACATGTCAACAGATAAATGTGAGGATCACGCAACATAGGTCAAGAATCAAGAGAAAAGTTATATCTGCCCCTATGGTGAAACATTTTTTGTCCTTAAACCATGGTGAGAATGACTTTAAATGGACTATCTTGTCCGTGATTGACCCCAAATATCGTTCTCTTTGCACTGAAAGTGCTTTGTTGCGCAAGGAGGCGTATTTTCATTATGAAGTTTGACAGTATAAATAGAGGGTTGAACGTTATGAGTGAACTTAATAGAGTTTGACTCGGTTACATTGCATTCAAAACTCTATAGGTCCTTGACCGTGGACTCGTTGGATTTATCGGGTTTGTATAGGTGGCAAATGTTTTGAATTTTATTGACATAACATTTGTGGGCATCTAGTACCCGCTTGCCAGTATAACTGATGATGTGGAATACAAGTTCCACAATGCTTAGCATCAAGCGGCAATTAGGCTCCGCCCCCTGAAGTCCGATCACGTGGTCAAGCTATCCGCTAAAGCAGGAAGGAGGTGTGCAAGCTCTCCCTCCTATGCGGTACGAGTGGAATATGTAAACGAACACATAGTTTCTTCCTAAAAGGTGAGCGTTTTGCCTACTTTGGGTTCGGAATTTACACGCATGTTTAAAAGATGCGAGTACGTTTGGTTGCCGCGACCTCACTAAAATAATGTTTCCAACCCCCTTTTTTATAGAGTCCAAAGTGGAATAGTTTGATGAAAACAAAAGCCTTCTTGACCATAGTTGTGTGAAAATAAGAAGTAAGTACAGTGAGCGCGCTTGTTTTCACAGTGTGGCCATGAAGCGTTAATTTTTTACTCGTCCTTACAAATCCTCCCGTTTCTTTAGATCGTGGTAAGCCCAGCACCATCACCCGACAAACTGAGTGTGAAAACGTTAAACGCTGCGCTACGCAAGGAAACTTTCAAGGTAGCTCAAATATCTTAAAACGCGTTAATAATGTGACGCACGGGTTTTTTTCTAAAAGGCCACTAAGTCTCATATATTTTGTTGCAGAGCGGCTTGCACTGCTTGAATTAACTCAATAGTTGAAGTAACTCCGTGCTGGGCAACCGCCAGGTAGGTTGTCCCTGTTACAGATAATGACGTGCGTTGGTATGTCGAGTCAGTGGGAAGCACAACTCATTTTTTGCATTTGTTTTTTTATCACAAACAGTTGGCCCTTACACAAAGATTTATCCTGCCCTGATGAGAGTCCGGCAATTATTAAAACCGGTACTTGAAACGCGTCGGCCATCACATAAAAGTGTTGTTTGATCCTTTGGACAATCAGAATTTTGTAAATATTTATCTCCTTAAAAGTAGGGATCATTATGTGTCGTTTTAATGTGAAACCTGTGTTTTAAAAAAATAACGTATCACAACTGTTTTGACATTGATTTACGTATATATCACAATTGTTGTTTGTTTCATTGATTGTCTTTTTCTATTCCACTGATTTATTGTGATTATATTTGTACATTTTTTCATTTGTGTATTATGCATTAGTTGATATAGCTATAATGAGATTGTCTACAATGAGATTGTCTGTTTAGTAGATTATGTGTTTTTTCTGTTGAACTATTTAATATAAAGAGTAATTAAAATTGAATTTGGCAACATTGATGGCCAAGATAAACGTATTAATTTTCGTTTATTCCTTGTATTAGTTACATATTTAAATAATTGGAGGTGTAGGTATTTATCTAATTGTTTTGTTTATAGGCCCTACCTAGCCTCTTTCATTTGGGCCAAACCCCTTTCTTTCAAAAATTTGAAGAGCGGGTCTTTACCCGAGCGGGTTTGTTTTGACTCCAAGGCGTCACTATCATTCCTTAACGATTCAATCGATAGCAGTGGATTTTTCCACTGCGGAATATGGCAGAAAAGGACACACTATCCTTTACAGAGAGTCACATCCAGAATTTGATTGCTTCTTCCCCGTTCTCATCATTATCTTTAAGCACCTCAGCAAAGCAGCAGAATGAGGTTGATAAACTAACCAGGTTACGCAAAAAACATATAAGAACCGAGCTTCATGGTTATTTCCTTCTTCAGCACTTGCGGGCAGGCACTATCCCTTGGGGATTACAGATAAAGAATATTCCGATTATCTTTACCGAGGATTCTGAATACAAAAAGGGTTTTAGCTACATTAATACAAAATGTAGCAGAGATTTGATGGTACACACCATAGAGACGGCACAGCGACTCTGTAGTCAAGAAGAAAAGGAAATTGAGGATCTCATAAAAGCCATTTCCAATAATCCCACAGTATCAGATGCTAAAGCATTGATTGAGAAAGTAGAGAAAGAGATCCAGACTTTCAAAGATCATACAATTAATGCGAAAACCACGCAGTTTGAGAGAGATTCAAAATCATTCAAAATAGAGCAGGTGTATCCGTTCCTCAAGGAAGATTATTATTTATCAACAGACTCTAGGCGAGCACTTACTTCCTTCCAAGGACGTTCAAGAACCCGATTCATAGGGTTCTCTGATACATCGTCCTCAGATTCTTCACCTGATTCGCGAGCTGGTCAATCCAATAAACAAGGGACCCCAAATCAGCCTTTTTTAGACCGGGGAGACCAAACCAAGGGTCGTTTCAAACAACCCTGGGAGATGCGAACTCGGAACAGGCAATACAGGAATTAGAGCATTCCACCATAGTTAATCTCTCTGATAAACAACTTACTGTTGATAAAATGAGGATCCTCAGTTTGGGACTTAAATTTGTCCCTACCAGACGAACAGATTTTACTAAAATGAAACTTGAGGCTCTTGCATTTTGTCGCAAGATTAGGCTTAAATCTTACTTTTCAGGTTCAGAAATGACCAACAATCAGGAAATAACTGGCCTCAGAGTCAAGTCCAAATTTACCCCTACAATGAATATACCTAAGCAGATTCATGCCTTCAAACAGGTCGTGCTTTCCTCCATAACAAAGTTGGAAAAAACTAAATGTTTTGTACAGAACAATGTAAGTAGGGAACAAATAACAGCAATCCAAAACCTTAAGGCGGATACATCAATTGTCATAAAACAAGCTGACAAGGGCGGTGCTGTAGTAATCCGGCCCCGCACGATGTACCTCACTGAAGGTAAATCACATGTTGAGAACCGCGAGTGGTACAGACCTGTCAAAGAAGATCCTGTGTATGAGATTCAGGACAAGATCGGAAAGTTAACTAGAGTAGGTTTGGACCAAGGCTTTTTGGGCCCCAAAGAATTTGAATTCCAGAACAAAAAACAACCGAGAATCCCGGTCTTGTATTTTTTACCAAAAATTCATAAGAACAGTGTTTCACCCCCGGGAAGACCTATAGTCTCGGGGTGTGATTCTGTGTTAGAGCCAGTTTCAAAGTATATTGATCTCTTCTTAAAACCGTTTCTTTTGAGTGTACCTTCTTGCCTCAGAGATACTACTGATTTTATAACAAAAGTAGAGGGCATCCAATTCGATGAAGACACACAAATTATGGCCACATTAGATGTTACATCTTTATATACTCAAATCCCTCAAGACGAAGCTCTTGAGGTAATGGAGTTATATTTGGAGTCTAGGCAAAGACCACACAGGGTACCAACGTCCTTCATTATCTCATTAGCCGAAATTTCGCTCCGAAGTAATTACTTCAAATTTGAGAACAAATCTTTTGTACAAGTCAAAGGTACGGCCATGGGCTGTCCTTATGCGCCAGAAATGTCGGTACTGTACATGGATCAATATGAGGAGAGGTTCATATACAGCAATAACCCCTTTTCATGCAACATTCTACAGTGGTTAAGGTACATAGACGACGTCTGGCTCCTGTGGCAGGGGAGCCAGACCGAGTTGGACCAATTTTATGATTGGGTCAACACACGTCATAATGACATCAAGTTTTCAATTCAATCCAGTAAAAATAAGATGACATTTCTAGATGTCTCTGTTGGCTGTGATGATCATAAACTCACTACATCCTTGTACAAAAAGGCAACTGACAGGAATACAACTCTGCACTACAAAAGTTGGCATCCACAGTGCTTAAAACAGAACCTTCCGTATGGTCAACTATTACGGATTAGAAGAAACTGCACTGAATTGAGTGATTTTGATATGCATGCGGATTTGTTTTGTAAAGAAATGTTAAGGAGGGGGTACCCCAAGAAACTATTGAAACATTCTAAGAAAAGAGCTAGATTCACACCTAGAGAGAACCTATTGGAGAAAAAGATCAAATCTGATTTGGATACACTTGTGTGTGTGACAACCTACGGGTCACACACAAACAGGTTTAGACAAATCATTTTGAAGAACTGGCACTTACTTGAGAATCTGGATAATCCAATGCCCAAACCCATTTTTGCAATGAAGAAAAATTTAAGTGTTGGCCAACAACTAATAAGAGCTGACAGCTACATTCCCAAACCGAAAAGTAATTTATTGACGCAGTGGAATTTACCACCTGTAACTGGACATCGCAGATGTGGTAACTGTGTCGACTGTCCCACAACTGTTGAGGGCGAGGTGTTTGAACATAATGGAGTTAAATGGAATCACAACAACTTTACAAATTGTAAGACAAAAAAGGTTGTTTATGCAGTGCTATGCCCATGCAACAAAATATATATCTGGAAAACATGTCAACAGATAAATGTGAGGATCACGCAACATAGGTCAAGAATCAAGAGAAAAGTTATATCTGCCCCTATGGTGGAACATTTTTTGTCCTTAAACCATGGTGAGAATGACTTTAAATGTACAATCTTGTCCGTGATTGACCCCAAATATCGATCTCTTTGCACTGAAAGTGCTTTGTTGCGCAAGGAGGCGTATTTGATTATGAAGTTTGACAGTATAAATAGAGGGTTGAACGTTATGAGTGAACTTAATAGAGTTTGACTCGGTTACATTGCATTCAAAACTCTATAGGTCCTTGACCGTGGACTCGTTGGATTTATCGGGTTTGTATAGGTGGCAAATGTTTTGAATTTTATTGACATAACATTTGTGGGCATCTAGTACCCGCTTGCCAGTATAACTGATGATGTGGAATACAAGTTCCACAATGCTTAGCATCAAGCGGCAATTAGGCTCCGCCCCCTGAAGTCCGATCACGTGGTCAAGCTATCCGCTAAAGCAGGAAGGAGAAGGTGTGCAAGCTCTCCCTCCTATGCGGTACGAGTGGAATATGTAAACAAACACATAGTTTTTTCCTAAAAGGTGAGCGTTTTGCCTACTTTGGGCTCGGAATTTACACGCATGTTTAAAAGATGCGAGTACGTTTGGTTGCCGCGACCTCACTAAAATAATGTTTCCAACCCCCTTTTTTATAGAGTCCAAAGTGGAATAGTTTGATGAAAACAAAAGCCTTCTTGACCCTAGTTGTGTGAAAATAAGAAGTAAGTACAGTGAGCGCGCTTGTTTTCACAGTGTGGCCATGAAGCGTTAATTTTTTACTCGTCCTTACAAATCCTCCCGTTTCTTTAGATCGTGGTAAGCCCATCACCATCACCCGACAAACTGAGTGTGAAGTCGTTAAACGCTGCAGTACGCAAGGAAACTTTCAAGGTAGCTCAAATATCTTAAAACGCGTTAATAATGTGACGCACGTTTTTTTCTTCTAAAAGGCCACTAAGTCTCATATATTTTGTTGCAGAGCGGCTTGCACTGCTTGAATTAACTCAATAGTTGAAGTAACTCCATGCTGGGCAACCGCCAGGTAGGTTGTCCCTGTTACAGATAATGACGTGCGTTGGTATGTCGAGTCAGTGGGAAGCACAACTCATTTTTTGCATTTGTTTTTTTATCACAAACAGTTGGCCCTTACACAAAGATTTATCCTGCCCTGATGAGAGTCCGGCAATTATTAAAACCGGTACTTGAAACGCGTCGGCCACCACATAAAAGTGTTGTTTGATCCTTTGGACAATCAGAATTTTGTAAATATTTATCTCCTTAAAAGTGGGGATCATTATGTGTCGTTTAAATGTGAAACCCGTGTTTTAAAAAAATAACGTATCACAACTGTTTTGACATTGATTTACGTATATATCACAATTGTTGTTTGTTTCATTGATTGTCTTTTTCTATTGCACTGATTTATTGTGATTATATTTATACATTTTTTCATTTGTGTATTATGCATTAGTTGATATAGCTATAATGAGATTGTCTACAATGAGATTGTCTGTTTAGTAGATTATGTGTTTTTTCTGTTGAAATATTTAATATAAAGAGTAATTAAAATTGAATTTGGCAACATTGATGGCCAAGATAAACGTATTAATTTTCGTTTATTCCTTGTATTAGTTACATATTTAAATAATTGGAGGTGTAGGTATTTATCTAATTGTTTTGTTTATAGGCCCTACCTAGCCTCTTTCATTTGGGCCAAACCCCTTTCTTTCACAAACTCCTCTAATGGAAGCATCGGCCTACTGACCAAGGGCTGCACCAGGGGGCCCGATGTCCAGTGGCACATTTGGGCAGGGAAGAAATCGTCTGTTAAATTATAGTCCTCACAGAGTACCTTAAAAGGGATATGGCCATCCAAATCAAACAACTGCCCCACTCGCTTACATCCTCCCTCCACCCAGCGAGAGCCTGCACCTCTGTCCATGCCCGGAGGGAAATCAGTATTCGAAAAGATGGGAGACATGGGGGAGGGGAAAGTGGTGAGATTGGCTCGTCGAGACACCTTGTTCCATGCTAACATGGTAGGGCGAGTGACTGGTGAGGAGTAAAGACCCCATGCGTGCGCCGGCCTAGGTAACCAACACTCCCTCCAAATATGCCTACCAGCTACTGACTGATCCATAAATACCCAATGTTTCTCCGTCATGGGACGGTTCCACTCCACCAGGTAACACAAAATCGAGGCTTGGTAATAATGAATGAGATTAGGTAAGGCCAACCCCCCTTCCTTCTTAGGCCGTCGTAGTAAGGTTTTCTGCAGCCTGGGTGACATAGGACCCAAGATAAAGTGCTCAATCTCTGTCTGGATTCGTGTGAGGGCAGTCGACGGGGGCAGCCGGGGAAGGGTCTGAAATAAATAGAGGGCCCGGGGTAGAACATTCATTTTTATCGTAGCCAGTCTGCCGAGCCAAGACAGGTGTAGCCATTTCCTGTGGGCGAGGTCTTTCCTAATGCGAGAGAGTAAGGAGGCATAATTTGCTTCCGCTGTCCTAACCAAGCTAGTGTGCAGAGTCAGTCCGAGGTAGGTAATGCCCCCTGTCACCCAGTCAAAATCAAAGTGGGCCTGCAGATCCGCCACTGTAGAGGGCCCCACAGTGAGATTCAGTACCTGCAATTTTTGTAAATTTATTTTAAAACCAGAGACCTGGCTGAAGGCTTGCAGAGCTGTCACTACGGTCGGCATAGAGGTTTGTGGGTGTGCCAGTGAAAAGATAACATCATCATCATAGAGGCTGCTAAGGTGACGATCCACACCGAATGGAATCCCCTGCGCCTGTGGATGGTCCCGAAGCCGCTGGGCAAAGGGCTCCATATATAAAACATAAAGCAATGGGGAGAGCAGACAGCCCTGTCTGGTGCCTCTCTCCACCCTAAAGCTTTTGGAAAGTATGCCATTGACCCAGACTTGCGCTGAATGGGCATTATAGATACTAGCCACCCACTTACGAAATTTCGGTCCTATGCCAAAGCGCTCTAACGTGGCAAATAGGTACGGCCAATGCACTCGGTCGAAGGCTTATCGATTAAGTGGCAGATCCTCTTCGTGCTATCCCTGCACTGTCTCCCCAGGATGAAACCCGACTGATCCGGGTCTATTAAGCTGGGCATAAGAGGGTTGAGCCTATGGGCTAAGATGCTTGAGAACAGTTTAGAGTCCAAATTCAGCAGGGAGATGGGGCGGTAGGAACTGCAAAGCACTGGGTCTGTCCCTGATTTGGGAATGACAGAACTCGTGGCCTGCAGCATAGAGGGCGTAAGAGTGCCTGTGTCCAAGAATGAGTTGAACAGTCGGGTGAGCATTGGTGCCTGTTCCGTACAAAATGTTTAATAAAACAGGGCACTAAACCCATCCAGGCCAGGTGCTTTCAGAGGTTTCAACCGAGATTTGGCGGATATCACCTCTTCGATTCGAAAGGGGGCCTCCTGTCCTTCCGCTTCCTGCCCTGGGAGGGGGTTTACTCGTACGTACTCTAGAGGATCTAGAAGGCCTGAGGTCTTGGCGCAATATAGCCCCGCATAAAATGCCCAGAAGGCTGTGGCTATAGCAAGATCATCTGTCGCCTCTGACCCCTGGGCTTCTTGGATCACTTTCACTGCCTGGGCCTGGTGTTGGCAATGAAGACAGTGTGCCAGTATGCGGCCGCCCCTATTAGAACAAACATAATACTTATGCTTTAGTCATAGTACCGCATATTCGGCTCTATCCAGATCCAAGCGCTTCAGCTGTCGCCGCCCCTTCTCCAACAAGCGCCAGATACAAGGGGCCCTGTGCGCTAGTGAATGGTTTTGTGTTCCCTCACCCTGCCTTCAAGTTCTTGACGCTTCTCACGCCTGATTTTATTATCGTATGCCACCCTAGAGATAAGAGCCCCCCGCACAACTAGCTTAAACACCTCCCAAACGGAAGCTTGGGGAGTGGAGCCATTGTCATTGAGCTTAGGTAATCTGTCAGGGTACTACGGAGGCTCTCCACCACTGACGGGGACCTCAGGAGAGAGTCCCGTAGCTGCCAATGAGGGGGGCGATTGTGTGTGCGGAAGGCTTAGTGTGAGGGTGATATGAGGGTGGTCCGACAGAGATCAGGCTTCTATAGAGTAGGCCTGAATGCAGTTCCATGCAGCACGAGTGACAAGGAAATGATCCAATCGGGCATATGTCTTATGAGCCGCGGAGTAGAACGTATAGTCCCTTTCATCAGGCTGCAAACACCGCAAAGCATCTCTAAGCCCGCAATCATCCAGCCAAGCCATCCCCACCCCCGAAAGAGCGCCTGCGCCACTTGTGTGTGAGCAAGAGATATCTACCTGTGCATCCATTACCAAATTCAGGTCCTCTCCTATCACCACCAGTGTGTCAGGTGTGTGCAGTACTTGGGCCAAAGCATTAAGCAGGAATTTCTCTTGGTGAACATTGGGAGAATAGAGGGAGGTATTGTGATAGTGGTGGACCCTATACAGAGTCGTTCTACGAGTAATTGCTCCAGAATTTCTGCGACTGCACCCACAACCGAGCTCTAAAATGCGTTGAAAGCAAGATGGCCACCCCTCCTGTTTTCCGTTTCCCTGAGAACCACAATTGTACCGGGAACGCCCTGTGTTGCATGCGATGTGTGCCACTGTGGATGAGGTGCGTTTCTTAGAGTGGGCACACATCTCCCCGCGTGTTCTCAAGTAAAGATAGCACAGCATTCCTTTGAGTGGGATTATTAAAGCCCTTGACATTATAACTAACAATCTGAACTGTCATCAGAAGGGAAAGGACCGTTAGACGCTATAGTGAAGGTCCCAGAGACCCAGTAAGGAGTGAAGTACTGCAAGGACAAAGGGTATATGTGTAGGCAGGTAAAACTTATCTCAGCGTACATGACTAAAAAGCTCACCATAGGAAGGACCCACCCACCCCCAGAACAACAAAAAGAACAAACTGCAGACCACCAAAACAGCACATGGTCCAACGTGAAGGTTGGGCAGTATTCAGAGGAGACTTCCAAGGAAGTAAGGGTCATCTGCACCAGGTGAACAAAACCTCCCGTCCGCCCCCACCAGGCCCACAAAAGTAGTAGAAACCCCAGACACATCACCCTCAGTCATTAGCATCCAACAAATCCCCCCCGTGCCTGTCAGGGATCGAAGAACAGCAGAACGTTCCTTGAAGATGGTGTCTGGGTCAGGGCAAAGGCGGTCAGTGGTCCAGGCGTTCCGAGGACCGCGGTTTCGAGATCTCTGTGAACCCTAAACTGCAGCATCTGGAGGAGAGGGCAACTCGTCGGGAGACAACTTCAACACTCTGCAAGCTTCAGAAATGGAACAGACCTGTATGAGCTTCCCGTCTAGATGGAAAATGAGGCGAAAAGGATGGCCCCAGGCATAAGAAATGTTCTGTGAGCGGAGATGATTTGTTATTGGGTGAAACTCTTCTGGAGTGTGCTAGCAGCTAAGTCCTGGAAGAGCTGCGGAGTATGATCCCTGAAATGGAGAGGTTGTATGGAATGTGCCGCTCTGAGAATCTCCTCCTTCACTATATAGTTATGGATGCATATCAGGATGTCCGCAGGGGGACGATTCGACTCGAGGGGGGGGCAACCCGATGGCATCGATCTAACTTAATGGTGGAATCCCATGAAGAGCCCAAAATCTTGCAGAAGAGATCCTGCACATAACCCACGAGGTCCCTGCCCTCTGCCCCCGTAGGGACCACCCGGATGCAAACATTGTTCCTCAGAGATCTGTTCTCCAAATCCTCTGTGTGCGTTTGAGGTCTAGATGTTTTTCCCGCAGTCTCAGGACTTCTTGTTGAAGCATTGTGATCTCCTCATCCCTCGCCGCCGTGGAGTCTTCCAAGGCAGCAATGTGCTCTCCCAACCGCACCCACATCACGCCTGACCTCCCGGAGAGCCGCCTGCAAATCTGTCTTGACGGCCAGGATGTCCTCCCTCTGAGAGGCAAAGAGAGACTCCAGAAACTCCCGGGTGACAGCGATGTCCGGACTGCCCTACTGAAGAACCGGGTTATTTAAGACTCGGCGGCGCCAGGGGCACGCCCAAAGTCTTCGGGTATCACCTGTCTTAGAATACAGAGACACGGGACTCTTCTTGGTGGCGTCAAAGATCAACTTTATTGGCTGCAGCCAGTAACAGAAGTCCTAGAAGTCATCACGGTATGAGTTCTCAGGAGACTGCTCAATTTTACAAAGCAAGTCATCCCTTTTTATGCCAAAAATCACATTCCATACAAATACCTTACATTTACAAACTGTCCAATCACATGTATCCACACCCAAAGTATCACATGACGGTAAAACTGACTTTTCAGTTGCCCAGCCCATGATCAATCATCAGTCAAACCCAACATTCTTCTTTAGACAGGTCGAACGAACCCATAATAAAAAAGGGCACATCCCCATCGTAAACAGATCATAAAGAAAGGAGCAGAAACAGGTGCGAGTAGGATAAGGCATATTTGTGTGCAGTAAAGTTTTACGATGTCCTGTGCTCTGATCCTTAATCTTGATCAGCTAGAGGGCAGGAACTGGTTTAGCAAGGTCAGCTTCAGGCAACAGGGTCAGTTCACTCAGGTCAAACAGGAGTCAGCACGAACTGGAGGTACATGTACTTAAAGGACTTGTTCAGCCACAGTCATCGGCCTATGTGAGGGCAACCACAAAATGGCTGCCATACACAAAATGGAACCCATGGGTTCAGAACGAAATCCCTAAATACGTAGGGAATCCATCGGTCTAACGTGATGAAAACACTCATACTTGTCGTACTAACTAGTTACGGTTCGCTAATATCAAATTCGTAACGAAACCATGACCTTTATGAAACGGGTTCAGAATTCACGGAACCTCAGACCCTCCTACACTCACTTCAATCTGAGTCCAGGTCTATATTCATCAGATCATCAAGATGTTGCTGGAGCATAATCCTATTACTTAGTACCTCTCTTGGTACAGGTCTCCTTGCACACGTAGTCGCACAGAGGCCACATATAGCAGGAGCACACTGCACACAAAGACAGAACAGGAAAAGAATCGCTAAAGCTATCCCAATGATCATCAGAATCTTCCATCCCCAGGTCGATAACAGTTCCCAAAACCATCCAATCAACGATCAATCTCCTTTGTCCACATGTATAGACTCGGAGATCTTATGTAACCTGGAAATGGCCTCGTAAACTGTCGGAGCATTATCTGGGATAAAAACGCAGCAACTCGATTGGATCACTTTACATACTCCACCTCGATCTGCGAGTATGACGTCTAAAACCATACGATTTTGTAACGTCATAAGGCGATCCGCTTGAAGCTCAGCTGTCAGATTACTAAGGGCACCAGCAGGTTCGTTTATGGTGGATTCAACCACTCTCGTCAACTGTCGTAAACCTCTACTGTTAGCCATAGGTCCCCAAAACGATAGGAAACCCTTAAAGAAGTCTCCCACTTCTTGTCCAGCAGCATCTTCCTGATCGAAGACACCTCTAACAACTCTCGTCTTGTGGTAATTTGAAGCAACAGTATACGTAGGAGGCAACAAGTATCCAACATAACACATTCCCGAGAAATCAGGGGGCAACCATGTATATGCTCTGTTGTAAAAAACAAAATATGTGCCCTTAACTGCCAAAAACGGCGGGGAAGATTGAGATGTAAAAACGTACGTCTGAGTACAAACAGTCTTCCCCAGCTGAGCTTTCGGATTTTTGCCAATACCTTGCAGACAAAATTGACCTCGGTGGGGTACGACCCAAATCAGAGGTGACCTCTTTCGTTTCTGCCTTTCACTCAGACTAACACTGTAACCAGTCGTGTTCCATCCAATATAAGCCGCTAACTCTTCCTTAGGAATAGTCCTATACGTGTCGATATCTCTGCTCATATTCATAACTCCCTTCACCAAAGCTTGATTACTTAAGTTATCTCTCATGGAATGTAGAGGATAAACTTCCAGGGCGTAAATGAACATAGTCTGAAAAGCCCATATCGACCCATTCTGACTAAACGGTAAAATCAGATAAGGAACAACTCTACCTGTAGTATGTGGCATAAGACCACACACCCAGCAATTAGTAATGTTCACTACCAACTGATGCTGGTGTAGTAGCTGTATGAATGTGTTATGTACAAATTCTAACCTTCTAATCTGCTCGTGTTCAGGTAGGACATGAAAAGAATGCACAGAAGTAGCAGTAGAAAAAGACATAGGCTGGGAGGTGGGTGCAGAAGTCAATTGGGTAGCGATAACAATCCCACCCGCCAATTCTAACGTCATGCTTAAAAACATCAGGACACATGTTATCAGAAAACATTTGCTGTACATTAATTTACACAGTTTCATTTTAGAGTTCTTTCTCTCAGCAGCTCTCTCTGTCCCAGGAAACTCCATCCTCTAACCGTGCTGTTCGCGGCAGTTCTTCCGTGCTAAGGAATGCGTCTGTCAGTCCAGGGAACGCCCTAGGACCAACCAGAACCTCGACCTTGTGTCTTCGGCTTGCACTCCCAAGTCTTTATACCGCGACCATACAGCTGAGCTCGGATGGCAGCTCGAAAAAGAAAAATAGGCCAAAACAGTTTCTTGGATGAGAGAGTGCAGTTCTCCAAAAGCAAAAGGAGGAAAAAAATTAAACTTTAATTGTCAATTGTTTCTCGGTCGTAAATTATAATGGCCTTTACCAGGCACTGTGTGATCACGAAACAAAAGTTCAGGCTCAGTAGTGTCTAATCTTTGAGACACAGGCACAGCTTCTTGAAGGACATCGTCATTTTCTTTCTCGGAGCCTCTCCACACCAACTCAGCGTCGCTAAATGGTGCAAACTTCGGCACCCTTTCAGTCTCTGAATCTGCAATACCTTCATGGACCCACTGGTCGTACGGCAGAGGCAACGGCGCCCTCTTACAATGTACGCCGTGGATCCAGTTCTTTTTCCCGAAAACTTTCACTGAGGTCCTTGTGGACAGGAGCACTTGGTGGGGACCGGTCCAGCGGGGCTGCTCGTTTTTGGTCCGCTGAAAATTCCTCACTAGGACCCAGTCACCGGGATTGATGGTGTGACCTGGATCCACAGATGCTGGTGGCAAGTTATCATGAACCTGTTGATGCAAGACACGCAATTTAGCAGTAAAATCATACAAATAGTCCACCAACACAGGATATTCGATGTCACTAAACTTCACTGGCCAAGGTACTCCCCACACATTCGCCGGACAGCCAAAAACAATTTCATAGGACTAAGGCCAATCCGGGAATGTACTGTAGTTCTAGTTGACAAAAGGGCCAACGGCAAAGCATCTGGCCATTGGAGCCTGAATTTTGGCTAACTTTAGCTTCAAAGTGCCATTGTAACATTCCACTAGTCCAGCTGATTGGGGGTGATTTGCAGCATGGAACGTCTGTCTGATTCCCAAACCCTCACACACTCTCTTCATGATCTTCCCCACAAACTCACTTCCATTATCACTCCACACCATCCTTGGCAACCCAAACCTAGGGAAATATTCTTTGAGCAAGACTCTAGCTGTGGACAAGGCCGTATTGTCTTTTAGGGGGTATGCCTCTACCCATCTAGAAAAGGCACAGACAACTACAAGGACGTATTTCAGGTTGTTACACCTCTCCATGTGGATAAAATCCAATTGCAGAACCTCAAACGGATACGTCGGAGGCGCAAAGTGACCAGCTGGAGTTGGAGTTCCCTTGCCAGGATTATACATCAAACACACCAGGCAATTCCTGACCACATTCTCCGCACATTTGGGAATTCCAGCATTCTGCAATACTGGAGCCAACAACTTACAAATCCCTTTCACACTGATGTGAGACAAACCATGTGCTATGGTAACCACTGCAAGCACGTACGCATCTCGCAACATCCATCTTTGGTGTTCTGCCAATTCAACCCAACAACCAGTCGAATCCAATCTACCCGTAGTTTCTCTCCAAACATTCTACTCACTTTCAGTAGCTTCAGCCTGGATCGATTTCACACTCTCAATCGTATCTTCGCACATTCCAACATCACCAATCCATCTCGCAGGACCTGCAACATACATTCGACTCATCACATTTCTCGCTGTTTCTTTCGCAACTTCATCCGCAAACGCATTACCACGACCAACATCATCCGTGACCTTCTGATGAGCACTACACTTCACAATCGCAACTTGATTCGGCAAAGTAAGTGATTCGAGAAGCTCATTCACCAACTGTCCATGCTGGATTTTAGTTCCATGGGAAGTAAGGAACCCACGCTCTCTCCACAAACGCCCAAAACTATGAGCAACACCAAACGCATACTGACTATCAGTATAAACATTCACTCGTTTTCCTTCCGACAACACACACGCTCTAGTCAGTGCAATCAACTTTGCTGCTTGCGCAGAATCCTGTGGTATACGTGCTGTCTCAACAACTGTATTTAAAGTTGTGATAGCATACGCTGCAGTCGTCTCACCATTCGTAAGCTTAAAACACGAACCATCAACCCACAGCGTACCATCCACATTCTCAAAAGGAGTGTCTTTTAGATCCACTCTAGCTTTTGTTTCTTCCTCTGTACGAAGAAAACAATCATGCTGTTCTTGAGCATCCGTCTCTGTAGAGATTGGCAATAACGTAGCTGGATTCAACACGTTACATCTTCTGATGCGGACGTGGCTAGCCAACAGTGTCAACTCGTAGCCTGAAAGACGTGCACTAGTAAGGTGCTGTGTCTTAGTCCTGTTTAATAAGGTATCCACTGCATGTGGAACCATCACAACCAATGTATTATCCATCACCAGCCCAGCAGAATGTCGGATAGAAACAGCCACTGACGCTGTAGCTCTCAAGCAACTCGGCAACGCTCTAGCTACCGGATCTAACGTTGATGAAAAATACGCACATGGACGCTGCTTGTCCCCAAAAGATTGTGTCAACACTGACAACGCACATCCTTCTCTCTCATGCACATACAGCGTAAAAGGCTGTAGTCGGGAGTACCCAACACAGGAGCAGAACACAATGCATCACGCAACTCAGAAAAACTTTTCTGACAATCGTCAGACCACGGAAGAGGATTGGGTGTATCTTTACAAGTCAAAGCCAACAGAGGTTTCGCCAATAGAGAGAAATTTGGAATCCACTGTCTACAATACGACGTGATACCCAAGAAAGCACGCACTTCTCTCTGTGTACTTGGTACAGTCATTTGCGCAATCGCTTGAATTCGTTCTGGGGTCAACATTCTTCCCTCCTTTGACAAGAGATGACCTAAGTAGGTCACTTCTTGGCAACAATACTGCAACTTAGAAGGTGACACTTTATGATGCAAGTCCGACAAATGTCGCAACAAAGAAAGAGTAGCTTCTTTACAAGTTTTCTCATCATCAGCAGCCACTAACAAATCATCAACACACTGAATAAGAGCAGCACCAGCAGGCAACACAAGAGTATCAAGTTGAGTTTTCAAAGCCTGGCTATAAATAGAAGGACTTTTGCAATAGCCTTGAGGAGCGCTCTTAAACCGGAAGCTTCGGCCTCCTAAAGAGAAGCCAAAAATATCTCTACTTTCCTCGGCAATTGGAATGCTGAAGAAAGCATTCTTCAGATCTATAACCGAAAACCAAGCAGCTGAAGCAGGAATCAAAGTCAACAAACCAGTAATATCCGGAACAACTGGAAACTGTGGCACGACGATCTTGTTAACCTCTCTAAGATCGATCACAAACCTGTAAACAGGTGGCTGAGAAGAGTCAGTGCGCTTTAGGACAGGCAAACCAGACTGTTACACACATTACCTCTCGTTTCTTCAATCACATCTTTCTCAATCAAATCATAGATGATTACTAAAAGCGCTCTTTCACCATCGCTAGAAATCCTATACTGGGGGATATGTGGCAATTTGACATTCGCTTTAAGCGTTACAACGTAAGGTGGAATCTCCAAAAGACCCACATCATTAGGACCAGTAGCCCAAAGAGTATCAGGGAGAGAACGCAATTCCGGTGGAAGCCGATCTTTAGACAAATATATCGGAGAGATCACTTTCTTACCAATGTAAGCTGTACTCCCGCAGGAGAACAACGTAATGTTGCATGCAACCTTTTCAACAAATCCAAGCCTAACAAATTCTCACCACAACCTGTCGTTAAAATGAGAGGTGCTTCCAATTCACAAGACCCTATAGAAAGAGACAAAGGACTAGAAAGTGGATTACGAACTGGGGCGCCAGAGAATCCTACCGAAACATTCGTTAAGCCAGACAAAGGTGCGCCAGGGAGTTTAGAGTGCATGATAGAACTCTTTGCTGCACCAGTATCCAAAAGAAAAGGCTCTACCACACCCGATGTGGCTACTGCAACATAAGGCACACTCTGATCTACTGGAACCGACACTACTTCCTCTCTTTGTCCATGGCTGTTCTAGCAATCATTATAGTCAGCATTCTCACTTTCGACATAATACTCATCAGCATAGTACTGAGTCGACCGACCAGATGTTATTTTCTGTTGATCAAAGCAATTCATAGAATGTTTTGATCAACATCGAAAGGAACGTTCGTTCTGAGGAAACGCACCACGCCCTCTACCCCTTGACACTTGTTGAAAACCACCACGACCTCTCGGGCCGGCATACCACTCGCACGTTGTCGCAACACAGGGCACTCATTTTTATAATGACCTTCCTCCTTACAATACGCACACTGATTCAAACCCTAGGGTGGTCTCGGAGAAAAATACCCAACGTTCTGTTGCGGTCTCTGGAATGGCGGAGGTTGCTGAAACTGTGGGCGTGGCTGTGATTCTTGCTGATTTGAGCGAGGCGGATACGCCTGCTGTAAAAGAACCTTCGTCTTTAAGTCTTTAGTCTTTTTCTCTACTCTATCTTTCTCGTCCTTATCCCTATTCTTACAATACTTTGCAGTTGCCAATATCTGGGCCGACGAAGACACAGCCCAAGAACTTTCAGAATCTTTCAACGTATTACATAGTTCAGGCAGTAAGTTAAAGACGAACTTATCTACGAACAATCTTTGCCCACCTTCCGTACTCATATCCTGACCACTATGATCTATAAATGTCTCTTCAAACCTAGTGAAGAAATCGGATACACTTTCGTCCTTCTTTTGCTTACATGCTGCTAACTTGTCCCAATTTACTCGTAACGCTGGCATCATCGTTTTCATAAGATCTATAATTCTGCCAGGTAGATCTGCCACTAAAGCTTCAGGTTTAGCACCACCAACCTGTCTAGCGTCTGCAGCAGCAATATTGAGCCATGTGTCACCTAATTCAACTGCATGATCCTCATGACGAATCTTTGCCCAAAGAGGTTGAGGTACTACGTTACCCAACAGCATATCTATATCTGCTAAATTCATGATGCATGCGTCAACTGTCTGGGACAATTCCTTGTAATAGCCAGCTGGATTTTTACGGGGATCAGGTAAAGACTGTTTAAGGGCCAAAACTTCTACTCTCTTCCGTGGCACATGTACCCATACTCTTTGAAAATGTGCTGGTATAGCTGGGGGAACATTATTCGGACCAGCAGCTACCCGTTTGCGCCATACTGGAGGAACTTCTCTCATCGGATACTGTCTCACTTTCCTCCTAACTGCGGAATCAGGCTGAAACAGTCGCTGAGAAGGGAAATCGCTCCTTAACGCAAGTACCATCGCAACTGCATTCTCAATTCCGGGACCCACTATCGTCCCTTTCGCAAACTCAGACTTGACATTTAGCAATTCTACAGGAACTGAACCCAAATCATTACCTTCCCATTCCTCAAGAAGGAAAGTACACATAACATCAAAAACGTACCTTTGTTTCGGTGCCTCCCACTGTTGGAAGACATCCATAACTGATTCTAAGTTATACCTCGAAACATTCCAAACCCATCTGCGAGCCAAGAGATCTAACACTGCCCGTTCTTCGGGACCAGGAAGCTGACTACGCATTTGTTTACGTGCAGAAACAGGGGTCATACTCAATGACCCAAAGAAAGGAGACAAAAGACCAGTAACAGTATCAGTCATTCGTTGTCGAGCAGAAGGAGAAGCTGTCATAAGGACAGGAGACAAAGTATTTTGAGGTGATAGAAGCGTAGGGTTAGTAGCAAGAGAAGTTGAAGGTACAGGAGAATAAGGCAAAGTAGTTCCAGACAAAACCGATAGCAAAGTCGGCGGCCCCAGAGGAGGCTGCGCCGTAGGAGGAAGAACCAGCTGAGGAGGAGCCGGTGGCGGAACAGCAACAAGAGGTTGTGCAACTGGATGTTGCGGAGGTGCCGTAGCACTCTGTGCATAAGGGGGTGGCAATCTCAACAAATGTGACATCAAAGGATCCTTCTCAGGGTCCTTCGTTGCATTCTCAAGAAGAGATGGCAATGCTGGATAACATTTATCAATAGCCATATTATGTTGTCTATCTGACACCTCAATTGCTTTTTCTTCTTCGTTTTCTTTAAACTGCCTAGCAGCTTGCATTATTGATACATCATTTTCTCTTTTATCTCTTTTAGCCTGTTTAATTTCTCGTTGTCTGGCTTCTTTACACCAAAGGCGAAAGGAGCAAACATTGCCGGCCGGGCTTTCTTTCTAAACAATTTAACTTCCAAATTATCTAGAATCTCTGTGTCATAGCTACCATGATGTGGCCATTTATAAACACCGTCTTTCCTAGTGTATTGGACCCATACTTCATTGAACGTAATGGGGCCCACGCCGTGTTTAGAGTAGAGCTCATAAGTCGGAGTTCCAACTGGAGGTATCGGACATGAATCCTCCAATCGGAAATCCCTATTACAACCACAACCAAACCAAGTACCAAATTTGCTACGATTAGGCATCTTCGCTCACTAAGGGATTATCTCTACCGATACACTCGTAAATATACAAGACCCTCGGCTTTGGAAATTGCAATTTTCAAATCAAAACTAAGGACCAAACAAACTAAGAACCAAAGAACCAAAAACTAAGGACTGGGAGCGCCCCACTTATACTTAACTGAGGTATCAGTCACGCCACCAGAAGACCCGTCTATCGTCTCGCCGTACAAAGCATCACAAATGGGTCCAAGACAGGGCGACAGTCAGGGCAGCGGTCCTTTGTAGCCGTCAGGAAAGCGGGAAGCCTCACAGAAAAGACCTTCAGTCCACATTCGACATGCCGGGGTCGATGAAGTGGTGGCCGTCCTCCAGAATTTCCTCATGAAGCTCCTCACGATCTTCAGGCTTGGACCAGTACCGCTGAAGTCGCCCAACGTTGGGCGCCAACTGAAGAACCGGGTTATTTAAGACCCGGCGGCGCCAGGGGCTGGCGTCAAAGATCAAATTTATTGGCTGCAGCCAGTAACAGAAGTCCTAGCAGTCATCACGGTATGAGTTCTCAGGAGACTGCTCAATTTTACAAAGCAAGTCATCCCTTTTTATGCCAAAAATCACATTCCAGACAAATACCTTACATTTACAAACTGTCCAATCACATGTATCCACACCCAAAGTATCGCATGACGGTAAAACCCACTTTTCAGTTGCCCAGCCCATGATCAATCATCGGTCAAACCCAACATTCTTCTTTAGACAGGTCGAACGAATCCATAATAAAAAAGGGCACATCCCCATCGTAAACAGATCATACAGAATGGAGCAGAAACAGGTGCGAGTAGGATAAGGCATATTTGTGTGCAATAAAGTTTTACGATGTCCTGTGCTCTGATCCTTAATCTTGATCAGCTAAAGGGCAGGAACTGGTTTAACAAGGTCAGCTTCAGGCAACAGGGTCAGTTCACTCAGGTCAAACAGGAGTCAGCACGAACTGGAGGTACATGTACTTAAAAGACTTGTTCAGCCACAGTCATCGGCCTATGTGAGGGCAACCACAAAATGGCTGCCATACACAAAATGGAACCCAAGGGTTCAGAACGAAATCCCTAAATAGGTAGTGAATCCATCGGTCTAACGTGATGAAAACACTCATACTTGTCGTACTAACTAGTTACGGTTCGCTAATATCAAATTCGTAACTAAAACCATGACCTTTATGAAACGGGTTCAGAATTCACGGAACCTCACTCCGTCGATGCTGAGCCAGAGCCCGCAGCTTTTAGTAGGAGATCCCGCACCGACCTGTCCTTTCTACCTTTAGCGGCAGCCATTGCGGGAACCGCAACCAGCGGGCAATATAGGAAACAGCGCTTGATGCCAGTAGTAGAAGCAAGAAGACCCAGCCATCCCTCTGTCACCACAGCCGCCATTGACTGCTCACACCTCCTGCGATGATATCAGCCAGCCAGCTCCTCTCCAACCCCTAGTGAAACGCTTGTGAAAGAGGATTATCAACCGGGCGGCCCAGGCTGAAATTCTGTTGTGCTGCGATGCTGTGGAATAATGTCCCTCTACTGTACCACTCGGGCCCTCCACAGGCCAGTCCCCAAGAAATCAGCAGGGGGTCGGTCAAACACTCAGGGGGCCAGCAGGCGACCCTCACCACAAAAACCACGGAGACCCCCTGTAATGTGCACCGTAGGCCTGTAACTGCCAAGGGTGGAGGCCTCCTCAGGGCGCAGGAGCACCTTGTCACGCAGCAGACCACAGGTAGGCCTCACGTAGGCTGCAAGCCAACTGCCAGCAGGGGGACAAAGAGGCAGGGCTCCCCGCAGGTACAGTAAAACAGAGCGGGCCCTCAACGGGACACTTGCAGGCTTCACGAAGTCCCGGATGGCGCCAGCCACCGCCGCAGGCCCGGGGCGGCAATCTCAGCCGGCTGGCGGTATCACGTAGAACAGCGCCGCCTCTTCTGGAGTCAGGATCGGGCGCCTCCGCAGCGCTGCACTAATCCCTGGTGCCCCGCTAGGTCCGGGGCGAGGGTGCGAAATCAGTTCACAGGTCCCCCAGCAGTACAAGGGGCAGGGTGAATCTCGTGCTGTTTTCCAGCTCCGATGCGCCCTAGCAGGCGCAGCAGTATGGCCGACTCTTCGCCGGAGCCATGGGCAGCTCAGGGAACTCTCTGGAAGGCTCGTCGCGGGTGGGGAACGCGACCCTGTGCTCTCCGCCTCGTCCGCTTGGCAGGTCCCTGGACCTCCACTGGTAAGTCCGTGTCCAGGTGTTCAATATTCAATGCTGTGGGACCGGCGGGGGCGGAGCACAGAGAGGACATGTCCATTCACTCTGCCATCTTCGCAACACCTCCCCTCTTAGGTTTTTTAATCCCTGCCATTGTTTCCCTCTGCTCTGCCAAGTACCACGCATCAGATGTTGGACTAACACATTTCAGTGTGGTTCTCCGCATTACCGCACAGAAATTGAAAGTCATGCATTTGTAGCACCTCAGGATCAAGCCAGAGTGCTATTAGTTCTCTGTTAGAAACTGAAATCCAGGTTGCAGCGCGCGGTCCGCGCTGCTCGTGCCGGCTTTGGGCGGCTGGCTCAGCTTGTGACTAGGCTTGCTTAGGCAGGCGAGAGCAGAGGCTACAATGTAACAAAGTTTATAAACTTCCCCTCGACTCCGGTAATCCTTTCAGGTTAACTGTGTGACTCACTGTGAGACTCGTCACGTGATGGCACCTCAGAGTCCGTGTTAAAATTATGGCCAACAGCTTCTATCAAGAGACATGCTCTCTTTATACATTGGCGGACCAGCTTGGTGCGAGGGGGTGAGGTTCTGTGAATTCTGAACCCTTGGGTTCCATTTTGTGCATGGTAGCCATTTTGTGGTTGCCCTCACATAGGCCTATGACTGTGGCTGAACAAGTCTTTCAAGGACATGTACACCTTAGCTCGAATTCGTGCTGACTCCTGTTTGACCTGAGTGAACTGACCCTGTTGCCTGAAGCTGACCTTGTTAAACCAGTTCCTGCCATTTAGCTGTTCAAGACTGAGGATCAAAGCACAGGACATTGTAGAGTTTGGTATGCACACACACACCCCTTATACTGCTTCTTATCTGTTTTCTGTTCCTTCTTTTATGGTCTGTTTATGATATGGGTTGTGGTCCTTTTATTATGGGTTTGTCCGGCTTGTGTAAGAAGGAATGTTAGGCATTTTGCATGCTTGCAAAAGCTAGGACTGCCCCTTACTTGTATGCTGAAGTTTGCATATAAAAGGCCTCTGTTCTCTGTATTCCTCAGACTACCTCATTCAGTTGCTACGGCTTCTGTGTGACGTTGCCTCACTTATTAAATTTAATAAAGATGTCTTTTCATATTTTCAGCTTCTGTGCCAAGTTCTTTTTTATTAGTAAGTATTCCCTGAGAATGAAGATTACAGTTCTTCAGGGGCTATGCGGCAGTCACTGACTAATGTGACAGGCTTGTGACACATGGCCGGTCCCGTCCCAGTCTAGACAGCCACGGGATTGGTGGTCTCTTACAGGCAGCACTTAGCTGCAGCCAGGCAGCCTCACTTCAGAATGCATGCCGTGGCGCAGCAGGCAAGGAGTCGTCAACTCAACTCCTGGAGGAGCACGGCTGCAGCCAACTCTGAAGACAGCAGCACCCAGGAGGGAGAGGGTGAGCCTACACCAGCAGCAGGTAATGGAACCCGTGCCCCCACCTTGACTCTTAATCTTGCTCCACGTGGGCCAGTACTAGCATCCCCGGTCGGTTTGGTCTTGAATTCTCACAGAGCAGACCAGGAGCGCAAGTACTCACGCACTCAGCAGGTAATGGGAGCCACAGGGATGAAAGGGTCTGCACTTAGCACCTGACCCTGCAAATGGCTTGATGCCCCACCGGCGCTTCACAGCATATAAACGGCAGTGATCTGCATCGCCACAGAACGTAAGGGACCCTATGTGAGACACCTGCCTGCAACTGGATTCTTTACCCCACGCCCTCCAAAAACACCAGAGAAACCCATACACTCACCCCCCTCCACCCAGCATCCCTGCTTCCATACTTCCCTTCCACAAAGGACTGCCTGGGTACACCCCGTGCATACTAGGCTGCTGCAGGGGAGTGCGGCCTACACATAAACAAGCTGAAAGGTGAGCCCTAGGAAGCAGTCACCAGGATCGATGCTGCCTCTCTAGGGCCTCAGTCTGTTGGCGCATGTCTAGCGAAGTGACTCTGGCCCTTAGAATCGACAACTTGATACTATTGTAATCAGGGGCAGTGGTAATGGTGCTGGTCCAACTTTCAGCATGGCCAGCAGCTTTGTCACTTACGAGCCTGTTGTTTTTAGTAGGTCTGTGACAGCTGTAGCCTGCTGGTGTGATCTGGTGCTGCGGGGTGGGGCAGGTAGTGGTGTGCCAACCGGGGCTGACACCACTCAGCTAAACTCCTCAGTTATCATTTTTATTCGGATTGATTACTGTCTTTGAAATCAACAGCTTTCTGGCTGGCTGTAAAGGCTGCGCCTCACTGTCCTGAGCATTGCCATTGCCCTGGTCTTTCTGGGGCGGTTTGCGAGTTCTAGGTTAGTGCTCTTCCATAACTGGTGATTTGCAGTAATTTTAGGATCTTCTTAGAGTTTCTCTTTCGTGAAATGGGTGTCATTTTTGATATTTATATTCTTCCATCATCTTTATTGTAATAATGCTAGGACACCGTTTTAGGTGTAAACTTATTTATTCCTTACAGGAGCGCCGGGGCTGGCTTCCTCTAGCCTGCGCGCCAGAGAACAATCCCCGCCTACCACATCCTGTGACGTGGTTCCTGTTCCGCTAAAGGAACACTAGAGCGCTACCACATCTCCCCCCTTTATGCACCATAACCAAATGTACAAAGTCTTACTTCCAGTCCATTTCATAGTCCTTGAATCTCTCAGGTACCTTAATTCTCCTCCCTGCTCGAGTCTCCACTCTCTCATTCATTCTCTCTTCTCCCGTTGTCTCGTTCTCTCTTCTTTCTCTCGTCCCTTCTACTTCCTCGTCCTTCGTCTTCCTTTCACTCCCTTCTTCTCCTCTGCTTCTTCCTCCCGTCGTTTCACTCCGCTCTCTTTCTGTACCTGCCCTGAGTCCTTCTGTTCCTATCTCCTTCCTTCCTGTCCTTTCTTCACTTTCACTTTCTCCTTCCTCCAAGACATCCTCTGTTCCTTCTTCCACATCCTCTTCCCATTTCAGTATCTTGCTGCATTTAGCCATTCTGTCCATCGACCAAATCTTACCATCGCTCAGGAGAGCCGATCTGGCGTAGGGTTCCACCACTTTAAGGGGAGGTGAGAACTTGCTCTCTCCCTTTCTCTTCATGATGGCCAACTTCACCCTTACCCAATCACCTTTGTCCAGTTCTGTGCTGTGAGTGTTCCGTCTTCTGTTGTAGTGGGACGTGTAGACTTCCTGAGCTCTCTCCAAATTTTTCCTGACCACCGCCGGTGACCACTTGCTCTGGACAATCAACTTCCTCCACGCTGCATTGTCCTTGGTGAACGCTTCTCTGCCTCTTAAGATCTTGAAAGGGCTGTAGCCTGTGCTACCCGGTGTGATCCGGTATGCCCAAATCATCTTCTCCAGCTCCTTTTCCCAATCCATTCCATCTTCAATGGCTGCCTGTATGGTGCCCATGATCACCCTATTGAAGCGTTCCACTTGGCCGTTCCCCGCCGGGTGGTAGATCGGGGTGTGCTTCACTTCAATTCCGTTTCTTTTGGTGAAGGCTGTCCATTTTTCCGAAGTGAACTGGGGTCCATTGTCGCAGGTGATGATCTTTGGGATTCCTTCGCTGACAAACGTAGTGCGCAAAAACTTTATCACGGCTTCAGTGTCCACTCGCTCCAAGATTTGTATCTCAGGCCATTTAGAATACCTATCGATGGCAACCACCACATATTTTTGAGTGCCTTCCTTGTTCAGGACTGGCCCCATTATGTCCACCGACAACATCTCCCACGGTCCATCTGGAATCGGAAACCTTCCCAGCGGTGGTCTCAGCATGCTCTGAGCTTTGTCCGATTTTGCACAAGACTCACAAGAGCGCACATGTCTTTCCACCTGCGCGTCGATGGCAGGCCACCAGTATGCTTGCCTGGCCAAGGCTTTCGTTTTTGTGATTCCCTGGTGCCCTTCATGTAGCAAGGACATCAGTCGTTCCAACAAGTCTCTGGGCGGTACCACCTTGTCCCCTCGGAGTAAGAACGTTGGATTTTCAGCCAAGGACAGTTCCTCTCGGACTTCCCAGTACCTCTTCAGTTCCTCCTTTAAGTGTCTTTTCTCTGGCCAGCCGTGAACTACATAACTCTTTACCGCTACTAAGTCTGTATCTTCACCGTAGGCCTCCTCCCATTCCTGGGCGCTTATCACCTCTTCAGTGTCCTGGATGGTGGCTACCACGTACCCATCCCAATCTTGTCTGTCCTCGTTCCGTGCTTCTTCCATGGCGGCTGCCCTACTTAGGAAGTCGGCTACTTTGTTCTGTGGTCCCGGGATGTGCTCGACTTCATAAACATAGTCCAATAGCCGTAGAGTCATCTTGGCTATCCTGGGTGTAGCGTGGTCATGTCCGCTGGATGTCAGCACGCGAACCAATGGCTTGTGGTCCGTTCTCACGAGGAATTTGGCGCCCCACAAGTATTGTCTAAACTTCTCGACCGCCCAGACCACTTCCAGCATTTCTTTCTCTACCACACTGAACTTCTCCTCATTGGGTGAGAGCGAGCGGGAGGCGAAGCTGACAGTCGACATCTCTCCTGACTCCTCTTTCTGCATCAGTACAGCTCCCAAGCCTCGATCGCTGGCGTCTGTGGTGAGAATAGACTCCGCTTTGGGGTCGAATCCTTTGAGGGGAATGGCTGTTCCCATTTCCAGCTTGAGCGCGTCGAACTCGGTTTGCTCATCCTTCCCCCATTGGAACCGGTTCCTTTCCTTGAGCAGCTGTCGTATGTGGTGTGTCTTTGTAGCGAAGTGAGGAATGAATTTGCTGTAGTACTCGGCCATTCCTAGGAATGACCGAACATCCTCTTTCTTTTCCGGGGTGGGTGCTTCCATGATGGCTCTCATGTTTGTTTTCTTCGGCGTTATCCCTTGCCCGCTCACCTCATGTCCGAGGTATGTGACTGACTGGACGCCTAGATTGCATTTTGTCCATTCGGCGGTCAATCCACTGTCCTGCAGCTTCTGCAGTACCTTGTGAAGTTTCACATTGTGTTCTTGCCTCGACTTCCCCATCACCAGAATGTCATCTTGAAAGAAGAGGACGTCTTTCATGTCTTTCAGGAGCTTGTGCATGATTTTCTGGAACACAGCAGCGGCTGAAGCTAGGCCGAAGGGCATCCTCACGAACTCATAGCACCCGAATGGCGTGATGAACGACGTGAGGTGGGTGCACGACGGATGGAGTTTGACCTGATGGTAGGCCGACGAGAGGTCCACCGTGGAGAACCATGCGACGTCCTTCGTTTTCGCCAGCATTTCACTGATGCGTGGTAAAGGGAATTTGTCTATGACAATGTTTTTGTTTAACTCTCTTAAGTCCACGCAGAGACGTACCTTGCCATTGGGTTTTTGGGCTACCACCAGGGGCGACAGCCACTCTGCGCTCTCTATTGCCCTTATGACTCCCTCTTTTTCTAACCTTTCCAGTTCTGTTTGTACCGCCTCCCTGCTGCGGAACGGGATGTTCCTCACTTTGTGGACGACCGGTACTGCTCCTTCTTTCAGTTTGATGAGATGCGTGTACTTGCCCAGCTCACCGATCTGCCCGTTGAATACCTTGGGATATGTCTTCCGCCACAGCTGCACGTCTTCCTTGATTTCCATATCCATGAGCAGGATTTTCTCTATGCCTCCTGGGTTGAGCTGGATCCCCAAGGCTCCCTGGTCCTTCCAACTCAGTACGGAAGGGCCTCTCTCTGCAACGTACAGCTTGCACTGCGCATGACGGCCTCTAAATTCAAACAAGAGCGGGCAGTAGCCTAGCATGGGGATCTTTTGTCCAGTGTACGTTACCGGTCTCACATCCATGGGTAGGAGTGCTCCTTTGATCCTCGATGCGAAGTTGTCTTCCCACACCTGCCTCTGGACGATCGAGATGGGCGCTCCACTGTCCGCGATCATCTCCAAGGGTATTCCTCCTACGTGCATATCCAGCCTGGGCTTGTCTGAGTTGGAACCATCCATCTCCAGAATCTGGACGTCAATGTACAGGAATTCCTCCTCTTCCCCTTTGTCGTCCTGATCGCTGCAATCGTCTCGCAGATCCTGGTCCACCAAGCGCACCACGGCATTCTTCGGTTTCCTGCGACACACCTTCTCGTAGTGTCCAAAGATGTTGCAATACGAACATCTCACTTTGAAAGCAGGACACGCCTTGTCGTTTCCTAGGTGGTTATTGCTCCCACATCTGTAACACTGGTTTTTTCCTGTCTTGTGTGACTTGCTGTCCACCTGTGATTTGTTGGGGAAATCAGCTCTATTTCCTCCCTGGGTCTTCCTCGTCTCATTTTGCCTCCAACGGTCGTTTCTGTTTGGCGCCATTATTCTACACACTGCTTGCGTTTCCTGGGCGTCTCTCTTCGCCGCTTGGGCGCACCTTCTCGATAGTTCTGCTTTCTTTACCATCGCCCAGATTTCCTTGAGTGGAGCGTCGCCGTTCACCCACAATTTCTCCTGTATGTGGGCACTAGAGGTATGCATGATTATTTGGTCTCTGATGAATTCATCCAGCAGTCCTCCAAATCTGCACGTGGCAGCTAGCTTTCTCAGCGCTACAACATATTCATCCACTGACTCTCCGCTCTTCTGCTTCCTCTGAAAGAAGTTAAATCTGTCAATGGCGACGCACACCACAGGCCTGTAATGTGCGTCTAAGTCTTCGATGGCATGGTCAAATACCTCCGTGTCCGTTGCGGCTCTTTCTCCTTTCACGATCGTGTCGTAGATCCTGAGCCCTTCTGGACCTAAGTTGTGGAGCAGAATCTTCTTTTTTCTCTTACTCGAGAATGGGGTGTCCCCTTCTTCTTCTAGCGCCTCCAGATAGTTAAGGAAGTACCTCTTCCAGTCTTCCCATTTCCTTTCCGGTTCTCCGCTTTTCGTGAGGAATGGAACTAGTTGGGTGAGGGAAGTGCTCTGGCTCGCCATGGCTGGGGCGTTCCTCCTGGGCTTTGGTACAGTGACTGTTTGCCTGGACGGACTCCCTGGGGCGTCTTGCTCTTCTCCCTCGTCTTCTCTGTGTTCTCCCTCGCTGTCCTCTTCCAGTCCACTCTCTTTGGTGCGAGTTGTGGCTAGTGTGCTGCCTTCCCCCTTCTTACTCGATGGGCCTGCGGTTTCCGCCAGCGTGCACCTCTTCTCTCTGGTGCAGAGGCACTTCAAGGGCTCACCGTGATGTTGGCCAGGTGCTTAGGGGATCCTCGTGGTGACGTCAGCAGCCTCGCAGTGCGCACTACTCCCTCGGGATATAGGTACTTCGGGCTGTGGCCTTTTCTGGGCTCTGGTAACTGTGTGGGGTCCCCTTCTGGTTGTGTGCGTTTTCGAGCGTTTTGGCGCCCTTTCCACGCTCTTTGCTGCCTTGCCGGCTCCTCTGCCGCGCTCCGTGTCCGTTTTTTCGCTTCTCACGCGAGATGCGTGCAATTTCAGGGGTCGCGTGCGTTCGGGTATTAGTAATCCCGACTCGTCGCCATTGTAATAATGCTAGGACACCGTTTTAGGTGTAAACTTATTTATTCCTTACAGGAGCGCCGGGGCTGGCTTCCTCTAGCCTGCGCGCTAGAGAACAATCCCCGCCTACCACATCCTGTGACGTGGTTCCTGTTCCGCTAAAGGAACACTAGAGCGCTACCACATTTATTACTTGACTTTGCTTTCCAGATAGTGTAACTCATTGTTGTTGAAATATCACTCATAATTACACTGAAATTATATGAATGTCACACATAGCAATATAAAACCTTGCAAGCTATATTCCCTTCTCTGTCCTTCTCTCTCCCCATGTTTTAATTTACGTCATTCCATCTCTTTGAAAATAAAAATTCCATTCTTTCACTCCGACTTCGTGTATATGTTTCATTTTCATTTATTTCACGTTTCCTTCTGTGTACTACTTGCGATTTGCCTAAATAATTAAAAAAAATGCCATTCTTTCACTCCCAGTCCCTGCGTGCATTAATGTCATTGATTTCACCTTTCCTTCTTTGTACTAGTTGGGATTTGCCCAAAAAATAAAAAAGAACATTCTTTCACTCCAACTTCGTGCGTGTATTTATTTCACCTCACCTTTGTACCAGTTGCGATTTGGTTAGAAAATAACCAGTCCATTGTTTCACTCCGTCTCTGCATTTATTTTTCATTTATTTAAGCTCTCATTCTTTGAACTACTTTTATTTCCTTCCTGTCTCTTGTGCAGCTGTGGCTCCAGCATTAGAAAACGAAATGTCAAGTAATTTATAGCGTGTGCTCGGTCTGGTGTCCCATGATATCGTGTATCCCTGCACTCAGCCCGAGCAGAGATCGACTGCTTCTGTCTGATCCTGCCCGGGCTGAGTTCATTCTCCGAAGACGGCCGAAGTGGAGGGGATACACGATCCCAAGGGGATACCTGATATTACACAACAAATGGCCCCCCTGGCCAGCGGGGGATCCGTCGGTTGGGAGATGGTTACCAAAGACTTCCTCCCTTGCAGAGGCCTCCTACTGCCCTTGGACAGGGGTATAAAGCAGGGGTCACGGAGAGAGCGCCAGAAGTCCGGCCGAACCTGGAGGAACCATGACCCTGCTGCTCCTGTGCGCTGCCCTCGCCTTGCTTCCGGCCACGCCCTTCGGTGGCCCGCTGCCAGGTCGCGCCAGAATGGTGAGATGGATGATGATAGCTGGTTTTCAAGTATATGTAGCGCCTCATGTTAAACTTCCTCCGTTTTTAACCGCTTCAATTACCGACTTTTTGTATTAACTAATGTGTCGTCTTAGTATGGATTTAGGGGTTTCATGTATGCTTTTGTCTCCTTTTGGTAGGTTTAGGTCGCTTTAAAGGGAAATACAAAATCAGGGACAGAATTCGACAGTCCTATCAAACGGGCAAAGATAGGGCAGTGGGCGGATGGTGTAGGCCAGGTCGGATCTGCTAGCAGAGGTGTGCGAGCCACTGAAAGGCCACGCCGGATCCCGCCCGGCTCAGCTCTAGCTCCCATTGGACCGTCGAACCCAAAACATGCTTTAGAGTGTGGCTTCTACCTGCTACCCACACTCTCACCTCACGGGCTGAGAATTAACGTCAAAACATTAACCTCCGATACCAAACAAACAAGGGAAAGAGATTTCCATCTGGTGGCTGAATAGCAAAATGTGTAACAAGAAAACCTGGCAATCAGTCCGACCTCTCTGCTTCACCAAGTTGTGTGATCCTGGGTAAATATTTTATTTCACCTAACCTTAGTTTTCTTCATTATCGAATCCAAGAGCACGTTCACATAACTTCAGGATCAGTGCTGTACAAAACCCTCCTGTGTTTGTTATAGTAGACTATAAAGTTGCTCCCTCTTTATAGAACCTAGGCCAGATGTAAGGTACACAAGAAAAATGACTTCCCTCTTAGTTCAGCAATGGCTTTGTCGTGTGGGAGGTAGGTGAAAAAGTTCTCGTTTAAAGACTTTCACGTTTTTAAGTTTTAAAGAATAAGTTTATTAAAAAATGGATTGCAATACATAAATCATAATATTTCTAATGTTAAAGTAAAGCAATCATGGCAAAATAAGAATAGAAGTACAATATAAAGGGGAAAAAAGAGAAGAGGAGAAAAAAGAAAAGAGGAGAAAGGAGAAAAAAGAACAACGGAGAAAGACTTTCACTTTTAAAAACATGTCTCATTGCAGTGATTCATACAGTCTGGGCCATATTACAGAAAGGGCCCTAGGGGTGCAACCAGTGGCGCAACTAGTGGCAAATTTTCTGGGGTAAGCGGGGGGGGGGAGCGTTGGTGGAGGTGCCTAAGAAAAAAGGTCGGTCGTACTAATTCTTCGAGCAATAGGCAGAGTGGAGAAGCAGGAGCTCTAAGTAAGGGTGAAAAAACAACAAAGCCTCATTAACAAGCAAATGGTCTTTTAAAAACCTGTGAAATACTCAGGTGCGGCTGTGTGTGTGCCTGGGAAGCTGTCTCAGCCAGGCTGACACACACGACGGGGGGCTGAAGCCCTTTTGAGCCCAATGGCGTTGCGCGCCTGGGCGCAACAGGCATGTGTGACTGCTTTCTGTGCTCCTGGGGCACTTTGGTATTACAGGAGGGGCCGCAGACACCTGTGCGGTCCCTTCTGTAATACAGTTAGCGCTGGCGTGTGCCAGTGCTATCTCAAGAAGGTGGTCCTATGCAAGTGAGGAATCTCTTTGGCTCTGCACCCGTATTATGGACGTGGACGTAAAGGCAAACATGCTGTTAGGAGATGCACTGATAGTGTGCCACAAAAAGGTGACACACTTTCAGTGCGCCTCCTCAAGGCAGTCCTCTGGAGGAGAGAAATGGGGTCCCCTTGAACCCCTTAGATATCCCTTTGCAGGTGGATGCAGTCACTCATGGCACCCGCCTGCAGAAGGATCTCTCCCTCCTTTTGAAAGTGCAGGTGGGTTGCCTGCTTTGAAGCAGCCTCTCCGTATTTCAGTTGAATGTGCTGCTCTCAAGACAGCACAAGTTCGCGGCTGCCCTGTGGCCAGCGCATTTACTGTAATACAGCGCACTTTCCTTGTTTGCGCATTGGCACACCTATGTAAAGGGGTGTCATAGCGCAAACAGGGAAAGTGTGGCGTATATATAAAATTCAAAAGAGTGTATTTCTTTAACAAGCAGAAGCGTTTCACCCTAATACATCATGGGCCACATTAATTAAACTTTGTCATATTCTTACATAGTGTTTTTTTAGTTGGGTCAGCCACTGAAGGCTAGAGGCAGATGCTTGGCTGTGGCCCAAAACGAGCTGCAGTTTCACGGTAGATGTGGCCTAATGGCTACAGCTGTCGAACATGTTACATGGGAGCCCAGGTTCAAATCATGGCCTTGGCTCACCATCCTGTAAATCCTGGCAAGTATCCCTGTGCAAAAATAAAAAAATAGTAATGTAGCTTGTGTCGGTTGTGAAGATCACTTATGAACTTTATGCAAGGTTTGCGCTATGAAAAACTGCCAAAAATAAAATGAGGATTCTGCCTGCTATCACACTCTATTCTCATACTCCTACTTCAAAAATTAAGGACAAAATATGACTCTGTAATGTTAGAAAGAGATACCCATATAGTGTCTGAATTGCACAGTGAGAAACTGAAAATTTGGGATCAATCCCAGCTTCTCTTTTTGTCTTTGACCAAATTGTGTGATCTTAGGCAGATACTTTATTTTACAGAACCTCCTTTTGTGCTCATTATCACAGAAGAGACCACCTTCAAATATGTGACTACACCATGCAGGCTAAACAAAAACCCCTTGTGTTTGATTTAATATTGTATAATGTTGCTTCCTATAAAATAAGGCTCCATGCCACATATAGGGTGCACAAGACAACAGCCTTGATTCTTTGTTCACTATTAGCAGGGCAAGGGCAGGAATGTTTCACATTTCATGTTTAAAAACTTTCACTTTTAAGAAATGATGTCTCAATGTAGAGACATACTTTGCTGTGATAAGGTGAAATGCTTCCATGTGTACAAAAATAAACTTTTATGAATGTTGAAGACACCATACCATATTTTAACCTGGTTTGTTTAATCATTTACATGACAAATATTTTGAAGACTGGCACAAACTCTGGCTCTTAGATCCAGAGCTGACCTTTTGCTTAGCTCTGGCTCAGCTCTCCATGTTCATTTATTGTGTCGTCCACCTCTTGGCTTATTTCACGATGATTTACATGCCAAATATTTTCATTGTGCAGCTCGTGGACTGGCTTTTTAGAGCCAAGCCACTCTCTTGGCTTGGCTTTGGTTTAGCACCCCTTTAATTTGTTGGATGGCACACCTCTAGCTGCTAGATCTTTCCATGCATGCAGAAAGGTGGCGACTCTCCACAATTTGAACTTTAAACCAGGAAGAGATGTTGCTTGGCACACCTTCAAAAGAGATTGGCACGTGTGTACCTCACACGTGATTACTCAATAGCAGGGCCTCAAGATTGAGCCAGCTGGGTTGGAGGTGCCTAGATTCAGAGGAATGCACATGGAGCTTCCTTCACAAAGAGCTTTTTCTTAATAATTTGTTATACATAGTCTTCTGGTGCTTGTTCATTTTTTAGGTCAAAGCCTACCAGACAGAACAGCTGTCTAGTTTGCTAAAGACCTCTTGGGAACATTCAGAAAGATGACCTAGGAATGCCTTCCGCTTGTTGCTTACAATGGCTTTGTTGTGTGTAACTCACATTTTCTGGCTATCTGTTTGCTGGCTTTATTTGCTTTAGGCTGTCCAGCTTGACTTCGTCTCTCCCGTTGCACAAACCTCGTTTACTGCATTCAAAGACAAAGATCAAATAGCAAGCATTCTCTTCTGAGGGAGCTTGGTGTTTACTTTTCTGTCCGACTTCGAAGTGAGAGAAGTTATGACAACTGTGCTGAGTATCCATGCAAGAGTGAGGGTGTAGGATGTTATTTGTCCTAGCACATAACAAAAAAAAATTGTGCTGATGTTGCAGAATATATTTGAATTAGTACAAGTGAAGCACATTTTATTTGTAATTCTGAAGTGAGGTAGTAACAAATATTTCAATATGCTCAAAACACATCAATACGCTAGGTGATGACATATGCGCGCAGTATCATTTGCATGCAGTAAAACCGTATTTCAGTGTAAATGTAATGGTCATTTTATTGAAAATATGTTGCCTGTAATGAAAGTGCGCTACCACACCATGCATACTCCACACTATGCTATTCCGCTCCACTCCACCCCTTTCCACTCTTTGCCACGCCTTTCCACTCTTTGCCACGCCACTCCATTCTTCGTCACTCAACTCCACTTCATGGCATGCCACTTCACTCTATGATCCTCCACTCTAAGACACTCTAAACGCACGCCACACCACTCCAGTCTACCCCACACCACTCCAGTCTACCCCGCACCACTCCAATCTACCCCACTCCACTCCAGTCTTTCCAATTTATCCCACTTCAATGTACCCCTACTCATCCCAGTCTAATCTACCCCAGTCCAACCCACTCCACACCAATCTGCCTGAAATTGCGTCAATCTACCCCACTCCACTCCAATCTACCCCACTCCATTTTACCCCACTTCATTCCAATTTACCCCACTCCACTTCAAACTCTACTGCACTTTTTGTAACGGTTTTTATTAACCTAAACAATAATGAATTACTTACTTACTGCAATCTATCCAACTCCTCCCTACTCTAATCTATCCACTCAATATAATATACCCCACATCACCACAATCCACTCCACTCCAATCTACCCACCCTGCCCAATTCACCATACTCCATTCTACTCTACCCAATCTACCACACTCTAATTCACTCCAATCTACCACAGGCTACCCACATCTACCCCACTCCACTTCAGTCCAATCTAACCCACCCCAACCCACTCCACCCCATTCCAAACTACCCTACCCAACTCCAACCCTAATTACTCTACTCCAACGTACCCCATCCCATCCACCAACTCCTCTCTGCCTCAATCCAATCTACCCCACTCTAACCCAGTCTACCCAACCCAATCCACCCCATCCAACCCACACACTCTATCCTACTCCGCTCCAAACTACCCTACTCAACTCTACCAACTCCACTCTAATCTACCCTACTCAACTATAACCTACCTCTTTCCAATCTACCACTCTCTACTCCTATCTAGCCCACTCCTATCTCACTCCAATCCACCCCACTCCACTGCAGTCTACCCCACTGCCCTCCAATCTACCCAACCATAATCCACCCACTCTACTCTACTCCACTCCTCCTCTCCACTCTAATCTACTCCTCTCCACTTTAATCTACCCCACTCCACTATACCCCAATCCACTGCACTTCACTCTTACCCATTTCATGGCACCCCACTCCAATGTACCTCAATATACTTCCCTCTCCCCCAATCTACACCACTCCAATCTAATCTGCCCAACCTACCCCAATTCAATCTACTCCAGTTCAAACAACTTAACTCTACTGATGATTGACCTGTAAACGTTAAACCTTTTTGCTTCTGTAGCTGATTTTATCAAGTGATACTATATGGTGCTGCTATGTCAAGGAATCTTTATTCGGAGATTAAAAATCACCATAAAAGCACATATATAATACATAAATAAAAAATCATTAAACATTTTCAAGATCCTGATACAAAATATTAGTGTTAACTTGAAACACGAACAAAGAAAAATATAATACTATGGGAACAATAAAATCGGGAACACATCATTCATCACCCCATGTTAGCCTTAAACGGACCGCTACCTTAATAAAATTCATTATACAACACAGTGTAAACGGGTCCGATGCTTTTTGTAAAAAGACTAATGCCTCCCTGGCATGTTCCAGTTTAGCTTGTTTTAAAACTTTTACAAGAAATCTGCGCCTGGGCATTATAAAAAAAGGGCAGAGTAAAATAAAATGAAGGGAATCCTGCGGAGACCTATTGTCGCAGCCGCAGGATCCCTTCTGTTCAATTGATGTTGCAAACCCTGCTGGTGATGCCAACATGAATGGGAGTAGGTTCAGTCTAAACCGACACATCAAGAATCTATCCTGTGCGTTGTACATAAGGTACAGATATGGCTCCATTCCCTCAACACTCTTCACCAGGTTGTGGGCCCTCACTGTCTTTTTCAACCCTTCAGCCTCAGCTCTGCGTTGACATTTCAGCTCTAGAAAGATTTTCTTTACTTGCATTTTATGCTGGGCTACTATTGTTGCAGGGTTAGTGAAGAGATTCCCAAAGCCTAGTTCCTCTAGGGTGTTCTTTACATAATTGAGCCAGGGGATTCGCATACATTTATCCCTCTCTAAACAATCCGATAAGATTTCTCTGCTTAGAGACGCATCAGGATTAACCCAGATTTTTAACCAGGCCACAATTGGCCTGAGTTTTACCAAGTCATCTAGGTATGGCCTCCCTAATTCCCTGTGTGCTATAAAGCCAGCAGTACTTGGGGGTACCCTCAGGATGGATTTTAGGTATTTGTTTTCCTCCCGTTGGATTCTTGTGGTGTTAACAAAGCCCCATACTTCTGCCCCATAAATTACTTTGGAGCATGATACGGAGCTGTACAGGTTCATCACCTGTTCCGGGCACCATCTACCCAACCTCCTGCCGTAGCTTGCTATTGCCCCATTAGAAGCGATCATTTTACAGCGACGCTCCTCCACCAGGGAGTTAAACTGTAAGGCACCATCAAAGGTTACACCTAGGTAAGGAAATGTTTTGACCTCTTCTACTATGTGACTTCCTATTGTGTAAGTGAATTTTGAGGGAGTTTTTTTACCAGCCAGGAGCACATAGGATTTACCCAGGTTAACAGAGAGATCTAGGGCACCCATGAACTTAACAAATCCATCAATCAAGATTTGTAAGCTCCTGGGTGTGCGTGCAATCAGGACCGCGTCATCTGCATAAAGCAGAACAGGTATATGACGCGACCCCACCCTTGGACAATCTGTCTTTAACCCTAACAGATACTGCTCCAAATTATTAATATAAAGGGAGAACAAAAAAGGGGCAAGAATGCAGCCTTGCCGGACACCACTCATACAGGGGAAAGGGTCAGTCAGCCCCCCCTCTATTAAAACGAACCCTAGCCGAGGTGTCACTATGCAGTTCCCTAAGTATGTTAATTAAGCCACTCTCTATCCCCATGAGGGTCATGTCCCACAATTTCTCCCTGTTGACGTGATCGAATGCCGCTGCCAGATCCATGAATCCCATATAGATCGGTTCATCACTGGCCCTGGTGTATTTGGCAGTCAGCATGTAAAGATTCAGGCATTGATCACTGGTGGACCTCCCTGTCCTAAATCCATATTGAGTGTCCGAGAAGATATTATTTTCTTCGGTCCACTCGGACAGTCTATTGAGGATCGCCCTACCCAGGAGTTTAGCCGATACATCAATCAGGGATATGGGACGGTAGCACTTCGGGTCGTCCCTTTTGCCCTTCTTAAAAATCGGCACAATTATAGCTTTAGACCAGGACGGTGGCAAACCAAAGGTGATGGCAGTATTTATAACCCTGGTCATTAAAGGGGCCCAAAGTTCTACGCTGCTCAAAAACAGGTCGGGAGGGATTCCGTCAGGGCCGGGGGCTTTGTTTCTGGTCAAACCCTCTATCCCAGCAGTGATCTCCTTGATAGTGAATGCAACCATTGAAACCTGAGTTGGAATTTCAGGTGGTTGTACGGGGGTACCTGCCTCATGATTATACAGACCCCTATAGTGGGTGACCCACTGTTCTGGCAGGATATTAGACCCTATTTCCGGGGTATCGTTTTCCTGGAAGGTGGGTTTATTGATGATTCTCCAAAAACCCGCCAAATCCTTTCTTTCCCCGGCTTCTCTTAAATCTGCCCACGCTTCTCCCTGCAGAGCGAGTTTCCTCCTCTTAGTCTCTTTCTTATAGTTCTCCCTGGACGCCTTGATTTTTTGGGAGTCCCTTGGTTTGGATTTAAGGCTGCTTTTAAGCTCCCTCAATGCTTTTGAGCAGTCTTTATCAAACCATCGAGGGTTGCCATGGTTCCTTATGGGCGCAGTAGTTTTTAATAAGCCGTCAACCAGGTTAGCAATCTGACCGAATGCTTCCAATAGCCTTGGACCATTGACGTCTGTGTCTAAATAGTCATTAATAGCAGATTTACCAGCATCCGCCAGGGCCTTATAAAACTTTTCCCCGTCTATTTTGGCCCACTTTAGTCTCCTACCTTGATCTATTACCCTCTCCCTGAATGTGCGGTAGTCTCTACTTTTTGAACCCACCTTATACATCAGCTCCAAAACAAGTGGATTATGGTCACTGAAACTACTCCATTCAATCCCTACTCTAATTATCTTATTTTGCAGGGATCTTGAGACCAGGATGTAGTCTATAACGGATGAGCATCCTCTGCCCTTGAATGTGGGTGGGAGTGTGCCATCCTTCTGTGTGCTTATCATATTAATAGTGTGCTCAAGGTCAAACTTGAGCCGGAGCATACCGAAAGCTGACCCTGTCGGAGTGTGGGAGAAGTGCGGCCCCTTCTCCATAGGGCATTGGGACCAGTTTGTATTAATTGGGACCAATGCCGGACAAAGGTGACAATTAAAATCTCCCATTACCAACAGCGCATTTGACTGCCCCTTTTTCTGGGCTGTTATTTCCTGACCCAGCCTATGATCTAATTCAGCTACAAATGGGATGTGATCTCCCGCAATCTCGTTATTATAGATATTAAAAACAGTGAATCTTAGCCCCCTCCCGGTGAACCGAACTACTTGTATCCCTTGGGAATTCCAATCTGGAGAAGACCAACTGCCCGGGAGGTCTAAATCTATGTAAATAGATAGTCCTCCCATGGCTCTCCCTGATCGAGATTTTTGCGCGGGTACAAAAACACTTGTACCCCTGCAAATGAAAAGTGTTCTCCGGGGCCCATGTCTCCTGCAGGCTGATTACATGGAATTTTCTAATGTAATCAAGCCACTCTTTGTTGTTAAATTTGGCTGCCAAGCCTGCTATATTCCAAGAGATCATTCTCAGTTCCTCACAACTTTGCTCTATTCCCCCTAGAGGCCCCATTTGTATCTCAATTTCGGACCCTTGTTTGTCCAGCCCGTGTCTCCCTCCTAAGTTTTCAGTATCTATAACCCTGGACCCATCTAACACAGTCTTCCCGACACAGCTAGATGAAGTTTGCTGTGCCAGGGAACTTTGCGGCTCCAATTCAACTATTAGGGCCCCTTTTTTTCCCAACTTCCAAGGGGACCATATCCGTTTGTCAATCAACCCCCTCAAGGCCGCCCAAACAATTAAACCGGTTAAAGGTGTGAAAGGATGATTCTGGGCGGCTGAATGATGGCCTGGGGTTGAATTCGTGCTGTCTTCCCCTCCGACCCACCCTTGTCCAGTTATCATAGGTCTGAGGCGGGTGTACAGGGGCAGGGATAGGGGGAAAGAAAAAAGACACGTGAACGGTTTGAATAGTTGATTCCCGTGATCTATTCTTTCCTTGACATATGTGAGAGACAGTTCCAGCGTCCCTGAAGCTCACCAATATACAATCCCCTATTATGGATTTGTGTGTTCTCCCCACCCAGGGCACCCTTCTAACCATTATAATTTCATTATTTAGATATACCGGGAGGGGTCTGTTCACATTTAGCCACTTTATTACCCTGCTTTTTAAAGAACAGAAGTCCTCAACTTCCCCCGCTTCAAGTGAAGGAACGCCCGCCATGACTACCGTGTAATCGTTTGCCTCTGGAGGTAGATTAGGCCTACCTAACCTGGAAGGAGGCTTCATTAAAGGTGTTGGAGCAACACTATCCACAGATTGTGTTCGAGGGACAGGGTCTGCGGGGGGGGCCGACCTATTTGAATTAAGTGACTTAGTTAGTACAAAGTTAGTCCTTGGGGGTTGTGGAGGGGCCTTGACATTTACAACATGTGGGGGGGCTGAGCTCCCTACACTAGTTGGGGGCTGCTGGGGGGCCGTAGGAGTGGGAATAGACTCCGAAGATCTTCCCTGGAGGCCTGCCGGAGTTTTTATACTACTTAATGTGGCCTCCAGGATCGTAAGTCTAATTTCGACCTTTTTGATGCTCTCGCTGATTGGTAGTAATAACTACCTCAACAGGAATTCCAGGTTACCTAGCGGGACAACAGAAAGGGGGACATTAGCAATATTGTTTCCTATGTCTTTTGTCAGGGCGGACACAGAAACAGCCTGTACAGTGGGTTTGGGGTTTACTTCATCCACTAATCTCTCAATGGGTGGGGGGAATTTAGATGTCCTCCCAAACTCAGAGTGAGGGATTTTTGATTTATTTTTACCCTGGGCACCCCTCGACTTCCTCCTACGTTTGTTTGGGGGGGGGCCATATACTCCTTGTGCGGCGGCTGGCTTAGGTTTGGCTTTCCTAGCTTTCGGGGCTGGGGGGGGTTGAGAAATTAAGTCAATGGTCACCCTGCTTGGGCTTGGACTGGTTGTTGAGGTTAGACCCGTGGGTTGGACTGGTGGGGTGTTGGTGCAATCCCTCAGGAGGAGAGGGACATCATCTATAGAGGTCGGCTCTTCACTGGGTGAGGTAGAATTTTCATCAAGGGGTCTGTGTTTCAAGTTGTCTATGGAGCGTCTTCGCTCTGCCCTGAGCCGAATTAAGGTGCTCTCCTTATCCCCATCTCCCGCGGCCCGGGGAAAGTAGTTTTATAGAGTCCTATTTTTAACCCCTCCCTGCCTCATGGGGGGGTACCCTCCCTTGCCGGAGAGGGCATTTCTACTTAGATAAGATTGTAGTATATGGAGAGCTATATAAAATGATAAGACCAGAACTCAGGTGTCTAACGCAAGAGGGTGGGCCCAGCCCAGCCTACTCCGGCCTATGACGGCCTTAGACGGTCCCGCCCTTGTCCCGGGCTTCTCCTGGCGCGCTCCCGCGAAGCGGCAGCCCTAGAGACTTTTGTACTGATTACAACACCCTCATACGCTGATAGGCGGGTGGGCGTGGCCAGCGGGGAGAGCAGCCCAGGTGACTCCAATCGGGCTCGCAAGGACTCCTGGACACTGGAGTCCCCGCGCTTTAGCTCGCAGCCCCGCTGACACTATGCCTGCCCCGCGCTCCTCACCACCAGTTCCAGGCGACAACAGTGAAGACAGCAAAGCGCTGCGGGACCCGCGAAGCGGGCCGCGGGTCCGGCGAGGCGCTGTAAAATCCAAAGTCTGAACACGCAGGGGCACAAGAGATTCCTCCAACAACAGGTCAGGCTTGCACACGGCTTCCTCAGGGGTCCCTGCTATGTTTTACTTAGCATTGATGCCCTTTATTCAGGCATTCAACTAATAAGACTTGTGTATTTTAAATGAAACATTGTTACAGTTTTAATTAACGGAAACATAAAAAAAAACATTCACTACTACACTCTACCCCACCGCACCCCACTTCAACCTACCCCACACATTACACTCTATCCCAAACCACTCCAATGTACCCCCACTCTACCCCACTCCACCCCGCTTCAACCTACTCAACCCACCCCGCTCTACCAACACCACTACAATATACCCTACTCCCACAATCTACCCTACACCACTCCACTCTACCCCACCACACTCCACTCTACCCAAATCTACCCGCACTCCATTCTATGTGAGCCTGCTATAATCCACCCAATCTACCCCATTCCACTCCAATCTACCCAACTCCAATCTACTCGACTCCAGTCTACCCCACTCCAATCTACCACAATCCACCCACTCAACTCTTGTCCAATCTACCCCTGTCCAACTCGCTCCTTCCCCATCACTCCACCCACTGTAAGCCATGTTGAACAGTAGCTACACTGGTGTACATAATGGCTAAAACACATTGCCAAAGCCAAAAGCTCTCTGATAGATGGGACCTATTGGCTTTGCCAATGCTTTGTTTTGTCCTGGCCCTTTTCAGTTCCTTACTCTTCCTGTTTTCCTTTCCTTCATCGTCCTATCTCTTCTCCTTGCTTCTCAGCCCCAATTTTGTACAGGCGAAAAGGAGATGGGGTACCAAATAGATGAATCAAGCGAGGGGGGGGGGAGTCGCTGTGTCTTCACAGGCTGCTCTCTGCTGGGAGGCAGTCAGCTAGGTCTGATCTGGGAGCACAGAGAGACCCCACCCATTTATATTACCAGCTGTAGAGAGAGGGGAGTGAAACAAAAAAAAATGTAACGCTGTATGGGGGCGTACAAATGATGGCTGGACGAGTCAGAATATTTAGTCAGCGGTAAGCCTTGCTCTTACCCTGACACAGTCGTGTACAGGGTTAAGGATTCGTATTTTGGTGACTGGCTTTGGCCTTGGTGAGGTAGAAGGTGCGCACTGCTGATGCGACACACCCGATCTGGCACTTGTCTTGTCAGGTCCGGAAGCGTCAGAATGAGTCTGTGCTGTCATTGGAATTGCCCAGGAACCCCAGTGGCATGACTAACCTTCATGATAGTCGACAGGCCACCAGTGCATTAAATGGGCCTGTACTGAGTACCGGCACTTCTAAATTTTCGGCGCTTGAGTACCAGAACTTCTTTGTCCAAAGAGAGTACCGATACTCATTCGGATGTAAGCCAAGCTCAGTGAAATTGGCATTTACTAAAAAGCGCAACACAGCTGACAACGAGTGGGTCCGTTTTCCTGAAGCACTCTGATCGAGTGCTAATCTCCCCTTTCAATGAGTTCATTTATCGGCGGCCCGTAGGCATTCATTCAGAGTTGGCAGGAATATTGGGAGGGGCCAGACTCACACTGTGATGCCTGACGCAGTCTCCACTCAGGCTCTGTCTAGTCCATAACACTGTAGGTGTGAGAGCAGGGTTTGCTCACAGGCATTTCTTGTGACTCTGGAAATCGAAGAGGCAGCTTCCTGCTGGCATAGCAGACTACAACCAGACTGAGGAGGAAGGAGGTGATAGTGATAAGGTAGCACTGCACGTGGGATCAAGGATTAGTAATGGGGGCAACAACTAATGTACATGTTTCTAAAATACATGAACTGAATGCCATGTCTGCGTGCATGAATGCTTAAATGGTGCCCCTGGCCGGATCCCTTTGCGCTGCCCATAGCTCCGCCCCCTAGCCCCACCCAAAGCCCCGCCCTCTAGTCTACATCTCAATTTGGTGAGTACCTGTACTAATTTTGTTCCATTTAAAGCACTGCAGGCCACCAATACTCTCTCAAAATGTATTCTTGAAATTATCAGATGCAGATAAGACTCTGAAGCTGAGGCACTTCTATATGTGCAGGCTTGTGTGAGTAGTAAACATTGCGGTGTGGTGAGAGTGTGGATGTAGCTGGAGTTTATAACACCCTGCATCAAGATCAAGGTTTGGTAGGATGCAACAAACTGTTCGTTTGGCCAATGCTGTAATGGTAGTCACCATAGCTACAGCCATTGACCAGTAAGCAGAGACTTACTGGTAGCAGGACTGCTATATGTGTGTGTGTCAAGGGCCATAACGCAGGACTGCTATATGTGTGTGTGTCAAGGGCCATAACGTTCACTGAAGCCCCTGTGTTTGGGAGCTTAGACAGACACAATGTTGATGGCTACTAGGCAATAGGAGTAGATACATTTTGGGACTTAGTCACAAACTGCATTTTATTGTACTTTTAGTATTACTACTAAACTACTACCAAAATACTATTCACAAACATACAAGTGTAAATCCCCACTTTAAATTCTCCTTTCTTTTCTATGAAGCGGTCCGCACACATGCCAGTCTATTACTTAGTAGTAAATGTGGGAGAGGCCAGGGCAGTGGTTGATAAATGGGGCATAGTTTCTACAAAATAAGTGGGGTTTATGGAGAAGTAAAAACAAGTTATCAGAGGTTATTGAGGGATATGAAATGGATGTGCACCCACATTCAAAAAGTGTAAACCCATTGCTATTTACAAAGTGCACTTCTAAAGTTACTACAGCCAAAAAGGACCCAAAACAGTAGTAAATATGCTCTAGTTAAGGCTTAAGTAAGTCCAGCACCACACATGGCCAACCACTAGAACTGCAATAACCTCACATCAAAATCAATGAAAGTATAGATCAATGTTGTGTGGATGGGAACATATTTGATTTGGTGCTAACACTGAAAAACACGTTTGTTGCTTAGCTTGTACGATGGAAGGGTCAAAATAATAGTATGAAGACATGCTTGTTAATGGACTGGGCAGCTGACTAAATGGGGGTGAAGTGCTACTGTACTTGGATGAGTTAGTTTCCTATTTTCTCATGGCTTAATGTTGGTTGATATCTAAATGCGCCATTAGAAATATTTGCTAGTTCTGTAAGGCAAAATGAGGTATTTCCCCGGAGCTGTAATCTCCTGTGTATATTAGATGACATATACTTGCATCAGAGCAACAGACTTATAATATATGAAACTTAATATTGTTGCAGTGTAAACACTCAATTAAAATATAATGAGAGAAAAATTAAGGTAAAGACTTAAAATAAAGGCCTGTAGGAAATAATGTTTAATTAAATTAAATGATTTAAACTTTTTAATTTATATATGTAATTTAAAATTAAAATAATATCCAAAGTGAAACATATTTATTAATTGTAAAATATATTCACAAATCAGTGTTTGCTACTTTTACATAATTCTATACATTACATTTATTAATTATTAGTACAAAGTACAAAAATATATATTTTTAACTTTAGATGGAGATTTTTTAAATGTAAACTTAAGAAAAAGAATTTCTATTTAATGTAATATATTTAAATTAAATATTTAGTTCAAAATGAAGTTAATATTGCTTTAGCATCTTTTAGTTTGTTCTAAATTTAAAATAAATATATCACATTAATTGGCATTTATTATTCTCCCTTTGGTGAAGTATAGGGAAAATGTAAAGTCAGTTCTCCACAAAAGCGCCTGACCGCTATGGCTCAGATGTGGAAGCAAGTGACACAAATCAATTGTGACTTTCGCTTTTGCTGGCTTCTTTACAACTTTCCATGCGTTTGTTCATCAATTATTCTTACTATCAGAAGCAGTGGGTTCATACCGCATGACGAATACGCACCACATTTTTCAACAAGTATTTCCATTAGATTTCGCGTTAAAGTGTGCCAAATGCCTCCATGGTGGCCGAATGTTTGCTGAGCCTTTGAACGCGCGAAACAGCGTAAACGTTATGGTTCCGGTGAAGGCACAGTAAGCATGTCCATGTTCCTGACAAACACATCTTCCTCTCTCAGGCAGTACTTTTCCAAGGTTCTTTCTGGGTTATGATAAAGGGTTTGGTGTCTCTTTTCCTATTGGCTTGTTTTTAGCCGGCCAGTGATGAGAAGCCCAGTTGGTACCTATATGTGCCTTATTACCACAATAATTCCCAGAGCTTTGTCATTTGATGTTGACGGCTACCTTATCAATTGGTTAATGGTTTTAAGGTCAAGGCTACCGAGGTATGGTATTTCACAGATATGTTTATTTTCCCTAGGCACAGAGTTGGTCCCTTGGCAAAGGATGGCATGGTGCTTCGTGGGAGAAAAAACACCACCTGGGTAATTATTCAATGCCATATGGATGCTTGAGGGAGAGTTTATTGTCACTTTATTTTCTCATGTCAAAGTCCCATTATCCAATGCCTCACTTTAAAATATCATTGATTTGTTGTCGTAGGATGGTACGATGCGCAGAGGGAGTACGGATCTGGGGAGGAAGACCCTGAACCTTCAACTCAAATCCTGAAAGTCAATGAAGCTTCTGGTGAGTCCTGCTAATGGATGGCTAAGAGCGAGGGCGATGGCTGGGAGCAATGGCTAGAGGTTACAGAAGATCTGCAAGGTGCCATGATGACTGCTAAGGGTAGTACTTGACTTGAACTTGTATATACTTGTGGTCGGCACCAGCACTTATTGGTCTGACCTGGTCACATGGACTATTTCAGGAGGCCTGTGGTAATCCAAGTATGTTGCCGCACGGTAATGTAACACAGTGGAGCCTGCAGGTCGTCTGTGGGCTCTTTATCAGATAAATAGGTAATACTTCTAGTAGTAGATGCAAACGTAGGTCAATAAAGCACCACCTGGAACAGGGGAGGGGTACACACCTTACTTATCGCGGATCGCCACCAGCTAAGCCAACTGTCCTGGCCACACCACATCATGGCAAGGGGACAGTGTACATGATGACTATTTTCACACAAACATGAATGCAAAGAGGCTATTGTAAGCATCCACAGCGAGAGTAACAGATACACCACAGTGGACCTGCTGGAGGACGTGCCGATCCTCCAGAATCCAAGAAACAACAACCAGAGGTCCGCAGCAGCCTTCTTGATCTCTGTGAGGACCGACCACCCGAGGCATTGATGTCTCATGATATACTAGTGAAGGTGCTTGATGGGGATGTCACTAATGTCACGCAGTTATTCGCACAGAGACCATCTATGCATACTAACCTGTTGGCCAAGTGTTGTAGCACATGGGCAGGGTAGCCCATGACTACGCTCCTCAGTTTTGGGTTGGCTTTGCCGCACCATTGGGGTGGGACTGGTCATGTGCAAATAGAGGTACACATACAGTTATTTTCTTGGCATGCCACAGCGCCGGGCTGCCTACTTTCAATCTCCAGTCTACGCAGTGGCCCATAAACATTTCAGTGTTTGCCCAGTGACTGCTGACACCAACTTGAATCCACCTCACCGACAGCTTGTGTGTGCTGCCTACCCTGGATGCCTGTCAGCCGGGACCCTGCACGCTCAACTGTTGGCTCGGAGTAGGGACCATGTACACATACAGAGCAATATACAGAGCAAAAGTGTGCTTCAACTGGCGTGCACCAATGAGTCAAGGAAGCAGCAAAGGTTCCTACCAGTTAGCTGCCCTTCCAGACCATTAAACCTGTCTTGCTGTCCCTCTTGAACATCGTGATATACGTTCAAGTGCCTCAAAAGGTTTTACTTAAAGGTGCTTGTTGGGCGGTAAATGAAGAAAATAACTGACCCTTTCCACAGCGGTGGCTGATGATAAAATTATTTATTAAGCGCACGTTCATCAGCAGTTTCTTGGAGCTAGTCGGGAATGCGTGGACAGGTGCAGTGAAAAATTGTTAATTTAAAGCCTGGGAGAAGAGCCACATTATGAGAGATTTCCTAAACCGAGGACAGGAGGGAATTTGGCGCAATTCGGGAGGAAGGGTGTTCCAGAACTGAGGTACCAAGATCGAGACTCTTAGTCCACCATGTTTTTGTTTGTTTGAATGAGCAAGAGGTTCGAGCTAGCAGAGCGTAGCGCACAAGAGGGAACATAACGCTGAATTCTGTTGGCAATAAAGGCGGGTCCGTGTGATGACAGAGCTCTGGATCAGGCAGCCCAGTTTGAAGAGACAGCGCTGAGCAGCTGAGAGCCAATGAATACTTCTAAGCAGGGGTTTCGCATGGTATGATTTAAGCTGGCCGTAAACAAGTCTGGCTGCTTGATTCTGTACAAGTTGTAACCGGTGTGATTGGTATGCAGAGATTCCGGCATAAAGTGAATTAGCGTAATCAATACGCAACATTACTAAGGCCAGGGTGACTTGGAGGAGGGCCTCGAAGGATAGAAATCAGAAGATTTTTCGTATCCTGCGTAAATGAAAAGACAGACTGAGACTACCGGATCCGGATTAATCTGGGTCTTCAAAGTGAGGTCGCTGCTGATTATGACGCTAAGGCTTTTGACCGAGCTGACTGGAGAGGGTGGATATCCCAAAGAGGGGGGCCAAAAGTTAGTTACAGGGGTTGGCTGAGGTCCTAGTGAGAACTAGCTCCATTTTATCATAATTGCGCTTTAACTGGTTTAAGTTCATTCAGTTTCTAATGAAGGTCATGGTTGATTGGAAGTTCTCCATTGCGGAGGGTGACGAGTCAATGGTGAAGACAAGCTGGAGGTCATCGGCGTAGTTAAAAGTGACTACTTTTATCTTCCGTAGATCTAAAATCAGTGGGAAAATGTACAGATTAAAAAGAAGAGGGAAGAGAGAAGAGCCCGGGGGGACCCCATAGGTTAGTCTTTTTTTCTCCGACGTGAAATCGGAGAGACGGGCTGCTTGGTAGCGGTCATTGAGGAAGGAGGTGATACATTTTAGCGGAAGGCCCCGGATGCCGGCGCTCTCGACCCCCTCAACCAATAAATTGTGGTCGACGGTGTCAAAAGCCGCCTACAATTCCAGGAGAACTAGTGCTTGCGCGATATTCTGATCCGCCCCTTTCTGAGTTCATTGTGAACCGCCAAAACGATGGTCTCGGTAGAATGTTCGGGCCTAAAGCCTGCTTGATGAGGGTCTAGGTAGTTTGAGTGTTCCACAAATGTGCTCAGGCAGTTTGCTACATGGACCATCTGATTTTTTGCCCAGAAAGGGTAACAGCGATATTGGCCGGAAGTTGCTGAGTACGAGGGGTTCCGTGCCTACTTTTCTTAGGATTGGAGTGACTTCCGCGATCTTGAAGAGGTTGAGGACAGTGCCCGTAGCGAGGGAGTTGTTGAGAAGCGATAGGGGAGGTTCAGGAAGGTGGAAATAGACCTCCCGGGCGATGTAAGGTGGGCAGCTGTCTGTCGGGGAGCTCGAACGAACCCTTTTGAGGAGGGAAAAAAGACCTCCTGAGTGATCGGTGGAAAAAGATCACGAAGAAGAGGATTACGGTTCACGTAGCCAGGGTCAGGTGGAGGGGTGGTCTTGTGGATGCTGGCTTTGATACTGGTAATTTTGTAAAGAAAGTATATATTGAGAGAATCACAGAGGGATTGTGAGGGGGTGGGTTTAACAGTGACGCGGTCAGGTTTGACAAGTTCGTCCACGATGGAGAAGATGTCTTTGGCTTTATTGGTTGATTCTAGGATTTTCAGTGAGAAGTAGTCTGATTTAGCTCTGAGAATGTCCCTTTTGTAAGGGCCGATGTAAAAATTAGGGCAGTAATCCTGTTTCCACTTGCGCTCAGTTTGGCGCAGGGCGTGTTTAATTTGCTTGAGATTGTTAGTGAACCAACGCTGAGCATAATAAGACCTCTTACATTTGATCTTTCTGAGAGGAGCCAGTCTATCTCTGGCCAGTGATAGCCAGTCGTTGATGTTTTCTGCCTGACTGTGAGGATAAACCGAGTGGCCATTGGGAAGAGAGGTAGGAGGCATAGAAGTGGCTAAGGTAAAGGAGGAGCAGTTAGAGTTGAACATAAAAAGGAGGCTATCAACAGAGGTGATTTTTGAAGTGGATAGAGAGGTGAATTTCTGTCACTGTGATATTAAGGCCTCGACCCCTCCCCCCGCCTTGCTTTCAGGCCTGTTGGCCTGGAGAGCATAATAGTTATCAGGGATGGCGGACAAGATATCTGGGGTAGATTCGGCTGTAAGCCAGGCTTCTGATAAAAGTAGAATATCAGGCTTGATGGTATCTAGGAGATAAAAGATCTCTAATTGGTGCTTGACCATCGAGCTTGTGTTGAGGTACCAGATGGTCAGGCTGTCCTGGGTTGAACTGATCAGGGGGTGGGAGTTGTAAGGGGAGTATCCCTCGAACCTGTAGGTGGCATATGATCAGGGAGGTTGGGACCAGCACTCCAGGCCGTATTCTTGGGGGACAACAACCCTAGTTTATATAGGGTCCTCCTGGTATTCGGGTTGATGGCCCAGTCCCCCTGAAGGGAGTTTAATTCAACTGAGGAGTAGCAAAGGGGAAAACGGGCAGGGTGCGTGGCCCCTTGCCCCGACCGGCCGCGGACAGGCGCAGACGGGCTTGCCTCTGGCGCGACGGGTAACACATTGGGAGATATAGGCTGCAAGCACAGCACTAGTCGCAGTGCTCCACCCCCAACTGCCACTGAGGAAATAATGTGGGCCTGCGTCAGCGTTCAACCTCCTAAACAATCGGGAAAGCCTCGTTGTGGACTGGGCTGCAGGCGGCCGAACAAGGCTAAAGTGCAAGTAAGTACGTTTTTATTTTAAAATACAAGAACAATGTGCAAATAAGCAGTCAATTTAAAAGCGTTACTTGAGGAAGCAAGCGGTCTGCGATAATTAAGGCTGGGCAGAAGATGTCACCGAGACTCATATAATTAGTTCAATCGCCGCTGCAGTCTATCAACGGTTTCTGTACGGCGGATTGACATGGTTTGGGGATCTATGAACTCCAGCACCAGAGATTATAGCTACTGATATTCACATAGACTTTGAGCCCCTGATTAATGTCTCGCTGATTCAAAGGCATCCATACATCTGGAATAGAAGCAGGGGAGACTGAGCCAGGCTGAGGCCAAGACAAGCCTTCCTTTGAAGTGTTGTACATCCAATTTGCTTAAGTACCCTGCAAAAACTAGAACTCATCAAAGAGGTGCACACTTTCACAGTCAACTCAACTGCACTGATACAGTGGGGACCTGAAGGAGTGGTAATAGCTATTTTGCATGAGAAACTGAGCTGATGCTTTGTGCTTTTGGCTGCTCAGCACACAAACTATGTTCCAGGACCACAGAGCAAGTATTCATAAGCACTACTAAAATATATGTCTCTTTGGCGTAACAGATGTAAAGAGAAAGATCTATCACTTGGTGAATGGGTGCTTCCATAATGTCTGTAACAAGTTCTCTGACTAGGAAGTGGCTAGATAGTTCAGATAGTTCTGCTTTTCTTTGTTCACCTCCATCTCATGCACAGCAACTCTTTTTGTTTGTATGAACATTGTTTATATTACAGCAAACACTGGCCAAACATTCAGTTATAAAGGGGTTCTGTGTTTTATTGTGTTCTCAGATTTTGGCACACACCACAACCACAACCTTGAGTAATTCTTGGACTGCTCGGTTTCACTACACTGGGAGGCAACTGCTAAAGAGAAGTACTCTGTAATTGAGTATGATGGGGGGGGGGGGGGGCTTAGGCCACCAGCGGTAAATGACTCCAGTTGTCACAGAGCCCAGTATCCTCTGATTACAATGGTGAAACCTGAACCAGAGCTCAAATCACAAAATAAAAACTCCTAACACCAAGCAGTACTTAATTTGAGCCGGTGCTTTCTGGTGCACCAGCACTTAATCATCAACACTGGCGCTTTACATTAGCACCAGTTAGGAACACATTCATTTACGGGCAGATTAAGTGGTTTGTCCAAAATCACAGGATGTTAAGCCAACGCCAGACTCAAACCTAGTTCCCCAGCTCCGAAGTCTGCTTCTTTAGCTATTGCACCATATCCTCCCTACTTGCATGGTCAGCAGTTGGTTCTGTTTTAGGTGGTGCTAACAGGAGAAATGGGCTGGTGGAAGCTGCCTCCTGATGAGAGCCACAACACCTATTTCACTATACAAATTAACTATTGGCACCAAGGTTACTGAAATGGCTGGGTGTGCTGCAGTTCTTGTGTGATAAAGAGACAGGCCTGAGAGAGGTAAGAAGCTATGAACCTCAATGATGGAAAAGTTAAAGCTTTAAGCTGGAGTCAGAAAGTCAAAAGGCTTATGAGGAATGTGAAGCAGGTGAGCCAAGGTTGAAAAGATCATTAGGTTTTTAAGGATGCGGGGCAATGAGAAATGTGTAACATTTTTCATGTTTCTTGCATAACACTGCAGCCAACCCTTGCAACTTGCACCAGTGATAACTACTATACTCGACAATTGTGGATTAAAACTACTTAAGGCAAGAGCGTTCACTATACATTCTTTGATACCATCAAACTTTTTGACACCCCGCATTCCATACAAATTTACTTTTGTTCAACAGTTGATGAATGCTAAAAACCTTTTACTTGCGACATTCTACTAATACTTTGCATAGTATTCTACTAGTCCCGGAACAGACCTTACCTCATCCTTATTTATTGGTGCAGGGGCTCCCTGTTAGTCTCAACCAGTGCAGGGTTAGTGGTCACACCCTTTCCACTCAACACATGAACTAAGTATGTTACTGATTCAACTGCAAACCTGCATTTAGACTATTCTACAGTCAAACCTCTTTCACCAAAGATTTTGAGTACTTTTTCTGGCACTTCATTATGTTCTTCTTTTTCTTTTTTTTTTTTTTTTTTTTTTTCATAAATTAAAATATTATCTTCGAAACATTTTATGTTTGACATTTTTCTGAAGAACTGGTGTAGCAAATGTTGATAAACAGCAGCTGCTGACGCCAATCAAAATGTCATTCTCCTATACTAGCAGCAACCCATGGGAATAAAGAAAGCTGTAAATGCTAACAATAATTGATGGTAAGCAGCTGATTGGCATCCCTTACCAGAACTAGCATTTCTGAAATTTTAGGTAATGGAAATCTGTCAATAACGATGTTATTGTTCAAATTGCAAATGTCTACACACAAACAGATTTTTCTATTGCTGTGCCTTGCTACTATCATAGGTGAAGCCCATTCCAATGCTTCCACTGCCTCTATAACACCAGCCTCCGCTAACCTTTGCAATTATTTTTCATCCTCCTCTCTTAGAAGAATTGGAATATTTCTTGCTTCATGTACTCTTGGACAAAAATCTTGTTTTAATATTATTTGATGTTTGAATACTGTCAAATTCACAATCCTTCAGCTGAACACATCTGGACATTTTTACAACAGAGTATTTCCTCCAACCTCTCCTTCATCAACAATCATTACTGTTAGGCTTAAGTGGTATGTGCAGGTTGCCTTGATCATACCAACCTGAAACTGAGGGTCCATTCTTTGCCACATATAACTTGCCTGTGGTTTTCCGATTTTGAGCCTAAAGATTAAAGATCTATACCCTAGTAAATTTATTCCTTCACCAGAATACCCTTTCAGCTTTATGTCTGACTTTTCTAATTTAGGGCCTAGTTTTGTTGCAAACTTCTTATTCCACATCTCTTTATTTATGATTGTATAGGGAGATCCTGAGTCTGCCCCAATTTGTATCTTAACACCCCTTAAGGACATTGTACAAATGGTTAAAAGAAAAATTGGTAATTTATATTCAAAACGAAAGACCCCAAACCATCATTGACTTTATTTCTTCTACACATTTCACCCAGTTCTTTTTCCTTTTGCAACCTTTCAAGAAGTGCCCCATTATTCCACATGTCGAGCACTTTTTCTTTAATGCAAGACATGTCTTATTCTATGCTAAATGTGAACCTCTATCACATCACACCTACAACACTTAAGACCTCTATTCTTCTCTGCAGTCTCAGATTCATTCTTTTGAAATTTCGTATATTTCTCATTATCCTTGGTCCCCACTTTACGACCCGCCTCCACCTGAGTATCATTTAAGTCAGATTAATGGGGGTTACACTTCTTGATAATTCTGCCTTCCTGACTATTGCTAAAATGTCCTTTGTCTGCATCCCTATTTACCTCTCTTGAATTGCGGGATCTCTTACACGCATTACAACTTGGTCCCTTACTAATTCCTCTTGTATAGGTCTAAACTTGCAATATAGTGCTAATCTTTTGAGATCCGCCACATATTCATCAATTGGTGTGGTAAGTTCCTGTTTCCTCTGAAAGAATTTGCGTCAAATTATACCACTAATGAAACAAAGGGAGAGGGAGAAGTATAGACTTGTTTGCCTTCCCAACAGTTAAAAAATTAGTAACAAGAACAAAACGAGTCGTCTACCTATATCTTTTATGTATTTTCCATAACCTTATTTTGTTGCTGTTCAAAGTGTCATTGATTTGGAAAACACAAGGGGGCCAATTACAATGGAGGTCGGAAAGCCTCCGACCTTTGGTCAGAGGTTTTCCAACCCCAATCGTCAGTTTCAGTTCCAACTGGCTGATTAAGTATCAGCCGGTCGCAATTGAAACTGGCCAGTCATCCCGGATGGATTCCGAGGGGCTCAAGGAGCCCGGATACCAGTCTGAACCGGCTCGTAATCCAAAAGTGCGGGCCTTTCCTCCTTTGGGATTACGATGCACGGTTTCCGGAATGGTGTCCATGCCGGCCTGTCCAACATGGAAACCATGTCTTAAAGTTTGTTTGGGGGCCCTTGTGTTTGTAGCCTCTGGTTGGGGACCAGGGAGGGCACCAATGGTGCCCCAATTGATTCCTGCACCTCATGTCCGGTACCTTGAGGTGCCTGTCACAGGGTGCAAGGATGAACAGCAACTCCAATTTCTCTAACAGTGTTTGGTCGCATTCTAATTAGTCAGTTGGGACCGCCAACTGGAGGTCGGTCGGTCCCAGGACTGCGAAGGTGTTGGGCAGACTTTGTAGTTAGGCCCATAGTGTTTATAAACGAACCCTCACTCACCTATCTAGTAGGTGACATGCTTCATCACTGGGTTCCCACCCTGGTGGCCAAGTTCTTCCAGGGTGTGCTGCGACTCCAGCAGAGCTGGTTTCTATGATGGAGTGATCTTGTGGCTGTGTGTGTCACAGCATAAGGTGAAAATAAAATTAACTTGAGACTCCTATCCACAAGTTGTGATTTTATTTTCAGGACTCTCGGTTCATATTAAAAAATCGATAGTTGTGGGATATTTAAACTGCTCTCGATTATCCTTGATGTGGTTAACATGTTTCAGCTAGATTTGTTTTCCTTTCAGGGACAGATTGGCTTTCTTCAGGACCAAAGAATATGATAAACTCTGGGTGTTATGCAGTCAATACTTACTGAACCCTGACTGTTAGTGAAGACAGTACTTGTTGCATCCGGTCTTAATTAAAGGTAGCTTGTTCCACCTTGGGATACTGTGAGGAGGTGGGCCCTGTAGTCAAACCTTCCTCAAGGTGCCTCACCAGCATGCAAACCTACTACATCCTTGAAAGTCATGTAACTTTTAGTTCACATTGGAGTTTAGCATATTCTTAGATAAGTGGGAGCAATTTAAATGTCCCACAACTATCCACCATGATTGAGTGATGATTCTTGTGTTTTCCAAATCAGTTAAACCACTACCCCCATTATGTGCAAAATATCGATCAAAGCCACTTATAGCCTTATCAAAAACATTCGCATCACCTCCCTCACCTGTATCTTTAACCATATGTTCATAAACTTTTAATCTCTCTGGACCAACAAAATGCAAAAATATCCTTCTTTTGATCCTCCGACATCTTTCCTTCCTCATCTATGGTATAAAAATAGTTGGAAAAAAATACTGTAGGTCTAAAATGTCCTATTGTATTCTCAGGCTTACGATAAGCCACATGCCGTTTTACTATTTCTGACCACCACTTAGTCTCCACTCTCAGTAGGAAAGGTTTATAAAACTGCCAATGAATACTTTTTGTAGCTCTGCCACTGCACGGTTTTCCTGGCATTTAATACTAGTCACCAAATGTAAAGACACAACGCTGTCTTTAATCTCAAAATCCAAGTTTATTCCTCATAAACGGCTGTTCATAAATGCCTGTGCAATGTCTCCAATTTACCTGCGGCAACTGATGATCCCCAAACCTTAAGCATTCTGAAATCAGAAGCAGCTTCTTACAGGCTTCAATGAAAGTAACATGAAATAACAACATACGTGAAAGCAAGATAACACAACAAGACCAGTTAAATATAATGCCATCCTAACGCCTCCTACCCGTTTTGGTGCCAGCAAGGAACCAACCGAATGGGATTTTAGATATTTTCTAGCTCCGAAGCTCACACAGATGACCTGTGCATTTTTGGCATGACACACAGGCCCATTTTAATTGTTCAAGAACCATTAACATTTCTTTGACTCTGTGGGAGGTGATAGATTAATTTCTTTTAAACCATAAATAAAACACTGTATATACTGTGTTACGACCAAGTGCAAAGTACGGAATTGATCCTGCTGGTAAACTACATGTAATACAGACCATGCCATACCATGCATTTCCTCGGACATTCAGGCTGTACATACATATGGCTGATATCTCATCTCCATCTTGCATGTCCTGCAGGGGTGTGGTCACTCTATGGAGGAAGAAGGCTGGATGGGTTTGATGCAGCGGAACTGCAAGACCTCTAGCAGAATTCATATCCTACTTCCTTATGACAGGATGTATTTTTGACGCCCACAACCCTATCCTATGGAAATGAACTTTCACCTAGAGATTTGTAGCAAATGCTTCAGTTAAGACCATTAACGTGAGTTGCTTTCAAAATCTGTTTTTATTTCACAATTTGTGGTAACATGCAGACACATTCCTGCTCTCCAGGCATGGAACAATGTTAACAGAGGACCATGTAGGGTTCATAAACAGATAACTACAGGCAGACGGGTTCGAAAAAGAGGTTTCCATGAAGCTGCTTGTACTCTGTGGCTATAGTGGTGAGGGTGCAAGCATTAACGGCAAAGGAGTTCATAACAAGCATGAAGCCTGCCAGCTTTTGCAGTAGATGGCTCAAATATTCAGAATATAACCTCAGTTGCTCTTCTCCTGTCTTCATTGTTCTCAGGTAAATCTCCCTTTGGTTGGCCACCCCTTGTATTTGGTGACATCGCAGTGGACCCCCTGGGAAACGCAGACCGATGTGCCTCTGATCGGTGCCGCTGGCCCAGCGCTGCCAACGGGCAGGTGCTAGTGCCCTTTCAGATCTCTCCCGCCTACTGTAAGTAATAAGTCATTGTTTGTTTCACAAACTTTTATGGATTTTAAGTTGTTCCTGCAATTGGATATTATTAATGAAAAACCTGGTCTCATCACTTGCATGCAGTCCCATAAAAATAAAACGGTGATTAACTTTTCAGACTGACTGATGTCCTGTGACATAGAAATTTTTATTAGTAAAGTATTTATAAAGCGCATCATCGTCCCCTAAGGGATATCCCAGAGTTAGACCTCTTACTTCCCAGTTCTAACCTTCACCATATCCACCATTCTGGATTTCTTGATTCGTCTACAATATATCAAGGCCTCAATAGCAGAGTAGAGATCCTGAGTTGGCTAATAAAATGTAACTCTGTCACATAGGATTGCTGGACCATTGTCATAAAGTGCTCTGTGCGCCTGGCAAACTAGCCTAAAAATGAATCGCTTACGAACTGGAAGCCAGTGAAGAGAATTGAGACAGGCCAATGTGGAACTCCTGCTAGGCCTGTTACAAATCAGTTTTGCCGCCGCATTCTGAATAGACAAGACATGTGAACAAATAATCCGGCGTACCCATATATAGCGCATTGCCGTAGTCTAGCCTGCTCATAATCTTAACTTGAATGCTATTCCTTCACCATGTCACTGGGATCCACCAAAATAATGTGCAAAGAGTGCACAGACATCCAAACTAGCTCATGCACACTTTATTTACCTGTTCCTGCATTGAAAGAGAATCATCAATTAAAAACCCCAGATTCTTCACCACCCTTTTAAACCTTGGTGTGGAATCTAACAACACAGGCCACCAAGAATCATTCCATACCATACCTTGCAGACCCCACCAAAAACCAATGTTTATATTTTGTCTGCATTAAGTTTTAAACAATATGCCTGCAACCACCCTGCTGCTTCAGAGAGGCAGCCACTTAAATTCCCCTGAGTCTCAGAGTACTTGTAGTGGATGGAAATAATCAGCTGAGTATCACCAGCATACATAAAGATCTCAAGGCCTAACGCCTTGACAGTCCAAGGTGACAAAAAGATGTTAAACAAGGTCAGACTCTGGGAGGATCCTTGAGGAACTCCACATTTCAGTCCCTGAGGGCAAGGTTTAAAATGGGGCAGCTGTACCGAATGAGATCTTTACTTAAAAACAAGTTAAACCACTAAAAGGTAGAGGAATGCAGACCAATTTCATGCAGCCTCTGAAGCAAAAGGCGATGTGACACTGTGTAGAAAGCCGCAGACAGATCTAAAAGGATCAGGGCTGCTAATTTACCCTGATCCACGAAAGACCTAATACTATCCAAAGCCACCAATGTCAATGATGTGGATATTTCTGTGATTATATGGGTATGAATTAGCAAATCAGAGACCCATAACTGCCCTTACTGCAGGCCATACCCAGCTGTGGCTATTGCATATATAGCTTGGACTTTTAGCCTGCTCTGTGGCCTGCAGTCATATATGGTCAACTTAAGTGGAGCTTCAATGCCAACAGTTTAATTGAGTTGGTCATAAATAATGTAGACTGCCTCTTTAGGTGTGGCTGTTCTTGCAATAATCTTGTGCACTCACAACTAGTGTTTTGACTTGTTTCTCTGATTCTCTGTTCCTGTCAGCCCCGAATGAGCGAGCTGTGATAATGGGCGCCATACAATCATTCGCCGCACGCACCTGTATTTCTTTCAGACCTCGAGCAAACGAACGCGACTATCTCTTCATCGAACCACAGAATGGGTCAGTATGTGTGCTTCATGGGGCATTTTCAAGGGAAGTTTTTGATAGGTATTTTCTCGTCAGAAACACAAGAGGGTGCTGTTGGTCTATGTGGACTGGAAAGTGTCAAGTTTCCTCTGAAAAGTGTGTGTATATATAGAAGAAAGACTGACAATCAGTGAGAGAAGAAGAAGAAGAAAGCCCACCCATTGGCGGAATATCATCATCTGGGATGTAGAAATAGCAGACTGGTATCCACTGGTAAACTCACTTACAATATTGTGAGTATTTACTAGTACTGGATCCACCAGTGATGAAAAGGAGGGGCCAGAAGAATGGAGACTGTGGGCAAGGTTGTTGCAGTGCTCAAAAAGTGTGTGCTAGTGAAAGAAGTGTATTAAAATTGACTAACATGGTGCCTGAATGTGACTTTTATTCTGGCGGTCACCATGGTGACAAGGGTTAAAAAGCAGAGTGTGGATAGAGTTCCAGCAAATACTGCTATCCTGATGGTTGAGGATAGCAGTATTTGCTGGAACTCTATCCACACTCTGCTTTTTAACCCTTGTCACCATGGTGACCGCCAGAATAAAAGTCACATTCAGGCACCATGTTAGTCAATTTTAATACACTTCTTTCACTAGCACACACTTTTTGAGCACTGCAACAACCTTGCCCACAGTCTCCATTCTTCTGGCCCCTCCTTTTCATCACTGGTGGATCCAGTACTAGTAAATACTCACAATATTGTAAGTGAGTTTACCAGTGGATACCAGTCTGCTATTTCTACATCCCAGATGATGATATTCCGCCAATGGGTGGGCTGATGGGCTTTCTTCTTCTTCTCTCACTGATTGTCAGTCTTTCTTCTATATATACACACACTTTTCAGAGGAAACTTGACACTTTCCAGTCCACATAGACCAACAGCACCCTCTTGTGTTTTTGCATTAGTTTGATTTGGGGATATGGTGCTCTTTGGTCAATAATTCTATTTCCCCGATAGACCCCCTTTATCTTTGTGTTTTTGTTATTTTCTCGTCAGCCCATGTGATGGCACAGTGTCTGATAGGGCACTGTTGGCATAGTGCCAGATGAGATTTTTTTATTACAGGTTGTGTGATTGCCGTTGTTGGCAGTGTCTAATGGCTGATTCTTAGGTGAGTGCATGTGAATATGAGAGGGATGCTGTTTGACATCAGCACGTCTGATACAGAAGCCTCTATCTGAGAAATGAAGAATATATAGAAATTTTATAGCACAAATTGGAAGCCCTAAAAAGATAAGGACAATGTACAAGGTTGTAAATGCTGCATAAGAGTAGTGTGGCATTCCCCCGGTGGGCCGGAGGGGTGTAGGCCGGTTTTGTTACAGTGGGACGGTTTTGCGTTGATTCACGAGCCTATAAGTGATGGTCTCACTTTGCACTGTTAGTAATATGTGTATGGGGGGTTATCAATAGAGGAACGATGGGCCCTCTATGTTAGGAGTGGCAACATAAAGAAACTTATTCCGTACGGAGGTTCACTAATTCACCATTAGAAAGTAAGGAAAGGGATGCGCTATTTACGTAGGGTTTCAATATTGAAGTGGTGAGCACCTGTAAAAAGACATCCATGGACACATATATTTCACCTTCTGCCCCTTGTTCCAGTTCTTTGAAGGGCAGTGAGGTCTACAGGTAGCCGAGTGAGAGTCTAGTATAGGCTAGGCGCCAGTGTAAGAGTGTTCATCACAGTGCGCCCTTCCCCCTCTGCAGATGCTGGTCCTTCATTGGACGGATCGGGGGTCGTCAGGTGGTGTCCTTACAGAGGAATGGCTGTGTCTTCACCGGCACGGTGCAGCACGAGCTCCTCCATGCCCTGGGCTTCCACCATGAGCAGAACCGCAGCGACCGCGATGCCTTTGTCACCATCCTCCTCCAGAATGTGATGCCGGGTAAGTCTAGAAGGTGTGAGGTAACTAAGCTGGGTTAAGACTTGATCTACTCCATGCGCAGTAGATACCATACAATATACATTGATTTTATTTGCCTGGGTTTGGTGAACCTCTGTATTCTGCAAATCAGCTTTTTTCGGATGCTAGGAGGACGTGGGTATATGGGAAAGGCAAGGGTTATGCAGCCTTATGGTGAAGTCATTAGCTGGAGGCAATGCTAAGCCTTTCACTGTGACAATAAATGGTACAAATGGAACAGCCACAATGACACACAAACAAACCGGTATTACTGGACCAGTAAGCTCAGGTCCTGGTTAAAAAGAAACAAACGTACGCATACATTGCAGCATAATGTTGTAGGTGTAAACCAAGTTTTACAACAGTACACGATTGACGATATCAGCAAAGTATACAGTTTGTCATTTTTCGTCCTTTTCACCTGACTTGATCAAGACTGCAAATGTTGTAAATGCGAAGTATCTAAACAACACAACTGGTTCCAGGAAGTCACCATTGAAAAAATTAACAATTGTGGATTACAGGAAGTGAAAAGGCACTCAAGTGCAGAGCAGGAACCAAGACAGCTGGACTGCTGATGCCCTTTTTGAGCAGAAGAGTGCCAGCACAGCGGTCTGTCCCTCGCTGATGGCGTTAGACTCACCCAAGCTACCGCCGGTCAAGGGAAATTGATACACCAGATGGCAGAAGTCATAGAAAGAGTCAAACCTCCTGTATCCAAGGATAGGTTCCTTTCAGTTAGGTCGATTTCTTTTCTGATAACACTCACTGCACGGGTCTAGAGAGGTGTCAAAAATGATGCCATGCGATTCTATACTCGCCTTTGAGCTGGAGACTTTGCACTTTTCCATGACACCTCCTGCTGTCAAACAGACCCCTAGGCCAAGTGATAAAAAGTGCAGAGAGCAAAAAATAAGCACCAAAATGAGTGCCAAATCAATCAAATAGGAAATGGAAATACCCCACTAGACCACTGACACTGTTCTTCCTTCCTTTCTTCAAGAATTCTTCCTGATCCAAGAGTGTTATTTACTTCAAGGTGGAAGGGGGCTAAGGGTGACCCTCTTCAGACACCACACTGTTGTTCTCCAGAATTTCTGAGAGACACTGGCCAGGATGCCAAAACAGCACCTGGCAGAAAGATGCGGCGGCTCCTCCGCTATGGCAAAGGAGCGTTGCTCCCCTCGCCAGCACTCCGAGAAATGTGTAAAATAAAACGATAATAAAACGGGTTTAAAGCCCATTTTAGTATCCTTTCATTTTTCTTGTGCCGAGTCTTGAGGCGGGGCCAGGGTGATGACAGGCTGGAGGGGGAGTGGTGGGCACTGCCTTCACTGGGCATGTGGGTATGGCCGGCCATCTCAGACTGGCCAATCCCACGTGCGCAGTGAATCTCTCTCCAACCCCAGTTGCATTTCCAGGTTGGAGAGAGCAGGCACAGGCTCCCAGTCTGCCTAGGAGTGCAAATCATCATTGCTACGGCCAATCCTGAAGCTGCTCTCATGTGAGCACCTTCAAGCTTGGCCACAGGAAATTCTAGGAACCTGTGCCTGCCTGCAGTGGAGAGGAGTAAAGCAGATAAGTGCGATTGTGGAGGGCAGCATGTAAGTTCTTTTTTATGTTTTATTTGTCACCATCCCCCCACCCCGCCCCACCTCTTTTCCCAAACACAAGCTGCGACTGAAGATGATTAAGATGTTTATGGAAAGATGGTACCCACAATACAAACTGGTTCCTTGATCGCTCTCTGTCTCCTATGTTCTTCCACATTAAGGGGACCACGGGTTACTCCTCATTGCACAGGACCTGCAGTTATGTCAGAGAAGTCTTCAGTTGTCTTGAGAACGAGAAGCCTTCTCATCCAGCTTTCCTTGTCTCATTCCTTACTATATGCAGTGTGGCAGCACACTTCCTATTAGTACCTTAATGTAGTATTTGCCGTGATATTATGGGAAACTGAACTTGAGACTTTATCAACTCGTATTTTAATAACATGAACAATGATTGCTTGTAATTATTTTTTCTTAGGCATGGAAAATAATTTTGAGAAGATGAACACCAATAATCTTGGCACACGTTATGACTATGCTTCAATTATGCACTACTCGAGGTACGTTTTGTGAAACAAAATTCAAGATGCCATTGCTTACCAGAGAACAGCGGTTTTCACATCATAAAATACTGCACAAATGATTTATCGAATCTTGGGTTGGATATGGCATCAGGGGCCATATTATACATGCAGTGCATTTTCCTTCATTGTGCTGGGCCCACCTTTTAAAAAGTGCCCCTAGTGCAATAAAGAAAAATGCACTGTATTATAATGAATGCGCTGCCCCCAGCCGCGAACTTGCGATGCCCTAGGGGCAGCACATTCAAGTGAAAAGCTGAGTGTCTGCTTTGAAGCTGTTCCGTGTTTTCAGAGTGCAGGCAGTACCTGCCTGTACTTTTAAAGAAGATTGGAAAGCTCCTTGTAGGCGGGTGCAGTAAATGCTATTGATATTGCAGAAGGGGCTGCACAAGCGTCTGCACCCCTGGAGCACTTTGTGTAATATGGCCCCTGATAGCTACACTCATTATCACTTGCATATGCCTTCACCGATACGCCTACACTAATACACCTATTATTCACTCTCATTGTAACAGTTCTAGGCAGCACAGATAAAGTATGGTAATGAGATGTAAAGCAAGCTTGTTAAATCTCACTACTGGGTTTTACAAAAGCGGGCTTGGGGTATCTGCCACTTTTGCTGTGGTGCAACTGCTATACAAAGCATGTATAAGGGTAAACAGTGAACGAATGAGAATAGTGTCATGTATCATTCCACATCCCCAGTGTAGCCCACAGGCTCCTAAGGACAAGAGAGAACACTGAAAACATTCTTCTCAAATTCCTCAGTACAAAGGACACTGAGAAATAGAATTATCTCTCAGGGCTAAAAACTCATTCTGTATTTATTTTCTCGAAATCTTGATTTTGTTTGACCTCAGGTGACCACCTGATAATTAATTAGCTACATTTATGACTTTTGACCATTCAATTGAGTCACAAACTATTACATTGTCACCTGAAGCGACACAGAAAATGGTGCAGTAAGTGCAATCTCTTTCAGGTAAATCGAAGACGAAATCAAGGAAAAGCCTACTAGAAAGAGCGGTCAATATTATGCTTTACCAAAGAGATATCAAGTTCTGTCTAAAGCTAACATATCTGAGATCAGGTTATTGGACACCCTCTCTAATGGATGTAGAAGGTTGTACCCCATCTTGAAATCAATGCGAAGAGTAGTTTATGGAGATGTACTTAGCTCTTAAGATTTAACACAATTGGTGTTCATGATTAATGGAAACTAACATTGACTCCAGCTCACATGCGGCCATCAACATGCAGTCTTGTCAAATACTCTAACTATGTGTTTACAAGATGACCAGCCTTTTTCACTTAGAGTGTTCACAGAGGGGTCATTGCCTCTATGTGGACAAGACCCAATAGTAGAAGATTGTGTTGCATCTGCTCATACTTGTGTTTCATTACAGGAATGCCTTCTCACGCAATGGGAGTCCCACCATTATACCCAAGCCTGATCCTAATGTCCCTATTGGGCAATCTCGACGGTTCACCGAAACCGACATCACAAAGATCAACAGGTTGTATTGCTGTAAGTAAACGAGCGCGCCATAAGTGATTCACTTCATGTAGTTTATGTTGCTTTGTAATTTATGGGATGGTGTGGGGACTACTGTAATACCCAGGGGCACCTAGGGAGTGTGCCTTCTTTATACCTCAGTGGTATAATATCAGTACACCCAGCATTGTCACTTGGTGCTAATAATATGTTATGTTATCTTCTGTTTTATCTGTAGAGCAGTGTTCACATTTTGCATGACTTTTCAGCTCTGTACTAACTCAACACTGAACCTTCTTGAAATGTATACTTTGCTTTCCTCTGCGTTCATGAGTCTATGGGACATATTTACAAGTGAATGGTGAAGCGTGGCGTTAAGCAAAAATTGCTCACACTCTGAAAACCCAGGGATGCACCGTATTTACAATGGTACAACACATCCCTGTGTTTTCCCTAGTGCTGGCACTAAACTCAGCTGCCTATCTCCAACGCAGGCACAATTGCACCATAGTGCAAGGGTGCCTGCATTGAGGGAATGATTGTTTATGTGCAGGAAGGTACTCCTACCTACACATAAACAATCACTAATGGTGATTTGTAACTTCTATTTGTCCTACGTTGTGCAGCACACATAGAAGTTGCAAACCCTCATTTTTTAAATGATTTTTTATGTGCAGGAAAGGACACCTTCCTGCACATAAAAAAAATCATTCATGGCTATTTGCTGCTTCTATGTGTGCTGCATAATGCAGCGCAAATAGAAACAGCAAATTAAGAGGAGAAATTAAACTTTTTTCCTCAATTCGCCATGTTAAGACCAAGTTTTCCTTGGTCTTAATTTTGGAGCTGCCCCATATTTCCACCATCCTTGTAAATAGGGGCAGCGTCAAAATCAATGAGGGTTGCGGCGGAATGCCCACAGCAACGCCCATTACCCGCCCCTTTCACGCAAAAGTGTAACATGGAAGGGGGCCTTATTTACAAGGCGGTGTTAAGCCACTTAATGTAGTTTAACGCCACCTTGTAAATAAAGTGAAGGGATTATCGTCACAGGAACTTCGCAAAACGTCATGTTCCTGTGGCGATAAGTCCTTGTAAATATGCCCCTAAATGTTCTCGTTAAAGTATATAAAGCCTTCCATCTCCCTGACGATTCCATAGCTAGGTATATTGTGTTGAAAACTGAACAGCTGTAACATATCCTCCCTTTTCTGCAGGTTTTGTTATCTACCTCTACACTTTAACATTCCTTCTACTTTCATATTGTTTACCTGCTTTGCGGTCATCCTACATTAAATCTTGAAAATACTCAAAAGCAAGGAAATCTTGCAGTGCTGCTGCCTGTGATGTGACTGGTCTTTGCGTGGGGTGTGCACTGTCACTTATAGTGCTATAACTGTTCTGTGTGAACGCAAGGAAAGCTAGCACTGTTGCCTGTGCTCTCTGTCTTCTGTCTGTCTAACAGAAGCTTGCACAAATGCTGCTTGTACTGTGATTGTTCTGTGTGTGCCTGTGCTCTGTCTTCTGTCTGTCTAACAGAAGCTTGCACAGATGCTGCTTGTTCTGTGACTGATCTATGTGAGTGCAGGGAAACCTAGCACTGTTGCCTGTGCTCTCACTCATGTGTCTGTCTAACAGAAGCGTGCACAGCTGCTGCTTGTACTGTGACTGTTCTGTGTGAGCGCAGGGGAGCTAGCCCTGTTGCCTGTGCTCTCACTCATGTGTCTGTCTAACAGAAGCTTTCACAAATGCTGTTTGTACTGTGACTGTTCTGTGTGAGTGCAAGGGAAGCTAGCACATGTTGCCTGTGCTCTCTGTCTTCAGTCTGCTAACAGAAGCGTGTACAGCTTCTGCTTGTACTGGGACTGTTCTGTGCCTGTGATGGATGCTTGGATGGCTGCTGCTCATACTTTACCTCCTCTCCTCTTGTGCAGTGCAGATCTCCTGGATGTAGCACACCTCTCCTCTGTGTAAGGGGAGCCTCCTGCTGCTGCTTGTGCTATTACTGTGCAATGGGCAGGAGGAAGGCATGTACTGCCATTGCATCCGTTGTACTTGTTCGGTATGCGCAAGGGAAGTCTGCAGTACTGGTGCTGTACTATACTGTCTGTGTATGAAGGAAGCTTGCCATGTGGCTGCTGCCCATTCTGTGACTTGAAGCTTGGTAACATCTTTTCACCATGCAAATATCAAAAGCATGCCAGTGGTAAAACCTATTAATCCGCCTTCTTCTTCCCTCCTGCAGCGAGGGGGACTCATTCAAGAACTCTACTCTAAAGCCTGCAGGTGTATGAAGATGAAGAGTGCTTCGAAGAACTGGACTGTGCCTCTGCTGACACGCTGTCTTTGTTCAGCACATACTCAACATTCCTTAATAATAAACCTATGTGGACATCTGCCTTCCGGCTCATGGAAAGCATGTACGTGTCTCCTGCCCTGTGTTTTAGGCATGCTTGCACCACTTATTTTAGTGTCACGTCAGTGGCAGATTTAAAAGGAGGTCAAAGATGCCACGACCTCTCCCCCCCTCATCTCCAGCCTATATTTTGTTTCTGGTGTCCCCCCCTGAGGGCTGGTGTGAAGTAGCGTGGTTTGGAATTGCAGCTGACCAATGGGGGCCCACGGGGAACCCGGTGGGCAAAGCCTGTCTGCAAAGATTGTCTGCTAAAACGAAACAGGACTATTGGGACATGATTACCAAGAGATGCAATATTATGACAAAACATGGGTCCCTGATGACCAACCATGAACGTTGTGAGATGTTGATCCTTTCTTTATGTGATATTAAATAAACTACGGCCTTTTCTTTTACCATAACCTTGTGTCCTTCGAAGTATGTGGGCAGAAGGGAGGGGTTGTGAAAATTCACACAAACATAAATTGCATGTAAGACTAAAATGTCAGCAATTAGCTTGCAAAAGTGGACCCAGTCCTTATCTTTCTGACTTATATTTTGCAAATTAAATGCTTGCACGTTAAAGGAAATGCTGTGCAATTCATTGTTTCGTCTTCTTGGGTTACCTCAGCATGTTCGGGTGCATGCCGCATCGTGATCTACCAGGGCACGGCTAGGTACTGTCATCCAGAAGACGATAGAGCATCAGGTGCAGTGTCTCTGGGGCTGGGCTGCTACCGACAGGCAAACAAAGAGACCCCTAGGAAAGGGGTCAGGCAAATATCCTTTTGTGTAAGTTATAAGGAGAACACAACAGGCTGGCTGGGTGCATGGGGGTAATGCTGGATGTTGTGTGATCTGAGTGCCTCTGGGTTAGAGGGGCTCAAGAAAAGTGGAAATAGGGTGATATCTCGGGTTTTGGGGCCTGGATGGGGACATGTGTTGGCGTCTACAGGGTAACAGTACGGGAGAAGTGCAGCTGTACACTGCTGTATGGTGTCTCGGGGGCCAGCAGGGCTGGGGTGACTTTCTCTCTTTGTCGGGGCAGCAGTGGCGTAAGGAAACGTGAGGGGGCCCCACTGCAAAGTGCATGGAGGGGCACCCTTCCGGACTTACTCAGGAGATCTCAGGCCAGGATACTGCACTGAAGGGGGGCCTGGAGCTCCCCCACTCTACCGCACTACAGGGTCTGCAGGGGCCCGTGTTACCCCACTGGGGGCAGCTATATTGCAGCCTTGGTGGGGACAGGAGTGCAGGCGGCAAGGTTGGATTGGGATGTGGTGGTAATGTTGCTAGGGTAGGGGCTTGGAGTGGGTAGTTACTGAGGTGGTGGCAGGGGATGTGGTGGCAACTGGGTAGTGACTTATATGAGAGAGAGCTGTGGCGGCCAGTCACCAAGTGAGAGGTGGCTAGCAATACAATTTAGTACAGGTGAGTAGTGACTGAGGTGAGTCAGGTGGATCGTACCTGAGGTGAGGCAGGGGCGTAGAGGTAAGGCTGGTAGTGGATGTGGAAGCAAGTAGGTTGTGACTGGTGAGGTAGGCGAGTGCCTAAAGTAAAGCCAAGGGTGTAGAAGCTGGTGGTTAGTGAATGAGGTGTGGGGAGGGTTGTAGAGGGAGTTGTGCCAGACAGCTACTAGTGGGTGGGATGGGGTGTGTGAAGGGAAATGGCTCAGGTAAGTAATGAGGTGGCTAGTGACGGAGCTGGGTGCAGGTGGGTATTGATTGGAGGTGGGGGAAGATGAGATTTGTCTAATAAGTAGGGGGGCTTTAGGGAGCGTGTGGCTAGCTTGGCTGATAAATCTGTAGTGGGAGCAGGTAGATTTTCCTGAGTCCTATCTCACTCCCACTCCTCTGTCACCATCCCAATACCCGTCTCGCTCTCGAACCCTATCACAGTCACATCCCTGTCACCATACCCACCTCTAACGCTCTCAGGCTTGTTGTACTCCTTATCACCCTACTGTGTCTTCTTACCCTCCCCATCCCTGTCACTCTCTACGGGAAACACCCATTACATCGATGTCAAAACATCGTGGTGCCATCGCACCGCGACTTTTACATCGCAGCATCGTTGGCATCGCATGCATTCACTACGCATGCGAAAACGGCGCGATGCCATTAACATCGCATGCGATTACAACGCTACGGACAATGAAATGCCAACTAATTGTGTGTTGCCTGCACACTTACGCCTGCGATGCCAAGAGGTTGAATTCTGCTTTGAAAATTTTTAAGTACGATTAAATAACTACAGAGACAATGGAGAGCCAGCAGCGGAAATAATTGTACAAACACAAGCACGATGCAACTGCGTTGCCTGGAACGGAAATAATTGTACAAACACAAGCACGATGCAACTGCGTTGCCTGGAACGGAAATAATTGTACAAACATGATTAAATAACTACAAAGACAACGGAGACCCTGCAGCGGAAATAATTGTGCAAACACAAGCACGATGCAACTGCGTTGCCTGGAACGGAAATAATTGTACAAACATGATTAAATAACTACAAAGACAACGGAGCGCCTGCAGCGGAAATAATTGTGCAAACACAAGCACGATGCAACTAAAAAGGCAAGCCTTTACGATGAAATAACTAAATTAATGGCGACTAATTGTGCTTTGCCTCGCATGCGATTACAACGCATGCTTACGCCTGCGATGCCAAGAGGTTGAATTCTGCTTTGAAAAAATGCAAGTACGAAAAATATTTGTGCAAACACAAGTACGATGAAATATGCCAAGAGGTTGAATTCGGCTTTGAAAAAATGCAAGTAGGATGCAGCAGAAATCATTGTGCAAACACAAGTACGATGAGAAAAACTAAATTAATGGGAACTAATTGTGCGTTGGAATAACTCGCTTGCAGCTGGAAAGGGGTGCGGGCTGGTGATGTGTGGGTGCTGGATGTATGGGTGCATGGATGCATTATGTGTGGGTGGCTGATGGATGCATGATGGGTGGATGGATGCATGATGGGTGGGTGGCTGGATGGATGGGTGATGGATGCATGATGGGTGGATGGATGCATGATGGGTGGATGGATGCATGATGGGTGGATGGATGCATGATGGGTGGATGGATGGATGGGTAGATGGATGGATGGGTAGATGATGGGTGGATGGATGGGTGCATGATAGATGGATGGATGGATGTATGCATGATGGATGGGTGGATAGATGGGTGGATGCATGATGGATGGGTGGATGCATGATGGATGGATGGGTGGGTGGATGGATGCATGATGGATGGGTTGATGGATGGATGAATGATGGTTGGATGGATGCATGAGGGTGGGTGGATGATGGATGGATGGATGGGTGCATGGATGGATGCATGGATGGATGGATGGTTGGATGGATGCATGATGGATGGATGGATGATGGATGGATGGATGGATGATGGATGCATGATGGGTGGATGGATGCATGATGGATGGGTGGATAGATGCATGATGGATGGCTGGATGGATGCAGGAGGGTGGGTGGATGGGTGGATGATGTATGGATGGATGCAGGATGGATGGATGGATGCATGCATGATGCATGGATAGATAGATGGATGGTTGGGTGGATGGATGCATGATGGATGGGTGGATGGATGCATGATGGATGGGTGGATGGATGCATGATGGCTTGATGGTGGATGGATGCATGATGGCTTGATGGATGAGTGAATGGATGCACGATGGATGGGTGGATGGATGCATGATGGATGGATGGATGCATGATGGATGGATGGATGCATGATGGATGGGTGGATGGATGCATGATTTCTTGATGGGTGGGTGGATGCATGATGGATGGGTGGATGGATGCATGATGGATGGGTGGATGAATGGATGGATGCATGATGGATTAGTGGATGGATGCATGATGGATTTAAGTGTCCATTTATGAATGATGAGACGGACACAATGCTGTGATGTCCCATGCAAAAATGAAGCCAATGTGTAATTCTAAAATATAAATGAAGGTTATATGTAATGTCTCGTACAAAAAAATACAAACACGTTTGAACATTTTTATTTTCTTTACATTGCATTGATATCAAATACTTAAATACTTACTAGGTATTTAATAGCAAACAAAATTAACAACAAAAAACAATGACACAATGCATTAACAATTTAAGGATGGTACATATCCCTAAAAATATTTTTTTTAAAAAGGTGTACAATTTACAGATAAGATTATGGTACACTACAGTAAGAATTCAGATGATGAAATCCAACTTAGACAAGTACCAACTTTTTTACCCAAAGGAATTAAGTACATATGCGATGGAAGCAAGGTAGTCAGAAGGCACAGACAAGGTGAAAAGTTTTAATACTGCCAAAAGTCGGGCAGACATTTCCTTTGAACGATGGGAAACACGTGGATGTAGATTACCTGCTAAAGATTGTGACATGCGCATTTCCTGGTAACTATGCTCCTTTTGCAAAATTTCAAGAAAACTAGAAATTTGGGTGCGGTTTGCCAATATTTTTGTTTAAAGAGTTGTGCCAACCCTCTATAGCATTGTTTGTCTTTGATCCTCCCTCTAAGCAGGTGGAGTTGCAGTTCCACTGGTCCACAAGAAAACGTGGATTCTTCCGTCAACCTGACCTGCTTAGATGACCAATCCATGTGTCTTCAAAATAATTTAATATTGGTGCCAATTTATCTTCGTTTACCATAAAGTATTCAGACTCTGTAATCGATGTGTAGTACTCGTCTACACTATTAGTAGGAACAAAGCAAAGTCCAGATAGTTTTTTAAGCTCAAACTGTAGTTTACTATCAGATACATAATCTTCAATAAGGGATGTTTTTTGAATTTTGTGCCAAATAGCCTGAGAAAAGTGGAAAAAACATCCTTGTATTTGGGTATCCATGTACAATTTCTTTATAGCATTTATCATGGGTAATTCAAAGTCCATGATTACTTTTCTCGGACTTTTGTTTGGGATTTTGGATTTCAGGACTGACAAAAACTCAGTATACGTTGAGGATTGTTTGTCTGGTAGTAAACTGTAGACTAAAGGGACTACAATGTCGTTAACGTACCCGTGAATGGTGTAGATTTGGGTGAAAGGGGTGGGCGTTCTTTTAAAAGGTCCCATCCATCATCCACACATCACTGTTCTCCAAGCGGTTGAGATTACGGGGGGTGCTAAATATTATAATGCACCCATCCACCCACCAACCCATCCATGCACCCACCCATCCACCCACCAACCAACCCATCCATCCATCCACCCACCAACCCATCCATCCACCCACCAACCCATCCATCCACCCACCAACCCATCCACCCACCAACCTCTTCCACAGAGATACAGCTATGCATTACTGCCCATTACACACATTATCACTACAACGCAGACCTACCACCTGTGATAAAGGAAGACAGTGCATGGTTCCAACCACTATTACTGCCTTATTATGAAAGTGGATTTCTTTAGGTGGTAATGTGTGACCAGAATATTTGTCCTAAATTGTAGTGCTTCTTATTGTTGCAGCGGTGTTGTTTTTGTGCATCTAGCTGCTTGAGCAACTGAACAATTTAAGACACTAAGGTCTGTCTTACACACTATGCAGTGCCCCGGCGCACAAATGGCGTGTGCGCCTCATTTTTGCGTACGGTACTTAGGGCACTGTAGCATTAATTAAGGGGCGACAAGCATCTCATGTGCGCCAGAGCTATCTTGTAAAAGTGTGGGCCCGATGCAAATGAGGGAATGACTTTGCAAATGGGCTTTTAAGATGCGCACTAAGAGGGAGCTACAAACAGAGCAGGCTCTTGTTCGTGGCTGTTACTTGCATCGGGGTGCACTGTCCATGTTGGCAAACCAGTTCAAAGATGCACAATGGTGCAAACAAGGACAGTGAGTCCATAACGTAATATGGGCCCTTTTAGCGCAAGACTGTGGCACAGCCTTGTCTTAAATTAGCACTTTCAAAGCTGACGTTTTACAATAGGAATGGAGTATTGACCCAACAGCAAACAAAATGTAGGTTTTCTATAGGGAAACGGCAATAACTGATGGATTCTAATATGCAAATAAAAACCTTTTGCTGAATCCAAAAACAAAAAAAACACGAGCAAGCTTATTTAAATCGATATCTGGTTTACCCAAAGACCTCCGAAAGAAAAAAACTTAAAACAGAGGTGCTGCGCTTACGTCGCCCACTACAGGGATAGCTGAAGAGTAGGGCAGATTGACATACAAAGCTTTTATTTTCTACATTGCTAAATTTAATCTGCCCAATTCCTGTTTTTAATCCAACGTTTATTGGTCTGAATAATGTTGAATCAGGAAAGCTCTAGCTGCAAACTATGGGGTTTATTTGTGCCCTTCAACGCGTGCACCTGCTTTATTTCGATCTGTAAGTGCTTCGTGTTGAAATGTAACTTTTTGTGGCGATGCTCCTGCCACAAAAAGTTAAATATCAACACGAAGCACTTACAGATCGAAATAAAGCAGGTGCACGCGTTGCAGGGCACAATCGGGGGTTCTGTGCACAAGCAGGGCTTACGAGTATTTCGTGTGTGTATTCCACAAAACGGTGGAATCTTCCTGGATAAATACTCCAGACAAACAACCATGATCTCGTATCTGCACCGACATTACAAATAATGAGACAGACAAATGTAAAATTTAAAACCACACACCTCCCCATACCCACGATTCTCTCAAATCCCCTTAGGCCCCCCACACAAAGCAATAGAAATTCCGTCCCCAATAATCTCAGAAAAGTCACCCTCTCTCTAGAACACTCGACCACCCTTCTCACCTCCAGACTCAAATGCATCCTACTCAACTGCAGATCGGCCCCTAGACATTCCTCCGACATCGCGGATCTCATCATAGCAATGGACCTTGATCTAGCCATGTTGACTGAAACCTGGCTAACTGAATCCTCTACACCTATAATGGACATTCTAGTCCCCCCCAACTACCACATCATTAGACTTGACCGGACAGGCAAGACGGGCGGGGGAATCGCATGCATTTTTAAGAGCAACCTCTCTGTTACTAAAGTCACCTCCCCCTCCCTCACCTCCTGTGAACTCAGCTGCCTCGATCTCACCAGCGAGGGCAAACATGTATGCTCTTTACATGTCATCTACCACCCGCCCGGGGACAACCTCACCTTCAACCAACAACTCATGGACACGATTTCATCCAATGCCGGATGGCAGAACACTCAAATCTACCTGGGTGACTTCAATCTCCACTGGAACGATCATAATGACGCAGTGGTGAATAGTCTCAAAACTTTCCTTCATGCGCTTGACCTCACCCAAATATGCAACAGCCCAACACATGACAAAGGCTCTATCCTCGACCTTATCATCGCCAAAGAGGATTCTACCAAACTGGGAGCAATCCAACCCTGTGACTGGTCAGACCACCACATTATCACATTCTTCATCAACTAACCCAGCTCAACCCACCAAATCCAAGGTCTGGAAAAGGGACCTGAAGAAACTTAACCCCAAATCCTTGCCTTCTCACACCTGCAGTCTCCTCCTTCCCCCTTCGGGCTCTTCTGACGTACAATCCCTGACCGACCTCTACCTCAACTCTATGACCTCAATAATCAACGAAGCCGCCCCCCTGCAACAGAAGAGAGTCTCTACCAAGAACTCGAACCCATGGTATGATGGTAGACTCAATGATGACAGGCGTGCCATGCGAATGGCAGAATGACCGACCCCTCAGCACTGCACCTTAAAACTCTTAAGAATAAGAGCAATGCCTACTTTAGAAAAATCAAGCGCTCGAAATCTGACTTCTTCAGCCTCCAGCTCGACCAAGCAAAAAACAGACCAAGAAAACTGTTCGAACTAGTCAAAACCCAAACCAAGGAACAACCTCTACAACCAAACAGCTCAACAAGCGTTACACCATCCTGTGAAGACTTTTCTGCTTTTTTAAGCTAAAGACCGATAATATAAGAAGTGATCTCCTCAATGATGTAAGCCGATACTCCAGCCCCATCAGCATAACTAACACTCAACCTAAAAACAACGCAGCATGGTCGTCCTTCAACACCTACTCTGAAGTAGAAATTAACAAACTGCTTGGCACCCTGAAACCCTCTAATCACCTCACAGACCCCTTACCTGCTAATGCGGTAAAGGACTTTACCCCCCTGCTCCTCCCACTCTGGACTAAAATCATTAACAGTTCCCTGCAACAAGGGCTCATCCCGGACTCCCTCAAGGTGGGGCAAGTCACGCCTATACTTAAGAAACTACAGCTGAACCTGCTGACCTAAACAATTACCGCCCTATTACCAATATCCCCACACTGGCCAAACTGCTGGAAAAATGCGTACAACTCCAACTAACAAAACACATTGACCGGTTTGACCTCCTCAACCCTCATCAATCAGGCTTCCGAGCAAAACACAGTACGGAAACGGCTATGACGCACATAATTGATGATGCCCTCCAAATCCTTGATCACAACGATTCCTGTCTCCTCATCCTACTTCATCTCTCCTCAGCATTTGACACTGTCAAACATGAGAATCTTCTGGAGCTGTTAAACACCAGAATGGGTTTATCCGGAACTGTTCTCAAATGGTTCACTTCCTTCCTACATAACCGGTCTCAGAAGTTCAAGATCAACAACGTGTTGTCCTCGTCTGTGCCTGTAACATTAGGCGTCCCACAAGGATCTCCCCTATCCCCCACACTGTTCAACCTGGTCATGGAACCACTCACCACCTTGCTTCAAGCATCTAATGTACACTTTCACATGTACGCCGATGACACTCAACTCTACCTCAAACTACAATCCCCGGATGACATCAAATTTCTGAACTCCACACTCAGAAACACCCAATCATGGTTGGCCGACAATCACCTCAAACTAAACGCTCTGAAAACTGAGTTCCTTCTGATCGCACCTCCTGCGAAAATCGCCATCTCCCAAACCTGGCTCAAGCACCTTACTGCACTCAATGTCCAACCCACCATCGTGGACTCCGCGAAATCCTTAGGCATCACACTTGACGCCAATCTTAACATGCAGCAGCACATAAGCAAAGCAACTAAAGGAGCTAATTTTCAAATCAACACTTTGAGGAAACTTAAACCCTTCTTCCTAGCTAAGGACTTCCAAACTGCTGTACAAGCCCTAGTCATCCCACGCATAGACTACGGAATTGTGGCTCTCAGCGGACTCCCCCTATCAACAACCGCACCCCTAAGAGCCTCCTTGAACGCTGCAGTGAGACTTATCACTGGATCAAGGAAACATTCGCACATATCCCCGGACTTAAAATCACTGAACTGGCTGCCGTTTGAAGCCAGAATACAGCTGAAAATCGCCTGCATGACACACTTGGCCGTACACCACAAGTCACCCGACTACCTCACTCAAAAGCTGACTATATCCGGAGGCTCCAGATCCAACAGAAGCACAAAAAATCTCCTCCTGAAACCCCGAAGATTCCGGAAGGAAAAAACATACAAACGCTCCTTCTCGGGAATGGCACCCAGGATCTGGAATGCACTCCCTCCTGAAACCAGACGTATCTCCTCCACGGCATTTTTTAAGAAAGAGGTAAAAGCCATCCTTATGGCTAAATTCACCTGAACTCTATATTTACTGGATTGAAGACTTTGCTCCGTTTTTTTTTTTAGTTTTTTTTTTATTATTGGTTATTCTGATTATCTTTATTATGTTTTTTATCTGATTGCTATCCTATTTTGTATTATGTTTTTAACTGATTGCTATCCTTTGTGTATTATGCTTTTTATTTGACTGCTATCCTATCTGGCTATTCACCTACTACCGACTACTATACTGTACCCTATAGTTTGTTTAATCACCCTTTGTTTCCCCTAGCCCTCGTTTTCTGTAAAGCGCTCGGATATCTGCAAAGATCTTGTTCGCGCTATATAAAACTTTGAAAATAAATAAATAAAAAAGGACCGTTTTGGACAGAAGACGCACATTTCAGGACACTTACCTATTTCAAAGTCTGTCCACAGAGTCACGGCTGCTCACATCCACAACACAGATACAAATGGCTGCAGACACGGTGGGCAATATGATATATACCCCCCCACCCACTGGGGGCCAAGCGTTAGATCTGGGATCACGCATTGGCTGTAAACATTTTAAACGTGAGGTAGGGCACAAACATTGCGTTGTCATGTCGCGCGATGTAATACGCTATCCATTTAGAAGGCCGCATTAACGTCGCAACAACGTGCGATGCAAACATTGCCGCTGTGATCGCCGTGGCGATGTAACTGCCGCACTGTAAATGCGAGCGAAAAACATGTAAGCGATGTATCATCATACAACCCTCCCTACATCCCTGTCACCTCCCAGTCCATTTCACCGGATGTATGATGGTACGACGCGTACCGTCACAACGCGTGCTTTAACAACGCGTCCCTTACAACGCAAGTCGTTACCACGACTTGCGTTGGGGGTGCGGATTGAGAATAGTATAATTTACTATTCTAACACCAGTCCCAGTGGACACTAGGGAAGGTGTTGGAATAGTAAATATACTATTCTTAATCCTCAGCGCCCTCCAGCGCAAGTCGTGGTTACGACTTGCGTTGTACTGGACGCGTTTTTAAAGCCTTGCGGAGTAAAATCCGCGTGGTAAAGGATGTTTCCCATTTCACCTTGCCGTCCCAATGGCTGTCATAACCCATCCCTGCCACTCTTTACCATCTGCGATTGTGATTGTGAGAGAGATTTATATAGCGCACGAATGCCCGTAGGCATCTCTGCGCACAGTTCCTACCACTCTCGCTATCACTATCACCTTCCGTCTTTCACAGTCCCAGTCTCACCCCAAATCATGCCATTCTCCCTGTTCCTTTTTCTGTCTTTCACACCTGCAGTTCCTGCCACTCTTGCAATCCTTGTAACGCTTTTCATTTTACTTTATCACTTTACCAGTCCCTTTTGTCATCCCAATACCTGTCGCACTCCCAGGCAACCCAGTGACGATCATATCACTGCCACCATCCCCATCTCACATCCCCCAGTCCCCGTCACCCTCCTTATCCTTGCCACCGCCCTTGTGTCTCTCACTCTCTGTTACCTTCCTAGTTCATGTTACACTTTTAGTCCCATGTGCTGTCACAGTCCCTATCACTTTACCAGTCCCTGTCATCTTACCAATAACTGTCACACTCCCATCTCTGCACAATTCCAATTTCTTCCAGTCACCCCTTCCCTCCTTGTGACCGTCCAAATATTGTCACACTCCTATTCCCTATCACCCTTGCCATCCCTATTACTCGCCTCATCTTTGTCGCCCTCCCTATCACTGTCACCTGTTTCACCCTGGGTAGTGACAGGTGCTTATACTCCTTATCACTGTCACCCTCCTTAACACTGTCACATTCCAGTCCCTATCAACCCCCCCTTCCCCACTCCCTGTAACAGTTCCCATCCTCTGAACCTCACAGTCCCTTTCGCCAATCGAGTCACTGTCACACTCACAACATTACCAGTCCCTAGCACCATGACAATTCCTCTCCCACTCACAAACTCTATCACCCGTCCCTTCCTTGTCACCTGCCACATCCTTAGCACCTTCCTCTCCGCCGCCACCCCATCTTTCCTGTTGCTCCCTATCTCTGTTTTGAACCATCTGTGGCTTGATGAAGTGCACTTCTGACATAATGATGGCAATTATCGGCATAATGTGGATATTTTATGTGGAACTCTGCTTTCAAATTCGCTGTATAACGTAGATATATTTTTTTTTATCTGACTTAGCAAACCCTAGAAATGTTCATACCTGTTTAATTGCCTTCGGAGCTGGATAGTGTTTTGCCTGGATCCATCTGAATTCTATTATCGCAATGAAAAGTTCAGAAACAAAACAGTGTTGGTTTCAAACATGCACATTTCCAACTTGGCATATAAGGAATTCTTTTGATATTTAAAACTTCCTTGAGATATCTTCTAGGGTCTGGCAAAGTTTGTGAAAAATACCAAAATATATCTAGATATATTCCTACGCAAGTATCTAGAATGTCTTGAAATATGTTGTTTACGAAATGCTGGGCGACAGTGGGGGCAGATATTCATAATGCCTACATTTGCTGTTGAAAGCTGTCTTCCTTTTCTAACCCTCCCTGCTATGGACTAAGCTGCAGGCTTCACTGAGATTGAAGCTGGGAAACGCCTTGGCTATTTTGACTTCATCTAAGAGGACAGAAATGAGGGGAGAGGATGGTGATTGTGAATGATAATCACATTTAAATCTATAATCCATCCATTTCTGTAATTCACCATCTGGTTTTGGTATGAAAAATAGAGCAGCACCTGCAGGAAAATCCCGATGGTGGACAAATACTCTAGGCCGGTTTTCTTCCAAATATTCTTTTAAAACAACATCTTCCTTTGGTGATAAGACGTAGCTTCTGCCATGTGAAATCTGAGCACTTGGTTGAAGGTCAATTGCACTTTCATATATTAGTTGTGGAGTGAATTAATCTTCTTGCTAAATACGTCTTGAAAGTCCCTATAAGTAGGGGAAATATTCAGTTCTTTCTGATGAGCATGATTAGCAAAGCATTATTCTTTTTTTTTTTTTTTTTTTTTATCCTCATCTTGCGGATTTTTTGATAAGGAGGTTTCGGGAGTCTGAAAGGTTCTTCGTTCTAGGCCTTCACTGCCCCGCTGTTATCGGTTGTGCTTGGGGAGTATACCCTTGTTTGTTACGACCAATCAATTTACTCCTCTTACCCTTTATCGTATTCAATAATTTCGGAGTTCGGGGGAGGAGCTAGCCTATTAGGCTACTCAGCAAGAATCATTCCTGCCTGGAAATTATTGTCTCCGCATTAATCATTGGACTTTTTATTCCGTTATCTAGAAAGGAGCTAATGATTTGTCTGGAAATGCTGTTCCCAAATTTCCCAGAATCTTGTTCTCTTAGAGTTTTTCCCTTTCCTATCAAGTTTGTTAATTTTTACTGTAGAATTTAACCAGTTATTATGTGTAGGCGGTGCTGGTTTAACCCAGTTGATGCATATCTCCCTTCGTGCTAGTAGAATTAACATGAACATCAGATTCTCCAGATTTTTGCTTAAATTGCCCATAACATTTTCACTGCTGTTATAAATCCCCAAAATAATAAGAGGGGTACTTACAATTATATGGGTTTCCATTACCATGGTTAGTGTCTTACCAATCTCGATCCAATAAGAAGAAAGTGCTGGGCATTTCTGGAACATGTGGATGTCATCTGCTTTTGCCTCTCCGCACTTAGGACATGATTTTATATTTGCATCTTTGAATTTAGACAGTTTTTTTGGCGTCCAATATGCTCTGTGTAATGAGAATAAGTGATTCCTTTTTAGAGAGGCTGGTTTTACACAGGACCAACATTTTTCCATAGATTTCTTCCAGATAGATTGTAAGTCTAGATCTTGATCAGGCATATCTCTTCTCCATAATGATTCCGGTAGTAAAAAGTTTTTTTCTCCTGATTCAATGAAGGTCCAATACCATTTTGCTATTTCTTTCTTTATTAGTGTATTTTTTGTCATTTCAAGTTCAAGATCTTCGTTGTCATTTTTTCCTTTTGTTAGGGAGTTAACCCAGCTACTCAGTTGGTAGAATTTGAATTTTGACAGTTTGCCCTCGGTAATCGTGAATAAGTCATTCCATGGTATTAAAGCGTTTTCTACCAGCAGTTGTCCCCATCTTTCAATTCCTGCTTTTTTGAGCGGTGTTGCTAAGGAGTCTTTCAGGCAGTCTGGGGTCCCAGGAGAGTCCCATATTGGGGCTATGTTGCTATAATACGGCATATTTACTATGTTTCTGATTTGACTCCAGAGTTTTGCAGCATTATTCAGGATCCTTAGCTTTACTTTTTTGAAAAATGTTGGGTGGCCAAACTTGAAAAGAAAATGGTCTACTCCATTTGTCATAATCTGTAGGAAATTTGGGTATAATTGATGTTTCCTTAAAAGGGATCTAATGTTCTTAAATTGAAACGATCTGTAGTACTCATGTACATCCGGGCTTGCTATTCCGCCTTGCTCTTTCCTTCTTCTGAGTTTATTCCATGCTATCCTTGTACTTTTTGATGCCCAGATGAAACTGGATATTTCTCCTTGGATCTTTTTCAGGGATTCTTTTCTGAATTCTAGTGGAATAGTATTAAATAGGTACGTAAATTTAGGAATAATGGTCATTTTTACTGCATTGGATCTCCCCAGAAAGCTTAATGGTATTCCTGACCAGACTTTAAGAAGTCTTCTCATTTCTTTGGCTACTATATTGAGGTTCAGTTGAGGGATGTTTTCGAGCTCATTTACCAATGTGATTCCCAGATATTTTATTTTATCCCTAGTGAATGGTGTGTTGGGGTTCGTGTTCCAACTCATCGACTCAGTTTTATCCTTATTTGTTAGATATGCTGAGACTTTACCAAACTTATTCATCATATCTTCTATTGGTTGGTTGGAAATTTCATAGTTGTTCGTAAACACCATTAGGTCATCTGCATATAGTGCCACTTTTTTTTGACCAGTTCTTGTAAATGAAGGGTGTTATTAAGGGTTGATTTCTGATTGAACAGGCCAGTGGCTCAATATATAAGTTGAAAAGTAATGGTGACAGTGGGCAGCCTTGCCTGGTGCCCCTTTGTATTTCGATGTTACTAGTCAGATTTCCATTGACTATTATTTTCGCTCTTGGGTTCTTATACACTTCCCTAACCATGTGGCCAAAGCTTTTCCCTAGTTTGTATTTCTCAATGATTTCATTTAGGAATGCCCAGTTGACTCTATCAAACGCCTTGGCCGCGTCGTAGGTAATTATAGTCAATGGAAGTTTATCACAAGTGGCAACATCTACTGCTGCGAATAATTCGTGTGTTATCTCATGTATTTGTCGTCCTTTTATGAAGCCCTTTTGGTCCGGGTTGATCAATTTATGCATTACCTTGGCCAGCCTTTTAGAGATAACTTGCATGAATAGCTTGTAGTCACAATTAAGTAACGAGATAGGTCTATAAGACTCACATAGTTTTGGATTTTTTCCAGGTTTCAAGATAATACTAATTGTCGCATCATTCCAGGAGTCAGGTATTTTTTCTTGGTCTACATATACCTTATTCATAATTTCTGCTAACTGATTAACTAGGGTTTCTTTTAATGCCATGTAAAATTAATTTGGTAGGGCATCAGGGCCTGCAGCTTTTCCTTTTTTTAAGCCCCTTATAGCCGCTCTGACTTCCTCGGGTTTAATTTCGCTGTTTAATTCTGATAGTTCTTCTTCTGTTAAGGTAGGAAGTGATATGGCGTCAAGATATTTCCTAATCTCTTCTTTTGTTGGATTTATGTCTTCTTTGTAGATATTAGAGAAAAACTTTGTGAACTCCTGTCTTATAGTAGCGTCTTTTGAGCTTTGTGATATTTGGTCTTGGGATTAAGTCTGGATACATGGTATTTTGTTACTTGATTGATCTGTTTTAATTTTCCATGCAAGCATTTTCCCGCATCCTTCCCCATATTCATAGTTGGACAATTTGCTGTTTTCCCATTTTTCTTGTACTATGTTGTCCAAATATTCGGTTAGGGACTCTTTTAGTTTGTGGCTCTTCTCAATCAGATCTTCCTTTGGTTCTAAAAGATTTCCGGTTTGTAATTGTATCTCTATTGCCTTAATTTCTGTTTCCATTTTCACAATCTCCTGTTTGTTAATCTTTGTTTTATGAGCGCCTAAACTAAGTAGTTTTCCTCTGATCACAGCCTTATAAGCGTCCCAAGTAGTCTGTGACGAAGTGCCGATTGCATTATCCTCAAAATAGTTTGTAGAGACAGTTTGAAGCTGGTTTATGTTTTGTGAGTCCTTTAATATAGACCGTTCTACAGTCCATCTGGGGAGGGTTTTGTTCTTTGATAGTGAGCGAACTAATTGTACTGCCGAGTGGTCTGATAGATGAGCTGGAAAATGTTCAATACTCTTAACACTATCTTGGAGACTCTTGCTTACTAGAAAGAAATCTCTTCTTGACCTGTGGCCTAGTTTTTTATTATGGAATGTGTAAGGATGCGTTTTCTCTCCTTTTTGTTTCCACATATCTTCCAGGTCTAGGTCTTTTTTTATAGATTCCTAACCACTCTCTCATTTTGGGTAAGTTCTTAAGTTTGTTTGGAGGTGATCTGTCAACTTTAGGATCGGGTATAATGTTAGTCTCCCCATATTATTGTGGGGGCGTAGGTTGTAAGGAGTTCCGAGTAAAGTTTTTGGAGAGGGGCAGAGTCATCCAGGTTCGGGCCGTAGTATCCAGCTATATTAAGGGTATTATCTTCTATCCTGATTTTAGCCACTACCCATCTACCTTTGTTATCTGCTATTTTGGTTTCTACCTTGGCTTTTAACAATATTTTTATGATAATTGCCACCCCCTTTATGTTACATTCTTGCGTAGTGTGTAAGCAAACATCTACCCAGTTTAGCTTTTTTACTATTTGGTCCCACTCAGCACTTACTAGATGGGTCTCTTGGAGGATAATAATCTCACTTTCCACTTCCTTTAAGTATTCCAGGATTCTTTGTCTTCTATTGGGGGTTCTGAGCCCATTAACATTCCATGAGAGGACTTTAATTATTTTTTCCTTTATTTCTTTAAGTCTGGTACTATTTCTTCATGAACAAGGCTGAGGCAAAATTGGTATAGTGTAGATGACTCCTTCTTGCTCCTTCTTTCGTTTTGTTTTATGAGGACATTTTATATATTTTTTTTCCCTAATTTGCTCCCCACCCGTGACTTATCATAACTTAGTTTATTAAGTGAATGTGTGATTTGGTTTTCCCACCCTGAGGAAGCCTCCCTTTTTCTTCTTTTGGGTAGTATCTCCACCCAATTTGTGCTCCGATTTCGCCACTTATTTAGTTTAAATTAGTTTATATTATTATGTAGTCACTTTCCTTTTTTAAATTCTATGTTGTAGATTCATTTGAGCCTTTTTACGCTATTATGTCATATTTCACAGCCATTCTTTTTATTTTTAGCTTCTTCTCTCTAGTCTTTCACTAGTCAGATTTCTCAGTTTGGATCTGGTCTTTTATCATCTGTATGAGGTTTTCTACCTCCTGTGGGTCTCTTATGTTGTGCATTTTATTGCGCCACATGATTCTCAGTGCTGCCGGGAACTTCATTTGTACAGTCGCACCTAAGTTTTTCAGTTCTTGCATATGCTGTCCCAACTCCTATTGCCTATCTTGCGTGGCTTTACATATATCGGATCTAATCCGAAATGACCAATTGTCCTTGCTTTGAGTTCCGCCTTTTAGACCTTCACTTAGAATTTTCTCTTTCAGGGTATACGTCTTAAAGTTTATCAGAATTTTCCTTGGTACTTTTCTATCTTTATTTTTCCTGAAAGGGTCCCTATGGACTCGTTGGATGTCCTCTGCTAGGTTACAATCTTTCGTCCATGGAAAGAACTCTTCAAAGAGGGGGACAATAAAGGTTTTTATGTCTGTTCCTTTCAAGTTTTCAGGCACGTTTAACACCCTAAGGTTATTTTTTCTTCCCTGGTTCTCCAGGGACTCTAGTTTCTCCTTAGTGGATCTCTCACTGTCTTTCAAGTGCGTTATTTCCCTTTGGTTTATGTCAACCTTTTTGCTAAGGGTCTCCACTGCCGTTTCTACTGCAGTGACTCTTTCACCCAGGTCATTTAGCTTTTGGTCCAGATTTTCGCAAACCTCGCGTATCTTAAATTAGTTCCCCTCAGAAATAGAGAATTTCTCCCTCATTTCTCCCATTATTTTATCCATGAACATCTCCATCATTTTTTCCATTTGTTTCTCTGCCAAGGGGTATTTGCTTGTCTGTTCAAGTGTACGGTCGGGGATTTTTGCTTGAGGTAAAGCGGGTGTACCTTTGTTTATGTCTATTGGTGGTGTTGTTATTAGTGTGGCGGTAGGGGATACAGTCGACATTTCACCTTTGTTTTTCTTTTTCTTTGCTAACCCCTTTGAAGTTGTGATGTCCAATTCCTCTTCCTCTGATGTTGTGACTGTGTTTTGTTCATCAGGGTTCATGGATGTATAAGGACCTCCCTTCACTTGTATTAATTGCTGGACTTTAAAATACGACTTTAGAGAAGGTGTTATTTTAATTTTTTGCTTTGATCCGCTTGGCGACTGTGTTTTTAATTTAGCAGATCTTGTTTTTATATTCTCTGATAACTCCACTAAGTTGGGTAGTGCCCTCTGTTTTCTCTTTGTGCTCTTTGGTGTCACGCCTTTTTTCTGCGAAGGAATGAAATTCTGTTTAACTAGTTGGCGATTTCTGAGACAATATGAGGATCTAGCTCCATTTCCCAGTGTTTTCTCTGTCTCCAGTTTATTAGTTTCTTTCCCCTCAATTTTTCTTGGTTTAGTGGTGCAGAGATTTTTTCTACCTCAGACAAGTTGCCTCCACCTCCACCTCCTTCACTCCTAATGCTGCCTGTTTGTACTGACGTAAATAGTTGGCTGCAACCTCTGATTAAATCTGGGGGAGGTTTCACAATGTTAATATCAGGTTCTACTTCAGTTTTACTCCCCCCACACCGTACCTGTACATCGCGCTGCTCAGGGTATGCTGCTGCTGCTTCTCCTGTCTTTAAATCAGCCTCAGGGTCTACATCAGGATCAGGAGTATAAGGGGTTTTTCTCCTACTGTTCATCCGATATGAAGCTCCCAGAAAGACCGCAGCCGGTATATCACTTTCTTTTCTTATATTTAGCGTCTTCTTAGCCAGCTGCCGCTGTGTTGATTTCACGCCTGTAGGGACTATCGAGCTCTCCGCATCAGCCGGCACTCCCCCCTGTCTGTGGGATGAGCTGCTGCTACTGCAACCGCTGACACTGCCACTCGCGCCCCGGAACAGGAAAGGGATCCTTCAGTGCGCCCTGCGGCACGTCCGTGCTGCTCACAGTGTTTCAGCCCAGATTTTGTTATTACACGGCAACGGCACTACAGGTATGGTTATGTTGATTCTCTGCAGGGCTCCGCCAGTCATACTATCAGGCAGGGCGAGTGAGTACGAGTTCTTTTCCTTAGATTATCTCTGCCGAGTCAAGTCTGTGAGCCGCAGCTCCTTGCATCGTAGCCCTAATCACAGTCCAGGACATGGGGAGGTTGCGGATAGCATTATGTTGACAGCCGCTATCGTTTCTTCTTTCCAGTCTTGCTTCAAAGTTGAGTTTTAAGTTTGCTAGGCTCGGTGTATGAAAGTATTATTTCGGCCGGAAAGTGTCTATCATACCTCTGTGTGCAGTGGTGTATCGGAGCTCGCGACCGAGCGTCTCAGTCGGCCGCCATCTTCCCTAGCAAAGCATTATCACGGTATGTTGAAATGTACCTCTGACTTAGCCAACAATTCTGTCTGAAATATTAACTTCTGATAATCCTGTATTCCTCCTTCCGTTGATCTCAGGATGGTGTGTTCATAGCCAAGTGGTTCAGAGAGCTAATACAAATATTGGGGCGGTGACAACGTCGGAAGTTAAAGATTCTAAATTGCCATTTTCCATTGCAAGTAAGAGTCTTGTTTCACACACTACGCCTGACCCCAGCGGTGTGACATCAATGCCAACAATAGCTTCTACCAGTCTTTTTTTAATAAGTGGAAATTCTTGCTTTTTATAAAAATCTTTATCACTGAAACAAACAGATGCTCGGCAATCTGTCAGCGCTGTAGTATTTAAAATCTCTGAGGGGTATTATAGGTAATCCGGATGTGAAAATTAGAATTATTGATAGCAGGGGTGTGTCCAGGGTTTGCTCTCTAATGACGGTCCTGCTGGTTTGATTCACAATCAGTGGGGCGGTTCGCCACCAGCTTTTAGCTTCTCTAGAGGCCTATTATAAAATGACAGAATTGTAGACCCATTTGCTCAGTTATCTTCAGCTTGGGGCTGTTGGAAATGAATGATATTAACTATGTCTCTGTTCCCTTGCCTAATTGTCAGTAGGCCTAAATGAGCTCACTGAGTAGCCTGACACTGATAAAACATCTTAATGAAGCTAGTTAAAACGTTCTGTAAATTGGACAGTGGGAGACTTTATATTAAGAATGGCCTAGATAATAGTTTCTTAGGTTACATTTGAGAGAATACAAAACACTTTTGTAATATCAATAGGAATGGCTTTTGGCTTCGTCAAAAAATGAAGGTGACATTGAGCTAAAAATGCCTTAACCATGTTTAGGCCTCACTCATACTACTAAGGAGGACTCATTCATGTCCTTATATTGGGTATACCAGTCCCTATGTTAAGAGTTGCCAAAATATATCTGGATTTCATGGAAATTTCCGAAACCAAAGCTAAACTGGAGCTCCTGATTCCTGGATATTCTTTACCTTTACCCAATCTTCTTATTCTAGTTAACAAATGGCATCCTTCTTGTCAGGCAACCTCAATATCTTCTTGTATCTTATTAATACCCTGAGCCACTGCTTGGATGGTGTTAAGATCGGAGTCCATGGAGATCCACCAATCCTCCGGCAATAAAGATTCATAAGCCAGGCACAAACAAAACCTGAACCAACTCGATCATGTCAGGGGGAAATGGGTGAGTGGGATAGGGACGTAAGAGAGAAAGCATTGACTGTATCTTGCTTTGTCTATTCGATATTTGGGATGGCTGAGACAGCCTTAGATTGGATATGGCAGCAGCAGTGGTAACATTCAGACACATTGCATCATACATGTCTAATGATTTAAATACACACTGCAAATATGGATATTTGTATTAGTTTAATGGGTGTGGTAATTAAGTCGGTTCTTAACTAAGTCTGGGCGGTAAACTACGCTCCACTCGCGGAGTTCGCGTAGATTTCCGTACTACGCGTTACGCAGAGCTCTCACAGTTTCGAAAAACTCTGCAGAGTGGAGTTTTATTCCTTGCTCGCATTCGTCAACGCCACCTCCCGGTGAGATTTTTCTGTGTTTGCGATCATCATCAAGATTTCTCAACGCAATGCGGTCAGATTTCTCATTGTGAGTGGTCATGTATGCTCGAGACCACTTGTGTTGAGAAACTGTCTGTTCGCGTTGAGAAAGCTGCTGCTCGAGTAAAAATCTATTCGAGCGGCAGAAAGGAAGCAGCGCCAGCTTGCGCTGTGCATAGTGCTGTTTGCGATGATTGCACAATGCAGACAAGCACCTGGCACTGAAAATCACCGCAAACAGCATTTATCCAATGCACTCTCCCGCTCGCGGAGCTTTGCGTAGCGTAGTGTTTTTTTGCACTTCCTACAGTTCCGTGTAGTGGAACTCTGCCCAGGCTTAGTCTTAACAAATATTAACTCACCCGATGCTCCCAGTGGTAAAGCTGGTGCTGAACACAGAAAGCCCCTAGACACGAGCTCGGAAGCACCATGAGATACTGTTAACTGGAGTCTGCCACAATAAGAACGCAGGATAGACGGTCTGAAGCTGCCACAGGAGCAATCCTCAAAATGTTAGTCCTAAAGATCTGAAGGAAAACTTAGCAAGCGGAAGAAAATATGGGTGCAAAACTCAAAATGGTGGACAAATTGATCAATCGAGGCAACCATACCACAAAAGCAGTTGCAATTCAACCTGTTCTGGCTGACTCTCCTTCTGAAATTGTTTCTCAAGCACCATTGCCATTCTTCTGATTGGTTAAGACTTTTTGCTTAACTCTGAAGGCCTTCCTCTTGTGTTTCATCCCCAAATGCCACTGCCTGGTCTTTCACAGCATCCAGGTACCGTAACTCGGTCTTTAACTCCGCATTCTCATAAATCCTTTCCACTGCACAGGAGGGCCATTGTTACCGTTCCCTTGCTCATGTCTGGCCAAGACACAAAGCCCTTACATTTTCTGATGCTTTTTCTGGCAAGCCAAAGCTCCATAACAACACATTTGTCCATGTCACTGATCCACTATCTAACTTCATCTGTCTCTTTGGCCTGCCAGATCGGCACAATGTATCACCTGGCTGCGTGCAGCCATGAATTATTAACCACTTACTGCAGCTAAACATCTCAAGATTCTCTAATAACCCAAATGTGAAACCCTAAGAGTTAGAATGAATCTCCATCCCAAGACCCTTAATAGAAGCTCAGCATCTGCCACCCAAATAGTCTGGACCACATATCAACTCCATATTCTACGTATAAAATCTCTCCTCTCCGTATAAGGAAGTAGGAGTTGCAGTGCCGGGGATGTACACCTTGTGTAAATATTTGAACTGGATTAACCTAAAATGTGCCTAGATTTGCTATTTCTGCTGGAATCACGTGTGCATTCTTTCCAGTCTTGATAATTATGTTCTCTGTCAGATTACTGACAAAAGTTATGAAGAGGACTTGCAGAGCTTAGTGAATCCAAATGTAACCTTATTTTAATGGTCTGTGGCGTGCGCCCAGTGATGAACGCTGTCTGAACCAATCAGCGTGAATGACAGAAGACTATTACAAGGCTCCCCCAACCTGGAGGAAGGCTCCCCGGTGCACAGCGCTCAAATGACTGCAAAGTCTTAATGTTTATATGCGGTTCATCATAAAATTAAATCAGCAGAGTTGAGAAATTCCACGATTTTAATCCAAACTCATTAGTTTCATGAGTAAATACTTCATGTGGTTCACACAACAAGTTCCAACATAAATCATCCAGAATTAACGATCCCAATGCATTTCGGGCTGCTCATCAGCCCTTCTTCAGGGGAATGCTCTACAACGTAAAGAAAGTATCAATCTGTCACTAAACATGTCAAGAAGAATACCATGATATGTGGTTAGATGAATCCGTGCTCGTGTAAAACATGCTGTCTTACTCAAAGAGTGACAATGTGAATTAACTAAAATGGGTGAAATCACTGGACAGGGTTAGGCGGTGTATGTGTGTTAATAGCGCTGGAGAGATTTATCAAAGGGTAAATGCCACAATTAACGTTACGCGGCTCGGAAGGCCCGTGTGCACAGAACTAAACGCGGAGGTGATCAACATTCTGAACTCGCGCTAAACAAATTTACAGTGCAACTCACGTAGACAATCACATCGGAATAACAACCGGGTCACAAGAACCTGCACAAACGAAAGTGCACGTTAAGCGCTGCTGTTAGACGTGCTTCAGTATTACTGAAGTAGAGCGGTCCTCGGTAGAGGTACTTACGGTATTCCACCCATGTGGGGTTCCTCATTCGGTAACCGGCTCAAAGCGAATAGCCGCCAATGTGTGGGGAAGGTTAGTAAACGCGCTGCGTGGTGATTAAACATAGACAAGGGACTAAGAAAAGGTGAAAACCGAGCGCCATCTTGGAAAGGGCATATCTAGTGAACACTCGATAAACAATGTTCAAAACTACAAAACATGGCAAACATAACACGATATATGTGATGATGAGCTTAATGACACTCTGCACAATGCTGCAAAAAATAGTGGTTATGATACATGCAACATGGTAAATCAATGAATGTGTGACAAAGAAATTGCAGCTATCAAACGAACATGACAGATAGCAACAAGTCTATAAGTAACACAGGAATTCCATCCTGTCATTGAGCCCGTGCGGCTGCATCGTCGCCAGAGGGCGAATCCAAAAGTTCTCTCTTTTAAGTAAGGTGTTTTTGTTGTTGTGGGTTGGTGTCACTTGCTCCAATACCAAAAACTTTAATTGGGCTACTGTGTGATTGTGTTCAAGAAAATGTGAGGCAACTGTCGATTTGTTGTTCCCAGTTCTTATGTTACTTTTGTGCTCCAATATCCGCACACGTATTTTTCTCTCAGTGTGACCAACATAACATTTCCCACACGGACACTTCAACAGATAGATAACATTGGTGGAGGTACAAGTGGCATGTACTCTCAATCGGATAGGATGACCTTTCATGGGATGATTGGTGACATTCCCTAGTATGCAATTGTTGCAATTACTGCAATTGTAACATGGTCTGAGGCCTTTAAACACTTCTGGTTTGAGCTGCTCTCTGGGTTTGGTTAAGATCTCTTTGAGGTTGCTTCCCCTGGTGTAGGCAAACAAGGTTGGCTGTGAAAAAGCTCCCTGAAAATCAGGCTCCAGGCTAAGTAAGGACCAATGTTTTGTGATGATGTTTCTGAACTAATTGCTGATAACCGTGTATTTAGAGACTACCACCATCCGGGTGTTTTCAGTTCTGACTTTGACTTGTAACAAGTCTTCTCTCTTGGTTTTCTCACAACGAGCGATGGCCTTGTCGAGTGTCTGTTAAGGGTAACCTCGAGCTTTGAATTTCTCCAGCATATTGACCATTTCTTGTTTGCACTCATTCTCTGATGATACAATCCGATAATGTAGAATCAAGTTGCGATCAGTGGGTTTTCGAAATGTATTCGTGGTAATTTTTCCAGCTTGTCTCAAAATCTCCACGTCTAGAAAATGTATGCATTGTCTGTCAAAGGTCCAAGTGAACTGAACTCGATCATTCACATCATTCCAAGATATGAAGAAATTGATAAGGGCATTCTCAGTACCTGCCCATAGAATAAAGATGTTGTCAATAAATCTCAAATAGAGCTTTCCAAAAGATTGCCATGGTGGTTGATTCAATATATATGCGACTCTTCAAAAGCTTTCATGAATATATTCGCATACGACGGCGCTGCACAATTTCCCATGGAGGTTATTATTATTATTATTATTATTATTTAAACACTTGTAAAGCGCTACAAAGGCCCTTGGGCATCTCGGCGCTGATATCTGCTAAATTCAGTCCTGAGGAGGATCTACCTATTGGTCAAATAACCAAGTTTTGAGTTGTTTTCGAAAGGACCACAAGGAGGGACTGTTCTTTATGGTTAGCGGCAGGGAGTTCCAGAGCTTGGGTGCTGAAACAAGAAATCTTCTGTCGCCCCATGAGACCAGTTTGGTACGGGGTACTTCCAACTGGAAGAGATCAGAGGACCGCAGGGACCTAGCCGGCCGGTAGGGGATAAGTTGTTGAGTCAGAAAGGCTGGTCCCTGGTTGTGCAATGCCTTGTAGACAATGCACAGTGCCTTAAACTTGGCTCTGTTCCTAATGGAGAGCCAATGCAACTCTCTGATGGTGCTCGAGACTGATTGGAATTTGGGGATGTTACCCAACAGCCGGGCGGCAGCATTTTGGATAGTCTGCAGCTTGTTGAGGACTCTCTCTTGGGCATTCAGGAATAGCGCATTACAATAGTCCAAGGTGGATAAGACCAAGGACGAGATCAAAGTTTTGCCAGCTGAGGTAGGGAGAAAAGGGAGAATTTTTTTGATAATTCGCAGTTTATAAAATGCAGAGGAGGCGATCTGATTTGCATGGGGGAGAAAAGTAAGCCTGTCATCAACCATGACGCCCAAGTTTCTCACCTTACTGACTGGGGTGGGCGGTGAACCCATGGACTGTGGCCACCAGCGGGAGGACCAGTCTGGGGATAAGTGTCCAAAGATAACCACCTCGGACTTATCCGAATTCAATTTAAGGCAGTTGGTGGCCATCCAACTTCCTATAGCCTGCATACCCAGATTGAAATTGTCAGCCACTTTTTGCCCATCATTTCTGATGGCCAAGACCAACTGGGTATCGTCAGCATAGGAAGTAAGGCTCATCCCATGAGCTCTGATGGTATTGGCAAGGTCCGACACATATATATTAAAAAGTGTCAGACTCAGGGATGAGCCTTGGGGTACACCACATGGCAGGGACAGGGTAGTGGACCGAAAAGGCCCTATGGTAACCACCTGAGTCCTTCCGGCAAGGAAGGATGCCAGGAGGGTCTTGGCCTTATGCCTAATCCCCAGGTCTTCGACACGGTCGATCAAAATAGCATGATCGACCGTGTCGAATGCTGCTGAAAGATCCAACAATATCAAGACCGCAGTGCCACCCGCATCACGAATAATTCGGATATCCTCTGTGGCCTTGATCAGGGCCGTCTCCGTCCCATGATGTTGGCGAAAACCAAACTGAGAATCATCCAATAAATGATGGAGTTCTATAAAGGCTGACAGTTGAGTGTTTAAGGCTTTTTCGACAACTTTGGCCAAGATGGGCAAATTGGCAATTGGTCGATAGTTCTTAAGCTCGTTCCTGTCTAAGTTTTTTTTTTTTAGCAGTGGCTTAAGTAATGTCTTTTTTAGGTCAGCGGGATAGATTCCTGTGGTAATCAGAGTATTACATATTTTAGTAATGGCTGGGAGCAAAACTTCCAAAATTGGTAGCAATACTTTAAACGGGCATGGATCAAGGGCAGAGCCTGATTTAATAGGTGATAAAAAGTCCCTGACCTGAGTAATAGAGACCTCCTCAAACTGAGATAGGAGAGGACTGGTTGTAGAGGAACTCGCCTTCTCAGGGGTGGTATTCACAGGCGTTTTTGCGGAGGTGGAAAAGACAGCATAGATATCGTTAACTTTGTCATAGAAGTAGTTGGCCAAGGCATCACAGAACAGTTGGGAAGGGGGAGGTTGAAGGTTAGGTAAACAACCAGCCAATTGTTTAGTTGTCTCAAACAAAGCTTTACTTGAGTTTTTGGAAAGTTCAATTTTTTCGGAGAAATACTTCTTCTTGGCGTCTAGGATCATATTTTTATATATGATAACCGAGTGCTTGTAAATTATTTTAGCTTCTTCGGAATAGTGCCTGCGCCAATTCCTCTCATTCTTCCGACACAATTGCTTCTGTGTTCTTAGTATGTCCGAGAACCAAGGAGCAGATGGTGTTGATCTATTTCGAGAGCTTTGTTTTAACTTGACCAGGCGAGTTGCAGCGGATGCAACCCATTCATTATATTGAATAATGGCGAGTTTAGGATCATGTGACAAAGTCGGGCTAGTTTTAATCAGAGCTGATTGTAAGCTATAGCTGTCGATATTTTTCCAATCTAAAAAGGTCTGACGGTTAGTATCTGTTCCCATTGCTGCTCCTGTGGTGTGACCGGTTAAAGTGGCCGTTATAACAAAATGGTCAGACCATATAATGGGAAAAATTGCAGAAACCTGGAGGTTATTTAGATTGGAAAAGATGCCATCCAGGATATGACCTCCTTCATGAGTAGGGGCGTTCACTTATTGGGAGAGGCCAAATGTGGTTAGGCATGCCTGGAGGGTGACTGAGTCACTGTCTTCAGTTTTATCGAAATGAAAATTGAAGTCACCTAGTATAGTAAATGAACCGTCCAAGGCAGATACTTCAAGAATGTGACTGATATCAGAAATGAATGCCGACCTTTGTCCTGGAGAACGGTAAAGAAGGATGCCTTTAAAATTTATAGATGGAGTAAGTTTGATAGAGAATTGAAGAGCCTCACATGACGTAAGCGGTATCTCGTCAATTCTGACCACATATGTATCCCGTGCAATTATGGCTATACCCCCCCCTCTTTTACGTTGTCTATCCAATCTATGGATTGAAAACCCCTGGGGAACAGCAATAACCAAGTCCGGTTCAGAAGCATTATCCAACCAGGTCTCAGTTAAAAACAGAATGTCTAGTTGTTTTTCTTCCATAAGCTCAGCTATCTCATGGCGATGTTTACCCAGTGACCGGACATTAATGAGGGCCATGAGATAGTCACAAAGAGTCTTATTGGGTTTCTGGTACGGGTGGGTGTAATCAGTTGCTGTTAAAGCATCACAGTTTGAGCAGTGATAAGCATTTCCTACCAGTGATTGCGGGTCAAATGTGGAACATAGGGGATGTTTTAACGGTCGGTAGTTCCTAAGTTGGCTGGAGGTATATGTCCTTGGGGGTGGTAATGGAGATGGAAAAGGGCCAGGGGGCATGGCCCTGGGCCCGGATCCGGCGCGGACGGGCGCAGACGGGCTTGCCTCTGGCGCGCCTCCGGCGCGCCGCCGGCGCGCCCGCTGCGCCCGCCCGCTGCGCGGACGGATGACACTGTTATTTTTATACATACTTCGGGCGGGGCGAGAGGAGGGTGGGAGGGGCGTCGAGCTCTCTGGCGAGCCTGCCCAATCAAAGATGGCTGCCAAAGTTGTTTAACAATGTTCCCAGCGCCTCAGTGGATCGAGGCTTTGGGAAAGGGTGTGCCCAGCGAAATGATCTCGCTATAGGGATGTCAGGGGAGTTAAAAGCGCTCCGGTTAAAATATACTACAACTCTAAAAACAATTCGCAAAATCAATCGTTTTTTAATGCCAAAAGGTGCAAGAGAGCACAAGGGCCTCCGGCTTCCGCCTCAGAGGGAAACAGAAGTTATACCTCGCGGAGCCGGATAATCCTCTATTAAATACCCTGGGAGGGCGGGAGGGGCGTCGAGCTCTCTGGCGAGCCTGCCCAATCAAAGATGGCTGCCAAAGTTGTTTAACAATGTTCCCAGCGCCTCAGTGGATCGAGGCTTTGGGAAAGGGTGTGCCCAGCGAAATGATCTCGCTATAGGGATGTCAGGGGAGTTAAAAGCGCTCCGGTTAAAATATACTACAACTCTAAAAACAATTCGCAAAATCAATCGTTTTTTAATGCCAAAAGGTGCAAGAGAGCACAAGGGCCTCCGGCTTCCGCCTCAGAGGGAAACAGCAGTTATACCTCGCGGAGCCGGATAATCCTCTATTAAATACCCTGGGAGGGCGGGAGGGGCGTCGAGCTCTCTGGCGAGCCTGCCCAATCAAAGATGGCTGCCAAAGTTGTTTAACAATGTTCCCAGCGCCTCAGTGGATCGAGGCTTTGGAAAGGGTGTGCCCAGCGAAATGATCTCGCTATAGGGATGTCAGGGGAGTTAAAAGCGCTCCGGTTAAAATATACTACAACTCTAAAAACAATTCGCAAAATCAATCGTTTTTTAATGCCAAAAGGTGCAAGAGAGCACAAGGGCCTCCGGCTTCCGCCTCAGAGGGAAACAGCAGTTATACCTCGCGGAGCCGGATAATCCTCTATTAAATACCCTGGGAGGGCGGGAGGGGCGTCGAGCTCTCTGGCGAGCCTGCCCAATCAAAGATGGCTGCCAAAGTTGTTTAACAATGTTCCCAGCGCCTCAGTGGATCGAGGCTTTGGGAAAGGGTGTGCCCAGCGAAATGATCTCGCTATAGGGATGTCAGGGGAGTTAAAAGCGCTCCGGTTAAAATATACTACAACTCTAAAAACAATTCGCAAAATCAATCGTTTTTTAATGCCAAAAGGTGCAAGAGAGCACAAGGGCCTCCGGCTTCCGCCTCAGAGGGAAACAGCAGTTATACCTCGCGGAGCCGGATAATCCTCTATTAAATACCCTGGGAGGGCGGGAGGGGCGTCGAGCTCTCTGGCGAGCCTGCCCAATCAAAGATGGCTGCCAAAGTTGTTTAACAATGTTCCCAGCGCCTCAGTGGATCGAGGCTTTGGGAAAGGGTGTGCCCAGCGAAATGATCTCGCTATAGGGATGTCAGGGGAGTTAAAAGCGCTCCGGTTAAAATATACTACAACTCTAAAAACAATTCGCAAAATCAATCGTTTTTTAATGCCAAAAGGTGCAAGAGAGCACAAGGGCCTCCGGCTTCCGCCTCAGAGGGAAACAGCAGTTATCCCAGAGTTGGTGGAACCATTTCTCAAATACCGTGAAATAACTATGGTACAGCGTGAATATCATCAATTCCATGAGTAGAACTTGCATGTCTGAATCTAGATCAGAATTCGAGAGCTCTTGTTCCACCTCTGCGATCCCTAAATCGTGTGGTATTGACGTGTACAGGGAACAGACGTCCACTGTACAAAGTATTAAATCTTGATTATCCAATAGATCTGTGGCTTGTCTCAATTTAATCAAGAAATCCGTGGTATCCCGAACATGTGATCTGGTATTCAGAACAAGTGGCTGCAAGTATTTATCCAAGAACTTGCCAATAGTTTCATGAATACTTCCTTTGGTGGAGACAATCGGTCGTGAAGGTGGTCTCGTGGGGTGCTTATGCACCTTGGGCAACATGTAGAGTACGGGTGGTTGGACATCAACACATACGCACCACTACAAATGGATCCCACCAATGGGTTTGCATCTATCCTGATTAAAATGATCAACCAAGCTTTTGACAATGGAACGATCACCGATCGAGTAAGACGTTACCTGGCACCCAATAATCCCAAACCACCCATACTCTACATGTTGCACAAGGTGCATAAGCACCCCACGAGACCACCTTTACGACCGATTATCACATATATCGTGTTATGTTTGCCATGTTTTGTAGTTTTGAACATTGTTTATCGAGTGTTCACTAGATATGCCCTTTCCAAGATGACGCTTGGTTTTCACCTTTTCTTAGTCCCTTGTCTGTTTAATCACCACGCAGCGCGTTTACTTACCTTCCCCACACATTGGCGGCTATTCGCTTTGAGCCGGTTACCGAATGAGGAACCCCACCTGGGTGGAATACCGTAAGTACCTCTACAGAGGACCGCTCTACTTCAGTAATACTGAAGCACGTCTCACAGCAGCGCTTAATGTGCACTTTCGTTTGTGCAGGTTCTTGTGACCCGGTTGTTATTCTGATGTGATAGTCTACGTGAGTTGCACTGTAAATTTGTTTAGCGCGAGTTCAGCATGTTGATCACCGCCGCGTTTAGTTATGTGCACACGGGCCTTCCGAGCCGCGTAATGTTAATTGTGGCATTTACCCTTTGATAAATCTCTCCAGCGCTATTAACACACATACACCGCCTAACCCTGTCCAGTGATTTCACCCATTTTAGTTAATTCACATTGTCACTCTTTGAGTAAGACACCATGTTTTACACGAGCACGGATTCATCTTACCACGTATCATGGTATTCTTCTTGACATGTTTAGTGACAAATTGATACTTTCTTTATGTTGTAGAGCATTCCCCTGAAGAAGGGCTGATGAGCAACCCGAAATGCTTTGGGATCGTTAATTCTGGATGATTTATGTTGGAACTTGTTGTGTGAACCACATGAAGTATTTACTCATGAAACGAATGAGTTTGGATTAAAATCGTGGAATTTCTCAACACTGCTGATTTAATTTTATGATGAACCGCATATAAACATTAAGACTTTGCAGTCATTTGAGCGCTGTGCACGGGGAGCCTTCCTCCAGGTTGGGGGAGCCTTGTAATAGTCTACTGTCATTCACGCTGGTTGGTTCAGACAGCGTTCATCACTGGGAGCACGCCACAGACCATTGAAATAAGGTTACATTTGGATTCACTAAGCTGTGCAAGTCCTCTACCTAACTTTTGTCAGTTCACTATTTCTGTCCCTAGGACTTGGCACGCTATTTTGATTAGAATGAATTACGACCTGGTATCCAACATGACTGAACTGAAGGCCGACACCTTCGCCTTCACGGAAGATGATGCTGATAAGATTTACGGCATGATCCAGGAGGAAATAATCTCCACTGCTAACACCCGCAGTGTTGAGAGTAATGTCAAACAATTGCTCTACTTATTAAAGAAGGAATCCAACCAGAAACTTCATGCCAGCACACTTGTGCGGTATCACCGAGCCCAGCGGATCCCCAGGGGCCTACGGGTACCCTTGAAGCCCTTGTTGTGTAAGAATAACGTGAGGTTTGTTGAGAGATGGTTCGCCATCCTCAACAAATGCTCGCTTGATTCTTCTTATTATAGAGGAACTGTCGAAAACATTGGAAGACCTAGCCCAGGAAATTAAAAGCGTACGTACGGAGCTTGACAACGCCATCGATGTCCCAGAACTCGCCAAAATGTTGGAAGACGTCAATGCTCAACTAGAAAAAGACACCAGAGATACACAGGAACGCAAGTTCCGAAAATTTAAAAGGATACCATCGATTACAAGCTCGGCGAGGTGTACACTTGGTGCAGAAGTGTACGCCCGCCGACGCCCCAATCCCCCTTACAATCCGTACTCTGAAAATGAAACTTCCTCATCAGATGGTGACACCAGAGGGCAAGCTTCCGCCAGATCTGCACCTCGCGTCGAGCAACAACAACCCAGTACATCCAACACTGCGGTTCATTTTTTAGAGTCGGGCCAAGAACCACCAACCGATCCAGGCGGGGTAAAACCCGCAGAGGTAGAAAAGGTGCCACCAGATCCCAAAAACAAAAGGACCAACCGTCGGAAATAATGGATCAGGACAATTTGGTGATTAACATTTCTTCTGTAGAACTGACTGATGAAGAAATACGCATTTTGCAGAAAGGTCAGTCCTTTGTACCTACTACTAGAACTAACACTTTGGAACTAGAGGTCAGTGCTTTCAAGCTCATCCGTAACATTTGTTTACGTCACTACTTCCAAAATGTAATATCCACTCCGAAACAAGATGATGATATGTTACGAGGACTCCGTCCACACAGTACTTTCATGGCTCCCCAAAGCCACAAGATTATTGATATGTTCGAGAATCTGGTCAAGAAGGACATTGCTACTCTACCCTTTCAAACTGTGGGTAATCAGGCAAACCTCACTAAAAGGGAGAGGAACATTCTGCAAAAAATTGCGAACAATCCAACGATTATTTGTCAGACTGCTGATAGGGCGGGCGCCCTTGTGATCATGGACGCCACTTACTATAAAGAACAAGTTGATGCCCATACGTTGGACATCAACACAGACGCACCACTACAAATGGATCCCACCAATGAGTTTGCATCTATCCTGATTAAAATTATCAACCAAGCTTTTGACAATGGAACGATCACCGATCGAGTAAGACGTTACCTGGCACCCAATAATGCCAAACCACCCGTACTCTACATGTTGCCCAAGGTGCATAAGCACCCTACGAGACCACCTTTACGACCGATTGTCTCCACCAAAGGAGGCATTCATGAAACTATTGGCAAGTTCTTGGATAAATACTTGCAGCCATTTGTTCTGAATACCAGATCACATGTTCGGGATACCATGGATTTCTTGATTAAATTGAGACAAGCCACAGATCTGAAGGATAATCAAGATTTAATACTTTGTACAGTGGACGTCTGTTCCCTGTACACGTCAATACCACACGATTTAGGGATCGCAGCGGTGGAACAAGAGCTCTCGAATTCTGATCTAGATTCAGACATGCAAGTTCTACTCATGGAATTGATGATATTCACGCTGTACCATAGTTATTTCACGGTATTTGAGAAATGGTTCCATCAACTCTGTGGGACCTCCATGGGAAATTGTGCAGCGCCGTCGTATGCGAATATATTCATGAAAGCTTTTGAAGAGTCGCATATATTGAATCAACCACCATGGCAATCTTTTGGAAAGTTGAAGAAAGTGGTACTCGCACAGCAGGGTATTCCTTGAAAATGAAGACTTGTAAAGAGTTTTCGTGTGCAGGAGGGTGGAAAACACTGTCTAGCCTTGCAGTGTGTCAATGGACATAGTAGAAGAAGCTCTCCCGCCTAGGGAGAGAACAACCCAACGCACTACTTTCAAAGGACCAAAGGTCTGATTCATTACTTCAACTGTGAGGATATTCGTACTCAAGATGAAAGAATGTTCAAATGTGTGATTTATTCATATCCATATCAGGATTTCAATATAGATGGTACATGTCAATAATCTGTATTCCACACGTATGTTCGGGTGTGTTATCACATCACACAACCCAATGCATTTCGGGCATGGCCCGTCGTCAGGGGAATTACTTCGTGTGAATGTAACAGCGGGACTCCGAAGAGTTTGGAAAGCTCTATTTGAGATTTATTGATGACATCTTTATTCTATGGGCAGGTACTGAGAATGCCCTTATCAATTTCTTGAAATCTTGGAATGATGTGAATGATCGAGTTCAGTTCACTTGGACCTTTGACAGACAATGCATACATTTTCTAGACGTGGAGATTTTGAGACAAGCTGGAAAAATGACCACGAATATATTTCGAAAACCCACTGATCGCAACTCGATTCTACATTATCGGAGTTTTCATCGATTTGGGTTGAAACAGAACTTGCCTTTTTCTCAGTTGTTGCGAGTTAAACGGATTGTATCATCAGAGAATGAGTGCAAACAAGAAATGGTCAATATGCTGGAGAAATTCAAAGCTCGAGGTTACCCTCAACAGACACTCGACAAGGCGATCGCTCGTTGTGAGAAAACCAAGAGAGAAGACTTGTTACAAGTCAAAGTCAGAACTGAAAACACCCGGATGGTGGTAGTCTCTAAATATACGGTTATCAGCAATCAGTTCAGAAACATCATCACAAAACATTGGTCCTTACTTAGCCTGGAGCCTGATTTTCAGGGAGCTTTTTCACAACCAGCCTTGTTTGCCTACACCAGGGGACGCAACCTCAAAGAGATCTTAACCAAACCCAGAGAGCAGCTCAAACCAGAAGTGTTTAAAGGCCTCAGACCATGTTACAATTGCACTAATTGCAACAATTGCATACTAGGGAATGTCCCCAATCATCCCATGAAAGGTCATCCTATCCGATTGAGAGTAAATGCCACTTGTAACTCTACCAATGTTATCTATCTGTTGAAGTGTCCGTGTGGGAAATGTTATGTTGGTCACACTGAGAGAAAAATACGTGTGCGGATATTGGAGCACAAAAGTAACATAAGAACTGGGAACATCAAATCGACAGTTGCCGCACATTTTCTTGAACACAATCACACAGTAGCCCATTTAAAGTTTTTGGTATTGGAGCAAGTGACACCAACCCACAACAACAAAAACACCTTACTTAAAAGAGAGAACTTTTGGATTCGCTTTCTGGCGACGTTGCAGCCGCACGGGCTCAATGACAGGATGGAATTCCTGTGTTATTTATAGACTTGTTGCTATCTGTCATGTTCGTTTGATATCTGCAATTTCTTTGTCACACATTCATTGATTTACCATGTTGCATGTATCATAACCACTGTTTTTTGCAGCATTGTGCAGAGTGTCATTAAGCTCATCATCACATATATCGTGTTATGTTTGCCATGTTTTGTAGTTTTGAACATTGTTTATCGAGTGTTCACTAGATATGCCCTTTCCAAGATGGCGCTTGGTTTTCACCTTTTCTTAGTCCCTTGTCTATGTTTAATCACCACGCAGCGTGTTTACTAACCTTCCCCACACATTGGCGGCTATTCGCTTTGAGCCGGTTACCGAATGAGGAACGCCACATGGGTGGAATACCGTAAGTACCTCTACCGAGGACCGCTCTACTTCAGTAATACTGAAGCACGTCTAACAGCAGCGCTTAACGTGCACTTTCGTTTGTGCAGGTTCTTGTGACCCGGTTGTTATTCCGATGTGATCGTCTACGTGAGTTGCACCGTAAATTTGTTTAGCGCGAGTTCAGCATGTTGATCACCGCCGCGTTTAGTTATGTGCACACGGGCCTTCCGAGCCGCGTAACGTTAATTGTGGCATTTACCCATTGATAAATCTTTCCAGCGCTATTAACACACATACACCGCTTAACCCTGTCCAGTGATTTCACCCATTTTAGTTAATTCACATTGTCACTCTTTGAGTAAGACAGCATGTTTTACACGAGCATGGATTCATCTTACCACGTATCATGGTATTCTTCTTGACATGTTTAGTGACAGATTGATACTTTCTTTATGTTGTAGAGCATTCCCCTGAAGAAGGGCTGATGAGCAGCCCGAAATGCATTGGGATCGTTAATTCTAGATGATTTATGTTGGAACTTGTTGTGTGAACCACATGAAGTATTTACTCATGAAACTAATGAGTTTGGATTAAAATCGTGGAATTTCTCAACTCTGCTGATTTAATTTTATGATGAACCGCATATAAACAATAAGACTTTGAAGTAATTTGAGCGCTGTGCACCGGGGAGCCTTCCTCCAGGTTGGGGGAGCCTTGTAATAGTCCTCTGTCAGATTACCACACTTCCTTCGGTTTAAATATTTTTTAACTCAAGTTTGTCCACAAAATTCTTATCTTCTAAAACAGAAGTCTTCAATCTTTTTTGCTCTGAGACCCTGTAGGCAACCTTGCTTGAAATCTGGCCCCCCTTCCAAAGTTTTATGGCTCGAATTGGGGCGATGGGAAGGGCAGAGATGTGTGCATAATGTGGTTAATGAGATCATTTCGTCGGTACTTTTTCAATATCTCAAAAAATCTACGCTAAATATCAGATTTGTAAACAAAGACCATTAAAACCCATAATCGGGGGTTTGTGAGCCTGTTACACAGCTGGATGCCAATGCAACTGCATCTGCTGCACTAATGACAGCTGCAGCCCTGAGTAGCAGAATGTCTCCTCTGTCTATTTCACCCCTTCTTCGCCATATCTGACCATCACTCCAATCTTGAAACGGACTCTTTGTCCCTTTCAGAAAAAAAACTCCTTTGTGTTGCCCTCCTCTTTGCAGCAAGGGTACCCTCTGCTCTAACGTTAACATGCAAAATGAGCCCTCATGCCACTTTTGTAAAGAAAGTCATAATTGTGATTCAGTGAGCCACTCACACCCCTTGGAACTAGTACCTCTGCACCTACTTGGCAATGATAGCTACTCCCTTGCAAACTGTACAGTCTTCTCTGCCTTTTTTTTAAAAAAAACAAGGGCCCCTGTTTTGCCTCATCCCCCTCTTTGTCATCTCTCAGAGGCCCAGCCAAATTGCCTCCTTTGCTTTAGTTTCCCCTCCCGTGAGCCATTAGTCTGAAGCCCAAAACAACACAAGCAAAGAAAGGGTACAGTGGGCCCTAAAGCAAGCAAAGAATGGTTAGTAAAAGACAAAAACAACCAAATTGGGGTTTAGTTGTACCCTCACACCTTTGGGCACCAGGGCTACTGCACCTGCAGCCCCACTGGTATCCACAGCCCTGTGAAGCAGGCTGTCTCCTCTGCCCAGTCTGAGGCCCAAAGCAGGTTGTCTGCCCTTTGTATAAAAAAATGGGGGGGACCTCCTCGGACATTAATCTGAAGCCCTGGGGTCCGGACAACTAAGTCTCTGTGTCTAAATGTGACTTTGATGGTCTCCCAGCCACTATCCTTCTCACCTCAAAGCCATCTGAACAGACTTTGAAGTGGACAGGATTTATGGGGATCGATAGGCTTGTGCTTTGGGATATATAGTACCAACTGTGAAGATACATTTTGTAAAAAAACAACCTCCTGTTATGTACCCCAGTTTAGGCAGCTGCACGACCTTTTACATAAAATTGTCCTACCCTGCTCTGCATAACGGTTCTAGCACTGACCTTTTACCCAGTTATGTGCTGAATACATGTCGATCAGTTTCCTTGAAACCAGCCTCATTTATTAAGCATGAGAATTTGTAGAAAAGTCTCTGCACATGACGCACATAACAGGATTAACATACTCTGTATAAAAGTCATGGTCATCTTCATCCTAGGCCGAAAGAACTACTTTGCATAATTGCAGGTATTGATTTAGACTCATTTACATATTCGTACTCACAGCATATTGATTGTGTAAGGAATCTCAAGGCTATCTTTAAGGTATAAAAGAACCATACAACCACTAGATAGGCAGAGGAGAAGCTTCCAAGCTGACACTAGACGCTGAGGTCCTGGCCTGCAAAAGCTACAACACGCAACGGTCTGCCATCGCTTGTGGGGTATCCAACTAGAAGTGGATAGAGACGGGTTTTAGTAATCAGGAAGTTGTGGTGCTCAAGCAATAATTACGTTTGTTTGTGTGTTGGAAAAACCTAGAGGTTTTCGTCTCCACCACTGTCTGTTTTACTGTGCCACAACCGATCCAGCAGTGGCACTGGACAGCCTCTGCTCTGGCAGGGTTCAGGCTCGGCGCTGGCACGGACCTGCCTTGGCGCTGGCACGGGCCAGCCTCAGCACTGGCACAGGCCTGTCGGGCCCAAAATAGCTCCAGGATCTGTACTTGTTCGAAAAGTTTTTTATCTAAAACCAAGCACAGAAGATGGGACGAGCAAAACAGTACTTAGTAGATTCCATGTCTGACGTCAGCGAATTAGCCTCAAACATACACCGCATGGGCACCAAGGGCTCAGCAATGAAGGGGGCAAGGAAGGCGAGTAATACGGTCAGCGGTGATGGAAGGTAAATGTGTTTATTCCACTAGTTTAACAAACGTGGCCTTTCAGAATATTACAGTGCATATAGCGCACAATCTTCATGTCTCTTGGCACTGAAATGGTATGAGTGTTGAGCAGTTCAGTGGCAGTCTTATCTTGAAAGCTTGTGAAAAGATACCCTAGATTCAAGTGAGCCATCTGTCTAATGGGAAGAGGAGGCTGTGGTCAGTGTGCATGTATGCATTATTATAACTGAGTTCAGTATGTTTCCACAGGTGCCCCTCAGACTGGGCGGCATTGCACTGATGACCACTGTGGTCCATCCATGGGCAGGTAGGGGAGTTTAGGGGGGCTTGGAGAGAGGTGGGGTCCGTCGAGGGACTTTGTAGGGATCACTTTGTATACCCAGCTAGAGCTGCACCCACCCTTCTCCACAGCGCAAGGACATTCCATCTCATCAAGCACTGGTAAAACCCACAACGGATTAATGCAATTCATATTCTCCAGACACCATGACACTCAGGTCCCCAGTGTGATGATGTCTGTTCACCTGGTCGCCATGTGACACATGTTGATACCGTGTGGCACGCAGGCTTGATGATCTGACATGTGGTTCCTGTTTACATTAAAAATTATTCAAGTGTTAATTCTGAACTCTTCTATAAAAACAAAGGTTGTGGATAACCTTATGCGTTATGCACTTATGCAGCCAGCAGGGGCTCAGCCCGAGCTTTCCTAACGGATAATGACCAGCGTACTTTGCTCTCTGTGGTGTGCTCCTCAATTTCAAGAGTCACTGCAAACATACAAGACACATGTCACTACACCTTAGCACCAAAGCCCCGGACTTAGGTACAGCACACAGAACACATGCACTACCTGAATTCAAGCAAAGCTGAGAAGCCTGGTAAAGAGAAGCAAGAGGGGGGTTCTCCTTCCCTGCAGCAAATGTCACGAGGGTCCTCTCCCTGCTTAGGGCACCAGGGGGTGTTTGCACATCTCAGGGCTTCTGATATGCCTACTTGCAGAGTATTGGCAGCTAACTGATAGTGCGAACCCTTCTCATAAACTCTTCAAGCACTCGTAGCAGTACAGGGTTATGCAAAGTTCAGAACAGTATGACGTGTGTAAAACAAGCATTGACAAAGTCAATAGGTCTGGCTTGCATTTGAGGTCGTGAATAAAACATTTTAAAAGCCCGCTGCATTAAAAATCAAAATATAAACAAGTGCTTTAGTGTACAATGAATGCGTCTGAGACAAAGAACATAATGTGTGATGCTTCAGTGTGTATGTTTGAGATGTGAAATTGTCACCTCATGCATTGCAATCCAGACTCCTCAGGAGGCGGAATGATACACCAACTGCCAGTAGTATGTGGTAAGAGGGCAATATTTAAAGAATTGATAATGACAATTGCACGTAGGATTTCCTGGAGAGCTGGGTTAAGGGGTTTGAACATGTAGACAGGGCACAATGCACTATGAGCACCGTTTGGAGTCCCTTCACAGCTGGCAACTGGAATGAGGCAGGCTTAGCTTTTTAGGTCTCGCGTAGACAGCGCATGCGTTGTCTCTTCAATATACTTTGTTTACTGTGAATGGGCTTGGAGCCCTCCCATTACTTACCACTGGTTGGTTTCAAATCCACTCTCAATTGCTTGCTTCCTTCTGGCCAGCTCTGCGGTTTGTACTTCCCTCTTCTTGCATGTGACCGTCCCTTTGAGCATGGCCCTAGTACTCGTGTCCTTACACTGCACGTGATTTTGGGAGCTATTTGTTTCTTTTTGTTCAGCCACTCTTCAGAGTGCATCTTTCAGAGCTGGCTCTTTCATCTGCTCCATCCTAGTGGATGATGCCCCTCCCTCCCTCTGATTGCCGTGCCCCCACCCAGCACAATACACGAGCCGGAAGACCAAATGCCTTTGTCCCACCCGGTGACTTTTGCTTCTGCTTTCATATAGCGCAAACTCGACCCAAAGGTGTTGGATCACTCTACACAAGGACACATACATTTTGTGAAGGGCACAGGAAGATTAAGTGATTCGCCCAGAGTCACAGGATGTTGAGCCAGTGCAGAGACTCAAACCTGGTTTCCCAGGTTCAAATTTGGTAGCTTTGGCCATTATGCCACATTCTCTACCCTGGCTAGCTTTCTGGGAAACATGCATTTGCATCCATCCCCTGCTGCCCGTCCCTCTTTCTTCTTCTCCCAACACCACCCCATCCACTCCACATCAGCCCACTCCATGCCAAATAATGCCGCTACAGTTAATTCAACCCCACTCCATGCCATACAATTACATTCCCAAAAATTCAACTCTGCATAATTCAACACAACATTACACAGTTAAGTGCCACACATTACCACAAGACACAAATTCACAGTGCATAATTCCACTACACAAAACACATTTCAACATCTCACAATTCAGTTCCCAAAAATTCCACTCCATGCCACATAATCATAATGCAACAATTTCAACTCCACATATTTTCACTCCATGAGACATAATTCCACTTCACACAATACGACTTCACACAACATAGTTCCACTCCACACAATTGCACTCCACTCAGTACAATTCAACTCCAGATAATTCCACTACACATAATTACACTCCATGCTACATATTTGCACTCCACATATATCCACTCAGCTCCAAAACACATAATTACAATCCACAACATTCAATTACACACCATGTCACATAATTCCACTCCAAACCATGCCACATATTTTCATACAATTTCACAGCATGCTTCATAATTCAACTCCATATAATTCAACACCACATAATTTCACTCCAGTTCATACCACATAATTAGACTTTACATACATCCAATCCACGCCACATAGCAACACTCTACATACACACAAACCATACAACTCTGTATAATTCCAATCTACGCCACATAATGGGCACACCAAAAACACTTCTACTCCACAACAAATAGTTGCCCTACACACAACATACATCCAATCCACATCACATAATTCCACATCATGCCAAATAATTCTACTCCACTCATGCCACTACAGCACACAATGCCACTCCACATAATTGCACTGGATGACACACAGTACCACTTGACGTAATCCCACTAAACTTAATACCATATAATTACTATACACATAATTCCTGCACACCACGCCAAATAATTCCACTACACATAACTCCACTCAACGAATGCCACACAATTCCATAAAACAGTTCCACGAAACACAATTCCACTCAAACTCTCATAATCCCACTCCACACCACATAATTGCAATCCATACAATTTAATTCAATATGATGCCATATAATATGAAAATCTGTCCAGGCAGTTCGGGCTGGATAGTTTCCATGGGGAGCAGGGTCAAGACTGATTTGCATATGGCTGGGCTTAAACTGGATGGCACGGGGAGCAAAAAAAACATGGATTTAGGCTCAGATCTCTGTACAAAGGTGAATGTTTGACATTGTCAGCATTCTGTACATCAGTTGTTCTTTTTACATAATTACATGGCACTACATACCACACAACGCCACTCCACGTACACTCACACCATGCAACATAATTACACTTCACACCATTCCACATATTTACACTACATACATTTCTTCTCCACACCACACAATTCCATGCCACATAATTCTACCCCACATAGCTCCTCTCCACCCCACATAATTGCATACCACAAAATGTAACTCTGCTCCATGCCACATAATCCCACTCAAAATAATTCCACTCAACACCACACAGTTCCACACCACACAATTCAAATCCACATAATTCCACTTGACACAGCACAAATCTATACAACACAATTCCACATCACATACCACATAATTCCACCCCACCCAATACAATATAATTCCACCCTTCAAACATAATTCAACCCCACAAAACATAATTCAAATCCATGCTACTCCTCAATGCCACTCCATATTATTGCTCTCCAAGTTTCAAGTTTATTTTATTTGCATAGTTCGTTAAAACCATTGCAATACAAAAATATTTCAGTACAAGACAATTTTTACATATAAAAACTCCATAATTCTAAAAACGTTAAAATTCTGTTAAAAGACTGTACTACAATTGTTCAAATGTTGCAAGTCCAGTTTTTAGTCACGTATTGACCAGCAGTGCATGTCTCATTTGTTTGCCCACAATTGATCCTTAGTGTGTTAAATGTTTATACATGAAAAATTAGTTTAATGAGTTAATTTTCTGCCAATAATTTGGTTTCCGGCATTTTCTTTTCGCATGCCGTAAACATTTTTACCAAGGCACAGTTTAGTTGAGGATCACTTGGTCCGAAACAAGCCAGGACAGCCTGCCTCCTAGTTCGAATTCCACGCTGGTCGAATTTAACTTTCAGCAGTTGTTTCCATTCTTGTAAGAGTTGTTTGCAGGAGTATAGTAGGTGCAGCAGATCTTCTGGTACTGACCCGCATAAGCGGCACCTAGGGTCCACCTTCTCCTTTAGCCAGGGTGGGAAATGCTGAGTGCAGGGTAACAGGCCAAGTCTAAACTTAATAAAACTAATTTTTGTATACTTGGCATAACCCAAGTTAAAGTACTTCTGAGCTGCTGGCTCACAGTAGGTATTCAAAGTCATCCATCCGTGAGACCTTTCTGCGAGTGAGACTTTGTCCTCCAGCCACGAAATGTGTTTGACTGTTTTCCAGACTAGTTTCTTAAGCACACTGGAGCTAGTGGGTGTTTCCCACAGTTGGTTCAATCCCAACTCATGTAATCCATTTTTGAGATATCTCGCTGCGGGTGAGGTGGTATAACGGTTTATCTCTTTCCATAACTGCGCATTTAGTGACCCTGGAGCAGCTTTCCGTATTTTGTCCCACACAATAATGTAGGCCCCATGTCTCGCAATAGATTGCTTCTGTATGCCGAATTCAAGCCTAATTTGCGAGGGGGAGGTGTATTTAGGCAGCCCAAATATAATCCTATACATAGTTGGTACTGTGGAGTCCAGTAGTTTGGCAACTCTTCCTTTCATTGCCCTCCATGCCACATACGTAGAGTCCACATAATTTCACTCTATACCAAACAAATAATTCCACTCCACAAAATTCCACTTAACACAACAATTAGATGCCACACAATTTCATTCCACACAAGATCACTCCACACCACATAATTTCACTCCACACCAAATAATTCCAATCCATGGGTACAAAAGGAGAAGCCAGAGGCAATAGTCTCAAAGGCGAGACCTATTTGCTGTGTCAATGGTTGTTAATTTTTGTATTAGTCCTACATGTGTTTTTAAACTATATCTTCATGTTATAGTAATTCAAAGCCAGCAATACATTTCATGCCTATAAGAATGATATTCTTGTGTTTTTTTCTGAAAAGGGTTTCTACACAAGTTGAAATACACTTGTCTCTTACGAAGTACCCATGTGGTTCTATTAAAATTCTATACAGTGATTACATTTTTAAAACTATATATTACATTAGATTACATTTTTAAAAATGCTATATATATTTTTTTCATATAGCGCGAACTAGACCCGAAGGTATCAGAGCGCTCTACATTAGCACCAGTTACTTTACAGACGGACACATTAATTTTTGTTAGGCACGGGCAGATTAAGTGATTTGTGCAGAATCACAGAATGTTGAGCGTCCCTGCCGAGAATCAAACCTGGTTCCCCAGCTGCCGAGACCGACCAGCCTAGCCGTTTGGCCACATTCTTTCCAGCTTGTGGCCTCAAAGGCACGATTTTGCGCAGTTTGAAGTATGTGACCCAACAGAGGCGCTGTTGGAATTGTTATTGCAATAGATACAATAGTGGTGAATTGCTGATTGTTCACGCGCACCGGTTTAGGTAACTTTAAAAGAGGGTCAGTTATATGTCACTTTGGGGGCAGATTAGCTCCTAGGACTCTCTAGCTGGGGGGGGGGGGGACGCAAGCCAGCCCTTTCCCCACTCTTGGCGCTCGGTGGGCCTCCTTGCCTCGTCAGGGGTAGTAAGCGCTATATAAATACAATTATAATGAAACACACATGTGCTATGCTGCAGGTCCACTGATGTCTCCATCCAGTCCAGGGAAGCGGATGGTGGCGGGTGGAGGTCTTAAATTGATTCCAGCCACTGATAATTACTTGGGCCACATTCCTGACCATTATGTTTTACCCACCATGCAACTCCAACCATTGCTGAGAGGAATTCAATAATTCCACCCTTCTCTTTTGTTTTCCTGACTGTGATTCCCCAAGTGTGTGAGCAATGCCCAGACATTGGTCCGGTGCTGAGAGGTGCTTAATTTGAGCGGGTGGTTTCTGGTGCTTATTACTTTGATACGCTTTAACTATAGCGGTCGCGCTTATTTATTTCCTTCATATATGCCCCGGCCTGTCTTGCTTTTAATAAGGAATAGTTTGCAAAAGAGCAGACACATTGTTCATCATCAGTACAACGAATTGCAGAATTACAGATTTTCTCAGTTGTAGAATTGGAGTGGCAGCTTATTTTTATACTGAAGTAAGCCCTGATGGCGCCACGCTCCTTTTTATCCATGTGGAACTTTTAGTGTGTCGGAATTTGAGTCCTGTTGAATGTTTTAAGCCTGTTTTGCTTTTAACTGCTGGATTGTGTGTTGATACAGTTTTTTAGCTATTGCTGCTACTTGCATTTAAACATTGCTGCTATTTCATTAATTAGTTTAAAGGGAATTTACTACCTGCTCACCTGTCCCCCGTATTCCCGCACTTAAGCTTTTCCTGTATAGAGCGGGTGCCGACCCCGGTCCACCGCGGCTGCTGTGCCGTTTGTGAGGAGGGCAGACAGCCTGCTCCATTTTTCGGCTCACTTCCACCCAGTTACCATTTCCGGCTGGTCACGGTCTAGTTCTACAGGAATCCTATAAAATCACTAGATGGTGAGGACGCGCAGGACCGGGCCAAGGGCCATGACCCCTGGTCCTTCTATTAATCAGCTGATCAGCTATACCGCAAATGAGCTACGCTCCTTCAATCGTCCAAGGAAAAATTGCTGTTGCCTTATCCCACATCAAGGCAATGCATTTTGTCCTTGTGTTTATACTCTCCGGCAATCACAGAGGACTAGGGCTTTCCAACTCCATAAAAGATCTCAGTGTCTTGCCTCGCCTAAATACCTAGGGAGTGCTAAACTTCATGGGGGTCTTGTAAATGTCAGATCATTGGCAAAACACAAATATGAGATTGCGCACATGATCTCAGAGTGTAAGCTAGACATACTTTTCATTACAGAAACATGGGCAGATGCTGCTTCCGACCCTGACTTTGTCATCGCACCCAGCCAGATTTCGGGCCATCAGGGTCGACAGACCTAAAAAAAAGGGGAGGTGGAGTGGCAATTATTTTGAGGGAGCAGCTCCCAGTTAGATTTCACTTAACCTCCATGCCTTTCTACGAGGCTCTCCATTTTGCGATTTAACTTAGTCCAAGGCAGTCCTTTAGAGGTATCTTGCTGTACCGGTATCCCAGTTCCAGAAGCGCCTTTATTCTAACTTAGGTAGTCTTCTGGAGCCTGCTCTCCTAAACAATGACTTTACTATTCTTGGAGACTTTAATTTTTATCTTGAAGAAAAGACAATCGGGAGACACGGGCATTGATAGATACCTTGGGAGCAGTAGGCCATACCCGATTGGTACTAACCCCCACTCATAAGGCGGGGCATACACCAGATGGTATCTTTACCTCAGCTTATGGTCTCAGCTGCAAAGATACCCTTCTTCTGACGGGGTCAGATCACTCGATTATTAAGTTCAATCTTCCAATCACTCCCCTTGGTCTTGGAGGGACTTCCAAGACCCCTATCTCTACCCAGATAAACTGGAGTAAAATGGACAAAATGATTCTCCGCACACATTTGGAGAGCTCACGTTCACAGTTAAGCAGTCACCCTGACTTAACCGTTACCAAATATACGGATTAGCTAAACGAGGCAGTCAAGGCCTCAGTACCTATATAAAAAAAAACTACAGAGAATAGGAAGACCCCCTCAGCACCTTGGTTTTCCGACGCATTACGGAAAGAAAAGCAAAAATGTCGTTGATTAGAAAGGTGTTTGTGAACAAATTATCACTCACCTAAGAAGAGAGTGTATAGAATGGCCCTAACACAATACAAAAATCATCTGATAGCAGAAAAGAGGGATTACTTCACCAGACATATTGAGGAAGCAAATAATTCCTCTAAAGCACTCTTTACAGTAGTAAATAAACTCATCACACCCAAGACTACAGGTTTCAAGGGCAATCAAAAGTCCTGTGACATCACTGCAGCTGCCTTTAAAATTAAAGTCCTGGATATCTTCAAAACGTTTGAGGATATTTCAGCTCACCTCCCGATCTCCCCTCCGATAAGCCTTGATTCAGACAGGAAGACTCTGTCTAGTTTTTCCCACACTTCATCAGTAATAGTAGCAAAGCACATTCATGAAGCTAAGTCGGGATCTCCTGCTGACCCTTGCCCACCGGTTTTCCTGAAAGAAATTGCGGATCTGGTGAGTCCTGGGCTAGCATAAATCTTTAATTCTATGTTTGATTTGGGCATTTTTCCATCTATGTGGAAGGACAACTTCATCCTTCCGTTGTTAAAAAATCTACTTTAGACGCAACCAATCCAAACAACTACCGTCCTATAGCCCGGTTGCTTCTGCCAGCCAAAATGATTTACAAACTTATGAATAGCCAATTTACTTAATTCATTCGTGACAATAACCTGCTTGATCCCTTCCAGTTCGGTTTTCGTTAAGAATATAGTACAGAAACGGCACTCATTAACGCAACTGAGGAAATCAGAGCGGTGATGGATGGATTAAGCACAGCCGCCCTGGTGCTCCTCGATCTGTAAGCCGCTTTTGACACTGTTGATCATTCTCTCAGCATTCTCATTCAACAGCGACTGGAGAGTCTGGGGGTCAGAGGCACAAGACGGGCCCTACTATCCTCATTTCTCAAGGATAGGAGACTAACAGGGTCGGTTGATGAGTATTACTCTGGAATTGGAATTGGAATTGGAAGCGGATTTATAGAGCGCATAGCTACCCTTGGGCATCCCAGCGCTAAGAGGACCTAGTTTATTCCAAAGGGGTCAGTACAGGAGAGAAGTTTTTAAGGAAAGAGCCAAGTTTTCAATTTTTTACGGAAGGATAGTAGGTTATGATCATTCCTCATGACTAGTGGGAGGGAGCCTTATACACTCTTGGGCGGAGTGCCACAAGGCTCCTCCTTAAGTCCTTCTTTATATGTTTCCGAACTGGCCCCTCTGATCCGGGAATTTGGGTTCAGTCTTACATCTTACGCTGACGACACCCAGATTGTGGTGGCTGCATATAAAAGATCAGGCCCCGCCTGCTCGTCAGTTTCAGAACTGTATGTGTGCCATTATTCAGTGGATGAGTACACACTGTCTTAAACTTAATGCCGAAAAAACAGAGGTCCTGATCTTTGGTAATATGCAGCCAAGCTGGGCCAATCTATGGGATGGGAGACCCGCCAAAACCAGCAGTTAAGGCTAAGAACTTGGGAGTATGGCTTAATCACAAACTTTTGCTCACTCAACACATAAATGCAACTGTTTCCTCCTCCCAATTCCTTATAAAAAAAGTAAGGAAGATTATTCCGTATATCCATGCCGATACTAGAAAAACAGTAGTCACATCGCTGATTCAGTCAAAACTCAAGTATTGTAACGGGTTGTATCTGAACATTCAGAAGCAGTGCTTAAAAAAACTTCAGACTGTACAAAATACAGCAGTATGACTACTGTCCAACACCCCTAGGTGCTTATCGGTACCCAAATACAAAGAGTTGCGTGACTTGCATTGGCTTCCTGTGGCACTACGGATACAATTCAAGGCTCCGTGTTTATCATACAAAGCATTGAACCGTACAAGTTCCATCATTCTACAAAATCCTTTTGTCTGGTACGAACCAACCAGATATCTTTGCTCTACAGGGGCCAAACTCCTGACAGTGCCCAGAAATCGAACAGTGCATTGGGGCAGCCGCAGCTTTCGCTTTGGCACCTCTAAACTGTGGAACACTCTTCTGAGCGAACTCAGAGGGGTGAGCTCCCTCTCCATTTTCAGGAAAGGACTAAAAACCTGGCTGTTCCAGAACTAGTCGTCTGCGCAGGCCTACTCTGTCTTCAGCGCCAAGACACCTACGGGTATTCGCGCACTTTATAAATACCAGTAACATTAACATTAATATTATATAGAATTTTAACTCTGCCATTCACCTATGTTGAGCCTTTACTGAAATATTCTGAAAGCTCCATCTTCATGTTCAGTGTTTTTTCACGTCATTCTGATTCCTGGGCGGAAAACAGTGGGATTTTCTCTCCTTCAATCTGCAGGCTGATCTCAGTTCATCCTCATTTCCTGTAAGATTATTTCTTTATATCTCCTTGTCTCGCGTGTCCACGGTGGTAGTATGAGCTTTCGCCACCAACAAAACAGCCGCTGGTTACTGTGCAGCACTTACATGTTAAGGAACCAGATGATGGAAATAAGGGCCAGTTGCTTTGGCAGCTTCACTTCTGCAGGTCAGCAACACCTGTACCACCATATTATTAGAGATATTATAAGAGCGAGAGGCCCTTCTGTCCCCCTCACCTCCCAGTCTGTCTTTCCAGGTAAGCTTCCCCCCTGAAGGTTTAGAAGCCCATCGCTTTTCAGCCCCAGCTAGCAAAACTATAAAGCTTTCCCTCCCCCACACTGGTCTTCACATGGAGTCTACACAACCCAGGCAATCTGCTGGATTAGTGTGATTGTTTGACTGCCACCAGCTGGGGAGAACTCCCTGTCTGGACCTGTTTGTGTTCAGCCAGTGACGGCTCTCCTCATCCACCATTCACTCTGCGTTGGCTCGGTTTTATGTTTAGCACTGTTCAAATGACATGAATACGTTTATCCACCATCTCTGAAGATTGCTAATTTACCATGGAATGTAAGAAACTGAGACACAAGCTTTTGTCATTCAATGTGCCAGTGAGACACCACTGAATGCAAAAGAAAGCTGCACCAGCTAAAACAGAGAAAACGAGCGGAGGGTTCCACCAGAGAACTTCAATGCAAATGCAAACATTTTACATGGTGGTGCGAGCCTTTCATTTGTTCTGGGGCTGGCAGAAATCAACTTTTAAACATCGTTTTATTTTATTAACAACCGGAAATTGCCACACTTTAACAATGGCGCCCGTCTCCACTGTCAGCAACTTCTAAATACTTTTATGGTCCTAAAGGCATTTGAGAATTAGGAAAAATGCTTTTATGTCGATGTGTTTTTTATATAAATATAGTGCTTCTAGAGTTCACAAATTGAGCAGTAATTCATATATTCCCCTTGTTTTCATGTCTCTATTCCCTTAATGTACACATTATCAATAGCCTCTGCCACTTCAAACGTGGGGGCAGATTTACAAGCCCCTTGCGCCACTTTTGCATCATTTTTAACATGGAGAAAATTACGCAAAAGTGGCGCAAATCTGCCCAGTGGTATTTTATTATCGTATTTATATACTACCCTTATGAGGGATTGAAGCAGTATTAAAATGTGTTGCTCCAATGCATTGCTTCCGAGTACCAAATAGTGTTTCATGTACAGGGTATTGTATAAGGCTAAATGAGAACAGTAGATATAACACCCAGGATAATGTGCTGCATGGCTAAATACTTTTAAGGTCCTTAAGGCGAGACCGATTGCATTGCAAATGCTTGTTTTCCTACAGGGAACTCCCCTCATGGGCTAGAGCCAGTACAGGGGGACGGTTTTTATGTTAAAGCCTCCCTGTTACAAACAAATACTGGGGACATGCTGAAGGTTTATCTAAGAATGCATTCCGCCCATTTCATGCCATTGATTTTGTGGCTATTTGTGCTTGTTTTCTGGTAGGTGGCTCTAAGGGGCAGAAATACAAGGACTGGCTCATCCCTTCATATTAGCAAGGATGCGCCAGTAAAGATGCAATACGTAGGAATACCCTTGTGCCACCACGCATACGTTGCATTTACAATGCAACACACCATGGCGCAAGGATAGTCAGATGCGTGTCGCATCTTATGTCGTAAGGGCAGCACATTGCTGGAGTCGTGTTGCAAGCGCGACACAACTCCAGCAATGCTCAGGGGCGGCCTATACTTATTGTGGTGCGTCACCCAAGGTTTTTAAGCAGTGGGACGTAAAAGTGGCTCAGTGAAATATTGTAGATTTCACTGCGTCACCTTTACGTAGCTTCCTTGCGACGGAACGCCCACCCTGCATACATTATAACAGACGCAGGTATCATGTAGCGCAGGGCTTTACAACGTGACGCATCTCACTAGATGCGTCACGTTGAAAGTCTGTTGCATATTGAGCGCAATAGTTACGATGCTGCTGCGTCACAGAAGTGACGCACCGGTGTCGCAAAGATGTCATAAGGGGCTTGTAAATCTGCCCCTATGTGCTTTAGCCAATGCAGCTTGTCTATGCAACTCCTGCGGAGCATAGCCTCTTTACCACCTCTCTGATTTTCTCCTTTGGTTCTTCTATGAGAGCTTATTTTTCGAGCACTCTTTTTTTGTCCATGAGAGTGCATGTTTTAACTAGCTGTCTGTTGTGAACATTTGTGGACAGAAGAGTCTTGAAGCATGATATTTTCAAGATAAGTTTAATCTTTAGCACAACCTGGCATCTGACCACCTCGACAGTCCAGTACAACTGCCAACTGTCAAGTGCCGTCAGCCTGACATTCCATAGAACAAGGAAAGGCAGAACGTGTGTGACATAGTAATGAAGCTCCACAAGACTTCTGCTAAGAAGACATCATAACACATCCTCTTCCTTAGTGAATACAAAAAAATAAAGAAAATAAACATAAAACAAATTCAAGCAGTAACATTATCTTAAGGATACAAAGGAGGTCTGCCCACCCTTTGCCCCACACTAACACTACTTCCAATTCCAGAATTTGTAACACCACTCATACCCCCACCCTGCGAAGCAGGAAGAAGTGTGTCACTGGACTCTTGAAAGCAATCTTTGGACCAAGTATCTGGAATAAACATGGCACCAGAACATTCTTCAGCATCAGAAGCTTGTCTGACAATAGATCCTCATTTCTGGTACAAAGCTACTCTTCGTAAATTCCACCTCTCACCTCTTTCAACAACAACAAAAAACTTACTCACGCTGACAACACGGAAAGGTCCCTTAAATTTGTTCAAACCAGCTGTAGTTCTGCCAGACTTCAATTTTACCCAATCGCCTACCGCAATCTTAGAACAAACAACCTCAGGAACACTTTCCCCTCCAGAATGTACCCAATCCTTCAACCACGCAGGTACCAACCTGGAACCTGGAAGACGTCCTCGCATAAGTTGAAAAGGTGACTTTTGTGTTACACTATAAATAGTAGTACGATATGACCAAATCATCTCTCTCAACAAGTCGCCTGGGAGACAAATCATTGGCTAAAGCTAGTTGAATGGTGCCCTTAACTGATCTATTCGACCTTTTCACAATACCATTTCCCATGGGATTATAGAGAGAAGTTCAAGAATGTTTAATTCTGCACCTTTCCAAAAAACATCTTATCTCATTCGAAGTCAACTTCGTGCCATTATCGGTCAAAATCATATGTGGAACACCTTCTTGTAAAAAGAGATTCTCCAGCACTGTCATGGTAGACTCAGTCATGATATCCCTCATGAGTTCAACAGAAAGCCATCTTGAGTGAATATCAATGACAACAGCAGCAAATCGCATGTCCACAGGTAATACTGAGAGAGGACCTATAAAATCCAAACAAATGTTAAACCATGGATTCCCTGGATCAGTGATTTGACCCATATTACTCTGACTTCCAACTTTTAATCTTTTCTCACTCTCTTTGCAACAATTACAGGATTCCACCCAGCTTTTAATTTGGTCATCCATTCCCGGCCATCAAAACTCTTGCTTGATCCTCCTAATATTCATCCCTTGGCCTAAATGACCTTCATGTGCTAGTCTAAAAATATGTAGCTTTAAACCACAAGGCGTCACAAATCGATCTCCTCTCATAACTACATCAGTACCACATAGAGACAATTCATCTAACAGTTTTTAAAACGGTCTAACGGAAATAGACACCATATTTTCCCAGGAGGTACCCTTCCTTATCAAAAGTATAACTTCTCTAAAAGTGGTATCCAACTGCATTTCACTCATCCACTGAGCTTCAGAGAAAGCTCCCAGGGAACACTCACACATATCTCTCACCAAGGCTACTGAATCCTCAGTATCAACATTTTTCCCAAGATTTTCATGAACACTCTCCTAATCCACTGACATCCGAGACAAACAGTCTGCTTGCACATTTTTCCAACCCTGAATAAATACAATGTCATAAAGATATTCTTGCAATCTGGCTGCAAGTCTGGCAAGACGTGCAGAGCCTTTCCCAGCTCCACTAGCCGAAAAAATCGTCATTAAAGGCTTGTGATCTGTTCTCAAAACAAATTTCATACCCCACAAATACACTCTGAAAAGTTGAACACCCATAGCCGCAGCAAGTGCTTCTCGCTCTATTACCGAATAGTTTCTTTCCGCTTGCGTGAGTGTCCTAGAAGCAAAGGAAATAGTCTTCTCTACTCCATGTTGCAACTGAGAAAATACCACGCCAATTCCTGTAAGGCTAGCATCCACAGTAAGATAAGATTTGCTTGCTGGATCGGAAAGGAGATAAAATCCCAGCATTGCAAATTTTATTCTTAATGCGCTGGAAGGATTCTTCTTGCAGATGTTCCCACACAAACGTATTACCTTTGCGTAATAAAATTCTCAAAGGCTCAGAAATGTCTGCAAACCCTCTAACACATTTGGAATAATATTCAACGAGGCCCAAGAAGGACTTGAGTTGATCTTTGTCTTTAAGTGAAGGGGACTTTTTAATAGCATCTAACAAATTCCTCTTAGGCACAATACCACCACTAAAAATGGTGTAACCTAGGTACTCAACCTGTTCTGTTAAAAATACACACTTATCTTTGTTGACTGTTAAACCAGTATTTTCTAACTTCTATAACACTTGACGTAAGGTAGCATTGTGTTCACTAACAGTCTTCCCAGACACAAGGATGTCGTCCTGGAAATAGACTACACCCAATAACCCTTCAAGCATATTAGGCATCATACTTTGGTAGACACTCGCAGCCGAGGCTAGGCCAAACGGCATACGAGTGAATTGGAACGTTCCTGCTGTTGTAATGAAGGCGGTAAGTGGTTTGGACTCAGGATGCAATCTGATTTGATGGTATGCACTTCTTAGGTCAATTTCAGAAAAGTACTTACCACTACCTACAGATTGCAACAATTCATTGATGTTGGGAAGGGGAAATGTGTCAGTAACTATGTCACGGTTAAGTCTTAAATCTTAAACGACCATCCGATTTAAGTGTAAAAACAACTGGAGAAATTCATGGAGACGCTTCAACTGGCTCAATAACTGTTGACTTTATTAAGTCTTGTAACAGATCTTTAAGGCCTTGTCTCACCGACAAAGGCACTTTTCCAAGCTTATGTTGAACCGGAGTGGCATTAGGTTTTAAAATAATTTTGTGGAGGTAATTCTTAACACAGCCCAATTTATCTTCAAAAACTCCATGGGAATTATTCAAAATATCATCAATCTGAACTTCATCATCAACCACCATAATTAGGTTGGGTTGCCTAGGATTGATGACAATATGCAAATCAAATTGGTGCATCCAACCCAAAATAGGTGGGCCATCTTTGGCAATGTAAACCTTCCCTTCAACGCTCCTAGTACCAAAAGTATTAGAGCCAAACATATAACCTAAAATATCAATAGTTTGACCTTGAGATCCAACAGGACTGATGTCCTTTTGGATAAGGAAACACCTTCCCAGACTGAGGTGAACAACGATTCTGGAATAATCGTGAACAAGGAACCTGAGTCTACCATGAGGGAGACATTCTGCCCACACACATTGAATTCAGCAGAAGGTCTTGTTAATCTATGAACATCTATATTGACTTCTCCAACAATACAGTCAGTATCGTCCTGTACAATCAACACTCTATTTGTGTTTTGTATAAGATCTGACGATTATTGTATGACATTAACTTTAGACTTATTTTTGTCCAAACTCTCAATTTGTTTGCACATCCTCAAATAGTGTCCTTTAGGACCACATTTCCTACAAATTTGGTCTAAAGCGTAACATTTATTGAAATCACCCAGATGAAACTGACTGCCACAACGCCAACACTCTTTTCCCTTGATCTAAGCTGTAACATTAGAGGCACTGTTATTTTTGGTAAACCTCTTCAAAACAGCATTAACATCAACACCTTCCTCTTTGTAATCGACCTAAACATTGCCAATCTGAGATAAATTTGTGTCCATTTGTTCTAGCTCTTTTATGTATTTTTGAGATTCTTCAATAACTTTAGTCATGTCTATAGCATCTTTTAAAGAAGGATCTTTCGCAGCCCAAACTCTTTCTTGAACCTTCCGATTACGACATTGTACTATAAGCTGATCCCGAATTAGTTCATCGGTCATGTTTCCAAAATGGCACTTTATGGACAGCTCGCATAGTCTAGAAACAAAGTAATCGATGCTCTCATTCTCAGCTTAGGGTTGAGTAAAAAATCTATACCTGGCCATAACCAAATTGACCTCTTTGGCAAACCTTGTTCTAAGTCTCTTGAGAGCTTCTTTGTATACGTCATCCATGGGTTGGCCATTAGGACCCATTGCTACAGGTACATATAGGTATATATTTGAATACACGCTGACCTTCACTACCAAGGGTACTGAGTAAAAGTGCTTTTTTCCTATCAGGTGGAAATTTTTTACCATCAAGAGCAGCAATGTAATTGTCTAACATTTCTAACCAATCTTCCCAATCTATGACAGGAGTGCCAGGCAGAGGGAGAAACATAGGAGGTGTAACAACATTAGAATTCATGACAGTAATGAATAGGAGCAGTACCACAGTAACAACATTTTTAAAATGCTTTACATATACTGCAATACCCAAAATGTATAACAAAAGGAGAGCATATTTGAAAGGAAATCCCAATATGGCGGCACGTCAGTGACGTAATACATTGTGCATGGTGTACGTGATGCACGCAAATGAAGAGAAGCGTACACCGTGCATTCCAATGATGAGGTATGCGTTCCAGTGACGAGGTATGACCACGTGATTCCACCGTTGGAAAGCTCGAGCAGGAGCTCGCAATCCAACAGCAACTCAGAAATGAAGAAAAGTACGGCCACAGTACCTCAAAACTTGGGAAAACTGGCAGCCAAGTCACAAAACACCAGGAGGAACAGGCGAGGATCAATCAATCAAACCACAAGGCGATAGCCGATCACCAGGTTGTACGACGAGTCCACAGGAACACACAGAGGTACAGGATCATCGCCAAAATTGTTGTGAACACTCGTGGACAGAAGAGTCTTGAAGCAGGATGTGTTCAAGATAAGTTTAATCCTTAGCACAACATGGCATCCAACCACCTCGACAGCCCAGTGCAACTGCTTACTGTCAAGTGCCGTCAGCCTGACATTCCATAGAACAAGGAGAGACAGAACGTGTGTGATATAGTAATGAAGAAGACATCATAACACTGTCTCAATTGTATCCTTCTTTAGGCACCACACCCGTATCACTCTCAAGCAAAGTGTGCTTCTCTGCAACCTCCGTGCTACATGTTACTGTCTTTTGCATGCTTCTTGCCCTCACCTCATGACCCAACTGCTCTCATTTGCCCGTGTGAGTCTGTTTATGTATAGCGCGAACTAGGCCCAAGGGCACGACGGTGCCAATTATATTACACAATGTCACATTGATTTATTAGGCATGGGGAGTGTGAGGAGGACAGCGACAGCGTTGGAATAAGCCGGAAAGAGAAGAGAGACAAGATGGACTCCATCGCAAGACTGAAGAGGGTGGCAGTCTAGTCTCTCGAGAAACTGGTGCGGCGGCAGGTCTGACGTCAGTAGAAAGGGAGGAGGATAAAGTGGACCAGGGAAGAGTGGGAGAGTGGCGGCGGCTGGACGTGGAGAACAGGCAAGAGGATGCTCGAACAGCAAGACCAAACGAGGAGAACAGAATGGGACGAGAAGGTGAGGGGAAGAGACGCACCCCGCAGAGCGTGGTGTTATCCGCGATCAATCCCGGTGGGCTGTGTGAGGGAGAAGACGCCCTGGGTCCCGACGCTGCGGTCCACCTTTTGGTGGGGGTGGTGGGGTGGTATGGGGAAATGAAGCACACGGGTTTGAATTCCTCACATCTCTACCCCCCATTGCAGAACCCTGGCGACAGGTTAAAAGTGCTCATAAGGACAGAGAAGCCCTGCAGGACGCACTGAGGGAACAAACTGCCCTGCTCCTGACAATTCAGCAGGTGCAGAACACAGCAATTTTAAGACTCAAAGACACCGTAGTAAATACTAGAGTACACCCTAACATCCCGGGATCCGTCTTACAAAAATTCCAAGTAGGGGACGATCCTGATTATTTTTTTGTACATTTTGAGAGGGTAGCAACCACAGCGGCCTGGCCCCAGGAGAGACGGAGCCAATACATTGCCCCCCTCCTATCAGGAGAACTTCAACCAGCATATCAAGCTGCCAACCCCGATGGCACCACCCCTTATGAGGAGGTCTAAAAAAGCCATACTTGAACGATGGGTTGCAACCAAGAATTTTATAGAAACTAGTTTCCAAAGGAGAAATGGATGGTAGGCGATAATCCCCGCTCTCTTTATTACAGGGTCAGGGACCTGGGGAAGCGCTGGTTAACCCCCCCACACCTCTAGTACGGAGGAAGTAACTGAACGGGTATACCTAGAACAATATTTGGAAGCGTTGCCTGCAAGTATCCGCTCATGGGTTAAACACCACCCTAACCTAACCTCAGTGACAGCAGTGGAACTGGCCTGTGCGTTTCATAGATCCCAGGAGTTTAAGGCTAGTATATCATGGACCCTATCACTGCCCCAAGAGGTACTCCCCGACCTTACCCAGGACCGACGAACAGGCACTTCTCGTAAGCACCGAAAAATCTCTAGACATATCTACAATCAGTACCCAAGAAACACCACCCAAAGCGATGCCAACCGGGGACATCCTAACCCCTGTACAGAAAACCCAATTGTCTATCCTGCTAGATGCTTTTCCTGGTCTCAACCCCCCCCCCCCCCTGGGTTAACTACTATGATAAGCCATGATATCATATCCTTAGAGCAAACGGTCATAAAACAAAAACCGTCCCCCTTTCCAGAAACACAAAAAGAGGCAGTGGAGAAAGAGGTAGTTGCCATGTTACAAGCTAACATCATAGAACCATCCCAAAGCAATTGGTGTTCCCCGATTGTGAAAGTACCAAAACCAGATGGTAGTATACGCTTTTGTATAGATTTTCGCCGGGACAACGAAATTACCAAGTTTGATTCATACCCCATGCCACGGATTGACAAACTGATCGAAAAATTGGTGAAAGCCAAATACATGTCCACCCTTGATTTAACTAAGGGGTATTGGCAAATACCCGTTACCCCACAAGCCAGGGAGAAAACTGCGTTTTCGACCCCATCAGGGTTATAGCAGTTCAGAGTACTGCCCTTCAGTCTCCATGGGGCCCCAGTAATGTTCCCAACGTCTGATGGGCCGCCTGTTGAGACCCCATACCAAGTACGCTGCGGCCTACTTGGACGACATCGCTGTCTTTAGTTTGTCCTGGGAGGACCATCTCCAACACCTGACCGCTGTCTTTTCCGCTATATGAGAAGCTGGTCTCACAATAAACCCAAAGAAATCACTGTTGGTGACCGATTCCATCCAATATCTAGGATACACGATACAAGCAGGTCTGCTCAAACCACAAATGAGCAAGATAGGAGCTATTAAGGCGATATCCATTCCCACTACTAAACGCGACATACGCTCATTTCTTGGGTTTATAGGATATTATCGAAGATTCATCCCGAATTTTTCTTCACTAGCTAGTCCTCTGACCGACCTTCTGACAAAAACATATCCCTCTTGCATAACCACCTAGAATACTACACACAACCACAGTTTTCAAGCCCTAAAGAAAGTCATTTGTACCTATCCAGTACTCCATTGTCCTGACTTCCAAAATCAATTTATACTCCAAACAGATGACTCCGGTCTTGGGCTGGGAGCCGTGTTATATCAGCCTGACTCTACTGGTGATCTTAAACCCCTCCCCTACATCAGCAGGAAACTTTTTCCCTGAGAGGTACATTACGCCACAGTAGAGAAGGAGTGCCTAGCGATTAAATGGGCCATAGAGGAGCTACAGTATTGCCTCTTCAGACAACCCTTTTTAGTACTCGCGGATCACGCCCCCTTAAATGGCTTGCACGCAACAAGGGCACTAATTCTGGCATCCTCAGATGGTTCTTAGCATTACAACCTTTTGTATTTCAGACTTTACACATAACCGGAGCTTGTCAAGTGATGTCATGAAAACATAAACATAACATTTGATGACTCCTTTCCTCTGATTGTCAATGTATTAGTTACACTTGGGTTTAGCAATGCTTGTTGGGTTAAGTTTGCTCATAGTACTGTTGTATAGGATATGATTGGTTTGAGCAATGCTTGATGTCTAAGTACAATAGAACTCCAAAGAATATTCCTGAAACTTCACGTGGAACATGTGCGCTCAACTGACTGTAATTGCACGTGTTATTGTCAAAACCCAAAAGCCTATAAAAAGCTTGCCGGTACCCAGAAAGACGCTTCGCTTCTCAGCAAGACGTCGCTTTAGAGCTCCAGGACTCTCGCGTCTGATTCCAGCTTCCAGCGCCCAGCCCCGCCTGTTTCCCTTCACTCCCTCTTACCTTGCCTTCCCTCGACGAGCCCAGCAGCTGCAGGATTTTCTTCGCTTTGGCCATCGGAAAGACTTCACGAACTCCGTCTTCATCGGGTGTTCCAACTTCCGGTTTCAGCATCGGAACACATTTCAGGTCGGACCCGTCCCTTCCTTTCTGGTCCCTGTTTCTCGAGCTTCCGGTGACCTTCAAAAAAGAAGTAAGACTATTTAATTTAAACAAAGAAAACAAACCTTGGCAAAAACAATAATCTTGCAACTTTTCTTTGTGCAGAAGATTATTTCAGAGACTTGTAAGGCAGAAGAACTTTGATTCAAGGACATTTTGAATGTATTCTGACTTCAGTATTGTATTCTAGAAAGTGCATAACTAAGAAGCAGTGACTTTTAATTGCTGGACTTAAACTCTTAGTTATTTATTCGTAATTACTGTAAAGTGCTTCTCTTTGGGGCCTGTATTCTCTTGTTTATTTTATTTCACAGAACCCCCTTTAAAGATCAGTGCATTTGAATATAAGGTAAGAAAAGACCATTGCATGCATAAAAGTTTTGGTTATCGTTAACTAACAAGTTGATTAGTTAGTTCTGCGTCACCCTCATGAAAACGCAATCCTGACCTTATGTGTGTTTATATTTCAAGGTGTCATAATAATGTAAGAAGCTCCAAAACCTTGCACTGATTGAAGTATTGGAATGGGCTTTTCCTAATGTTGGTATGTACGTCAAAAGTTTCTAGGAGTCATATTTTCAAACTAATATAGAAGAACTGTATACAATTATGCTGATCTGTGTTGGGTTATTAATACTGTTACAGCATCAAAAGAATCGCAATTGATTGGAGAAAGCCCAGAATACTTCAGGAGAAACACAGACAGACTTCTCAAGAAGAGATCCTGTGTTTGTTTGTTTCTCTTTCTCTTCCACTTCCCCTTCCCTTTTGGGGCCAACAGGTTGCGTCAAGTGTTGATCTCCTTGGCGCGCTTGTTGGTTCTTGAAGGTATTGGGACTAGTCATCTTCAAGACGGAAATATCTGGACTCTTGAGGCGGCATCCCTGACAGAAAGCGAAGCCACACCCTCATTTCCTCTTGAAGCTGACTAATCCCATGGATCTGGTAAACATGAATGTTACTCAGTTGGCAGAGTTAGTGCGTAAAATGAATGATGAGGTACAAGAGCTACGTTTAGAAAATCAATCCCTTAGGCAGGAATTAGATCTTACCAGAGAGGAACTAGATAGTACCAGAGATGGGTTTACATCTTGGAGAGATAAAGGGGAACCTAAAAAACCAGTCTTGTCTCCACCTAAATTCGGGCTCCCATTTCAAAACCAAGCTCAAGCGCCAAGTTTTGGTCAAAATCAGCCAGCCCAAATAACTGTAGTATCACCACAACCAGTGCCTTTAGCTAATCCTGAACGTTTTACCGGAGACAGTGCACATTTTAACACTTTCATGAGTCAGTGTCAGTTGCATTTTTTATGCAATCCTCTCATTTTTACTTCAGACACCTCTAAGGTAGCCTTTATTATTTCTTATTTAGGAGGAGTGGCGGCAAATTGGGCCATGCCTTTAGTCGATAAAAATGATCCATTATTGCATAATTTAACACAGTTTACGACAGCAATGTCCAGTCTTTTTGCAAAACATGTCTTTCTGCAAGCATCTGATAACGAGTTATTAAACTTACGTCAAGGCTCACGGGACTTGATTTCTTACGTGACTACCTTTAATCGTTTATTAGCAGAAACACAATGGCCAGAAGACAAAAGAATTTCTTTGTTTTATCGTGGCCTTAGGGAGGAGCTGAAAGATTCTTTGGCTCATATTGTAAATTTACCTGACGACTTCACTGAATTCCAAGATCTTGTGGTCAAGTTGGACCATAGATTAGGTGAAAGAAGGACTGAAAGACCCAAAACGGATTTCAGAACTTTACATTTTAAAATTGAAAAGAAAAATAGTGATGATAAAAATGCTCAAGTGGAACCAATGCAGATAGGAGGTATTAAAGGACCTTTAACACAAGATGAAAAAGATAGAAGAAGAAAAGCCAACCTATGCCTGTATTGTGGAAAGGCTGGTCATTTTGCCAAAGAGTGCCCTATTAGACCTGTTAAGAAGAAACTTCTGGCCACTCTTCAAAATCCCCCTCAAGAATCGGAAAACTAAGTGGGAAGGAGAGGTCGATTCCTCGAGAAAAAAAAGTTTAGAGATCTCACAATATTTAACTAGTATTTCTAATCATGTACCTCGACATTTCACCATAAGAGTGATTTTAATTCTAGCTAACCAACAAAAACACAGTATTCCTGTACTAATCGACTCTGGTGCTACTGGGAACTTTTTTGACTTAGGATTTGCAAGGAAACTAAATCTGACTCAAATTCCTAAGAAAGAACCAGAGCCTGTGCGGGCTGTTGACCGTTCAGCACTTTCGTCTGGTCTGATCAGGTTCCATACACCACCTTTGCTTTTGGTATCTGATAATGGACATACAGAATTGACTGTTTTTGATCTCATCGACACACCAGCTTTTGGGGTAATTTTAGGCATTCCATGGCTAGAGCTCCACAATCCTAAGATTGACTGGGTAAAACGTACTGTAACGTTGGATTCTTCACACTGTAAAACACATTGTTATCAAGAACATAGGGATCCAGATCAACCACTTACCTGTGCTGTTACTCATCCTGACCTGGTAGAACTTCCATCAGAATTTCAGGACTTTTCTGATGTTTTTGACCCTGTAAAGGCAACTAAGTTACCTCCTCACAGGATTTATGACTGCAGAATAGATTTAATTCCGGGAGCGGTCCTACCCTGCAGTCGCATATACGCACTTACAGAACCTGAAAATCAGTACTTACGAACATATCTTGATGAACTTTTGGAACTAGGCTTTATTCGTCATTCCACCTCCCCAGTCTCGTCCCCATTATTTTTTGTAGCAAAAAAGACAGGAGACTTGAGGGCCTGCATTGATTATCGTGCAGTTAATAAGGCCACTATTAAAAACCGATATCCACTACCGTTGATACCAGTACTTTTAAATCAGGTAAAAGGGTCAACTATCTACACTAAATTAGATCTTCGCGGGGCATACCACTTAATCCGTGTAAAAGAAGGTGACGAGTGGAAAACTGCCTTTCGCACAAAATTCGGGCTTTTTGAATATACAGTGATGCCCTTTGGTCTTTGTAATGCTCCAGCAGCATTTCAATACTTTATTAATGAGGTGCTACATGACCTTTTGGACATCTGTGTAATTGTATATATCGATGATATTCTGATTTTTTCCAAAACTCCTGAGGAACATGTGGAACATGTGAGATCAGTTCTACAAAAACTGCGAGATAACTCCTTATTTGCCAAACTCGAAAAATGTGTTTTTAACACTTCCAGAGTTGAGTTTCTTGGTTACTGGTTGTCTCCTGAAGGCATTGTTATGGATCCAAAAAAAGTTAAAGCAATCCTAGATTGGCCTGCTCCTACCTCCGTCAAGGAGGTACAAAGAATTTTGGGGTTTGCAAATTTTTATAGGAGATTTATCTCTAAATTCTCAGAAATCGTAGTACCAATTACTAGCTTGTTACAGAAAGGAAAGAAATTTCAGTGGAACGCTGAAGCAGAACTAGCTTTTAATATCCTGAAAAAAGCATTCACTTCTGCTCCTATTTTAAAACATCCAGACCCTGACAGACCATTTTTTGTTGAAGCAGATGCTTCACAAACAGCAATAGGAGGAGTTCTGTTACAAAAAGATTTAAACTCAGGAAATTTTCATCCTTTGGCCTTTTACTCCAGGAAATTACTACCAGCAGAACAGAACTACACTATTGCTGAGCGTGAACTTCTGGCTATTAAGGCAGTCTTTCTTGAATGGAGGCATCATCTCCTGGGAGCCAAGCATACAATAACAATATTTTCTGATCATAAGAATTTACAGTTTTACTCTACTGTGAAGGCATTCACACCACGACAGATGCGGGGGCTACAATTTTTTAGCGAATTTGACTTCGTTATTACTTATCGACCAGGAGTCAAACAATTATTGTCTGATACCCTTTCACGATTGGTTTGCGATAAAAACAAAGCGCCTGTTAAAGAACGACAGAGTATTATTCCAGTAGAAAAGATTTGCGCAGAAATATCACAAGTGGATTTTTTATCCATGCTCAGAGATCAGACTCAGGATTTTAATCAAGAGGACTGGCTAGCACAAAAAGAGACTTCTATATCTGATGGTTTATTTTATTTTAAAGGTAAAATTTACATCCCTAAAGAAGATTTGAGAGAACAAGTCATAAAATGGAACCATGATTTAGCTATGGTTGCTCATCCAGGAATAAACAAAACTGTCGAATTATGTCAAAGGTATTTTTGGTGGAAAGACATGAAATCTGACATACAGCGAAATATTCAAACTTGCCCTGTATGTGCTCGACAGAAGTCTTCTCACTCTCTTCCTATGGGTTTATTGCAACCAATGGAAATCCCTCCAACACCCTGGCATACCATCAGTTTAGATTTCATAACTGATTTACCGAAGTCGTCTGGAATGACTACTATTTTAGTAGTAGTAGATCTGCTATCCAAGATGGGACATTTCATTCCATTACCAAAACTCCCTTCAGCAGTCGAATTCAGTAATGTGTTTTTAGCTAATGTTGTTAAATTACATGGTTTGCCACAAAAAATTATTTCTGATAGGGGTCCACAATTCCTGTCAAAATTTTGGAAAAAATTAAGTGACCAGTTAGGTATAGACTTAGCGTTATCATCAGCCTTTCACCCCCAAACAGATGGTCAAACAGAGAAAGTTAACCAATACTTAGAACAGAGTTTGCGTTGCTTGACCACTACTTTATCTTCAGAATGGATAGAAGCTCTGCCTTTAGCAGAATTCACATATAATAACACTGTACACTCTGCTCTAGGTTGTTCTCCGTTTTACTTCCTCACTGGCCAACATCCCAGAACCTTGCCAATAATATTTCCAGAAAAAGGAACCGATTTGCCAGCAGTTTCAGATAGACTAGCCAGTTTGCGAACATTTCAAGAAACTGTAAAACAAACACTGTTAAAGCAGAAACTTAAGATGAAGTTTTTTGCTGATCAACATAGGACACCAGCACCAGTTTACAAACCCGGAGATCTGGTTTGGTTATCAACCAAGAATATACAGATTGAGGGACCCAGGAAGCTTAAACCCCGATTCATTGGTCCATTTTCCATAGAAAAAATATTAAATCCAGTCTCCGTAAAATTAGACCTTCCCCAGGATTACAAGATCCATCCAGTATTTCATGTATCCCTGCTAAAACCAGTACATTCAAACACCCGTCCTGATGCACCACCTCCCCCAACCATAGTAGGGGATCATATTGAGTATGAAGTCAAGAAAATTCTGGACTCAAAGCGTGTTAGAGGTCGTTTGTTTTACTTAATTGATTGGAAGGGCTATGATAAATCTGAAAGATCCTGGGAACCAGAGAATAATGTACATGCTCCCCGTTTGATTCGCTCTTTTCATGCATTGTATCCTGGCAAACCACGACCCTTGAGAAGACCTTTAGGGGGGGGGGAACTGTCATGAAAACATAAACATAACATTTGATGACTCCTTTCCTCTGATTGTCAATGTATTAGTTACACTTGGGTTTAGCAATGCTTGTTGGGTTAAGTTTGCTCATAGTACTGTTGTATAGGATATGATTGGTTTGAGCAATGCTTGATGTCTAAGTACAATAGAACTCCAAAGAATATTCCTGAAACTTCACGTGGAACATGTGCGCTCAACTGACTGTAATTGCACGTGTTATTGTCAAAACCCAAAAGCCTATAAAAAGTTTGCCGGTACCCAGAAAGACGCTTTGCTTCTCAGCAAGACGTCGCTTTAGAGCTCCAGGACTCTCGTGTCTGATTCCAGCTTCCAGCGCCCAGCCCCGCCTGTTTCCCTTCACTCCCTCTTACCTTGCCTTCCCTCGACGAGCCCAGCAGCTGCAGGATTTTCTTCGCTTTGGCCATCGGAAAGACTTCACGAACTCCGTCTTCATCGGGTGTTCCAACTTCCGGTTTCAGCATCGGAACACATTTCAGGTCGGACCCGTCCCTTCCTTTCTGGTCCCTGTTTCTCGAGCTTCCGGTGACCTGCAAAAAAGAAGTAAGACTATTTAATTTAAACAAAGAAAACAAACCTTGGCAAAAACAATAATCTTGCAACTTTTCTTTGTGCAGAAGATTATTTCAGAGACTTGTAAGGCAGAAGAACTTTGATTCAAGGACATTTTGAATGTATTCTGACTTCAGTATTGTATTCTAGAAAGTGCATAACTAAGAAGCAGTGACTTTTAATTGCTGGACTTAAACTCTTAGTTATTTATTCGTAATTACTGTAAAGTGCTTCTCTTTGGGGCTTGTATTCTCTTGTTTATTTTATTTCACAGAACCCCCTTTAAAGATCAGTGCATTTGAATATAAGGTAAGAAAAGACCATTGCATGCATAAAAGTTTTGGTTATCGTTAACTAACAAGTTGATTAGTTAGTTCTGCGTCACCCTCATGAAAACGCAATCCTGACCTTATGTGTGTTTATATTTCAAGGTGTCATAATAATGTAAGAAGCTCCAAAACCTTGCACTGATTGAAGTATTGGAATGGGCTTTTCCTAATGTTGGTATGTACGTCAAAAGTTTCTAGGAGTCATATTTTCAAACTAATATAGAAGAACTGTATACAATTATGCTGATCTGTGTTGGGTTATTAATACTGTTACAGCATCAAAAGAATCGCAATTGATTGGAGAAAGCCCAGAATACTTCAGGAGAAACACAGACAGACTTCTCAAGAAGAGATCCTGTGTTTGTTTGTTTCTCTTTCTCTTCCACTTCCCCTTCCCTTTTGGGGCCAACAGGTTGCGTCAAGTGTTGATCTCCTTGGCGCGCTTGTTGGTTCTTGAAGGTATTGGGACTAGTCATCTTCAAGACGGAAATATCTGGACTCTTGAGGCGGCATCCCTGACAAGTGATCGCTGATTATCTATCCAGGCACCCATCCACTGAATGGCCATTCCTGGGAGGGGAGATATGTGAGGAGGACAGCTACGGCGTTGGAATAAGCTGGAAAGAGAAGAGACTGGAATAGGGTGGCGGTCTAATCCCTCGAGGAACTGTGCAGAGGCAGGTCTGACGTCAGTAGAAAGGGAGGAGGATAAAGCGGACCAGGGAAGAGCCGGAGAGCGGTGGCGGCTGGACGTGGAGAACTGGGAAGAGGAAGCTCGAACAGCAAGATGGAACAAGGAAAACGGAACGGGACAAGAAGGCGAGGAGAAGAGACGCACCCTGCAGAGCCTGGTGTTATCTGCGATCAATCCCGGTGGGCTGCGTGAGGGAGAAGACGTCCCGGGTCCCAGCGCCGTGGATCAGGAGACGGACCGCGGTTCAAGGCGAGTACAACTAAAATTAGCCTTTTGGTGGGGGTGGTGGGGTGGTATGGGGAAATGAAGCACACAGGTTTGAAATCCCAAATTCCTCACATCCCTATCCCCAATTGCAAGAACCCTGGTGACCCCATTGCAAGAACCCTGGTGATGGTGGCACACAAATATAAAAAGAGCCAATTACCTTTTTATTGACCCCAGCCTGTTCTGATTATTTTCCCTCCCGCCCACTCAATCAATTAATCAATCAGTACATTTGTAGAGCGTGCTACTCACCCGTGAGGGTCTCAAGGTGCTGAGGAAAGAGGGGGGGTGCCGCTACTGCTCGAATAACCAGGTCTTGAGGTGTTTCCTGAAGGTGAGATGGTCCTGGGTCAGTCGTTGGTGCGCGGGGAGGGAGTTCCATGTCTTCGCTGCCAGGTAGTAGAACGATCTTCCTCCGGTGGTGGTTCTTTGAATCCGTGGGACGGTGGCGAGGGCAAGACTGGAGGAGCGGAGTTGGAGGGTGGGAGTGTGGAACGAGATGCGGTTGTTGAGGTATTCGGGGCCCATGTTGTGGAGCGCTTTGTGTGCGTGGGTGAGCAGCCTGAAAGTGATCCTCTTGCTGACGGGGAGCCAGTGCAGGTTTCTCAGGTGGGCGGATATGTGGCTGTGGCGGGGGATGTCGAGGATGAGTCGTGCGGAGGCGTTCTGTATGCACTGAAGGCGTTTCTGAAATTTGGCTGTGGTTCCTGCGTATAGGGCGTTCCCGTAGTCCAGTCGGCTGGTGACGAGGGCCTGGGTGAGCGTCTTTCTGGTTTTGGTGGGGATCCACCGGAAGATCTTTCGGAGCATGCGCAGGGTGTTGAAACACGAGGACGAGACTGCGTTAACTTGCTTGGTCATCGTGAGAGAGGAGTCAAGGATGAATCCCAGGTTGCGTGCGTGGTCAGTGGGTGTCGGTGTGGTGCCCACCGACATGGGCCACCAGGAGTCGTCCCAGACGGAAGGGGATTGTCCGAGGATGACGACCTCCATCTTGTCCGAGTTGAGGTACAGACGGCTGTGCCTCATCCATTCTGCAACCTCTTTCATTCCGTCCTGGAAGTTGGCTTTGGCGGTGAGAGGGTATTTGGTGAGAGAGAGTATAAGTTGGGTGTCGTCGGCGTAGGAGATGATGTTGATGTTGTGTTTGCGGGCAATTGTGGCGAGGGGACTCATGTAGATATTGAAGAGAGTTGGGCCGCAGATGATGTTGGTGGCCTCGGAGCGGAAGGGAGGGAGGGGGACTCTCTGTGTTCTGTCGGAGAGGAACGATGTGATCCAGTCCAGGGCCTTTCCTTGGATCCCAGTGTTGTAGAGGCGGGTTATTAGGGTGCGGTGGCAGACGGTGTCGAAGGCTGCCGAGAGGTCCAGGAGGATGAGAGCGGCTGTCTCCCCGTTGTCCATCAGGGTCCTGATGTCATCGGTGGCTGCGATGAGGGCGGTCTCGGTGCTGTGGTTGGCTCGAAATCCGGACTGGGATGGGTCGAGCGAGCTGTTTTCTTCGAGGAATGCAGTCAGCTGTTTGTTGACGGTCTTCTCGATGACTTTGGCCGGGAAGGGGAGCAGAGAGATGGGGCGGAAGTTCTTGAGGTCTTTGGGGTCCGCTGTTGGTTTCTTCAGAAGAGCGTTGATTTCTGCGTGTTTCCCGCTTCCAGTGAAGGTGGCTGACGTGAAGGAGCTGTTAATGACGTTCCGGAGGTGGGGTGCAATGATAGTGTCGGCTTTGTTGAAGATGTGATGAGGGCATGGGTCGGAGGGGGAGCCGGAGTGGATGGTGTTCATGACGCGGGTGGTGTCTTCAGTGCTGATGTGGGTCAATGCGCTGAGGGTGGTGGTGGGGGTTGTTGGTTTGGTGGCTGGGGGCGGGGAGTGGGGTCCGAAGCTGTCGTGTATATCTGCGATCTTGTGGTGGAAGAATGTGGCGAGGGAGTTGCAGAGGTTTGGCAACGGTGTGATGTCGTTGTTGCTGGCGCTGGGGTTGGAGAGTTCTTTGACGATGTGGAAGAGTTCCTTGTTGTTGTGGGAGCTGTTGTCCAGCCGCTCTTTGAATGATTTATTACAAAAAACAGGGGTCCCTAGTAGTTCAGGGATCTTTCGCAAAAATGATAGACATACGCTCAATAGTATGTATGACCTTTGTCCAGCCGGACAGGAATTTTAATTAAAGTGACAAGCAAGAATAAAGAGGATTTTTTTACACAGTGGGTGCAGCCAGCAACCCACAGGGGACAAGACAAAACAAGGGGATGGGGTTAGAACGAACAAGGCGGTCTGTATACTAGTAGTTCAGTGAACAGACAAAAATACATTTTAGAAGCATCATTGTATACAATTTATACTTTTCATTTTACATATGACGCTAAAATGTCGACGACGTTTCGATGCCTATTGTGAAATGAGTGGCATCATCTTCAGGACAGAGAATAAAAAGGTTTGTCTTGAAAATCTTTAGGCAATTTTTTACCTACACATATATATTCATACAAATTTTCGGAAAAAAGGGGGAGGAAAAATGAAAACAAGGGTAAGTACTAGCATTAGCATGTAACATATCCGACCATCTAAAACAAAAGTGTGTTTTCCATGTGCAACAGATGGCAATTAAAATCAAGTGAAGTCACATGCGATTTCCGGCGCAGTGGGGAGACTGGTGGGGGCGTTGCATGAAATAAAATGAACGAATTATTTTACAGTTACTGTGCCTAAGTACATACAAGAGAAGCACGTGAAGTGAAATGACGCGGTTTAGGATCATGGCGTTTCATGCCGTCAGTGCCGGGCGGGTCTGTAATGCGCAAATACGTCTCACTGCATTGAAATGAAAGGTGACGTGCAGGTTGATTTGGGGCCATTGTTTTCTGGACACTGTGCACGGATGGGGCGGGCACCCGGGCAAGCTTAGTTAAGATTCCGCGGTGAGGTCTCGAGTGAGATAAACATGCTGCGCAGTAGTGAACAGACGGTTAAATGACATGCTTATCGTACGAATTACCAGATTTAGGTCCAGGGGGCGGGGCCCAATATCAAGGGAAATATGGTCGTGTACTCAATTATCTGAGCATTTTCCTGCCAAAAAGCGGGTAGAGAGGGGTAAGTACGAGGGTTAAAGTGAAAATTGAGTCGCATAATAAGTACACGCAATATAATTACCAAGCCATGGCAAGATAGCCTCTTCATAGGAGACCGGACCAATTGTGTCTCACTAGGGAAAATAGTTGAAATTAATTTATATTACAGTTACAGCTACTGAAGGGTTTTAAAGTTTCAGGAAGAGGCGAGAGAGCTACGCTTTGGCGAGTACTTACTTCCTGGTTGGGTTGCTCGATGGCAATTCTGGGCTCAGATGGGCGGGGATCGCTGGAGTGCTCGTGGGTGAAGTGAAGATAAAGTGGTGTTTGGAAATAGACAAGGGACTCAGCATGTGGTGTTTGGAAATAGACAAGGGACTCAGCATGGTCAGCACGGCGGCCATATTGGCGTGGGTTTCGGACAGTGTGGGGGACATTTTGGTGTGGGTAAGTGGTGAGTTTAAGTGACATTTATATTGTGCAAAATATTTACATGGTTACGTATTTACAAAGATACACAAAATAAAATCAAGAAACATTTGTGTAGGCCTGAAGGAAGTAAGGATTACGATAAAATTGTTCAAGGATTCATTTGATCACAGGAGGGATGCCCAATCTTCAAGGCGATTAAGTCCTGTGTGGATACTGTTGGTACGCAATATCCAATGAAGTTCCTCCTTATTCAATAATTGCGATACATCTGCTCCCCGAGGTGGTGGTTTTACCATGGTGATGATTGTCCAAGTTAGGTCATTTTCGGTATGGCCTTTGTCCTTAAAATGTTCAACGAGGGGAGCATTAGGGGTGTTGCATCGGATTCTGCTTCGGTGCTGTCCGATGCGCAACTTTACCTTTTGGCTAGTTTGACCGACATATATCAACAAACATGGACAAAATATAGCATACACTACATTGGAAGTATTACAATTAGTGAAGTGCTTTCTCTCAAAGGTGATTGTGCCATAGGTAAATGTTTTTCCTTCAATGGTGAAGTCACATACTACACAGCTACCGCATTTAACATGGCCTGTTAGTGCCTGTAAGCCCCATGCATCGTTGATTGTAGTTTTTAGGTTAGGTTGTGGTAGGGATGCCCTTACCAAGTGATCTTTTACGTTTTTTGTTTGCTTGAAGGCAAAAATAGGGTGCTCCAGATTTAATGTACCAGCGTTTAACACAGGCCAGTGTTTAAGGACACTTTTCCTTATGGCATTGGAAGCTAGGGTGAAGGTGGTCACGCACACAAGTCTATCCTGATTTTTCTTTTGTTTTGGTTCTAGCAAGGTTTCTCTGGGGCAATACCAAGCCCTTTTGAGAGAACGCCGTACTAGCTTTCGCGGGTATCCCCTATTTCTGAGCTTGTTGCTCAGGGTTCTGGCCTCAGAGAAATAGTCCTGTTTAAAATAGCAGTTTCTGCGTATGCGGAGGAATTGCGAGAATGGGAGCGAGTCTCTGAGGGCCCGGGGATGGTGACTGCTATATTTCAGCAAGGTGTTTCGTTCAGTGGGTTTTCTGTGGAGGCTGGTGGTCAAGCGGCCCTCTGTGTGTTTGATTTCTAAGTCCAGGAAGGGTATCTAATCTTTGCTCGTGGCCAGTGTGTATTTCAAGCCATTACTGTTGTTGTTTAGCCAATGTAATAGGTGTGTTATCGATTCGAATGATTCGCTCCATATCATAAAGATATCATCAATGTATCGTTTCCACAGGACAATGCCACTGTGGAAAGGATTTGATTCGGTCAATATACAGGATGTCTCTAGATTATCCATGTACAGAATTGCCAGGTTAGGGCCAAAAATAGCCCCCATAGAACTGTCCCTCGAAGAGAAAGACATTTTTGGTAAGGCAGATCTCCAATAAGTGGAGGATAAATAGAGACGGAACATTGTGTGGGCGCGGGCGTGTGTTGAGAATTTTTTCAATCACGCGTAGTGATTCGTATTGTGGAATGTTGGTATATAAAGATTCCACATCCAGCGTGCACATGGTGCTGGATGTGGGATCAAACGGGTATTCCTCAACCATATTAATCATTGACATGCTGTCTCTGATATAACACAGGGTCTCAGGGACAAATGGTTTGATAAAATAGTCAATATAGTGCCCGAGGGGCTCCAGGACAGAGCCGCACCCCGAGACTATTGGGCGACCAGGTGGAGATTCACAATTCCTGTGAATCTTGGGTAAGCAGTAGATAACTGGTACCCGGGGAGCCTTAATATTAAGGAACTCATGTTCCTTCTTGGAAAGGTATCCCTGTTCCAGGGCATCATTAGTAACCTCGGAAATCAGTTTCTGTATTTCTTCTGTGGGATTACGTGGTAGTTTGCAGTAGTGTTCGGTATTAGCGAGTTGGCGATGGATCTCATTTTTATAGTTATCCATCTCCTGAATCACAATACCCCCTCCCTTGTCAGCTGGTTTTATTAAAATGGAGGGGTTATTTTTCAAGGTGGTCAGGGCTTTCTTTTCTTCAATTGTGATATTGTACGGAATAAATGATTTTTGTTTTTCTAAGGCGGCAAGGTCATTGAGAACAAGTTTCTCAAAGGTTGGTATTTCCGGGGGGACCATGCTGCCGGTAGGTGAAAATTTCGATGGTGGTTTGAAAGGAGTGTTCGAATGCTTCATGGGGGTAGGGTTCAACAGAAAAAAACTGTGAAGTCTGATCTTTCTGAAAAATCTTAAGAGCTCGGTTTGAGCATCAATGAAGTTAGGGCGAATAGTTGGGACAAATGAAAGACCTTTTGTGAGTAATGATAATTCATTACCCGAAAGCTCATGTGAGGCAAGATTAAAAATTGGTAACATTTCATAATTTTGGGGAACAGGAATTTGGCTACCGTCTACCATTGGTAGTGTTGTCGACGGGTGAACCGTTCGCCTGGAGGATTCTGGCGATTGGGCCATCTCTGTGGCTGTTTGCCTCTCCCTGCCCCTGGGGGTTCTGATTGGCCTCTGCCTCGCCCTAAAAAATTCCTATGGGAGGGACCTGGGCTATCACTTGGATCTGATTGTTCAGATGAGTCCCCCGAGCTGTCAGAAAAACCTACAAAGTTTTGTTTTCTGTTGAACCTTCCCCAAGGTCTTTGGTTTTGGGGGCCTCTATATGAACGGTTGATATAATATTCCTTATTTAAGTAAGGGTATGTTCTTTCCTGTGAGAAGTTTTTAATGTCTTTTTTTGACTTTGGTGGCTTTCTTGTTAAATTCAAGTTTGTGGAATTCCTCAATAGTTTTGGTTATTTTTTCGAGAAGTTTCTTAGCTTCAGTATTGGTGTTCTTGTCTTTAAGTTGTTGTTCTAGGTCACGTATTTCAACAATGACTTTTTCCAGCTCCTCTGTGGCGATATCAATTCCAAGCACCATCCAGTGCCTGGAACAGGTTGTGCTAATGTAGCTAAATCCGTTTAAATACTTCGGGTTGTCCGTGAAGACCCCGGAATATTTCGGACTTGGAGACCGACTGGTATTATGTTGGCTTTGAGATAGTCTGTAAGAAGTTTTATCATTAATGTTAGTCTTACTTCCTTTTTCTTTATTTTTTCTAGTTCCTCAACTACTGTGGTACCTGTCTCAGTTGGTGTTTCAGAGGAATCAGAGAGGAGTGATGGGCCTCCTAGAATTTTATTTATGTACTCGAGAGAGTAGAGGGGTGGGTGGTCAGACATGCCTGGCTAGGAAGGAGAAATAGTGTGTTGAATGATGTCCTTTTGGTGGTGCGGATCATCTGGTGGTATTCGCGGGTGGCGCTCTAAGGACTGTCATGTTTTCTGATGTCCGCTTGTGGCGCCAGACTTTTTCGAGGGTTAGGCACGATTTCTTAGCGATTTTGAGGGTGTCTGTGAACCATGAGGATTTTCTGTTGCTAGCCTTGCCTGGGGGTTTCTTCAGTGGAGCGAGGTCGTCGGCGCAGTTGGTGATCCACTGTGCGAGATTGTCTGCTGCGTTGTTGGTGTCAGGGGTGTCGGCAGGTGGGTTTTGGCTCAGCGAAGTGGTCAGCTGGTCTGTGGTGACTTTGCTCCAGCATCTGCGGGGGATCTGTAGCTTGTGGTGGTTGGATGTGGTCTTCTTGAAGGTGAAGTGAATGCAGCTGTGGTCGGTCCAGTGTAGTCTGGTGGAGTGGCTGAAGGCAACGTGGCTGCTGGCCGAGAAGATGGGGTAGAGCGTGTGGCCGGCGTAGTGGGTGGTGGTGTCCACCAGTTGCTTGAGTCCGAGGTTGGCGGGGTTGGCGAGCAGGGTGGTGGTGTTGTTGTCGTTGTTTTTCTCCACGTGGAAGTTCAGGCCCCCAGGAGGATGTACTCTGGTGGGGTTAGGGCATGCGGGCTGATGAAGTCGGTGATGGTTTCACAGAATTGTGTGTGTGGGTCCTGGGGTCTGTAGATGAGCGTTCCTCTGAGGGTGGTCTGGGGGTCGGTGTGGATTTGGAAGTGTAGGTGTTCGGCGGCGGTGAGTGTGTCTTCGGCGTTGGTCGTGATGCTGATGGTGTTCTCGTAGATGATGGCGATGCCTCCTCCAGTTTTGTTGACGCTGTACTTCCGGGTGATTTTGTAGCCGTCCGGGATGGCTATGGCAATGTCGGAGGCCGAGAAGGCGTTCATCCAGGTTTCTGTGATGAAGGCGACGTCTGGTGCTGTTGTATCAAGGAGTTCCCAGAGTTCGACGGCATGTTTGTGGACGGAGCGGGTGCTGAGGAGGATGCACTTGAGGTGGCTGTTGTCGTTGTTGCTGCGTTCGGTGGGCGGGGTGCAGGTTCGGAGGCAGGAGAATTTGCATGCTTGGCAGGTGAAGAGTCGGTGGCAGGCGGCGGGTCGTCCTGTGTTGAGTGCGATGAGGGTGGAGGTGTCGTACCTCAGTCGGGTGCCCTGGCAACGGCTGGGGCCAGGGATTCTGGCACTGGGCGTGGTCCAGGCGCGGACGGGCGCAGATGGGCTTGCCTGAGGCCGCCTTCAACGCGCCTGCTGCGCGAGACCGCGCAGCGGCCACCATTTAATGGGAGGTGGGGAGGAGGGGTCAGTTGGGAGGCGGGAGGGCAGGTCAGCGAATGGGCACGGGGGGCGGGGCCGCACGGGAGGCAGCGGCGGGAAACGGGGGAGCAGCGGCGAGTGAAAAGGTGCAAAAGTACAAAAAGAGAGAAAAGGGCGACAGGCACACGGGGGTACAAAAAGAAAAATGGGCAGCAGACACTGGCACACAGGGAAGGTCTCCCAGGAGGGGACCAGGAGCGGAGCAAGGCGGGAAAAGTCGTCGCAGGACAGTCGAGGAGCGAGGCAGCAGAGCAGGCGGCTGGCAGGAAGAGGTCACTGGCACAGGTGGCGCTGCAGCGGTGGGGAAGCGACCTACCCGGAGGGCCCACTGAAGGAGAACCTAAAAGAAGGAAGACCTGAAGACCTCAGATCCACTCCTGATATTCCGGAACAGTATCCAGGAAAAGGAGTTACCTTATTTAAATTATATATTTTTTTGGACAAAGTCACAGACTGTACATTTTGGGTTAAAAGTATTTCTATAAATTTTTTCCTTTTCGTATTTCCCTGCTTGAAAGGGATGAGGAGAACCAATACAAAATAAAAGAACAGCACGTTTCCTACAGAACGCCATCGTGTGGCTTCTCCTTTTCTTCCCTCATCCCCCAAAACCCCACAGGGATATTAAGTGATGTGCTCAGGATCTTGAGTGATGTCCATCAACTGTTATTTTTGCATTTGTCACCCCGAGTGGGATAGGTATGCTCAGATGTGAGTCCCATGCTCTCCACACCACTGGAGTCAAGCTATCCTGGCTGAAGATGGCTGATAGCCAGAAACCGGTCCTAGGATGCTTGATTCCGGTCCAGGAAAGACATAGCTTGGCAGTTTGGCTGGACTGTTCCCTTGAGGCACAGGGTCAAGGCTGATTTGCATATGGCCATGTCTGAACTGGGGTGGTGTGGAGTGCAAATAAACGATGGATTTCGGCCCAGATCTCTGTACTGGGGTGAATGTATGACATTGTTCTACATTTTGTCCCATCAACTGTTGTTTTTCCTTTTGTCAAGTATGACACTAAGGGATTTTGAGTTGTCGACAATGATAGGTTTATTATTTAGTAAAGTTAGCTGATCCATCCAAGATTGAACAGGAGTAGGAGAGAGTGAGGTAGAGAGGTGGAGCAATTCAGTTTTGGAAGGATTCAGAATGAGTTGATGCGCTAACCTCCAGTTTTGAATAGAATTGAGAGTGGCGTTGAGGATTGAGATATAATGTGCAGAAGACACCGTAAGGTAGATTTGAGTGTCATCTGCATAGAGATAGTAAAGGATCCCAGATTTACTTAGGAGATTCCCCAATGGTTCCAAATTAAGATTGAACAAAGAGGGTGGAAGGATAGAACCTTGAGGGACGCCTTGACCTACCGCCAATGAAGATGAAAGACTGTTCGCTATTTTGATCATTTGGGATCTGTCCGAGAGGAATGAGGAAAACCATTGTGGCAGGGATTCTGCTCATAGTAGTACAAGAGAAGGTACAAAGTTCCCCGAGAAAATTGATGGAGAGGTGTGTGTGCTAGAGAGAGGGGGGAATCCCCTAGTTGGAATTAAAACCCTCACACACCCAGCAAGCTAGGTGCCATGCTTCATCATATGGGTTCTGCTCCTCGTCAGACTGGCGCTGCAATGTCTGACGGGCTCCCGAAACCGGGGCTCTTTATCGGAGATCTTTTATTTCGGCCATATGGTGCATGCGTGTGAGAGGGCGGGGGAGTGTGGTCGTGAAAAAGTGAAGTTTAAAAAAGGTGGGTCAGTCCACAACCTATTTTATTCTTGTGGTAGACTTCCTTGGTTAAAAGGGGTGGGAGGGGAGCTAAATGCACTGGAGCTATCCTAGCAAGTTAACTACTACCCTCTTGTTTGGTCAACATGTTTCTTGCCATAATGGCAATTCGTCAGGACCTCAGTGTATAGTACCACACAGTGAAAAAATAAATTAGTGAAAAAGTTGAAACTAACAATCTGGTATACAACCTTAAGTGGTCGGTAATACCGAGGTGCAGGCCGATTGGTCCTGCTAAAATATTATCACCTGCAAGAAATCAGATGAACATAATTCACAGATAGCGACTTTAAGCAATATTCCTATATACAGGACTAATACAGGTTCAGTCCATACACACACACACATAAACCACCAACGTGAAGAGTTAAAACTAAGTGTCAAACAAAGTAATTTGGTGATAGTATCACACAACCAATTGGTCTGTGTAATAGTCATACAATAATGAAGTATGAAGAAGTCAATACTACTGGTTAATGGGGGAAAGCCGGGTTAATCATGCTCACCCCGAGAGGTTCCCTGAGGTACTTCGCAGTCTGCTTCCGACGGACCAGTTGAGTAAGGTATGGTACCTAGTGGGGGATTCAAGCATGATACAATGTGGTAATCTTATCACAATGGGACTGGAGGTGGAAATATGGGAAACCCCTCCGCCAAACCTGGCTCAATGGGGAGGACAGACACCTCATAACCACAGCCACGGTGTGTCTAGGCAGTGCCACTGCCACGTGGCCCAATCCGTGCAGGCTCCCGCTGGAAAGTTAGAGGGGCCAACAAAGCTACCAGTCGCCCGCAACACCCGCGCCGCGTCCCAGCCGTCGGACAACCGAAAACAGCTACGCGGTGGAGCGGGAGGGGCCGGCAACTCGTAAGCACCCCGACCGCCCACAGATCCCAAACGCGGCATTGAGACCAGGTAACAAGCGCCCTATCCGACCACCCAGACTCATGGGTAGTCGAGAGTTTCTGCAGCCCCACTCGCCGGTAACTGGGTAAAGCCCGCCGGTCAGAGTGGACAAGGGTGAAGATAACGGTCGAAGTCCTTACCTACGGCGGCTCACGGTCCTGGCCGACACACCTACCCCTCGGACGGCGTCTCGATTGAGGCGCTCAGCAGCTGGTGCCGAAGCCTGGCGGCGCGCCATTATTTAAGCGGCCAGCCTAGATCGACTCCATCGATTGCACCGATAGAGTGACGTGCATCTCCTCAATTGCGCATGCGTGGTGGAAGTGGTTGCCAGAAGCATGGGGTTGGGAGATGGAGGTGGTGGCCATCTTGGAGAGGGGTATTGAGCACTGCTCGGGCAAGGTAAAGCAGGGAATAATACATTCAAGTAGAGAAACATATCAATAACTCCCAAATGAAAGAACCATGCCCTGTCTTAGAAATTGGTGGAGGACACAGGGGGATTGGGGGTGTGGTTTTAATTATATAATACGAGTGTTGTATGGGGTAACAAGTGATGCGGAGTATACAATTGGCTTACTGACAAGACAGTGCTTCTGACTACTCAGGAATACCCACGGGACAGGTTGCACCGATGGAGTGACATGCATCTCCTCAACTGCGCATGCGTGGTGGAAGTTGTTTCCAGAAGCATAGGGTTGGGAGATGGAGGTGGCAGCCATCTTGGAGAGGGGTATTGAGCATTGCTCGGGCAAGGTAAAGTAGGGAATACATTCAAGTAGAGCAAATTATATTCAAGTAGAGAAAAATAACAACGACTCCCCAGATGAAAGAGCAACCCCTTGTCTTAAAAATAGGTGGAGTACACAGGGGGAATGGGGGTGTGGTTTTAATTGTATAATACGAGTGTGGTCCCACAGGTAGTTTATGGGGCAACAAGTAATGCGAAGTATACAATTGGCTTTCTGACAGGACAGTGCTTCTAACTACTCAGGGATGCCCACGGGACAGAGTCGTTAAGCCCAAGTAAGTCCAATTGGAGTCGATGAACTCATCTTTGCTCGATCCTAAACAGTGCTTGTTTGGAGATGGCTGGGTGGGATTCAAGGACCAACCATTTGAGGCTGTCTGCAGGATGGTTATTTTGAGTATAGTGCTCGTATAGTTTGGTGTGTGTTTTCAAGCACCTAATGTTACTCTTATGCTCCATTATTCTCACTTTGATTTGTCTCATTGTCATCCCTATGTAGTTTTTCCCACAGGGGCAAGTGATCATGTAAATACATTTGGTGCTATTACAATTCATGTGTTTGTGAAGTTGCCACACGAAGGTGTCTGTAATTCTCACCTCTTTGACTTGTAATGTTTGTGGACATACGACACACCCACCACAGGGAAAGTGGCCAACCACTGGGGGGAGTCTCCATAATGTGCTTTGGTTGTCAGTGGTAGTTTTCTTTGGGCGTGTATGGATCAGGGCGTCCTTGAGGTTGGGAGTTCTTTTGAAAGCGAACCTGGGGCGGGGGATCTCTAGACCACCTGTGTTTACTATGGACCAATGTTTATTTATGGTTTTCTTCAGGTATGTAGAGTTGGGAGTAAAGCAGGTGACACATGTTATCTGGTCATCTCTGGTTTTGGGATATGACTCAAGCAAGCTTTCTCTTGGGTTGTTCAATGCTCTTTTTCGAGACTTATTCAGTAGTCTGGTAGGGTAACCTCTGTCCTGCAATTTGTGTTGTAGGAGTGTGGCTTCCTTTTGGAAATCTGTTTTGGCTGTACAGTTTCTCCGAACCCTGAGGAATTGCCCAAAGGGGAGATTATCCCTCAGGGCGCGGGGGTGGTAGCTTTGATACAGGAGGAGACTGTTTCTGTCGGTACTCTTGCGATGGAGAGTCGTACTCAGGCCAGTGGGAGTGAGGTTGATACATAGATCCAAAAAGGGGATACTATCTGCTGAAATATTCCCAGTAAATTTTAAATAGGGGTTCTGTTCATTCACCCAAGAGCAAAAGGCTTCGCATGTTGTACGATCACCCTTCCATAGAATGAGGATGTTGTCAATATACCTGCGCCACAAGGTAATATTACCAAGATAGGGGTTGAGTGCAGATCTAATGGTGCTTTCTTCAAAGGTGGCCATGTAAATACACGCCAGGCTCGGAGCAAAAGTAGAACCTATTGAGGTCCCCTGGATCTGATGGTACAATTGGGTACCATATTGAAAAAAAAAATCTGTCAATGCCAGAGAAGCACAGGCCAAAATGAATGCTACTGGTGTGGGGGAGGACCATCCCTCTAGTAGAAGGGTGGACTCAACTGCCTCCATGGTAGCTTGCTGAGGGATGTTGGTGTATAACGCCTCGACATCCATAGTGAGGAGGAGGTCAACATCGTCCCTCCCCTCAATGGATTCGACGAGGCGGAGAACATCTCTGGTATCTTGTAAAAAAGATGGAATTTTCCTAACCACTGGTTGGAGGAAGGAGTCACAGAATTTAGATAACGGTTCCAGAATTGAGCCGATACCAGAGACAATCGGCCTTCCTGGTACTGGTGACACCCCTTTATGAATCTTTGGGAGGGTGTAAAAGTATGGGATGACCGGGTCTGTAGTGATCAAGAAAGCTGCTTCATTCTTAGAGATCCACTCATTCGTTTCACCCTCCAGCACTAAGCTAGTGATAGTGGTAGCCAGTCTCTTAGTAGGGTCTGTAGGGAGTGGTCTGTAGTGATTGACATTGGAGAGTTGGCGTTTACATTCAATGTCGTAATCGCAACTGTTTTGAATAACAGTTGCCCCACCCTTATCTGCCTGTTTGATGACTATACTGGTGTCATCCCCAAGTGCTAAGATAGCTTGTTTCTCACTCGCGCTCATGTTTTTATGAGAGGAGGTATTGGGTCTGTTGTCCAAACTCCTAAGTACCGCCCGCTCGAAGGCTAGTATCTCAGGGGGAACCATTGAGTCGGTAGGGGTAAAGGTGGAAGGTTTTCGTAACCCTGTGTCATTTTTTTCTTGGTCTGGTTTATCAGCAAAAAACGAACGAAGACGTACCTTCCTAAAGAATTGTTTTACTTCGCACATCTCAGTGAAGGTATCAGGTGTCGGAGTAGGAACAAAGCCTAGTCCTTTCTCAAGAATCTCTGTCTCTGTTATGCTCAATGTTTTGTTTGAGAGATTCACAATCAGACTCTTCTGCCTCTGGTTGTGCTCCTGGTCTCCACCGATGTCTGAGCAGTTGCTTGGTCTTGCCATTGTACGGCTTTTTGCCCTCCTCGCTTGCGCCCTCTTCCTCTACCCCAGCCTCTGCCTAAAAAAGGTGGGTTCATTGGGTAGAATTGTGGAGGACCCTGGGGGTAGAAGGGATATTGCCAAGGAGGTAACATCTGTGGGGGACCTTGGAACATCGGACCACTATTAGGCATTTGGTTCCAATTTTGGCGGCCCTGTTTACCTCTGTTGTTGGTTTGTTTACAACCGCTGGAGTCACTCCTTGAGGAGCCCCTACGGCTGTCATTGCCAGAGCTCTCATCAGTAGAGTAGCTATTCCTGTTGTTAGTATAGCCTTCCTTGAGGTAGGGGTATACCTTCACCTTGTCGAATTTTGCTACATCTTTTTGCAAAAAAGGGATTCTGCTCAGACACAGAACTGTGCACAGAGACTCAGGACCTCAGTGAATTAGGGTGTGCCAAAAACTCACCTTAGTACCTAAAATCCACTACCAGACTAGCATCAGTGTCTCATTAGCTCTTCGTCCTATAGCAAAGTAACCAATGATTAGACAACCCAGAACATGCGACTTAGCATACCTCAGGTAAGGTGGGAAACATGAGCACTCTTTCGTTATACTCTCATACCAGTCCAGAACAGGGAGTAAAGGGAGACACGTGAAAGTTTAAAAAATTTATTTTAATGCTGTGATCTCAGGTGCAGCATCTTAGCTAATACAAGCAGACATATAATAAGAAATAAGATTGTCAGCAGAGTTACTATTCCATAAAATACAAAGGGAGAAAGCATGTTATAAAGCTAAATGAAAACAGGTTAAATATATACCTATATTTCACCCTCCTTTGCTAGTAGGTTATTTTATAACTAAAGAAGGTCCCTTAGGCTTGCATAGGTGACCCCATACCTCAAAGATTAGCAGGAGTGAATCACATCAAGTTCTGCGTAAGCTCTCAGCATACGAAAGTTCTCCAAGTGTGTTCAATCATTTTTTTTTATGTTTAAAGACCTTTATTGTACAGAATGCGTTACACACAGCACATGGCTTACAACCCCTGGGGGCCAGCCGCGTAGAACGATAACTGTATGAAATATTGTCAAGTTAACACAGCCGTTCAGCCGACAACCCTGGGGTCCGGCGGCGCAATGGTGTAGAAATATGCTTACATAATATATCACACATCTTAATAAGTAAGTAGGTCTGTAAGTTTTTATAAATTTTATAGTATAACAATGTTGCCTTGGCATCTTCACCATATGATCAGTAGTCCGCGCCTATGCGTAAGTGTGGCGGGTGGTTGTGTCAGTAAGTCTCTCGTGGGGGCGGAGGGCAGGGAAATTGGAGAGCAGTCCCTTGCGATGCCTCAGTTGTGTTAGCAGATATGTGTCGGTATAGCTCACTGTGTCAAAAAGGAGAGGCTCGCGTTGGCGGCAGCGTCCAGCAGAAACCGCCATAGCCATGGCTGATGTTTTTAGTGAGCTTGTGCATGTGGTGCCCCTCAATAGCGGTGGTGTAAGCGGGATGGCCGGGATCATAAAACACAACCCGGATCTATCTGCCGGTCTCCGGGCAGTACACGCATCGGCCATTCCCCTCAGGCCATGCGTTTAGGGTGCCATAGCATGTTGGTACAAAAGGGGGGGCTTGATTTGTCGGCCGGAACACGGTGTCTGAAGTCACTTGCGCAACATGCACACTGTCTTTGACAATGAAAATAAATAGCCTGGTCGGAAAGCAGGACCAGTATATGTGTAAATACGTGAACCATAACAAGGGGGTGCGTGAAAAGGAAGACAATGAATGGGTAGACGCACCTACGTGCATGAGAAAGAGGAAGGAAGCGTTGCAGCTTTTGTGGAGGTCCGGTGGCTGGGAATTAGGATAGAGTATGGTAGTAACTTGTTCGCGCGGGGGGGCCTATAGCAGGGGCGCATTGATAATGTCTTCAGAGTGCGGCCAGCGCAGTGGTCACGTTCAGGACGCATGGCAAGAACCCGACATGTGGAAGAGGAGATAGGGCAAAGGGGGCTTCACCGTAGGAAGCGGGACAAGCGTCGTAGACAGCCCGGAGTGAGTGAGGTTCGCAGGCGCGGCACGGTGTATTTGCACGTGGTGTGGCGAAGATGCAGCGGCGCAGGTCCCGGTCTGAGTTTCCCCACTTAGGGGGGGAGGGAAGGAGGAGGTAGTGGGCGCAGGCACACTCCGCAGTGTCTTGTGCGTATATGTGGGGTTCGGACGCAGACCCCTTCAAGTGATTCCCTGTTCCAGACATTTCTGCTGAAAGGACTGAAGGATGTCATCCCAGAGCTGTGCAATGGGGAACTTTCTAAGTCCCGCCGTTTCCTCCCGTTGTAGGACTGCGCTTTCCGCAGTTGGTGAGGGACGTGTACCAATGCCGAATATGTGGGGGTGCATTGGCCTTCCACCGCTTGGTAAGCAGGCGTTTGGCCGTGATTAGCCCTAGGTCCCAGAACCGGACCGGTACTTTGTTTAGCTTTGTGCGCTTATAAAGTCCTAGGATGCAGGCCTCCCACGTTTTTGGCACGTTTTCGTCGGTGCAGTGCGTGAGCAGTGCCGTTACCTCATTCCAATATTGCTGGATGTTGGGGCACAGCCAAAGCATATGTAAGAGGTCCGCACCCACCAGGGAGCAGCTTTGGCAGGCAGTGTCGGTGCCTGAAAAATATCTATTTATCTTATCAGGCGTAAGGTAGGCTCGGTCTAATATATAGAATTGTATGATCTTGAAGCAGGGGTTGCGTGGGATGTTAACCTGCCCAACGAGCACCATCGCCCATTCCTTGTCAGTCCAGTCTCTCCCTCTGTCCGCCGCCCACCTCTCCCTCAACTGCGAGGTGGAAGGTTGCGTATGAATCAGGAGGGCCTGCGCTAGCCAATGCACTATGTGGGAACCATTGCCCATGACATGGAGGTACTGTATAAAGTGGTGTGTTGGTAACTCCTCAGACATGTCGCCCCAGGCGGCAGTCAGCGTGCGTATGAGGGACGCGTGCAACAGGAATTGTCCAGCTGGGAGGGTCGCGCCTTCCGTGAGGTCCGCAAAAGAAAGGAGGGCACCGTCAGCGTAGAGGTCCCCCAGCGTTTCCACGCCCGCATGGGACCAGCTCTCCAGCATAGCGTTCGTCATCACTCCAGTTGCCCTGGGAGTACCCAGCAGGGGGAGTATCGGGGCATACGGTACCGTCGCTCGGGTGAGCCGCAGGCACCGCAGAAAACACCTGCGCGCCACTGCCAGGTACAGCTGAGGGGGACGGGGAGCTTGGGCAAGTGGATGAAACAGAGTGCACACCGGTATCTGAGAGCAGGTGGTAATGTCCGTGGCGGTGTCACCCAGGTTTTTACCACACAGCCATCCCGACACCCACTGCATCTGTGCCGCTAGATAATACAGCTCCATGTTAGGGACTGCCAGGCCCCCCGAGTCAGTGGCCATAAACAACTTCGTCAACGCCACACGGGGTCGGCCTACGTTCCAGATTAGGCCCCGGAGCAGGACTTCGAGGTCCCGAAATACCTTGTTGGGGACATAGGACGGGATGTTGGCAAAGTAATACAGCAGTCTCGGTAGGACTATCATTTTGGCCAGCGCTACACGGCTGGGCACATTCAGGGGCAGAGTCTTCCAAAATCCAATTTGTGCTCAAATGGAGGCAAGCGCTCGCATCAGGTTCCCCTCCAGGATATCCGCAGGGTTACAGTAAATGTGGATTCCCAAGTACCGGAACGTCGTGGGGTACCACTGCAGCCTCTCACCACCGAGATAAACATCGCTCTCGGGCGCGTCCGGGTTAAAGGAATAGGCCCCCGACTTAGACCAGTTGACCCTCAAGCCCGACATCTCCTCGAAGGTGCGGAAAATGTCAATGAGAGATCTTGGGACATTAGTCAAATCTCTGACATAGAGGAGGAGATCATCCGCGTATAGCGAGATCACGTGGAGTCCATCCGCCATCGGGATTCCCCACTCCTCACCCTGGGTCCGGAGGATCGTGGCTAGGGGCTCCATGGCCAAGGAAAACAGCAGGGGTGACAGGGGGCAGCCCTGCCTGGTGCCCCTCTGTACACGGATAGCGTCAGAAAGCAATGTGCCAGTGCGGACCCAAACTGTGGGTCTGTGGTACAATAAGTCAACCATGGTCTCATAGCCACCCCCAGTTTGAATTTCTCTATGACCGCTCTCAGGTATGGCCATTCCACCGAGTCAAATGCTTTCTCGAGGCCCAATACTAGGCACCCCGCTTGTGACCAGTGGTGTCTGGCGTACTCCTGTATACGGAACAAGCGGCGGATGTTATAGGAGGTGTGGCGTGTTGGAACAAAACCATTTTGATCGTGATGCACCTCCGGGCCAGGGTGAAAGCAAGGATTTTATAATCCGTGTTGAGGAGGGCCGGGGGGGGTAAGAGCCCATTTGTGTGCCATCCCTGCCCGGTTTGAGTATGGAAATGAGGTTAGCCTCATTGAGCGTGGGAGGGAGGGAGGAGTTCTCTGCAGCTGCAGCATACATCTTTAAGAGCTCGGGGATGAGTATGTCCGAGCCAGCCTTGTAAAATTCGGCTGGTAAGCCGTCCGGGCCAGGGGACTTGCCGTTGGACAGGTTAAAGATGGCTTCACGGAGTTCCTCAGGAGCAAGTGACGCCCCGAGGTCGTCCTGTTGTGCAATTATCAAATGAGGCAGCGGCAAGGGTGAGAGTTATTCTGCAATGTCAGGATGTGGGTCGCAGAGCCGGGAGCGATATAAGTCTTCGTAGTGGGTCGTGAATGCCTTGTGTATGTGGCGTTGTGTATAGAGTAGCCCCCTCCCATCTACGGGTATCGCCGACACCTGGGCCGCGCGGTCTTCCCGTGCAATCAGCCAGGCCAACAGTCTGCCAGGTCTATCACCCAGGTGGTGCGTGCGGGCAGAGTGCGCAGTAAAATTGAGACTGCGCAGACGTTCCAGGAGGCGCACATGTTCCGTTTTCGCTTCCGCCAGGGGGTCGCCTGTGCCACCCACCGCGTCCCGTACGTGTTCAAGCAGTTCGGTCTCTAGTCGCGTCAGGTCACCCTCCAGCTGTCCCCGCATGTGACCCTGTGTGCCCAAGCAGTGCTCTCGAATCACCACCTTGAAGGCGTCCCACTCGATCTGGGGGGAGGATGCTGTGTCAGAGTTGTCCTCAAAGTATTGGGCAGTTTGCGTGAGAAGGGAGTCGCGGAAAGCCGCATCCAGCAAGAGAGCCGGTTGGAGTCGCCAGGTAGGGATGGGCGGGTGTGGGCGTTCCCATGCAATGGCCAGAATGTCCGGGTTATGGTCCGAGTGAGTGCGGCCCATGTATTGTGCATCTACAACCAATGGGAGGAGGTCAGCGGACACCATAAATCTGTCCAGGCGTACATGCAGGTCATGCGCACCTGAACAGTAGGAATAGGTCCGTGTCATAGGATTGCGTGTCCGCCATGCGTCGTGCAGGTCCCACTGTGTAGCCCAGCTGATCAGTGCTTTCATGGCAGCGTGTGTCGGCGCACCAGTCGGGGTGGGGAGGAACGGTCCAGGGTCGCATCTAAGATGCAGTTATAATCACCCCCCAGGATCCACGGGACCCCATGCCAGGTCGCCAGAGCCGCCGAGAGGCAAGTAAAGAAACTGCCCTGGTCGGTGTTTGGTGAGTATAGAGAGGTTAGCACTATTGGTTGTCCATCTAATCTACCCCGGGCTATCACATACCTGCCGTCAGGGTCTATATGCGTGTCCGTGACCACCCAAGGGGTCCCAGGACGGACCCACAGGAGCGCACCGCGGGCAAAGGAGGAGTACTCAGTGGCGTAGAGTTGCCCACGCCATCTGCGGTGCAGAGCACGCACCTCCGCCTTGTTCAAGTGCGTTTCCTGTAACAGTGCTATATGAAACTTATGGCGCTTCAGATAGGAGTAGATCTGGTACCGTCTCGCCGGTGTGTGCATGCCCCTGACATTCCAGGTACATATCCGAATTTCAGCCATTGTCATCACTTGTGTAAGACCCACCCATGTCATCCAGCCCCAACCCTCCAAGCGGGGCCCCCCACAGAGCTCCCAGTGTCTTCCACACCTCCAGACCAAACACAGCTGCAATCACATTAAAGAACGACCCAGACAGGTCCCAAAGGGTGAGGGTGAAAGGGAAAACATGGAGCCTAGAAGAGGCAATACAATAAGAAATGCCAAAAGGTCGGCTGCATAACATGCCGCCGTTCAAACACTCAAGTGAGCTGTATTAAACTGCTAACTATACAGTTCTAGGGGGTGGTGAGCAATTAGCACAATAGCGATACAACAGTATTGTTCTCAGAGGGGTAATGTCCCACCCCAGACCGGAATAAGGTGGGCCATATCTAACAGGCTTCACCGGGCATCAGCAGATTCAGCGCAGAGGGAGAGTGTCCGTCTGTTGCATAGTTGGAGGGAAAGTTCGTGGGAGGGCACACACCTCCAGCAAGGCCGGGTCGAGGATCGCCAGGCCATCAGCAACCACAAAAGGGGGGGGAAGGTGCCATAGTGGCATAGTTCAAGTGCGTGCAATGTCTGTAAAACGTTACTCACTGCGTCGCGCCAATTCCATCCCTCGTGGAGCAAGGGGGCCCCCCTCGTCCATTGTCGCCAAGCATCACTCATCCCATGACGAGCAGGGAATGCATAGGCTCGAAAGTCACCGCTGTGTGAGTGTTCGGAAAACCCCAAGGGGCCCTCCTCAGCTGAGTAAATCCACTGTCTGTGGCGTGACTTCAGGTGGGTCTGTGGACTGTTGAGAGTCCGGTAGTCCGTAGATTGCTTCGTCGTCACTGGGGAAAGTGCGCGGACTGGCATGTGGGGCAGAGGATGGCGCAGGAGAGCCGCTGATTTCCGTTACCCTGTGCAGTGCGTCTTGTTGTTCCTGCAAGACTAGATCTGCTAGCGGGGAGTGGGTCGCAGTCTCCTGCGAGCAGTGAGGTGTGGGTGATTTGCGTCTGCGGCGTCGCTTCGGCCCCCGGGAGCGCCATCGTGACAGTGCCCTGTGCTCTTCGAGGCGCCTCCTCCACCCCTCCATCCAGCCAAGCTTCAACTTCCTCGGGGCTGGTGAAGAAGTGTGTTTTGTCCTGCGCCACCACTCGTAGACGCGCCGGGAAGAGGAGTGAGTATTTGAGACCCGCCTGCCGTAGCCTGCGCTTCACCGCCAGAAAGGAGTGCCTCTGCCGTTGCACCTGAACTGTGTAGTCGGGAAAAAACATCACTGTGGCGTTGTCTATCCAAACGTCTCCTAGTTTCCTGGACTCTCGCAGAATGGCGCCACGGTCCCTGTAGTTAAGAACGCGAAAGATCAGTGGTCTGGGATTAGATCCCGGGGGAGGGGTCTCGTGGGCACTCGGTGGGCTCGCTCCACCACAAAATGCTGCGATAGTGCGCCATCCGGCAGGAGGTCTCGTAGCCAGTGCTCCACATGGCTCGTGGGGTCCGTCCCTTCCCATTTGTCTGGTATCTCAACCAGTCTGATGTTGTTTCTTCGTGCCCGTCCTTCTGCGTCTTCAGCACGCTCCTCCAGAAATTCAACCCTGTTGAGGAGGTCACGTATATGCTTGTCTGTTTGACTCACCCGGGGTCCCAGATCAGCCACCGTGGTTTCCAATGTGGTAGTGCTGTCCTGTAGTTTCTTGTGGTCGGTCTTGAGATGGGTCAGGTCAATCGCCACACTGTCAATCTTATTTTCTAGGGAGGCGCGAGTCTGCTGGAGGGAGTCTTCCAGACGTTCCATAACAGCCAACACACTATCCAATTTGGTCGTCACTTCAGCATCCATTTTGGGTGTCAATTCAACCTGTTTCCCTTTCATAGATGTACCGCCGGTTCCAGTGTGCATCTTCACCCCTCCAGACATGGGCAAGGCGGTGTGTGTGAGTGGTCCACGGCTCACAGGGAAGGCAGGCCCCGAGGGTGGGCCGCTGCGGTAGCGCAGGAGCAGGCAGGTCACCAGGTCCTCAACTCCCAAGCGACCGGAGGGGCCTGTCTCAGTCACAGCAGGAGCTCCGGCAGGGTGTCCACTCGTTCCCGCCCCGAGGAGATCCTAGTTAGTGGTGGCGCCCGCTTGAACAAAGTCAATAGGATAGGGCAGGGAGGAAGGGTGTTCAAAGGATGTGGCGGCGCACCGGCCGGCAGCGCGGTGCAGGGTGTGGGACGTCTGTACTGCACACTCTGCAGGCTCATGTGAGCAGGACCCCCGATGGTAGTACGTCACATCCAGCAATCATGTGGGCAATCGTGTCTCTCCACCCCACTACATGGCTCGCTGCTGTGGCCAATGGGCAGGGAAGGTGATTGTGTGGCAACAGTCGGGGTTGGTACACCGGTGTGCAGCAAGGGAGAGCACCCTTCTCAGTGCTGCAACTTATCCCAGCAGTGTCAATGTCCCGGGGGGCCACCAGTAGCTCATGCCTGCCAGTCAATCATCCCCGCCAGTCCAGGCTCCTCACCTCACAGGGGATTATGTCCCCCAGCAGTCCACAGTTGGGTGTCTCTGCACGTGTGGTGCTCCACGTGGCCCCCAGGGTCAGGCACGTGGGAATGCAGCGTGGGGTCAATTAGGCAGCTACCTCCGGGCGCAGATCCCGTTGGCATCAATGACGCAGCGCATCCCCCTCCGGTACCTCCGGGTGCGTGCTCGGTGTCTGTGTTGTGGCGAGTTCCCAGTGGAGTTTGCTTAGCGCCGCTAGAGCCTCCGCTGTCCTGCAGAGCGGCCGTTGGGTGTTTCCTCCTCACCGCCCCAGCAGCGCTACAGCCTCCCGCCACGTGGAAAGCAGGTGAGGGCGCCCAGGTGCGGGTGGGGCTCACCACAGCAATCCAGTGTCCAGGGCGATGGGAGTTGGCCGGATGAAGGAGTAGGGCACTGTACAGGCCGCAACACTGGGCCCAGCGGTTCCGCCTGGGCTCCGGTCACACATTGTTGGGCTCACTGGGCCCAGCTCAATCACAGCCGCAGTGGTCGATGGGGTTGCATCTCCCCGCCGCAGGCTCGCAATTGTCCCCAATTGTCGCGGCGGGCGCGTGATCCCACCGGTGACAGTAAGGCTAGGAGGATAACGTCTCCCCCATGGGCCCCGCACAGTCCGGCAATTGCCTCCTCTCGCTAGTGGCCGGTGCCTCTTCCACTCCTCCGATGACACTCCTGTCTTCCACAGGGTCCCGTACCAATGGACAATCGGTACCACAGGGCAGCAACAGGAGCAGTGTGGCCCGCGATCGCAAGGCCAATCTTCCGGGGCCCACCTCCGAGTGCCGGGCGACTCCTCTGCGTCTCCTGTAGGCCGCACTGGCGGGCCCAGCGGCAAGCCGCAGACCACGGCCTCTCATGCCCGCTCGCGCTGGGCGGTTTAGCTGCCTGCATGGCCACAGTCAACCAGGCAGTGCCGAAGCGGTCTCTGGTCAACAATGTGCCACAAAATCGCTGAATGCGAAGAGTGTGGCCAGTTTGTCGTTTCGCCTCAAGTTTCGGCCAATTCAGAGGAAGTATTACGGATAATCGGCCCAGGGAAGGGGAGCTCAGGATGGAGCTCTACCCAGTTGCTGCTGCCACCATTGCGTGCCAAGCCACGCCCCCCAAGTGTGTTCACTCATGCCTACACAGTGCATTGTTCGAGGCGCCAGTATCTGAGTTGGCAACAGCTGCATATATGTTATGGCTTGCACGTGCGCTGATCAGTGCGAACAACAGCTACGGTGTTGATGTAACCTTGAAGGCCTCGGCACTCACTGTTCAGATTAAGCTTAGGAAGCAAGTCTAGCAATGTAGAAAAACAAGTTATTCTCATGTGAAACAAAACACTCAGCCTAACTCTAAACAATAGCTAAAGTATGTGCCGTGTGCAAAAGACAGCAAAAGGTAAAATGGTGTTTAAACTTCTAATAAGCTCATGCTAACTTAACACTGTATGAATGCAAGGCTCAGCCCCACTACACCCTCCCTTGATCGGAGCACGGACAAGTAATGGGGGCAAAGCAGGAACGCAGAGTTCAAGTACAAGAGATAGAATGAAGTTCAAATTTGCCATAATGGAAAAACGGGAGCAAACTCCGAAATCTGAAAATACTCCAATTTAGTTATTACTTGTGAGTACAGTAAAGTCAATAGTCCAGAAAAAATAAAAATAAAAAAAATCCGATGTCCAACATGTGACGTCGGTTGTGAAAAAGAGAGAGAGAAGGACATGCATCTCACTCCAACTGTGTATATGCACAGTACGTTGCAACAGCCTCCAATAGGAAGTCATTGTTCTCATCTGAAAACATTTCAGCCATCCAATTTAGTAATGGGAATGAACATACATGTTCCTCAATAACTAGAGCCTCTAGTACCATCAGAGGACAACTCGGGTTTACTTCAATATAACTGCGTGCCAAGAATTAATGCGCCGCTGCAAAAATATTCCAACGTCCCAGGACTCCATTCATCGCGGCAAAGGCCATAATCCCGCAGCCAGAACAAAGCAATTCATGAGCAACTAATGGGCTCATCAGTTGATCATAATCTGCGTTGGAGACACCGTACTGCAGTGACACAAATCGAGAGCCCATTTGAAATCGCAGCTCAAGCAATGAAAGACAGGCTGGACGCATGTGAAAAGGAAAATCAAAACTTCAAATTCAAATTCAAATTTGCTTTATTCGATAAAACAATTATCATAAAAGCATACTACATATATAAAAATCACATTTTAAAATCTAAAAAATGGAAAAAGCAAATTCATCATGTATATAAAAGTTTTTGTACAATTTTACAAAAATAGACATATAGTTAAGACCATAATGTAAAAACTATAAAAAGACAGGTCAAGCAGCAATCTAGAATCGGTAGATTACTGAGGTAGTGAAGATCGGAGCTTGTGTCTTATTATCCAAGCATAGCCCAGGTACTTGGCCACTCCACAAACCAGAGTTAAAGAGGCAGTGTCGGCTTTTAAAATACGTAGTGCGACACGGTAATTCGTGCAACCAAGTTCTTTGCATACTGGTTTGAGCCATTTAGCCCTTGCCGTCCTGTACGCAGGACACGCAAAAAGAAAATGAGCAATGGACTATTTGGGAGCAGCACAGCCTGAGCAAGATTCCGATGGTGTATTGGATCTATTCCATGCTGCGGTCATGCTGATGAGTGGGAGCGTCCCTACTCTCAACTTCAAAAACAGAGCCCTATCCCTAGTGATTTGTATAAAATCTAGATAGGGTTCAAGTCTTGGGGTGGATTTATGCTTGAAGAACTCCTCAGTAAGTCTCCCATGTTTGGGGTTGCATATCTCTCTATTCTGTACCCATTTCCAGTAGGCATTTTTAAGTTCCTGCTTGGTCGGTGGGATCTGGCTGGCCCAAGCCTCCCCGAACCCAATGTCAGCTAGTAGCTGCCTAAGATCAGTCAGCCATCGAACCCTATTCCCTGTATCAGCTAGTATCTCTTTGCTGAGTGCTGCTGCATAGTTGGCGAGCTCTGGGACCCTTCTAGTGCGGGCCCAGAAGAGTAGTGGGCGAAGACGTGCAATATCCTGGATAGAACGCCTTCCCATATCATAGTATAGAGGTTTTAGCAGAGTAGATATCGGGAGGGAAACAAGATCTCTAAAAAATTTGTTCTTCGATTTGACAAGTTCCCCCACATTTTCAAAGCCCCATAATTCCGCCCCATAGAGGGCCGAAGGCAATGCTTTACCCTCGGATACCGCGAGTGCAGGGGCTACTGGTCTGCTCGAGGAAAGATGTTGCTCTCGTGCTTTGGCCCCCAAAGCCCGTTTGTGACTAAGGAGCATTTTGGGTAAATGGGAACTCCATCGCATATCATTGGAGACCCGAATTCCCAGATAGTCAAAAGACTCAACAGTGTCTAGTATGGTATCGTTTAGGGTAATATTGTTTCTAAAGCGTTTGGAAGGATTGATTGCCATGAGCTTTGTTTTGTTCGTATTTTTTGTCAGCCCGTGGGATTCACAGCAGGAACTAAACCTATTTACAAGTTTTTGAAGGCCGCCTGGTGTTTTGGAAATCAGAAGAGTGTCGTCGGCGAAGAGGAGCGTTGGTGTTTTTTCCCCTGCCAGAACAGGGGCATCTGCCGGGTCCTCTCTATGGTGGCTTACCACCCCGTTCGTATATAAAGAGAACAGGGTGGGGGCCAACACACACCCTTGGCGTACGCCTCTATTCACTTCGACCCTCTCTGTCAGTTGGCCCTGTGTACCCCACCTAACTCTGACATAGTTATCCTTATGCATACGTTTGACAAAATCAAGGATCTGGGGAGAAATTCCCATTTCTTGTAACACCAACCAGAGCTTGTCCCGTGGCACTAAATCAATGGTGGTTTTTAGATCAATAAAGGCCAGGTACAAACTGCCTGATTGTCACGACTTTTCAATGAATCAGAAAAAATCTAAAGATCTGGTCCATTGTGCCAACATTTTGCCTAAAACCTGCTTGGTAGTGGGTGAGAGAATTTTTTCAACCTCAATCCAGGGCCTTATCCTCATAAGGAGAACCCTACCCACCACCTTCTGGATCACATTGATTATGCGGATCGTCCTGTAGTTGGCCGGATCCTTCCTATCTCCTTTTTTATAAATTGGGACGACCTCGGCTCCTCTCCATGAGTCGGGGATTGCAGGCCCCCTGGCGATTGCATTAATTAAAGATAGAATAAACGGAGCCTAGGGCTTCGGGTCGTGCAAAAGAAGATCACCAGGGAGGCCGTCAGGGCCCGCAGCTTTTCCAGGAGAGATGATATTTATTGCTAATTGTACCTCATGGAGACCAAAACAATCTAATAGAGAAAGTGGTAGGGCGAAAGTGATGTCAGCCCCCATGTAGACTGTAGGGAACCCTTCATTGCCAGAGCATAGTTTGGTGAAATGTGCTTGCCATATCTGCCCAGTAATGTGATTTGGAATAGGATCTGTTCCTTTCCTCTCTCCCCTTTTGAGTAAATCCCAGAATAAGGTTGAATTCCTCACTTTGGATACATATTTAAGTTCTTGCCAGTGGTCCTCGTTCCAACTACGTTTTGCTTCAGCAAGCGTCCTATTATATACTTTCCTTGCTGATCGAATCACCGTGGGGACTTTCCTTTTAAGCGCTTCAGTCAGAGCCTGCCTCTTCGCCCTTCACAGTTGTGTATACCAAACATTTGTGGTCCGCACCAGACCTCTATTTGGACCTTGTTTCCCTTCGACAAAAAAAAAGGATCCTATCCTATCTGTTGTTTCGGAATAGATTGCAGGGAATTGCGGTAAGCTCTCCGCTTCTCTAGGCAGCCCTTCAAACTCCATGATCTTTTGATCCAGAATTTCCCTAATGCTTGAGATTTTAAATTTATGCTGTGACACTCTAAGCCACTTGAGCCTTCTATTGCAATGTGTGGGAATTACTTCTTTTGTGGATATTGAAGAAGTTATGGGTGCGTCTGAGATAGAGGTTGACCAGACATTATTCATTTGGAGACAGAGCAGGTTGTGGTCGCTTACAGCGTTTGGTTTAACAACCATATCCAAAAGGTCCCTCCATAGACAAACATCAATTAAAATGTAGTCAATGCTGGAGGGGGAACTTATCCTATTAAAGGTGTTGGAGCCCATGAGATCAGATCGCGCCCTCCCATTTACAGCTCTAAGGTTAAATTCCGGGGTGAGCGCATTCATTTGGACTGCCATCTGCGACCATTTTTTAATTGAGGCTCGATTGAGAGGCGGGATATCCCATTTACTATCCTCCGCGATAGTTTCCAAAAGGTCATCTGTACTCAAGGGTTCATATGCGCAGTTCAGGTCACCAGGTACTATGATATTGGAGCTCGGGAGAGTGTTGGTCAGCTCTTGCTCCAATGCAGATATGGTTGAAGATATTTGACCTCCCACAGTCCCCCCAGCATATACTTTGAAAAGCTCTAATATTCGTCCATTTGGTGGCCCTCTAATAGTCAGATGGAGAATGTCCGGGGACAGACAGGTGTGTGTTATAACTGACCAATACAATGAAATACTAATCCAGATTATTAAGCCCCCAGACGGGCGGCCCTTACCTATGCTAGTGGCTGGCACAAAGTAGGAGGTATAGCCAGATTTATGTATGGGAACTAGGCACCAAGTCTCCTGGAATAAACAAACGTTAAAGCTCTCAACGTACTCGTTCCAGTCAGGCAGCAATACATTCTTCTGAAGCCCCGCTATGTTCCAAGAAAGAAATTTAGGCACATTTATATTTGGCATAGCGACTGGAACTTCGCAACATGGAATACAACCCTGAGAGCAAAACTGGTTGTCAGGCAGTGCCTCTCCTGTGCTTCTTACATAGGAGTGGTATTCAAACTTGGCATAGTTTTCCTTCTGCTAGCTACATTAAATTCAATAGCAATGGTCTAGTTTAGGCCCCTATTTAGTCAGTCGACCACGTTGAGACCAGACTCATCTCCTAGCGTCCCTAGATCTTCCTGACCTCTTGGCCTAGGTGGTGACGAGAGAGGAAAGCATCCTATTTGGATGGCAGAGGACTCTGGGGCAGAAGTGCGGAACTCTAAGGCCAGCAAAATTGACATCTGTCAGGGTCAACTCTATGGAATCCAAATGGGAATTGTGCGATGTGAGCCTCCTTGCTCTGACAAGGTCATCCCGGATTATAGGCCTACAGCCCCGCATATGGCGTATCCAATGCACTGCTTTATTTCGCAGGGACTCGTTGCTCTCAAATCCATGCCTAGTAGAACATTTTGGGACTTTGACCATATATATTTTAGGGGGATTATCCCCCCGCAGGGTAGACAAATGGTTTTTATAGACCCCAGCCTGGATGTTCATGGCGAGAGGAGGGTGTTGGTGATGAGAGGTTTTGTCGATGTTAGAGAAACTGGGAGGGGCCCTGATGATTTAATCGCTTCAACAAAAGATTTTTTTTTTTGTAATTGGAAGTGACGCTCTGGGGATAAGGGCCTTTGCCCATTTACTAAAGTGGGATGTACTAAATCAGGACGGTGAATCTGGGAGCAGGTGGCTGGAGGAGAAGACTCAACCCTATGGTTTAGCTCCATCACCAGTCTCCTTAATGACTCCACCTCCCTTTGTAATAAACCAACAATCTGTGTCGTCCTTGTTTAAACCTGCACAATTACACTTATGTGGTGAATCAGTAATAACACTAAACATTGGTTCACATGGTGCGGGGAGTGGACTTTCTTCATCAGGTATTTCCAATTCAGCAAATTTGTTAGTACAAATGATAGAAGTTATCTCCTTGTCTCCCTCCTGTCCTCCTAAATCTGCTGAGAGACATGAATCTACAGATGAAAAGGGGGAAGCCTCTAGGGTCGGTTCCTTAAGCTGGTCGGGTATTGGCCAGACTGGATGTAGCCGGATGTTTCTCATGGCTTCCTGAATATTGATGGAATTACTCTCTTAGTTTTGCTAGCAGATAGCTCCTGTGGATTGTTGCTGGGCATGTCTACAGCAGTGGTTTTAGCCACTACGATCTCTTCACAGTCGCTAACTATCGACTCTATCCTATCTAATACACAATTGCTGTTTGTGTGCCTTATATTCTTAGCCTTTTTCCCTTTCTTGCCCCCAGAGGAACCACCTGAGCTGTCCCCCCTCCCACCCTCCATTGATTTCCTCTTGCCCATAGCGGTGACTATGAGTCCTCAATATAAGGTAGAAATAAGCAATGAGCATGTAATAAGTGTTAGCATGTGTTTTGGAATAATGAACAATAAAAGAAGTAGCAAGGGGAAAATAAAAAAATATATATAAAAAGCCTTGTAATTGGAACAAAGTAACTTAAGTCCAGCAAGTGAAATGTCAGAGGGGTGGCCTTGCCCTGCCTCTTTTGGGCAATGACAGGCAAGGACGGGCCCACCCTTGGCCCGGGCTTCGCCCGGCGTGCGCCCGTGTGCGTTCCGCGAAGCGGGTGGCGCGAGCATCTAAGTATCCGGTGGTGGTGGGAGGTGCTGGAGGAGGCAGCTGGTGTGCCCCGCTGGATCCTGGGCTCGGTAGCCCTCTGCACACAACAAAAAGGAGCCCCCAACTGAGTTGCAAGCGATGCGTCACCCACAAAGCGGGTGGCGCGAGCAGCTATGTATCCGGTGGTGGTGGGAGGGGCTGGAGGAGGCAGCTGGTGTGCCCCGTTGGATCCTGGGCTCGGTAGTCCTTTGCACACAACAAGAAGGAGCCCTCAACTGAGTTGCAAGCGATGTGTCACCCCGAAAATCGAAACAATAATCCATAAACTGCACTCAATGTAGCCAGAGGCAGCACTCCATAGTAATCAAGCATTTGGTTGCGGAGCAGCAACAGCCGAGGCAAATCGTCTCGTGGCACAGGATATGCATCCATTCTGAAATAAACAAAGCAGTAGAAGCACTCTAGCAACCAGAGCGAGCATCAAGGGAAATCCAATAAAGAGGCTGGAGAAAAACGAATGAAAAAATGCCGGGAACACATCGAATATAGTTTGGAAGGAAGTCACAAGGCCACTACTATCAACCTTTAAAAAGTGAACCAGCCCTGTGGTCGAGGAGGCATTAAAGATAGTGTGAATTAACTCCCCGAAATAAAGGAGAAGATCCGTATTTAATAAGGCATGCACTTCTGTGCGGGTGTTTGCCACGTGAAGGACAAATGTCTCACATGCAGATGTAAGGGCGAGTTCTTTCTGGGACAAAAAAGCTCTTATTCGACTCATCTTGTTGAACTCTGCTTTCAAGGTCGGAATCAATGGCCAGATGGAAACATCCAGCTTCCCATGTGGGGGAGGAAACATTACATATTTACAACAAACTACACGTTGGGAGACCGCAACGATGTAAGGAATTCCAGCCACCATCCCACAACAATCTTCATTATTTAAAAGCAAATAAGTACCGTTTGCTAGTAATGTGAATGTGGGTGTGATAGCAGGCATCGGTGTACCTTTTAAGACACAGGCCAAATTAGGTGCATTTTGATTACACGAGACATGCAATTGAATGTTTCTACACACTAACGAGTGATCAGGTGTTGTTGTGCAATCTTCACCATTCAAATAAACCTCTATTCCCTCCCTCAGGCACCTCTAGGTAAATGGTAGTGACCAAGCTTCATGGAGATAAGCGGTGCCTAGAGGTTCATACCTGCCAATCGCATAATGCTTCATGCATGCTTCGAATTTGAACAAAGGAAAAGGTAATGTCATTAACTCATGGACGAGCCACACAGCAGAATTTGTCTCGGCCACAGAAAACGGCAACGGTTCTAACTTTTCAATATGTAACATAGAAAAAGTTGCATATTTCATAGACATAAATTGCTGTTTGTCAGTCAAATTAAAAGGGGCAAACAAAGAGGACGTGTTCATGTAGTCCCAAGGCATCTTCCCAGTCTTTAACGTTTGTAAAGTCCATGCAATCTGCATAATGGAATGCAATTGATTTTGACCACGGTAAAAAACAGAGACATCTTCTTTCACAATATCAACAACAGACAAAACAGTATTATCTAATGTGTAAATACGGTTAGAAGGCGTGTTGTAATCTACAACTGCTAGCACTTTTTCTAAATTTGCTTGATCTACAGCTCTTAAATGGGAATCAGCCTCAATCTGGGACAGTTTCCAAACTTCGTTGTAAATAGAATATATCCACCTTTTGCACCTGCCGGAAGCAGGGTCCTTGACAAAGTCATTCAATTTAGACAAATGAAGCTTAACTGATGCTAAAGTGGAGTGTTTGAGCCAATTCTGACACAGCTTGGCTACGGAATAGGTAGTTACAGAATGGTCACTCTCAAAACGGGGATCCACCCTAACCTGTGTGTAGCCGGGGCTAACCCCAGAAAACAATGTTGGCAAGAATCAGCACTTCTGTGCCACAACAATCAACCCTTAGGATCCAAACTGGATACATTAAAAGTAGAATTCAGCAACAGGGTCTGTAATTCTCTGATAGAAATACTGGTGTTATTATCCCATCCGGGGTACCTTTCCAACTCTGGAAAAGAAGGAGCATTTAATTTTTTAGTAGTGGCCAATCCAAAGCAGGTGGTTTGTGAAATAGTCGAATTCAAAAACAACATATGGTTTGGGATGAGACATGCACGATGCAAAGCCTCTGTGCCTTACACTTGCCAACTTTTAGAACCCCAAACAGATTTAAAATCAATAGTATCTTTCCACAATTCATAGCCCCCAATAGCCAATTGGTCAAGAAAGGACTTAGAATATAACAATTTTGTGTGGGTAAGTCTAACTTTGGAAGAGGACTTTTGGGTTATCTTAAAATAAAATGCATTAGAATTTGACTGATTAAAATCAGTAAAATAAGTGAATCTCTTTAAAAGAGAACTTAAGCTGCCTTCAATAGGGGCGGGGCAATGTGCCCATTGCGTATAATTGTCTATACTCCTCTTTGTGTTTGCTTTATGCAGGTAGTGATTTCCATAGTGTTGATAACAGAACAAATCACCATAATTAGCCGAATCTAAATATAAATCCTCAAAACAAAGCCTCTACGGCTTGAACATCCCAATCATCAGAGCGTATATTTTGTTTAATCACATCCCCCATAGAAACTCTTAGTATGTTTGGGACATTTATAACCTCTGTGGGACCATGAATCTGAAATTTAACAGCATCCCATACAATACAATCTAAGACGGGCCAAGCAGTAATATTTACAAAAGTCAGGTCCCTCTTCAATCTGTGTGATGAGGAATGGGGTGCCAATGTTCCATTAATTAGTCGAACAGCAGTCCTCTCTTCATCGTTATGTCCAGTCACATGACAGAAAAAATACACCACAAAGCCAATTGACATAAACAATTTTTTTCTAAAAAGCACCAACCAAATGTAAGTTCAAGGAGAAATCAAAATTTTTTTTTAAACCATGTTGCAAAAACAGAAAGTTTTGTAGGGGACTTCGATGTGGTAGAGTTAGTGTCAAATGAAAATCTGGACTCAGTTGCCAAACAGGTTTGTAAATCGGGCATCGACAAGTCTGTGGGGTAAGTATACTCAGTATCATCAAGATGAACATCAGGTGGGTTATTCAATAGAGGATTTGAAACTGCAGGCATCTCGAAGGCAACGTCAGGCCTGTTGTTAGGAGCCGGAGCCAAACCAGAATTTCTCAGTATCGATGGACAAGAGACCACAGGTGTCATACTAAGAAGAATCGGCCACTCTGTGTAATTTGACATTGTCAATGGAGATGTACCTTTTTTCCTTACGACCTGGAAGAGGAGGTAAAACGGCTGTTCTTGTGCCGTGCACGCCAAGGACAGGAACTGGAGCTCGATATGAGGGGACAAACTCTTTCTTGTTCTCGACCTTCTCTCGGACCAGTTCTCTCACTCGGGCTAGCCAGCCAACTACTGGAATCTGCAACGCAGCATCAGATGTGGAGGGCTTGTGTTCCTTTGCAAGACTGTCTCGCGTCGAGTATGTAAAACATTACAATGTTCATCTACATCAAAGGGGGCAGCTGCCGCCGCCTGGTCTAGACCTTCAAGGTCCGGGACAAACATTTTGATACCAAGAGCATCTCAAATGGGGTCCGCCCACTCAGAGACCTTCAAGGGAGATTATTAAGTGCACGCTGAATGCCATTGAGATGGGCTAGCCAGTTCCGGCCGGTACCTATAATCTTAGCTGTCAAGGATTGCTTTAAGTCACGATTCATCCGCTCCACAACACTATTAAACACAGGCCAGTATGGAGACAAATATTTGACCTGGACCCCCAATGAACTCAAGGCATCCTTGTACGCCTTAGAGACGACCGCTGGACCCTGGTCGGAATGGAAGGTGCCACACGCAAAAATTCCCACAAAGACACGCAAATCCCTTATGACAGTTCGGGAATCAGCACTTTGGTGGGGCCACATCCATACAAAGCGCGTGCAAGAATCAACTGCAACTAAGATGTACTTATACGCAGTATCTGAAGAAAAAGGACCACAGTGATCCAAATAAACACAACTAAGTGGTTTATTGGAAATGTACAACTGTGTCTGGGGCGGACGCGTAGCAGTCGAAGGCTTGATCTGCTGACAAATGTCACATTGAAGGACATAATCACGCGTCTGTTTATACAGTCCGTCCACCAAAAACTCTGTTGTAGCTGAGATACAGTAGCCGAAACGCACGCATGAGAAGACGCAACACCCTTGTGGGCAGCCGTAATCAGTGCTGACCTGCTGTCCGCGTTGGGAATCATTCTGTCACCAACGTCTGGTATTTTCACATAAGGAACTTTATCAGGACTTAAATGATAAGAATACTTTGAAGGAAATCCAGTAGGATATTTACTTCCCTTCTCAGTAGCGGCAATTGCTGCCAAGATGTCATCATCAATTTTACTTTTGGAAGTGTAACTGCTGCAACCAAATATGTTGAAACTGCTGTCTTCGCGGCCTCATCGGCCAGACTATTGCCAACAGCGTGAACTCCCACATGCTGATGACCAAGAGTATGAATTACATACACGAGTGGCAGTTGCTCTTTAAGTTCAGCCACTCGAACCCAGATCATTTTATGTTTTATTGTGCTACCTTTGGAGTCACAATAGTCGTTCTGAGTCCAAAAGAACAGATTGTCATTGTAAGACTGGACACAGTAGTAGGAGTCACTCACAATAAGAGAAGTCACACCAGGATCTGCGTACTCCAGTGCAAGCAACAGAGCACGGAGCTCTGCCAACTGGGCAGTACAGTCCCCTAATGTCTGTGTATGTACGACATCGGACTTGAACTCGCCATTCACCATGGTACCAACCACAATTGCACAAGCTGAGAAGTATGCATGCTTAGACCCATGCGCAATTTGCGCTGAACCATCAGTGTAAATGATACAATGGAAATCCTCCAAAGGGCGCATAGCCAAAGAGGCAGGATGAACAAATTCATACTGCAAAAACTCCTGCGAACGTAAGGAGGCATACAAAATTAACGTGACATCCAGAGACGTCAATGATGTTGCCCATTGTATCCACTGAGGGTGCAAAGCTTTAGAATTGGGTACACTGGCTTTCGTCACTGCCTCCAAGGCAGGATACGGGATAACAACCAACATGCGTTTTCACTGCGACAATGCGCGTTCCTTCAGAATCGCCATTTGCACTGCTGTCAAAACTTTTTCCACAGTGGAAAACTGCATTTCAGCCGAAGAGTACAAGTGTGACTTGTAAGCGATAGGTACTGTGTCACCTTTGTTAAAAGTAAGGTATGTGAATCCCACCGCCCCAGGGACGATTCTTATCACAAGGTTGGTGTAGTTATCACGAGTCAGTAAGAATTTAGATTCTAGCAGATCAGCCTGCAAGGATTGCAAAACGGCTGAATATTCAGGCAGCCAGCACGATTTGGTAAAAGTTGGGTGTATCAAAGCATATAATGGCTTGATACATTGGGCATATTCAGAATATAAGTACGCCCAAAATTCAAAAATCCCAGCAAGGATTGCAATTTTTTCAGTGTGGTAGGAGCGCGCAGTTGTGCGCATTTCTCTAAGAAGTGAGGAGCCAATCCTCGGTCTTCATTGTTGAGCTCATAGCCCAGGAACAATACTGTGTACTTTGCAATGTGAGACTTCGCGAAATTAAATTTGTAACCGAAGTCCGCAAAATTACAAGTTATGTGGTCAACGCGGCACAGATGCGCCCATATATCGTCGTCTGTGAGATAAATGTCATCCACATAAGAACACTCATCTGGGTCGATTCTCATTAAAAGAGAAACTATACAGGCAGCAAACACACCTGGACTATTCTTGTAGCCCATAGCCAAACGTTTAAATTTTTTCTGTGTGCCACCACTGGTAAAAGCGGTCCATTGACAACTTAAATCTGAAAGATTGTGGGGGAAAAAACATTGAATATGTCAAGTGTGGTTTTAAACCTTTTACGCACAAGACCATCCACCAGGGCAGAGCGGTGGGTATTCTGTACTGCACATGTATGGCAATGCGAGTTTAAATGCCGGTAATACAATAACAAACGGTAAGAACCATCAGGCTTGGTCACAGTACAAAGATGATTATTCATCGGAGACACACAAGTTTCAATCACACCTTGATATTCCAATTGTTGAAGGATTTCTGCGACCGAAGCTTTCACTTCACACCACATGGGATATTGATGTTGAGGCTGTGGCACAGACCGTAAGGGAATTTCATGTTGGGGGGAGAAATTATCCCAACCACAGTGAGTACGGTACAAAGCAGGTGCAAGGGCCTTAGACCACTCTTCTGCAAAATTCAGCGCATGCTCCTTTGACACGGTGTGCGAAAAACTAGGGAGGAATACCTCCTCCCCTCTCGGAGCTGCGAGAACAAAAGGTATGGGTCAGTCAGCCTCCGCTAACAAACTGTCATACGTAGTTGTAAGATTTTCTAAAAATACCCCTTTTATGGTACCTTGTATGTCACCTTCAATTAAAAGGTCAATTTCAAAAAGCCTTTCAGGGGGAGCTACTCTAGTATCAGCTGTCTCAACAACAACAAATTTGTCAGTCGCTGTCACCTTCAGTAGTGGACGCAGGGCCTCTCGAACAATGGTAATCTCCGCCACGCTGTCCAACACCATCAGCGCCCACGTCTGAATCTGAAGCTGCTTTCTCACTATCTGTGGCATATCTCGCTGTTTTTCTGAAACTGGGGTCTTTTTCTGTGAAGAATTGTCCTCCTTGCCTTTTCTGTCTTTTGAGCGGGGTTGGTCGTGAGTCTGCGGGCCACCCCGTCCTCTGCCGCCGCCTCCCCCACAGGACGATGAGGCCGATGTGTCCTGTAAAGAACGAGGAGAACGTTGATCAGGAACCTGAAAACGGTCAGTCGACTTAATTGTAGCGCGGTTGCGCAAGTCATAAGAGCGCTCAGTAGATGTAGGCACTGGTGACGCGGGACAGGACTCCTGTTTCTGTCGTTGTTTTCCCTGTTTCTTGTTTTTGTTCCAATTTTGCTTTGGAGCTGTGGGTTGATCGTCTTTCTCAGACTTCGACCCCTCTGGTTTTTTTTTTATCCTTGGTAGAAAAGTGCTTGAGACCTAAACTATTACGGCCTATGGTCCTTTAAGCTGCCGTAATAATTCTCGGTAACTGAAGGGGTTTATCGGCATCGGGGACATCGCGCAAAGCATTAGACACTTGGAAGTTTACCGCATCTCCCTTAATATTAGAAAGAACGAGATCGGAAACTACGTCAAATGAGCCAACGAGTCTCATTCCCAATTCAACCGGAGGTTCAGGTCCGTGTTCATCTTGAACATGTTTAATGACCGTCGGAAGGACAGCCATTGATGGAGTGCCGTAGCACCTTGTGTACACTGCCGCAAAAATTCTACCCCATGACTCGCAGTCACCGGCTTCCGGTACCAAGTCCTTGGGTAAACTAATTGTAAGAATCCTGTGTTTTTCTACGGGACTCAAATTAGGAAAAACTGCCTCCAGCTGGTCAAATTTCTTGGCAAGCCAGAAAGGCATATCCTCCTTATCCTGTGGACTCTTGCCCATAACCGCATTAACCATGACGGGACTAAGCTTCATCCCGCTCCGTCCAGCTGGAAGTGCCGCAACACCAGGGGCCCCGCCCTGGAAATTGCGGGTAACATATTGAACAAAGGCCCTAATAACTCCAATTGCGGAGGTATATAGGAGCCTCCAGTCAGCAACGGGGACTGCCCCTGCACGAGGATGCGGGGTAAATCCGGCCAAAACAGGCCAAGCCTGGAATGGTCAAAAGACCTAATTTAATCACCTTAAAACTGTGGGGAAGGGCGCCATTAAACCAAACGCGGTGCTGCCATGCAGAAATCTGTATTTCCTGTGTCCTATAAGGAACATATGCGACGGGCACAGCTGTGAGAGAATAAGTGTGAAACACCTGAGTAGCCGCATCCACAGCAGGAAATGTCACCCATGAGTAAGAAATCTCCAACGGGTAAGCTATCTCAGCACTCACTACGAAAATAACCGCCATGCCCTCCAAGGCGACGTTATAAGCCTGCAAATGATTGGGGACCGCAATGCGACTATGCTGCGGTATGTCAACGTCACCCATAACGACACAGACAGAATAGGTACAATGCAAAACAATGTAGCACAACTGGGTAGTAATTCAAAAGGAGACCGTTTTGAAAGATTCAAGCTTGAAAAGGCCTTTGTAACTATAGGTTGGTTTATCCGTAACCACTGTAAACCGGAAACAATAGTGAAGGGGTTAAGGACTGATATAAGCACTACTCAAGCGTCATGAAATAAGACCACCACCGTTGGGCACCATGTTGCTGGGATTCTGCTCAGACACAGAACAGTGCACAGAGACTCAGGACCTCAGTGAATTAGGGTGTGCCAAAACTCACCTTAGTACCCAAAATCCCCTACCAGACTAGCATCAGTGTCTCATTAGCTCTTCGTCCTATAGCAAAGTAACCAATGATTAGACAACCCAGAACATGCGACTTAGGATACCTCAGGTAAGGTGGGAAACATGAGCACTCTTTCGTTATACTCTCATACCAGTCCAGAACAGGGAGTAAAGGGAGACACGTGCAAGTTTAAAATATTTATTTTAACGCCGTGATCTCAGGTACAGCATCTGAGCTAAAACAAGCAGACATATGATAAGAATTAATATTGTGAGTATGGTTACTATTCCATAAAATACAAAGGGAGAAAGCATGTTATAATGCAAAGTGGAAACAGGTTAAATATATACCTATATTTTACCCTCCCTTGCCAATAGGTTATTTTATAACTAAAGAAGATCTCTTAGGCTTGCATAGGCGAGCCCATACCTCAAAGATTAGCAGGAGTGAATCACATCGAGTTCTGCACATGCTCTCAGCATACAAAAGTTCTTCAAGTTTGCTCAATCATGCCTACACAGTGCATTGTTAAAGGCGCCAATATCTGAGTTGGCCACAGCTGTATATATGTTATGGCTAGAACGTGCGCTGGTCAGTTCGAACAACTGCTACAGTGTTGATATAACCTTGAGGGCCTCGGCACTCACTGTTCAGACTAAGCTTACGAAGCAAGTCTAGCAATGTGGAAAAAGAAGTTATTCTCATGTGAAACAAAACACTCAGCCTAACTCTAAACAATTGCTAAAGTGTGTGCCGTGTGCAAAAGACAGCAAAAGGTAAAATGGCGTTTAAAATTCTAATAAGCTCGTGCTAACTTAACACTGTATGAATGCAAGTCTCAGCCCCATTACACCATTTAAGCATTGTGCTTTCCAAGCCCATTCTCTGTTGAAGAGTGTTAAGGAGAGTGTTGTGAATAACAGTGTCAAAGGCTGCAGACAGGTCTAGAAGAATCAGAAGACAAGACTCCCCCAAATCGAGTATATGTAGCGCCTCGTCGATCACTTGCAGCAAGGCTGTTTCGGTGCTGCAGTTTTGAGTGAAACCATACTGCAAAATGTCAAGAAGATTATTATCCTTAATATGTAGGGAAAGTTGCTTCGCTACACAATATGGCGAATTCTACTGCTTTCTTGGGGAATCGTCAGGCTTGATGGTTGAGGGAGAGCAGTTTGGATTTTTGATGAAGTCAGAATAGTTTTTTGGGTCTGATTTTTGCTGAGTCGAGGAGGGTTCTGGAGGGTGATGCTTTTTCATGGAAGATGTGTTTGTGAATTTTTATCTTGTTGAACGTAGAATAGAAAGTTTAGTGGTGGATGGAGATTGTCCCCATTGTTTCTCCAGGATTCTCAGGTTCTTCCTTTCTTCCTACAATGTTACGTGTGGTATTCCATGTTTACTGCTCCCCTGTGCTATGTTTCCCTTTGACTTTGTAATGCTTCAATTTTGCTATTGTGACTCAAATTACGGCCTCTCACACTGTTCCATTCTTCCGTTGGGCAGTTGCCTGCTGGACTCGGAGGGAGAGGGAGCTCGCTGTCATTGGTTCCTGTACTTACAGGAATAAAGTTAATGTTGGTGTTCCTACCTCATGACCTTTAGAGCTTTCTTCTTTTACCCCACCACATTTTGGTACCAGGAGTGGGGTTGCCTGTCCTTTGACCCTCCGACCGCGCAGCCACGCCCACCTGCTATTTTTCTCTTCCGATCATCGCTGAATCACTAGAAATTTCACGCTCCTCTCCTGACCTCATACTTCCTGCTTCGTTGGGTAAACTGTTTCGTTTATTTTTTGCCCAGCTTTCAATTTTGGGATCATGGCAAGCTGCGCACGTGAACTCTGAGCAGCTCGTGCCTGAAATTTCGCTGCTCTCGTCACCTGGGCCACCCCTGCTCCACATGTCACAGTGGGACGTTGTCCTGTGACCGAGTTCCTTCAGTGGTTGCTAGGCAGCGAATTGAGCACTGCTCTTTCACCGGGTACTACGTCAGGTAATCACATTTACGTGCGGCCATTTTTAATTCAAGTTCAGCTTATTTCACCGCTTCAGCCAGCTCAAAGCCTAGTTTCCATGATTATTTCACTACGGAGGTGAGTGTAATTGTTACAGCACTGTAGTGCTAGGCTGTATATGTTCCTGGGTATTCTGCAGTACAGCGACGTGAGTGTTTTTTTGGCAAAGTTACAATTTCTGTTTTCACTTACTTGTACCTGCACTGTGGAAGCGGGAAGTACTTCTTGGATCAGGTACTACATTAAACTGTTGCTTACTTCTTTATTTCCTTAAGTTTTTACTGCTTCATCTTTTATATCTGCATTATTTTATTGACTGCAAATGGCTACTGCACAAGGGGTGATTCAACCCACCTTTACTCTCTAAGCCTGGCAAACCGGAAGTCAAATGGGGAAAAATGGCTTGGAATTATTGAAAATGATTTGGCTGCCATAGATGCATTTTCTCCCACCAGGAAATTGGCTTTGTTATTTACTCATCTTGGCATAACTGTGAAAGAGTATTTGACAACCTTGCTCCTGTTCCTGCACCTGATGCAGAGGGTATTCCTTTTAACCCTTATCTAGAAAGTAAGTAAAGAATGAGAAAACAATTCTTTGATGAATCCAGTGTGTTACTTGAGAGATTTAATTCTGCTATGTTCAAACAATCACAAGATGAGTCTGTTGAAGACAACGGTGCCACCCTTAGGGTACTTGCCGCAAAATGTGAATTTGGACCAAATGTTGACACCCATATACGAGACCAGTTTGTATTTTATAGTTTTTCAAAAAAAATCCAAGAGCGTTTACTTACATGTCTGAATGTGGCTAAGGGTATTGAGAGGTCTATGGTGACCTCAAAAGTTTTGTCAAATTATGCGCCGCAATCACAGCCTTCTGTAAGTTCCATTGTAAATGAAGATGTTGTGTGTACTGTTTCAGATAAATTTACCAATGATATGAAGCCGTTCAGGAGTCAACAAACTTGTGGTCAACAAATATGTTTTAGATGTGGTTCCAGGAGCCATATCGATAACAATCCTTCTTGTCCTGCTGTTGGCAAAAGATGCAACAAATGTTGTACTCCTGTAAGCAATTCGAAGAGTTAGAATTAGCGGTGTGAAGCTTGAGAATCTTGAGAGTAAGATACGTGATAACACATCCAAGTTTTCGAATGTGTTATTAACAGTGGATGTTTCCACTGTTGCTTCTGTCAGTTCGTAGAAAACTATCAAAGACCCACTATGGATGCATGTATTGATGGGATACTTGTGCATGTCAGGGCCGATTCCGGTGCACCTGTTATGATTTTGGCAAATCTCACTTTGTTTAATGCTTGGCCTGCTGGAACCGTTCTATTTCCTCCTGACATCAATCCCAAAGCGTTTGGAGAGCAAGACATTGATCTTCTTGGTTTTCTTTGGTCTTCTGTGGAGTGCTTGGGTAGGTCCATTAACAAGAAAGTCTACGTAGCTGTCAAGGGTAGAGATATTGTAGGTTGGAAGGATCTGGCAAAGCTGGGAGTCATTCTACGCCCTGGGCAAGATCCTCGGAGAACAACCCATAGACATGCTTTACATGAACACCAATTGCAATGTAATACCTAACTTCCTTGATGCTTATTCCAATGTTTTTAAGGATGTTGTTGCGGCAGTCTCTGGCTTTGAACACTGCATCAAACTTAAGAAGGATGCCCTACCAGTGGTTCATAAAGTTAGACTCGTGCATTTGAGTATAAGGGAAGATCTCAGAATCCTATTAAATAAACTCAAGCAGGAGAACATTATAGCACCTATTGATGCTTCTGAGTGGGTTTCTCCCATTGTTTAGATGAAGAAAAGGACCGGAGACCTCAGGCAGGGGCGTAACAAACACCCTCGCAGCCCCCATGGTGCGGTGGCCCCCCAGTATTCAGTACTTGAAGGGGGACCCCCTCAGCTCATCGGTAGAGAGCTGTGGTAGGTTTGCTCGAAGGCAGCTAAGGCAGCTACAGTCTGCAGCCTGCTCTGAGCTCCTCTGGTGTAGTGTAGTTCCTATAGTCCCAATAGGTTCTGCGCATTGGAATAATATATTCAGCAGTGTAGAGGTAGGACTGAGGTTAACTAGGTCTCCACTGACTATATTAGACTTAAGTTTTTGCCAGCTAGCTCAGAGGTCACTAGAAACTTTCTCGAATAAGCGAGGAGGAGTTTAACCTCCCTGGATAGACAAGAAGGGATTTAGTTTCTGACAACCATAAAACATGACAACTTTGCTCTCCCTGATTAAGAGTATATCTCTAGAGTCGTGTGAAAACTAAAGACAGCTATTTCACTCAGTCAAAGGTGCATACTTAGTTTCACCAGATTGCAGAGAAAAGAGAGACGGGCGTTTTCAATAAAGGTATTATTTATTGAGCAGTCTCCTTCCTCATGCAAGAGAAATGAATTGCTACAATTGCAATACTTATTGTAAAGTAAAGTGCGTACAGTAAAAGCAGGATTATAAAATAATACTGTAAAAGCATTGATATGGTTTCTTAGCCATATGATACTTTAAAATACATAAAATATATACATACATATATACTTTGGCTAATCGTACTCAACTGGTGCTTCTAAATACGCCTACCCCGGTGTACCTGACCTAAGCCTGATACGTGGTAGGGGTAAGTAAGTAGCAGTTTAAGTTAAGTTTGTTTTGCCAAGAATCTGACTCAAGAATTCTCTGTAAGGGTTTAGTCAGTTCCATACCTGGGTAATAGAAAGCAGGAGGTCTGGTATCTCTCTCTCAGGACTCGATATCCTAGCAACCCGCAAGGGTAGGCTGGAAACGCCGGAGCTGGATTTCTCGGCAAGAGAAAGGACAGCGTCTTTCTCAGCGCATCAAAAGGGAGGGGCAGCGTCCGTGGGCTCTCGCATCAGCTGGGCTCTCGGAAGTAGATAGCTGCTCTGCTCCAGATTCACCACCGTGTGTTTGCTTAAGGCAGCGTTGGTATATTTATACCTGAAAGGTGTCGGGTTTTGACGTAAGGTTGGACATAAGACGTCAATAAAGATGTCACTAAGAACTGGCCGTTCTTACAGTGCTTTACAGGAGTTCTAGGACGAAATCAAAACAATAGCATGGGGGATTTCCCAGGTTGCTGGAGGCTTGGTTTTGTTTAGAGAACTCGGTGTGCTTACTAGGGGGCCGGAAAAGTAGCCTTGCTTAATGTGAGAGCATGTGCTACGACTGAATTATGGATATGATTATTATGCCGTTGTATGGATATTATTGATTATAGCCGGACAAGGGCCTGAAATAGGAATATCGATTCAGGTTTCCTAGATAACACACTACACCCACTCCACGAATTAATGTCCATCATTACTAAAACTAAGCAATAGTAAACATAAAAGGTGCACGTGTATCTCAACCCACCCCAAAATACATTTTTGCATTTGAAATGGTGTATGCGAAATACATGAAAATGATTATAGGTACTGTACGCGTTTCAAGCAGTGTAATCATTCATTAAAAAAGGATGCATACATATATCAGCATGAATGATTTGCGAAATTTACACATGAAATGGCTCTTAATACAGAAAAAAGGTGCGAGCCCATTCCATCACATATAAATACAGTTGCTGTAAATGTGCTAGAGGCTGACGTGATATATTGTCTTTAGAGTTCCTAAAATAGAAGCTCTGTTCTATAAGAATAGTTCTACTTTAAGCAGAGTACAAGTGCCATAAAAAGGTAAATATTTTGGAATCGGGAAAAAAAATAATTTTGTTTTCAGGGGAGAGAGAAAAAAATATAGTTCCAAATATTTTCAGTAGCTTTTGTTTTTCAAAGCTGAAGGCCGAATTCAGAGTTCAGGGAACGCTGTGTGCTTGTTTGCTTTAAAGTTATTCTTTCTGTTCAGGGGAGAACATCATTTCAGACAGACTTTAAAAAAAGCAGTTTACCGCTTCAGGTGAAAGTTCGACCAAGTTGGAAAATGCCGCAACTGTGCAGTCGTGAGCATGATTGCTATCATCGATGACAGGATCAGCAGTGCTCACAGAAGGTCGTACCTGGGTGATGCTGCTCTCATCTTGCACTTCACTACCCTTTAATCGCAGTGGTGAAATTTCCATGAATGCCGTCATCAGGATAGGTAACCTCTGGGGACAACACGATGCATGAGCCGTTACAGGACTTAGCAAAGTATCTGTATCCAATGGTACTGCTGATTGTAGTGTAAGACAGACGTCCAACACGCATTCTTCTCCGCACAGCATACATAGAAGCACAGGTAAGATACAATTCTGCCAGATGGGTCTGAATGAAAGAAACCAGGTCATATTCAGATCTCTTAGCCGGGCTAATCCAAGGACTTTAGTTATGCGGTCCCGATAGCGTATAGCTAGGATCGTTTCTTCCATTGTTGCAGAAGTCTTGTCTGCGTTTTGGCTTGCCATAATGAAGCAGGAGAATCAAAAATAAAATGCCTGCTATGAGTCCCAACAAGAGTGGTAGGCCACCAAAGACAGAATGGACAAAATTAGGAAAAATGCCCAGAACTGTTGTGAAGGGTGTTAACAGTCCCGAAAAAATTGTCTTAAATACATGTTGGACACCTCCAGTATCGGACATATTTAGGATTTGGCTTAACATTTCTGCGAAATGTAGGGGGCAATTTGCTGATAAAAGGCTATGTATCTCTGCAGTTGTCCTTGCAACTTGCAGATCATACGTTTCTTTTGATGACGTCAAGGGCACAGTCGTCTGTAGAAGAACAGACTTCATTCTGCTTAAAGTATCAATTCGAATAGAAGAGATATTCAAAATGGGCCACATTTTTCCCTCCCTGTCTGGAGTGTTGTTCGGATACAATACTTGCATACAACAAGTGACCATGGAAGAAACGCTTACTAGATAAGCTTTTCCTGGCACCAAGCCACAACATCTGTGGTCCACTATTAGAATGTAGCTCCAGTTAGAAAGCCGTCTTAAAAATGGCTCTATTCGAGTTGCAGGTGTGCCATGCTGGTGGCATGAAAGGTTATTTGAAGTCCCCTCACAGGCCCCATGTAGGTTTATACCCTGACACAGAAGTATTCCACTTAGTGACCTTTTACAATTATCACCACTAAGAAATACACTCTGTCCTTTTTCACTATAACATGTGTGTGTGTAAGGTAATTTCCATGATGACTTAATGTATTCTTTACCCAACCTTTCATACTGGCCTGCTCGTATATACTCTTGGCAGTATTTAAATTGGAAAGTAGTTATCGGAATAGTTATGATTCCGTGTATTATCCATTCAATGACAGGTTGTTCTGACATTGTCAATGGTAATCTCTCAAGTTTTTCAATGCTCAGAATTGTATATTCCGCTCCTTTTTGTGCCAAGCTGATTTGTGTATCAGTAAGGTTAAAGATAGAGAATAATGACGTTGTGTTGATTAAACGCCAAGGCACGTAGCCTGAACGCAGATTTTGTAACGTCCAGCCAAGCTGGACAATAGAACGTAGTTGGGACTGACCGTGTTGTAACATCAGTAAGTCCTGTTCTATTATATCAATTGCAGATGATACAATACTGTCCAGTGAATATATTCTGGAAGACAGAGTCATTAACCCATTGTCCACAACAGAAAGTGATTTTTCAAATTAATACGGTCAATTTCTCGTATTTTTTCTGCTGTTTCAATTTGTGTTTCTTTCCAAGCTTCGTTGTATGCCGCATATATACTGGCCGCTATGAAACGTTTTTGGCGCTGTTTTGCGTGGTCCCATTATGAAATCACGCAAGTCAGCACCTTCTTTAAGTAAAGTCAAGTGTTGCTTAATTTCTGCTAGTGTGGATGCCTGTAGCCATTCGAGGCAGAGTTTTCCTACACTGTATGTTGTAACTATCCCTGGATGTTGTCTCTGGGAGTATCTAGGGTCTGGCCTGGTCAATTTGAACCCCTGTATTTTGTTCAGGAATCTATCTTGACAGTTATTTGTGTCTGTTGCCCAGATCAACCATTTCTTCCAATCAGGATGTGTTCTGTTTTGGTTAAAAATATGGAATACGTCTATCTCAACATCTATAGTGCTATTACTGTCAGGTGTTGGTTTTGGAATAGACGGTTTATTTAGTTCTTTAATTTTGGCTAGGCCAAGACAGGTTGTCTGTTGAATGGTATCATTCAAGAATATAATTTGTTCTGGGATCATGCAGGCTCTAAATAATGATTCTATACCTTAGACCTGCCAATCTTTGGTACCCCAGATGGTTTTTGTTTCAATATTGTTTTTCCAAAAATCAAAACCAAATGTAGTCATTATTTCAAAAAATGTTTCTGAATAGATTAATTTGGTGTTTGTCAGCATTGTTTTCATTCCAGTCTTATTTAACAGTTCGAAATAAAACGTTTCTGCATCACTTGTGTTAAACCCTGAGAAGTATGGCAATTTATCAAAAAATGTTTTTGAACTGCCTTTTGGTGGAGTTGCACAATGTTCCCATTGATTATAATTAAAAACATTTCTAGGTTGAGCAGATTTATGCAAATAATGGTTAGCATAGTGATTGTAGCAGTACATCTGTTCATAATTTGATGAACCCTGTAAATAATCATGTTCTGTAAATTTTGCTGACATAACTAAATCTGACATCATATCATTAATACTTTCAAAGTCCCAGTCATCAGAGAATGTGCTCGGTTTTACAAAGTCACTTAATGAAACCTTGAATTGATGTGGATACTTCAAGAGCTCGACCGGGCCATAAATTTCATAATCTGTTTTGTCCCAAGCTACCCCACCGGGTATTGGATTGGCTGTGAAATTTACTGATGATAGTTCTCTTTTCTCAATGTGGGATGACTTGTGTGGCTTTAGGACCAAATTGATGTTCTGACTTGCTGTGTCCATTGTACTATATTTTCCCTCAATGAAATGTCCCAAGCACAGTACCATGATGAGCCAAAGCAGGAGGAAAAGTACACCTAGCACAAACCAAAATTCAATCCATGGAGAAATCAGATAGGTTTCTTTGAGTTGATGAAAGAGTTCTTTTGCTTTGTCTTTAAAAGTCTTTGTTTCTGTTGGCTGTTCCTCAGGTTCGCTTGGATCCTCAGAAAAGTCATCGAAATTGATGAAGTAGCCTGATGCAGTTCTGTCAATTGTTGGAATTGCTCCTGGATTTTTATTTGCTTTTGGAATTTTCTTTGTTTCATTAGCATAGTCTGAGGCTACATCATTGTAGACAGGTGTTTCTTGACGAGCTGTTGCAATTTGGGTTTTAAGAGGCATAAGTTCCATGGCTTTGTTGCATAGTCCTTGTTCATTCACTGTAGCTTTATCAAATGTGATTAGTCTCTCAGTTTGAACCTCTTGTTTTGTAGCAAACTTTGGCGTTCTGCTATTTCTTGGGAGTCCACTTGGCCTACTACTTATTATTGGCCACATGATTGTGGTTTAACCAGGTCGATGGATACAACTCGGTTCTCCTTTTTACCAGCAAGGGGCGGTAGTACAACTGATCTTGTTCCGTTGACAGCTAAGACAGGTACTGCGTTTCTGTAAGAAGGCCCAAATTCCTTCTTCACCGCGATCTTCTCTCTGACCAGATCCCCAATCTTTGGAATCCAGACAGGCCTTGCTGGGACAGGTGGTTTCTCTTCAGTGGCTGTTGGCTGGTGTTTTAGCTTTACGTTGCTCAGGTATTTTCTTGTTTCATTTAAGTCCTGTAAAATAGCCAAACGATCTTTGATATCAAAGCATTTTCCTTCTACCACTGAAGTCTGACTATCAAGGTCCTGGATGTGCATTCTAGTCCCGAACAATAGTTCATACGGACTGAAACCTTTTAGAGAATTTCTTGGCAGATTGTTAAGACTACGTTGGACACTTGTTAAATGTTGGACCCACCCATCACCCGTACCTAATACCTTTGCCGTTATAGATTGCTTTATGTCTCGGTTTTTTCTTTCCACAATCCCGTTTCCCTCAGGAAGGAAGTGACAAGAGTACCGCAATGCAATGCCAGTGCTGGTCATGGCCTCCTTACAAGCTCGAGAGCTTAAAAGCTGGACCCTGGTCAGAATGTAGCATGCCAATTGCGTATGTGCCGATATAGACTCACAAATCTTTTATAACAGTTCTGGCGTCAGCCGAGCGCTGGTGTCTACATTTTAAGTGAATCTAGTCTTAAATAATATACATTGGGACGCATGTTTCCTGTTTAATCATGCGTATAGATCGCCTTATGCTTTCTATTAGGTGTTCTGGCACTATGTCGGGCGGTTCGCCACTGCGATCTCTGTGGCAGTTTTCACAATTTTTTGAAAATTTGTGATTATCCACGCTCATTCCCGGCCACCAGTATTCTGATTGTAATTCTGTCAGAGATTCTTTGATCATCTGATGCCTTAGACCTAATCCCATGTGTGTTTCTTGTATTAAGAAGATTCTCCTGTTCGTGTTTGGAATCACTCTATCCCCCACTCCAGGGATTCGAGCAAAAGGAACGGAGTTTGCATCGATTATGTATGTATAATTGAGTGGATAATTCACGGGTAGTGCTGCACAGTCACCTTTTGAAGACGTTTTTACCGCCAGCATGGTTTCCCCGTCTATGTATTTTTCTGAACGCTTTTTTTGTGGCTACGGAAGCCGGCTTAGTTGCTTCCGCTGTGGCTGTTTCAGCCAATGAATTCCCTGCAGCGTGAACGCCATCACGCTGATGACTCAGTGTATGGATCACGTGAGTCTTTTGTAGTTCTTTTTTCAAAAGAACTACTTGTTCCCAAAGCGATTTTTGCTTAATTGTGGCACCTGTGTCATCTTTGTAACCATTTTGAACCCATTTCTGCAAGTCTTCATTGTATGATTTGATGCAGGAATGCGAATCGCACACTATTAGTGTCGGGAATTCGCGATCGGCAATGTCGAGCGCCATATTTAAAGCTATTAATTCGGTTTGTTGACCTGAATTCTCTTTTACAGATTGTGACATTGTTATCAGTGGCATCAATTTACGTCCGCGCCAACGGCATTTGACAACCTCGCACGTAGCGTTATAAGCTTGTTTTCCCCAAACTGAGGGTTCTGCATAACTGTTTGTGTATATTACGCAGGCGTAAAGTTGTATGGGCAGAATGTCATCAGGCAGAGGATATTCTTTTTCATATGTTAGATATTTAATTTTTTTCATTTCCGGGTCAAAATAGTATTTCACTTATTCTGTAGCAAGAGAATTTTCCCATTGTATCCATTTTGGATCTAATGCCACGGTAGTTAAATTACATGGGCTTGTCAATGCCTCGAAGGCTGATTCTGCTGTTAAAACAGTAATCCGTCTGCCTTGGGCTTGGGCACTTTCTTTTGCAACAGCTGTTTGAACCGCATTTACAACATTTTCCGCAAGACGGAATGTTTTTTCATCTTGTGAGTACAAGTGTGATTTGTACGCTATTGGTACCTTTTCTCCCTCATTAGAGGTCAGGTACGTGAATCCGCATCTTCCTGGGATGACTCGGATTACAAGGTTGCGTGTGTTATCGCAAGTTTACAATTTTGTTTTAGCTAACATGTCTGTTTGCAATGATCTAAAAATTTCTGTGTGTTTTTGAGTCCAATTGATTGGTTTAAAATCTGGTCTTATTAGTTCGTAGAGAGGTTTAACCCTCTCTGCATAATTTAGAATGTAAGTTTTTCTGAAATTCAGGAAACCTAGAATTGATTGTAAATTTTTCAGCGTTTTTGGTGCTTGGATTACAGCGCATTTTTCTAAGAAATTGTCTGTCAGGCTTTTGCCTTCACTTGATAATTCATATCCTAAAAACAGGACAGTTAGATGGGCAATTCGTGACTTTTTAAAGTTGAATTTGTAACCCTCAGCTGCGAACCCAATTATTATGGTGTTCACTCTTTTCAAGTGAGTACCCAAGTCATCATCTGTTAGATAGATGTCATCGACATAAGATAATGCCTCATCATCATACAGTTGTAGTAACTCTGTTACTCTTGCTGAGAATAATACTGGACTGTTCTTGAACCCCTGTGGGAGTCGACAGAATTTTTTCTGCGAGCCCATTATTGAGAAAGCGTCAAATACCTGCTTTCAGGTGCAATGTTTTGACAAAAGAATCCATTAGAGATGTCTAATGTTGTTTTGTATTTTTTGCGCACGATGTTATTCATTAGTGCTGCACTATGTGAGTTTTGTACCGCAAAAGTTTTGCAACATGAGTTTAGGTGTCTGTAGTCCAAAACTAGACGATATGAATCTTCTGGCTTGGAGACAGGAAACAAAGGATTGTTCATTTGTGAGGTGCATGTTTCAATCACCCCCTGGTATTCAAGTTGACCTAAAATCTCCCTGACCTGTTTTTTAGCTTCTTGCTTAATTGGGTACTGCCTTTGTGCAGTTGGTTGACATTTTAACTGGATTTTGTGAGGAGGAGAGTCCTCATCCCATCCTACATGATTTTTATATAATGCAGGAGCTTGGGCTACTGCCCACTTTTTGCAAGTGTATATTTTTTATGAATTCAAATGTGATTTGAGAAGGCAGGCATAATCATTTCTTCGCCATGAGGGCACTCCCTGACAAACTCTAGTGGCCAGTCTTTTTCAGCTAAAAGGATGTCATAGCCTTTGGAATGGTTATCCCAAAATAGACCCCTTACAATCTAGTCTTATCTCCCTCTATACGTAATGTTATCTCGTATATTTTGTGAGGTTTGCTAACTCTGGTATCTGCAGTTTCCACCTGAATGTATTCATTCGTGTCCACTGTCTCCAGATGATTCATCAGGATCTTGCGAGCTATGGTCACTTCTGCTGCGCTGTCTAGCACTGTCTGGGCCCACTCTCTGTTTTTCAGCTGTGTCCTCAGTATCCTCGGCATGTTTGACTATTTTAATGCTGGGTACCTTCTTTCTTGGAAATTGTAATTTTTTACTTTGATGAGCAGGTTCTTTGTCTTTGGACTTGACGTGCTCTTCCCTTTGTTCTGACCGTCCTCTTCTTTCCGATTTCTGCGCGGAAGTCTGAAAAGATCGAGAGGGACGTGTATCCATATCTTGATATCTATCAGGTTTCTTTAGATTATCCCTATTTCTAAGGTTGTATCTTTTCTCAGAGGGCTCCCTCTGGGGAGACTTGTGTCCTTGGTCCGGAGATCCTTCTCTCCGCCGAGGAGACCTTCCTCTGGACTGGAATCTTTTTTCTTTGGGAGTGGATTGTTTATTTCCATCCCAGCTCTTTTTTGGAGTGTTTAAATTATTTTTAATAAATATTTTTTCAGGATTTTCAGTTAGTTGGGGTTTTACTGGTTTCCCACCCAAACTATCTCTTCCTAGTTCTTCATAGGATTTTTCTATTATTCTGGCAAGTTCAAATGGTTGTTCTGCTATATCTGTTTCTTTCCATTTCTGGAGGAAAGTTATATCCTCCGTTGCCAATTGAACCAACTCTCTATATGCCTGTGTTAATTCTTTTATTTTAACTAAGAGTTCTTCACTTGACATTTTTTCAATGTCTGGATGTGGTGTGTAGCTGGCTAGAACCGGCCACGTTGCTCCTGGTCTACCTAGTGGACCGAGCCTGGTGATGTGATTATTATGTTTTAGGGCGCCTTTAAACCAGAGGAAGTGCTCTTGGTATTTTAATGGGGTTTCCACCTCCTCGAAAGGGGTGTACTCATCCGGTGGTTCCTCTATTTTGTAATAGTGGAATTCATGTGTGACAGCGTTTGCTGCTGGAAAGTTTATCCATGAATAGAATACCTCTGTCTGCCGATATTCATGTGCCTCAATTACGAATATGACTGTACCACCTCTCGATGTCAGTCCATTTTCTATAAGTTTAAGAGTTATAGTTTTTCTTATGTTGACCGAATGAGTATTGCATCCGGGTCACTCTGCAGGAGACTTGTGTCATCCTCTAGGAGTCGAGCTGCTATTCTAGCTGTCTCCCTTTATTCTTCATTTTCTGACATTTTACTGACAGAAAGGTTTTTGCTGCAGATCAGGTTTCAAGGAAACAAAGATTAGGTGCACAATATTTTGGAACACTGTATCCTTCAACGTTGAATAAACCAAAAACTATACATATAAATCTCTTCCTACTAAGTTCCGACGGATTTTAACCTTTGACCCACTCCAGACGTCTTTGGAGTATTTATGGGAGAAAGGGTCTGTGTGAAAAAGCACGACTGAGTTACTCTAACGTCTTGCGTTAGATTTATCACCTTACCAAACGTTGGGCGCCATGTAGTGTAGTTCCTATAGTCCCAATAGGCTCTGCGCATTGGAATAATATATTCAGCAGTGTAGACGTAGGACTGAGGTTAACTAGGTCTCTACTGACTATATTAGACTTAAGATTTTGCCAGCTAGCTCAGAGGTCACTAGAAACTTTCTCGAATAAGCGAGGAGGAGTTTAACCTCCCTGGATAGACAAGAAGGGATTTAGTTTCTGACAACCATAAAACATGACAACTTTGCTCTCCCTGATTAAGAGTATATCTCTAGAGTCGTGTGAAAACAAAAGACAGCTATTTCACTTAGTCAAAGGTGCGTACTTAGTTTCACCAGATTGCAGAGAAAAGAGAGACGGGTATTTTCAATAAAGGTATTATTTATTGAGCAGTCTCCTTCCTCATGCAAGAGAAATGAATTGCTACAATTGCAATACTTATAGTAAAGTAAAGTGCGTACAGTAAAAGCAGGATTATAAAATAATACTGTAAAAGCATTGATATGGTTTCTTAGCCATATGATACTTTAAAATAGATAAAATATATACATACATATATACTTTGGCTAATAGTACTCAACTGGTGCTTCTAAATACGCCTACCCCGGTGTACCTGACCTAAGCCTAATACGTGGGAGAGAGTAAGTAAGTAGCAGTTTAAGTTAAGTTTGTTTTGCCAAGAATCTGACTCAAGAATTCTCTGTAAGTGTATAGTCAGTTCCGTACCTGGGTAATAGAAAGCAGGAGGTCTGGTATCTCTCTCTCAGGACTCTATATCCCAGCAACCCGCAAGGGTAGGCTGGAAACGCCGGAGCTGGATTTCTCGGCAAGAGAAAAGACAGCGTCTTTCTCAGCGCGTCAAAAGGGAGGGGCAGTGTCCGTGGGCTCTCACATCAGCTGGGCTCTCAGAAGTAGATAGCTGCTCTGCTCCAGATTCACCACCGTGTGTTTGCTTAAGGCAGCGTTGGTATATTTATACCTGAAAGGTGCCGGGTTTTGACGTAAAATTGGACATAAGACGTCAATAAAGATGTCACTAAAAACTGGCCGTTCTTACAGTGCTTTACAGGAGTTCTAGGACGAAATCAAAACAATAGCAAGGGGGATTTCCCAGGTTGCTGGAGGCTTGGTTTTGTTTAGAGAACTCGGTGTGCTTACTAGGGGGCCGGAGAAGTAGCCTTGCTTAATGTGACAGCCTGTGCTACGACTGAATTATGGATATGATTATTATGCCGTTGTATGGATATTATTGATTATAGCCGGACAAGGGCCTGAAATAGGAATATCGATTCAGGTTTCCTAGATAACACACGACACTGGTTAGCCCAGGAATGAAGAGAAACAAAATAACAAGTTACATTGTTTCTCTTCAGTCAGAGGCACGAGCCAGGCCCAGAAAAAGGATGGGGTGGGGGCCCCAGAGAGAGCATTGACCACAGAGCACTGCTCCTCTGAGGCAGAACAGAGCCTACTTCGACCAGAAAGTTTGCAGCTCCAGAAACAGGATCTGCTGGGACGCATTGGAAGGTGAGATTTAGAGCTATTGGTGTTGTAACGGACAATGTATTTTACCTATGCATTTTATTTGTGGAGTGGAGTGAATGTGTGTGGTGTCAAGTGGACATATATGGTTTGGATTGGAATTGTTAGTTGTGGAATTGTGTTGCGTGGATTGGATCTGTGTAGTGAAATAATGTGGCATGGTGTGCAGTGTATTTATGTGCTATTGAGTGGAGTGGGATTTTGTGTATTGGAGTGGGATTATCTGAAAAGGTATTTTGTGTTGTGTAGTGGAGCTTACTTATGTTGTGTGCTGTTAAATATTGTAGCATGGTGTGGAATTTTGTGGTGTAGATTGGATGTATGTGGTGTGCTGTGCATTTATGGTGTTAGTCTGAATTATATAGTTTGTTATGAATTATGTGGTGTGGAATGGAAATGTGTAGAGTTGAGTTGTGTGACGTGGAATTGCGGTGTTGAGTGAAATTACGTTGAGTGGTATTTTGAGGCATGGTGGGAAGTGTAGCTATGTGGAGTGTTGCTACATGCAGAGACTGGATTTATGTGGATTGTATGTATGCAGTATGGAGTAGAGCATAATTATGTGGAGGTTAAATATGTAGAGCTGAGTGGTATTAAGTGCAGTGTAATTATGCTGTGTGATCATTTGTGTGGGGATGAATTGCGGAATTGTGTGACGTGTGGAGTGATGTGGCATGGTGTGGTGTATAATTGTGCAGAGTGGAATTATGCAACATGTTGCAGAGTTGTATTTTGTGGAGGGTAATTATGTGTTTTAGAGCTGAATGTAAATATGTTGTGTGAAGTGTAATTATATAGGTTGAAGTGGAATTATGTGTAGTTGCGTTGGGTGGAGTGGAATTATGTGGTTGGGAGTGGTATTAAGTTGTGTGGAATGTTATTCAGTGATGTGTAATTATGTGGTATGGAGTGAAGTGGAAATATGTGTATTTTTAGGATTGTAATTATGTGGTATGGAATGTTGTAGGGTTATAATTATTTATAGTTGAATTATGTGGCATGAAATTATAAGCAGGGGCGTAAAACAGGCCCCCACAGCCCCGTGCTCCAGGGGACCCCACACTCAGCGGAGCATGCAAACCCCTTAGTTCATGAATTAAATGGTGTGCACGGCCATGGTGGGCACTCATGGCCTCCTCATTATTAAATAGTGCCCGCACTGCCAGGGGGGTAACGCAGGCCCCGCAGCACCCAGCAAGCCTTTTTATGAATTAAATGGTACGGCCTTTTAATTAATTAAATGGTGCGAATGTCTGCTGGGCCTTGGAGGCTCTTTATAAGTTATGGTGCGCAGCGCGCAGATGTCTCCATGTCTGCGCGAGTGCGTGTCCTCAGGGTGGGGCATAGGGTGGGGCTGGTAACCATACCATTGTCATGCGCAGAGTGATTACTGAGAAAGACCGTCACTCTGCGGCTCCCCCAGCCATAATTTAATTATTACTAGCCCCTGCCTGTCTACCCGTGCCATTGCCCTCTTCTGCTGCCTGCTCGCGCCTGCCACTGAAGCTCCAGGCCAGGTCTCAGGTGTGTCTGTCCGAGCCGAGGTCGGAGTGGCCCGTGGTGGCGAGGAGTCTCAGTGGGTGGATGCGGTGGGATGAGATCATAATTTGGATCATGGAGGGCATCATGGTGGGGCCCAGCTGGGAAATCGGAAATAAAAGTAAAACGTAATATGTATGCCGGCCCAGGGCGTAATTAACCCAACAGAGGTAAATGACTGGAGCCTTGCTCTGGTTGCAGAAACCTCTCTAAAAGGCTGGCTTTGGGGAATGTCACTACACATACTATCTGTAGGTAGAGAAGAGCATACACAGACTGTCAGCAGCAACCCAGGTAGTGCCTGGGCCTGGAACAGAGCCATAACACTCCAGAGATGGAAAAGGACAATCACTAAGGAAACTCCCCTGTGACCTTAGAAAAAGGACACATTGAAAGGATTTAGAAGATGGCATCTCTATGGAATTCCCAAAGTAGGTGACCTAGCACAGGGCAGTGGAGCACGAAGACACTTGAGCACATGCAAAAGAATATAAATACATACAGCTAAAGCTATTTCCTGACGTCATGCCCATAATATGAGCTGAATTGTTAAATATAGTCTGTGGGAACAATTTCTGCTCTTTACAAGGTTTGGAACCACAACATGTCTGGCTGCTTCAGTTACATTTCTAAATGCCAGTCATCATGACTGACTGCAGTTTTAATCTTTAATTCTCTGAATTTGCTCACTTTTGCTTAAGGTGCTTTTGAGGGGATGCTGAGCAGCTCCCTCGGGGTGAGGGGTTAATGGGCCCTCACCCCTGAGCAACAGCTGAATTTGCAGGGAAGAAAAGTTGACTTTTTCCATATGATTTGGGTGTGTATTGCTATACATATTTACTGGAGAACTACAGCCAGTGAACTCTCAGGAAGAGTGAGAAAGTGGTCCTCTGACCCCACTATGCATTATTTTAGGTACCAAACGATGTGAACTTGGCTAGAGCTAGACTTGCTTCTTGCTTCTTTGGGCCTTACGGAAGAGAAGAGGGATGTAGTTAGCGCATGGGTACTCACAAACAACTTCAGAGGGGCCACAAAGTACAGTCTGTGGAGTGACTGAGGGCCACACTGATTCCAGCAGGGTGGCAGTTCGGTGATATGGGCTTTGTAAGGTGGGTGTAGAGGAAGCGAAGCATCTACAAAAAGTGGTTGATTTGCACAATGCAAAACCAAAAAACCTGTTATCAATCCCACTTTCCCCACTTGATCAAACTGTGTTATCCTAGGCAATTGTTTTTTTCACTTTGCCTCCTTTTTCTCTTCTTGTCTTTAATTTAATAAACTATTATGTAGTCCATTTATATTAGCAGCCCAGGCCACCCAGAGGGTGCACATGACAATTGACTTGCCTCAGTGCAATGTTGTCATGGTCAGTGGAAGCATGAATGTTTCTACATTCATGCGTGAAAACTATCCTATTAAAAAATACCTCTCAATGCAGTGATATCATCAGATATACTGTGGAGAAAAGTCTCTGTAGGTTAATGAAAAAGACATTTTGAAATTTTGAAGAGACCGTATCATATTTTTACACGTTCACTGTTAGATGTCTTTAAAAAATAAAGGTGTTTCTAAAGTGTTGCAGGATGTCTTAGTTAATTCCATTCTGAATGTTAGTGCTGAGTCAAGTTAACAGCAGACTAGTGCTGCTGTTCACTAAGGGGTCGCATGGAAAGGTCAGGAGAGCCGCAAGCAGCCCCCGGGCCATACTTTAAGTATCACTGACTTAGAGGGTGGAGAAGTCCTGTGTGTCTGACCAGAGCGGAGTGGTGCAAGGGTATTGACAAATGCATAAAGTCTGAGTTTACTGAAGTAAAATAACAGCCCAGGCAAAGTGTAAGTGCTGGCAAAGTTCAAGAGACAATAAACAAATATATATAATAAACAAAAAAGCACTGAAATAGCATACAAGAATTGAATTTAATAAATTTGATTAAAATGTAATGAGGATATTCATTAACATAAAGACATATAAAAATTACATTAAAATGTTTCAACAGTCAATATTAACTGAGTATATATCCTTTTAAAAAAAGAGATTTTTCATTTTCCAATGGTGTGAAGGGAAGATGGAGTCTGTCTACGCGTTTCGACACATGAAGAGTGTCTTCCTCATGCGCTACCATCTTGTAGCTTTGTTAGAGTGATGCAAAGAAGGAAAGATATAAAATAGGTTCAATCCCAATCTCTATGTTAAGCTTCTTGTTCTGAATACGGCTATGCTGTTGAATTTACTGCTGAAGAAACGTATGGGCGAGTGTTGCTGCTCATCGGTTAAAGAAAAGGATGAAAGTTCAAAGGCTGGAAATATTCGATATTCCGTATTAAGGATAGATAGCGTGATGAACTTCAGTCAAGGAGAAAGTATTCTATCGCTTGATAAAGTTTTAAACACTGATATTGCGTATTTATCTTCTATTTGTTAGTTGTCGAATATTGATGAGGTTAAAAGCGCGACTCTTGTCAGGAATCATTTTCGTAGATCGTGTGCATAAACCGCGGAGATGCAACAGCTGATTTTCGTGATGGAGTCTGAGTTTATGCATAAGTAGAGGGTAGCCACCCTCTACTTATGTTAGTAGAGGGTGGCCAGAAATATTCTAAACATTTGGCAGACAAGGCAGAGCTACTATGGGCAGTGGCGCCTGCTAGAGAACAGTAGTGGTGAGGCGGGGGAGGTATAAAAAAAGAAAAGACAAATTACCTGCCAGCCGTCGCCTCTCCTCTGTCCCCTTCTGTTCCTCCCGGCCTCACACAGGCTCCCAGACTCCCCTAAGTTAATCACGAAGCTGCTGTCACCAGCATTACAGCATCGTCGTGATTGATCTGAGTGGCCTGGTTTGCAGCTCAGACAGTGACCAGGCGCCCCCTGTGAATAGCTGTGGGTCACCCTTAGTCACTCCAAGTGAAGGAGCCTAAAAAGTCCCTCGTCGGTTTACGGATAAGAAGAGGGTTGCTGGCTGGTGACGTCATCAGGGGGCGCCGGAGGCTTATAAGGCATCGCAAGAGGGGAGACCGCCTCTTTTACTCTCCACCGTGCACCAGCCTGAAAGTGGGTGGAGAACTGCTAGTGTGCATGTCTGTTTGGCTGGGCCTAAGACTTCCAGCCAAACCGTCATGTGCACTTACGGTTCAGCAACCACTCCTCCTCCCTCTGATGACAGCCAAGCCCTGCCCTAACCTGGCTCTGTACTAAAAATAAAATGATAATAACATTCTGTTATTATCATTTTTTTTCCTTTTGCACTGTTCAGAGAGCAGTGGGCCACGCTTCTCCACCTTAGAGGAGGATCCGCTGCAGAGGGTTAGAAGAGACGGAAGATGGAGAGGTTTCCCAGAAACCCCTGTGGAAGGTAGAGGAAAGGTTCACCGAGGTGTGGCAGAGGGAGGGGGTTAAAGTAAAAAATGTCTGATGGGAGACAACTCCCTTGTCAGTGAAATTACAGAACTACTTTCTGATGATGTCATTCTGTATAAATGGTTACCTTTGCACATTTCAGGAAAAAGAATAATAAATAAAAATTGTAAATAAAAACAATATCACTGGAGGGAACAGAAGACAAAAGGAAAACGAGAAGGAGGAGAAATGGAAATAAAGCAGGGAAGAGAACAGAGAGGAACAAAGCAGCATGCTTTTACCTTGATTGCTCACATAGCACTTCACTGCTTCACTGCATTAGGCCGCTTTAATTTACAAAGAAGGGAAGGAAAACCAAAGAGAGGGAGGACGAAGGAGAAATGGAAGGAAGCGACGCAGTGTCAACCGCTGCTGCTTGATTACACGGTGCCTAGGCTGCCTCTGGGCCCCATTGAAGGGCGGAGAGAGACAGATGAGAGGTGGAGGGGGCATGAAAGGGGAGAGGACCCTACAGAGGGAACAGGGCTGCATGGCAGCGCGAAGAAGGAATAATGAAGCTTGACCATCTTATTGGTTTGTGGCACTCGTGCACCCAAAGGTCACCTCATGGTGCTCATCTCTTGATAATGAATTAGTAGACATTACAAAACAGCTAGGGTTTGGGGTAAAATTTCAAAATAAAAGGCAGAAGTGTCCTCTCTCAGGTTAAAAAAGGTTGTGCTTGGCTAAGACCCGTTGGATACTGGGCTTTGTTAGAATGGCATTCAGTGCTTAATTTGAGCTGGTGGGGGGTACTGGCACGTATTTTTGGGGACCGGCACCGTTCCGAGCGCAAGAGAGGACAAGCATTTGCAATGCAATAGGTCTCGCATTAGGAATGTGTGAGCTATTGGTATTGTAAAATTGCGTATGTTTTTAGCATGTGGTTAGTTTGTAATATATAATGTAATAGGATTGTTATATAGAAAGGCAACAGCTTGCATTTTTATAATGTGAGTCCTATTAGTTATGTCAATTCGTGTTAGTATGTAGAGTGTGTGTGTGTGTGTGATAGAGAGTGTGTGTGTGTGAAAAAGTGAGTGTGTTTGATATTGAGAGTGTGTGTGATAGAGAGTGTGTTAGAGGTAGTATGTGTGTAAGAGAGAGAATGTTTGTTTGATTTACAGTGAAACGTGTGTGTTTGTGTGTGATAGGAAGTGTGAGTGAGTGTGATAGAGTGTGAGAGAGATAGTGTTATAGTGAGAATGTGTGATAGAGAGAGTGTTATAGAAAGAGAGTGTGATATTGATAGTGTGAGGGAGATAGTTTGTGAGGGACTGTGTTAGAGAGAGCGTTATTAATAGTTTGTGAGAGATTGTAAGAAATAGAGAGTGTGCAAGATTGTGTAATAGTATGTGTGCTAGAGAGTGTGAGAGAGAGAGTGGAATAGAAAGTGCGTGTGTGTGAAAGAGAGAAAGTGTGTGTGTTTAATCGAGGAAGTGTGTGTGTATTTGAGATAGTGTGTGATAGAGTGTGTGTGTGAGTAATATAGTGTGTGTGTGTGTGTGTGTGCATGTAAGATATAGAAATGTGTGTTAAAGAGAGTGAGGGAGAGTGTGTGTGTGTGTGACAAAGATATTGTGTGTGATAGAGGGAGTGTGTGTGTGAAAGATAGTGTGTGTGTGATATAGAAAGAGCGTGTGTTATAGATGTGAGTTAGTGGTAGAGAATGATAGAGAGAGTTTGTAAGAGAGATAATATGAAAGAGAGTATGAGAGAGAGTGTGAGAAAGAAAGTGTGATATTGAGTTTGTGATAGAGTATGTGACAGAGAGAGTGTGTTAGAAAGAATGTGTGTTAGAGAGTTTAAGATAGAGCTTGAAAGAGAGATAGTGTGATATATATTGTGTGTGTGAGAAAAAGAGAGTGTGTGTGAGGAAGTATGTGTGTGAGAGTGAGAGAGTGTGTGAGAGAGAGATAGAGTTTGTGTGTGCTATTGAGTATGTGTGTTATAAAGTGCGTAAGATTGTGTGTAAGTTTGTAAAGGTTTATTGTGTGCTGTGTGGATTGTATGGCAGATAGACTGAAAAACATTAAATTGGAGGTCTAAATCTAAAAATTTAAAGAAAATATTGTATCAATGTAATTGGGAGATGTTGTAGTGAATGGGCAGTGTGCAGCAATCGTGTGGTGTTGCATGTTGTACAGTTGTTTGAAGGTAGATTAACAGAATGTGTAAGGCATACAAATGCAAGGGGAAGTAATGAAAGACAAATATTTACATCTGGCAAGGGTATGTTTTGTAAGCGTCTAAACAATATTTGAATATATATTTGTATGTATAGCTTCAGTTGCTAAAGAAATATTAGAATGCTTGTAGTTCAGGTATTGTACATAGTTTAATTATTGAAACAAAGAAATTTCAATATTTATGTGCGATTTGCAATACTGTTCAACTCAGGCAGTAACAAACATGGCGAGTAAAACATTCTTTTTTTGACATATATGTTGTCCTCTAATATTTTTTTCTAAACAGTATGAAAAACATTATATACATTGTTGTTGGTCATGCAAAAAATAATAATGGTCTTGAAATTGCAAGTTGTTCTGTTTATAAAGCATTGTAGGAATGAGAGCAATACAAAGAAAAATTTCAAAATTTTTTTGAGATTTTCCAATAAACATTTTTTTAGCCTAGTGTTTGAACATTTAACAATGCAAAATAGCAGTACTAGTAATAATGTTTACAATAGGAAAAAAGTATTGTAGAGAAAATCAAATATAGTTGCACACTAGAATTGAGATAAGAAATGTTATAATTACAACAGCATTAAAAAAATGAACATTATGCGTTAAGCCTTTTTGGTTTTTTTAAAATACAAACTTTTTCAGTAGCATCGAAAAAGTGTTTCTTATTGTTAAGCTGTTACATTTGTTTAATTATGTCTGTGATACAACCATTGCAAAACAGTACATTTAGTGTTAATGGTAAATGCGGCATCAAAGCATCTTCAAAGTCTTCTGTATCTGTGTCAATGTCTAAGAAGTCCTTTAAAGTGGTGTTGTTTATGTCCATTGATTGAAAATGTTCACTTGGTTCGACTTGCACTGTCATTGTGCTTTTTTCTTGGTATGTTTTCTCCACTCCAAATAATGTTACAGTAATGTTTTCCTTTGGTGGTTTTATTACCTATAAAGAAAGTTATTTAATACTAAGATCTTTGTGGTTTTTTTTCCAATATGACAGGTTAAAAAATTAGTACCTACTTGTACTGTAGTGTGTCTAGTCGTATTCAATATTTTTCTGTTGCTTCTGTCCAGAGACTAACTTTCACAGAGTTGGTAGCATCGTTAATTGTTATACTCTTAATCTTTGTTTCTTGTCCCCCGACGAATATATTTTTTGTAGCTTTGACCTGTTGTACACAAAATTGTGATGCTTCTATTCTTTTATATACTCATATGCAGGTAAAAAGAATTATTTTGCATGTTGCTTCAGATGTACTAATTTTAATTTTTCAAAACAGTATAGTAAAGAAATGACTGGTGATTTGGTGACACAAAATTAAAGAAATTAAAATAGCATATAGATAGTTACTAACTTTAAGAAATAGCAGAGAACAATTAGGAGTTATGGGCAAGTAAATGTTCAAATAGATAAATGCTATTTGTATGTGATCGTCATTGTAGTTATGTATTTTTGGGCAAATAGTAATATATGTAAATTATTTTACTCACCTTGTATTGTGGCTTTATTGTTGTAATGTGAGTAGGTGCAATGTTGCAACCCTTCTATTTATATTTAGGTATACTGCAGAATTGGTAGCAGTAAAAGAAGTAGATATTAACATAAGAAATAAAGAGCAAAGTAAGTACAACAGCAACAAAAGTGGCTTGGTAGAAATTATTGTAGGTGTGTGTAATAATGAAAATATAGTATGGAAAAGAAACACAACTTTTAGTTTGTTTAGTAAAATATATAAAGTATTTTACTTACCTTGTATTGTGGCTTTATTGCTAGAATGTTACTATTTGTAATGTTGAGTTTTGTTCATTTATAAAAAGATAATCACTTTCCTTCCTGAAAGTGCTGGAAAAGCAGTGGTGAGCTCACTTGTGTTATTTTCATTGGATTATTGCAATGGCCTATTTGCCAATGCTCAAGCCGGGTAGTTTCCAAATTACAAATTATTGATTGCTAGCTGAAAAATGTTGGAAGCTGTGGAATGAAATGAAGGTATGTTGTGAATTATTGAAGAGCATAAGGTAAGTATTGTAAGTCAGGAAACAAAAAGTAAGGGAGTAAAATTAACTCCCTAAAAACTATTGTATTGCCATAACCTGTTGCAAGTAACATAGCCTGATTTGCTTTTTTCTTACAAGTAGTTGTTTATAACAGTGAAATGCTGCTTATAGATGAGTTGCATTGTATTTGCAACATTTTGCAAATATTAACATATATAAAGCGCTTTACTTACTTCATATTGGTAGTTAATTCTTGTTTTCTGTTTGGCTAATGTTATTAAAAACATTTTTGAAAATGCTATAAAAAACATTCTATAATAGTTACTTTAATAAGAGCATTGTAATGTTTCAAGTTGTCTGTTAATATCAATATTGGAAAACATTTTATAGTGCAATTTATTTCGGAAAAGTAGTTATAGTTATACAGTTGTAAAATTTTCATTTTTTTGTATAGAAGGTAAGAAAGATAGACAAATGTCTGTAGGTAATAAAGTAATGGAATGCAGCTTACCTCTGTTATTGTCCCTGACACAGTCAGTAGTGTCTTCACAGTAGCTTCCCGTACAGCTTTTACTGGAGACACTGGTGGTGGTGGCTGTAAAATGTATCCAGCTTCCTGGATAATAGCTGATGAAATTTGAAGCGGTGGCATTCTTGCAATTTTTGTTTGTTTAGTCAATAACAATATATCATTTTTGATAATATAATTCCAAATTATCAATCCATTTTGCTCTTTAGTTTCATTATAGTAATCTTCATTATAACATGTTGCTTTTATACAGTCAGTTTTATCTGCTAAAGCCATATGGTATAAAGCTTTATTCTCTTGTTTTGCATTTTTTTAATACGTTTTTGATGAACATCTAATAATGTTGACCCGGATTGGTTTTTGATATGGTTTTGTTGCATCCTCTTTGATGTTCTTTAATTCTTCAATGGACATCATCTGTAAAATATAATGTAGTGATTAAGAAACTTTATACGTAAGCATGTTTAAAAAACAATTTATATTCATATGTCTAATGCATGTCTTCAGTTAGCTATCCATATTGGTTTGTGATCACTATAATATGATTCTAGTGTGCCGCAATTTGTGATATGTACATTTGTAAAAATGTGGTCTAGCAAAGAGTTGTAGTCTGTTGTAGGTGCTGTAATTGTTTATTCGCAATTAAAATGTGTTTTCATGTAACTTAATAGCAAATGTGTATTGTGTCTTGCTTGTTGTAAATCAGTATTGAAATCACCCATTATGATATATTTATGATTTGGGTATGCATTTAATGTAGTAGTTAAAATTGTTAACAATACTTGGATTGCAACTTTGGGTGGTTTGTATATAAATATTATCAGATAGTCTGTGTTGTTGATTGTTTGTGTGAAATGTATAATGTCAATTTGTTGTTCAGTTGCAAATATGGGTTGTAATATATGTCGTTTGTTGTAATATATAGCAATTCCATGTTTTGTGTCTTTGTTAAAAAATGTGTCAAATAACATACAATTATAATGTTCAATACAAAAATCTGTGTGAGGTCTTTTTTGTGTAATATTGATTTCAGTTAAGCATAATATGTCAGCATTTAATATATTAGTATCACTTTTCATTGTTTTAAAATGTTTCTGTAATGACCTTATGTTATGTACTATAATTGTGAAGAAATTGTTATATTGCTGTATTTGTGCTACAGATATTTGTAACAACATATATGTTCTTAAGCGGAACATTTCTTCATGCGCTTTTAAGTGTGGTAATATTTTTGTTTCATCAAAATTTTTCATATAAATGTTTTTTAAAGATTTTGCTCTGCTTATCGCTACATAGTGTAAGTGATGTGTTTTGGTGGTATTGAAATGTATATATAATGGTTCTATTGTTTCACCTTGTGTTCTATGTATAGTGCGTGCAGATGATTGGCGTAATGGAAATTGCTTCCGTATTATTGTAATAAATGTTTTGCTATATTGAAAATTTCTATAAATTGGTAATATTGGTGTCCAAGTATGGGAAATATTTGTATGGTATAAGTGCTTGTTTTGTTGTCTTGTTTGTGTACCTATTTTAGAATTATCAAAATGTACCCAAATAACAATTGGTAGATCATTTGTAGTATCTACATATTCAACTATTCCTGTTGCACCATTAGTCAACCCATCATTAACATTAATATTAGAAGTTAGATCATAATGTAACTTAATGGCAATATGTAATATCTTTGGCAAGCCCATTGTTTGTGTTGTATTTGTAGGTAATCTTTCTATTAATGTTTCCTTCACTTCTGGACTTAGGTCTGCTGCTACTGTATCTGTTGCTACTGGTGTATACATTGGATAGTGTTTTATGTGCTGCATGAAAACATTATTATTGACTTCATTAACCTCTTTGTTTGTAGCCATTATATATGGTATGTGTTGTATTATACTTGAGTCAGGTTCTATCTGGCGAGCTTTTAATGTTTTTACATCATCATTTGTATGTTCACCTATTCTTAATCTATTAAGCATTTGTGCAAATGGCAAATCATGTGTTTGTCTCATAATTTTTGTGAGTTCATATAATCTAAAATGTGTTTGACATAAGTTTGTACTTTGTAGTGCGCCTCTGTTTTCATATGTTAATTGGAGAAGTGTGGCTCACTGGTTAGAGGAGGCAGACCCTGAAGCAGAGGTCAGACCCGGGACCAGGGTTCAATTCCCGACGCGGCAGGGTCTTGAGCCCAAATATCCACGGACTCGATAATTCTCGCTTCGGTGCCCACTCGAATCACGGGTTCACACTCTGCAGCTCTGGGCATTAGCCTGCTTAATCTCCACTATGGCCCCCCCCATGGCGGCGGGATGCCTGGCTTTCACCTTGGGGAAGCCAGGACGGGTTCCCAAGGCAAGCGCCGAGATGCCTACGGGTAATCGAGCGCTATATAAGAACGCATAATAATAATAATAATTGTTTATATGTCAATGTTTGAGAAACTGGTATTTTAAATGTACTATGTAATGTTTGTCCATGTATATTATGTGCTGCTTTTTCAGTTGGTGCTGTTAGTAATATATAAATGTTATCAGGATTTTCTCCTGCTTTAGTATTGAAGTATCTTAGCAAAGTTTGGTAAAGTGCAGTTATAACAAAACTTTTACCCACTCCTGCACCACCAGTACAAAAAGTAAAGAAAGGTGTTGTTTGTGTTTTGAGCCAATTCAAATGGTGATATACAAAATTTAGTTGGTCAGATGTTAAATTCTGCATAATACTATTGTATTCGTCTTGTGGTAGTAAATTATTTATTAATAATTCTTCTTCTGGTATACTTCTAATTCCTAAATCTAGTGCTAGGTCATGGTGTGCATCTTGTTGATAATCTTGCGTGTTAATTTCCTTGTCATTTATTGAAATTGCTGCTGTAGGTGATGCTGGTGGTGTTAGCATGTTGTCATTATTATGTGTTTCCTCATCATTAAGCATTATCTGTTTCTTATTATATAAGTTATAGTTTTTATCTGCTTCTGTTTGTACTTGTAAGTATCTTTCATAGTATGTTTTTTTTTGTGCAATTATATTATTTTCTATTCTCCATGGGTAGTAAAGCATTATCAGTTCTCTGTAATAATTTTCGGGGTCATTAACTTTATTAAACCTGCAATAGTGTATAATTTTTTTCTTTTTCGACAACTGTATATTTTGCTGTTTGTACTATTAACTGATTAACCTATTGGAAGTTCTTCATCATCTGAGCTATAAAAGTTTGTTTCTAAAAGTAAATCATCATATGTGCTGAGCACTTTTTTCTTAGTTTTTTGTGTTGTATCATATTTTGATGCATAATCAGCTAAAGTACATTGTTCTAATGTTATTGGACGCTTGCAATACTTATTAATTACATTGTCAAATTGTAATTTTGTTGATGTTTCTGGCATCATATTTATTGTCTTTATGTCTTTCATTAAGTATGTTCGTTTGTCTGGTATACTTGTATTGATAAATACAAATGATATAGAACTTTTCCTTAATGGCATCTGCACAGTAAGGTAAGCGGCCTCTTGTGCACTAATTTCAGTGCAATTTAAGAATTTATTGCCAATATGCTTTGATTGTTCTTTAATGTTTACATTATGGCTCACTTCTTTTGCAGCTTGTGCTATTATTTTACTTAGTCCTCGCTGAGATTTGCTAATATATGACATAATATATAAAGTACAAGCATATGCGTCTATAACATACTGCATATCTATGTTAGCTTGCCATGCCTGTAAAATTATTTTATTGTAATTATTAATAAAACATTCAGCTGGTGTTCTTTTTAAAACAATAGTTGTTTTGTTTATTTCTAATTGAATGCATTTTATATATTGCTCCTCAGTTATTTGCATATGTTCTAAAAATTCTTCATATTTGTAACTTGGAAATTGTTCTGTATTCATTGTTGAATGAATAATATCTATGTGTTGCTTTAATATAATATCTGTTGTGTCTATTTGTAATGGCTTTAATATCATAGTACTTGCCATAGGATATTTGGAGTATTGATATTTGCATGTTCTCTTGTGTTTAATGCGTCAATTTTTAGTATGTCCGTGTTTTTGTAATGGAAGTAAATAGTCTAAAGATGTGTCTTCTGCTTTCCTACATGTTATGTGTTTGTCAATAAAAGAAATAACTTCCTCATCTTTGTTTATGTTATACTGTGGTGCATTATTAATCCATAGCAATGCATGTATATGTGGTGATCCTCTTTGTTGAAATTCAACTCTGTAAAAGTAATCTATTACTTTACCTATTGGATTAGTCTTGTGCAATAAAATGCAGTTGAATAGTTTTCTTACTTGATATAGTCAAAGTGTCGTGCACATGTTATAGGGTCTTGCTGAATTAAACTGCAGTTTGTCTCCCACGACATAGTTTTGAATTCTTCCCTGGTACATTCTTTTTTGTTTTTTATGCGTAAGAGTATATTAATTAAATGGTACCATTTTGTTTCTGCTGCTGATAAAGTTTAAAAAAAAGTTGGGATACCTAATTGTCTTATCATTGCAAACAGATCTCTCTTGCAATTTTCCCAGTAGGGAGGAGAACTTCGTATTGTTTTTAATATTTTGTATCCTTCATTGTATTGTAGTATGCTTTGTAAGTTGTCCTTTATATCCTTTACTGTTATAACTTTCCCATTAGTGAAATGTTTTCTCAGTAATATAAATATTTTGTCTTGTATTTGTTTAATTTGTAATTTTTTCAATTTAAAAAGAGGTTTGTTATACTATTAGCTACTCTTTTGTCATAACTTCTTAATTCACATTTACATATTGTACTATAATGTACTGATACATGTCTATCCTCATTAGCTGGTCTACGTTTCCCACAAAATATTGTTGGGAATGCTAAATATTCAGAATCTTTATCTTCATATAATCCACGTGGTGTATTATGTTCAGCAGGAGCTAAATTTAAGATATTGATGTTATCTGTTGTAATTGTTTCAGTAGTTAGTAATGTATCCAAATTGCCTACAGGTATGTCATCTGAACTACTTGAAGTAATATTTGTTTCAGAAGTATTAGCATTAGTAGTTGTTTAATTTGGTGTGTATTCCCATTCTGGATTTATTGTTACTCCATATTCTTTAAACAAATCACTATTGCAAGCTAAATATAAAGCTGCTTTTTTTACTATGTTAGGTCTTACATTTTCATAATGTGTGTAGGATTTATATCGCAACCTTCTCTTTAACTTAATTGGTATTGTCATACTATCAGTTATCTGTCTTGGTAATATTGTAATAGTTGTCATAACATCAGCTGGAACATTAACAACATCACCTGTTAATGCTTTCTGAAAACCACATGGCAGTGTTTTAATTAGCAAAAAGGGTATTCTTGGAGATACTAATCTTTCTTCTAAATCATACAAATATAGTTCAGATGGTCTATGAGGAAAACTCATTCCATTATAAACTGAACATGGGGGGATTTTGTTTTTTTTTGTCAAAGATATTTTTTATCATTTTTTAGAAAAACTACTCACGGCACAGTCCGCCCATTTTCCCACACAGGGGCGATCAGATCAAAAGTCGACAGGCAAAGCAAACAAGACGAGCCCAAAGATCTAGAGTTACACAACCCATCTCCAATGCAAAGTTTGACCAGTGTGCCATTAAGGCTCTCTCAGCAGCCATGTTCATAGCAGAGTAGTGACCTACACCGGTCTTAGTGAGGGATTTGTGCGGGAATGGGTCCATCAAGGGGCAGTGGGTCATGCTCGCCAGCGGGTAAGGATCGCCCCTCGAGGATCAGCAGGGAGACCTGAGAGAAGAAACACTACTAGTGCTCATGAGTCTACAAACAAACTACTCCCCCTCTAAACTCCCCCCCGGTACCCCCTTCTCCCCCCCTCCCCCTCCCCCCTCCCTCTCCCGGTGGTGGCAGGGCCCTGAACGGTGTCGTGGATGCGAGGTTACTTATATTTGGAAGAGATGCAAAGCCCGAACTGTGGGGGGACATACCGCTGAGGGCAACCCGCGGGACAGGAAGGCTACCAGCGGGCCCCACTTAAATTCAAAATCCCTGAAGCCCTCCTGGAAGATGTCCGACATACGTTCCATGCTGAGCAGCTTCCAGAGGCGGGAGTGCCACAGGGACATCGCCGGGGCTTCCCTTTTCATCCAAGCCGCCGCAATGGTGATTTTGGCAGCGCCTATACAAAGCCACATAATTCTCTTGTCGGCCCTGGTTTGGTGTTCCAGCATAGGGTCTCGGACCCCCAGAAGAGTCTCGCCATAGAGGTTTGTATAGGGTAACCCAGTAGGTCCTTCACCTGTGCCAGGATTTCTTCCCATAAGGGTCTGATAGAGGGACAATCCCACCAAATGTGCTGAAAGTCGCCCATGAGGCCACACCCTCGCCAACACCTATCCGATGTCCCTGGGAAGATGCGAGCCAGTTTAGAGGGGTATAGGTACCAATCGGTCATTGTCTTCAAGTGTGCCTCCCGAAGGTCAGCAGAGTGATTAAATTTGAAAATATCGGACCAGAGGTGTGACCACTCCTCGTCAGTAATGTCTCGTTGAGCCAACCCCTCCCACAGTGTCAAGTAGCGCGGCCGCGGGGACGCTATGGAGGACAACGGGAGCTTTTACAGGAAGGAAATGGCACCCTTCATGCCGGTAGATTTAACCAGGAAGGATTCAAATTTGGTGAGGGAACGGGTTGCCCCATCCCGTATCAGGGGGCCGAGGGCCCAGTGTTGCATCTGAGTGTAGTGGAAGTGTTCAGAGTCTCCTACCCCATAGTCTCTTTTACAATTGTCAAATGTGAGGGGATCATAATTGTGAAACAGGTGGGTCAAGGCTAGACAACCGCCCTCCCTCCAGGTATCAAATGGCCCTTCCTGAAGCGCTGAGGGGAAAGCTGGGTTGAAATGGATAGGGGTAAAGGGCGAGGGAAAGGAAGACCAGTCCTCCAGTGTTGCCACCGAGTCCCACACCGTCAAAGTGGTACGAGTCGGGGTGCTAAGGTAGGCGTTCTTGGGCCTGTCCTGCTTCGAGCGCCAGATAAGGTCCCAGATCGTTCTGCCCACCACACTGCGGTCCATATGGAGCCAGTGTTTCTCGGATTCCTTCTGAGACCATTCGACTAGAATTCTGAGCTGGGCTGCCTTGTAGTAAAGCTGCATGTCGGGGAGACCAGCTCCCCCCTCTCTCTGGGGACGTCGAAGCACATGGAAGGGGAGGGAAGCTCGCCCTCCCTGCCAAATAAAGCGCAGGATCATTGTTTTTACTTTACTAAAGAATTCCCTGTCCATCGCAATGGGGAGTGACTGGAACAAGTATAACAATCTAGGAAGGAGGGTCATCTTTACGGCGTGGATACGTCCTAACCACGAGAGAAAAAGTGGCTTCCACCTTCTGAGCTCCGCCTGGATGCGGGTCAAAATCAGAGGGAAGTTGGCCTCATACAATCGCTCCACCTTTGGCGTAAGCTGCACTCCCAGGTATTGTAGCAAGGTGGGCGCCCACGCCTGGGGCAATAGTGTTTTGAGGTGGCAGGCCTCCGCCGAGGAGAGAGTAAGATTGAGTATGTAGGATTTCGTCAGATTGACTTTGAAGCCGGCCACGTTCTCGAAACGGCTCAGCTCCGTCCGCAGGTGCGGGAGAGACGTCCTCGGGTTGGATAGGGACAGTAGGACGTCATCAGCGAAGAGCGATATTTTATGTGATACACCTGTGAATGGCAGGCCCTCAATCCCTGAGTGTTCTCTGATGGCGATAGCCAACGGTTCTATGCTAAGGGCAAACAGCAAGGGAGATAAGGGACACCCCTGCCTAGTGCCCTGGGAGTGATAGAAGGGAGCAGACTGGACACCATTCACCGAGACTCTAGACCTCGGGAGATTATAGTTGGCTTGAAGCATTTGTATGAATGTGGAGGAGAAGCCGAACGCCTGAAGTGTGGCCATGAGGAACTTCCAATCAACACGATCGAAGGCCTTCTCCGCATCAAGCCCGACAAGGATGGCGGGGATTTGAAATCTGTTTGCTTTTTCAATGAAGTGGATGATGCGTCGTGTGTCTGCCGTCCCGCTATAAACCCTGACTGGTCTGGATGGATGATGAGCGGCATAAGGCCGCGCAGTCGTGTTGCTAGAATCGAGGAGTAGAGCTTGACGTCAATGTTTAAAAGAGCAATAGGCCTGTAGGAGGCACAGAGCGTGGGGTCTTTCCCTGCCTTAGGGATCACCGATATCACCGCTTCAGTCATAGACGTCGCCGCGTCCCCATCGGAGGCCATTCGGTTAAACAGTCTGACCAGGTGGCCACTAAAGTCGGCTGCAAAGGTTTCATAAAAAAGTGCAGTGTACCCATCGGTGCCCGGCGCCTTGTGGGGTTTTAAAGCTTTAATAGCAGAAAGTACCTCTTCCATCGTGATCGGAGCCGTTAACTCATCATTCCAAGCCTGGGAGACCTGTGGAATAGGCAGGTGCCGAAGGTAGTCACGCTGTGCGTCAGTGTCCAACACGTCAGCAGAATACAGCGCTGTGTAAAAGTCCCCGAACAGATTAGCCTTGTCGTCATCCCTGTGGGACAGCGCCCCCAAGGGGTCCCGGATGCCACCTATGTACTCCCGTTCTCGCTTGTCGCATAACTGCCTCGCTAGGTGTTCCCCTATCTTATTGCCTTGAGTGTAGGATAGGTTCCGTAGTTTAAGGAGAGTGAATTCGGCACGGTTATTATATATAGCCCGCAGTTTGACTCTGATGGCTGTGAGGCTGCGAAGAGTCTGCCGGGTGGGCGTAAGTTTGTGGGCCTGTTCGACCGACGTCAGCTCCTCCTCCAGCAGTTCCCTTTCTTTCGCCCTCTGCTTGTTTAGTGCGGAGTTTAGTGCTATGCACTTGCCCCGAAGCACAGCCTTAAGGGTGTCCCAATTATTATATTCTGAGGTGTCTTCCGGTTTGTTTTGCTCAAAGAAGTCCCGTATGGTCTCCCGAAGGCGGGTGCACGATTCCTTGTCCCTTGCCAAGGATACCGGGAAATACCACCGAGCCGGTGAGGGGGCATTGCCAAGCCAGGTCATGCAGATTGAGTACAAGCCGTGATCGGACACGGAGATGGGAAATATCTTAGCCTCTCGCAGCCAGCCCTGCAGAGATTGGCTGGCGAAGATGTAATCGAGCATAGAGTGGGAGTGGTGGACGTGGGAGAAAAAGGAATAGTCTCTGGTGTGTGGGTAGAGTGCGCGCCAGGTGTCCAGCAGTCCCATGTCTTGAATGAGCCCCTGAGTGTCAGAGTGGAAGGAGCCCAGGCCAGTGCGGTTAGCGTGTGTGCTGACAAGGGAGGGGTGCCAAACCAGGTTGAAGTCCCCCAGAAGAATTAAAGGGCCCTCAGTAAAGTCCGTCACCTTACCCAAAAGATTGTGTAGGAAGTCTCTCTGCCCGCTGTTGGGGTCGTAAAGCGTAACAAAGGTGCACAGCTTACCCCTCAGTCTCCCTTTGACCATCAGCCACCGACCCTCTTTGTCATTAAGTATACCCAGTGGCTGAAAGTGAGTGGATGAACGGAACAGGAGTGCCACCCCCTTGTGCTTGGAAGGAGCGGAGGACTTGTAAATAAGCGGGAACATTCTATGTTTCAGGCGGAAGTCTTCAGTTTTCATTAGGTGAGTTTCCTGAAGTGCAAGTATGTCTATGTGGTGGTCTGAGACGTACTTCCAGACCTTCTGCCTCTTCTGGGGGGAGTTGAGTTCCCTAACATTCCAAGTACCTATTGTAAGCGGCATTGTAACATGGAACCTATGGTACCCATCTGGGGCGGGGCACACAGGCCCTCGGGCATCCGTTTCCCGTCGCGCGTCTCCCCCCCACACCCCAGTGACCCATCGCCTTGTGCCACAGCCATCCACCCCCCAGTGCCACAGTGAAGTGTTCTGCGCCCTCCCAGCCAGACCATCTCCCCCCCAACATCCTGCTCATGTGGACCATCCCGCACAGACGAAATTGAACTGCCACCACCAGTTTCCCCCCCCCTGAACAGCCCCAAACTCCAGTACCGCATCCCCTGCTCCGAATTCCAACATACAGGTTCGGATGGTAGCCCCCCTCTGCCCCCCTCCCACCCCAGTAACCCCCAAATCAGAACAAAAAAACAGTCCCAGTCCTGTCAGTTCACCCAGGACCGTGATAAAGTTTCGTAGAAGGGTCATATCCAACGGCGGGCATGGCGGCCCCCCACCCGAGTCCCCCCACCTCACAGGAAGGGTATGTGCTCCAGATGATCTCCTGCTTGAAAGGATAAATCATTCAGGGGAGAGGTATCCTTGGCCACCTCCGCTATAGCCGTAGCTCGCTCCTGCATGACGGTAGAGGCGTCTGGTTTCAAGCGGTGCGGGGGGATCGCCTGCGGCCCCACCAGGTGCCATCCCCCTCCGGACGGCCCCTGTGATGCTCTCACCGTGGGTTCATCACCGTCCTGGTCAAGACCCAAGAGCGCGCAAGTGTCCTTAAGCGAGCGCAGTTGGTGCAGCTTACCGTTCCATTTGAAGATTAGTCTGAACGGGTGCTCCCAGGAGTAGGGGACTTCTTGCTGTCACAGGTAATCCGTCGCTCTCTTGAACTCCTTTCTTTTCTGCAGAGTGATGGCCGACAGGTCTTGATACAGGGCTATAGAGTGACCTCGGAATTGAAGGGGCTGTGCCCGCCGGGCCTCTCGGAGAATTTGCTCCTTCAACGGGAAATCAGGAAGGAAAGCCAAGATGTCCAGAGGCGGGGCAGTAGCTCATCGGGGCAGCCCAACCCTGTGCACCCTGTCTATACGGATGACAAAGTCCGCCGGCTCCCCCAGAATGTCTCTGAATAAGTCTTGCAGGTACCCCGTGACGTCAGTCTCCTCCGTTTTCTGAGGGACCCCCCGAACCCGTATGTTGTTGCGACGGGAACGGTTCTCAAGGTCTTCTGCGTGGGCCTGAAGATCCAGCTGCTGGTCAGTGAGACGCAGGACCTCTTGCTGAAGTAGTTCGATTTCGCTACTCCTGGTGTGGTCCGCCTCTTCCACGGCAGCTACCCGTTCCCCAAGGCCGTCTATGTCGCGCCGAAGCTCCCTGACCTCGCCCGCCACTTCCTGCTTCAAAGTCTTGAAGTCTTCCCTGAGGGAATTAAATAGCGTCTCAAGGAAGGATCTAGTGATGGGGATCTGATCATCCTCCGGCACAGTTGGGGTTTTCGCGGCCGCCGGGGAAAGAGGGTCTTTGCTGGGCTTGGGCTGGGTCCTGGCCATCAGTTCGGGAAGCGTCTGGTTCCCTTTCTTCCCTCGTAGTCCCGCCATGACGAGGCGGTCCCCCTAGACTTACAAGCAATGAAGATCAGGGCCCGGGGATGGGCGCCGGTGGTCGGAGCGGTGGGGCCAAGGGAGGCGTGCTGTGGGCCCCCCAATTCTCGTTGACCGGTAGCCCTGGTAGAGGTGCGATCAGACCCGCAGGTCCCCAGTCGGTCCCTCCGCCGGGAGCCCGATCGTGCCCCCCGAGCTCTCGCCGTGACTCTCACCTTCGTGCTCCTCACCCCTCGTGCGTGTCAGATGTGCAGCTCACTGAGACGCTGCAGTGCCGGAAGGGTAAACTGTGCTCCGGCGGCGTGCGGGGATGGTAGTCGGATGGTTCCAGAGGCCCGTAATGCAAAGGCCCAAAGCCGGGGCCTCGATTTTCGTGACCCCCGGCCGGATCGCGGCCGCAGGGGTGGGCGCAGGTCCGGATCGCAGCGTCAGCGCTGTTGGTGTGGGCTCCCCCCCTCAGCTCACAGGCGCCCAGTTGGTCGTATCGTCGGGGGAGGCAGGGACAGCAGGCAAGCACACGGCCAACTGCAGGCAATGCGGACCGACCTTCAGGCCCCCGAGCGGCCCCTACGCCGAGAGCTCGATTTTGCCCCCCGGGTTCTCCTCACCTCTCTCGCGCATCCAGCGCACAGCTCACGGGGACACCGCAGCGCCGGAGGGGTGGACTGTGCTCCAGTGCCGTGCGGGTGTGCCAGCAGGTTATCGCCAGAGTTCGGGACCAGGAACGTAGAGGCCCCAAGCCGGGACCTCGATTTTTGCGACCCCCGGCCGGATCGCGGCAGCAGGGGTGGGCGCAGGTCCGGACCACAGCGTCAGTGATGTCGGCGTGGGCTCCCCCCCTCGGCTCTCAGGCGCCCAGTTGATCGGTGCGTCGGGGGAGGCAGGGGCAGCAGGCAAGCACACGGCCAACTGCAAGCAATGTGGACCGACCCTCAGGCCTCTGAGCGGCCCTCACGCCGGGAGCTCGATTTTGCCCCCCGGGTCTCCTCACCTCTCTCGCGCGTCCAGCGCACAGCTCACAGGGACACCGCCGCACCTGAAGGGTGGACTGGGCTCCGGCGTTGTGCTGGGTGTCAGCAGGTTATCGCCGAGTCCGGGACCGGAAATGTAGAGGCCCCAAGCCGGGACCTCGAGTTTCGTGACTCCCGGCCGGGCCGCGCCTCAGCACCGGCCGGATCGAGGCAGCAGGAGAGGGCACCGGTCTGGACCTCCGCTCCGGTGGTATCGGCGTGAGCCGCCGTCGGGAAGCGGCTAAGCGCTCAGGTCAGTTCAGCGCCTGGGGAGGTAGGCAGCGATCAGCTACACGGCCGACTGCCGACTCGCAGCCGCCAACACTCGAACTGGGTCTCCCCAGCTTCCAGAACCTCCCGGGCAGCCCGCAAGCCTGATGGCCAAGGTCGTGGGGTCGCCCCTGTGTTCTGCCGTTCTCCACAACAATGTCTCGTGTGGCAGGGAGATCAGGCTGTGTAATTAGGTGTGTTTAGGCGGGATCGGGCGGGGAGCCTCGGAGACCTGCGACCGGTCACGCCGCCATCTTGGACACTGGGATTTTGTGATTGATTATGTATTTATAACATGTAGTACATATATAATTTGTTTGATAATCACTAATGTTACATAATGTGAAAGTTTTGTTTTGAATAACATTACAGATATCTTTAACTGTTTGTTTGTGCCACATTTGGTTACAAATAGTACATATAAATTCTGGTCCATACTGTATTTGACTATGGAAGTCATCTATTATAGGTATTTCTAGTGATTACTACTTGTATTAGGATTTTCAATGGGAGTGTCATCTTGTTGTTGTTTGCTTTTTTTGGGAGCTTTTGTTTGCAAGTTATCAATTACTGGATTTGGTATTGAGCTACCTTTAATGTTTTTTTAACCTCTCTTATTACTATCACTTTCTATGCTGCTAAAATTTGTTTTAATATTTGCAGGCATAAGAGCTATAGTTGAAGTGGATATTTTTTTGCTATAATGTATTTGCATATGTTTAGCAGTTTCTATGTTTTTTTTAAAGCTAATATTTTTTTTGCTTTTTTAAAGGAAGGTTTAATAATTGCAGTTACAGTTATAGGTATTATTTTGATTATTATTAAATTATCATTAAGGGGTAGTATATTATTTACAAGCATTGTTATATATTGCATGAGATTTGTATATGTTTTTGTGTTTATAGCTATTGTTGTACAATCACTATGTGATGGTTGCTTAATTTGTGCTGTATATGAGTAGTAAATAAAATAGTTGTCATTTGTTCTAGTAATACCAGTCATATTTGCATTAAAAGATATTATGAGAGATTCATGTATAGTTAATGTATTTTTTAAAGCTAATGTTATGTTTAATTATAATGTATTATTGTTTAACATGTTATGTATAAGTTGCTTTTGCATCTGTATTGAATATATTGTATTATTGTAGTCAATGTAACTCGGAAATTTTATGCTCATGTTTTCTTTGTTATAGAAAGCTATCATGTCAATATACATTATTTTGCCAAGTTGCATTATGTAATGCATATCTTGTGTCGTCCATTTCTCAATATTTGTAATTTTATTATAAATAATAGCAAATGTAAGATTGCAAATATATATGTTATGTATTTCTTTTTCTTGCAATTGTGTATCTGTAATGTCAAAATGTACTTCTATGAATATGTCATTATTTGTATGTTCATTATTAACTGATTTTGTTTTATGTGCATCTAATTCATGTACTACAGATTGTTGTATTGCATCATTTTTGAGGCTCTCTTTACAATGAATTTCATTGTAATAATTGCTAATATTTGTTATTGTATTTGTTGTTAATGTCTTTTCCATATATATATATATATTTTTTAGCTACTTCCTGGTTACATATTGTAACATTGTGCAGGTTTTCAATAGATGGTAAGTGTTGGGTAATTATATTTGCATTTGTTTCGTTGCCTACATTTGTAGTTTGTATTAGTGTTTTGTCTTTTTGTACGTTTTTTTGGTGTAACAGCTTTAGGTAGCACATTTAGTAATGAACGTGCTACTTCTGCATATGTACTAGTATTAGTCTGTTTTTCATGTAACTTGTTTGTTGATGATTCTCGAGTTTTGCTTCTTTTGTTATTTGCCTGTGCAAATATGTTTGTGCTATGTACAAAAAAGTTGTCTTTTTTGTGTGCTTGTCTGCTCTATTTGTAAAGCTTTTTCAAATGATGTTGTTTTTATTTTTTTACATTACTTGGTGTTAATTCAAATTGGACATCTGCTGCATCTATTGGTTTTATGTAACTTGCCAAACTATTGATGAAATGTATTACTTCTTGAAAAGTTTTTTTTTTATTACTACACATGTGCCATTTGGATGTGGCATGCCAGTGTTAACTCGACTATGCGAATCAAAAATAAAATAACTATCTTCATTTTTAAAGATAGAGATAACATGAATATCCATGCAAAGTAACACTCCAGAATGTGTTATTGATAAATTTAATGCTTCCTGTATGTTTGCATATGATAAATCAAACAGTGTAAATATGTTACCATAGTACAGTTGTGTTAGTGTAATTGAATATACATTATTTCCATGTGTGATATATTTTTGAACATCATCAGGATGCATAAAATCTTGCTTATTAAAGAGTGCATTTGTATATATAATGCATCTCAAAGATCCATTATATAATGTAAATCTTGTGCATCCCATATATGTGCTACTTTATTGTTGTTGTGAATAATAGCAAACAAACTATTTGGTAAGCATTGTTTACCTCTTGAATTTGTGGAAACATTTTCATGTCCTTGATGGTATTCTGCCTGTATGACGTTATGCATTTTAATATGTTTATTTAAGATATTGTACTGAAGTATTAGTCTTTAATTATACTTGTTAAGTATATCACTATTACTTTCTATATGTAATCTTTTTAATGTCAATGCATATAGGTATCTGTGCAATATTGTAATGTTGTGTTGTAATATGCCTAACAAGTAATTTGCTACTATTACTATGTATTTTATCTTATGTGTAACATAAAATAGTAGAAGCTAACTGAAGAACGTATATATATAACTTGTAAATGGCATCTATTTATTAAAATAATAGTTCTTACCTTGTTGATAGCTTTTTCTGTTTGAAGAACCTGTAAGACAAATGAATGTTATTAGTTTTTGTTTATATGCGTATTTATATAATCTGTTGTTATACATGAATGTACTTAATACATATTGACAAGTTACTTTAAAAAAGTAGAGCATTTATGCCTAATGTTAGTGTGCATGGTAGTAATTTTACAGTTATTTGTATGTGAACATGTAAATTATTTTTTTTTGTATTTATATAGAGCGAGAAGTGCAGAAATAGTGGTACAATAAAGTTTGCTAGTGTACACTAGAGTGTATAAACAAAGTATGTTAGAGAGTGCAAGCATTAGAATGAAAGTGAGATAGTGTGAATTATAGTAAAGGTAAATTGGATATGAGTAAAGTAGTGTACATAAAGTGATATTGATGTACAGAGTATGTGAGAGATAGTAAAATAGTAAGATCGTAAAGTGTTATTGGCAAGAGTTAAAATGTTGATAGTGTACACATAGCGTTATAATAGTACCTGTAGTGTATGCACACTAAAGTGTATTAAAAAAATATGTGATAAAGTGGAACTAAAAGAATGATAGTTACAAATTGTAAGGTGTACAAGAAATCATATTAAATATAAGTGAGGTACTGCAAAAAGACTGATAGTAACCTACAAATGCTTACAGTGCATGTACAACATTACACTTATAGAGCTTAGAATACATTTATAGCATTATGAAAAAAACAGAAAACATATGCTTATTAGTATAATGATAAAGCTTTCATGGCATGTACAATGCTAATAAGATAGAGCTAGTAGTGCATACACAGCAGTGCAATTAAACTTTGAGTGCATTTATACTAGAGTGCATAAAAAAGGTATGTAAGAGAGTTTAAGCCAAAGAATAAGAGTGAAAGAGTGCGATATGTAGAAGATAGATAGATAGAATATGAGCAAAGTAATGCATAAATAGCTTTAAACACTTTTACAGTATGTTACAGAGAGTGAAAGAAGTATAGTGTAAAGAGATATTGGTGAGATAGAGAATGTTTTGTAAGACATTGTAATATAAACTGGATAAGATAGAGAGTATAAGAAGTAGTGTATAAATTACAAAATAGTGTGTGTATATTGCCCCCTTTTTTCTAGCATGCATATGTTTGTCTGCAAAAATATATTATTGTAAATAACATAAGTACAGTATAATATGTGCACATAAACAAATTGTGTAATAAATTGGTGATGTATTGGCAAGCAAGTGGACAGTGTTATACTGGTATAGGTAACACAGCATATATAGTGCTATTCAAAAATAATATAGAGTTCACACACGGTGCTTCAATAGGATTTGACTGCATATATAGCATTATTTTGATAACTTTGCAGTACAATGTTCAGTACTACATTTATATAGCGTATAATACATGTATTATTGTATCAAAAAACTGAAAGCATGTCTTCATTATTGTTGTTATATAATCGAAGTATAAAGTGATAGTGTAAGATAGATAAAAAGGTAGATAAAATACGAGTAAAGGTATAGAGTAGCGATAGTGAAGTGTAGAGTATGTAAAAGAGAGTATAAAAGTGATAATGTAAAGAGATAGTAGTGAAAGACAGAATGCTTCAACTTGTTTGCAACATATAGTGAAGAAGAGTGTCTGAAAGAGAAATTAATATGTTTGTATTGCTTATGTACTGGACTTAATTCTGAACTATGTAGGGGGACTTGGTAATGGGCATTTGTGAGCATTTTTAATAAATTCAGCAAATACTACAGTGAATGCAGAGTGAGTGCGAGTGACAGTGAGTGCAAAGTGAGTGAAAGTGACAGTGAGTGCAGAGCGAGTGTGAGTATGCAAACTGAGTGCAGAGTGAGTGTGCACAGTGTGAGTGCGAGATCGACAGTGAATAAATAGTGAGTGTAATAGTGACAGTGAGTGAATTCAGAGAGTAGTACAGTGAATGCAGAGTGAGTGCGAGCGAGAGTGAGTGCAGAGTGAGTGAAAGTGACAGTGAGTGCAGAGCGAGTGTTCGAATAAAATGAGTGCAGGATGAGTGCGCACAGTGTAAGTGCAGTAGCAACAGTGAATGGATACTGAGTCTGATAGTGATAGTGAGTGCAGAGCGAGTCCAAGAGTGACAGCGACAGTACAGAGTGACAGTGAGTGTAGAGTGAGTTTTGAGTGAAAGTGAGTGCAAAGTAAGTGCATAGTGACAGTGAGTGCAGATTCAGTGTGAAAGTAATGGCAAGTGCAAACTGAGTGTAGAGTAACCGAGTAATACTTAGTGCAAAGTGAGTGCAGAGTAACAGTAAGTGCAAAATGAGTGCAGAGTGACAGTGACTGCAGAGTGAGTGCAGAGTGAAAGTCAGTACAAAGTGAGTGCAAGTTACAGTGAGTGCAGTGAGTCTAGCGACAGTGAGTGTAGAGTGAGTGTGAGTGCAGATTGACTGTAGAGTGAGTGTGTGCAGAGTGAGTATCAGAGTGACAGTTAGTGCAGAGTGAGTTTGAGAGTGGCAGTGAGTGCAGAGTGAGTGCAGGATGATATTAAGTTATTGCAGAGTAACAATAAGTGTAGGGTGAGGGCAAGTCACAGTAAGTGCAGAGTGAGTGCAAAATAACAGTGAGTGCAAAATGAATGCAGAGTGACAGTGAGTGTAGAGTGATTGCATTTGATAGTAAGTGTACACTGAGTGCAGAGTGAGTGTGTGCAGAGTGGGTGCGAGAGCCACAATGAGTGCAGATTGAGTGTGAGTGTGACAGTTAGTGCAGAGTAAGGCAAAGTTACATTGAAGGCAGACTGCAGAGTCAGTGTGACTGTAGAGTAACAATGACTGCAGTGTAGCAGTGTCTGTAGTATGTAAGTATGCAGGATAAACAGTATTAAGTGTGCAGGGTGAACAGTGTGTAAGTGTGCAAGGTGTACATTGTGTGAGTGTGTAGGGACAGCGTGTTAGTATATAGGAAATACACATTCAACATAAGTCTACCATATACATACATAACACCACATAAATAAAACTACACACATCATACACACACTATACCCACATACACCACACACACATGCCACACACATACATACCACATATATACCACACACACATATACTATACACACATACCACACACATACACATTACATACATTTCACTCTCTCACCACCACACACTCATCACAACTCATTACAACACTCTTACTACTACATACTCACTTCCACAGATGCACCCCTACACAATTATATGTAAATGCCTGGAAAATATTTATACAACTGTTTCAGAATATATCTAAATAACAACTCCTAGTTTATTACAAAATGTATGATACTGGGTTATTATGTATATTATTATAGCTGTGCACGTGATCTCTGTTGCACACTGAATGCTTTGTAGAAGAATATTACATTTTAAATACATTGTCTGTTATACTTAGCCACATACTTTAAAAATTCTTTGTATCTAGAAAATATGCAGACTATTCCAAAAGCCCAAGGAACATTAGTGAAAACATACTTCCTTCTTTAGAGTAACAAAAATCAATACTCTTTAGAAGTCTCTCTCTAGTCATGTGACATAGAACTATGTTTTTAGCTACGTGAGAATTGTATCAAAACTGTACACTTTTATTAAACGTCAAAATTTGCATGTGTTGTACAGGCAGGTACATCAAGATATCATTAATGCTCATAAATAGAAATTTATGTGTGTTTAAGTTTCGAAACGTTATTAATATGTAGTAAATGAAGGGTCTGAGCTGTTGTGAACTATCCCTATAAATACTTGTCAAAAATAGGTTTTCAGATGCGTAAAGTAACCCGCAAAAGAAAACACGAGCTTGATATATAATTACCCGTGTTTAATTAGTTATTGTGTGACAGAGTTTAAGGGTATAGTCTGTGTTTGAACTTTATTCGAATATTCGCAACATTGATATGCAATTATAAATTTAGTGCGAAGGTCAAAAAAATAGCGGCTATAAAAACGTAATATTAATTGGCAATTGTAATTGTGAAATGTCGCGTTCCAGTCTTTTTAAGCTTTTCGTGTATTTAGCTGGAGGCATTTCCCGCAGCCAATAACATTGCAGCATCGCATTACGTGATGTAACGAGCTCATTGACGCGCGCCAAATCTGTTGTGTGTTTCGGCGGTGCTTGTAAAGGAGTGGCATGGGTTCCTGCCATGAGCCTGAATCGTAAGTAATGTATTTTGTTTTTTTGAGGGGCGTATTTAGATGCACGCGTGAAAGAACTGCTGTATAACTGTAACACAAATGCACTTCTAAATATAATTACTTTAGCAAACAGTTTTTAAATCGACAAATACATCGGAGGGGCGCGTCAAATGAAAGGTTTAAGCATTGCATTATGTAAAGTAACTTATAAATGAACGCGCGTTAAAAATGTTTTTGATATGCCGATGCTTGTGGAAACAGTGGCACGTGTATCTCGCACTGGCTAATGTCTTTTTTAGGGATTGCTAGCATATTTCCATCTTGGTAAGATGTTTTAACTGTAAAGTTAGGTACGGATGAACGTGCATAGCAAGTGTATTGTGTATGGCGGCGCTTGTCGAAAGAGTAGCGCGTGTAAAAATTGTATTGCGTATGGCGGTATTTGTTGAAACAGTGCTGTGTGTTTTGGCGCTAGTTAATTTATTTTTTATGAATTGGTAGCGTATTTACAGTTAGCTGACATACTGTAACTGTATTTTTTTTTTATAATGCAATGCCTGAAAAGCGTACACCAAAATCGCTTGCTAAAATGTTGACATCCAAAGTTTATCGCACATATTGTGCTGCTATCTTTTAACTGCGTATTTTCTGCAAAAAATGCAAATTTGACCATATACACTAAAATACTGCTCACCTTTAAAGTCCTCTTAAGTATGGGTCGCATATGTAAGCGTAACAAACAGACTGACTGGCACAGTAACATATTATGTTGTTGTGTGCAATGCATCAAAACGCATATAAAAATAGCTTGCCACAAAATAGTAATCGGATGTTTAACGCACAAATCCTGCTGCCATCTTTTAGCTGCGTATTTTGTAGGGGAAATGCGAACTTGACTGAGTACAGTAAAATAATGCCCACTTTTAAAATTCGCCAATGTATGAGTCGCATATGTGAGGGTAACGAACAGATTAAGTAAGGCTGCCATCTTTTAACTGCGTATTTTCTAGGGGAAATGCTAACGTGGACAAATACAGTAAATTACTGCCTACTTTGCCTAAAAAACAGACACCAAAATAGCTTGCTAAGATATTGACATCAAAAGTTTAACGCACATATCATGCTGCTATCTTTGAAGTGCTTATTTTGTGGGAAAAATGCAAAGGTGAACAAATACAGTAAAATACTGCTTACCCTTAAAGCACCCTTATGTATGGGTCGCATATGTAAGTGTAATAAACAGACTGAGTGGCGTATATCTCTATTAGTATCATTCAAACGTTATACATAAAATATTATTTAGACTATCTACACATTTGTTCGAATATTCGTAACATTGATATGCAAGCTATAAATTTAGTGTGAAGTCCAAAAAATGGCGGCTACAAAAACGTAATATTTATTGCCAATTGTAATAGTGAAATGTTTCTTTACAGTCTTTTTAAGCTTTCCGTGTATTTAGCTGGAGGCATTTCCCGCAGCCAATAATATTGCAGCATCACATTACGTGATGTAACGTGCTCATTGACGCGTGCCAAATCTATAGTGTGTTTCGACGGTGCTTGTGAAGGAGTGGCATGGGTTCCCGGCATGAGCCTGATTCGTAAGTAATGTATTTCGTTAATTTTTTGGGAGCGTATTTAGATGCATGCGTGAAAGAACTGCTGTATAACTGTAACGCAAATGCATTTGTAAATATAATTACTTTAGCAAATAGTTGTTAAATAGACAAATAAATTGGAGGAGCGCGTCAAATGAAATGTTTAAGCATTGCATTGCGTAAAGTAACTTATAAATCAACGTGCGTTAAAAATGTTTTTGATATGGCGATGCTTGTGGAAGTAGTGGCACGTGTATCTCGCCCTGGCTAATGTATTTTTTAGGGATTGCTAGTGTATTTACAGCTTACTAAGATATTTTATTTGTAAAGTTAGGTGCGGATGAACGTGCGTAGCAAGTGTATTGTGTACGGCGGAGCTTGTCGAAAGAGTAGCGCGTGTAAAAATTGTATTGCGTATGGCGGTGCTTGTTGAAACAGTGGCATGTGTTTTGGCGCTAGTTAATGTATTTTTTTGAATTGGGAGCGTATTTACAGTTTGCTGACATACTGTAACTGTATTTTTTGTTTGTAATGCAATGCCTGAAAAGCGTACACCAAAATAGCTTGCTGAAATGTCGACATCAAAAGTTTATCGCACATATCGTGCTACTATCTTTTAACTGCGTATTTTCTGCAAAAAATTAAAATTTGACCAAATACACTAAAATACTGCTCACCTTTAAAGTCCTCTTAAGTATGGGTCGCATATGTAAGAGTAACAAACAGACTGACTGGCACAGTAACATATTATGTTGTTGTGTGCAATGCTTAAAAATTAAAGTCCTCTTAAGTATGGGTCGCATTTGTAAGAGCAACAAACAGACTGACTGGCACAGTAACATATTATGTTGTTGTGTGCAATGCTTAAAAAACACACACAAAAATAGCTTGCTACAAAATAGTAATTGGATGTTTAACGCATAAATTCTGCTGTCTGTCATCTTTTAGCTGCGTATTTTGTAGGGGAAAGGCGAACTTGACTAAGTACACTAAAATAATGGTCACTTTTAAAATTCGGCAACGTATGTGTCGCATATGTGAGTGTACCGAACAGATTAAGTAACGCTGCCATCTTTTAACTGCGTATTTTGTAGGGGAAATGCTAACGTGGACAAATACAGTAAAATACTGCCTACTTTGCGTAAAAAACAGACACCAAAATAGCTTGCTAAGATATTGACATCAAAAGTTTAACGCACATATCATGCTGCCATCTTTGAAGTGCTTATTTTGTGGAAAAAATGCAAACGTGAACAAATACAGTAAAATATTGGTTACTCTTAAAGCACGCTTATGTATGTGTCGCATATGTAAGTGTAATAAACAGACTGAGTGGCGCAGTAACATATTCTGTTTCTGTGTGCCATGCTTAAAAAAGGTAGACAAAAATAGCTTGAAAAAAAATAGTAATTGGGAGTTGAACGCACAAATCCTGCTGTCATATTTTAACTGCGTATTTTCTAGGGGAAATGCGAACTGGAACTAATACAGTGCAATGCTGCGTCCTTTTAAAGTTTGCAATGTATGGGTTGGGTTGCATTTGTGAGTGTTACCAACAGACTAAGTGGTGCTGCTATCCTGTAACTGCGTATTTTGTAGGGGAATTTAAACAAATACAGTAAAACACTGCTCTTTTAAAAAATTCGCAAATGTAAAGGTTGGGTTGCATTTGCGAATGTAACCAACAGACTAAGTGGCGCAGTGACAGATTTTGTTGTTTTGCATGCTTAAATATCAAAAATCTCATGTCTATTTGGAAACTACTTAGCAAGGTAACGCTGCAACACATAATACTTGTATACTCTATATAATTGTACCACAATTATAATTCCATTTTAAAAGTAAAGAATAGAAAAAAAAGTGCGCAAGTACTTACGTTTATGTTGCTAAAGTTGCTTGCAGTATATGATTTTGTTTTCTGATGTAGTAAACGCTATAGCCAAGTACTGGGAAGTAATAAATGCTGTAAGGGAAACGTTGCAAACGATCATTTTTTCGTAAATATAACATTACTGTAAGTTAAAAAAATATTTCGAAATTACTAGCACGCTAAGATGGAATTTAATAAGTAAATTAATTCTAAATGTGATATCGTTGTAGGAGAATCCGTAATGTAAAAGGTCTAATATGTACGCCTTTGTTAAATTATCTTAAACCGCATCAAGTTTTTTTACAAATAAGTCGTTGAAAAAGTCAGACACAAGCTTACCTTTTTGTAAATAGATCGGGGAACAATTCCAAAAGTTTCCGAATGCCTGGCGAAGTGAAGGAATAACCACAGAGCAAAATCCAATAGTTCTCCGGTGTTTACGCTGAGTACCTACGTGTGTAACAACTGTTAAAGCTTTCAGTTTAAGTAGTATTTTCTGATCTGATAGCAGACTCTAAGGGCAATAAAATGCGAGGGGTGCATGAGAAAGAAATGCATAGGGTTAGTGAGAAAATGGGTAAGCGTGAAAAAGCCTGTCTGCTAATTGTCAATGGAAACGAAAAGGGCAAAGGTGAACGTTAAAGTTGAAGCAGTTTTGTTTCCTGAAATCCAAGTAAATGTTAGGGAATGTAAGCAAGTTTCTGTTTCATTAGAAGCATAGTAATACAATATGCATTGAGCATTTGTTGTTAGTATAGCACAGGAATATGTACTGTTTGGTACACATATGCAAACATGCATTATAATCTAACATGTAGACTAAAGGTATTTCGATAGGCTGGACGTGCATGTCAAAAGTGCTTTTAAGTAGCTGTTTTTTTTTATAAAAATACGCACTCATTCATTTAAGTGTAGAAAAAGTCCCAAAAATGCAGTGTTTTTACGTTTAAATAACATTACCTTGGCCGTAAAGCATTAAATAAATAAAGTCAAGAACATTTCGTTTCTACATCAACGTATTTAAATTGCATTAGGTATGCCACTTTGAGATGGTCCCCCCTACTAGTTAAGAGTAATAATATGTTTGCTAACTTTTGGAAAAATGTTGTATTTTCTAAAAACTATAATAGTACATGCATACGTTTGGATGGCATCCTCTTGGGGTTAAGGCAAGGCACAGGCTTGGAAAATGAAGCTGTCAAGTACAAGTGTTTAATTGCAATTTTTGCAGTTTGGCATGTGAAATGTCGCAATTTACCAGTTCCTCATTCCAGTATAGTGGTGATTATGGTGGTGTTCCCACCGACAAATTAGTGACTACCCTTATACATTAGGATGTTAACGCTGATGTTTACTAAAGGTTATCAATTTGTGAACACTTAGAATATAACATGAAAAGAGTCACAGAAAATGCGCGAGTAGTGCTCTGCTGATGTAAAACAAATATTGTTTTGAAAGGGTGCGTTTGGAAAAAATGGAACATATGGAGCAAGTAATTTGCACCATGTGCTCTGTTATTGCCGACATTACTAGCACCCACATAGAATGTTTTCTCTGTAAATGAAGTGCTTAAGCGAGTACCGTGCCTAAATGGAAGCTACTTCTCCATATCCATCTCACAAAATTACTGTGGCTCATCATATAGAATGGAAGGCATTTAGTCATAGCTTTCAAGTTTGACACTTGTGTATTCGAAATAGTTTTGACATGCTATTGAAAAATGAATGTACAAGAACCTTGTCGGCTTTGGCAGTGTGCAATCTCACCAGGGAAGGAATATGTTTTCACTGTTAAGCCTTGTGAAGAGATCAGACTAACAAATGTCGACCTCCTAGAGGCAGCAGATGTTGTCATATAGATTTTTGTATTTAAACCAGAATACAAATAAAACTGCATAGAAACGACATGCCTCTTTTCATGTTTTTATTTCGTCGCTCTGTGAATGTGATTTTCTGAATTACAAGTGGTAGGACTTACTGCAGTGGCACTTTTGTACTTAAAATCGATGAAGAGACTTGGAAATTACAACTATGCAACTGTAAGACATGGGGGGGGGAGGTGCTGATCTTTTGCAGGCATTTAGTTCAGTCAAAGATCCATGTTTTGAGGTCCTTTTTGAATGGAGCTGTGACTGTGATTGCCTTGTGTTGAGAAGCAGGGTTTTTCAGGTCTTCCATAGCTGTGGTTTTGCGGAAATGTGGGATGGTAGCAAGGCCACATGTGCTATGTAAATCTTAGTAACACTTTAGGAGTTCCCTTAGTACTGCAAGACAATTAGGTGAGAATTCACATCGTCAGAGAATTGATGGCTAGGCAGTTTACAAGTAGCTATGTTTTGCGTAAGAGAAGCGTTTATACATTATCAAGGACAATGGAAGAGACATTGAAAGTCTCTCCCCAAAGCACAGAAATGCACCATTAACAAGTCTGTTTATGCAAGAGACATCATTTAGCTCTAAGTTACTGGAATGTAGACTGTAGGGGAGAGTTTAATACTTCTGATTCTGAGAAGCGGTTTAATGTGATTGATAAAGCAGTGGGCAATGAATAACATGTTAAAAGACTTGTTGCCTTCCAATAGAAGCCAGTGAGAGTGCAGAAGGGGCTAAGGCATGTGAATCTGGGAGTTAGTTTCTGGAGTAACTTAAACAACCAGCCTGTCCCTAAGGCCTCCCAATACATGTTGAGCAATTACTTGACCCGGCCTATTATTGCTAGATGGTGACTGTATTCAGGAATATGTAGTACCAACTTTAAACCTGTCAGTACCTCTGGGCCTGTTGTTTATTATCTGGTGGTATGTTCAGTTGATTGTTAAAAACCTGGTTGTATTTCAACAGAGGCTTTCAAAATGTAATTAGTAAGCCTTGAATAAAATGGGATCACTGTTTCAATATGGCACTGTTAGTGGTGCGTTAACAATTGATATGTGCATTGATGGGTGGTGGATGTGTGTGCCTGTAGGACTTTTGCAGTGATGGCTTGTGGTATGTGTGCTTGGTGAAAGCGTACAGTGACAGCTTGAGGTGTGTGTGCCTGGTGGTAGCATGCAGTGACAGCTGGTAGTGTGTGGTTGTGAAGCATACAGAGATGGATTGTAATGCGTATGTTTAGTGAAAGGGTGCACTGACAGCTGTAGACGAGTGTGCCTACTGAAAGAGTGAACTTTGCTGGTGTTGTGTGTAAGTGATGAAAGTGTGCACTGACAGCGGTTGGTGTGTGTGTGTGTGTTTGATAAAGGAATGCACTGACATTGTGTGTTGTGTATGTGGTGGATTTGCGGCACTGATGCATAGTGATTTTTGTGCTTGGTGAAAGCGTACATTGATGTCTACTGGTATTTGTGCCTGGTGAAAGCATGCACTGACAGCTGGAGGTGTGTTGCTTTGTGTGTTGGTTTGTGTGTAGTGATGAGTGTGTGGTGTGGAGAGGGTGGTGTGTGTAAACAGTGCCTGTGTTTGTTAACAGTGTCTATGTGTGTGAGCAGTGTCTGTGTGTATGAGCAGTGTCTGTGTGTATGAGCAGTGTCTGTGTGCGAGCAGTGACTGTGTGTGAACAATGCCTGTGTGTGAGAAGTGCATGTGTGTATGCGCAAGTGCCTATGTGTGCAGGCAGCGCCGGTGTGTGTCAGCAGCCTGTATGTGTATGTAGTGTCTGTGTTTGTTTTGCATCATTAGCAAGTCTGTTTAAGCAAGACACATTCCTTAGCCATAAGTTACTGGAATACGGACTGTAGGGGAGAATTTGATAGTTCTAATTATAAAAAGCGGAACAATGTGATTGATAAAATAGTGGAGAATGAATAACATGGTAAAAGACCTGTTGTGTTCCAATGTAAGTCAGTGAGAGTGCAGAAAGGGGTAATGCATCTAAATCTGGGAGCTTCTAGAGTAACTTTAATAACTAGCCTCTTCCAAAGCCCTCCTAATACATGGCGAGCAATTATTTGACCCGGCCTATTATTGCAAGATGGTGACTGTATTGTTCAGGAATATGTACTACCAAGTTTAAACGTGTTAGTACCTCCGGTCCTGTTGTTTATTATCTGGTGGTATGTATGTATGTATGTAGCTTGCTTGTTGACTAAAAACTCTAAAACATGGAATGCAATGCACAGGAAAATTGCGATGTTATGCTTTTGGCAACTTCAGAGTTGGCAGTTTATTAAGGTGTAGGAACTTGACTTTTTAGTAGCACGTTTTGTCCTGTTAAGATGCAGCAGACTGGGTAAGGAGAATGAATAACATGTTAAAAGAACTGTTGTCCTCCAATGAAGTCGTCCGCTTATTGGAGTACAAGAAGTCTGTTTGATCCAATACTCAGCGGTATTTTTTAGCTTTTTATATGACGTGCCCCAAGTGTTTTGCATATATATTGAACGAAATCGGTGTTAGCATACACCTTTGTTTCAGACCTTAGTTTGTCTTATTTCCGGTGTAACTCTATCCCCATTGCCAAGCTTAATAAAAACCCCTGATACGGAGCAATAATTGCCTTTCATAGATGAGCGGAGATGCCTCGCTAAACTAATTTTAGCCATAATATATTACTACCCACATTATCAAATGCGACGGAGTCATCTAAAAACAGACTAGGGTGAGTTTAAAAGATCCTGTATGGTAATAGCCAATGTAAACTAAAAGGCCAAAAGGAAGACGGACAAATATAAAGTTGCTAAATACAGCGTACTTTTAAATCAAACAGTAGTTTTTGTACGAATAAAGGCAAAGAAGGGCAACATCTGGCAACGCTTAGGAAACTGAAAGCAGACATGGCGCCTGGGAAGCAGCTTTTAAAGTACGGTTGTGACATTTAACACAGCCCCTGCATAGCAAACAGGAAACAAATTACCATGTAACACCTGATAGTCCTATCTATTTACAACCTTGCCTGTAAAACAACGTAGCAACAGAGAAATACTAGAACGCCAGCCGCTAAGAACCGTAACTTTTAACAGAAGTACAGCTAGACTGTTTAGCACTTTAAAATCATGCTGTAGCAACACCACACGTTAAGGCACGCTGCTAAAAGCAGATTGAAGTAGGTTGCAAATGTCTTTTCGAACATAAAGTATGGTGCAAATGTCTGATGGAACATGCTGTGAATATTGAAAAAACACAAAATAAACTATAACCAATTCTAAAAAGTCCTCCAATGTTCACAAAAGGCAAAGCGCCAGCAGACACGTACTCCGAAACCAAGCACATTGAAAGAAGAATGCAATTTTTTGATCTAACATGCTGTAAATGGGAAAAACACTAACTATAAGCATTTTAAAGATGGCTCAAGTTTTCATAAAAAGCAGAGCGCCAGCAAGCACGTACTCTGAAAACGAAAGCCAATAAGCTGTCTCCAGCACGCTGGCAGACGAAAGGCAGAGCGCCAGCAGACACTTACTCTATAAAACTAGTATGTCTGTTTAGAGTTGCTGTGAATAAAGATTTAATACAACACTGCCACTAAAAAGCCCACGTTAAGTCACGCTGCTGAAATCAGCTTTACCAGTACTCGGCAAGTCTGCCCCTGCAGTTACTGTGTAACCAGCCTGTGTCTAAGGCCTCCTAATACATGGTGAGCAATTACTTGACCCGGCCTAATATTGCTAGATGGTGACTGTATTCAGGAATATGTAGTAGCAACTTTAAATCTGTCAGTACCTCTGGCCCTGTTGTTTATTATCTGGTGGTATGTTTAGTTGATTGTTAAAAACCTGGTTGTATTTCAACAGAGGCTGTCAAAATGTAATTAGTAAGCTTTGAATAAAATGGGATCACTGTTTCAATATGGCACTGTTAGTAGTGCGTTAACAATTGATATGTGCATTGATGGAATTGATATGTGCATTGATGGGTGGTGGATGTGTGTGCCTGTAGGAATTTTGCGTGATGGTTTGTGGTATGTGTGCTTGGTGGAAGCGTGCAGTGACAGCTTGAGGTGTGTGTGCCTGGTGGTAGCATGCAGTGACAGCTGGTAGTGTGTGGTTGTGAAGCATACAGAGATGGATTGTAATGCGTATGTTCAGTGAAAGGGTGCACTGACAGCTGTAGACGAGTGTGCCGACTGAAAGAGTGAACTTTGCTGGTGTTGTGTGTAAGTGATGAAAGTGTGCACTGACAGCTGTTGGTGTGTGTGTGTGTTTGATAAAGGAATGCACTGACATTGTGTGTTGTGTATGTGGTGGATTTGCGGCACTGATGCATAGGGATTTTTGTACTTGGTGAAAGCATACATTGATGTCTGCTGGTATTTGTGCCTGGTGAAAGCATGCACTGATAGCTGAAAGTCTGTTTAAGCAAGACACATTCATTAGCGATAAGTTACTGGAATGCAGACTGTAGGGGAGAATTTGATAGTTCTAATTATAAAAAGCGGAACAATGTGATTGATAAAATAGTGGAGAATGAATAACATGGTAAAAGACCTGTTGTGTTCCAATGAAAGTCAGTGAGAGTGCAGAAAGGGGTAATGCATCTAAATCTGGGAGCTTCTAGAGTAACTTTAATAACTAGCCTCTTCCAAAGGCCTCCTAATGCATGGCGAGCAATTATTTGACCAGGCCTATTATTGCAAAATGGTGACTGTATTGTTCAGGAATATGTCAGTACCTCCGGTCCTGTTGTTTATTATCTGGTGGTATGTATGTATGTATGTATGTAGCTTGCTTGTTGACTAAAAAACTCTAATACATGGAATGCAATGCACAGGATAATTGCGATGTCATGCTTTTGGCAATTTCAGAGTTGGCAGTTTATTATGGTGTAAGAACTTGACTGTTTAGTAGCACGTTTTGTCCTGTTAAGATGCAGCAGACTGGGTAAGGAGAATGAATAACATGTTAAAAGAACTGTTGTCCTCCAATGAAGTTGTCCGCTTATTGGAGTACAAGAAGTCTGTTTGATCCAATCCTTGGCGGTATTACGTAGCTTTTTATATGACGTGACCCAAGTGTTTGCATATATATTGAACGAAATCGGTGCTAGTATACACCTTTGTTTCAGACCTTAGTTTGTCCTTTTTCGGGTGTAACTCTGTCCCCATTGCCAAGCTTAATGAAAACCCCTGATACGGAGCAATAATTGCCTCTCATAGATGAGCGGAGATGCCTTGCTAAACTAATTTTAGCCATAATATATTACTACCCACATTATCAAATGCAACGCAGTCATCTAAAAACAGACTAGGGTGAGTTCATAAGATCCTGTATGGTAATTGCCAATGTAAACTAAAAGGCCAAAAGGAAGACGGACAAATATAAAGTTGCTAAATACAGCGTACTTTTAAATCAAACAGTAGTTTTTGTAAGAATAAAGGCTAAGAAGGGCAACATCTGGCAACGCTTAGGAAACTGAAAGCAAGCAGACATGGCGCCTGGGAAGCAGCTTTTAAAGTACGGTTGCGACATTTGTGGTTCTGAAAATTCTGGACTTGAGAATAAAACTTCGTCGTAACATGACGAATTTAGTATCAAAAGACCGAAAATGACGAGTACACTATGCACAAACATTTTCGTCATATTCCAGTGACGATTTCACCTCGAAATCGTCATTCTCGTTCTGAACCCTTGACTTCCATTTTGTATACGGCAGCCATTTTGTGAGTTGCCCTTTACATAGGCTTATGATACAGCTAAATTCGATTCCAAAGGACACATACACCTTAATTGACTTTCCTGTGACCTGGGCAAGTTGGAACCATTGCCCCAGGCCGAACCTGTTTGGTCAGTTCCTCTCCCAGTGGCCGAATGAGATAGCATCAAGGCACAACAGGCCATAAACCCATTTCATCTCACACACCCTGCCGAATCTTGCTCACACCTGTCCCTGCTCTTTTTTCTCTCACTTGCTTTATGATGGGGAGGTGCCCATTTTTATTGGGGGTCCACGGATATCTGATGAAATGTTGGGCCTTGCCGGGTGATTTGTTGTGGGTTGAAACGATAAGACGAGTCTTCTGGTGACGTCATCGATATCTCAGTTAAGTATAAGTGGAGCGTCTCCCAGTCCTTAGTTGGTCTTAGTTTGGGTATTCCCTTTGGGATCATTTTTGGAACTTGCAAGTGCCAAAACCGAAGGACTCGTGTATTCACGAGAAATATCGTAATCGATAATCCTTTGAAGTTTGAAGCTAGACTAGAGAGCGAAGATGCCTGGTCTTAGCAGACTTGGAAATTTGTTTTGTCTTGGTTGTAATAATAGGGACTCCCGATTGGAGGACTCGTGTCCGGTTCCTCCGATTGGAACTCCAACTTATGAATTATATGTAAAACATGGCGTGGGTCCCATCACATATAATGAAGTGTGGATCAAATACACCAGAAAAGATGGTGTTTTAAAATGGCCCCAATATGGTAGCTTTGATACAGAAATCTTAGATAACCTCGAAGTTAAACTTTTTAAGAAGAAAGCCCGGCCGGCGATGTTTGACTCTTTCCGCCTATGGCGTAAAGAAGCCAAACAGAAGGAAATTAAATTAGCAAAGAAAAATAAGAGAGAAAGGGGTATTTCGATAATGCAAGCTGCTATGCAGTTTAAAGACAATGAAGAAGAACAGATGAGTGAGCAGTTGCACAGGCAACGTAAAATGGTAATAGATAAATGCTATCCAGTTTTGCCGCCTCTTCAGCAAGATGCAGCAAAAGAGCTTGGAAAAGATCCGTTAATGGCGCATTAGTTAAGTTCGCCACCCCCCTATGCGCAAAATGCCACGGCACCTCCGCAACCTTTAGTTGTGCAACCTGTGCCTCCTGTTCCTCCACAGCACTCACCAGCTGTTCTTCAGCTGGCTCCTGCTCCTTTGGTGCAGCCTCCTCAAGGCCCACCGATCACATCTGCTTCACCTGTGCTTTCTACGACTTCGCCTAGTGCACCTTCTATTTCTCCTAATGATCCCTCTGCTATTGCCTCTGCCCCTGCCTTATCTCACCCTGTTTTTCCACCCGTTCTTCCGTCAGTTTCTCCTTCCGTTCGACAGAGAATGGCCAACACTGTTACTAATCTTTTCTCACCTTTTTTCGGGTCGCCTAATACGACCCCTAACATGGAACGAAGACAGTTGCGAAGTCAACTGCCTGACTATCGAGAGAGAGATTTACTGAATCGTTTAGCGCATAAATGGGTTATCGACGCTGTAAGGTATGATGTAGAGTCTGTCATGGAAGTCTTCCGTCAATGGGAAGCACCGAAGCAGAGATATGTTTTTGAACAAATGTGTGTTTTTCTCTGTGAAGATTTGGAAGACAATGATCTGGAATACAACCCGCCCAAGTTGTGTCGTGTACGGTTCGAGTTTGGAGAGGGCATGATCGTAGGTCCCGATGTCGAGAGAGCGGTTGAGACATTGTTGTCATTTCGGAGTAAGGGGGGCACTTCTCAATCACTATTTGAACATGACGCATCCGGTAGGAAAAAGGCGCGACGGTACCCCATGAGGGAAGTCCCTCCAGTATGGAAGGAAGAAGTAGCAGCTGGTCCTGGTAATGTTCCACCACTTGTGCCAGCACATTTTCAGCGTGTGTGGGTACATGTTACTTGGAAGCGAGCTGAAGTTTTGGCCCTTAAACAGACATTGCCTGATCCCCATAAAAATCCCACAGGGTATTACAAAGAGTTGTCACAAACTGCTGGGTCATGTATCATGAATCTAGCAGACATAGACATGTTGTTTGGGAACGTTGTTCCACAGCCTTTGTGGGGAAAGATTCGTCATGCAGATCATGATCAGGAGTTAGGTGACTCATGGGCTAATATTACTGCAGCAGATGGCCGACAAGTTGGTGGTGCTAAGCCTGAGCCTTTAGTAGCTGAACTTCCTGGTAAAATATTTGATTACATGAAAACGATAATGCCTGCGATGCGTGTAAACTGGGATAAGTTGTCTGCATGTAAGCAGAAGAAAGATGAAACGGTCTCAGATTTCTTCACCAGGTTTGAAGAGACTTTTGTCGACCACAGTGGTCAAGATATGAGCACAGAAGGTGGTCAGAGTTTGTTCGTTGATAAATTTGTGCACAATCTGCTTCTGGAGTTGTGTAAGAAGTTAAAAGATTCAGAGAGTTCATGGGCAGTTTCCTCTTCAGCACAGATATTGGCTACTGCACAGTACTATGAAAATCGAGACAAAGATGAGAAAGATAGAGCAGAAAAGAAAACTAAGGAGCTGAAAACGAAGGTTTTGTTACAGCAAGCATATCCGCCACACGGTGGTGGTGGCCAGAATAGTGGAGGTCAAAATAATGGTGGTCAGAGTAACTATCAGAATAATTATCAGCAGCCTCAACAGTATCAGAGGAACTCGCAAAGAGTCGAGTATACTCAACCACGTGTCCCTGTAGGCCCCAATCAGTGTTCATATTGTAAGGAAGAGGGTCATTTCAAGTATAGTTGTCCTATTTTATTACAGCGTGCAAATGGTGCTTCTGGTGTAAGAGGTCGAGGTGTTCAGCAAGCGTCTAGAGGTAGAGGACGTGGAAATTTCCCCCAGAACACACAGTCTCTTCCACCTCAAAATTCTATGAATAGGTTCGATCAGCAGAATAACGCATCTGGTAGGACAGCTCAGTACTATACTGATGATTACTATACAGAAGATGAGCATTGGGAAGGTAATGATTGCTAGGACAGCCATAGACAAAGAGAGGGAGTTGTTTCAGTTCCAGTAGATCAGAGTGGACCTTACGTTGAGGTGATTACATCAGGTGTGTCAGAGCCTTTTCTGTTGGATACTGGTGCTACAAAGTGTTCTATTATGCACTCCAAACTCCCTGGCGCACCCTTGTTTGGCGAAATGAATGTATCAGTAGGTTTTTCTGGCGCCCCGGTTAGAAATCCGATTTCTGACCCTTTGTCTCTTTCTGTTGGTCCTTGTGAATTCAAAGCACCCCTTATTCTGACAACAGGTTGTGGTGAAAACTTGCTAGGATTAGATTTGCTAAAAAGATTGTATGCGACTTTGTACTGTTCTCCTTCTGGAGTACAACTTACACTGGGTAAGAAAGTGGTTTCTCCAATGTATTTGTCGAGAGATAAACTTCCAACAGAACTGTCATCTCTCCCTAATATTCTTTGGGCTACTGGTCCTAATGATGTAGGTCTTTTAGAAATACCGCCATATGTTGTAACATTGAAAGCCAATGTTAAAATACCACGAATTCCCCAATATAGAATTTCTAGTGAAGGTGAAAAAGCTTTGCTAGCGATCGTTTACGATCTAATTGAAAAAGATGTCATTGAAGAGACAAGAGGCAACGTTTGCAATAGCCCTGTTCTGCCTGTTTTAAAACGAACTGATCCTTCCCAGCCACCTGTTTACAGATTTGTGATTGATCTTAGAGAGGTCAATAAAATAGTTGTGCCACAATTTCCAGTTGTTCCTGACATTACTGCCCTATTGACTATGATTCCAGCTTCTGCAACATGGTTTTCGGTGATTGACTTGAAGAATGCTTTCTTCAGCATCCCGATTGCTGAGGAGAGTAGGGATATTTTTGGCTTCAGTTTAGTAGGTCGCAGCTTCCGCTTTAAACGAGCTCCACAGGGCTACTGTGAAAGTCCATCAATATATAGTCAAGCTTTAAAAACACAGCTTGATGCAATTGTTTTACCTGAAGGTGCTACCCTTATTCAGTATGTGGATGATTTGCTTGTTGTTGCAGATACTGAGGAAATCTGTAAAGAAGCCACATTGTCATTGTTGCGTCATTTGTGTGATTTGCACCACAAAGTGTCTCTCTCAAAGTTGCAATATTGTCGACAAGAAGTGACCTACTTAGGTCATCTCTTATCGAAGAAGGGAAGGAAGCTGACCCCAGAAAGAATTCAGGCAATAGCGAAATTGAGTGTGCCAAGAACACAGAGAGAAGTGCGTGCTTTCTTGGGTATTACATCATATTGCAGACAGTGGATACCAAATTTTTCGCTATTAGCCAAACCTTTGGTGGCATTAACCTGTAAAAATACACCCAATCCCATTCCTTGGTCTGAAGAGTGTCAGAAAAGTTTTTCTGAATTGCGCACAGCATTATGTTCGGCTCCTGTGTTGGGTACCCCCAACTACAGTAAGCCCTTTACATTGTATGTCCATGAGAAACAAGGTTGTGCATTGTCAGTTTTGACTCAGTTGTTTGGAGACAAGCAGCGTCCATGTGCATATTTTTCGTCGACTTTGGATCCGGTAGCTAAAGCATTGCCGAGTTGTTTAAGGGTAACAGCAGCAGCAGCTGTTTCTATTCGACAGTCTGCTGGTCTAGTGATGGATAATATGTTAGTCGTGATGGTTCCACATGCAGTGGACACGTTGTTGAACAGAACCAAGACACAGCACTTAACTAGTGCTCGATTGTCAGGTTACGAATTGACATTGTTAGCGAGTCATGTGCATATAAAAAGATGCAACACTCTAAACCCAGCTACGTTGTTGCCAATTGTAGAGGAACTAGATGCTTCTGAACAGCATGATTGTTTTCTTAGAACAGAAGAAGAAACGAAAGGGAGAATAGATCTCCTAGACACTCCTCTTGCTGAATGTGATGGTACATTGTGGGTGGATGGTTCATGCTTCAAGCTCCCGAATGGTGATACGACTGCAGCATATGCTGTCACGACTTTGCATACAATTGTTGAAGCTGCACGTATTCCACATAATTCAGCTCAAGCAGCAGAATTGATTGCACTCACGAGAGCATGTGTGTTGTCGAAAGGAATGAAAGTGAATGTCTACACCGACAGCCAGTATGCATTTGGAGTGGCTCACAGTTTTGGACGATTGTGGAAAGAACGTGGGTTCCTGACTTCGCATGGAGCTAAGATTCAGCATGGTCAGTTGGTGAATGAGCTCCTTGAATCACTGACCATGCCTCTGCAAGTGGCGATTGTGAAATGTAGTGCCCACAAGAAGGTGACTGATGATGTTGGTCGTGGAAATGCATTTGCTGACGAAATCGCGAAAGAAACTGCAAGGAATGTGATGAGCCGAATGTATGTTGCAGGCCCTGCAAGATGGGTTGGTGATGTTGGAATGTGTGAGGACACGATAGAGAGTGTGAAGTCTATTCAACCTGAGGCTACAGAGAAAGAGTTGAACATGTGGAGAGAAAGTACGGGTAGAATGGATGCAAATGATTGTTGGATTGAATTGTCAGAGCATCAGAGATGGTTGTTACCCGATGCATATGTGCTTGCAGTGGTTACAATAGCTCATGGAATGGCTCATATCAGCGTGAAAGGGATTTGCAAGTTGTTGGCTCCAGTATGGCAAAATTCAGGAATTCCCAAGTGTGCAGAGAATGTCGTCAAGAATTGCATGGTGTGTCTGAAACACAATCCTGGTAGGGGAACCCCAACTCCAGCTGGTCATTTTGCACCTCCTACGTATCCGTTCGAGGTTTTGCAGCTAGATTTCATCCACATGGAGAGGTGCAACAATTTAAAATACGTACTCGTTGTTGTTTGTGCCTTTTCAAGATGGGTGGAAGCCTATCCCCTAAAAGACAACACTGCCTTATCCACAGCTAAAGCCCTTGTGAAAGAGTACTTCCCCAGATTCGGAATGCCTAGATTGGTCTGGAGTGACAATGGGAGTGAATTTGTGGGTCGTGTGATGAAGAGAGTATGTGAAGGGCTAGGCATTCAGCAAAAGTTCCATGCTGCAAATCACCCCCAATCAGCTGGATTAGTAGAATGTGACAATGGCACGCTTAAGTTAAAACTGGCCAAAATTCAAGCGAGCACAGGTCTTAAATGGCCTGATGCTCTACCCTTAGCACTCCTATCCACCAGAATGACTGTGCATTCACGAGTGAAACTTAGTCCCTATGTAATTTGGCCGCCTGGCCAACATATGGGGAGTGCCAAGACCCACCAAGTTCAGTGAAATTGAACACCCTGTTTTACTTGATTATCTGTACGAATTGACGGCTAAATAGCGTGTTTTACACCAACAGGTGCATGATTCACTGCCTCAAGTCTCTGAAGCTCCAGGACACCAAATTGACCCTGGATCCTGGGTGCTGGTCAAGAACTTCCAGCGAACCAAGAACGAGCAGCCCAGGTGGACCTCGTTCTCCTTTCCACACGATCAGCTGTTCGAGTGGAGGGGAAGAAATCCTGGATCCACGGGATCCACTGCAAGCGGATCCCTCTGCCTCTGCCATATGACCGGTGGGTCCAGGAGGGTGTCGCCGACTCAGAGACTGAAACCGTGCCACGTTTTCTGCCTTTCAGTGATGCACGTGTAAAAGGAACAGTTACCGAACAAGTGAGTGATACAATTTTGCAACCATCAGTTCGATTGGACACTTCAGAACCTGAACTCCTTTTCCAAGATAATACAATACCAGGAAAACAACGGTATAATTTGAGGCCGAGAAATACGAACTAATAAAAGTGTTTTTTTTCCCTCCAAGTACTATTTTTGAAAGTGCAGCTCTCCCATCTGAGAAACGTGCTCATTTTTGTTTTTCGAACCGCCATCCGGGTTCCGCTGCTAGGGCCGCGATTGCCCAAAGTCTTTGGGGCGCAGCTGACGACGTTAGGTCGGCAGTTCTGGTTGGTCCAAGGGAGTTGCCCTAGACTGACAGAAGCATTCCTTAGCAGAAACAACCTCCCATCGCGGGCAGCACTTTAGAGAGGATGGAGTTTCTCGAGATGGAGAGACCTGCCAAGGAAGTGAACTTTAAACACAAGATTTGTAAAATAATGACAAAGAAAAGCTTTTTGATATTGTGCATTTTCATGTTATTCAGTGTGATGATATTTTTAATAAGTTATGTTTTATTCTCTTTTCGAGTAACATTTGCACCCACTACATCGCCTATACCTCCTCCTTCTACTGTTTCCCCACACTCTTTTCAACCCCTTCCTGAACACGAATCAGCTAGGAGACTAGAGTTTATTAATAACTCCTTTGTTCAGCTCTTGCACCAACACCAACTTGTAATGAACACCACTAACTGTTGGGTGTGTGGTCTTATGCCTCACACAACGGATAAAGGTATCCCTTATCTGGTCCTGCCTTTCAGCCACAATGGTTCTGTGTGGGCATACAGAACAATGTTCATATACGCACATGAAGTCTACCCCCTACGTTCTGTAACAGGCAATCCTAAGAATAGTGCTCTAGTTAAGGGTATAGTAGACATGATTAAGGAAGGTATTTCTTATGAGACTATCCCGAGAGATGAGACACTAGTATACATAGGATGGAACGTAACCGGATCTGAGTGAGAAACAGCAAGCTAAGAGATCTTCCCCGATTTAGATTGTACCCCATCAGGGTCATCTGTGTCTGCAAGGTAATGGCACGAATCCCAGAGCTCAGTTAGGGAAGAGTATCTGCACTAAAACGTATGTTTTTTCAGCCCAGACTTCCCCTTCGTTTTTAGCAGCTAAGGGTACCTATTTCATCTGCCGTGATAGAGCCTATACATGGTTGCCCCCTGACTTTTCGGGCTCATGTTTTGTTTCGTTCCTGTTGCCTCCCACCTACACAGCAGGGGCAGATTACCACAAGACAAGGATAGTTAGAGGTGCCTTGAGTCAAGAAGACACTGCAGCACAAGAATTTGGGGACTTCGTAAAGGGTTTTCTGCCGTTCTGGGGACCGATGGCTAACAGCAGGAACATAAGGCAATTGACAAGGGTGGTTGAATCCACCGTGATTGAAACTGCTGGTGCCCTTAGTAACTTGACTGCTGAGCTCCAGTAGGATCGACTTATGACCCTTCAGAACAGGGTCGCATTAGATGTCATACTTGCAGACAGAGGTGGGGTATGTAGATTGATCCAATCGAGTTGCTGTATTTTCATTCCAGATAACGCTCCAACAGTGTACCAGGCCATCTCTAAACTGCATAAGATTTCTGAATCTATTCATGTGGATAAAGGAGATTGGTCTTTAATGGGATGGTTCTGGGAACTGATATCCGCCTGGGGATGGAAAATTCTGATGGTCATTGGGATGGTCCTAGCCATTCTTTTCTTGTTCTGTCTGTGCGTGCAGTGTGCTCCTGCAATATGTGGCCTCTGTGCTGCATCATGTGTAAGGAAACCTGTATCAAGAGACGAGCTAAGTACTAGAATGATGTTACAGCAACATCTCAATGACTCTAGGAATATAGACCTGGACTCAGATTAGCATGAGATTAGGTTAAATATGTAAATTGATACTTGTATAGCGCACTACTCACCCGCAAGGGTCTCAAGGCGCTTGTACGAATACCGTTGTGGAACCCATCCTGGCTTTCCCTGTGAGGTGTCCACTCCTGGGCACCCCCAAGGTGGAGGCCAGGCATCCTTAGCGTTGTGGGGGCCGTTGTGGAGATTAAGCAAGCTATTGCCCAGAGTTGCAGAGTGGGACTCCATGATTGGAATAGGCACCGAGGCGAGAATTATCATGTCCGTGGAATTTTTGAGCCCAAGACCCGCCGAGGCGGGGAATTGAACCCTGGTCCCGGGCAAGACCTCTGCATCAGGGTCTGCCGCTCTAACCATTGAGCCACACTTCTCCACTCCACAATTGCCTATGTAAGGGCAAAAGGAGGGTTTGTGGTTCTGAAAATTCTAGACTTGAGAATAAAACTTCGTCGTAACATGACGAATTTAGTATTAAAAGACCGAAAATGACGAGTACACTATGTACAAGCATTTTCGTCATATTCCAGTGACGATTTCACCTCGAAATCGTCATTCTCGTTTTGAACCCTTGACTTCCATTTTGTATACGGCAGCCATTTTGTGAGTTGCCCTTTACATAGGCTTATGATACAGCTAAATTCGATTCCAAAGGACACATACACCTTAATTGACTTTCCTGTGACCTGGGCAAGTTGGAACCATTGCCCCAGGCCAAACCTGTTTGGTCAGTTCCTCTCCCAGTGGCCGAATGAGATAGCATCAAGGCACAACAGGCCATAAACCCATTTCATCGCACACACCCTGCCGAATCTTGCTCACACCTGTCCCTGCTCTTTTTTCTCTCACTTGCTTTATGATGGGGAGGTGCCCATTTTTATTGGGAGTCCACCGATATCTGATGAAATGTTGGGCCTTGCCGGGTGATTTGTTGTGGGCTGGACGAACTGAAATGTGGGCTGTCTTCCTGACTCTGCTTTTCCTTTGTAGCGAAAATATTTGAATGGTATACTAAAATTCAAGGAATGTTTGCCTAAAGCACAATATTTTGTATAAAAAGAGAAGCCTGACTTTGTAAGTTTGAGCAGTCTCCTGAGAATATACATCCCGTGTGTTGTACTTCTAGGATGCTTCTTTCTTGGTTGCAGCCAATAAAATCGATCCTTGACTTCATCTAGAAGACTCTGAGTTTCTGTGGTCTGAATCAGGAAAGTACCCGAGGTCTTTGGGTGTACCCTGGCACCGCTGGGTTACCGGTTCGGTACCGGTTCTGAAAAACCCAGTACCTCACATTTAACACAGCCCCTGCATAGCAAACAGGAAACAAATTACCATGTAACACCTGATAGTCCTATCTATTTACAACTTTGCCTGTAAAATAACATAGCAACAGAGAAATACTAGAACGCCAGCCGCTAAGAACCGCAACTTTTAACAGAAGTACAGCTAGATTGTTTAGCACTTTAAAATCATGCTGTAGCAACACCACACGTTAAGGCACGCTGCTAAAAGCAGATTGAAGTAGGTTGCAAATGTCTTTTCGAACACAAAGTAGGTTGCAAATGTCTGATGGAACATGCTGTGAATAGGGAAAAAAAACAAAATAAACTATAACCAATTGTAAAGAGGCCTCAAATGTTCACAAAAGGCAAAGCGCCAGCAGACACGTACTCCGAAACCAAGCACGTTAAAAGAAGAATGCAATTTTTGGATCTAACATGCTGTAAATGGGAAAAACACTAACTATAAGCATTTTAAAGATGCCTCAAGTTTTCATAAAAAGCAGAGCGCCAGCAAGCACGTACTCTGAAAACGAAAGCCATTAAGCTGTCTCCAGCAAGCTGGCAGACGAAAGGCAGAGCGCCAGCAGACACGTACTCTATAAAACTAGTATGTCTGTTTAGACTTGCTGTGAATAAAGATTTAATACAACACTGCCACTAAAAAGCCCACGTTAAGTCACGCTGCTGAAAGCAGCTTTACCAGTACTCGGCAAGTCTGCCCCTGCAGTTACTGTGTTGATGGAACACTCATGTGTCCTATCTTATGTAAAGCTTGTTCCCATTGTTAAGCTTAATAAAAACCCCTGTTACAGAGCAATATTTGCAACACTGCCACTAAAAAGCCTACGTTAAGTCACGCTGCTCAAAGCATCTTTACCAGTACTCGGCAAGTCTGCCCCTGCAGTTACTGTGTTGATGGAACACTCCTGTGTCCTATCTTATGTAAAGCATGTTCCCATTGTTAAGCTTAATAAAACCCCCCGTTACAGAGCAATATTTGCAACACTGCCACTAAAAAGCCCACGTTAAGTCACGCTGCTCAAAGCATCTTTACCAGTACTCGGCAAGTCTGCCCCTGCAGTTACTGTGTTGATGGAACACTCCTGTGTCCTATCTTACGTAAAGCATGTTTTTATTGTTAAGCTTAATAAAAACCCCTGTTACAGATCAATATTTGCGTTTCATAGCTAAGCGGAGATGGCTCGCTAGGGTAATTTTAGCCATAATATATTTGTAACCACATTATCAAATGCGGCGAAATGATCTAGAAAACAGACTAGGGCAAGTTTAAAAAAATCCAGTCTAGTAATTGGCAATGTAAACGAGAAGAAAAAAGTAAGACGACCAAATGCAGCAGACACGTAGTCAGGAACAGAAAGCGCTCAAGCTTTCTCTAGCAAGCTGCCAGACGAGAGGCAGAGCGCCAGCAGACACGTACAAAGAAGACCTAATTAGGGCAGCAGCGCCTTTTAACACTATTGGCGGATAACAAAGAAAACTGTACACATAGTATGACGCCGACGACAGGCAGAGCGCCAGCAGACACATACAGAGAAGACCTAATTAGGGCAGCAGCGCCTTTTAACACTATTGGCGTATAACAAAGCAAACTATGCGCATAGTATGGCGCCAACTTTCAGAGGATCGCACTGTTGAATACCACTTCGACATCACGCTGGTTTTAACGAGACTTGCAAATTACTGTACAGAGAACACCTAATTAGTATGCCTTAACTTTAGGCATGACACCAATGGCTTACACAACTGTGAAGTGTAGAGTACGCCACAAGACTTTCTGACAGTAAACCCTAAGCATCTTACACCAAACAAACTATAAGCACGAAAGGCAAGGCACGCTGCTAAAAGCAGGTTTACTAGTACTTGGCAAGTTTGCCTTTGCAGTTACTGTGTAGGATGGCAGCGGAGAAATGTAGAAAACAACTAGGCTAAGCTTTAAAAATCTTGAAAAGTAATTGCCACTGTAAACAAAAAGGGAAAAATATTAAAATAAAAGCATTATAAAAATGCTTCAAGTTTTCACGAAAGGCAGAGCGCCAGCAGACACGTACTCCAAACCCAAGCATGCAGACTTGCAAATTACTGTGCAGAGAACACCTAATTAGTATGTCTTAACTCAATGGCTTACACAACTGTGAAGTGTAGAGTACGCCACACGACTTTCTGACAGTAAACCCTAAGCATCTTACAACAAACAAACTATAAGCACGAAAGGCAAGGCACGCTGTTAAAAGCAGGTTTAGTAGTAATTGGCAAGTTTGCCTTTGCAGTTACTGTGTGGGATGGCAGCGGAGTAATGCAGAAAACGACTAGGCTAAGCTTTAAAAATCTTGATAAGTAATTGCCACTGTAAACGAAAAGGGAAAAATATTAAAATAAAAGCATTATAAAGATGCCTCAAGTTTTCACGAAAGGCAGAGCGCCAGCAGACACGTACTACAAACACAAGCATGTAGACTTGCAAATTACTGTACAGAGAACATCTAATTAGTATGTCTTAACTCAATGGCTTACACCATTGTGAAGTGTAGAGTAAGCCACACGACTTTCTGAAAGTAAACCCTAAGCATCTTACAACAAACAAACTATAAGCACGAAAGGTAAGGCACGCTGCCAAAAGCAGGTTTACTAGTACTTGGCAAGTCTGCCTTTGCAGTTACTGTGTGGGATGGCAGCGGAGTAATGTAGAAAACGAATAGGCTAAGCTTTCTAAATGTTGAAAAGTAATTGCCACTGTAAACGAAAAGGAAAAAAAAAAAAAAGCATTATAAAGATGCCTCAAGTTTTGATGAAAGGCAGAGCGCCAGCAGACACGCACTCCAAACCCAAGCATGTTGAAAGAAAGTTGCACAAAACTATAAGCATTTTAAACATGCCTTAAGTTTTCAGCAGACACGCACTCAGAAACCAAAAGCGCTCAAGCTGTCATACGAAAGGCAGAGTGCCAGCAGACACGTACTCAGAAACCGAAAGCACTCAAGCTGTCTCCAGCAAGCTGCCAGCAGCCAGATACGAAAGCGCGCTCACACGGACAAATCTGAGACAGCAATAGCGCGTGGCCGAAAGCTGTCTCAGATTCCCAGGAAACTGAAAACAATAGTTGTTGAGCTAGACGTATGCTTCGCATGCACACTCTAGCTTGACCTAAAAAACACGAGAACAGAAATCAGCCAAGGTAGAGAAATAGGGGCAGGGACCGCAGAAAAGACTGTTGGCCTTGGTATTTGGTGCACCCATGTTTAATTGCATGGCCACCAGCTTCTGAGCAGAGCTTCGGGCACCGGTGTTGTATAATATGTGGTATCCCCACGGGATCCTGTATCCCCTCTCTTCGGAAAACTCCGGACGTCCTGCCCATTGGACATTTCAGGCGAGCCTCCCAGCAGCCCCGACCACCCCAGGAGGGCGATCCTTGGCTCCAGCAGGCAGAAAGAGCAGCTCGCCGAGCAGAGCTGCTGTTGTAAATGCAACCTTTCTGCTCTGAAGCTGAGGAGCCTCACATAGGGTTAAAAGACACAGTATGTCGATCCCCTCATGGCAAATTGTTAACGTAACTCACCAAATCTGTTCATTGTAGTGTAGATACAAATAAAAAGAAATCGTAATGATTGGAAGTGGCAATCCTCAAACAGGATGATTAAAATAGTGCGCGTGACCTGAAAGACTTGGTGGCATGTTTTATATTTTCGTAAAATTCTTTTCTATGAACCCTGGTTGTAGAGTTGTTTTCCCTCTAACCTTTATTCATGACAATCTTATTACTCATTTAAAAGAAGGCGCAAAGGAAATACCCTGTTAGTACTGTGAAATGCGTGTATCTTTCTCCATTTATGAAACTCCCTGGCAGACATTCATTTTTTAATTAATCAACTTAAGGGTTTTACATCAGTGTAGCACAGCGCTAGGTTGTATAGTGTCATATGGAGAATCATTTTTATTAGTTTATTTTAATAAGGGCTTTTGTAAAGTGCTACTTCACACCAGACCCTACCTAAGTGCGCTTTGGGTGTGGGCACAAACAAAATTAACGGTCCTAAAGCTAAGCACTTTCATGAGATACATGTAGACTCAGTGGCATAACAAAGGCCCCCTGGGGGGGGCGAGCTCCAGGGGGGGGGCCCTTAAAGCAGTACCTTACCTGTGAGCTCCCGAGTAAGTGTATAAGGGGGTCCTCCATCCACTTGGCATTGGGAGGCCTCAAGTTTGGCTCTGCTACTGGCTCTGTGCTGTGTACACATCATGAGTTTTTACCATATTTCTTGCGACGAAAACATATTTTAGGTATTATGAAAACAAATGTCATTTTTAGTTCAGGAGACCACATTTCCTGTGTTTACAGATTAACGTTCAGTCCCAGACAGCCCAGTATTACTTTGAAGTGGGCGTCTTCACAGCAATGTAATATTTAAGTGTTTATATAGCCCGCACTAGCTTAATTCTCTCTTGTGTAGTATTTTTGTAATAGGTGTAAACACCTCATTAGTCATTGCTTCATCGGTCTCTTGTGATGCCAGGAAGAGCCCAGTAGGAACCTTATTTCCTGCAACCAGCTAAGTTATCCTACTAACACAGGTATAAATATTTTTCTCACGGGCTCCATAGAGGACGTTCTTCTTACATCTTATTTATTATTATTTTGGAGTTTTATATAGCACTAGTCAGACCCGAAGGTATCGGAGCGCTTTACAACATTTGTCAATAACAGTCTAGTATTCAAAGAGTGTCAGAGAAAACACAGTGATTCCAAGGTGGTTCATTATTCAGTATAAATCCAGTAGCATTCAATGCCGAGTTGTAAAGTTTGTGGTAAAAGTAGGGGGGAGAACTGTGCAGAACAGGAGGAAGGTGTTGTAAGGAGTGATCTATTCGTAGTCACTGGGTCCTCTGCCTTGAGGCAGAATATTCATTTAGGTCCGTTGTCACTTTGTGAGGTCTCGATTGAGGAAGTGGTACAAAAGGGGGTCCAGGGAAGGCATGGCTTGGCAGTTCGGGCTGGACTGTTCCCATGAGGCACAGGGTCAGACTGATTTGCATATGGCCATGTCTGAACTGGGGTGGCAGAGTGGGCTAAAGAACGGTGATGGTTTAAACCCAGATCTGTTGACTGGGTGTGAGGTTTTGATTAGTTCAGATGCTCCGTTCATCACCACCCCCTGTTTTACCACTCGATTGAGGAAGAACTCTTTGAGCTGGCTCTTGAATGCTTTGAAGGAGGGGTTAGTCCTGATATGTATAGGGATGGCACTCTAAATTCTGGGTGCATTTCCAGAGAAGGACCTAAATAAGGTCTTTTGTTTGCAGGTTTTCTGGGGGAATGAGTAGCAGAGAGTTGGTGCTTCTGAGGTTTCTTGTCTGTCCCGCTTTTTTGAGCTTGGCAGGTAGATAGGTGGGTTTGCCAGTGTGCAGAGCTTTGTGTGTGAGACAAGCAGTTCTGAAGTTGGCCCGCATTACTATTGGGAGCCACTTAAGCTCTTTTAGAGCGGGGGAGATGTGTTCGCACTTCTTTACTCCCGTCACCATTCTGGCTGCTGCATTTAGGGTTGTTCTGAGAGGAGCAAGGTGTAGTTTAGCCGTGCCTGTGAGGGTGGCGATCCCATAGTCTAATCTGGATAAGACAAGGGACTGTGTGGCTTGTTTAAGGTCCGTTGGTGGGATGAAGGGGTTGACTTTGTTCAGTAGTTTTAAGTTGAAGAAGGCACAACTTGCAGTGCTCTTGATGTGTTTGATCATATCCAGGTTGGGGTCTAGAGTGATACCCAATGACTTCACTGAGTCTGCTGGGATGAGGGTACAGTCGAGCGCATCAATAGACTTTATCCATTCCATGATTTGGGGGGGTCTGTTCTTGGTTGGCTATGAGGAGGATTTCCGTTTTATCTTGGTTTAGTTTCAGATGGTTTAGAGACAGCCACTTTTGGACTTCTATTAGGGTGTTGTTTAGTCTTTGCATGTCTGCTATGAGGAGGTTTCTAGGTGGATCTGGGTGTCATCGGCATAGAGGTGGAAGGGAATATTGGCTTTTTTGAGGATGATGGTGAGTGGCTCCATGTAAATGTTGAACAGTGCTGGTGAAAGAACTGATCCTTGGGGAACACCTCTGATTATAGGGTGTAGGTCAGACGTGAAGTTTCAGATTTTTATTCTTTGGGAGCGGTTTTGCAAGAAGGAGGTGAACCATTGTGAGACCTCCCCTTTTGCTCCTACCCTTTCTTGGAGAACGTTGATGAGTAGTTTGTGGTTGACCGTGTCGAAGGCAGCCGAAAGGTCAAGGAGTATGAGTAGACAGCAGCGGTCCTTGTCCAGTGATTTGTGCACATCATCTATGACATTCAAGACGGCAGTCTCTGTGCTGCATCCTTTTCTGAAGTCTGATTGGTGAGGGTCGAGGAGGTTGTTGTTGTCCATGTGGAGGGTGAGTTGACGGAGAACACATTTTTCCAGTAATTGTGCTAGGAAAGGAAGATTGGAGACAGGCCTGTAGTTGTTGAGATCATTAGGGTCTGCACCTGCTTTTTTTATTAATGGTGTTACCTGACCTATTTTGAGGCAGTCAAGTATGATTCCTGTTTCCAGGGAGCTGTTTATAATCTCAGTCCAGAGAGGGGCTATGGAGTGTTTGAGTTTTTTTGCCAGTTGAGCGGGGAGGGGGTCCTCAAGGTGTGATGAGGGCTTGGATACGGTAGTTAGTTCAACAATTTCCATTTCAGTGGTGGGTACAAAGGTTAGCCAGTTGCTGGTTGATTGGCTGGGTGGGTTTATGTCTTCTTTGATGAGTAGCGGGCCTTCCTTTGAGGGACGAGAGTGGTCCATAAGTGAGAGTTCAATCTTTAGTATTTTTTCGTTGAAGAAATTCGTAAATTTTTACAAATTTGTAGATCTCGATGGTAGGGTCTTGCTTTTTTTCTGTTTCGGGGGGCTATTTTGTCCAGCATGTCAGTCAGAGCCTCATTGTATTGTGAGGTAAGTTCTACTGTGGACCTTTCTCCTACGTTGGAGGGGAAGAGTGTACTCAGTCTTTCTTCTAATTCTTCCAAGGGGATCTGTCTCAGGCTTCTCGTCCAGTGAAAGTGATCATTCGCTCGAGGTGTTCAATGTGTTTTTTTGATTGATGTGGAAGAGGATGAGATGGTGGCCTGACCAGTCGACAGGGAGGGTGCGGTCGATGGTGACTGCATCTTCATGGGCTATGATGGCATCCAGGATCGAGCCTTTGTCGTGGGTTTGTTCAGTGCAGTGTTGGGTCAAGTTGTTACTGTGAAGGTGCTCATTTAAGGTTTGTATTTGAGAGTTGTTGGTCTCATTCCAGTGAAGGTTTAGGTCTCCTAGTATTAGGTTGTTCGCGTTTGAAGGTGAGCAGTGTGAGATCAGGTCAGCCAACTGTTCACCGAATATGGTATTGTTTCCTGGTGGGCAGATGATGAGGTGACAGTGAAGCATTTTGTTATCCGACGTTTTGATGGTGGCTGTAAGGTACTCCAGTTTGTGGTATTTGAAGGGTTCGGTTTTTGTTATAGAGATGTTCTTTTTACGTATGATTGCGGTCCCTCCACCTCGCTGGTTGTTCCTGTCCTTGTTGATGATAGAGAACCCCGGGGGAACGAGCATATCGAAGATAGGGGGAGAGGATTCGTTCAACCATGTTTCTGTGATGAACGTGATGTCTATGTCATGTTTTAGGATGGTTTCTGCAAGTTCTGTTGCGTGTTTGTTCGCAGATCTGAAGTTTATGAAAATGCAGTTGCCACCTTCTTTTTGTTGAGTTCCTCATTTGGGGGAGCCCTAGGAATATTAGTGAGGTGCGCTGGAGGTCCCGCTATTTTTGTAGTTGTAACTTCTCTACCAAATCCAGTGATTACTGGGATCACAGAACTGGGGGTGATCGTTGGCGCTGTTTATAGGATTCGGCGAGATCCCACGCCTCTTGCATGGACATTACAGCGCTATGTGGTTGGTTTCTAAGGGGGGTTGTGTTCCATCTGAGTCGTAGATTTTTGTGGTGATATCTGTGTTTATTGGGAGTGCCTGAGAGTGAGAGGGGTGGGCCCTTGGTGGAAGGGATGTTGCGGTTGGATAAGATTTTGTTAATATTCTGTGTAAATATTTCTAGTTGGTATTCTAGTCGAGCCAGTCTTTGGGTTGTGCTCAAGGAGAGAGAGGAGGGGAGTTTGGTCTCTGTGTGACCAGGGTCCGACCATTTGTGGTTAGGGGGGGTGTTTTTTTGTGTTCGGTATTGACAGCATATCTGTGTGGGTGCTGTTCCCTGTGTTTCCTGTATCTGTATGGTTTATGGGGGTAGTTACAGGTATCGGTTGTGGTGGAGTGTTTCGGAGATTGTGCGGTGAGTTCGCTGGGTTTAGTGCAGGAGGGGGGTTCGGGGTTGTTTTCAGCGGGTCGACTTCATTAGTTACTGGCTGGGGGTGAAGGGAGAGGGTGACACTGGAGGGGGCTGAAGTGTATCATCTTGGGTGGGCCTTGTGTTGGGTGTGTCTAGATAGGATGAATATTGCGGGCTCGGGGAGGCATTGAGGGGGATAGTGGGGCTGGGGGGGTAGATTGGCGGGGGGGATGGAGTGGGTGGATAGGTTAGATGGTTTTCCCCATATGTATGGCTTGAGGATAGGGTTTCTTTCGCGTTAGACTGTGATAGATGGGTGAGGGCAAGATGTAGCGTGGGGAAGAGTGAGTCGACGGCCGCCAGGTTGTCATTGTGTTGGGCACCAACATCTTCAGTGAATGGACCACATAATTTGAATCTGTGGTCTAGCTGGAATGGGACTTAAAAGGCAAGCACTGGCAGACTGATGTCTCGGCACCCTTGGCATTATCAGCTAGATAGGGATGTATGACGGTACGACGCGTACCGTCACAATGCGTGCTGTTACAACGCGTCTTTTACAACGCAAGTCGTGACAACGACTTGCGTTGGGGGCGCGGATCGAGAATAGTATAATTTACTATTCTAACACCAGCCCCCGTGGACACTAGGGAAGGTGTTGGAATAGTAAATATACTATTCTTAATCCTGTAGCGCCCTCCAGCGCAAGTCGTGGTTACGACTTGCGTTGTAAAGGACGCGTCGTAACAGCACTGTGTTGAAACATCCGCGGTGTAAAGGATGTTTCCCGCTAGGTAGATGCCACAAGATGAAGAGGAATGAAAACTAAAGTGTTGCTTTACCTAAAAATGGGAGGCCCTTCATACTAATTATGAAGTGCATCAGGGGAGTATTGTGGTGCTAACATGTACAGGTGCACGTCTATTTAAAATGTTCTTTCACTGTGGATAGTCACACGTCTGGGATCTAGACCCAATGAGCAGTGGAGCACTTGAGATCGACCACAGGATTCTGGTCATCGCATGTTTATTACAGATGCAGGGGGGGCATTCACAAGGATAGACATTATAAACCACCAGTTTGAACACCAAAGCTAAAGTAACCATGGGCAAAATTTGCAGATTTGCAGTCCTCAAATTTGCGCGAAATCGCGAAAGAATCCGCGAATTCACGTGAAAATCTGCGAACTCGCGGATTTGCATAATGTGACCATGACCATGTGTGTCTGTGACTTTCCCACCGCGCCGAAAGGCGCCGAGGTCCCTCGAGTGAACTGTCCATCATAGTGAGGAAAGGGCGGGAAGAAGTTGCATACCCTAGTGTGTGTGGGGCGGGGCCAAACAGTTGGGGCTTCCATGCGAGTTCACATGCCTCTTGTAAGGGTCAGAGACCGATCAGAGCACTGGATGAGGAGAAAGCAGCCTCTTGTTCACAGGAAGTACAAGAGGATTGCGCTAGAGAAACTCGTGGATGCAAAGACTTCCATCAAGGATTACATCTAATTGTAGACGGTAGATATGGGGAGGAAGCACACCTGCCTAGTGTCGACCGTGCTCACTAATTGTTTAGGCTGATTATAATGCGTTACTGAATTTGAGCTTCAACTCGGGCACCTGCTTTATATCGGTAAGTGCTTCCTGTTGAGGTTTAATTTTTGTGACAGGAGCATCCTGCCAGAATGAATCCTGCCTGCATATTTATCCACGATGATGCCACCGGTTGTGCCATACCTCTACTCAACTGGAGTACTTTCGGCTGGCTAATCAGTAAGGGCTACCTCCTTGGGTAAATGTATAGTGCTTTTGCTACACTACAGCTGCGTAAAGGCCCAGAAGAGTTGTCTCCAGTGGCCACGTGTATCTGTAACTTTGCCACTGCGCCGACAGGCGCCGAGGTCCCTTGAGTGAGCTGTCCATGATAGTGAGGAAAGGGTGGGAAGAAGTTGCATAACCTAGTGTGTGTGGGGCGGGGCCAAACGGGCGGCGCTTCTATGCGAGTTCACATGCCTCTTGTTTATAAAGGGTCAGAGACCGATCTGAGCACCAGATGAGGAGAAAGCAGCCTCCTGTTCACAGCAAGAACACAGGGATTGCGTTAAAGAAACTCGTGGATGCAAAGACCTCCATCAAGGATTACATCTAATTGTAGCCGGTAGACATGGGGAGGAAGCACACCTGCCTAGCCTAGACCGTGCTCACTGGTTGTTTGGGCTGATTATAATGCATGACTGAATTTGACCTTCAACTCGGGCACCTGCTTTTTATTTATATCTGTAAGTGCTTCCTGTTGAGGTTTAATTTTTGTGACAGGAGCATCGTGCCAGAATGAATCCTGCCTGCATATTTATCCACGAAGATGCCACCGTGTTGATACTTCTACTGGAAAAAAAGAAAAAAACCCGCCCGCGAGCGGATTTGCTGATTTTTGGGCAATCCGCGAGTGGAACGGATTTTGCGCCCACCCTTAGACTAAAGCCTAAACACTACAGCGCTGTATAATGGTCTGTGTCATCAGCAGAGTAGCCCTACAGTTCTAACAATTCCGAAGAACGCTTGCAGGAGATGTGTGAAGGGGTGGTGAGCAATTGACCTGTTTGTCTAAATATTTGGCTTGCAATAGAGAGAATGTGTTGTGTTGCGGTTCAAGACCCTTTCCCCTCATGACAAGTCACACATCCAAGGCACCACCAGTAAAGGCATAGAGCACTTCAAAACAGTGGTGTAACAATAGCACCCACAGCCCCCTCGGTGGGGAGGGCCCTAGGTTCCTCGTTGTCCCCTCTAGCACTGTGCACAGGTGGGCCTGAGAGTTCCAGACTGGGTCCGGAGCATGCGGGGCCCCTCCATGCACTTTGCAGGGTGGTCCCCTCAAGTTTCGTTACGCCACTGTGTAGACTATAGGGTAAAGGATTCTCAAGGAAGATAACATTCCAAAGCCATGAAGAACTAAGGGGCATATTACCAAGGGCCTTATCGCCGCTTTAGCGGGAATTTTTCCCGCTGAAGCGGCGATAATTGTATCGCCCTATTACCTAGCTGTCGCTAACACCAGTTAGCGACAGCTAGTAGGACATAGCGGGCATTTAGGTGCCCACTTTGCATGTCAGCAATAATTATCGCTAATGACATGCAAAGTGGGCGTGCCAAGATGTTAGCGACTGGAAACAGTCGCTAACATCTCTATCTCCTATTACCACCTTTTGAAAATAATCGCGCTAAGCGCGATTTTCTCCAAAAGCTAACGCCGGCCCAGAGCTGTTCTTAGCCATGTAATCCAATGGTAGGTGGATTATATGGCTAAGAGCATTTGCTCGGTAATGCATGAATATCGCTGACTTTACAGCGATATTCATGCATTTCGGCCGATTTTTATCGCTTAGGAGATAAACCTTGATAATAGCAAGGCTCCTAAGCGATAAAAATCGGCGGAGCTCGGCGATATATTTTTTTTTTATTTTTTTTTTTTTAAAAAAACCTTTATTTGAGTAAGCAAAAAATACAAGGATGGGCCTACAACCACACGGGCCGGCCGCTAAAGAGGAGTAGACACATGTCATATATGCCCGCAGAGGTAAAAGTCAATCAACAATGCAATACTCATCACTATTCACAGGACAAAAACAGATTTTATTTATATGAAAGAACAAACACACACAAAAAGGCGAAAGTGTATTACTGAAGGTCAGCTCAATGGACGTAAGGGGGGGGACAGCAACAGAAGTACAGTAGCAAAACTCTAAGCACTGAGGAGCTCGGGGGGGGGGGGAGGGACACAGAAGTCAGTATAAAAGGGGGGGGGGAGGGCCGGAAGCACCAGCACAACCCCTATATGAAAGGTTCCAAGAACGCTTGCCTAAGGAGACAGGGCAAGCTCGATAGTGCCCACAAGGGGAGGAGTACAAATGTCGCCACGGTAGTCGTTCCATTGACCCCACACCTTCACCCATGCCCCGGGTCTGCCCCTGGCCACATAGACAGTTTTCTCACGGAACATGGACCAATCCATGTTATCTCCCCATTTCGAGAGGGCAGGGGGCCTGGAGGCCCCCCAGAGTTGTGCAATATCTCGCTTCGCAACCATATAGCCCAGGGTGGCCCATCTAGTCTGTGCCACCGAGTAGTCCGTGGGCTCCCAAACATTCAAAAGACATCCACGAGGTTCCGGACGCAAGGACACACCTGTCACCACAGCCATCACTTCAAGCACGGCCGCCCAATAAGCAGCCACCATCGGGCACTCCCAAAGAATATGCAGGAAAGTAGCACACAAACCACACCCACGCTTACACAATCCATCGGAGGAAAAGCCCATCACCACCAGTCGCGGTCCCGTCATGTACACCCGATGAAGGATCTTCAATTGGACCAGACGGAGACGAGCTGGAATAGCCACCTCCTTCGGGGAGGAGAGGGCAGATTGCCAATCCTCATCGTCAAGTTCTAATCCATCTCCCATCCACAATTCCCGAAGTCGGGCCAATAAGTCGGTCCGATTGTTAATCAACTTTTTATAGATCAGGGAGATAGTGCTATCAGGAAGATGTCCATCAAGGATACGGTCCTCAAGGGGGGAAGAGTCAGGCGGAATCTCACCAGGAGCAAACACCGAAGCCAGGGCGTGCCTGAGCTGTAAATAACGAAAGAATTCCCGACCACTCAGGCCATAGTCAGCCTGGAGGGCCTGAAACGAACGCACAGAACCCTTAGAGTACACATCCCCCACCTTAGAAATCCCAATCATGTCCCAGCGGTCGAAACCCTTGGAAGACCAAAGACCGCCCAGACGTTCTGAAGCATAAAGCGGCGTCGCCAACGTCAAGCGATCCTCCCAGCCCAAGCTCACATTCGCGGCACGCCACACCGTCAAAGATGTCAATGTAGGTCCCACAAGATGGCGCCCAGCGGAGCGAGAATAAAGCACTCTGTTAAAGTCACCTCCCGGAAGCTGAAGTTTATCCATTTCAAACGCCGGATTACGACCTGGCGAAAACATAGCGTGATTGATAGCGGACAGATGGGAAGCCCAGTAATATCTCTTAATGTCGGGGAGCGCCATGCCCCCATCATACCACGGGATGGAAAGTTTCGCGAGAGCAATGCGCGGACGCCCATCCCAAATAAGCTGCCTCTGAAGGCTCTCAATCTCCCGAAAATAGGACTTAGGGATAGGATCATAATAATTCTGAAGAGCATAGAGAAACCGCGGCAATGACATCATCTTAAACAGGGCCGCCCGACCCAGGGGAGACAGGGGAAGTTTGCGCCAACGGGCAACGTCCAAACGTAACCTAAGCAACGGGGGAAGGAGATTACGATCAAAACGAAGGGACGAGTCCAAGGTAACAAAAACCCCCAAGTATTTGAAGCCATCCCTGGCCACCTGAAGAGGAAGTCTGCTCGGCAACGGAGGCAAGACACCAGATAAAACATATACACAGGATTTAGTCCAATTGATGACGAGGCCTGAGTTAGCGCCAAAGGACACAAGAACGTCAAATAAAACAGTTAAAGACTTACGAGGGGAAGTAAGGTACAAAAGGATGTCGTCCGCATAAAGCGAGACGCGGTCTTCGAAGTCCGGGGCCCAGCGAATCCCTTTAAGGGACGGTTCCCACCGGAGCCAGGCCGCTAATGGTTCAAGAGCGAGCGCAAACAACAACGGGGACAGGGGGCAACCCTGACGGGTACCCCTGCCCAAGGAGAAGGGAGCCGACACTCTACCGTTTACCACAACTTGTGCCAGAGGTTCCGCGTACAACAACTGAATCCAGCTAATAAACTCGCACCCGAATCCAAATTTCTCAAGAGTCGCCCATAGATAGGGCCACTCCACAGTATCAAAGGCCATAGAGGCGTCCAGGGACGCCAAAATGGCCGGTTCAGTCAGAAGCCCCGCCCTCGCCATCACGCTGTGAAGGCGTCGCAGATTCAAAGCAGTGTTGCGATGCGGGATAAAGCCAGACTGATCCGGATGGACCAAATCCCCGAGAACCGAAAGGAGACGGGTCGCCAGAAGTTTTGCCAAAACCTTGGGTTCAACATTTAACAGGGATATGGGTCTATATGAGGAACAGAGGTCACGTGGTTTACCATCTTTAGGGATGACGACAATTGTCGCCAAACGCTGATCATAGGGAAGGATGTTACGTTCACGAGATTCTAGAAACATGGCGCGAAGATACGGCGCCATCTTATCGGGGCGTAGCTTGTACAACTCAATAGGCAACCCGTTCGGGCCCAACGCTTTGCCCGAACGGAGCGAACGAATAGCAGTCGCTATCTCATCATTCGTAAAAGGGGAGTCCAAAGCAATACGGTCCAGGTCGGTGACACAGGGCAAAGTGATATCGCGCAAGAGGAGGCGGGAGTCAGCCACGTCCCTCACAGACACGGGAGCATATACAACATGGAAATATTCCGCAAAACGATCGACAATGGCAGTCGGATCAATCACATTCTCACCACTCGCAGACTGAATCACAGGCACTACACGATTAACTCTTTCTTTCTTGTCCAACCACGCTAGGAGTTTACCCGCCTTATCACCCACATCGTACAATCTGCCTTGTTGCTCACGAAACATCACCTTTGCAGCGTCAGTGACCAGGGATTTATATGCAAACTGTTTTAGACCCAGGGCATGGAGTTTCTCAGGCGTGACACCAGATTCCAACTCGTCCTCCAAAGCAGAGATCTCCCCCTCAAGGTCCACCACCTCCCTCCTCCCGGCTTTTTTGGCTTCAACAATCAAGGAAAGGGCCTGGCCACGAATCACAGTTTTAAAGGCTTCCCACAGGGACACAGCCGAAGGGACCGACCCCTCGTTTTCCAGGAAATATGCATCCATGGACTTGAGCAAGAGGGTACGAGTCTCAGGGGAGGAAAGATACCATGGGTTAATTGGAGCCACTCGGCCCGCTGCCTCTACCCCAACCTCGAAACGAAGCCAGAGCGGCGAGTGGTCAGAAATACCCCTTGGCAAATGCAAAATCTCACGAACCGCCGACGACTGGGCCGCGGGCATCAGGAAATAATCCAGCCGAGACAGACTGCCATGAGCCCCAGAATGGAAAGTGTATTGGAGCTGAGTGGGATGCAGAAGTCGCCAGCAGTCCACAAGGCCAAAGGTATCTAGAAACCCACCCAACCACTGCTGAGCCTGTGGAGTATCCCTAGGGGGATGGCGATCGTGAAGGCCGGAAAGCACCGAATTAAAATCACCGGCCAGGAAGAGAGTACTTTCAGGGAGATCTAACAAAACACGGCCCAAATCAGTGAAAGTAGAAGTCTGTAAACCCGGGGGAACATAAACATTAAAGAGAGATAGGGTGCGGCCCTCATATCTACCCACCAAGACAGTATATCTCCCACGGTCATCTTGAATCACCTCGTCAATTGCCAGGGGGAGGGAGGTTCGAACAAGGATACCCACACCCCTAGATCCGGAGGTAAACCCCGAGTGCGCCACAAGGCGGTAGCCCCATCTGTTCATTGCATTACAAACATTACCAATCAAATGGGTTTCCTGCATGAAAACAATGTCTGGCGACAAACGTCGTATACAATTCAAGACCACACTGCGCTTAATACGATCTCCCAGGCCATTGACGTTCCAGGAAACAAATTTCAACCCTCTACCCCCCATCCCATCCACCCGAGCCAAGACCCCTCATCCACGAGCAAGACACCAGAAACAGCAGCAGACACAGGAGCAATTCGCCTTGAAAACAACACACAAAAAAGAAAGAACTTCCCAGCCCCCCTCCCCCAAACTGAAAGGAAACACCCCCCACCCTGCACCCCTGCAAAAAGCTAAAGAGCCACCCCAACCTGCAGTGTGCCTGTCGCCCCATAACCCCTAGTCTACACAAAGACCCCGGAGGAGGAAAGGTCTCCGTTCCACCCGCCCCTGACAAATATCAAGAACGAAAATTAACAAAAGAAAGATAAAATAATCACAATGCAGAGGAACGCCGGTCAACAATCCTGAAAATGTATTCAAAATAAAACATGTGAGCCAAACAATCAGATCTCCACACCACCTTCGGCACCACCAGGGTGAGCGGCGGATTCAGTCTCAGGAGTACGGTCAGGCAAGGAGTCCAGCCAGTCATTAACAGCATCTGGGCGATCAAAGAAAAGGGTACGCTCATTGTACTCGACCCGAAGTCTGGTGGGATAAAGCATAGCATAGCGTAAGCCCCGATCCCGAAGACGTTTCTTGGCCCCACGAAACTCCATCCGTTGTCTCTGAACTTGTTGGGAAAAGTCCGGGTAAAAGTTTACCGTAGCATTCTCAAAGGCCACCGGGCCCTTCACCCGCGAGGCCTGCAGGATAGCGTCCCGGTCTCTATAGTGAAAAAGCTTCGCTACAATGGGCCTCGGCGGGGCTCCCGGCCGAACTTTGCCCCCTGGAACACGATGTGCTCGTTCCACCGTGAAGAACTTCGTAAGGCCGGAAGGGGCAAGATGGTTCAAGACCAGATCCTCAACCAGGATATCCACCGAGTGGGGTTCAGGGTTCTCCGGTACACCAACCAGGCGAACATTGCAGCGACGTGCCCTATTTTCAAAATCCTCCAGGCGTCGGGTCGTGAGGTCGTTCACCCGACGGAGATTTCCGATTTCTGTCTGGAGCTCCGAGACGTCCTTCGTGAGGCTGGACGATTTAATGTCTAATGATTGCACCCTCTCATTCGTCTTGCCGAGATCAGCACGAATAAGATTAACCTCAATAGCCACGGTGTCAAGTTTATGGGCCAAGGCCTCGTACTGTAGGCCGATGGATTCCCTCACGCCCGAGATGGCGCCCATGATGTCCTGTAGGGAGGGCTCCGCCGACTCTTCCAAAACTCGTTCGGACGCTGTACTAGAACCAGGCAGGGCAGCTCCGGGGGACCCCTTAGAATGAGTATAGCGGTCCATGACATTTGATTGAACCGGAGCTCCGCGCAGAGGTGCTTTCGTCTTGCGCGTCTCTCTGTCCCCTCTGCCCGCCATTTTGAAGATGCGTCACAGGACAAGCCACCAGGGTCGACAGGCCCGACACCCAAAGCACAGGATCAAAAGTACACAAAAATGAGGGGCACAACTCGGGTAGAGGTCGCCAAGCCAGCAAATAGTCCGCAGGAAAACCCAACAGCCGATCTGCCTCCAGGTCTCAGCCGCAACTCGATAGTCACACCCGTGGCCCAAGTCGGAACAGAATCGAAACCGAAACTTAGGAAGGGGGACCCACAAGGCCAGATCTCCTGCCGTTGTTGTTCAATTCCAGGACGGCTACTGAACCGCACCCCGTCCCGGGCGCACCTCAAGTGCGGAGCCCAAATGTTCAGACCATCATATCTCAGGAATAAAAGATCCAAATCAATTTCTGAAAGGTGCCAGGCGGATCAGCCAAACGTCCTCCACACGGATTCTTGCAAGAAATCAGGATTCAGTCAGGATAAAATGCCGGGAGCGGCGAGGGTCCGGAGAGCGCTGTGCTCAAGCGGCCATCTCGGATGCCCGCCAAGCTCCTCCTCTAGCTCGGCGATATTAATGTTGCCGCTAAACCAACATAGCAATAATTATCGCTAGTTGTTGGTAATATGCCCCTAAGTCGCTAATGTTTATTTTAAGACAGCAAGTCAAAATGCTGCTAGTAGTTTAGAACCATTTTTGCTTTACAAAGTTACTGAAGATTTTAAAAAACTGGAGTGGTCTGTCTAAGGTGCTGAGTGTCTGTCTATCTATCTATCTATCTAACTATCTATCTATCTATCTATCTATCTATCTATCTATCTATCTATCTATCTATCTATCTATCTATCTATCTATCTATCTATCTGTCTGTCTGTCTGTCTGTCTGTCTGTCTGTCTGTCTGTCTGTCTGTCTGCCTATATAGTCAGTACGACACGGAACACTGGATCACACTCTGAAGGACGGGAGGCTCACTATGCCGATTGTGCCAGCACTTTGATGCACAATGTATCAAGCTCGGAGAATGGGAGGCTAGTTAGTCACGTCATCCCTCCTGCACACAATCTGGTTGTAAGCATGCAGAAGAGTGCCAGAACACACTAACACTGTACCTCAGGAAAGAAGGGGGTCTGACTAGCCCCTGGTGCCAGCACTATGATGCACATTTTATCAAGCTCAGAAGGATAAGATGCTGACTTGGCCAGTCGTGCCAACACTCTGTACTCTGACGAGTACATGAAGATAAGTTGCAGACTAGGACCCTTGTACCAGCACTCAGAAGCACACTCTATTGAGCTCAGAAGGATAAGATGCAGACTAGGCCCCTCTTGCCAGCCCTATGATGCATTCCATCGAGATCAGAAGGATTAGATGCTGACTAGGCCCCTCGTGCCAGCCGTCTCATGCAAACTGTATCAACCTTGGAAGGACGGAGGGCTGACAGACCCATCGTGCCAGCAGTTTGATGCGTACCATATCCAGCTCAGAAGGATAAATGCTTGAAAGGATAAGATGCTGTTCAGACCCTCGTGCCAGCACTCTGATGTGTACTATATCCAGCTTGGAAGGATAAGATACTGATTAGGCCCCTTGTGCCACCACTCTGATGCACACTCTATCGAGCTCAGGAGGATAAGATGCTGACTAGACCCCTTGTGCCAGCACTCTGATGAAAACTGTATCAACCTTGGAAGGACAAAGTACTTACCATGGCCATCGTGCCAGCACTCTGATGCATACTATATCCAGCTTGGAAGGATGAGATGCTGACTAGGCCCCTTGTGCCAGCACTCTGATGCATACTATATTCAGCTTGAAAGGACAAGATCCTGATTAGGCCTGTCGTACCAGCACTCTGATGCATACTATATCCAGCATGGAAGGATATGATGTTGATCAGGCACCTCATGCCAGTACTCTGATGCATAGTATATTCAGCTCAGAAGGATAAGAGGCTTACTAGGCCCTTTGTGCCACCACTCGGATGCACACTCTGTCGATCTTATGAGGATAAGTTGCTGACTAGGCCCCTCGTGCCAGCACTGTAAAGTATACTATATCCAGCTTGGGTGGATAAGATGCTAACTAGGCCCCTCGTGCCAGCACTCTGATGCATACTCTATTGAGCTCAGAAGGATAATATGCTGATTAGGTCCCTTGTGCCAGCACCCTGATGCATACTATATTTAGCTTGGAAGGATAAGATACTGATTAGGCCCCCGTGTCAGCACTCTGATGTGTACTATATCCAGCATGGAATGATATGATATTGATCAGGCACCTCGTACCAGCACTCTGATGCATATTATATCCAGCTCAGAAGAATAAGATGCTGATTACACACCTCGTGCCAGCACTCTGATGCATACTATATCCAGCACGGAAGGAATATATGCTGATTACGCACCTCGTGCCAGCACTCTGATGCACATACTATATCCAGTTCAGAAGGATAAGATGCTGACTAGGCCCCTCGTGTCAGCACCCTGATGCGTACTAAACCGATGCATGGAAGGATAAGATGCTAACAAGGACTCTCGTGCCAGCACTCCGATGCACACTCTATCCAGCTGGAATGGATAAGATGCTGATCAGGCCCCTCGTGCAGGCACTCTGATGCATACTATATCTAGCTCAGAAGGATAAGATGCTGATTAGGCCCTTTGTGCCAGTACTCTGATGCATATTCTATCCAGCTGAGAAGGATAAGATGCTAACTAGGCCCCTCGTCTTAGCAAACCGTATATCGACCATGGAAGAATGGAGGGCTCACTAGGCCCATCGTACCAGCACTCTGATGAATACTCTATCCAGCTCCGAAGGATAAGATGCTGACTAAGCTCTTCGTGCCAGCACTCTGATGTGTAGTATATCAAGCTCAGAAGTACAAGATGCTGACAAGGCCCTTCGTGCCAGCACACTAAGGTGAACTAGATTCAGCTAAGAAGGATAAGATGCTGATTAGGCTCCTCGACCCAGCAATCTGAAGCACACTGTGTCGACCTTGGAAGGACGGAGGGCCGACCAGGCCCTTCGTGCCATCACTCTGATGCCTACTATAGCCAGCTCGGAAGGGTAAAGTGCTGACTAGGCCCTCTGTGCCAGCACTCTGATGTGTACTATATTCATCTTGGAAGGATATGATGCTGACTAGGCCCCTCATGCAGGCACTCTGATACAGACTCTATTGTGCCTTGGAAGGACAGAGGGCTGATTAGGCCTGTTGTACCAGCACTCTGATGTATTTTATATCCAGCTCCAAAGGATAAGATGCTGACTAGGCCCCTCAGGCTAGCACTCAGATACGTACTATGGGTCAGATTTACGACTTCTTGCGCATCTCTGCTAATCAGCAGAGAAGCGCCAGAAGAGTTGCGACGCATCTGCCCACCCGCGCACCACTACTGATGCGTCGCATTTACAATGTGGTGCACCGTGGCTCTCGGATGGGCAGGTGCGTGACGCATCCCCAACGGAAATTTGGCGCATTGCTGGAGTTGCGTCACAAGCGCGAAGCAGCTCCAGCAAGGCTCGGGGGTGCCCTATCTGTAACATGCTGTGTCAATCCTTACGCCTGCTTCAAGAAGGCGCAGGGTTTTAACGCAGCATGGCCCGAAAAGTAACTGAGTGAAATCTTGTAGATTTCACTCACCACTTTTAGAAGGCGTTCCTGCACTGGAACGCCCGCCCCCCCCGCACGAGAGAACGCCTGCATGTGGCGCAGGGCTTTACAATGTGACGCATTTCCCAGATGTGTCACGTTGTAAATATCCCGCAGCATGGTGCTGGCTTTGCGCCGCAGCAGCGTCACAAAAGTGATGCAACAGCGGTGTAAAAGAGGCGGAAGGGGCTTGTAAATCTGCCCCTATTTTACTATATCCAGTTCGGAAGGGTAAGATGCTGACTAGGGCCCTCGTGCCAGCACTCTGATCTACACTGAATCAAACTCAGAAGGATAAGATGCTGATTAGGCCCCTTGTCCCAGCAGTCTGAAGTACACTGTGTCAACCTTGGAAAGATGGGGGGCTGACTAGGCCCTTCGTTCCAGCACTCTGTTTGTAGTTATTTGTCTCTCTATGTTGTATCTGACACTTAGGATACATTGAGGTTGTTCCTCTCTCTTATATAGCCCTGGCCCCTTATGACTATTTATCTGGACGTCTATCACTCTTGTGGTTCCTTCCAGCCCGCGGAGGGTACCGGTCGCCGACCCGGGATCGCTCTTGTTCCGAATTATCTGCTGCCGGATTTAGGTGTTTCACCTCCGGACCCAAGCTTTTATGCTACCGGACCCAGGGCCATTGTTTGTCCTCTGGCGTAGGTAAGCTTCAGCTTTCATCCTCCCCCGTCTCCAGGAACCAGGGAACTTGGATCCCGAGATTCAGACCTCAGTTAACCTCACTCATAGTTTTTTAGGTTCTGGCTGTGACTTCTAATATTTCAAACTGACCGGTGGACGTGTGTTTCATCTTGCTTGAACCCAGGTTGACCTCGTTTAGATGCTCCCCCTTCCCTTTCCTGGTTCTACTGTTTCCTATTTTCTATCTTTATCGTTCTGGTCAAACCACTGGTTTTTCAGATTGTTTGGGTGTGTCCCCGTCTCTCCTCTCTCTCTTGGCACTGGTGTCCTCACAGGTGTATTTTCTTTTACACAGTTTAGCCCATTGGGTGGCTTAGTATTCACATTTTTTGCTTTTTAAACTGTGCACGTTTTCCTTGGTTTTTACCCATTTATTATTCTTCCCTAGTCATGAATCTGTGCTTCCATCCTTTGCGTTGTGCACAGCCATGGCACACAGCGTTCAATGTTGTATCAATACTGTGTCTTTATTTGCTTCCTAGGCGCTTCCTTCCTTGTTTGTGTTCAAATATTGTGCCATGAAGAAGGTGAGATCCACATCAGGGTCACCCACCGTAAATCGCGTCAGTGCTGGAATTTCTATGTTTATCTGTCTCCCTCCAACATTTACAACTATGTCAATAGGAAATCGATTTTGATTAATGACTTGTATCACCTATTGTTCATTATCTATGAAATAACCCTGTATTCGACCATTGTGGAACTCGCAGTGTCAGTAACTTTGATGATCAATGAGGGTTTGTGGCTCTTTGTTTATATTTGTATCTAGAATGTTTTGAACTCTTATTTTTTAGGACATATGTGTAAGTGTGGGTATGCACTGGTCTGTATGAACGAAAGTGTGTGTGTGCGATTGGGTCATTTATAGTTTATTATATATCAATTCTCAAACATTTGTGTTTTCTGTTATTTATTGAACAAATGTAATAATTTTGTATCCAACATACTTATGTTCTGTATTGTGGAAGGCCAGTTTTCATGTACGTATGTATATACATCAGTGACGATTAGCACTCTGAATATATCCAACAGGCAGAGAGATTTTGTCTTGATTGTATTTCGCTGTTTCCTGTCCCACCTACACTTCAGTAGGGCTGCCTCCAGCATACACACACAATGACACCTGACACTAGTCTTTTTCACCCCAGAATTCTTAGAGCCTTGGCACCAGATGTGGGGGTAGCATAGGAAATGGCTCCATTTCAAAGGCCGGCACCAGGTATAACTAATAGAACCTCAGATCATCTTTTCAGTACGTTTCTGAACCTGTGGAAGACTTTAGAAGGATTTCTTGGACCTCCAGGGCACTGCGCTGCTGCTTAAGGCCCACCTTGATCCCCAGAGGACTGCCATGCTGTTATAACTGCTGGTTGACACCTACGTTGCTTACCAGAAGATTGCCCTGCTTCTAGAGCCCAGCCTTTCTTCTATAAGAGAACTGGACCATCTCCTTGAAAGAAGGACTACCAAATGTGACTATGCAGGCCAATTGGCTGGCTCCTGTGTGAGCTACAGAGGCATAACACACTTTAGAGACCTCGAACCCTGCACCTGGTCAATCTGCTGGAGTGAGTCCTAACAGCCTTCCAATGCTGCCCCCCATCCTGCACCTTTGGAAGTGGTATTAGAGGTGCTGCTCCCACCTACCCTTAAATCTTTGGACTTCAAAAAACTTTCACCAAAAAGTGCCAGAAGAACCAACAGAAGGCTAGAACCTACCTGCCAGTCGATACCCCCAAGGTGCATTGCCAGTAGGTTTGATTTTGCAGCAGCTCCCGCTAAGTTCTTCAACACAGCCGCAAATCCTGTTCACAAATCCTGTTAACTTGGACCTCTCAGTGATGGCATCTGGTCTTGTGGAGTCCTCTTTGGCTACATCTTGTAGCTCTGTCCCGCTGGAGGATTTCAACTCTCAAAAAGTTGTCTAAGCTGATATGAAAAAGTCTTCCTAGGGCTCTATGTCGATCAGCTTCCCATCAACAATGACAAACTCCTCAGCCTGGTAATTCATCTTTTTCTGCTCAGAGCTTTTTCCTGCCATTGTCATTTGCATCACCAAGACTTCGTCCAACACCCCCCATCGATAACGAATCCACTTTGGGCACAGCCTGCTGCCTTGCCCCACTGAACTACCTTTTGCTTCTTCTTTTCTTCAAACATTTTTCTTAAATTTATTAAAATGTATCTAATTTTTCTAAATTAGGTTGGGATTTTTCTTGTGTTGAATTTCACTTTATTACTGTTTGTATGCTGCATAAATACTTTACACATTGCCTCTAAGTTAAGCCTGATTGCATTTGTGCCAAGCCACCAGAGGGTTAAAACAGATTCATTTAGTAACTTTTAAGGTGCACTCTGACAGGTATGGTTACTGTTGATTCAGAGGGGCTCACCTCTCTTCCCGTCAACCAACAGCCCAATTTCCCACAACAGCCTTATAAACTTTCATCTTGTAGATACGTCACACTAATATTTCAGATGTGGCTGTGGTCAGTCTTACCAGGAAAAGTGAAACACTCTCTTTTACAGTAAAGCAAAACTTCAGAGAAAGGAGTGCCCCTCGTCTGGTCGGAGCTGCAATACCTGACGGGCACCCCGTACGGGGATCTTTGGTGGGGATCTTTTGTACCTACCGGTGCGTGCAGAGGGGGTAAGAGGCCTAGTGTGTGTAGATATGAGGGGGAAGGAGGTGAGTTAAAACAGGTCAGTCAGTCCTAACAGTTATTTATTCAGAAAGTAGACTGCCTGAATAAAAATGTGCAGAAATTAGCAGTGAGCTAGAGGCAATGTATCTAGCTATCTGTGACCTACTCTCAGTGGATTGACATGTTTCTTGCCTTAAATGTCAGTAGGATCGGGGCACCTCTTCAGGATCAAAAATGAATGCTATCTACACAACGTGGCAGAGTACAACTTACATACCATGTATTCAGGTCCATAACCTAAACGGTTGTCTAGTGATTACTTGCAACAGTGTCCGGCGGTCAAAATGGACACCAATTTGGGTCCAGCGTCCATGTACGCACAGTCTACGACCTACCCTGCCACTGGAAACCGAGATGGCCTTAGTTGCCGGGGGCCTAGGGAGCGAAGCGCCCGCTCCACCACCATATGCGCTGAGAAGGATTCCCCTCCGAAGGTAGTGGTCAGTAGGTGCTCTATATAATCCTCCATGCACCCAGTGTTGGTGCTTTCTGGTATGCCAATAATTCGGGTGTTGTTTTGCGACGGCTTAGAGCCTCTAAATCTTCATTTTTGGCAGCAATGACTTTCAGTACTTTATCCATCTGCAACATTTGCTTCTACATTTGGGATTTGGCATCCTCATTACATGATATTATTGTTCTGCCTCTTTTATTTGCCCATCATCTTTGTTGACTTTCTGCACACTAAAATCTAGTCTGTTGTTCATAGTGTCCATTTTCCCCGAAAGGTCACTGAGGCTATGTTTCATAGCCAGGAGCAACGTTTTAAAATCCTCTTCCAGGGTCGGCGCGGAGGTATGAGACTGGTCCGTGCTGGTCTGTCCAGAGTCCGCTGAGGTGGATCTAGTAGAGGCTTTTTTGCTTTCAAAGGTGAGTCGGGGTTGGCGGCCATCAGGCTTCCCCTTTATGATGTGGTGTTCGGGTTACTGTTCTTCCTCCTTTTTTTTGTCATTTCTTTTGATCCCCCTTTCTTCCTTTCCTTCATTTTTCCCACTTTCTCCTCATTGTTTTTGTTTCAGACCTGTTCAATTTCCTGCATTATTCTCGTAATCTGTGATGAGTAGCAGGTCGGTTCAAGGTGGCCAGTGAAAAGCCGGGTATAAATAGATCCAGTTCAGGGAGGAAGGAATCTTGCAGTGAAACACCCAAGGATGATTACGTGGCGTAGCAGGTTGATCCTGTGAGGCTCGTGTGCCAGGAGTATCAGGGATGCATGAGCATGCCACGTTTAGGTATGGCAGCTGGGTCTTGAAGCTGGGAGCAGGCCGTTCAAAACCTGCAATACTGTAATGTCTGTGTGATACTGTGACTCAGGAAGATGCCCCCTCAACAGACCCCGCCAAGCTGGTGGCTCTGCACCCATGGAGCTAGCCAGCAAAGTACTAGGCCTCACCAGTACAGTACCTCAGACGCTAGAGCAGAAGTAGTCGTCATACTGTCGGTCCATTCTCTGTCAGATCACCAGTTGGGTGGACACGTCAAATCCCACACTCCGGACGGGCCCTTCCGATCCCTCACGTATCCTCGAGGGGTTTCCAGGCAGTCTCCGATGGTCACTGCCCGTCACCACCGGTGCAGTCAGGAGCAGGCCCCAGTCAGTCGAGACAATTGTGCACACATCAAATGCAGGCCGTTACACCAGGGGCCCAGTCCAGCAGCAGCGATTGCAAGCCACACAGCAGTATTGAAGGGGCAGGCAGGCACAGGATGGAGACACCGTGTCAGGCACAGGCATGCCAGCAGAATGCGACCTACATCTTGTTAGAGACCCCCTCTGGTCCCCGCACAAGTCGCTCTCAGCATAGTGAGGATGGCAGTAGCCCGTCTGGGGCGCTCCGCCTGTGCCCGTCAGCGTTCACCTTTCCCCACGATAGCAGGCAGCAGCAGGCACAACCGGAGGTCACATAGGGGGTCCCCGGGCTGAAAGGAGGTCCACTTATTCCCCAGCAGTACCAGTCACACGCGCCAGGAGCAGCAGGAAAATTGTGCCAATGCCTGCGCCTCGCATCGCCTTCTTACCGCCACAGATGCAGGGGGTCCATCTGCATTCAAATATCCCCAGGGGATCATGCCGTTCTGCATATCTGCTCACCGCCCGCAGTGGGGCTGGGAAGCACAGGGCACAGCCCAGGGTCCACCGCCACGTGGCATCCCTGAGGCTCCGTTAGTGTCGCATGCCGCTCTATGAAACCGGGCCAATGATGCGTCAGTCTCCCGCAGCCAGCATTCCGTTCCAGCAGTGCCTCCGTGTACTTGACAGGCGTGATTTTTACACCATGTCTGCTACAGGTCTTGAGAGCTAAATTTGCCCCTTTGTTGCACAATTTCCAATGATAGTATAGGATAAATGTCGGATTTAGGCGCCAAGCCTCCAGAGCCTCACAGGTGTGCCGCCATCTTAGATGTGTGCTACCTAGCTCCCCCCCCCCCCGTTGCCCTGAACTGAAGGTCTGTGCTCGACAGGGGAGGGAGGTTCTTGCACCGGTCAGTGCCGATTCTCCTCAGAGCTGCCATCATCCTCCCCGGATTGGATCCCCAAGTACGGAGGGGGGCATCCCTATGGCCCTCGGAGACGACCGTTGCCCCTGAGTCACCCGCCCAGGCCAGTCCAGAGCCAGAACATTAGGTTGCTGTTGCGGCCAAAGATTGTTTGTGAGGGAGTCTGGAGCGGGGGCACGAAACGGAGTTCCTCTCTGAGAGCAGAGGGTGTATGAGACAACTCGCGCTTCTGCCCCCGCGATGCGATGGACGATCTATGGGGCCGCAACATCCTGCACACTACCCGATCTGCCTCCTCGGCCTGAGGGTGAGGAGCCAAAGGTGACCCGCTATGCAGTGGTCATATTTCGCTGCTGAGAGGGGACAGAGTCGATCCCCTTACGAGGCAGCCACCCTAGCTCCCCGGGGGCAGTACGTGATTGGAGCTCCTGGCTGTTTACCTGCCCTGGGGCTGGACTTACATTGGAGCGAACATGGACATCCGGCGGTGGACGGTAAGAATTGAGACCTACTGGCCGAAGAGTAACCGGGGCCTCCATCCACAATGCTGCTGAGCGCGGCCTGGAACCACGCGTCACTGACAGGTGCCGTCTAATTGTCTGTCAGCTTGGGGGTTGGGGTGCTACCTGCCAAAACTGACATGCCGTGTGGGGAACCCCACTGCAGGTGGCACGAGTAACTCTTGCGTTCCTGCCCTCCATTGACCCCTCTCTGGTGGAGACAGCATGGCCACGGGCCGCAGCAGGTGCAGTGCCATGCAGGTGAAGCTATACAATTATGCGTGGCAGAAGAGCCAAGAGGAAGACCATAGCACCGCCACGACCCATAGTGAGAGCCCAGAACCCGCAAACAAAGACATTTTAGCGGCGATAACCACCATACAGACTTCCCTCGAGACTCGGATTGACATGGTTGCCACAGAGGTTGCCCTGATCAGAGAAGATATGCGGAAAATGGTGGACCAGGTCGGCTCTGTCGAAAACAACACAAAAGACCTGGTGAGTGACTCGACCCTCCTCAAGAAATAGGTGACCGAACTTCAAATTTGGAGGCGCTGGCTTTGCAGCTAGATGACTATGAAGGCCGAATGAGGCGCAAAACGTTCTGATTCTTGGGGTTCCGGAATGAGCGGAGGGGCAAGCTGCCAAGCTTTTTGTTGAAGAGCTGATACTACAACACGTTCACCCGCAGGGTCAGTCCAAGTGTTTCTCAATTGAACGTGCTCCTCGTTTGCCTGGGGTTGGGCCGAAGCCAGGAGCCCCCCCGGCCACTTCTCGCTCGAGTATTTAACTTTCGGGACCGAGATGCTATACTCCAAACTGCATGGGCGGCCCCCCCGCTGACAATCGAACACAGTAATGTGTCCTTTTTTCTAGATTTCACCCTGAGAGTAAAAAAAGCAACGCTGTGGCTTCCTGGGCGTGAAGCAGACACTCAGGAACCAGGAAATCAAATAAGCCATGTTGTTCCCAGCAAAACTGTGGGTTGAATCTGATAGCAAGCTCTGGTTCTTCACTAGACCCGAAGATGCCTGGGACTGGCTCTACGGCTGGCGCACAGCAGGCAGGCGCCCACACAAATCTGCCCTTGCGACTGGCGTGGCCGCTGACCAGCGACAGCAACGGCGGTCCCCTCCTCATACTGACTCAGAGACGCAGAGCCCAATGGGGTGAAGATGAACAATGGACAAGTAAGAGGGACCAACTGCTGGCACTCTGGACTTTCACGCTGCAGGTTGGGAGAAAGTGTGTACTTTGGGCGCTGCATATTCCTGCATGGTCCAAAGGAACTGAACTCTTTCTGTATAATCCTATGTCGCCCTGGTATATTTAGATGTATCGGATATGCTTCTTGCTGTGTAACTCAACATTCGATTTAACTATGTTCCGCCCTCTGGGTTAAATGACCGCGGCTCTTCTTTAGGTTTATAGATCGTTGCTCTAGGGAATGGGGATGTTCAAGTACCCGAAGTTGATGAGGGAGGGCGACAGGCACCCTGCAAGGTGGGGGTGGCAGGTGGTTTTATGCCGGTTGTGCAGGGAGGCAGGATGGGGGGGTGGGGTCTGCATGGGGAGGGGGTGGGGATTTGTTTTTGTTTTTATTGTTTCTTGTATCAGTACATTGTCACTCTTGGTTCTCCTGTGAATCAATTGGTCCCACTGTCCCTTGTGACTACAAACTCCACTCGAGAGGTTTCTGTCCACTGTCAAGTTCTGGTCGTGGGGTGGAGGGGTGCTTCCGAGGTCCATTGGTTACTGATTTACTCAAGATGATTTCCTATCCCAATAAAATAGCTAGATGGCTTCAGGTGTAGCTCTTAACCTCTTGACCTGGAATTTTAACGGCCTGGGGGACACAATTAAGAGGTGTATAGTGTTGCAATATATGAAACGGCATGCTCTAGACATCGTGATGCTCCAGGAGATACACTTGGTTGGGACTCCTGTGGGGCCCTGAAAAGATTTGGGTATCAAATGATTGCTCATTCAGGATTTTCCTCAGGCTCGAGTGAAGTGGGGATCCTCTGCCACAGCGGCTGGCCCTAAATGCTACGCAACATCTGGACTGACGCGCAGGGTAGAAACTCAGCTGTCACGGGCACCTGGGACAGACAAGTCCTCAACTTTGTCTCCGTTTATGCCCCCCCTGGATTACAGCGCTCAACATTACGAGATGTAGGAACTCTACTACTAGAAATTGCCTTACGAGTACTCATGCTGGGGGAAACTAATTTAACTATGGATGGCTCTAGGGATCGTCTCCCGCCACGCGATGATCCGCCACGGGGCTCCCACCTTAATGAGTTCACCAACACCTTAGGCATTGTGGACGTCTGAAGATGGCTTAACCTGCTCAATACTCACTTCACGTTTCAATCAGGGGCTCACAACAGCCAGTCTCGAATAGATTACATGTTCACACATGCAAAAGACATTCATGCTTTTACTACATCCTGCTGTTTAGCACGTGGCATCTCTTATCACTCGCCTATTCTCACGACTTTCAGATAGAAGCAGACTAAGCACTGCAATACCCTTTCTGTGAACCCCTGGGCCATAAGATACCTCATATTAGGGAGGCGCTACTTAAGGACACCGAATATTACTTTGCAGCACATGTGGGGTCTGGTGCTTCTGCGTAGACACTTTGGGGGCGTTTGGCGCTGGTGTCAAGGGCTGTGCACTATCATTAATGGTGGGACACAGGACTGAGCATTCCAAGAGGGTGGTCGAGCTAGAAAGAGATATCCTAGTCAGGGAGGAGGCCATTGCGGGTGCCCCAGATCCTGAAGCACAACATACCTTAAACATGATACTGCAGGACTACAGGCAACTTCTCTCAGTAGATGCCACAACACGCTCCCTGGCTACCCGTCACGGGATTTACGAGCAAGGTGAACGCACGGGTAAATTCCTGGCGTGGCTGGAACGGAGGAAGCAAGCCTCGAGATGGGTCCATGCAATATCTAGCCTCAACGGTACACTGATCCCCTACAAATTGCCAATATACCTTGGCGTCTCAGGGATTTAGATACCTGGGGATCTTCGTGACCCTGGATACTAACCTATTCCATGAACATAATTTATTGGGGCCCCTTTAACGTCTCCAATCGATGTCCTAAACTGGCGGTCTCTCCCGCCTACCCTAAAGGGGCGCAGCACTCTTTAAGATGCTCGCGCTCTTGTGCTTCCTGTATGCACTCCAGAACACACCCTCCACTGTCCCTGACTTCTATTTCTCCAGAATAGATAGCTTTGTGCGAGGACTACTATGAGAAAGCCGTCCACCGCAAATAGCCATGAAAAAACTCACTATGGGATGGTATGGGGGTGGCATAGCACTGCCAGACATGCAACTCTACTACTAGGTTTCACAATAAATAGATGGGTGTTTGAGGAACACGATGATCCAGATTGCTGTACCGATCACTGGCTCCTGGGATGGGGCGGCTACAATAAGGCACTCTACACCAATCCCCGTGAGCTAAACTTGACGGGCCATACAGCCGGTGGAGGTCTGGCATGGAGTCACAAAGAAATTGGGCTGGCACAACCGATTGACTAAAGCTACACCACTTTGGGAGCCCAACATGTTGGGGCAGCTTAGTAAATGCCCTGGTTTTGATAAATGGGACACAATTGGTATATCCACAGTTGTGGACATATGGATGAAGGGAAAACTAGCTATGTTCGCTAAACTTCAGGCTAAGTATCAGTTGGCACACACTGAAACCTTCAGATACCTCTAGATTAGTCATGCCATCTCTGCGGCCATGCCTAAGGGGTTCCCCTGCCTGAGTCTGCCCCCCTAGAGGACAGGTTGATACTTGACCCGATGAGCCAAAAAGCAATATCCCTCACTTATAAAAAGTTGGTAAATAATCGGACCGACCCGATGCATTGATTGCGTGAGGGCTGGGAGACAGACCTTGGAAGCATAGCCAATGAAGACTGGCGCCATGCGCTGGCCTCCCCCAAAGAAGTAGCCAGCCCTATGAGACTATGTCTCATCCAGTTGACAATCCTCCACCGAATTTATTTTGACGCTAAACTCCTTTTCAAACTAGGTAGGAGTCCTGACCCCCTTTGTCTTCAACATTGCAATCAGACTGGCACCTTCTTTCACATACTATGGGACTGCCCACAAATGAACCATTACTGGGATAATGTCACGAAACATATGGAAAGGACATGCGGCACGCCCCTAAAGCTATCTCCCCAGCTCTGTGTCCTCAATATATGGGGGTCTACTGACCTCTCCAGGCACAGCAGGGGTGGGCATCGATGGGTTGGGCCATTGCAAAACAAAACATCACACAGAAATGGGGGGTGGATATGGTCCCAAATTTGCGCGAATGGGCCAAAGACATGGATAGAGCAATGATTGTACAGAAGGCTGTGTTCAAGAGTAGAGGGTGCCCCAGGAAATGGGACCGCACTTGGGGTAGATGGAACAAATATAGAGGAGATATCTTCTTCTCTCCTACTATAGAACTACAGCATGAAAGACAGTTTCTGATAGCTCAACTAATGGATAATGATGAGCCCTCACCTCTGCATCCCTATGGTTGCTATACCTTGTGTCCCCATTACTTTTGTTTTTTATTGATGTGTATCCCACTTTTGCTTAACGATTCGTCGCCTGGGTGGTTGGACAATACTCTGATTCAGCGAATTGACGGAACCTGTGATCATTGTCATGTTACTGTAATGAATGTGGAGTCATGTATTATGGGCCCGACTGTTGCTTTGACATTGCGCTGTACCGATATCATTTTGTTGAAAAATAAAAATTGTTTCAAAAATACAAAAATAAATAGAGCACCTGGGCTCAATGGACTAACTGGGGCATTTTAATAAGCGTATAAAACAACTTGCACCAAGATCGTTGGCATTATAAAATGGGGCCATGCAGGTCACCACTTTACCCCCCATGCTCTGAAAAAACATTTTCAGCTTGCTGCTGAAACCTGGTAAAGAACCTGGTAATTGTGCGTCATGTCGCCTACTATCGCTGTTAACTTTATAGAATAGAATCTTGCCCAAGGTGCAGGCAACCTGATTAGACTTGCTAATGGAACAGCTCGTCTCTTCGGCATAGTCTGAGTTTGTTCCACACCAGTCCACACCAGTCCACCTCCTTGAATCTCCGTACTGTTTTTGTTGCGCTTAATAACATTTCTCCCGCTGTCCCGGCTGTAGTGGCATTTCTTGAACAGAGAAGGCCTTTGACTCCCTCGAGTGGCCATTTCTCCGGGCTGTGCTAGGCAAACTGGGCATTTCCCCCAGTTCATATAACTAATTATGCTACTATATTCCAATCAGACAGCCCGCATTAGAGTGAATGGTGCTATATCAGATGCGTTCCCAATTCTGCGCGTTACTCGACAACGGTGCCCATTATTCCCCCTTTGGTCCGGGCGATGCAGGAGCGCCACTTGCATCGCGGGTGTCAACTCACCCATAGGCCTCTACTAATATCACTGTATGCGGATTACATTTTACTGTTCATCTGCAACCCCCACCTCAATCTCCCCATACTATGCAGAATATAGCCAGATTCAGTGACTTCTCTGGCCTCTGTACAAATTGGGCCAAATCAGAGTTCCCGTTAATGGCTGCATGCCTCCTCCCTTGGTTGAGCTCCCCTTTAAATGGGCGCCTGATGAAACTAAATACTTAGGAATCCACAACCATAGAGAAAAGGAGCAGATACTACAATAAAATTACGGCCCAGCTCAGTCAGATCTAAATGGATAAAACTCCCTTTGCCAATAGGTGGGCGAGTTGCAATAATAAAAAAATGGTCATCCTAGCTTGCTTTTTATACCTCTTCACTAACATTCCTATTCCCTAAACACAGCACTTTTTCAACCCTTGTGTGATTAATATGGGCCGGAACCCATCCCTGTATTTGTTGTGATATACTTACACTCCCTTATGAACCCGGGGGCCTAGATGTCCCTGACCTATATTTATATTATCTAGCAGCTCAATGCCATTACACATACCGTGGGTGCCATCCTGATGCTTGAATACCCTAGCTATGCCCTGAACGAGCGATTCTTGACAGAATCATGCACACCCAGATTCTAACCAAGAGAATCCCACTCGACGATATGGACATACAAACGGTGTCAATGACCTTTTTTGGCATGGTACCATATGCACAGCACATTGGGAGGAAGGCCCCTCTATTCTATCCCGCTGCATGACAACAGTTGGCTCCAGCTCAGTAGGGAGAAACTAGTCTAAAGCACCCTTCACAGGTATCAACCTACACACTATGGGGGACTTGCTCCCCGATGGGCATGTTACACCTCTTTTGGAGGGAACATGGGATAGGGAGATTCCATACATGGACCAATTTATTTTCAGGAGACTGGGCAACACGTTACGATTGCTCCTCCATTACTATCCCCTCCCTCTTAATGATTTTACCCCACTGACTCTGACAATCTCAACTACTGAGGGAAGACGTATGATTTTACACTATATGGATCCTGTTTCGAACTAAAACCCGTAACAAGAGTGTATGAGATTTGGATAACAGAACTCGGGATGAAAATCACTGACAAAATGTGGGCATACTGCTGCACACAGACGCAGCACATTTCTGTCAACGCCACAAATTGTTACACTTAAAATTTTTACACTGATATTATATATCCCCATCCGATATAGCTAAGTTTGACAATACCAGATCTGATGCCTGTGCTAAGTGCCATGATGCGGGAGCTGACTTCGCACACCTCGCCTGGACCTGCTCCATAGTACATGCTTACTGGGTGCCAGTGTTCTAACAGATCCCAGCTATGACTGGTGCAGTCATTGCACCTTGTCCACTAATGGCATTATTGGGATAAACCCTCGAGGTGCCACGCAGTGCCCTTAGGTTGGTGTCCATGGCAACGCTACTTCTAAATGAGAGGTAGCACTGCGATGGGGTAGTGCTCTTCCCCCCACAGCTTTGGGACGGCTTGAGAGTATGTGTCACTGCGAGAAAGTAGGGGAGGATTATGCACATATGCAACCCCTAAACTCATGTAGCAAAGTCTTCTGGGCCCCCTTCCGGGTCTACCTGTCATCTATAGAGAGTGATGAGTCGGAATGAAATACAGCTCAGCATTCACATCAGTTTATACATGTCTCTGCACTATCTGATGCCTAGATTGTCCCAATGAATAGTGCCCTCCAGCTGAAGCATAGTTAATACTGTGAAATATTTTTAAATGGAATGTTACATTTCCAAATAGGATGGTGGGATAGTCAAACTTTATTTTTTCATCTATCATTTGACAAGTGTGATGTGCATACATTGTTGATGTTAAATTGAAATGTTCAATAAAGAAATTTAAAAAAAAGATGTGTGAGTCTGCCACCCAACGTCCAAACTCAACTCAACTCTATGCTACTCCACTGTACAACATTGTACTCTAGTCCATCCCAGTGAACACCACAGTAGTTTACTCTATGCTACTGTATGCCACTCTACTCCACTCTGACACTCTATGTCCCTCCACTCTACCATAGAATACTCCACTGTACACCACTGTACTATAGTGTTTGTCACTGTAGAGCACTGTAGTCCACTGTATGCCATTCTACCACACTCTACTTTATTCCCTCTACACCACTCCGCACCAATTTATTACATGCTTCTCAATGACATACTACTCCACTATACTCCACTACTCCACTCTGTGCCATTCCAATCTAAGACATTCTATGCAGCTCCTTTGCACCACACTCCGTCACACTGTACTCTACTCAACATCACTTTACTCAACAAGACTGTACTGTACGCTATCCCACTCCTCTCTATGACAGTTTCTCAGACAAATTAAATACTGGTAAGTTCTAACCCCAGAAACACAGGGGATACCAGATATTATAGCAGCTATAGGCCATTATATATGGTATCCCCTAAGGCAGAGGTCTTCAAACTTTTTTAGGTTGAGCCCCCCCAGCTGAAATTGTTTAGATGTCAGACCCCCCCCCCCCCCCCCCCCCCACCACCACCTGTCAGAAATTTCTGGAATCTGGTACACTACATAATCGACCGCCATCCACATACTCCATATCATATCTGGCAAATAACTGATTGAACCTACTACATCCACATTGCTGTAAAGAGGAACTGGACTACAGTGGAAAACATAGTCGAGAGTATCTCACTGAGGTCCAATGCTGACTGGGAGCCCTTTTCTAAATAACTGAAAATGCATGCTCCTAACCCTACCTGTTAACCCTGTCCAGGAGCTCCCTTGCCCTATCCTTTTAGTTGGGTACACCTTGATAGGTGTTAGGAAATCTCAGACTCAAACGCCCCTAACATTATTGAAAAGCTATGCCTCCAAATGCACGTTCCTCTGGAAGTACAAATAATACAGCAGTGCTACCAGGTATTTTTGACTCTCTTTAGCTTCATCTAAAAACAGAAGTGATGTTGAACAAATAGGGCTAAGCCCATTCCCATTGCAAGAAGAATAACTTTGTGAGTGAACCTCAAACTAGCCTATCACAAATAAGGAGATGTCTTATCTCATGGTAGAAAGCAAGATGCCACTACTTAAATGTCTTAACTGTATTGCTTGTGGAGCTCCTTACTGACCAGCCTTTCTTAATTACTACAACGGATAATGCACATTGAAGTAAAGGTTGCACTCCACTCCTGACTGAATCTACATACCTCCAAGTGCGCAACGCCTGTGACCAACTAGTGGTGGACCCGCTCTCCCCCAGAAGGCCTGGCTACTTGCCTCTGGCTACTCCATCTACTTACACCCCGAGTGGGAGGGATATGCTCGGACGTGAGCTATCCTGGCTGATGAGGGCTGAAAGCCCAAAACCGGTCCTAGGATGCTTGTTTCCAGTCCAGGGAGGACCTGGCTTGGCAGTTCGGGCTGGACTGTTCCCATGGGGCACAGGGTCAAGACTGCTTTGCATATGGCTGGGTTCAAAATTGAATGGCATGGTGAGCGAAAAAAAGACAATGGATTTAGGCCCAGATCTCTGTACTGGGGTGACTGTATGGCATTGTTCTGCATTCTGTCCATCAACTGTTGTTTTTACTCCATTTCCAGGTCTTACTCCGCTACCTTCATATAGTGTCTTCTGCAGATTTCAATGGGACCACGAAAGGCAGTTACTACGAGGGCTACAATCAGTTATTGCCCCGTCAGGCCTCCAGCTGTACTACCTGCATCTGGAGTATAAACATCCAGCAGGCATAGGTGCTTATGTGATTGTAAGGTTGTACACAATGTTAAATACCTCATTGAAAAGATGGGTTGGCAGTCACCATTGTCCTCTGCTAAAATAACTTGGGTGTTGCCAGCTGTTGGGCATACTTCTTAGATTTGCTTGGAGGGCAAAAGTCAGACCACTAGAACTTTGACCCCAGTGACAACACAGGAAGAGACATCACATGGCCTTTGACAAAATTACTAAGGACTGGCGTAGTGGGCGTAGTGGGGCTTCGTGGAGCTACGTGAAGTGGGCGAGAAACTCCGCCCACCTCCGCACTCCGCGTAGCCCCACTTCGCACCGCAGGCCTCCCTCCCGCCCTCCCTAAATACTTTAAATTAATGGTGTAAAAGAATTAAAAGGCACTTACCTTGCCCGCCGCGTCCCCGCCGCGTCCCCGGGGCTCGCTATCTTCATGGCTGCCGTCTTGTGTACTAATGCGCATGCGCGGCCGCTCGCGCATGCGCATTTCTCATGAGAAATGCGCATGCGCGGCCGCTCGCGCATGCGCATTAGTACACAAGACGGCAGCCATGAAGATAGCGAGCCCCGGGGACGCGGCGGGCAGCGGCGGGCAAGGTAAGTGCCTTTTAATTCTTCTACACCATCAATTTAAAGTATTTAGGGAGGGCGGGAGGGAGGCGGGTGGCGGCCAGCTACGCTCCGTCTGCGGAGCGTGCATAGTGCCGGATTCTACGCCTGCTACGCAAAATGCGTAGAAGCCGGCACTACGCACACTCCGTGCACGGAACGTAGCCGCCCGCCCAGGGTTAAAAATTACATCACGTCTTTGCTACTCAACTAAACGGCTATCATTTTAGACCTCAGAAACATGTATGGCTGAGTGGACCTACAGGGAATCAAAAGTGTGACAATGGGATTAAAGACATTTCTGAGATAAAGAATGGGGCTCGCACAGCAGTCAGTAAAATACACAGAAGTTCATTTTCATCCTGTATCTGCGCTAGGACAGCAGCACCTTTTCAGTCACAGTTCTGAAAAACACGGACGGTGGATAATTAGCAAAAGAATACACAAACGTGTTCAAATGGTGGCGGTTAACAGTCTAGTTATCACCTGAGAGTTTTCATCCACCGGGCTCTGATATGTATTTACAGATTTCTATTTCTCAGCCATTTGATCGGGAGAGATGAGGCACAGAATAACTCATTTGACTTTTTACTTCAATAAAAAACAGGCAAGCTCTCTGTGTGTATGCACGTGTGCTGTTTTTGTGCGGAAGAGGGCACCTTTTCTTACCGTTCAGAATTGCTGTCATATCTTAACAACACAAGGGCAGCCAATGTGCCCTGCACGCAGAGGCACAACTAGGGCCAAATTTCGGGGGGTGGAGGTGAGGGTGGGGCTCAGAAACAATTTCGGGGGGGGGGCTGATTATTCCATCAATAGGCAGAGTGGAGATGCAGAGGCTCTAAGAAGTAGTGAAAAAGCTGTCTCAGCCCGGGCTGCCACACAAGAGGTGTGGGGGGCTGAAGCCCTTTGAGCTTAATGGGCGTTGCGCACCTGCCTGCTCGTCAGTGTCTGAGAGGCAGGTTTGGACCAGAACCCATCACATTGTCAGAGTCCCCAAGAGAGCTGAAGACAGCAGAAAAATGGTTTTCTTTAAATTACAAAAGTAGGGCACATCGCAAATGTACTTAGCGACATGGGACCGTGGGAAGGTGAGATTTTGAGGTGGAGCGCGCGCCCCACTCAAGATGATGTCGTGCCCCACAGATTAAAGAACTCTGCCATAAGGGAACCAGATGTAAAATCTTGTGGAATGATGTAAAAAATCTGAAAAGATAGTGTAGTCTGCTATCAAACTAAAGGCAACCTCAACTTGTGAATTGTTAAAGGGTAGGCTATGAAACATAGGGAATACCAGATATTACAGCAATGTGTAAACCATAATATTTGATATCCCCATAGTGAACAATGTTGGAAAGCAAAAGGAAGGGTGCTATTTGGCATAGAAATACTGTGCTCACCCATCCAACATAACACCATGTCCAATTGAATCCTGGTAAGCTCTAACTTAAGACACATTGGGGATACCAGATATTATAACCGGTATAGGCCATTATATTTGGTATCCCCTAATGAAACCGGATGTTCAATCTTGTGGAATGATGTAAAAAATTTGAAAAGACACTGTAGTCTACTACCAAATAAAAGACAACTTCAAGTGGTCAATGGCTAAAGGGTAACTTATGAAACGTAGGGGATAAGTGATATTACAGCAATAATATTTTGTATCCCCTTACTAAACGATGTTGGAAAGCAAAACGAAAGGTTATAATTAGCATAGAAATACTGTGCTCCCTCATACAACATAAGACCATGTCATATTGAATCCTGGTAAGTTCTAACCTAAGAAACACAGGGGATACCAAATATTATAGCTCGTATAGGCCAATATATATTGTATCCCCTAATGAAACCGGATGTTCAATCTTGTGGAATGATGTAAAAAATGTGAAAAGACACTGTAGTCTGCTATCAAATAAAAGACAACTTCATGTGGTCAATGGCTAAAGGGTAACCCATGAAACGTAGGGGGATACGAGATATTACAGCAATGCGCGAGCCATAATATATGGTATACCCATAAGCGATGTTGGAAAGCAAAAGGAAGGTCCCTATTTGGCATAGAAATTCTGTGCTCTCCCATCCAACATAACACCATGTCAAATTGAATAGTGGTAAGTTCTAACCCGAGAACACACAGGGGATATCAAATATTATAGGCAATAGAGGTCATTATATTTGGTATCCCCTAACCGAACTGAAAGTAAAATCTTGTGGAATGAAAAAAAAATCTGAAAAGATACTGTAGTCTGCTATCAAATAAAAGGTAACTTCAACTGGTGGATAGCTAAAGGGTAGAATATGAAATATAGGGTATACAAAATATTACAGCAATGAGTTAGCGATAATATTTGGTATCCCCTTATTAAACATTGGTGAAAAACATAAGGACGGTCACTATTTCTCATAGAAATAGTGTGCTCACCCAGCCAACATAAGACCATGTCAAATTGAATCCTGGTATGTTGTAACCCTTAGAAACACATGGGATATCAGTATTATAGGTAGGTAGAGGTCATTATATTTGGTATCCCCTAAGGGAACTGGATGTCAAATCTTGAGTAATGATGTAAAAAATCAGAAAAGATACTGTAGTTTGTTATCAAATAAAAGGCAACTTCAAGTGGTCAATGGCTAAAGGGTAATCCATGAAACGTAGGAGATACGAGATATTACAGCAATGCATGAAATATAGTATTTGGTATTCCCATAGTAAACGATGTTGGAAAGCAAAAGGAAGGTAACTATTTGGCATAGAAATACTGTGCTCACCCATCCAACATAAGACCATGTCCAATTGAATCCTGATAAGGTCTAACACAAAACAAACCTGGGATACCAGATATTATGGCCAGTATAGACCATTTATTTGTTACCCCTTAATGAAACCGTATGTAAAATCTTGTGGAATGATAAAAGGCAACTTCAACTGGTCAATGGCTAATAATAATAATAATAATCCACATTTGTATAGCGCACAATCACCCGTTAGGGTCTCTAGGCGCTGGGGGCCGTCGGGAAGATTAAGCAAGCTATTGCCCAGAGTCGCATGGTGCTGGGCTAACCTGCCGCCGGAGCCGGGGATCAAACCTTGATCCCCAGATTCCAGCGTCAGTCGCCCTGGCCGCGGCGCCACACCTCTCCCTATGGCTGAAAGGTAACCTATGAAACGTAGGGGATACGACACATGACAGCAATGCGTGAGCCATATTATTTGGTATCCCCATAGTAAACTATCTTGGAAAGGAAAGAGAAGGCTTCTATTTGCCATAGAAATACAGTGCTCATCCATCCAACGGAAGGCCATGACAAATTGAATACTGGTAATATCTCACCCCAGAAACACTGGGGATACCAGATAGTATAGCTGTTATAGGTCATTATATTTGGTATCCCCTAAGGGAACCAGATGTAAAATTGTGTGGAATAAGTTAGAAAATGAGGAAAGATACTATAGTCTGTTATCAAATAAAAGGCAATATGAAGTTGTCAATAGCTAAAGGTTAACCCATGAAATGTAGGGCAACTGAGATAACACACCAATGCGTGAGCAATAATATTTGGTATCCCCATAGTAACGGATGTTGAGAAGCAAAACGAAGGGTCCTATTTGGCATAGAAATACTGTACTCACCCACCTAACATAATACAATGTCAAATTGAATCCTGGTACGTTCGTACCTGAGAAACACTGGGGATACCAAATATTATAGCTGGAATAGCCCATTATATATTGTATCCCCTAAAGGAACTGAATGTAAAATGTTGTGGAATGATGTATAAAATGGCAAAACAGCTACTGTAGTCTGCTATCAAACAAATGGCAACCTTAACTGGTCAATGGCTGAATGGTAGCTCATGAAATGTAGAGGATCCAAGATATCACAGCAATGCGTGAGCCATAATATTTGGTATCCCCATAATAAACGATGTTGGAAAGCAAAAGGAAGGGTGCTATTTTGCATACCTGTCCAATACAAGACCATGTCAAATTAAATCCTGGTAAGTTCAAACCCAAGAAACACAGTGGATACCAAATGTTAAAGCTGGTATAGCCCATTATATATGGTATCCCCTAAAGGAACCAAATGTAAAATGTTGTGGAATGATGTAGAAAATGGTAAAAGCTACTGTAGTCTGCTATCAAAAAAAGTCAAGCTCCACTGGTCAATGGCTGAATGGTAGCCCATGAAATGTAGGGAATACGAGATATTACAACAATCCGTGAGCCATAATATTTGGTATCCCCATAGTAACCAGAGTTGGAAAGCAAAAGGAAGGGTGCTATTTGGTATAGAAATACTGTGCTTACCCACTCAACGTAAGATCATGTCAAATTGAATCCTGTAAAGTTTTAACCCAAGAAACACAGGGGATACTAAATATTATAGCTGATATAGCCCATTATATAGCGTATCCCATAAAGGAACCAAAGTAAAAATGTTATGGAGTGATGTATAAAATGGTAAATGCTACTGTATTCTGCTATCAAATAAATTTCAACCTCAACTGCTCAATGGCTGAATGGTAGCCCATGAAATGTAGGGGATACGAGATATTACAGCATTGTGTGAGCCATAATATTAGGTATCCCCATACTAACCGATGTTTGGAAGCAAAAGGAAGGGTGCTATTTGGCATAGAAATACTGTGCATTCCAACCCAACAAAAGACCATGTCAAATTGAATCCTGGTAAGTTCTAACCCAAGAAACACAGGGGATACCAAATATTATAGCTGGTATAGCCCATCATATAGGGTATTCCCTAAGGGAACCAGAGTAAAAAGGTTGTGGAGTGATGTATAAAATGGTAAAAGCTACTGTAGTGTGCTTTCAAATAAATGTCAAGCTCAACTGGTCAATGGCTGAATGGTAGCCCATGAAATATAGGGGATACGAGATATTACAGCAATCTGTAAGCCATAATATTTGGTATCCCCATAGTAACCAATGTTGGAAAGCAAAAGGAAGGGTGCTATTTGGCATAGAAATACTGCGCTTACCCACCCAACATAAAACCATGTCAAATTGAATCCTTGTAAGTTCTAACCTGAGAAACACCGGGGATACCAAATATTAGAGCCGGTATAGTCCATTACATGTGGTATCTTCTAAGGACTCCTAATGTAAAATAATGTGGAATCATGTAGAAAATGTGACAAGATACTGTAGTCTACTGTCAAATAAATGTCTACTTCAACTAGTCATAGGCTGAAGGGCGGGCAATGAAACGTAGGGGATACAAGATATTACATCAATAAGTGAGCCATAATATTTGGTGTCCCCATAATAAATGATGTTGCAAAGCTAAAGAAAAGGTGCTGTTTGGCATAGAAATACCTTGCTCCCGCATCCAACATAAGGCAAAGTCAAATTGAATCCTGATGACTTCTAACACAAGAAACGCTGGGGATACCAAATATTATAGGCCGTATGGGCTATTATAATTGGTATCCCCTAAGGGTACCGGAGGGAAAATCTTGTGGAATGATGTAAAAACTGTCAAAAGATACTGTAGTCTGCTATCAAACAAAAGGCAATTTCAAATAGTAAATGGCTAAAGGGTAACCCATGACACATAGGGGATACGAGATATTACTGAAATGCGTGAGCCATAATATTCAGTATTACCATAGTAAATGATGTTGTAAAGCAAAAGGAAGGGTGCTTTTTGGTATAGAAATACTGCGCTCCTCCATCCAACATAAGGCAATGTAAAATTAAATCCTGGTAACTTCTAACCTGAGAAACGCTGAGGATACCAAATATTATAGGCTATATCGGCTATTATAGTTGGTATCCCCACGGTACCGCAGGCAAAATCTTATGGAATGATGTACAAAATGTGAAAAGAAACTGTGGTTTGTTATCAAATTAAAGGCAAATTCAATTGATCAATGGCTAAACGGTGACCCATGAAACATAGGGGATGCAAGATATTACAGCAACAATATTTGGTATCTCCAATGTAAATGATGTATGAAAGCAAGAGGAATGGTGCTATTTGGTAATAAAATACTGTGCTCCCGCTTCCAACATAAGGCGAAGTCAAATTGAATCCTGGTAACTTCCAACCGGAGAAACACTGTGGATACCGAATTTTATAGGCCGCATACGCTATTATAGTTGATAGCCCATAAGAGTACGGATGCAAAATCTTGGGGAATGATCTGCAAAATATGAAAAGATACTGTAGTCTGCTATCAAACAAATGACAATTTCAACTGGTCAATGGGTAAAGGTTAACAAATGAAACATAGGTGATACGAGATATTAAAGCAATACATGCGCAATAATATTTGGTATCCCCATAGTAAATGATGTTGGAAAGCAAAAGGAAGTGTGCTATTTTGTATAGAAATACTGTGCTACCGCATACAACACAAGGCGAAGTCAAATTAAATCCTGGTAACTTCTAACCTGAGAAACACTGGGCCGTATAGGCTATTATAGTTGGTATCCCCTAAGGGTACAGATGCAAAATTTTGTGGAATGATGTAAAAAATGTGAATAGATATTGTAGTCTGCTATCAAACAAAAGGCAATTCAAACTATTCAAACTTTTCAGTAGCTCATGGGTAACCCATGAAACATAGGGGATACGAGATATTACGGCAATGCGTGAGACATAATATTTGGTATCCCCTTAGTAAATGATGTTGGAAGGCAAACTGAAGGGTGGACTTTGGTATAGGAATACTGTGCTCCTCCATCCAACATAAGATAAAGTCAAATTGAATCTTGGTCACTTCTAAACCGAGAAACACGGAGGATACCAAATATTATAGGCCATTAAGGCTATTTTATTTGGTATCCCCTAAGGGTACGGATGCAAAATCTTGTGAAATGATATACAAAATGTAAAAAGATACTGTAGTCTGCTATCAAATAAAAGGTAAATTCAATTGGTCAATGGCTAAAGGGTAACCCATGAAACATAAAGGATACGAGATATTATGGCAAAGCGTGAGCCAGAATATTTGGTATCCCTTAGTAAATGATGTTGGAAAGCAAAAGGAAGGGTGCTATTGGCTATTTAAAATACTGGGCTCCTGCATCCAACATACGGCAAAGTCAAATTGAATCCCGGTAATTTCTAACCCGGGAAACACTGGCGATACCTAATATTATAGGCCATATAGGCTATAGTAGTTGGTATCCCCTAAGGCTACCGAAGGCAAAATCTTGTGGAATGATGTACACGATATGAAAAGATACTGTAGTCTGCTATCAAACAAAAGGCATTTTCAACTATTCAATGGCTCAAGGGTAACCCATTAAGCATAGGGGATACGAGATATTCCAGTAATGCGTGAGCCATAATATTTGGCATCCCCATAGTAAATGATGTTCCAAAGCTAAAGGAAAGGTGCTGTTTGGCATAGAAATACCTTGCTCCCGCATCCAACATAAGGCAAAGTCAAATTGAATCCTGATAACTTCTAATACGAGAAACGCTGGGGATACCAACTATTATAGGCCGTATATGCTATTATAATTTGTATCCCGTAAGGGTATCGGAGGGAAAATCTTGTGGAATGATGTACAAAATGTGAAAAGATACTGTAGTCTGCTATCAAATAAAATGCAAATTGAATTGGTCAATGGCTAAAGGGTACCCAATGAAACATAGGGGATATGAGGTATTACAGCAATGCGTGAGCCATAATATTTAGTATTCCCATGGTAAAGGATGTTGGAAAGTAAAAGAAAGGGTGGTATTGGTTTAGAAATACCTTTATCCCACATCCAACATAAGGCAAAGTCAAATTGAATCCTGGTAACTTCTAACCTGAGAAACACTGGGATACCAAATATTATAGGATGTAAAGGGTATTATAGTTTGTATTCCCTAAGGATACGGATGCAAAATCTTGTGGAATGATGTAGGAAAATGTGAAAAGATAGTCTGCTATCAAACTAAAGGCATTTTCAACTACTCAATTTCTTTATGGTAACTCATGAAAGATGGAGGATACAAGATATTACAGTAATGCGTGAGCCATAATATTTGGTATCCCCATAATATATGATGTTGGAAAGCAAAAGGAGAGGTGCTATCTGGTATAAAAATACTGTGCTCCTCCATCCAACATAAGGCAATATCAAATTGAAACATGGTAACTGCTACCCTGAGAAACGCAGGGGATACCAAATATTATAGGCCGTATAGACTAGTATGTTTGGTATCCCTGGAGAACCCGGCCTTATGGACCCAGTGGCGCAGGGCACGCCTAAAATTTCCGGGTTCACCTGCCTTGTCAGACAGAGACACGAGACACTCTGTTAGGCGTAGAAAATCAGATTTATTAGCTGCAGCCAAGCACAGTTATCCAAGAAGTTACAGAAGGTAGATTCTTAGGAGACTGCCACTTAATTCCGTGGCGCACAGTCTATTATAGTACACATGTTTACAATGCCCACTCCCAAAACATACAAAACTGACAAATAGGAATAGTTCAAAAACAAGCTATTGAATGTCAAAACTCACCCTCCTTTCAGACCCCGTGTGCTCTCCTCCCCTCAAGTTATGCAAAAGTCAAATTGAATCCTGGTAACTTCTAACCTGAGAAACAGTGGGGATACTAAATATTACAGGCCGTATAGGTTATTATACTTGGTATCCCTTAAGGGTACGGATGCAAAATCTTGTGGAATGACGTACAAAATGTGAAAACATACTGTAGTCCGCTATCAAACAAAAGGTAATTTCAATTATTCAATGGCTATCCACCACTCCAATACTGTACCCTGCTACAAATAGGAAACAGGGAGGAAAAATGCTTATGTTGTGGTTTCTCCTTCGATGCAACCCAGAGGCATCCAATCACTCCAAAGGGCCACATAATTAATGACAAGCCCTGCCACCCTAACTAAAAAGGCTTTTTCCTTCATCAGCACAAACTGCAGCTCTCTTCCGAAGCATAAAGCCAATATTTTTGATCTTTTGATCAATGACCAACCAGACGTCTTATTTCTCACGGAGACATGGTTGCATGAGAGTTCTGGTCCTGATGTTGCTGCCGCTTTCTCGCCTAACTATGCTATAGTTAGGAAGGACTGGGGGCATTGCCATCATTTTAAAAAAGGATTACCAGTTTAAATTCAAGCCTCTAACATTCTTGGATTGTGAGGCAGCCTTATTCAAATTAGCCCTGACCCTGAATTTCACGCTTTCTGGAATACTTGTGTGCCGTCCTCCCTGGCCTTCTGCTCCCTGGGCCTCATCATTTCCCAGCCTAATAACTCCTCTGCTTATGAGCACCGCTAATTTTTCAATTCTGGGTGATATAATCTTGCACCTGGATGACCCTTCATGTAAAATTGGCACAAATTTAATCTTTGATTTGGCAGCCCTCAACATTTACTTTCACAATTCTGGTCCCACACACGAGAATGGCCACTTATTGGACACTATCTTCTCCAGCCTATCTAGCATTCACTGCTCCCCAGTGCTTCTCCTATGCCATCACCAGGTTTTGTCTGGTACCCCCTGATAACTCTGTGTCTACCACTCCTACCTTAAGAACTTTAAATAGAAACTGGAAAAAACTAGACATGGCCGCTTTAAACAAAATGTTGTGCTCTAACATGCCCATCTCTAAACAAAGGTGAATTCGCTCTCTAACACCGTGCAAACATGGCTTCTCAATGCCATTGACACCTGTCTTCCTCTCTCCCAAAAAAGAGTCAATAATCAACGCCCCCCCAGCGCCCTGGTTTACTTACACTCTAAAAACAGAGAAGGCCAAATGTAAAACGATGGAACGTAGGTGGAGAAGGTACTACTCTCCAGAATCCAAAATTATTTACGAACAGGCCCAAAAAGCATATCACAACCTCTGCAAATCAGCCTGTGCTGAGTATGTCTCTACAGCCATCTCTGATGCTCTGAACTGCTCCAAAACACTTTTTGGTATGGTTAAGAAGCTCGCAAGTTCCACTATCCAATCTAGGCCCCCCCTCCACTAAATAAACGACAACGCGAGGATCTCGCTTCCTTCTTTGTCCAGAAAGTCAAAAAAATATACTCGGAAATAGTGAGCTTGCGATGTGACAATCCCCCTCCATTGCAACCTGCCAATTCCCGCCAATCAGTATCTGCACCACCAGCCGCGGATAATAATACCCACCCTGACCGGGACAGGTGTTTTGCGCTCCCTCAAACAACCTGGACACATGGCTCCTACTCAACGTAGCCTCCTTCAAAGGACTCCTAGACAGTGTCAAATCAGGATCACCCAGGGACCCTCTGCCTATTTATGTGCTTAAGCAGCTTGAGCCACCATCTCTGCTAGTCATTGTGGACCTTCTAAATGCCTCCCTACTGGAAGCCACAGTTCCACCTGACTGGAAGCACGCCATGGTGATCCCTCTCTTGAAAAAGGCCAACGCTGGCCCCGGTTTGCCCTCCAACAATGGGACAATTTCTCTGCTGCCGGCCTTCTCAAAAGTCTTAGAGAAACACATCCACTCTCAGCTCACTCATTTTGTTGAAACCAAAAAGTTCCTCCACCCATCCCAATCAGGTTTCAGAGCTGGTTTCTCTAGAGAAACAACTCTACTGGGGGTAACGGAAAGGCTGCGTCGCCATCTGGATGCTGGAGACACGGTTGCCCTCATATTGCTAGATCTGAGCGCAGCATTCGACACGGTATCTCACACCGTGCTAGCAAAAACTTTAAGATCATTAGGCATATGCAGCTCAGCCTTGAATTGGCTTAATTCTTTTCTTGCCAATTGCACTTTTAAATTGTTTCCCCAAACAGCCTGCTCTGACATCCATCCATCACCCTATGGGGTACCCTAGGGCTCCATTATTCAGGCCATATGTGTCAATCAATCAATCAATCAATCATGCCATTTGTATAGCGCACTACTCACCCGGGAGGGTTTCAAGGCGCTTGGGGGGAGGGGTATGCTACTGCTCGAACAGCCAGGTCTTGAGTTGTTTCCTGAAGGCGAGATGGTCCTGGGTCAGCCGAAGGTGGATGGGGAGGGAGTTCCAAGTCTTGGCAGCCAGGTAAGAGAAGGATCTTCCTCCGGCGGTGGCTCTTCGGATGCGTGGTACGGCTGCGAGGGCGAGGCTGGTGGACCGTAGCTGGCGGGTGGGCGTGTAGAAGGTCAGGCGGTCGTTGAGGTTCTTGGGGCCCAGGTCGTGGAGAGACTTGTGTGCGTGGGTGAGGAGCCGGAACGTGATCCTCTTGTCGACGGGGAGCCAGTGCAGGTTCCTCAGGTGGCTGGAGATGTGGCTGCGTCGGGGGACATCCAGGATGAGTCGGGCGGAGGCGTTCTCGATGCGCTGGAGTCTTTTCTGTAGCTTGGCTGTGGTTCCGGCGTAGAGGGCGTTTCCGTAGTCCAGTCGGCTGGTGACGAGTGCCTGGGTGACAGTCTTCCTGGTCTCGGTCGGGATCCAGCGGAAGATCTTGCGAAGCATACGCAGGGTGTTGAAGCACGATGAGGAGACGGCGTTGACTTGTCTGGTCATCGAGAGGGAGGGGTCCTGGATGAAGCCCAGGTTGCGTGCGTGGTCGGTTGGCTTGGGTGCGGTGCCCAGGGCTGGGGGCCACCAGGAGTCGTCCCAGGCGGAGGGCGAAGATCCCAGGATGAGGACTTCCGTCTTGTCCGAGTTCAGTTTCAGGCGGCTGTCCTTCATCCACTCGGCGACGTCTTTCATCCCTTCGTGTAGGCAGGTTCTGGCGGTGTCGGGGTCTCTGGTGAGGGAGAGGATCAGCTGGGTGTCGTCGGCGTAAGAGATGATGTTGAGGTTGTGCTGGCGTGCGATGGCTGCGAGAGGTTTCATGTAGATGTTGAAGAGGGTGGGGCTGAGTGAAGATCCTTGCGGGACGCCGCAGATGACTTCGGTGGCCTCGGAGCGAAACGGGGGGAGGCGGACTCTTTGTGTTCTTCCGGCGAGGAACGAGATGATCCACTCCAGTGCCTTCTCTTGGATACCGATGTTGCTGAGGCGCTGGACTAGGGTGCGGTGGCAGACCGTGTCGAACGCAGCGGAGAGGTCCAGGAGGATGAGGGCCACTGTTTCCTCCTTGTCGAGCAGGGTCCGGATGTCGTCGGTGGCTGCGATGAGGGCGGTCTCGGTGCTGTGGTTGGCTCTGAAGCCGGACTGCGAGGGGTCGAGGGATCCGTTCATCTCGAGGAAGGTGGTCAGCTGTCTGTTGACGATCTTTTCGATGACTTTAGCAGGAAAAGAGAGGAGCGAGATGGGGCAGAAGTTTTTGAGATCGGTGGGGTCCGCTGTAGGTTTCTTCAGGAGGGCGCTGATCTCGGCGTGCTTCCAGCTCTCCGGGAAGGTGGCGGTGTTGAAGGAGACGTTGATGATGTTCCGGAGTTGGGGTGCGATGGTGGAGTCGGCCTTGTTGAAGACGTGGTGTGGGCAGGGGTCGGTCGGTGATCCGGAGTGGATGGTGTTCATCGTGCGGGCTGTGTCTTCGGTGGTCACCGTGGTCTAGGTGCGAAAGGTGGCGGTGGGGGGCGTTGGTTCGACGGTTGTGTGCGTGGGTGGGGCGCCGAAGCTGTTGTGGATGTCGGTGATCTTGCGGTGGAAGAACGAGGCGAGGGAGTCGCAGAGGTCTTGTGACGGAGTGATGTCGTTGGTGCCGGTGCTGGGGTTGGAGAACTCCTTGACGATAGTGAAGAGCTCTTTGCTGTCGTGGGCGTTGTTGTCCAGTCGTTCCTTCAGGGATTTCTTCTTGGTGGTGCGGATGAGCTGGTGGTGCTTGCGGGTAGCGTGTTTGAGGGCGGTCATGTTGTCGGTGGTCTGGTCGAGGAGCCAGGCTTTCTCGAGGGTGCGGTAGGTCTTCTTGGAGTCCTTGAGGTTGTCGGTGAACCAGGATGCCTTCTTGCTTCTGGGTCTGCTGGGAGGGTTCTTTAGTGGCGCGAGGTCGTCGGCGCAGGCGGTCAGCCACTGTGTGAAGTTGCGGGCTGCTTCGTTGGGGTCCGTTGTGTTGGCGGGTGGGCTCTGGCTGAGGGAGGTGGTGAGCTGGTCTGCGGTGATCTTGCTCCAATTCCTGTGAGGTACCTGTTGCGGGTGGTGGTGGGTCGTGGATCTTTTGAAGCTGAAGTGGACGCAGCTGTGGTCGGTCCAGTGGAGTCCGGTGGCGTGGCTGAAGGTGATGTACTTGCTGGAAGAGAAGACGGGATCAAGCGTGTGGCCGGCGTAGTGGGTGGGGGTGTTGACCAGTTGCTTGAGTCCGAGGTTGGCGAGGTTTTCCAGCAGGGCGGTGGTGTTGCGGTCCTTGTTGTTCTCCAGGTGGAAGTTGAGGTCCCCGAGGAGGATGTAGTCAGTGGAGGGGAGGGCGTGCGGGCTGATGAAGTCTGTGATGTCTTCGCTGAACTGTGTGCGTGGTCCCGGGGGTCTGTAGACGAGGGTGCCTCTGAGGGTCGTCTTAGGGTCGGTGTGAATCTGGAAGTGGAGATGTTCGGCTGCGGCAAAGGAGTCGTTGGCGTCGGTCGTGATGCGGATGGTGTTCCTGTGGACGATGGCGATGCCACCTCCGGTCTGGTTGATGCGGTCCCTCCTGATGATCTTGTACCCGTCCGGGATGGCGATGGCGATGTCGGGTGCAGAGGAGGCGTTCATCCAGGTTTCCGTGAGGAAGGCGACGTCCGGTGATGTAGCGTCGAGGAGGTTCCAGAGTTCCACGGCGTGTCTGTGGATGGAGCGGGTGTTGATCAGGATGCACTTGAGGTGGTTGCTGCTGGTGTTTGTTTTGGTGGGTGCGGGGCAGGTTCGGAGGCAGGTGAACTTGCAGGTGCAGCAGGTGAAGGGTCCGTGGGTGCGTCTCGGGGTGGCTCGGCAGCAGGCGTGGGTCCGGCCGGCATTGAGTGCGTTGAGAGTGGCGGCGTCGTAGGTCAGTCGGGTTGTCTTGCCTCGGCGGGGAGGGCCAGTGGTCCTGGCGCTGGGCGCGGGCCAGGCGCAGACGGGCGCAGACGGGCTTACCTTTGGCGCACCTTCGGCGCTCAATCGGCGCTCCCGCTGCGCGCTCCCGCTGCGCGCGTCCGCTGCGCGGTCGCTCTGGGGGCGTCATAAGTAAGGAGCCGGGAGGGAGGAGCAGCTGGGTGGTGGGAGCGGGGCGGCGAATGGAATCACAGGGGGGCGGGGCCGCAGGGAGGCAGCGGCGGGAAATTCCAAGAAGCAGCGGGCAATTCCCAGGAGCAGCGGGAAATTCCCAGGAGCAGCGGGAAATTCCCAGGAGCAGCGGGCAGCGAGCGAAGGAATCTGCAGGCAGGAGGCGGCAAGGCAGGCAGGTGCGGCAGCAGTGAGTGGGGCGACCAAGCCCTGTGGAGGGCTGAGCGGTCAAACTCCCTTTTTGCGATTACCAATTAGCGATTTATACAGATTCGCAAATTGAGAATCGCAAAACAGTATATAAATAAAAACTCACAAAAAATTGCAATTCCGTAAAAATTGCTGTTTCCATTGCGAGTTGCCAAATAGCGATCCCTTAATAAAAAAATAGCAAAATTGCGAATTCGCAAATCTGAGAATCGGAAACTCAGGCGCAGCTTCATGACATCACAACCAGGAAGTGTGACTACCCATGCTGCATCTGAGTTTCAGAAGCACAATGAGAGACTAGGAGTTGAGGTGAGGGATCACAGCAGTGATACACTCAATGGCAGAGATTGGAGACAGGGCCAGCAAGGACAAGCAGCAGGGGGAGACACCCAGAAAATGAAAACACAAGTTCTCAGAAAGTGAGCTGGAGGTCCCAATTCAGGTAATGGTTATTAGCCATGAGCTCCTCTTTTGCAAGAAGTCCCTGCGTGTGCCTGAGACACGCAAGAAAAGGATGTGGGCAGACATCCAGCGTAAAGTCAACGCAATTGGCGTCACCCACTGAAGTGTGGAAGACCTCAGGAAGCTCTGGTATGACATGCGCCAGTGCTCAAAGGAGAAGGTTGCTGCCAGGTTGGAGCAGGCTAAGAAGACCGGTGGTGGGAACTCTTCTGCCACCGCTTCAATGTCACTCGAGGAAATGGTTGAGGGGACCCAGCTTCTAGAGAGTGTTATGGGCATGGCAGACTTGGACAAATCCAACCCCCCGGACCCAAGACAAGGTAAGAAGCTTGCCGTCACACCCCTGATAACTCCCTACTTCCCCCGTATACCCAGGAGAGACCCAGGGGCACAACAGAACTATAAGTCCAGTGCAGGTACACAAGCGCACAGAGCAATATATTATGGTAGCTGTACTCACATGCACCTAACAGTGGAGCATTAACACCCAGCCAGTCTCAACCAGTATGTGCACATCATGAAGGGCAAAATACAGACAGACAGGACCCATGTAACTCCAAACAGTGAAATTTAGTGCATGACAAATGCAAGGCAGGACAGAAAATTAATGTGTGCATTTACGTCCAAAGCACCAGCAGAAACACAGAGAACAATCAGTGGAGGCGAGGATGAATCCCCCAACTCAGAGGCGACAGGGCAAGAGGAAGTGCATGAAATGGAGTCGAAGGACAGTCCAGTTATCCCTCCAAAACGCAGGAGGCGGACTGCAGTGCCACCATTGCCCCCGCAGGAGGAGGATGCCCAGGACACCGATGTCGATGTCCAACCAGTCCAGGGACAGTCAAAGCAACAAAACTGTGCTCGACCATGTGCAGATCCAATATCGCCAATACCATGCAGGGCATGTGCATCCACCAGTGCAGCAGTCACAGGAGAGGACACAGTCTTCAGAGGGCTGGAGGGCCATATGTTAGAAGTCCAGCGCCTGTAGGCAAGAAACATACGGTCAATTCAGAGGCAAATCAGGGTTGGCTTCATGGGCATGACGGGTGCCCTGGAGGCACTCTGTGCTGAACTGAGGGCGGATCGTGCTGCTAGGCGCAGGGAGATGCAGCACCTAGACCTCTACACCAGGGCGGTCAACCGCCTTTCCTCAGCAACCTCAGTGCTGTCAAGGCACAGAATCAGTATGCAGCATGAGTTGGCACACTGCAGCCAGGATGTTGCAAGGGTCCTGGTACAGATGATGTGCTGTGGATCAGCTGCGGTACAAAAGGGGGTGGGTGGTGGGGCAGCTTCCACCACTGGCCCAGAAGTCCTCACTCCAACAGACAAAGACGCCCAATCTGGCAGGAGCAGCATTACACCCCGCACCCCCCGGACAGGCACCGTAGTGTGCATCACAGAAGGGCTTCTGAGACAGGTGAAGAGGGCACTGTGCATCCACAGCAAGGGGCTACGGGCCGACAGCGCCGCAGTTGAGGTGCTCAGACTTGGACATGGAGATGGGTGCATCAACCCAGTGTACACAGATGCTTGGTCAAGATTGTTCATTTGCACTGTGAATCTAACATGTTCTGGGCATTGAACAATACATTGTGTGCTACACAGGCTGTGTGCCGAGATATATCCTGTACTAAAGGATATTAAACACAGTCTCGTAATAGATATTTAGCTTTGTGTCATCTTTTCTTACCTAGAAATAGTTCTGTGTGATCTCATCTCGCCTTTGGCGCCCAGCAGCTGCACCAATTACACTGCCTGGCATGCGTCCTGGAGCTGGCCCCTCCTCATGTGATGATTGCGTATTGATGAGCTCCACTGGTGTGCCTTTCCTGGTGGCGATGTTGTGCAGCATGGCACACGCTACCACTATCTTGCAACAGGTCTGGGGGCTGTATTGTAGTGCCCCTCCACTCTTATGTCGGCATCTGAAATGGCTCTTGAGTATTTTGAAGGTTTGTTCAATGGTACATCTGGTTGCTATGTGGGCACTGTTGTACCTCCGCTCCCCAGCGTTGGCAGGATTTAGGTAAGGAGTCAGTATGTATTCAAGGACCACATACGCAATGTCACCTGTGGGGTGGGAGGAATATGGTTAAACACTGTCCTGCCATTGCTGTCCTTTACTAGTGTGTCCTTGAAACAAATGCAATTAGCTAATAGGCATCCCTCACCAAACTCCCCACTTGTGAGTCAACAGTGTATCCCACTGTGGCGGAAGATGAAAGCGTTGTGTGTGCTGCCTGGGTATTTTGTGACGATGTCGGTGATAATGTGCTTGGCATTACAGACTACCTGTATCTTCAGGGAATGGTAGGATTTGCGATTCCTGAACACATACTCGTTCTGGGAGGGGGGGGGATGTGGCGTCATGGGTCCCATCTATGAATCCAATGATGTGGGGAAATTGTGCAATTTGATAGAACTCCTGCTTGGTCTGGTCTAGTGCCTGTAGTGTGCTGGGGAAGTGGATGTGGTGATGCAGCCTCTGTACCATTGCATCAAGGAACACGTGGAAAAAGCGCGACAATGCACTCTGTGAGACCCACCTGCTGTGGCTATCACCCCCTGGAAGCTACCTGCTGCCAAGAGGTGCAGTGAGCACAGGACCTAGATATGAGTGGAGATGGTGTGTGTCCTGCGTGTGGGGTGTTCAAGTATAGGTTTGAGCTTCGCTATTAGTTCCAGGATGCTCTCTTCTTCCAGCCTGTCCGCTGGAACAGGGTTACGGGTGCTCGAAAGATCCTTTCCTGGCGTCTCCTTCTCTGTGCAGCAGCTCTGAGTCGCAATCTCCTGGCTATCACATACAACCCAGACATTGTGGAAAAAATCTGTTGCATTGTGGGCCTCTTTAAATAGTTTGCATCTGGTTACCACCTGCTCAGACTTGGTGGTAATTGCGATTCTCTAATTTGTGAATTTCGGCAATTCTCAAATGGCGATTTTTTCATGCATTTTGTTTAGCAAAATCGCAAATTACAAGCACAACAATTGAGAGTTTTGCTATTGTTGTGTCACATTTTGCGATTTCGCAAATAAATCGCAATGGAGTGTGAATCGCAAATTTGCTAATCGCTAATTTTGCGATTAGCAACATTGCGCACAGAATCTGTCTCTTACATCACAAAGCTGTGTTTCGCGATCACAAATACCGTCTTTTTGCAATTCGCAGTGTTTGCGTTTGCAAAACTGCTTCATGCATATGGCCTTTTTCCTTTACTCTTCAATCTATACGTTAGACCTCTAGCAGATGTTGCGGAAGATGCTGGGTTGTCCCTGTGCTCTTACGCGGGCGACTCCCAGATTATCTTCTCACTCTCAATGGAGAGTACGGCCGGGTCATCCCCCCTCCAACTGGGCTTGGGTAAAATTGCTTCATGGATGCAGACAAATTACCTTAAGCTCAACGGAGAGAAATCCAAGGTCCTGATACTTGGTAAAAACATAGATCTCTAAGGCCCACAACATTGGCCTGGTGAGGTGGGAGCGCTTCCTCAGCCCTCCAGTCAAGTCCGCAATTTAGGTGTTATCATCGATGACTCGCTTACTATGCATCATCAGGCAGTCAAGGTAACCGCCACTTGCTTTACCATCCTGAACAGGCTGAAAAAGATCATCTGGATGCTGCCTGAGCCTACTCACAGAACAGTAGTCCAGGCACTAATCACCTCAAGACTGGACTATGGTAACTTTCTCTACCTGGGATCCAACAAAGAGGTGACTCGTAGGCTGCTGATGGTTAAGAACTCTGCTGCAAGACTCCTTTCCCGGGTCCCGAGAGCTACCTCTGTCACAAGTCACCTGTGGGACCTGCATTGGCTCAGGGTGGAGAACCAAATTAAGTTCAAAGCCCAGAGCCATATGTTCAAAATCAAAATAGGTACCACCCCTCAGTATCTGCAGTCTCTGGTGTGCCCATATGTGCCTCCCCGTTGCCTTCGCTCATCCACTCAAGGAAAATTCTCTGTGCTCTGAATCAGACTATCTCGGATGGGCGGTAGATCATTTGCATACCTTGGTCCTTCACTCTGGAATTCCCTTCCCACAGCTACCCGGAACAAAACAGTATATGCCCAATTCCGCAAATCGCTGAAGACTTGGCTCTTTGACCAGTAATCTTACAAGCTGCTACATAATCTTTGATCTGCTCCGACGACGGGAAAACCTTTTTGGGTAGCTTCCGCGCCCTACAAATTCAATAAATAATAATAACAATAATAATAATGGCTCAAAAGGTAACCCATGAAACATAGGGGATACAAGATATTACAACAATGCGTGAGCCATAATATTTGGTATCCCCATAGTAAATAATGTTGGAAAACCAAAGGAAGGGTGCCTTTTTGGTATTGAAATACTGTGCTCCCGCATCCAACATAAGGCAAAGTCAAATTGAATCCTAGTAAGTTCTAACCCGAGAAACACTGGGGATACCAAATATTAAAGGCCTTATAGGCTATTATAGTGGTATCCCCTAAGGGTACGGAAGCTAAATCTTGTGGAATGATGTACAAAATGTGAAAATATACTGTAGTCTGCTATCAAACAAAAGGCAATTTCAACTATTCAATGGCTCACGGGTAACCCATAAAACATAGGGGATACAAGATATTACAGCGGATCACTGACTAAATATCGAGGGACAAAATATAGACTACCCAAAATATCGATGCCAAAATATTGACACACAAAATATCGAATTCCTATCTACAAACAGGTAAGTACCAAAATATTGAATCCAAAATATCGTTTAAAAATACATACTTTGTAAAAATATTGAATTTCTTAAAAATAATGTAAAATTAAAAAAATATTAAAAATAACTACCTAAAATATACTTAAAAATACTTAAATTACCTTAAAATTATAAAATAATTAATGTAACTTATAAAAAAAGCATACAATCATATATGTTAAAACATATATATATATATATATTAACATAATATTAATAAAAAATACACAATATCATTACCGTAGGATAGCGGGAGTGTAAAAATTACTATTCCCACTCCTGGAAGTGCAACAGTGGGGAAAGCGTTGGATAGCGTAGGGGTAAAAATTACTATTCCCACTCCAGAGAGTGCAACAGTAGGGAAGGCATTGGATAGCGTAGGGGTAAAAATTACTGTTCCCACTCCAGAGAGTGCAACAGTATGGAAAGTGTTGGATAGCGTAGGGGTAAAAATTACTATTCCCACCCCAGAAAATGCAACAGTAGGGAAAGCGTTGGATAGCGTATTGGTAAAAATTACTATTCCCACTCCAGTGAGTGCAAAAGTAGGGAAAGCGTTGGATAGCATAGGGGTAAATTTTACTATTCCCACTCTAGTGAAAATAAATTAATATAATTCTCATAATTATCAATTAATCAATCAATAAAAATGAATTACCAATTAAGAATTAATTAATTACCAATTAAAAATGAATTAACAATGTATTCAAAATAAATACCAATAAATAAATTAACATATTTAATTAATTATAATTAAATTACTTCCCTCCCTATTCCCCTATAAACCCACAACCCTCTACAGAAAATAAATTAATATTATTCACATAATTATCAATTAATGAAAATGAATGATCAATTAAGAATTATTTAATTACCAATTAAAAATTAATTAACAATTTATTCAAAATAAATACCAATAAATTAATTAATATATGTAATTAATTATAATTAAATTACTTCCCACCCTATTCCCGTATAAACCCACAACCCGCTACAGAATTAAAATACGCAAAAATTAAATAACATAAAATTCATTACTTAATATAAATTACAAAAAAATATACACTTTTCACACATATACTAACATACAAAATACTTTAAAAAAATCGATATTATTAAAAATTCGATACTTTTAATAACCTATAATATGTACTTCGATATTTTGACTTTCTATATTTTTAAAATCAATATTACATTTCTTACCTTAAAAACGATATTTTTGATGTCTATATTCTGTCCATTCAATATTTTGTCCATTCTATATTTTGGAGTAGATATTTGTGTTACTCGATATTTTGTGCTCAACATTTTGACCATATACCATTACAGCAATATGTGAGCCATAATATTTTGTATCACCTTAGAAAATGATGTTCGAAAGCAAAAGGAAGGGTGCTCTTTGGTATAGGAATACTGTGCTCCCCCATTCAACATAAGGCAAAGTCAAATTGAATCCTGGTAACTTCTCAACCGAGAAACACTGGGGATACCAAATATTATAGGTAGTATAGGCTACTAAATTTAGTATCCCCTGAGGGTACAGATGCAAAATCTTGTGGAATGATGTACAACATTTGAAAAGATACTCTAGTTTGCTATCAAATAAAAGGCAAATTCAATTGGCCAAAAGTTTAAGGGTAACCCATGAAACATAGGGGATATGAGATATTATGGAAATGTGTGACCCATAATATTTATTTGGTTTCCCCTTAGTAAATGATGTTGGAAAGCAAAATAAAGGGTGCTATTTGGCATAGGAATACTGTGCTCCCCCATACAACATACGGCAAAGTCAAATTGAATCCTGGTAAGTTTTAACTCGAGAAACACTGGGGATACCAAATATTATAGGCTATATAGGCTATTATACTGGGTATCCCCTTAGGGTACGGATGCAAAATCTTGTGGAATGATGTACAAAATGTGAAAACTTACTGTAGTTCACTATCAAACAAAAGGTAATTTCAACTATTCAATGGCTCAAAAGGTAACCCATGAAACATAGGGGATACGAGATATTACAACAATGAATGAGCCATAAATGTGTGGTATCCCCAAAGTAAATGATGTTGGAAAGCAAAAGGAAGGGTGCTATTTGGTATAGAAAGACTGTGCTCCTCCAGCCAACATAAATCAATGTCAAATTGAATCCTGGTGACTTCTAACCTGAGAAACACTGGCTTTCAAACAAAAGGCAATTTCAACTATTCAATGGCTCAAGGGTAACCCATAAAACAAAGGGGATACTAGCTATTACAGCAATGAGTGAGCCATGATATTTGGTGTCCCATAGTAAATGGTGTTGGAAAGCAAAAGCCTTGGTATCAGTACACTTTGCTCCCCCATCCAACAAAAGTAGAAGTCAAATTGAATCCTGGTAACTTCCAACCCGAGAAATACTGGGGATACCAAATATTATAGGCCCTATATGCTATTAAATTTGTTATCCCCTAAGGGTACGGATACAACATTTTGTGGAATGATGTACAAATGTGAAAAGATACTGTAGTCTGCTATCAAATAAAAGGCTAATTCAATTGGTCAATGGCTAAAGGGTAACCCATAAAACATAGGGGATACAATATATTACAGCAATGGGTGAGCCGTAATATTTGGTATCCCCATAGAAAACTATGTTGGAAAGCAAAAGGAAGGGTGCTATTTGGTATGAAAATACTGTGCTCCTCCATCCAACATAAGGTGAGGTCAAATTGAATCCTGGTAACTTCTATACCGAGAAACGCTGGGGATACCAAATATTATAGGCCCTTTAGGCTATTATAGTTGGTATCCCCTAAGGGTACGGATGCCAAATCTTGCGGAATAATGTACAAAAATGTGAAAAGATACTGAAGTCTGCTATTAAACAAAAAGCTATTTCAGCTAGTCCATAACTAAAGGGTAACCCATGAAATATAGGGGCTACGAGATATTACCGCAATGCGTGAGCCATAGTATTTGATATCCCCATGGTAAATGATTTTGGAAAGCAAAAAGGAAGGGTTCTATTTGGTCTACAAATACTGTGCTCCTCCATCCAACATAATGCGATGTCAAATTGAATCCTGGTAACTTCTAACCCGAGAAGCACCGGGGATACCCAATATTATAGGCCGTATAGGTTATTATATTTTGTATCCCTAAGGGTACCGGGTGCAACAAATTTGTGGAATGATGTACATAATGTGAAAAGATACTGTAGTCTGCTATAAAATAAAAGGCAAATTCAATTGGTCAATGGCTAAAGGGTAACCCATGAGACATAGGGGATACGAGATATTACGGCAATGCGTGAGCCATAATATTTGGTATCACCATAGTAAATGATGTTGGAAAGTAAAAGGAAGGGTGCTCTTTGGTATTGAAGTACCTTGCTCCCGCATCTAACATAAGGCGAAGTCAAATTGAACCCTGGTAACTTCTAACCTGAGAAACACTGGGGATACCAACTATTATAGGCCATATACAACTATTATAGTTGGTATCCCCTAAGAGTACGGATGCAAAATCTTGTGGAATTATGTACAAAATGTGAAAAGGTACTGGAGTCTGCTATCAAACAAAAGGTAATTTCAACTATTCAATGGCTCAAAAGGTAACCCATGAAACATAGGCGATACGAGATATTACAACAATGAATGAGCCATTAATGTGTGGTACCCCAAAGTAAATGATGTTGGAAAGCAAAATGAAGGGTGCTATTTGGTATAGAAAGACTGTGCTCCTCCAGCCAACATAAATCAATGTCAAATTGAATCCTGGTAACTTCTATACCGAGAAACGCTGGGGATACCAAATGTTATAGGCCCTTTAGGCTATTATAGTTGGTATCCCCTAAGGGTACGGATGCCAAATCTTGTGGAATAATGTACAAAAATGTGAAAAGATACTGAAGGCTGCTATTAAACAAAAAGCTATTTCAGCTAGTCCATAACTAAAGGGTAACCCATGAAACATAGGGGCTACGAGATATTACCGCAATGCGTGAGCCATAGTATTTGATATCCCCATGGTAAATGATTTTGGAAAGCAAAAAGGAAGGGTTCTATTTGGTATACAAATACTGTGCTCCTCCATCCAGCATAATGCGATGTCAAATTGAATCCTGGTAACTTCTAACCCGAGAAGCACCGGGGATACCAAATATTATAGGCCGTATAGGTTATTATATTTTGTATCCCCTAAGGGTACCGGGTGCAACAAATTTGTGGAATGATGTACATAATGTGAAAAGATACTGTAGTCTGCTATAAAATAAAAGTCAAATTCAATTGGTCAATGGCTAAAGGGTAACCCATGAGACATAGGGGATACGAGATATTAAGGCAATGCGTGAGCCATAATATTTGGTATATCCATAGTAAATGATGTTGGAAAGTAAAAGGAAGGGTGCTATTTGATATTGAAATACCTTGCTCCTGCATCTAACATAAGGCGAAGTCAAATTGAACCCTGGTAACTTCTAACCTGAGAAACACTGGGGATACCAACTATTATAGGCCTTATAAAACTATTATAGTTGGTATCCCCTAAGGGTACGGATGCAAAATCTTGTGGAATTATGTACAAAATGTGAAAAGGTACTGGAGTCTGCTATCAAACAAAAGGTAATTTCAAGTATTCAATGGCTCAAAAGGTGTCCCATGAAACTTAGGGGATACAAGATATTACAACAATGAATGAGCTATTAATGTGTGGTATCCCCAAAGTAAATGATGTTGGAAAGCAAAAGGAAAGGTATAGAAAGACTGTGCTCCTCCAGCCAACATAAATCAATGTCAAATTGAATCCTGGTGACTTCTAACCAGAGAAACACTGGGGATACCAAATATTATAAGCTGTATAGGCTATTATAGTTGATATCCCCGAAGGGTACGGCAGCAAAATCTTGTGGAATAATGTACGATATTTGAAAAATACTGTAGTCCGCTATCAAACAAAAGGCAATTTCAACTATTCAATGGCTCAAGGGTAACCCATAAAACAAAGGGGATACTAGCTATTACAGCAATGAGTGAGCCATAATATTTGGAGTCCCATAGTAAATGGTGTTGGAAAGCAAAAGGAAGGGTGCACCTTGGTATCAGTACACTATGCTCCCCCATCCAACAAAAGTAGAAGTCAAATTGAATCCTGGTAACTTCCAACCCGAGAAACACTGGGGATACCAAATATTATAGGCCGTATATGCTATTAAATTTGTTAACCCCTAAGGGTACGGATACAAAATTTTGTGGAATGATGTACAAATGTGAAAAGATACTGTAGTCTGCTATCAAATAAAAGGCTAATTCAATTGGTCAATGGCTAAAGGGTAACCCATGAAACATAGGGGATACAATATATTACAGCAATGCATAAGCCGTAATATTTGGTATCTCCATAGAAAATTATGTTGGAAAACAAAAGGAAGGGTGCTATTTGGTATGAAAATACTGTGCTCCTCCATCCAACATAAGGTGAGGTCAAATTGAATCCTTGTAACTTCTATACCGAGAAACGCTGGGGATACCAAATATTATAGGCCCTTTAGGCTATTATAGTTTGGTATCCCCTAAGGGTACGGATGCCAAATCTTGCAGAATGATGTACAAAAATGTGAAAAGATACTGAAGTCTGCTATCAAACAAAAAGCAATTTCAGCTAGTCAATAACTAAAGGGTAACCCATGAAACATAAGGGGCTACGAGATATTACCGCAATGCGTGAGCCATAGTATTTGACATCCCCATGGTAAATGATTTTGTAAAGCAAAAAGGAAGGATTCTATTTGGTATACAAATACTGTGCTCCTCCATCCAACATAATGCAATGTCAAATTGAATCCTGGTAACTTCTAACCCGAGAAGCACCGGGGATACCAAATATTATAGGCCGTATAGGTTATTATATTTTGTATCCCCTAAGGGTACCGGTTGCAACAAATTTGTGGAATGATGTACATAATGTGAAAAGATACTGTAGTCTGCTACAGAATTCAATTGGTCAATGGATAAAGGGTAACCCATGAGACATAGGGGATGCGAGATATTACGGCAATGCGTGAGCCATAATATTTGGTATCCCCATAGTAAATGAAGTTGGAAAGTAAAAGGAAGGGTGCTATTTGGTATTGAAATACCTTGCTCCCGCATCTAACATAAGGCGAAGTCAAATTGAACCCCTGTAACTTCTAACCTGAGAAACACTGGGGATACCAACTATTATGGAGTGGAGTAGTGTGGCTGCACCATCAGGATTCAAGCAAGCCGGGCCGACGACGCCTGAAATGGCAGAAACCGGTCCCCGGAAGCTTGTTTCCTTCCCAGTACAAGAATTGGCTTGGTAGTTTGGTTTGCCCTGTTCCCATCATGCACTGGGACAGGAACAGACTAATTTGCATATAGCCAAGTTCTGAGCTGGGATGGTGCAGTGAGCTAAAAAACGGTGATGTATCAAGCCGTGATCTTTGGACTGGGTAAGAGTGGTCTGCTTAATTCAGGCACTCTGTTCATCACCACCCCCCTTTTCTGAATCACTGGTTAGAGGCGGCAGGCCTGAGAGCAGAAGTCAGCCTGGGACCAGGGTTCAATTCCCGACGCGGCAGGGTCGTGGACCTTGGTCAGCGGACTCGATAATTCTCGCTTCGGTGCTTACTCTAATCAGGGGTTCCACTCGGCAACTCTGGGCATTAGCTTGCCTAATCTTCACAACGGCCCCACCAATTCCGGGGATGCCTGGCTCCACCTTGGGGACTCCCAGAAAGGGACCATCCCACAGGGAAAGCCAGGACGGGTTCCCCAGAGTTATACAGCGCCGGGACGCCCCGTTGCTGGGGCAGCTGTGCGCTTTACAAGTATACCACATTTACATTTACATTTACATTTACATTATAGGCCGTATAAAACTATTATAGTTGGTATCCCCTAAGGGTACGGATGCAAAATCTTGTGGAATTATGTACAAAATGTGAAAAGGTACTGGAGTCTGCTATCAAACAAAAGGTAATTTCAACTAGTCAATGGCTAAGGGGTAAACCATGAAACCTAGGGGATACAAGATATGACAGCAATTCGTGAGCCATAATATTTGGTATCCTCATAGTAAATGATGGTGGACAGCAAAAGGAAGGGTGCCATTTGGTATAGAATTACTGTGCTCCTCCATCCAATATAAGGCGATGTCAAATTGAATTCTGGTAACTTCTAAACCAAGAAACGCTGGGGATACCAAATATTATAGGCTGTATAGGCTATTATAAGTGGTAGCCCCAAGGGTACCGGAGGCAACATTTTGTGGAATGATGTACAAAATGTGAAAAGATACTGTAGTCTGCTATCAAATAAAGGGCAAAATACATTGGTCAATGGCTAAAGGGTAACCCATGAAACATAGGGGATAAAAGATATTATGGCAATGCGTGAGCCATAATATTTGGTATCCCCTTAACAAATGATGTTGGAAAGCAAAAGGAAGGATGTTATTTGGTTTAGAAATCTGTGCTCTCCCAGCCAACATAAGGCGATGTCAAACTGAATCCTGGTAAGTTCTTACCCGAGAAACACAAGGGATACCAAATGTTATAGGCGGTAGAGTCCATTATATATGGTACCAGATATTACAGCAATGCAGAAGCTGTAATATGTGGTATCTTCATAGTACAATTATATGGAAAACAGAGGGAAGGATGCCATTCGACAGGAAAGTACTTTGTTCACCCAGACAACAGAATGTCATGTCCAATTGAATCCTGGTAAGGTCTATCCTGAGAAACATACGAGATACCAAATATTATAGCCCTTATGAGACATTATATTTGGGATCCTCCAAAGGAACTAGATATGAAAGCTCGCACAATGAAATCAAAAATGTGAAAAGATATAGCATTCTGCTAGCAAATTAAATGCAACTTAAGTTGATATGTGGCTAAAAGGTAACGCTTGAAAAGTTTGGGATTCTAGATATTACAGCACTGCAGGATCCGTAACATGTGGTATCCCCACAGTAAAATATTATGGAAAACACAGGGAAGGGTGCTATTTGGCAGGAAAATACTTTGTCCACAGAATGCCATGTCAAATTGAATCCTGGTAAGCTCTAACTCAAGAAATATAAGGGATACCAAATATTATAGCCCAAACAAGGCATTATATTTGGTATCCCCGAAAGGATCCAGATGTGAAAGCTTGTGGAATCAAATGAAAAATTTGAAGAAGTAGTGTCATCTTCTATCATATAAAAGGTAACTTGAATTGGTCAGTGGCTAAAAGCTAACCATTGAAAAGTAGGGGATATCAGAAATTACAGCAATGCAGGAGCAGTAATATGTGATATCCACACAGTAAAAGATGTTGGAAAACACAGTAAAGGGTGCTATTTGGCAGGAATATACTTTGCTCATCTAGCCCAAAATATGCCATGTCAAATTGAATCCTGGTACGCTCTAACCCGAGAAACATAGGGAACACCAAATATTACAGCCCTTGTAAAGCATTATATTTATTATCCCCAGAAGGACCCTGATGTGAAAGCTTGTGGAATGAAATCACAAATATGAAAAGATACTGCAGTCTGCTATCAAATAAAAGGCAACTTGAGTTGAAAAGTAGGGGAAATCAGATTTTACAGAAATGCATGAGCTGTAATATGTGGTATCACTTTCGGAAAAGATTTTGGAAAACTCAAGCAAGGATTCTATCTGGTAGAAAAAGTAATGTGTTCGTGGAGCCAACATAAGGCTATGTCAAATTATATCCTGGCAAGTTCAATCTTCAGAAAAATAGGGGCTACCAAATATTTTAGGCTGTACAGGCCATTGTATTTGGTATACTCCAAAGGAACCAGATGTGAAAGCTGTGAAAATATATCAAAAATGTAAAACAAGACTGTAGGCGTCTAACAAATAAAAGGCCACTGGTCAGTGGCTAAAAGGAAACCTTTACAAAGTGGGGATAAAGATATATTAATGCATGAACAATTTTGTTTGCTACCCCCATTAAAAACAATATTGGAAAACACAAAGATTGGTACACATTGTTAGAAAAAAATATTGTGTTCACTTAACCAATATGGAAATGTCTTGTTACTTACCCATTTCAAATGTTTTTACAATACAAAATGCTATAGAGCAAAGGGAGAATGTGCTGTAACCAGTGGCACCCAAAATTGGCTGCTACTCACTAACCAGACTAAGTAGAGGGAGTATCCACCACCTAAAACCAAATACCAAAATGAGTAACTTACTCATTTTGAGTAACTTACTAATTTTGAAATTCACAGAAGGCACTCACTCATTGATGAGTAAGTGCCTTCTGTGAATAGCAACATGAGTAAGTGCCTTCTGTAAATACCAAAATGGTAGTAAGTTTAAGATTTTGTCTTAAGTTAGTTCTGTAAATCAGGCCCTAAACTGTTCCCTGCTTGAAGCTGCTCAGGCTAATTTGCATTCTCTCATAAGCAGTGGCACAGCCAGGAATAAGCAGCGATGAATGGTATGAAAAATGATCATAGGGCAGGTATAATGATTTGGGAATCAGGAATTGTTTTTCTCTTTCCCTGGCAGAAAGCCCAGTGGGGTTGGCCCAGGAACTTAATTTACTTCGAAGGGGTGTCCCCTGAAACAGGCAAATATTTGGTAACACCTGGAGAGGTTGGGGCTTATGTCCTTATTAGGCTGGCCCCAAATGCTACCTCCAGAACTGGTGTAGGGTGACCTCAGAGAAGGAGAGTGTTGATTTCCCTGGTCATACATCTGGGAGGGTAGTGCACACAGGCTCCGCATGAAGAGAAAAGGATTCCTCCATCTTGGATTTTGAGAGTGAGGGAGCACTGTGGGATTGTTTACAGAAGGCAAACAGGAACAGCTTCAAAAGCGGGTAGGAATACCCATAGGAACTTTTGCCCATTCTCTTTGGGCGCCATTAGGAGCAAGACACTAATTGGTACCAAGCATTATTATGGAACCTCAAGACACCCTTTTTAATCACACGTTATGGACCTGTGGAAGAAGAGAAGAGGACCGGACCTGATTTCTGTAACTAGAGTAGGGCCTTGAAGGATTGGACTTGCTTCCCCTTGAAACCGGGACAAAAAATTAGATGCCTATTGACCTGTGTAGCAATAGGGACACAACAAGCTGCAAGAGGACTTTTCCATTAAGTGCCCAGCTGACCAATAACAACTGGACCTCACTTGCAACCTGCTGATGGTCTTTCCTGGAGTGAGTCTTGACTCCCAATTGTTGTTTCTTAGGTCCCGGAAACCTGTGCTGTGTCTAACTGCACTTGTCATACCACCTCTGAAAAGTTTGAACCTACAAGGTTTTAGATTTCCAGTACTCAGGAGGACCGGAACACACAAACCTATTCTATCCACCCAAGGCATAGCCACGCTGGTTTGAAGAAAGTTCTTTCTACCACTTGGAGCTTCGACACAGCAGCAAATCAGAGGGGCCCTGATCGATAAGGTACCAGGCCTCATGAAACTCACCGTCAGATACAAGCAGGCGGCTGGACCCACTGAAGGATTTTGACCTAAATTTCAGAGACTGAGGGCCAGATGTAGGTAAATCGATTTTACCGATTCTAAAATACCGAATTTTACCGAATCGGTATTTTAGAATCAGAAAATGGGATGTAGGAAAAAATTCGGTACAAAATACCGTTTCGGTAAAATTCGGTATCGGACAATCGGAACTTACCGATTCGGTATTTACCGAATCTGTATTTACCGAATCGGTATTCCCTATTCATTCCTATGGGCCAAAAGGCCCATAGGAATGAATAGGGAATACCGAATCGGTATTTACCGAATCAGTAAATACCGATTCGGTAAATACCGAATCGGAAAGCAAACAAAAGTGAAACTCAAGTACGCAGCCAATCAGGTGCTACCACCCTCCCCCTCCCTACCAGGAAGTGGCTACACAGGCAGCTGCAACTAATTAGAAGCTTCTGGAAAGGCAGTTGGAGCTGAGCAGAGTGCAGGAGCATCAGAAAGGGTTTGGAGCACTTTTAAAAGTGAAAAATGACAAGCAGACAAGAAAAAGAGCCGCCTGAGAGGAGGAGGAAACTGAAATTCAGCAGCATGGAGCTGCAGGTCCTTGTGGAGGAGGTGGTCAAGGTGCACCACAAATTGTTTGGCAGGCAGTCCCTCACTGTGGCTGAATCAGCCAAAAGAAAACTCTGGCTGGACATCATGGAGAAAGTAAATGCCGTGGGGGTGACCACCAGGGACATAGAGGACCTTAAAAACTTTTTATGACCTGAGGAGCCAAACCAAAAAGAAAATGGCAGAACAACACAAGCAGGCATCAAAAACAGGCGGAGGCAAGAACCCAGCACCCCCCATGACTGACCTGGAAGAGATGGTGGCCTCAACCCTAGAACCAGACAGCGTCTGCGGACAGGGAGAAGTAGACAGCTCGGCCAGAGCTGCAAGCAAAAAAGGTAAGACAAATGCACTGCATTCCCCCCAATAGCAACACCCTTACCTGTACCCTTAGTGGGCAAGTGAACCCAAGTCTAGTACTGCTAGCAATATACAGGGCCAATGCATGATGCGATATGTAGACAGGAAATGTAAGGACATGTCATACAGCACACCAACCAACTAGTTCATGTAATGACTGCATCCAGAACATGGCCAATGTGATAAATATTTAATTGTAGTGACTGTGAGACAGTAGCGCTTAGCTAATGTACGCTCATATGTCCACAGGTGAAACATCTCGCAGGCGTTCGCAGGAGGCTGAAGGGACACCACCTGAGTGGGAGGAGAGTCAGGATGCAGGACAAAGTACCCCCAACGTACCACAGGACAAAGCTGCATCAAGTAGCCATCCACCTGCCCAAGACCCAGAAATGGCCCAAGAGTTGTTGGCGTCCCCTAGCAGATCTCAGTCCCCTCTCCTGCTGTCATCACCAGAAATGCCAGCATCACAGCATGATGTGATACCCCCATCACAACCAGGCAGGAGGCATGTTGTGGCTCCACTCCCTGATTTGGAGTCCATAGCAGCTGACATGGAGGGTGACGGACAACAGAACTTGCCTGTAGCAGTGAGCCCTGGCACAACACACTCCAGTGCAGGGATGGGCCATAGTACTGCAAGACGCCGCAGAGTGCAAGAAAGGCCAGCAGATGCACCAGTTGAGGGTCGAAGTGTGTTCCTTGGTCTGGAGAGGAGCATGGTGCGGATACAAAGGATGCAGGGAAGAGCCATCCAGGCATGCCAACGACAGCTGAGGTCCCTGAATAGTAACATTGGAGAGATAGGAAAGGGCATCAGTGAGCTGGTACAGGTCAACAAGGAGATGGCAGCAGGGATGCGGGGAATCAACAACTCGGTGCAGCTACTATGCACCAAACTAGACAATGATTTTGCTGCAAGGCACAGGGATAGGCGTCGTGCACATGTCCAAAGTACAGCCATCAACCGCCTGGCCACTGCCACATCCCTGTTATGCAGGAGAAGCTCCAACATGCAGGAGGCCATGACACAAAACACAAATGAGGTCAATAGGGGCATGGGCAGGATGACCAGTGCTCTTGAGGCGCTGTTGAATGCACAAACTGCACACACAGCTGCTCTAGATGTGCCTATAAGTGAGGAGAGCACGAGCAGGAGCAGCATTGGAAGCACCCTTGTAACTGAAACTAGGAGGAGCAGGCGCCATGCTGAGGCCACAGGCCAGCAAGACAGTGAGCAGGTTGAACAACCTACTAGTGTTACTGGGAAGCGAGCAAGGAAATAACTTTCACAGTTCATGGTGAAGTTAACCAGAACTGAGAGCATTGCAGTTAAATGCTTTTTGTTGCACTTTTGTGCTTTAAAAACCAACGTCATTACAAAATTAAACTAGTCTTGTAGCATACTACGCCTGTCTTTGTCTCCTTACTTACTTAAAAATAGTTGCGTGTGACCTCTTCCCGTCTGTGTCTGCCATCAGTTGATGTTGCTCCTCCAGATGTGTGTGGTTCAGGCACTGCTTCCTCGTGGTCCTCATAATCTGAGATTTCCACTTCTGTGCCCTTCTTGACCGCCAGGTTGTGCAACATTGCACAGGCTGCAATCATTTTGCAGCAGGTGATTGGTGTGTACTGGCGGGCCCCTCCACTTTTATGGAGGCAGCGAAACCTGCTCTTCCACATGCCAAAGGTGCGCTGCACAATGTTTCTAGTTGTTTTGTGTGCCCTGTTGTATCTCCTCTGACTTGGTGTTGTTGGGTTGAGGTAGGGTGTGAGGATGAAGGATCGGAGGGCATATGCACTGTCCCCTATTAGTAATAAGAAATTAACATTAATCACATGCTCACACACATCCACCTGTAATACGATTCAAGTGATTTCCACATAGTGTCTCACCTAGCAAGTATCCTTCGCCGAATTCCCCCGCAGTCAGGCGTGCGTAGATCCCACTGTTTTGGAAGATGTAGGAGTCGTGGGTACTCCCTGGGAATTTGGCTACTATGTCAGTGATCACGTATTTTGCATCACAGATCACCTGTACATTTAGGGAAACATCCTTTACAACGCAACCTTTACCACGCAGTGCCTTTACGACGCAACTTTTACAACGCAAACCATTACAACGCATTGCGCTGGGGGGCGCTCTAGGATAAGGAATAGATTTAATTTACTATCCAACACCTTCCCTACTATCCACGGGGACTGGAGTTGGAATAGTAAATTAAACTATTCACTATCCAGCACCCCAAAGCGCTATGCGTTGTAAAGGCATGCGTTGTAAATACCGCGTTGTAAAGGCATGCGTGGTAAAAGCATGCGTTGTAATGTCATACATCCGTACATTTATGGTGTGGGTGGATTTACGGTTCCAATAAATGTACTCTGTGGCAGCAGGTGGGCATATTGGTATGTGGGTACCATCAATGCAGCTAATGATGTTAGGGAACTGCGCCATCTGATAGAAGTCTGTCTTTGTCCTTAGCAGTTCTGAATGCGTAGCAGGGAAGCTAATGTAGTGCTGCATTCTCTGCAACATGGCATCAAGGAATTTTGTAAAGGAACGGGACAGACAGCTCTGGGACACCCCACCTACCGCAGCAACCACACTCTGGTAGCTTCCAGATGCAAGCAGGTGTAGGCTGCACAGCACCTGCACATGGGGTGGGATGGCGTGCGCCCTTGGGGTAGGTCCCTGATGAGGTCCAGGATTGTTTGTGGGGCCAGCCTGTACCTCTGTAGGATCTCAGGCTCAGTGAGCTGGAATAGTGTGATCCTCTGCCTATACACCTGCTCCTCCCTCCTCCAGTCCCTCTCTCCTTCTGCCTGGAGCCGCAGCCGCCTCGCAATGACATAGAATGCCACCATTCTGATGTAAGTGTTGCATTTTGGGGCCTTTTTTATAGCCTGCACCTGGTTACCACCTGCTGTCAATCCATGGTAAATACCGACTCTTAAATACCGAATTTCATGCAAATTCGGTATTTAAAAGGGGACCTACATCTCGAAATTCATTTTTACCATTTCTTATTTACCGAATCAGTAAATTTTCCGATTCGGTAACTTTTCCGATTCGGAAACTTTACCTATTCGGTAAATATACCGAATCGGTAAAGTTTCCGAATCGGTTACTTTACCGATTCTGTAAATTTACCGTTTCGGTAAATTTACCAATTCGGTAACATTACCGAATCGGTAACTTTACCGAATCGGAGACTTTACAGATTCAGCTACTTTTTGGTCCCCTACATCCCGAATGCCTAATACCGGCCGGTAATGGCCGAAATTACCGAATTTCGGCCGTTACCGACCGGTATTGGGCCACCTACATCTGGCCCTGAGTGCCAAGGAAAAACTCTACTGTGGCCATTGACTATCAATGGTGTGTAATTCTTTTCAGTGCTATCATCACATTAATCTTTAAAATTCATATCTGTTGTATCCCTTAATGGATTAGTCTTGTTTTGGTGTCATGTTGCTTATTACATTTTACTCTATTTTTATAATTCGGTTTGGTATTTTTATTGCTTGTTGTTTTTTACTTTATTACTGTTCTGACAGTGGATAAATAAGTCACACATTGCCCTAAATTAAGCCTGTCTTATCTTCACCATTCCTATCAGCGGGTGGAGCTTAGGTTAATTAGTCACTTTGAAGGTCCACGCTGTCTCGAGTTGTGATTATTTCTTGAGATGTATAGTTGTCCACCCCAAATCTGAATCCAATTTTTTGCAATCTTAGAAGAAATGCATATACATAAATGACTGATTTGTGTGCTTCTTGTTTTAGGTGTAAATGTAAAAAGGAAAAGAAAATACATAGTTGTATTACTTTTTAGGTTGAGCCTAGGGAACGCACATGTGCTGTCTGGAAGACCTGGTATATAGATAAAGGAGTTTGCTCCTGCCTTTTGCTTACCATTGGTTCAGTCCAGTGTCGCTCTTCTTTGTTGCCTCCTGTGGTTCCTGCAGCGATGCCTCACTTCAGTTTTTCGCAGTGGAGCACCTCCTAATTACAGTTTCTTTCTGCTTTCATTCTTCATCTGTTGTTGGGGAGAACTATTTTTTCTTATTGTTGCAGCACGGCACGCCATGCTTTATCACTGTGCAACAAATGTAAAGCCCAGCTCGTATGTACTGCTGTCCACCCCTGCATTTCTCTCATTCCCAGCTCACAACCCCCATTTCTCTCATCAGTCAGTGGTGATAATAAAATAGTGGAGGCTCACCTGGATGCTCTGAACTTAAATGCATGCAGTCTGCCCTTCGTGTGTCAGTGCCTCTGCTAAGAGCTGTCTCGCTTCTTTCACTAGTACTTGTTTTGTGTTGCTGCTGCTATATTAGGTTCGCGAGCCCTCAACCATGATTACGCAGTTTGCGATCCCTTAACCAAGATGGCGCATACTAAGCTGATTACTTTCATCATTGATAGTACCTTAACTAATATGGCGCCCTTAGGGTGACAATACACAGGGGCTGCGCTGGTCAAAATAATCCAGTTTTTGCCTCCTTCTGCCTCCTTCTGCCTCCTTCTGCCTCCTTCTGCCTCCAGTGCTGGCAAGCCCATGGGGTCCACGCTGCTGCAGCAACAGCAGGTGAAACTGGGCCTGGCGAAGCTGGAGCAGGCAACACGCATGGCCTTGGGGCTCCATTGTTCAGGTAGGACAGGGGTGGTGGGCTGTTCGGGCAGGTACAGCATCACAAGTTTGGCAGGAGTGCTTTTTAATACAATTCATGATTAACACCTGAAACTGTTATCTGCATCTTTGCAAGGCATACAAAATGTTTCTGGAGCGTGCTTTGAGTATAGTTATACTTCTGATTTGTGAGGCTAGACTATTGTTTTTTCAGAGCACTGTGCAGCCTTATTTCTTCTTCGTAGTGCTTCAGTGAATGTATGGGTCATGTGTTTGGTGAGAGAATAAAGACTTTCACCTAGCCCATCAACTAAAGCAGTTCATTGAACATTTTGGGGCTGTACTACAGATGAGTGTGCCAGTGTTAATTGTCACTGTGCGCCAGAGTATGTCTGTGCTTATGTGCATTTGCATCTGTGCGCTAATACAATACGCGCACAGATGCAAACGCTTAAAAACACAAGTTCAAAGTCTTCACCAACATCACGGTGCATTACAGACTGATCCTCTCTTTGTTTTTTTAAAACACACTTTATTGGCTTTTCTTATCAGTCTACTCATCCACATATCCTGATACAAAAATATTAGTTGTTGGCAATATATTCCCCACCCATCCTGCATTCCTCTGCAGTTTGTAATGCATATGTCCTTGTCTACTATCATTTTCTGAGGGAATAATGTTGTGGTGGCCTCGTGCTCCCTTCCCACACCCAACCAATCAAAAACAGTTAACTAGATCCCCTGCACTGCTGTCTCCTCATTGGGCCCCTAGAACTCTGAAGGTTACCTCTCTTGTGTCCGACCGTGTGTGGAAGCCCTTCGCGGGTGCCCCTTGTTATGTATGTAACCTCCCCTGTGATGGTAAATTATATATCCCTCCCTGTCTGGGATCCCCCTGTGCCCTCTCGTCCTGCCTTGGTCGCTATGGATACTCCTGTTGTGGTGGTCTCTCAGGGGTAGAAGCGTCAGACTCCCATCTGTCTCACTGCATGTCGCCCATCATCGTCTCCCAAGCCATGGCTCTCCTCCTTGCCTATCCCTCACCTCACATTCCTCAAGAGGACCATGCTCTTGCATCCTGCCCACGTTACTAGCCCCCGTTTCTACCCTTGCACACTGGGGCCTCTCGGGTCTTTCCAGTTACGAGTGATTTCCCGCTTCGCCAGGACAAAGGCGAGGTCTTGGAACCTGTGTGTTATCCTAGTGTTGGTAGTTTGTGGGAAACAAACTCAACAGTACAAGTGTAGGCATGCATGGGATTTCCCTCTCAGTAATCCTAGACGTCTCTTGCATCAGTTCCTGCCAATAATGTGTTAAAGAAGTACAGCCCCACATCATGTGGATGTAGGTCGCTCCCACTGTAGTACATCTCAGGCATTGGGCGTCCTCCCATGCAAAATATCTGTTAATATGCTCTGGCGTTAGATAAGCACGGTCTAATGTATAAAAGCTAATCAGATTAAAGCTGGCATTTCTGGAGACTTTGGCTGCACGTTCAAGTAATTTCTCCCAATCCTTGTTCGCCAGTGGACGGGCGATGTCCCCCTCCCATTGGTTTTTCAACCGATCTAGCGGCTGTATGGTATCCCGTCCTATAGCCCTATAAAGACATGCGACTGCCTTGATAGTTCCCCCAGCCAGGCATATATATTCACAGGTTGCCTGTCGATTCAGCTCAGTCGTGCCTATTCCCCACTGGCGCCTCATTGCCACCATTACTGCTCCATAGAGTAGGAAGTGCCCTTGTGGAATACCCCAGTCAGTACTAAAGTCCTCAAAGGATAGCAGCTCCCCATCGCGGAAAAGATTTCCTATGATTGTGGCCCCCGCCTGCACCCAATCATCTATAACCCGCTAGTGTCCCCATGGGGTAGGGCTCCCAGTAGCAACATCGCCATTTCTGGAGAGTATGGGCATTTTATGCTGGTTCTCTGTCGGCATCGACTCCAGCACTGTCTGATCAATCTGTGCTCGTTACTACTAGCCTGTTGTGATCGAGCAGTCCCTATTAGTGTACGGAACACCTCAATTTTTTCCGGGGTGAAGGGTAGTACTCCCCTGTCCAGGTCAAGGCTTTCTGCCTCCCACCGTGTAAATCTCTGCAGTTGACCTGCCATGTACTACCCCTCCATATTTGGCAATGATAGGCCCCACTCTGACCAGGGTCGTTTTAGGGTGCTCAGGGCTACTTGCCTCCGGCCCGCTCCCATATGAACGCAGAAAGGCAGGAGTCCAGCTCCCAGAACCAGGCCGCTGACATCCACACTGGTAGTATGGTGAAGAAGTACAGCAGCAGCGGGAGTGCCACCATTTTGAGGAGGGAGACACGGCCCATCATGGAGAGAGGAAGCTTTCCCCAGAAGGCCATGCTATCCTTAAGCGAGCGTCGTATCTGCTCTATATTCCTCTCTTTTACATCTGCCATGTTGTGGAAAATGTGTACTCCCTGATAGCGGAAACATCGGGGCTCCCTGCGCAGATCACCAAGGTCCTCAGGTGGCAGCATATCCGTTACAAGGGGGAACAAACTAGACTTCTGCCCATTTATTTGGAGGCCCGAGAGGGAACGGAACTCGTCCATAATCGTCTGTGCCCCCGGCAGGACCTCCCCTGTGGGCTGTATGAACAATAGGAGGTCGTCTGCGTACAATGCTATATTATGTTTCTGTCCCCCCAGCTGTAGTCCACAGTAAGCCCTGTCAGATGGCGCCACACATGCCAATGGCTCCACAGCCAGGGTGAACAGCAAGGGGGAGAGAGGACACCCCTGACGTGTGACCCTCTCCACCCGGTATTGCTCCGATATGGTGCACCCTTGCGGACCCTCGCCACTTGATCTGCATATAGCAACTGCACCCAGCGCAGGAACCCTGGCCCAAGGTACATCTTGATCAAAACTGCATACAGGAACGCCCACTCAAGGCTATCAAAGGCATTTTCTAAGTGGATGGTAAACACTGCTCCTGCTTCATCACCCAGTGCCCCAAGCTCAAGTACTGATAGCAGGTGGCGTATGTTCAGGGTCGTATTCCTGCGGGGAATACATCTTGTCTGATCCCAATGCACCAGGAAGGCAGTGACCGCGTTGCCAGTATCTTACGTAGAATCTTAAAATTCAGATTCAACATCGACAAGGGCCCATACGCTGCGCACTCCAGGGGGGACCTGTCGGGCTCCAGTAGCGGAGTCACCACCGCCGTGTCTGGCAAGTGCCTCCTCTCTCCTGCCTCCACATACATCTCCACCAGTTTGGGGGTTAGTTCATCCATGTATGCTCCGTAGAATTCTTTAGGGATCTCATCTATGCCCGGGATCTTCCCCTGGCCAGTGCCTTAATAGCCACCATTACCTCGCGCTCAGTGATCGCTGCTCCCAAATGGTCTGCATCCTCCACCGCCAGGGTAGGCAGAGGAAGGTCAGCCAAGTAGTCCTCTATTTTCCCTTCTCCCCGAGGCCCTGAGCTCTTGTAAAGCTGTTCATAATAGCCGCTGAACCTATTGTTATTGGCATCTTGCTGATATAGGGAATGCACCTCAGATTCCGTGAGTTCTATGATGTTATTCACCCTGCGGGTTGGGCTAGCCAGCCACGCCAGTAGTCTACCGGTCCTATCCCGCTCTGCGTGTGTCCTATCCATGTAAGTCCTATAATCGAAGCACCTCAACCTTTCCTGGCATGGCCACTTCTTCCTTCTTCTCAAGCAACTCTTGGCGAAGTTCTGGGTGGTTCGGGCGGAGAAGTTCCACTGCTTGCAGTGCTCGTTCAGCCCGTTCTACGTCTGAAAGTAGCATGCGCCTCACCCCAATGGATAGCGCCATGCATCTTCCCCTATTTAGAGCCTTGAAGGCCTCCCATTCTGTTGACCTAGATTCTTTGGTCTGGGCATTGTCAGCAAAATATGTGATGATACTATCCCTGATCTCCGGTAGGAACACCTGGTCCTCCAGAACCTCAGGTTTGAGGTGCCAAGTGGGGATGGGTTGCTGCTGGGACCCCAGGTGTAATCTGGTGAGTATCGGGTTGTGGTCCGACACCGTGCGAGTGCGATATTCAGTCCTGTGTAGTTGGGCATGTACTTCCGGGTAGCATAGGAAGGTGTCAAGCCATTCATGTAAGTCATATACATGTGAGAGGTGGGAGTATTCTCTGTCCACTGGGTGTGTATGTCTCCATGTGTCCATCAACCCCAGTGGAATTGCCAGGGCTTAAACGCCCTAGCTACCCTGTGTGGCAGGATGTCTGTGAGTGGTGGGTGAGATCAGCCAAGGGCCGGGTCGGCTATACAATTGAAATCCCCACCATGATAATCAACCCTGTCAAATACGGTGCCAGAGTCCCAGATAGTTGCTCCAGAAAGAGTCCCTTATCCACATTTGGGCAGTAGATATTTATGAGTGCAATATCCTTCCCATCCAGGCATCCCATGACCACCACATACCTACCCTCTGGGTCTCCCTTGTGGCCAGTATGCTGAAAAGGGACCCCTGACCTGATCCAAATGAGGACCCCTCTGGCAAATGCTGAATACGAAGTGTAGTATGCTTGCCCTCTCCATCTTCAATGTATGGCCGCTCCCCCCGTTAATAATGTGTGTGTTTCCTGCAGCATCACGATATGAATCCCTCGCCTGTTCAAGTGGGACATTTTTTGTATATCTTCTGTGTCGACACCTCAGAGTAACCTCTCTATCTCTGTCTGGCCCCCGCGCCCAAGCTTGGCGTTTGGTTCTATAGGATAAGTGAGGGAACCTATGCTCTGTAACTCGTGCCCCTGTGAACTTATAGGCAGCAGTGCCCCCAACTAGCCCTCCCAGAACAAGTGAGAACATCTCCCCCATCCAAAGTGCCCTTTGACATGGTAACAGTCAAGTACCCAACGTTCAGGTGGTGGCTAGACAAATGCACGACTGGAGGGGACCCTCTCTTCTGCCCCCTGGATCCCCCATCCCACAGTACGCTCTTATGCTGCCCCTCCCGTGGCCCCAGGCCCTCAAAGCAGTCTCGAGCTATGATCCCCCAACCCCTAGCTGAAGTGTCCATCGCAGGCTTGTGTGCTGTGGGTGATTCATATCAAGTCGTCCGCCGATCTAGGAGTCACGTCTGGAACCACCTGACTGGCCTCCCCCACGGTGTTCGAGCTGGTGTCAGAGTCAGAGTCCTTCTGATACTCTATTGAGAGAAAGGGGTTGCTCCATGGGCTTGTGGCACTCTAGGAGGCTATTTCTGCCACCACACTCTGCCTGTGTCGGCAGGCTTCCTCCATCGTCGGTGGCCCCTGAGTTTCCCCCCCCTCCCAGGGGACCGTGCATGGTCCTTCCAGGGCTATTCTCCACTGCCGCGTCTCTGGTCTTGTGATCCCTGCTCCTCTTTCCACTCCCACACATCTTGAGGGGTAGTGAAGAACTTGGTCTCCCCTGCATATACTATCCGTAATATAGCGGGGAACACCATGGAGTACCACACCTCCATTTGTCGCAGTTTCCTTTTTGCCATGACTAAGGAAGCTCACTGCCTCGGTACCTCCCTGGAAAAGTCCAAGGAGATCTGAAAAATGCTGTTCTCTATTTTAGGTTGGCCCTTGAGGCACGCCCGAATCAGCACATGGTCCCTGTCTTTGTAAAACAACAGGCGGGCCACAACGGGCCTGAGCGGTCTCCCAGGCTTGGGTAGGAACCCTGTGAGCCCGCTTCAAAGCGAAGAATGGTGATAGGCCCTGCTCTGCCACCTCAAATCCTAGCCAGTTCTCAAGCTATGCCACTATATTGTTCTCCTCAACTTTTTCGGGCAGTCCAATGACTCTTATGTTATTTCGTCTTGCCCTGTTTTCTGCATCCTCAGCCCGCAGCTCCAACACCTGGACCCTTTTGTCAATGTCCGCAATTTTGCATGTGGACGTGGATACTTGAGGCTTCAGGCTGACAACATCTCCCTCCACTGTCGTTACTCGGTCCACTCATTTCCTGTAGTCTGCCCTGAGGGGGAACAGCAAAACACACAAGATGGGGGCTCAGATCTTCTCGGAGTGTGTCTATTTTGGTTTCCACAGCAGTCCGTGAGGTTTCTATTGCCTGTAGTATATCATGGAGCGATATGTCATCTTGGGGCGCAATCTTGTCACTGTGGGCCCCGGTACATGTGCGCGACTCCCAATTGTCTTCGCCCGCCGATTCCTGCTGCTCCGCCTCCCGTCTTTTGTTGACTCTCCACATACCTGGAACTGTGTGGGAGCAGGCCGATCAGGGTACCCAATCCGGGTTTATGTAGTCCTCCCCTGCTGCAAGGGCTGTTGAGTCCAAGCATGTGGGTTGTGGAGCACAACTGCGAAGCGCGGGGACAGCGCAGCAGCGACGCTCCAAGGAGTGCCAACAAGGGAGCAATCTATCCTGGCACGTGTTCCCCACTCTCCTCGCAAGCGGGATTCGATCAATGTGGCCGGAGGTATTGTGGCCGCTCAGTACGTCGGTACAGGGAAAGCCCCCAACCCCGGTCCCTGTCTCTCTAGGGCCTACTCCCCTTGCTCAGCCCGCATCGGTGTGGGTGTCAGCTTGTCACTTGCCGCCGCCGGAGAGCCCCCCGCCCGAAGTTCAAAGTCACAGTGTCCCGGCCCTGCTTGCGGCTCTAATTTCCTCCAGACCTCCCGCTGCCACCTCTCCTCACCGCTCCATGGGCAGCAGCCCCCTGCTCTCCATCTGTCAAGTCGCCTGAATGGTGGGGGTTGCGATTGCAGCTGGGGTGGTCCAACCCACCTCTCAGTCCTAGGCTTAGGAGGTGTGCCCCCTCCGCTAGCGACACCGCCGGTTCCTCCCGGAGCCTCCCAGATATGCAGCCAGTTCCTCCGGCTACCCCGCATGAGCCGGAACCGCGATCCTGGTAGGTGGGCCCCCGCTCTCAGTCGGCAGCCCCACAATACTCCACACACGGACCCTCAATGGCTCAGGGCCCCTCTGCCTCCCCTCCTCGCTCCTTCACTGTCCGGAGCCTGCAGCGCGTGCATTGGTCCCAGCGGCCCCTGCTCCAAACTGGGGCCGGTTATCCATCCGCTACCTGGCTTTGCAGCAGAGGTCGGCCTCAGGCCCTCGTCGCCATTTTCTCCGGCCGCGTCTCCCTCTCTGCCTCAGCCCGGTCACCGGCAGGTCCCGCCTCTTCGTTCCAGAGGCCGCAAAGTTCCACTCATCCAGCGCTCCGCCGGTTCAGATCGCCCCTCGAATCCACCTTGTGCGAGAGACTGTCGCCAGTTGCTCCCTCAGAGTCATAGCTCACAGCACGGGTGCCATCTAGATGGTCCCCGCGTTGCCTCCTTTCAACTCGTTTCACGGTGAAGGTGAGTTGTTGCGCCCCAATTTCTGATTCCTGCCTGCTCCCCCGTACTTCACCTGTCCGGGGGTGAGTTTGTTAGGTGAAGGCCCCCTCTATATCGGGCAGTATGGGCTGTGATGGGGGATCACCCACAGGAGCTCCGGTTCAGGCTCCCTGCTCCATTGGCGTCCAGCCACACCCCCCACAGACTGATCCTCTGTAATGCTGTTGGGTGCATAATCTGGCGCACAGTGACAATTAGTGCTGGCGCAGTCATCTGTATTACGGCCCCAGAATATGATATCTTTTGGTTGGTCTTCAGATCGAATAAGCAACAGAGATACTAGGAAGCTGCGGCGGTGAAGGCCCACTCGGAAATGTTGCAGTCCTCAGAACAAAAAGACTGTAATGCTGCCCCTGCTGTGCCAGTCATGCCATCCCTTCTTTGCCCTCACACGGGTACAAGTTGCAAGGCTGAGGAAACATGTAGCATGCCTTTTGTGTGCATGACATGCACCAGAGAGTTTCCAGATAGGCTAATACGCCGTAGTCGCACCTAAGTCAAGCCAGGGGCCAGGACCCTTGGATCTTCTACTGAGCAGTCAGTGGTTTATACTTCTGTGGAAATGCGGGACCTGAGAGAGGTTATAGCCCTGATGTGCCTCCGTTCTATAACAGTTGATGAAGGTGCAGGGAGGTGTGGGCACTGTGATTTCCGTTTTGCCACAGGCAGGGACGACAGACAAAGTGGGAAATGTATGCGCAATACATTGGACCCTCTGCTCTGCCTCTCCCTTAATTGCAGGTCCCTTAGCAAACACAGCCTTGAAATATATGATCTACTTATGGACCAGAAACCAGTGGGATTGTTCCTGGTGGAAACCTGGTTAAATGAACAATCTGCACCAGATGTCTTGGTTGCTCTACCTGAGGGTTATGACATTCTCAGGGTTGACAGACTTCGGCAGAGGGGGGGAGGTCTCTCCGTGATATTCAGGAAGGAATTCCAGTTAAAGTTGGCTAGAATTACGCTGCCTAGCAGCCTTTTTTAGTTTGGTTACGAACAGCGTTAGTTCTCTTGCAGGCCTGCTTCTGTATAGACCTTCCGGCCCAGCGAGGGCCTTTCTCAACGATCTAGCTGAGACATTGCCCCCCTATGTCATAAATTACTCTAATTTTATCTTGTTGGGGGATCTGAATCTTCATTTGGAGGATTTAGATCATAGAGATTTGCGGGAAATGCTTCAAGGGCTTCAGGCTATGGGGTTAACTCACTTGGTCAACTCCCCGACTCATAACAAAGGTCATATGCTGGACAATATTTTTACTAACTGTACTGTGGTAGAAGCATTGCAACCGGTGCCCATAGAATTGTCTGACCACTTTGTTCTCCCTTTTACCATCACGCACTCTTCAAAGACCCCCTGCAATTTAGAAAAGAGCTTGGCGCTCCCATTGGTTCGGAAATGGGACGCGTTAAGTGCTGAGGCTTTTGGGGATAAGTTGGTGGCTAGTATCCCAGTTTTGGGGACTAAAGTAGATATAGCTGAGGGGTTAGTCTCTCTGTGGATTAAGGAGGCAGTTGATGCTCTTGCTCCCTTGAAAACAGGTAAAAGCACCTGGAGAACTCCTTCCGCTATATGGTTCTCGATGGAACTGGCTCTCTTAAAAACGGACTGTAAGCGCCTTGAACGTCGCTGGAGGGAGAACTACCTTAATGAGAATAGGGTGCTTTACCTGACAGCCCTAAAGATGAACCAGCAACGCATTAGGAGAGTACGATGGGAGTTTTACTGTGAATACATTGAAGTTGCCAAAAACTCGACGAAGAAAATTTGCAATGTGGTTAGAGAACTGTCCTCTTTAGATCGCACAACAGCTACAGTAAAAAAAATGTCGGAATTTGTAAAGCGCACAGCTACCTCCACCGGAGGTGTCCCGGCGCTGTCCGTATACCGCTTAGGAACCCTTCCTGGATTTCCTGGGAAATGTCCACTCCTGGGCACCCCCCAGGTGCAGCCAGGCATCCCAGCGCTTTTGGGGCCGTTGTGGAGACTAAGCAAGCTATTGCCCAGAGTTGCAGCGTGGGACCCATGATCAGAACAGGTACTGAGGCGAGAATATCCAGTCAGGGGAATTAATGAGTCGGAGACCCGCTGAGGCGGGAATCGAACCCTGGTCCCTGGCCAGAGCTCTGCATCAAGGTCTGCCTGCTCTAACCATTGAGCCACACTTCTCCAAAATATGTGAGGCTGTGGAAAGAAGTAATTGCTCCAGGCCTCACTTCGCTTTTGAACACTTCTTTCAGCTCTTGTGAGGTCCCTAGTAACTGGAAGAAAGCCACGGTGGTACCATTGTTAAAAAAAACGTCCCTCGACCCTCCACTCTCAGAAAACCTTAGACCTATATCTCTTCTACCCTATGTGGCTAAGATTGCGGAGAAACATCTGAACTACCAATTGTCCCTATTCTTGGAAGAGAGACAAGTACTGCATGAAACTTAATCTGGATTTAGACCCAAACATAGTACCGAGTCGGCTCTTCTGTTTGCCTCAGAGGCTCTTAAAATAGTGACTGACGTGGGTAGAACTACCGCACTCATCCTCCTTGATCTCAGTGCCGCATTCGACACGGTCTCCCACGGCCTTCTCTTAGAACGGCTGCGGGAGGCCAGGGTCGGTGGAGTGATATGGAGGTGGATCAAAAACTACCTGGAGAACAGGTCTTTCCAGGTCCTCCAGCATCCTTTTGAATCCAGAGTCTGTCCATTGTCGCAAGGGGTGCCACAGGGCTCGGCTCTCAGCCCAACCCTATTTAATATTTAAATGAGTCCCTTGGCAAATATTGTGCTGAGACATGGGGTAAAATTGGTATCATATGCTGATGATACACAGTTGATTGTTACCCTGGAGCAAGAGGTGGCAGGAATGGATGCCAAGTTTAAGGCCTGTCTAGGGGAGCTCGCCAACTGGATGAAGCTCAGCTGCTTGCAGCTGAATGCGGAAAAGACGGAGGTGCTGGTGGTGGGTTAGCAACCCTCCCTCTGGTCACACTTGTGGTGGCTGGAGGAGATGGGCCCACCCCTGCCTCCATTGATTACTGCAATCAGGTTGCAGACTTTTTTATGAGCAAGATCGATATTATCTATGCTGCCTTCTCGGAAAGTAGCAGGAATCATATACCTGCTCCTGCGATTGAGGCGTTAAGTAGTAAAAATCGCTTTACTATCTGCCTACCTGGAGTAAATGAGGTTCTTAACCTTATGGAGGCAGTTAAATCTGGGTCGCCCCGTGACCCGATTCCCCCAAAATATGTGAGGCTATGGAAAGAAGTAATTGCTCCAGGCCTCACTTCGCTTTTGAACACTTCTTTCAGCTCTTGTGAGGTCCCTAGTAACTGGAAGAAAGCCACGGTGGTACCATTGTTAAAAAAAACGTCCCTCGACCCTCCACTCTCAGAAAACCTTAGACCTATATCTCTTCTACCCTATGTGGCTAAGATTGCGGAGAAACATCTGAACTACCAATTGTCCCTATTCTTGGAAGAGAGACAAGTACTGCATGAAATTTAATCTGGGTTTAGACCCAAACATAGTACCGAGTCGGCTCTTCTGTTTGCCTCAGAGGCTCTAAAAATAGTGACTGACGTGGGTAGAACTACCGCGCTCATCCTCCTTGATCTCAGTGCCGCATTCAACACGGTCTTCCATGGCCTTATCTTAGAACGGCTGTGGGAGGCCAGGGTCGGTGGAGTGATATGGAGGTGGATCAAAAACTACCTGGAGAACAGGTCTTTCCAGGTCCTCCAGCATTCTTTTGAATCCAGAGTCTGTCCATTGTCGCAAGGGGTGCCACAGGGCTCGGCTCTCAGCCCTACCCTATTTAATATTTAAATGAGTCCCTTGGCCAATATTGTGCTGAGACATGGGGTAAAATTGGTATCATATGCTGATGATACACAGTTGATTGTTACCCTGGAGCAAGAGGAGGCAGGAATGGATGCCAAGTTTAAGGCCTGTCTAGGGGAGCTCGCCAACTGGATGAAGCTCAGCTGCTTGCAGCTGAATGCGGAAAAGACGGAGGTGATGGTGGTGGGTTAGCAACCCTCCCTCTGGTCACACTTGTGGTGGCTGGAGGACATGGGCCCACCCCTGACCCATAAGGCTAAGGCTAAGAACCTAGGAGTGTGGTTCAATGAGTCCCTTTCATTCTCTGAACAGATATTAGCTGTGGCTGGCGTCTGTTTTGGTACTCTGAGGATGTTGAGAACATTTTTGGACCTTCTCCCAGTAGAGGCTAGACGGACGATTATTCAGGATCTTGTTACGTCGCATCTAGACTATTGCAACATCTTGTACCTGGGTATGACCCAGAAACATTTGTACATCCTGCAGAAGGTTCAGAATGCGGCAGCCCGCTTAATACTGGACATCTCTAGGTGGGCACCGGTTGGAGAGGCTCTAAGGAAACTACACTGGCTGCCCATACAGGCCAAAGTTACTTTTAAGGCCTTGTGCTTCAACTATAGGATCTTTAATAAACAAAGTCCTATCTTTATGCACCCCCTTCTTACTGCCTACAGACCTGAACGCTGCCTTAGTACCTTGGGCAAGGCAAAGCTGGACATGCCTAGGGTGCGGAAGGTACGTGCAGGTGGGAGTTCCTTTGGTTTCCTTGCGGCCAAAGCTTGAAATCACCTCCCTGTTGACCTGAGGAAGTATCCTTCAGAGACTGTGTTTCAAGACTTGGCTATTCCGCCTGCCTTCGGATGGCCGGAAATAGGCCAGATGTAGCTGTCCCATTAGGGGGTCCGGACTGCAGGGTGGAGGTGGTGGTCTGGGGGTGCAATTGCTATGTTCTAACTGGTGTTCTAGCGCGGGGACACTCCGTTGGAGTAACCAGGCGCTCTATAAGCTGTATAATAATAATATTTGGCAGTCTCAATGCCACAGAGTGTCATAATTGTGTTCATCAACAGGGCATTGTCAACGTGTCCTTGCAACTTGCAGATCACCACATGCAAGTGCTATCAATGGGACCAGTCATGAGACTTTTCCTTCATCAGTCATAATTAGTAACTGTCTCTTGTAAGGTTTGATGGAACACAGCATTTAAGATTATAATGGGTTAAACCAGCGTCCAAGTGTAATACTGTGTTGGAAGACTGTAGATTAGGCAGGCATCCAAGAAGCTGATAACGAAGCATAGTTTCGGGGTAAGGGCACAAAACCACCACCAACTTCTGAATTGTAAATGGGATTTTATGTTTATTGGGATCTGGGCCACCATGTAGCCTGATATATCATACAGTCTTGATCAAAGGTCCAATAAAGTACAAAATGTTCCTTTGTATAAATATTTTCCCTATGTATCCATCTTTTTCTTTCCATACCAACCATCTGTAACTTTCCTACCCATGCATCACCTACCATCTTTTCATTCAACTGATCACCCAAATATCCATGCATGTACTCATACAGCTATCCATCCATCCAAGCAGTCATACAAATATCTATCATTCCACCAACCCATCCATCCTAACTGCACCTCTGCATCTTAAATGCTCAGATTACTTGGATGGTAGCCACATAATTCCACTACACACCACATACTCCAACTCTACTCTATAACACATAAATATTTACATTTACAATGCCAATAGCTCTAAGTCTCGTTTTTTAACTGATCACTACAATACAAACATAAACAAGCATTTGCAATGCAATAGGTCTCACTTTTGCAAGAGTTTAAGCTATCGGCATTGTAAATGACAATGCCTTTTATTTATCTGTTTTGTAATAGCTCAAACTCTTGTAAATAAGAGAAAACCAATTTCGCAGCACACTTATAGGAGAATAACAATAGAGATGATGTCTCAATGGACATAAAGTTCAAAGTTCAAGAGTGAAGGGGTTGTCCACAAGTATTAGTGCAGTTTCTTCTTTTATTGTTCAAACATGCGCCAGCCGACACGTGTTTCGTCGCCAGAAACACACCGTTTCTGCGACTCCTCAGGGCTATAAGAGTAGAGGTAAGGGATCTGCAGGTCGCGGTGCCGGTGATAATTCCGACCCGGCTCCGCTCGAGGCCAGGTATTGTTGAGGTTGTGCACGGTTGTCACAGGAGTACAATGATGTTGTTGCAGTGTGAAGTGAAGATCCCTTAGTAAAACTGAACCACGACACGGTTCGCGAAGTAGGAGTCAACAAGCAGTGTTGAGTGTCCGTGTTATCGGTGTGGTTGTTAACGAGGCTTGTAGGCTAAGCGGTCCCCGTAGTGCGGGGAATATTCGGCGATGACTCTGTCGAGTACACGTTTCTGTTCCGGGTGCGGTCTCGAGTACACGTTTCGTCTTGTAAATAAGAGACCTGGGGCCCGATGTTGGTAATCCCAGATTACCGATTCTTAAATACCGAATCATACCGATTCGGTATTTAAGAACAGGCAAATGGGATGTAGGGAATTTTACCGAAAAAATTACTGAATCTGTAAGTTTCGGTAATTACCGAATCGGTAAATACCGATTCGGTAATTGCCATTCATTCCTATGGGCAAGAAGGCCCATAGGAATGAATGGCAATTACTGAATCGGTATTTACCGATTCGCTAAAAGGGGGAAACATTGAAGGGGTGGCAGGGTGTCACTTTGACACCCTGTTGCACCCCTCAATTGTGTATGGGTGCACATGTTGCAGAAATACATGCCCCAAGGGCATGTATGTCTGCAACATGGCACTGTTGGAAAAGCAAAAAAAATGCTTTTTCCAAGATTTTCATTATTTACCACCAACTTGTAGTTGGTGGTAAATAACGAATCCTAAAAGGGGAAAAGCACACGTTTGAGTGCTCCCTACATAGCAAAATCGGTAATTTACCGATTCGGTATTTTAAGGAATTGGTAATTTACCGATTCCTTAAAATACCGATTTGGTAAATTACTGAATCAGTAAAATGCCCACCTACATCTCATTTTCCAAATACCGGTCGTTAACGGCCGAAATTGCCGAATTTCAGCCGTTACCGACCGGTATTTACCTACCTACATCTGGCCCCTATTTCCTTGCAAAGAAGCAGCCGCCATTGTCCCAGGCTGCTTGCAAAGTGAAAGCACCCATGGTGCGCTGAATGTTGCAGGATAGCCTGTTCTGCGGCAGTAGGAGAAACTCATTTGAAAACCAGCATTAGATTGTGCTGTGCAGCATAAGGAATAAGCGCGCACCAGGTTCCGTGTGTGAAAACCAGCCACGTGGGAAACAACATTAAAGTGTGCTGTGCAGCGTGAGACACAAGTGTGCACTAGGACCTGTGCCTTAAAAACAGCATTATGGAAAACCAGCATTAGAGTGTGCTGTGCCGCATGAGACACAAGCGTGCACCACGGTCCATGTATGAAAACTATCATTAGTGTGTGCTTTGCAGCGTGAGGCATGAGAGGGCACCAGGATCCGTGTGCGAAAACCAGCGGTGTGGGAAACCATCATTAGAGTGTGCCGGGCCGCGTGAGGCATGACCATGCACCAGGATCCGTGCACGAAAACCAGCTGTGTGGTAAAACAGCACTAGAGCTTGCTGTGCAGCGTGAGGCATGAACGTGCACCAGTATCCGTGTGCGAAAACCAGCCATGTGGGAAACTAGTATTAGAGTTTGCTGTGCAGCATGAGACATGAGCGTTCACCAGGACCCTTGCATTAAAACCAGCCCTGTGGAAAACAAGCATTAGTGTGTGCTGTGTAACGTGAGACCCGAGCGTGCACCAGGATCTGTGCGCGAAAGACAGCCATGTGAGAAACCAGCATTAGAATGTGCTGTGATGCATGAGACACGAGCGTGCACCAGGATAAGTGCATGAAAATACCCCTGTGGAAAACCAGCATTAGTGTGTACTGTGCAGCATGAGACATGAGTGTGCACCAGAATCTGTGCATAAAAACCAGACATGTGGAAAAGTAGCAGAGTGTGCTGTGCAGCATGCGACACAAGCGCACACAAGGATTTGTGTAGGAAAACCTGCCCTGCCATGTGGAAAACCAGAATTAGAATGTGCTGTGCAGTGAGTGACATGAGCATGAACCAGAATTCCTGTACAAAAACCTGCCAAGTAGGAAGCTGGCACCAGAATGTATGCTGTGAGCCAGCAGCGTGCACCACGATCTGTGTATGAACAAAGGTAGTAGGGGAACTAGACCCGGAATGTGTGCTGTGTAGCCTGAGATACGAGCGTGCGCCAGTATCTGGGTTCGAAAAACCAGCAAAGTGAGAACCGAACATCAGAATGTGTGTCACCAGGGTGCACTAGGAACCATGTATGACAAGCATTTGCAATGCAATAGGTGTCGCTTTTGCCAGAGTTGAAGCTATTGGCATCGTAAATGACAATGAATGTTATTTATCTGTTTTGCTAATTAACACATAAATAAAAGGCATTGTCACTTACAATGCCAATACTTCAAACTCTTGTAAATGCGAGACCTATTCAAAGAAGCAGCCGCCCTTATCCCTGGTGCTCGGAAAGTGAAAGCATGCATGGCGCACTGAATGTTGCAGGAAAGCGTGTTGTGCCTGCAGTAGGAGAAACTCATTAAAGAAAATAGAGCTTACAGACTAAAATAAACGTATCGTGTAACAGCTGAAGTAAAAGGGCCAGTCCTCATTGGAGGGTGAAAATGAAGAGAAAGCGGTACTAAGGAGGGACTAACAAGCCTATTAACAAATCAGAATCCACCATTTACGAAGGACAATGACACAAGCCAATACGAAGGACAATGACACAAGCCAATGGCAAATATGGGAGGAGAGTGGGCGGGGCTTCTATTCCATGCTCCAATACATCATGCCATAAAGTAGCGCATGCGCTGTCCAGGCTCAACCTAAAAAATAAGTAAAAAACATTGTCATTTATACGCAAATAGCTCTAACTTTCACAAAAGTATGAGACCGATTGCGTTGTCAATGCTTGTTTAATTAGCATGGACAAAAAAGAAAGGGCAGCTGGTAAAATGGCAAGTATGTTGTATGAGTCAAACTAAACATGCACTGTAATTCAAATTATTGTGCATGTTATATGTTTGTCAATAACACCTTGTAACATATTCATTATATGAAAATCAAAACACTTTCTTTCCCCATTTTAATACTTTTATTTTTTCCTAACCTTTCTTTTTTTTTACCTTTACCCTTTAATCTTTCGCTCGTTGTGATATAATTTTTCCCCTTATTTGAACCTCTGCCATTGTTTCTATTCTCTTCCCCTCGTGGTATTTCTTTACCATTCGATATGCTTCAGCAATAGTTTCTTTCCTTTCACAATGTTTATCAACGTAATTGCTATTTCCATTACGATTCATTCTATTTATTTCTGTCTGTCTCTCTTCCTGCAAAGGTTTCAGGTGATTTATCGCCAGAGCCGAGTTTGGCATCCTGTTGAATCGTGTATCCCCTAACTCAGCCCGAGCAGTGATCAGCTGCTTCTGTCTGAACCTGCCCGGGCTGAGTTTCGTTTCCGGAATGTGCCGAAGAGCAGGGGATACAGGATACCGTGGGGATACCACATATTACACAACACCGGCACTTTTGTGTTCACAAATTAAGCACTGATGATGTTGAGCCAATTTTCGTATATCAGAAAGGCATGATTATCTGTCTACCAGAGCATGTAAACTGAAGAATAAAAGTGATAAACAAACATGTACATAGCGGTTTTGGGTTGCCTCCTTCAGCTATTGGTTTTTGAAGGTGTCATTCACATTTTTGTTCGGCACACAGGAAAGCATACATAAAATATGATAATGGGTCATCCCCGTTTAATCATTACTTTGTTGGAAATTCACATTTTGTAATATGTTGTTATACCAAATTTGTATAGCGCACATTCACCCAAAAAGTTTCCTGGCGCTGTCAGTCACCATGAATGATTGCATTTTTAATCTATAATTCTCTGAGTCCACTCGATTCGGGTCTATGAAACTACCAACCAGTGAGACAGATGAAAGCATGTTGACCATCTCCCCCAGGGGCAATGGACTAAGGCAGTGGTTCCCAAACTTTTAACTCCTGAGGACCCCCATTGAGTCACCACTGGAAGCCGGGGACCCCCAATCAATTTGTATGAGTTACATTTCAAATATTAAAGCAGTAATTCTAAAAAACACGTGTGCACACAAACCAAATACTCACAGTACTAAGGATTTTGGGGCCAGATTACGACCATTTCATTTAGCGCCACGCAATTGGCGACACATTGCGAGTCGCTTAATGAAATGTACAACAGTGTGTTTAACACTATTTGGGATTCCCAAGGGGGTCGCAAATGGCAAGGCTCATTAATATTAATGAACCTCTCCCAATTTGCCAGCCCATTGGGAATGCCAGCCCTCCCAGGGATGGTGGCCTGCTAGGCTCAGCGGGCCACCATGTCTGGGACTGCTTTTAAAAAAGCAGTTTTCTTTTTAAAAATGCTGCCTATTTTCCATGCATTTAAAAAAAATATAAAATGAAACGTTTTTGTTTCATTTTTTAAGGGCAGGCAGTGGTCCCTGGGAGCACTGCCTGCTCTTAAAAAATTATTTTGCATGCATTTGCAAAGGGAAGGGGTCCTCTGGGGACTCCTTCCCATTTGCGAATGCATTATCATCTCCTTGAAGTAGGTGGTAATTGAGACTCTTTTGCGACCGCAATTGCAGTCGCAAAAAAATTGTACACGGTCTTGAGACTCGCTATTTGGAAGGGAATGCCCCTTCCAAATTGCAAGTTGCAAAACCTATTTAGCGAGTCGCAAAAAAATTGCGACTGGCGAAATAGGCTATGTACATGGCCCAATAGGTTTTTGCATGCTCAAACGCGTTCGCAAACCCGTTTGCGCATATAAAAACGGGTTGTACATCTGGGCTGTAATATTTTATTTTTAATGAATAGCCCCTCTGTCACATGCATTTCATTTGTTTTATAGCATCTCTCATACCATTGTAGGATGTCAGAGCACTTTACATCACACATATATAGAGACAATGAATCATACATTTGAATCAGTGTATAGAAAATGTTACATAAGGTAAAGTGGACTACAAGGTGTAGTATTCACATGTCATTCATACTGGAAGGCATTTTTAAATAGTGCTTGGTCTGGGAAAGCACAAACTCCGGATTCAGAACATAACACAGTGGCTAGCACTAACTGTAGCAATAAAAAATGTATTTCCACCCAAATAAATCTTTTTAGCAGTATCAGGATAATGTATGACTGGGGAAAAACATAAGTTACTAACTGGTACAATGCAGTTTGCAAGCAGCTCTTTGATGACAGTTTATAGGTCCCTCTGCTAGATTACGATTGTCACTGTGCACAGTAACAAAAGAATCTCTGTGACAAAAGCAGTAACCACGGACCTATGCACATAAAACACTGCTTTTTAAAAGACATGTTACACGTTCTTTGCAGTAGGCACATTAACCCTCTGTGCTACATTAGTTAAGTCAAAGCTGCCACTGAACAAAACTCTCATCCTTCTCCAGCAGGTACATTAATCACTGACATTATCTTGACACTTTTATTGTTGCTTGAAAGCTGCTAATAATACAATAAACTTTTCTTTGCTTTTAATACTGGTTCCTACGGACCCCCTGGGAATGTGTCACGGACCCCAGTTTGGGAAACACTGGACTAAGGCGCTGGTGCATTTAAACACCTGTGCAGCAAATGTGGGGCTAGGAGGAGGACAGCCTGCTGCCCAGCACATTGTGCCTCATGTGGAAGGTAGTTTCTTCTGAGACGCCTCCATCCCGGCTTCCAGTGTTGTCCTTTTTTCACACCTGTGGCTCCAGTTGCTGCTCGGACTATCCTAAGGCTGGAAACCAGTGCTTAATTTGAGCCGGTGGTTACCGGTGCTCGGCCCAGCACTTAATTGTCAGCACCGGCTCTAATGACAGTTCACCACATGGTGGCGTTGTCTGTCAAATGTTGAGATGAGCACAACAGTGTATAATAATTCAATGTACATTAAAATGAATAATATCTTATTATATCTTTGGAGGCCTGCAATAGTCTGAATTGTCACTCTTGTAGGAGTGCAATGATTAGTAGTTGTGTTTGTACGGCCATTGGCAGTGCAGACAGGGGCAATGGGTGGTGCAGACTGCAGTGACCTCACAAGAATGGCCTTGGCACATACTTTATTTTAATTACAAATTAAGCACTGCTGGAAACATTGGTAGAGGTGGAGAGGAGACCAACAGCAGAGAGATAAGCTGGAGGCACTGGGAGGTGAGTGTGGAGCAGAAAGAATGGCAGTCCTGCGCCGGCAGCCTCGGTGGCAGTCTCAGCTGCCTACAGTCTGTATCCTCCGCTCGCACTGTGGCAAGTTCTGCTCCTGAGCTGTGAGCTCCTGCAGACCCTGCCTTTCTCTGCAGAACCTCCTGTCCAAAACACCTCATGTTGGCCAGCTTCTGCAGCCGTCCCTTCCCGGGTACACGCTGTGGGGTGTGAAATGCCCTCTTCACTATCTTTTCTTCATTCTCAACCTGTGCACAAAAATACACACCATAATAAGGTAGAATGAAGGTAGACTGGGCAATAAAGCACTCAACACTACCTTAAAGTGCTGAAGGCTGTTTTCATTTAACAGGTTACCCCAACACTACAGCATAGGTCTTACAGCCTGATATTCACCTTAATCATACAATTAATTGGATTTACCATTCTCATCCTTACTCCTTCCTTCAGAAGGCCAGACCAGCCAAACGAACACCACCACATTCCACACATTCCTAAAGTCAACTGTTATAGTCCATTGTTGCACCCTTTCTGTTCAACCTTCCCAATCACTGATCACAACCCCACCACAGCTAGCTAGAACTGACTGTCCTGTCACCATCCCAACCATCACTTAGTCCTCCTGCCTGTCTTTCCTGCCGCCATCCAGCAAAACCTAAACAGATCTTTCCTGCTCCCCCCACCCCAGTACTCCCCTCTATCACCAACATGTTAATCAAACCAGTGGTGTAACAAAACCCCCCACAGTCCCTGCAGTGGCTGCAGTGAGGGGAGGGGTGCTCCCGAGCTCCTGGTCCCCCCTCCGGCACTGGCAGGCCCCTGGCCAGTGAGCTTCAGACTGGGTCCGTAGCGTGGGGGCCCCATGCATGCACTTTGCAGGGGACCCCCCTCAATCTTCGTTATACCACTGACCTCAAGCTGTCTGTGGACTTGAGGTTCCTCAACCAGAACATAGTGGTGGATTGTCACCCCTTTCCACACATTCTGGAGATTTTTGCTAACATTGGCTCTTCCACGTTCTTTTCTATATTTGTCTTGCACTCTGCATATCACCAAGTACAACATTCAGAGGAATCTCAACATTTCACTGCCTTTGTGACTCCGTTTGATGGCTTCAAGTTTTTGAAGTTGCCTTTCGGGCTTGCATCGGCAGCAAGTGAGTTTCAAAAGTTAATGGATAGTTTGCTTGGTGACATGTCACATGTGCAAGCATTTCAGGGTGACCTTCTGGTCTACACAGAAACTGAGGAAGAACATGTGTTAGCTTTGCACAAGGTATTAGGCATTATTTAAGACAGAGCGATGACAGTCCAACCTAGTAAATGTAAACTCTTAGTGCAAGAAGTGGAGTATTTGGGCCACTTCATCTCTAGTAAGGGCATTAAAACTAAATTTTTGTAAGGTGGAGGCTATTCAAAAAGCCCCAGCTCCCTCTGATAAAGATTAATTGCGTTCATTTTTGGGACTATGCAAGTATTATGCCAGATTTGTTCCTGGGTATGCTCTCACATTTCAACCATTGCGATCCTTATTGAAGAAAGGAGCCAAATTCATTTGGACAGAAACTGTTAATGACATTTTTGAAGAACTCAAACTATTGGTAGTAAATGCCCCTGGTTTACAACCTTTTGTTTCTACAGGCAAACCGTTCATCATGGTTGATGCCAGTTTCAAGGGACAAGGAGCTGTTTTTGGACAGTGGGTTAATGGGCAAGAGAATACTATTGCTTTTGCTTCTAGGGCATTGTCAAGTGCCGAAACTAACTATAGCACCATTGAGAGAGAGGTATTGGCAATAGTGTGGGCTGTGCAAAAATGTAAAACCTACATTTGGGGTAACTCGTGTGAAATTTTCCCAGACCACAAGCCATTAGTATTCTTGTTGCTAGGAAATGGTTTGTGCCTGGCCTCTGCTTGCCTGGTTTGTTTGTTGTCCAAACTCCAAGACTCTGATTTGGCGGTTACATACATCCAAGGAGGGAAAAGTGTTCCATCTGACTGTCTGTTTTGGCTGCCTTCAGGTTCAGGTGGTGATTTGCATGATTTCCCTGACAAGGAATGTGTGGTTGAACTTGTGTATGCTGTATTTCCTTGCCATGGATTCATTTCCCAACAAGAGTGGGAAGAAGCTATGAAAGAAGATGTTAATTTGGTAAAAGTTGAGAACCATACGAAATATAGATGGCCCTCTGAAAAAAACCTTTCCACTGAAATGAGATGTTACAATCAGGTTTCCAAAGAGTTATCTTTTGAGGATAGGATTTGCACCAGGAATGGTCTTTTTGTTCCCCCCACCAAACTCAGACCCAAGATCATCATTACAGCTCACGAGGGACCCTTGGGGGTTTCAGTCACTTCCAAGAAGTTAAGGCAAATTTATTGTTGGCCAGAAATGGACTCTAAGGTAGTCACTGTAGTAGAGTCCTTTCCTCAATGTGAAGTGTCCGACAAGCACTGGAAGATGACCAAGAAACCATTACATCCTGTTCCTGTTCCTGATAGACCTTGGGAAAGAATTGCATTGGATTTTGCTGGGTCTTTTTCCATGCTTCCTGGTGAGATGAGGTACTTGTTGGTAGCCTTGACTAATTCTCAAAATGGATTTATTATGCTTTTGTCGAGACAGCAAACACCTCTTTCGTGATTCATTTTCTTGAAAACATTTTTAAGTTGGGGGGTCCTCCATGTGCAGTTGTCACCAACAATGGTTTGCCTTTTGTTTCCAAACAGATGGAGGCCTTTTTGAAGAAAGTCAGTGTCAAACATTTAAAAGTTGCCCTCTATAGTCCAACTTCCAATGGATTTGTTGAAAGGGCTAATAGATTTCTCAAAGAGGGCATCCACACTGCTTTGGCAGCTAACATCTGTCTAGCAGATTTCTTGCAAGAAAAGGTTTGGGCTTACATTACTTCTCCCCACTCCACCACTAGAGTTACTCCATTCAAAGCTCTCAGAAGGAAAGAACCAAACTCTAGTCTTATGCTTGATCGGTTTCAAAGGTTTTCTGTGGATCAAGTCTTGCTTCAAAGTAGGAATTTAGAGAGCAATGCCCAACTGGTCAGAAACAGAGGGCCCACAAAATAGATGACAAAAAACTACTACACCATTATAAACATAAGGTCAAGGATACCGTCAATGTTTGGGTGCTGATTATAAAACCATATTAAGTCTGCAAAGGGGAGTCCACATTTTCTCTTCCTGTACACATTATAAGGGTCAGAAAACCTTCTGTTTTACTTGAAGGGAAAGGTTGGTGGAACAAGGATAATGGGATTTGTTTGAGTAAACAACAACTTGATTTTTTCAAACGTATCTATGCTGATTGAAAAGGTGTTGAAGATTCCACTTTGAGCTATGATCTTGAGCCAAGCTCTGAGAATGTATTCTGTCCTTCGAACAATTGCACTAACCAGAACTACACTCCGCAAAGTGCTGACACTTACATTTCTCAAAGTTTTGATGATGGTTTGCGTGCTTCTTTTATGCAAAAAGTAACGAGTTCGGAAAATATGTCTTCTCACTCTCAACGTATCATCAAACCACCTTCTAGGTTACATGATTATGTTCTCCATTAGTTTATTGTTCAAAGGGGGGGTTTATGGTATTCCATGTTTATTGCTCCCTTGTGCTATGTTTCCCTTTGACTTTGTATTGCATTCCATTTTGCTATTGTGACTCCAATTGTGGGCTCTCTCACTGTTAGATTCTTCTTTGGGCAGTTGTCTGCTGAACTTGGATGGAGAGGGAGCTCGCTGTCGTGGGTTCCTGTACTTACAGGAATAAAGCTAATTTTGGTTTTCCTACCTCATGACGTTTGGAGTTTACTTCTTTTACCCCACCACATTGCATTTCTCCTTAACTTTAATTAAATAAAAACCCATTACACAAAAAGTATAAGTACTTCAAGAGCGGTCTCATACTGCTATTGCCAAAGCTACAACATGATGCCATTTGCACAGGGCTCTTACTGATCCTTTCCTACCATTTGGAAATGCTGCTACCTTGCTATGTTGCACATATCTTGATCCTGTAAGGTGTTAACAAATTTCAGCCATCACGTTTATGACAAGGCTTTTTAAATATTTTACTCAACGTGCTACTAAAATTGTGATGTTGGTTCTCACCTGCAATTGAGTAGTGAGGCTTTCCCGGTCCGCCACGGTTTGTACCGATTGCTGCGGAGGGAAGAACCTCATTTCAGGCCCGTCTGCGCCTGGACCTAGCCGAGGGCCTAGGAACCCAGTCTCACACTCTGCAAATAAATCTATGATTTCATATTCAGGTAAGAGGCTTTTGCTTTTACATCCGCCGATGCACAAGAAATGCTATCAGTTGAACTGTAAACACATAACAAAACCAGATCACCCCCAATGTCCGGGCTGTGATAGTAAATTACCAGATTTACTGGACTTGCCACTTAACCCCCTGAAAAGTCTAACGACTCAAGATCAAATAGATACTGATCTACAGCTGGCCCTTATTAATGCCAGATCTTTGGTCAGACATGAATACGAAATTGCTGATTTCATCACAGACTATAAAATCGATGTACTATTTGCTACAGAAAGTGACAATTCATCAGACTCTGATTTTAACATTGCGATGCCACAGGGATGCAGTATTTTTAGATTTGATAGACAGCTAAAAAGGGGCGGTGGATTGGCTTTGATCCATAAGGCCGAATTAAGTTCTTTCTGTTCAGAAATAGACACACCCGACTGTGAAGCCATGCTTTTTAAAATTACTTCTTCTGGTCACGATTCTTTTAAAGGTCTCCTGATCAATCGCCCTCCAGGCCCTAGATCTGACTTTCTAGTTAACTTCCATTCTCTGCTAGAGCTTAGTCTCCACTCTAACTTCTTTACAATTCTAGGTGATATGAATTTTCATCTAGAAACAACTGATGACAGAGACTCGAAGAAACTACTCAATATAACATCAGAGTATGGCCTCAGTCAGTTGATCCAGGGTACCACATATAGGGCAGGTCACACCCTGGATGGCCTGTTCACTAACAGTCCGGCCATCTCTAATTTGGTCGGACCAATTGTACCTGCCGTTTCGTTTTAATTGTACCTGCCTGCTGGAACTCGACCCCTTTGCCTGTGAAGCTTTCTGGCACTCTGAAACTCCCCAGCGCCCACCTTCTTAAAGGCGCTACCTCTCGCAGGACCCGCTCCGCGGGTCCCGCTTCGCGGTGCTTGCTGCTAGGAGTGCGTGGAGTAGAAGAACCTCGTGGAGACTGTGCTGGGCGATAAGTGCTGCAGGGCTGCGAGCACGTTTGGTGGCTGGACTCCGAGTTCCAGGAGTCCCTGCTGCTGACCCGCCCGAGTCACCTGGGCCGCTCTCCCTGTCAGCCACGCCCCCTGTGTCACGGTTATAACTCTGTTCTGCTGCCTTCGTGGGATCTATTCATTTTAATTGTACCTGCCTGCTGGAACTCGACCCCTTTGCCTGTGAAGCTTTCTGGCGCTCTGAAACTCCCCAGCGCCCACCGTCTTAAAGGCGCTACCTCTCGCAGGACCCGCTCCGCGGGTCCCGCTTCGTGGCGCTTGCTGCTTGGAGTGCGTGGAGTAGAAGAACCTCGTGGAGACTGTGCTGGGCGATAAGTGCTGCAGGGCTGCGAGCGCGTTTGGTGGCTGGACTCCGAGTTCCAGGAGTCCCTGCTGCTGACCCGCCTGAGTCACCTGGGCCGCTCTCCCTGTCAGCCACGCCCCGTGTGTCACGGTTATAACTCTGTTCTGCTGCCTTCGTGGGATCTATTCGTTTTAATTGTACCTGCCTGCTGGAACTCGACCCCTTTGCCTGTGAAGCTTTCTGGCGCTCTGAAACTCCCCAGCGCCCACCTTCTTAAAGGCGCTACCTCTCGCAGGACCCGCTCAGCGGGTCCCGCTTCGCGGCGCTTGCTGCTTGGAGTGCGTGGAGTAGAAGAACCTCGTGGAGACTGTGCTGGGCGATAAGTGCTGCAGGGCTGCGAGCGCGTTTGGTGGCTGGACTCCGAGTTCCAGGAGTCCCTGCTGCTGACCCGCCCGAGTCACCTGGGCCGCTCTCCCTGTCAGCCACGCCCCTCTCTCTTTGACTCCTATAAAAACCACGCACGGCTCAACCGCTGCGCGAGAGCGCGCGGGAGAAGCCCGGGACAAGGGCGGGACCGTCTGTGGCCGTCCGGGGCCGAAGGAGGCCGGGCTGGGCCCTGTCCCTTTATTTTTAATTAATTGTACTGTTGTGATTCTTGATTTACTCTTCAGTACCGTAAGAGTGCTTTATTATTGGTATTGTCTCTTATATTGTATTGTTTTATTGTGGTAAAAATTTAAATAATCATGATGGCAAAAAAACTTCGCTCTGGTAGAGTAATAGTGGGAAGGTCAGGTTCTAAGTCAAAATCGAATCCCTTGAGGAATAAAATTAATTCCTCCATGCAATTGAAAGGGAAATGTCAACTATTTAGCCTATGGGAAAGGGGAAAGGAAAAAATAGTATTGGATGTAGCCAATACTGAGGGTAAAGTGATCTAGGCAGTTCCCTCCCTCAATAAGGATAGGAGCAATCTGATGGAAGTTTCTGCCCTGTTCCATCATGTTAATTGTTCCTCTGAGACGGTGAAGGAGCAGCCTCCAGTTGTAACATCTTTGCATAGGCAAACAAATACTCCCTCGGTGGTTTCTGAATTTTTTACTTCAAATATTTTTAATGTTTCCCCAAAAACGATTGTCTCTATATTGCCTAATTCACCTCATTGTATTACAGAGCAATCTACGATCGCTCCTGACCTATCCTCTACCCCGGTAATTCCGGTGGGTGATTTTACTTTACCTGACATTGATCTAGTGTCCCTTAAAAAGCATATGGAAGCTACTCCTGCCGACTGTATGATTAAAACAAATTCTAATGAAGTTCTTTTAACTCCTAACCCCCATCCTCATAACAGTACTCCTTCAAATAAATCTGATTTTACTCTACCTCAGTTAAATCTTACTTCTTGTTCGGGCACTAATTTGCATAGTGCTCCTGCGTGCCCCTCCACTATTGATGATAATGTGATCTCCAAATCCTTATTTTCTTTGGAGTCTTTATTATCGTCAATTTTGCGCTTATTGGAAAAATTTGTGGGTGGGTCTGATTGCGTTTTGGATACGGTAACTCATATCCTAAGAGTGCTTTTATCCAATCAAGGTGGTCTAGTGTCTGGGAAACTTCCTGAGCCCGATAGAACCTTTTTACATTCGAGGGAAATTAAAAAGCTTTCTAATGAAACGGAGACGCTAGATCATACGCGGAGAACGCGTAGCTGTCGATTACTCCGCGATCAATCCGGTGCGTAGCGTAGTTCTCGCGCGCTGAATAACATTATCGCGTGCGCGGCAATGGCTTACCTTGGTTCTGCGTTCGCTTTTTCCCGGTCGCGTGTGCCACCATGTTTGTAAACCCTCCCGCACAATCCCGTGCGACTGTGCGAACGCGATAACGTCATTTGGATGCGCGATAGCGTCATAAGTACGCGCGAGGATGCTTGTTGGTAAGATCGAGTTGCCGAACATGCAGAAACTGCATTCTTGCACAGAATAACTCGCGAGCATGTTAAAACCATAATAAATTACCATTTTGGTTAGCAAAAAAAGTGAAAAACCCCTTAAAGTTGTACCTTTGGCTGTATTTTTGGGGGGAAGGAGTCCTCTTTTTGTTTCTACTCTTTTTTTGAAGAGTAAGGAGGAAGGGCCCTTGAGTTTACAACTTCCTGTTCCTGTCCACCAGGCTCCTCCCAGTGCTTTGTCCATGTGGTGCTCACTTTCATTTGGATTTTGAGCTGGAAGGATCACTTTCTGTGTGTGTTGGCTGCATTACTGCTTTTTCTTGGATTTATTGAGGACTTTTGGATTTGGAATTTTCTTTTTCAAGTAAGTTTGAGTAATGTATGAGTGAGTATGATGTAGACTTGTGTTTGTTTGATTTGAGATTTTTTTTAACTACAGTATTCAATCCTGGATTTAAATTATTGATGGAGGCCTGTACTTTTATGAGGTCCCAACTTGTATTTTTTTTTTTATTTCATCCAGGCTACATAGAGAGGTACACATGGGTCCAATCATGTTTCTGTGGTCTGTGTTTAAATTTTTATTCCAGTTTGTAAACAAACATCATGGATGACATTGGATTATGGTCATTATGCAATAGCAATGTCTGTTGTGGAATTTCTGTTTGTGTAATTTAAATGTTTTAATTTTTTTAAGCCAATAGCTGACCCTAGTACTCCATGTAGTTAGTGTGTAGGCATGCTTGAGTTCATTGTATTAACTTTCTGTGGTTGGCCTGGCCATGTGTTGGCGGCCATTTTATGTTTCCAGCCACTTTGCTCTTGCCATAGGCCTCCAACCTTGTGGCCTACTCTGCCACTAGGCCAGAGGTACTACTCATAGGGTCATGAAAGTTAATCAACTGTTTTTGTGGTGTACCCTTCATTTGAAAATCATGGATGGCTTGGATTGATTTAGAAAATCTTATTTTTATGTGTGGGGTATTTCAGGTTTTGGGTGTGTTTAACTAATCTGTCAATTTCTGCCATTAGGTATCCCTAGGAATACAGCTTGGGTAGTTTTGGTAACTTCGCACAGTCATTTATGTTGTCATTTGGTTGTAGTTTTCTCTTTTTGGAGCATGGACCACTTCCAGTTTCTGTCCTCTATGTAATGATTTCTTGTTTATGGGTGGGGTGACCAATTTGGGCGGTGGTGTGTCCATTTTGTGAAGCAAAGCATTGTCCCTTTGCCATAGGCATTTATTGTCTGTCTTCTCTTTCTTTTCATGTTGTTGTGGGTGGCCAGTGTAGTATTCCATTTCATGCTCTTACCACCATGTTCTATTTAGAATTGTTATGATTCCTTATGCATAGAGATTCTAATGTTCTACTATGTTCAGTTACATCCATGTACCTGTTCTTGGTGGTTGTGTAAGCTGTCTCCTAAGAATAAACCTATTACAAGAATCTTCCTGCCTCATCCAAATTACTACATAATTTGGCGACGATCGGGATACCAAAAAACTGAAGTTTGAAAACGGACCCGTTTATATTCTACAACTTTTATCAAGCAAGGAGACAGCGTTCACCAGTTCCTGTAAGGATCCATTTAAGGTACCGTTATACTTATATGTGTTACATAATAACACCAGCGGCAGTATTTATCAGTTCATGTGCTCTGATCGCACCAGCGGGAGTGTTCCAGTGATGCCATTTCCCTCTCACACTTGGAAATCGCTATAATTTTACCCGCTCCTTCTATCTTAATTTGCGTGTACTCCACCACCTCCCGTATGAAATTGCAGTCTGGCTGGCATCTTGGACACGTTTTTTTTTATTCCCTGTTGTGTATATTTTACCAAAAGGAAGCATTTTTTAAATGAGACATTAACTTACCCCTTCACTCGCGTGCACCCAGTCTGCTGTTGGAAGCCTCTCACGCGACTGGATTCTACACGTCTATCACTCCTGCGCGCACTCAGTCTCAACGTGTGTCCACGTCATGTGCCAGCGCGTCTTCACGCACAACGCTGCGTTCCAGCGGCCATTTTAAATCACCATGACAACATACATCAACCCGAGTTCCAATTCAAACTCGATTTAACGCTACTATTTATTGTTAGCCACAGTTATTTTCTAATACTTAACTTAATCCGGAGTGCATTTCAACTATTGAGAACTCGTCCTTCACTTCTATACTCTTCTAAGGAATTCACGAAACAACTTTGTTACAAACAACCGTCCCTCCAGACAACTGTGACTATCAATTTTTTCATTTTCTTACTTTGTCAATATTTACTTTAAAATGGCTAATAATAACATTATTTCACCAGCACATTTCTTACCTTCTGCCGGTGATCCAAAGGTGGAATGGGATCTATGGTACCCAACCTTTTTAGCCTATGTAGATGTGGTCGAAGAAGATGGTTGTTCTCCCAAAAGGAAACTCGCCCTGTTAAAAAATTGTCTAGGTGGGGCTGGTCTCAAAGAATTACAGAGTCTTCCACCTATTGAAAATACAGGCGCAGGTGATATAAATGTTTTTGAAGTCGTTGTTAAACAACTAAGTATTAGATTTGGGAGGAAAATCAACACCGTGATGGAGCGATTTAAATTTTATTCTAGAATACAAAAAGAAGACTGGCGTAGACAGAATGGTCGACAAATGGGTTTGTTCATGTTCTCCCTGTAGTAAAAGTGACAAGACTGTCAAACCATTGTCTGTTGACAGTTCCCCTATTGAATTTGTTTCTTGTCCTTGGAAAAAATTGGGTATAGACATAATTGGACCTCTTAATTTATCTCCTCACCAAAATACATTTGGCCTAGTTCTCATCGATTATTTTTCCAAATGGCCAGAGCTTAAAATCGTTGATAAAGTAGGTTCTACTCAAATTGTTCAGTTTTTAGATGAGGTTTTTTGTAGAGAAGGCATCCCTGCTGAGATTGTAACGGACAATGGTCCGCAGTTTATAAGCAAAGAATTTATGTCATTTATCCAGAGATGTGGTATTACACACAAAAGGGTGTCGAATTATAATCCACAAGCAAATGGTCAAACAGAACGCTTTAACAGGGTCATCAAAGAGTCCATTCAACTAGCTATTAAGAGTAATTTAGATTGGAAAAGAAATTTACGTTCTACTCTACTATCTTATCGAATTTCACCCAACTCTGTCACAGGTTTTTCACCTTTTGAATTGCTTAGAGGTAGAAAACCTGGTTCAAAACTCCTACCTTGGTGGATGAAAGTTAAACTTCCTGATGATTCTTCAGTAGATCCTGCTTCTGTTAAGGACAGAGTTTTGAAATATCAGAAAAAAATGAAAACCAATTTCCTGGCTACTAAAAGTCCCAGCCAGAAGGTCAGAGTGGGCGATTTTGTACGTGTCAAATTTGGCAGAATTTTTGACCGTGATGGAGCGATTTAAATTTTATTCTAGAATACAAAAAGAAGACGAATCCATTGAAACTTATGTAGCCGCCCTACGCACATTAGCTAGTTCTTGTTCCTTTGAAACTATAAATTTTGATCAGGTTTTGAGGGATCAAATTATGATGCATACTAAGAGTAAAAAGATACAAGAACGATTATGGATGGGCACCGAAACCTCCCTTAATGCTGTTCTAAATATTGCCAAAGGCATTGAGCAATCTGAATTATTCGTAAGTGAAATAAGAGGGCATGAAACTAAAACTAAAGTAATAATTCCAGAAGTTTCCTTAGTAAAAAACTCAACCAACTACAGGAAACCTGTATTTACTCCCACTAGGAAAGACAATTTTAGCAGAGACAACAGGTTTCTTCAAAAAAAATCCCAAATAATTTGTTACAGATGTGGCGCCAATGACCATGTGGGAAATTATAGAGGGTGCCCAGCCTGGAACAAAATTTGTGTCAAATGCAAAAAGTCAGGCCACTTCACCAAAATGTGTAAATCATCACAGAAAGTCAACTTTCTATCGAATGAAGAGTATGATGATGGTGAACAACCGTCCGAAATTAATACTATGTTATGTGTTGGGGATACTGAATGCAAGGGTTTTCCTAGTGATGTTATTGTTATTAATGGTGTGGGAATATCAATGCTCATCGACTCCTGTGCATGGTACACTATAGTTGGCAAAGATGTCTTTGAAAAGTATTGGAACTCAAAGGAACTTTTGCCACCTGACATACATCCAGGAGGGTATACAGGAAAGAAGATTGATCTCGAAGGTTACATGTGGGCAGACATCAGTTTTAAAGATAGAACTACCAAAGGGAAGGTATACGTTTCCTCTAAAGGAGCATCCACTTTATGCTGGCCTCATCAGTTTGATCTAGGAATCAAACTTGACCCTAATGCTTCTCCCCCTGTATATATTGTTCCACCTGAAAACGATTTTATCCTCCAATTAAAGAAAGACTTTCCCTGTATTTTTAATGATAATTTGGGAATTTTTGCCAATTTCAAACATCGCATTATACTTAAGGAGTCAGCCATTCCTGTCCGACATAGAGTCAGAAATGTACCTCTAGCCTATCGTGACAAACTAAAATTAATTTTATCTGATCTTATTTCCAAAAAGATCATTGAACCAGTTGAATCATCCCCATGGGTTTCGCCTGTTGTTTTGTCCCTTAAGAGTAATGGCGAACTTCGTCTGTGCGTAGACCTCCGCAGCCTAAACAAGGAGATCTGGATTGACAGGCATCCCCTACCCCACATACACGAGCTCATCTCAACTCTTTCTGGCGCCTGCGTATTTTCTACCCTAGACCTAACCAGCGCATACCATCAGGTGATTTTACACGAGGACTCGAAATTCCTAACCACTTTTATCACACCTGAGGGCATGTTTCAATATTGTCGCATGCCCTTCGGTCTAGCTAGTGCGGCGTCTGTCTTCCAACGCCTCATGAAAACAGTACTAGAAGGTTGTGAGGGTGCATGTGCTTTCCAGGATGACATCTTAATACATGGGAAAAGTTTGGAGGATCATGATAGGAATTTGGTAAAGGTTTTGAAAAGTATTCAAGAATATGGGTTGACACTTAAATTATCCAAATGCAAATTCAGACAGAGTAAAGTCGAATACCTTGGTCATGAAATTTCAGCCTTAGGCATTAAACCCAAACTCAACCATATCAAAAGTATATCCAAAGCTCCTCCACCATTGAATAAAGACCAACTGGTTTCCTTTTTAGGACTTACTGAATTTTATAGTAAATTTGTCCAAGATTATGCCTCAAAGGTCCATCCCCTCAGGTCATTATTGAAAAAAGATACAAAATTTTTATGGAACAATGATCAACAACAAGCTTTTGAATTAATGAAACAAGAAATCATCAATGCCCCTTTCTTAAAACCATTTAATATAGAGAAAGAGTGCATAGTGTATGTCGATGCGAGCAATGTAGGTTTAGGCTCTGTGTTAATGCAAAAAGACAAAGGTGAAGAGTATGTAGTGTTGTATGCTTCAAGAACCTTGCGAGGTGCAGAGTACAATTATTCCACAATTGAAAAGGAATTACTAGCATGTACCTGGGCCTCAGAGCACTTTAGGCAATTTTTGTGGGGAACCAGATTCCGTTTAAGAACGGATCATAAACCTTTAATTAATATGCTAGCAGCTGGTGGTGGAAGAACGTTAACTGCACGCCTAGCACGCCTGGCAGCTAAATTGCAGGAATTTCAATGCATTGTGGAGTATGTCCCTGGACGTTTAAATGTACATGCCGACTGCATGTCCAGGTTGCCTCTCGTCAATTCGGTTTTCTCTGGTAGTTGGAACAATGATTCGGATGTTGTTTTTAATGTTAATGATGTTAACAATTACGGTTCAGCAGGTTCTTCTAATGGAATTTCTGAAGTTGAGTGGAGAGAAGCAATGGCGAATGATCCCAATCTTCCATCTTTAACTAAACATTTACAATATGGTTGGCCTCAAGAGCGATATTTGTCTGGAGACATTCTTTCATTTTTCAAAGTAAAGGATGAACTTATGTTTGACCAGGGTTTTATTTTACGAGGTGATAAAATTATTCCCCCCATTTCCTTGAGAGAAAAAATTATTTCCATGGCCCACGAATTATAATCCACAAGCAAATGGTCAAACAGAACGCTTTAACAGGGTCATCAAAGAGTCCATTCAACTAGCTATTAAGAGTAATTTAGATTGGAAAAGAAATTTACGTTCTACTCTACTATCTTATCGAATTTCACCCAACTCTGTCACAGGTTTTTCACCTTTTGAATTGCTTAGAGGTAGAAAACCTGGTTCAAAACTCCTACCTTGGTGGATGAAAGTTAAACTTCCTGATGATTCTTCAGTAGATCCTGCTTCTGTTAAGGACAGAGTTTTGAAATATCAGAAAAAATGAAAACCAATTTCCTGGCTACTAAAAGTCCCAGCCAGAAGGTCAGAGTGGGCGATTTTGTACGTGTCAAATTTGGCAGAATTTTTGACAATAGATGGAATAAGTGGTCAGATCCTTGCAAGGTTATTGAAGTATTTTCAAAAGCTGTGAGAGTTGAGGATGGAAAAATATGGAACTTTAGAAGGATTTCTCTATGTAAAAGCTTAAATTCTTCTCACTCTGAACTTTGTTCTGCACCATCCTCTGCTGATAATCTTTCCACTGCTAAAACCCCTGTCAATCAAGATGGAACGTCTTATTCCCATTTGTTTAACAATTTTGACTGTGATAATCAAGGCGTTGATCATTCGGATCCCATACCTGACAATTACATTCCATCTGTGTCTGACCATAGCAACCAGAGCATCGAACCATCTACCAGACATCTTGACAATTTGATGAGTGGAAATGTTCCCATACAAAGTCCTATTGTTCAAAATGATGTTCCTATTCCAAGAAAAAGTGTTCGTGTGAAACATACTCCTGTAAAACTACATGATTATTTTCTTTAGTTCTTTTTTTTATTATTTTTGTTTTTTTTAGGGGGGGAGGTGTGTAGTATTCCATTTCATGCTCTTACCACCATGTTCTATTTAGAATTGTTATGATTCCTTATGCATAGAGATTCTAATGTTCTACTATGTTCAGTTACATCCATGTACCTGTTCTTGGTGGTTGTGTAAGCTGTCTCCTAAGAATAAACCTATTACAAGAATCTTCCTGCCTCATCCAAATTACTACAGCCAGGCCATGTGGTGGGGGCCATTTTGTGTGTACTTCCTTTGTGATGATTTTGCCATGTTGTTGTTGGTGGCCAGGCCATGTGGTGGCGGCCATTTTGTGTATGCTTCCTTTGTGATTTTGCCATGTTGTTGTGGGTGGCTAGGCCATGTGGTGGCGGCCATTTTGTGTGTACTTCCTTTGTGATGATTTTGCCATGTTGTTGTTGATGGCCAGGCCATGTGGTGGTGGCCATTTTGTGTATGCTTCCTTTGTGATTTTGCCATGTTGTTGTTGGTGGCCAGGCCATGTGGTGGAGGCCATTTTGTGTATACATCCTTTGTGATTTTTCCATGTTGTTGTTGGTGGCCAGGCCCTATGGTGGCGGCCAGTTTGTGTGTCCTTCCTTTGTGCTTTTGCCATAGGCATCCAAGGTTTTTGACTATTCTGGCAGTAGGGCAGAGGTACTACTACTCATAGCCATAGGTGCATTAAAGTTAATCAACTCTTTTTGTGGTGTATCTTTAATTTGTACATCGTGTATGGCTTTGGATTGCTTCAAATTTTTTTTTTTATGTGGGTACTTTAGTTTTCAGCTTTTGGGTGTGTGTAACTAATATGGCAGTGGCACTCCCTGCCAGTAGGTAACCTTAGGAATACAGCTCACGTACTTTTGGTAACTTCGCACAGTGTGGACACGCGACATAACATTTTTTTTCTTGTTCGCGGGCTCAATGTACTTGCTCCGGAACGCGATAACGACGTTTTATTCCATTCGCGCTGCCGAACACGCCGATTTTGCAATCTCGCGAACAATATGTCCCAAGTTGCATAAAAGTTTCTCGAAAATGTTGAATGTGTTTCTTGTGCACCCAAAAAAACTGAAGTTGTCATTTGGTTGTAGTTTTTGGAGCATGGAACAATTCCTGTGTCTGTCTTCTGGTTTCTGGGTGGGCTGACCACGTGGGCAGCGGTGCAGCTACTTTGTGAAGCAAAGCAAAGCATTGTCCCTTTCCCATAGGCATTTATTGTCTGTCTTCTCTTTTCTCTTTCTTTTCATGTTGCTGTGGGTGGCCAGGCCATGTGGTGCACCGTGGCGGCCATTTTGTAGGTACTTCCTTTGTGCATTTATCATTAGCCTCCCAGCTTTTGGTCTGATCTGACAGTAGGCCAGAGTCCCAGAGGTAGTAGTTAGCGGGGGTGCTTTATGTAGCTGTTTCCATTCGGTCTATTCAATTAACATCATTAGGGCATGTGTGTATGGCATTGCATTCCCAAATGTGTTGTCTGGGCAGGGGTGTAGGTAACTTTTTGTGTGTTTAATAATTTTATGCCTTTGGATGTGTTTTTGCGGTGTAGGTTTACAACCTCTTAGCCATGGGGTATTTTTATTCCTTGCATTAACCTGTCATGTGTAGCAGGCATCCTCCTTTTTCTGTCCATATTGGTATATATATAGGCCTGCTTGACTTTATTGGTTCTTTCTGGACTTCATGTGGCTGGGAGCTGTGGTGCTGGTAGTATTAGTCTTCTGTTTTGTCTTTTATACATTGGCCTGTGTGTCTTTCAATTGTTAATGTTGGCTTACTGCTTGTTTGACTGATGTTGTTCTGCCTTCTTTGCTTGTAGGTGCACAAAAAAAGACTGAGGAGGTGCTGGTTGTTTCCATCCATCGCCCGTTCTACTGCCAGACGGACGTCCTTCAGTTGTACGCCACGTGTGGTGTGTGACTCATCTGACCAGACATCTCTGCAATTTGTGCTGCTGTGTGCTGACATCAGAAGAAGATGGGCCCTAAGAAAGCAGGTACCAGGTCCTCCACCACCAAGAAAGTTGCTGAGAAGAAGGAACAGAAGAAGGAAGTGTCACTTAAGTCTGGTATGGACCCCAAAACCTTTTTTGGGCCCCCAAAAGGTATGCCTGCAGCAGCGGTGTCAGCAGTGCAAGCTGGGGCCAGCACATCCGCATTAGTGGGGGCAAGCCGCCAACCCAAGGCCAAGCACATGATGAGGGTCGAAGAGGTAGCCAGCCTAATGTTTGGAAGCAGTGATACTGAGCCTGAACTAAACTTATCGCTGTCTCAAAGTAGTACACAATCCACGCAAGATGGAAGTGCTCAACAACCACCGCCAGCAGTAGATGTTCAACAACCACAACCACCGCCCACAATAGGAGTTGTTCAACCACAACCACTTCCCGCAACAGTTGTTGAACAACCACAACCACCGCCCGCAATTGGAGTTGTTCAACAACAACAACAACCAAATCCCACAATAGTAGTTGTTGAAAAACCACAGCCCGCAATAGTACTTCCTCAAGAACAACAACCACCATCTCCGCACGCAATAGTAGTAGTTGTTCCTCCCGAAGTCGGGGCAGTTCAGGAAGTAGAGCCTCATTCCGAGCAAGAAGAAGAGGAAGCCACTTCTGGAGGTGATCTATTGTCTTTCAATTCACCAAGGGAAAGGAGGGTTAGTGCATCGAGTTCTTCGCCAAGCATCCCTTCCGATGACCTTGATAAGGATTGGCAGCCACAACTATCTGAGCATTCAAAGGAGAGACATCCCAAGACCAGGCTAGGAAAAAGGAAGTTTCCAGCAAGGCTTGAACTTATGGAAGTCGATGTAGGTGGGCAGGATACTGCTGGTGATAAAGACGGGTCTGACACTGTCATCATCACGAGCGTTATTCCTGGTGCAGAGGATGTAGAGACCAACATTTTCACCCTATCCAGAAAGGCTGCGATTAGTGATGAGCAGGTAGCACGCATAACTCCTACACACTCAACACCCAAAGTAACACCAGCTCCCATTTTTTCATCAGCGAAGTCCCGGCAGCGTCCGACATCCAGCACAAGCGCCACTTCAACAGAAGAAGGTAGTGGCAGTACTAGGACTGAGCTGTCACATAGGGAAATTCAACAAAAATCCTCCAGTCCATCCGGCATTGGAAGTGGGTCCTCCTCTTCCTATGGCAGGAGACAAAAGTTTACCTCCCCAGTGTGGGACTTCTTTACGGTTCACCCAGGTCAGGAGAACATTGCTATATGCACCATTTGTCATGTCAATGTTAGTCGTGGTAAGATTGGTACAAACTATGGTACTGGAGGCCAAACGACCCATTTGAAAAAAACACACTTAATCAGGTGGGAGAACCACCTTGCAAGCTTAAAAAATGTAAGCACTGGTGTTGGTGGGGATACAGTACTACAAGGTCCACTCATGGTTGACCAGGAGGTAGAAGAAGAGGGAGACGATGACCTTCTATCTGGGAGTGGTGCACAAATGAGCCCTGTCGCCAGCACTGGAGTGGTAAAGTCCACATCCTCCGCATCAGCAACTTCTCAGTGGCACCAGAGTCAGCCGGAGACACCAAGGAGTGCAAAGTCTGCGATGCAAGGTGGTCCGTCTAGCATAACTGAAAGAAATACCAAGCAGCGTACCATTACTAGCATGTTTAGGCAGGAGGGAAAGTACGAGCAGAACCACCCAATAGCACGTTTGTACAATGCGAAACTTGCAAAAATGTTGGCACTGGACCTTCTCCCATTTTCATTTGTTGAGGCTGTGGGATTTCGGGAATTAGTGGCAACCCTCTGCCCAAAAAGGAACGTTCCTAGTCGCTACTATTTTGCCAGAGTTGCTGTTCCAGCACTACACCACGACGTGCTGGAATTGATTGGGAAAGCCTTACAACAGAGTGTTGTCCATTGTATCCACCTGACAACAGACATGTAGAGCAGTTGCGATGCTACAGATTACATGTGCATCACCGCACACTGGATCTCTTTTGCAGGTGTTAAAGACAAGTTAACTTCAGGCCTTGACGTTGCTGGGATTTTTAATGATACTCGCAGACATGCAACTGTAGCCATGTTTGCTATGGAGAAAAGTTATACTGCTGAAAACATTTTGTCTGAGTTTAACAGCAAGGTCTTTGAATGGCTGCAACCAAGAGGCCTTAAGATTGGTTTTGTTGCCACCGACAATGGCAGTAATGTAGTGAAGGCAATGAGAGAAGGACATTATTTCAGGGTACCCTGTTTGGCACACTGCATTAACTTAGTCGTGCAAGACTTTCTGAAAACTGAAGCCAAAGTCAGCAACATACTGACCATCTGCAGAAGAATATGCACGCATTTTAACCATTCTTTTAAAGCACGGAAGCTGCTACGGGTCATTCAGCGTGAGCATAAATTGCCAGTCAAAGCACTGATCCAGGAGGTCCCAACACGTTGGAACTCTACTTATTTCATGCTTGAGCGTCTCTTTGAGCAGTACATACCACTGAATGCTTATGTCATGTCAAGAAGATTAGGGGATCCTACTGTTAATCTTAAAGCCCTGACCGTTGAGATGTGGCAGTGGGACCTCATTAAATGCTTCACAAAGATGCTACTACCTTTTGAGGTCTTCACACGTGCAGTTAGCAGGGAGGACTGTACTATGGGCCAAGCCATCCCATTGTTGTACATGCTTGAGCAACAGCTGAAGGAGGTCTGTGAAACATACGAAGGTGACGAAGAAAAAGTTGATGCATATACCTTGGCCAAGGCCTTAGCCAACCGCTTATCTCTAAATGCAAGGCTTCAAATGATTGTGTCAGGTCAACATTACATAACTGCAACAATGTTGGATCGACGGTCCAAATTATTTGTCAGCAGTAGCACAGTAATTCCTTTTTCCGATGGGGATGTTGCCAAGTACAAAACTTCGATAGCTGCGGAAGCTAATGATTTAGAAACTGAACGGCTGTTACTTAAAGGCCTGCCAGTGCCAGCCCAGGCCAGTCAAAGTACTCCAGGCCATCCTCCTGAGACAAGTTCTTCAGAGCATGAGAGCAGTGCGTCTGCTTCCCAGCAGGCACCAACAGTACCAAAAGCAGCACCTACACGATCTGATTCAGCAGACACAACCAAAAGCATATTGTTAATCAAAAGGGTCCACCTCACGTAGGGTGAGTGTATATCCAGATGTCAATGGAATACACCTTGTTTGTTAAAATACCCCTCACACACCAACAGGGCCCTTGGTGTCATGCTTCATCATCGGGGTCTTCCCGCCCCAGCTGCGGGACGGGGCAGTGCTGCGACAAGCGACTACGCTGGAGCACCTTTAGATGGGGGTGCTATGTGAATGGAGTGAGTGTCAGTGAGGTCAGGAGTGATAGAGAGAGTGAAGTTAAAAAATACCTGGCCTAGTGGTAAGAAAAAATGTTTAATGAACACTGGCTGGTAATATTAAAAAAAATTGTGAAGCGGAGATATCAAGCTAGTTAATGGGCTTACTCTCCTGTGTGGGTCAACATGTTTCGAGGCGTGGAGCCTCTTCGTCAGGACCTGGGAGAAGATCCCCCTGTCACTCACTAGTGTTACACCACAAAAAATAATAAATGTGTATGTACAAATATGGGTGCAGAAAGTAATCTATCAATGTGTGTAGCTATACATTTATAATTACACAGTTCCTACCACTATCAAAATAATGATGTAGTATGCCTGAAAGACAAGAAAAAGTGGTTATAATTGCGCGGATCCCAGAAGCGCTTGACTCTAAATCACCTGTGAGGGAAGAAGGGAAAGACAGACACATATACCGATTGAGGTACTGGGATCTTGCGTGAGTTGCAAGAATACTTATTCATGAAACAGTTCAACACAGTTTGAAACATATATTCACTCACACACAGAAACGAGACACACATGAGAGGCGGTTCAGCCATGGAGGTGGTTGGCGGTAAATACATGAGCCGATTCTAGACAGAAGGGTAATATAGAGTCCCAACTGCAGAGGGGGAGATAAAGGTAGAGAATGCAAATGTTGTTGTCTATTCCTAAGTTCTTTATGTCTCCATAAATCTGAGAGCAAGAGTCTAGGTGAGGCTCTGAGATCATACCATTCGTTCGGCTACGCCGTACTTACTCAGACCCCCGCACGGTGTGCTTCCTCCTTCGTCCGCGGCTTCCGTGGATATGGAGGGACCAGGTTTAGGCAGGTTTTTATATGCTCACACGTGATGGGGTAATTGTTTAATTGTTCAGTTAACGAGGCAGGTGTGCCGATACAGATGGAGCCTTAAGTCTGGTAACTGTGGCGGCCATTGTTAAATGGTGTATTTTCGTCAGGGCATTCTGTTAATGCTCCGTTAGACTCAGCGGTGAAGGTTAGGTTTAGGTACCGGAGTTTGATCATGTCCGAGTCTATGGACAATGTTTATACTTGAAGTGCGCTACCTTCAATCAGCGCGCATGCGCAGTTACGTCTTGCTCGTGGCCTATTGAAAGGTCCAGTGAACGCGCATGCGCGTAGTGGAGCCGTGCCGAAGACGATCAATGTGCTAGAGACAGTGAATCGTAGTGGGCAAAGCAGGTGTTCCTAGACCAATAACGTGCACACAATACAATGGTTAGACCCGGCTGATATCATATGTACAGTTGCTAAGGTGGAAGGCAAATGCGGGAAGTCATCAATACAGTGATTGTATATGTTCATATCAAGTAGCCACTTGGGTCAAAAGTGCCTTTGAATCGATAGAGGGTGTAGGGTTTTTTTTTTTGCTCTTCCTCTCTCTAGGGGCGGAGTTGAGACCAAGGAATATCGTCGTTCAGGCCAGTGTGGTGTGTCCCAAGACGGTACACCCAGCGTTGTTCTTTAGATAAGAGATCTTTGAGATTTGGGAAGGCCTCAATGACTGTCCATTTAAGGTTGTGGATACTGTGTCCCATGGTAGCAAAGTGTGCAGCCATTCTTGTTGTTGTTTTTTTGCAGCGTACATTGCTGCGGTGTTCTTCCATTCGAACCTTGACCGGTCTACTGGTCATGCCAACATATTCCTTGTTGCAGGGGCAGGTGATCAGGTACACCACATTGCGGCTATTACAATTAGTAAAAGCACGTTGCTCCCATGTAGTTTGGTTGGAGAAGGTGATGCTTTGGCTCTTGCGTGTGTATTGGCAGGACACACACGAGCCACATGGATGATGTCCACTCACCGCTGTGAGTCTTTGGGGTACATTGCATCCTGTTTTCTTAGGTCTCGTGTGGACCAACGAGTGGGGCAGAGGGCAGAAGGGCACCAAAAACGAGTGAAACAGAGGGCAGAAGGGCACCAAAAACGATGGGACAGAGGGCAGAAGGGCACCAAAAACGAGTGGGACAGATGGCAGAAGGGCACCAAGGAGAGAGGGCAGAAGGGCACCAAAAACGATGGGACAGAGGGCAGAAGGGCACCACAAACGATGGGACAGAGGGCAGAAAGGCACCAAAAACGATGGGATAGAGGGCAGAAGGGCACCAAAAACGAGTGGGACAGAGGGCAGAAGGGCACCAAGGACAGAGGGGAGAAGGGCACCAAAAACGATGGGACAGAGGGCAGAAGGGCACCAAAAACGAGTGGGCAGAGGGCAGAAGGGCACCAAAAACGAGTGGGGCAGAGGGCAGAAGGGCACCAAAAACAATGGGACAGAATGCAGAAGGGCACCAAAAATGAGTGGGGCAGAGGGCAGAAGGGCACCAAAAACGATGGGACAGAGGGCAGAAGGGCACCAAAAACTATGGGACAGAGGGCAGAAGGGCACCAAAAACGATGGGACAGAGGGCAGAAGGGCCCCAAAAACGAGTGGGACAGAGGGCAGAAGGGCACCAAAAACGAGCGGGGCAGAGGGCAGAAGGGCACCAAAAACGATGGGACAGAGGGCAGAAGGGCACAAAAAACGAGTGGGACAGAGGGCATTAGGGCACCAAAAACAAGTGGGACAGAGGACAGAAGGGCACCAAAAACGAGTGCGACAGAGGGCAGAAGGGCACCAAAAACGATGGGACAGAGGCAGAAGGGCACAAAAACGAGTGGGACAGAGGGCATTAGGGCACAAAAAACGAGTGGGGCAGAAGGGCACCAAAAACGAGTGGGACAGAGGGCAGGAGGGCACCAAAAACGAGTGGGACAGAGTGCAGGAGGGCACCAAAAACAAGTGGCATTTGGCGCCACAGACACGCGAGGTTCGGTCCCTGGCGCACATAGCCATGGTTGCAGCGCACAGAGACCCTCCACTGCCGCACACAGAGGAAAAAAATTAGAGGGTACATTGGTGGGCACATATGCTCATGACCGCTCGCAATGAGAAAATACCAGTCTGCGTTGAGAAAGCTGCCACTCGACTAAAAATCTACTTGAGCGGCAGAAAACGACAGCTCGCAGTGTGCAAGATGCTGTTTTCAATGATTGCACAGTGCGGACAAGCATCTGGCACTGTGCAATCATCGCGAACATGGCATTACACAGTTCACGTAAAGCTACGCGTAGCTCGCGAAGTGCGAAGTGCACTTTGCGTGGCTACGCGTAGCGTTACTTCTCGAACTACGCCCAGGGTTACTAATTTGTAAGCAGAACAGTTTTTGAGGGACAACAGTGACAGACTTAGACCCCACTCTAGAGCTACTCGGTGGACTCCCACTACACTAGGATTTCGATGAAAAAGTTTTTTAAATTTGACATTTTTGATGGGCTTGATTGGGAAGCTGTCCCTGGCTTCATAAAGGTCTGCCAGTACCTTGATGGCAACGGCAATATTTCCTGCAATCATGAGTCGTGATCGGTATTTACTTTTACTTCAGATGCTGCATTTTGTTGATAATGCTTTGGCGTTGCCACGAGTTCACCCTGACTGTGACCGCTTTTTTAAGATTCGGCCTGTTCTTGATCACTTTGTAGATCGATTTTCAGAGATCTATACTCACGGGAAAGAAATAGCTGTTGATGAGTCTTTGGTCCTGTTCAAGGGCCATTTTTTTCTTAGCCAGTACATTCCTAGCAAGAGGGCAAGCTATGGAATTAAGATGTATATATATATATATATATGTATATTGTCTGAGAGTAGGACAGGAAGAAGAAACTTTATTTGGATATAAAATATCCGTAAAAGTACACATCAAACATTCCAGCAACAATACAAATTATTCTAAAAAGCAAGACATAAAAACAGTGAATGGATAAAAACTTCTAAGTTACATTGGAGGACTTCAATAGCATACATATGTTAAAAAGAACTTAAATTGTCCAACGAGGTCTCCGCTGGGGTGCCAATAAAGGGGGTGTTGACTGCTAACAAATATCAACCCTTAGAAGGTTTAGGGATGGATCCAGAGCTGGAGCAAATGATTGAGTCAGCAGAAACCTTGTAACAAAATACCACACATAGTTCTGAGGGCAAGGGACCTGAACCCGAACCTGATTTAGAAGGGGAAGCATCAACGCAAACAATGAATACTAATAGTAAGGATGATGTATTCGCGGCTCCCTCAAACGTAGAAACTATGGACCAGTCGGTCATAGCGATGCTAAAAGCTCTGAGCTATGAGGTAAAAAGTGGTTTTGAAGCGACACTAACCAACCAGCAGGAGTTAAAAGACAAATTTGATGCATTAGCTGCCAGAACTACTGAACTGGAATCTTCAGTAACAGACTTAAAAAAGCTTGCCACTCAGCATAGTAAAAAGCTTGAGGATCTTAGACTAAGGGAGCAAGGACTCCAAGAAAAAATGGAGTCCTTATAAAACATACAAAGATTAAATAATCTGCGCCTACTGAAAGTCCCAGAAGGGGCAGAGGCGGGCAATATTAAAGAGTTTGTGGCCAGATTGATCAAACAAACTAATGAGCTGGAGGTATCGGAAGAAAAGATATTCAACGAGTCCACAGAGACCCATTCATGCTGAATCCGAACAAAAGCGGACCTAGAAAGATCCTTGTGCATTTTCTGTCTTATACTCTACAAGAAGATATCCTCAACAGAGCCTTAAGAACCAGCGAACTTTCGTCAGATGGATTTTCTTATCAGATTAGATCTGATGTCTCTTCTATTACAGCGTCTAGGCAATGGGAGCTTGGTAAGCTGTTAGAACCCTTCAAACAACTAGGCGCTACTGCTCAGCTTAAATTTCCTGCATCACTGAAAGTGATGTATAAAAATAAAATGAAAGTCCTAAAAAGATTGGATGAGGCAGAAGAATATTTACAATTACTCACAGACGATAATCAAAGAGAGAAAGCTAATAAATATTGAAACTACTGAAGACCTCAGATTATGCATTCTCCATTATTAACATGGTTAGCCGTACATTTTGTCAATACTCTCAACTTATACAGATGATACACCCGGGTGGAGGTGTCTCAATGGCCAAGTTAGGCCAAGAAAAGGAGGGGTTCTCCAGGGGAGCACGGGAGGGTCAGGACTGGGAGGGGGGGGATGGTGAGGGTACTGGATGGGTAGCATTGGGAAAAAAAGTAAAAAAATGTCCAAATCGCCATATTCAAATTTTATTTGTTTATACCTTTGTTAGGAGACATAGCGCAAGGTAGGGTAGCTCCTGCATCATATATCAAGATTTTGTCGTGGAATGTGAACGGGTTACGAGTTAAACATAGAAGAGAGAGAATTCTTAAGTATCTAAAGGACGCACCTGAAAATATATTCATTTTACGAGAGACTCACTCCACCGAACAAGAATTAAAAGATATCTTTATGGAAAAAAAATGATCCAGCCGGTGATAACCTCTTCGCAACAAATGTCCACTAAAGGGGTTGCCATATTGATTAAATCCAATTCAGAGATAAATTTGCTACAATCTAAGTCTGATAAAATGGGGAGATGGGTTATAGCAAATATAAAACAACAGTCGTATAAATTTACGATCGTAGGATGCTATGGTCCTAACTTAGACGACACCCTCCCTTTAAAAGACCTTTTGGATGAACTCCTAGATTTTGAGGATCCGGTCATTCTTGCAGGGGACTTTAATCTAGTACTTGATCCAAAGTTGGACAAGTCATCCTCTGCTAGATTCTCACATAATCCCAAAACCAGGGCTGTATTATCTGATGCGATCATTCACTTTGGCTGGAAAGACATTTGGTGACAAAAAAATGGCACAAAAAGAGAATTCTCATTCCACAATAAGAAATTACGACACAAATCTAGATTAGATTTTTTTCTAATTGCAGAACACCTAGCTAAGCAAGTGGAGGAGATAAAACATCTTGGTGCCCATATTTCTGATCACTCAGCGGTTACTCTAACCTTAAAATTGTCAGGTTCTCAGCTGGTCAGGAGATGGAATATAGATAGAAACATTCTGTTGGAGGAAGAGGTAATAGATAAACTCTCAATCTAGGTACAGCTACACTCCCAGTTGTCTGGGACACGTATAAAGCTTTTTTGAGAGGGCGACTATTAGCACTTCAGATTGCAAAACATCGAGCATATAGGGCGCAAATTTCACAGATCAAAGCAAGAATAAAAGCCCTGGAACAAGTTGTATTTGCTCCCAGTCTACCAGATGAAGAGAACAACAATAAAAAAGATCTGTTAACTTGTAAATTACAGTTAGAGCAGGTATTAGATGGAAGGTTGAGGAAGCGTTGGCAGGCTAGCTCTTTAGCTCCCTTTGAATACGGAGAGGTCAGTGGAAAGATCTTAGCCCGGAAAACAAAAAAGGATATCAAGAAGAACTCTATAAAGGAAGTACAGATCATAAATACGGATGTGATTTCAGATAATAGAATAGATATTGAGCAGGCTTTCTACCATCACTTTGATGAAGTCTATAGAGAAGATTTACTCCCACAACAACAATCAATACAGTCATGGCTTGACCAATATCAGGTTCAAGCTTTAGATGAGCAGGCTTTGCATAATCTTAATAGAGAGATTAGCTTCACTGAAATAGCATCAGCGATAGACTCCGCCAAGAGAAGCAAGGCCCTAGGCCCTGATGGGCTACCTTCAGAGATCTATAAACTATTAGCACCTGTAGTAATATCAATTCTGAAACTGCTATTTACCTTTATATTCAAGGAAGGAGGCAAAATTACTGTTTCTTGGAATGATGCCATAGTGGTCCTTATTTTAAAACCAATGAAGAGATCATTTCAGTGTGATTCATACAGGCCAATCTCCCTCCTTAACACTGATTACAAGCTCATGGCAAATATATTAGCGGAGAGATTAAACGGCACAGCAGGTAAACTTCTACACCTAGATCAAAAGGGCTTTATCAGAGGTCGTTCTATACAAGATCTCACACAACCTTTGGTGGGTGCAATAGATGTTGCTTCTCAATATAAAGTTCCACTAGCGGTCATTACATTAGATGCCGCAAAGGCTTTTGACCGCGTTAATTGGGAATTCCTGGCCAAAGTATTAGAAAAGGTTAATTTAGGAAAAAACTTCTGTAGGGTAATAGCAGCATTCTACCAAGCTCCCTTAGCTAGATTATTAATAAATGGCAGCTTAACCTTGCTTTTTGACCTATATATGAAATCATTTGCAGAAAAGATCAGACAAGACCAAGATATTCTTCCCTTTAAATATAAAAATTGGGTGAAACAAGTCGCTCTATATGCGGACGATTTGATGTTATACACTATTGACCCTATCAAATCAATTCCTCATATATATAAAGCTGCAGAGCAGTTTGGCCAAGTTTCTGGATATCTGATTAATCAAGCCAAATCAGAATGTATGTGCTGGAATATAACCCAGGCTAATCACATTCCAATTTTGAAAAATCAAATTAGATATATGGGAATTCAAATCACACAGGACATAAATCAACTTGCAGAAAAAAACCTTGCAAAGATCGATAAAGAAATGGCGGAATCCTTAAAAAACTGGTCATTCTGCCTTTGACTCTAATTGGTAGGATCAATATAATAAAAATGATGCTGTTACCCAAAATAATATATATATTCCAGAATATCCCACTCGCTTTTAAAGAAGCCAGACTAACTAAGATTCAAGCCAAATGGAATTCTTTTATCTGGGCCTCAAAAGGCATAAGAATTTCTTGGAAAAAGCTTCGTAGAAAAAAAGGCAAGGGTGGGCTGTGCGCACCAGATTTGAGAGTTTATGCCTGGACCCTATTATTGAAAGCTGGAATAAGTTTATTTGATACTTTAAGGGGGACAGAAACAGACTTTATGTTTCAAAATATGCTATCTGAGATCCAGGGAGGGTCTCATGCATTTATGTTTAAGTTTGGAGATATGCGTTTTTTTTTCAAAAAAGTGCGCTTAAAGGTTCTTAGAGATATGGCATATGTGTGGGCCAGAGTAAGAAAAATGCAGAACATTCCATATTATGCTGCTATAGCCCCAATTTGGGACTCCCCCGGCTCTCCCGAATGGACTAAAGACCTACTATCTATAGCTCTGCAGAGCGCAAACATCAGATTATGGGGCCAGCTATTGCCTGCAGGGAACCTTTTGAGTTGGGAAGACATTTCTGTTTTGACAGATAAAAATGTATCTAAATTCAAGTACTTTTAAATTAAAAGCTGGGACCAGGCTGTTACAGAGGATAAAGGTGTTAAATCTATTTTGGATGAACTCTTAATGAAGAAAAGAAGATTCCTTAAAACATCAGTGCTTTATTGGACAATACTCGTGGGAGAAGATGGAGAGTTTAGCCTTCCGGAACAACTATGGAGGGACCAAGTTTTGGATGTCGACTTGCAGAATCTATGGCAAGTATCCTTTGATTTACTACATCTTACGGTCTCACCTGCCAATTTAAAGCGGAATCACTTGCTTTCTCTTCATAGGGTATACTGGTCACCGGCTAGGCTTGCCAAATTCTCAAAGGGGCCTACACATTGTTGTCCAAAGTGCAATTTGGAAAAAGCAGATGACCTCCATATGTTTATCACCTGTCCTGCACATATACAATTTTGGTTTGAAGTACAAGAAGGTATGAAAGCCCTTTTTGGGTATGAAATACAGGTTAGTACACAACAAGTTTTTTTGGGAATTCCCTCCAATTATGAGGAAGTACCTCAAGACAGTAATAAGTTATTTTTTTATTTGATTATTCTAGCCCGTAGGGAAATATGTAAATTGTGGGTGAGCACTACTTCACCAACATATTTAGATTGGATTAGGGCAATCAGGCATACTCTTAGTTTGGATAAAGTGGTATGGAAGAGAAGGAAGCATTTTTGGACTCCCTGTATTAACTGGCTTGATGGACTATGAATCAACTTTGTCCAATGATTATGCCTTTTTGCGGAATGAACCACCCTAAGATCAGTCCAAGGGTCTGGTAAAATGGGAGACTGAGCTGACTGTTGACATGGTGGTACCGTGAGACTTATACTGGGTGACTGCAAAAAGAGCTTCCATAAAGATTCTCTGTATAATCAATACCGAAAATATCTTTACTGGCGTATGAGGACAGAAAAAAAAAAAGAAAGCCAAGATATGCAAAATAACAGTGTCCGCAATGGCATTTAGACGAAAAAAGTTTGTGGGCATGACAATAGCAATATTATGCTAATAGATACAGACAAGTCTTCAACAACTAGCAGCAGTTTATGGAAAAGTGCAATGGATGTAAACAATTTTAGCAGCATAGAATAAAATACGGTTTAGTGTAGACTGTATTCTTTAAAAATAAAACGTCGACAGGCCCTTTCCGATTATTGGGTGAAATTGCGGTATGCATACCGAATAAAAATTGTAAGGCCTATGTTTAAAACTGTATTTTCCGGGTTCAGAGCTGCGATAATTGCCTGTCTACAGGTCCGGGTTTCCAGCCTGTTCCACTCAATTTTCAGTTTTCATCTGCACTGTGGTATAAGAGCGGGGCAGAGACAGACCACATGCTCCAAGGTTTCAGTCGTCTTACCACACCCTCTGCACAGTACATCCTCTGACGTTCGACGCCAAGAGGGAAGATCCTTTAAAAATCGCCAATCACCCAGTCTAAGAGCCATGAAGCTACGTTTTAAGTGCAAGGGATAAGTGCAGGACAAATAAGGGGGGGGAGTAGCCAACCCATAAGAATTCATTATTGCCATGTTTTGCGAAATGAGCTTTGTCTGCAATTTGGAACTTCATTCGAACACATTTCTTAATGCTGATTTTAAAAACTGCCTTACTATGGTTGAGATCCCATAGTTCGCCCACGGACATTTGCTGGACTGCGTCCTTAAAAAAAACGGCCATAAGAGCCACCTGGGTTTTTCTCTGAGATGTCTAACCAAAGTAGTGACTCCAGTGTACCTGGGTCTGCTTGTCTTAGTTTGTGGCACAGGTTCAGATACGAGCCAGTGTTTGAAAATTCGTAATTTAATAGGCCCAGTTCTAATCTGATCTGTGCTGCAGAGCCGGTTTTAGGCATATGAAGGGTTCTTTTGTAAATTTTGGTCACATGTTGGTTTAGATTGGCATTTACTTTTCCCCTAAAAATTTCAATGCCGTACGACAGAGTGGGCGCGAATTTTGCTCACATGACTTGTAGTAATGGTGATAAACTCGGACCAGAACATTTGTTTGAGAGCTTAGAAAAATTCACCTGAAGGTTCATGGCTTTTATTGATATTTCGCTACGTTGTTTAGCAAAGGAACCCCTGGAGTCAAAGTTGACCCCTAAATATTTATATGTTTTCCCTATTGTAAGGTTCATATTATTATATAGCCATCCACCGCCGAGGTTGCGTTTCTACCAAAGATAACCGCTTAGGTTTTCTTTAGGTTTACCTCTAAGGTATTCATGGTGGTATAGCTGTGTAGTTCGTTTAGTAACCTTTGCAGTCCTACCCGGGTGAAACTAAAAAGGACCAAGTCATCTGCGTATAAAAGGTTACTTATTGACACACCGCCAATCTTAGGTGGGTGACTATTTATTTCCTCTAGGATGGCTGGTAGATCTGCTATAAATAAATTAAAAAGTAGTGGGGCCAGCACACATCCCTGTTTGACACCTCTGGTTGTCATGATTTTCCGAAAGAGATGTGTGCCAGTCCCCAGCTTCACTTGTATCCATGTGCCTGAGTGCAGGTGGATGATGGCCTCCAAAAGTTTGGCTGGGATTCCCCATTTCTTTAGCTTTACCCACAGAGCAGCCCTGGGAACCCGATCAAAGGCTGCTTTAAAGTCCACAAAGCAGCAGAAAACAGCCCTAGATGTGATAAGTGCTTTGTCAATGATTAGTAGTGAAGCCAGTTTGGTTCCATGGGATCAGGTTGTTCAGCTCCGCTCAGGTTCTCAGCTCCCCCAGTAGAATGCCTGCATAATGTTTTGCCTCGATGTCTAAGAGGGCAATTAATCTGTAGTTATTTGGAGAGGCATGAGAACCTGACTTATAAATTGGATGGATTATCGCTCCCTGCCAGGAGTCCGGTATGGTTGAGTTGCTTAATGCACAGTTAAAACGATTGGTTAAGTATCCCGACCAAAGGGTTATATTTGATTTAAATAGAATCTATGGTAGGCCATTTGGGCCAGGTGCTCCATCTGATCTTGCTTTTAGTAATACTTTAGTGACCGTTTCTTCTGAAATCTTCAAATCTTCCCTTGGATATTCTACGAGTTCAGTGGGGCTGCTCCAGCTTTTACTCAGGCTAACTTTTGTCAGGTTTAAAACACATATGTCTATGGGGGCTGTTATCTCTGTGGCCCTAAAGTGGTCGGTCAAAAAAGCAGCCCAATCCGTTTCTAGGATGTTTGCACTCCCGATGATGGATGAACTGGAGTTTTGATGACGGATTAGGGCCCAGAATTTTCTTGAGTTGCGGTTTTTCCTCTCCCATAATAGTTTACACCAGAATTGGTCTAGGTAAAGTCGTTTGTCTTTTTGTTGTGCCAGCCTAAATGACTTTTGGGCAGTTTTGTACGTGTTCAGGAGCTCACTGTTCTCTGGGAATTCCTTGGATGTGCGCAAAGCATTATTTCTCAATTTCTTCAATGCCATGGTTTGGTTTGAGATCGAAGACTGGGGGCTGGTGGAGGCCTTGTAGAAGTGCAGTTTTGATGGAAAAAGGCTTATCAGGTGGGAGCAAAAGATGGACCAGGAGGCGATAGGAGAGGTCACCAAGTCGGTGCCAACTGTCGTAAAGGCCAAGCATTCCTTCATAACGTTTATTGAAATGTCGTCGCTCCATCTGAGTCGTTTTAGGTTTTCAGTGTAAATTCCTGGGCATGTTGGTGGAGCAATGTTATGATGGGTTGGCTTTACATTGAGGGTGACGACTTGTGGGCGATGGTTGCTTTCCGAGCGGGGATAAATGCTGTAGTTGCCCAAACGTTGGAACAGGGCTAGGTGGCAGATGGTGTAATCGAGATAGGATTGTTTGCGAACATTTGTCCAGGTCCACTTGGAGGAGTGTCTTTCATAGATCTGCCATTCATTACCAAAACTCTGGCACTGTAAAGTTGCAACACACAGAGCTCTCCTAGACGGCAATATGCTTGATTTGGTGGTTTAGACTGTGCCTCTATTTCTGTAGTTGTAAATGGAAAAAGCCCTTCAAAGTCAGCAGGTTTCCCTGAAAGAAGTTAGTGTTGAAATCACCAGTGATCTTGCAGTCTGAGTGAGCATGGTCCGCAGCCAGGTCACACACGATTTTGATTAAGCGTGTTAAATACTCCTTTTTCGAACGGGTACTTGGATTAATGTACACATTAAGTAAAAGAAGCGATCGGTGTTTGCTCCATGTACTAATTTTGACTCCGAGTAACCAGTCCTCCTTAAAGTTTAGTAGCTCGATCAGGCCTTTTATGTTGGTAGAAACGTAAATCGACAGACCACCTTTGGGGTGGCCATGAATGCGGTCTCTCGTTGCAGGTTTCCAGTATTCCATAAAGCCCGTCACTGGGCAGTTTTGAGTAGCCCACGTTTCTTGAAAGGCTATTAAATCATGTCCAAATGTGAAATTGTGCATCTCCAGGTTGCTCGCTTTGTGGTGGAGACCACTAATATTCCATGAGCACAGTGTGGAGGACAGGATATGTCTATAATTTCCCGGTGTACACTGGTAGGCATTGCACTATTGACCCCTCTGGTTGTCCGTCTACTTTTGGGGTTTCAGAGAAAATTGTGTGGGAACTTGCTAGAGGACTGTTTTGTTTAACAGAGGTCACCATTTGCACCTTGATAACTTCTACACTGCTGTGCAATTGTTTAAGGAATTATTCAAAGTGGGCACTTTTGCTTGTGGCACAATCCGGTCTAACCGTAAGGTTACTCAAAATAACTTGTTTGCAAAAAGCTTCAGAGGGGCCAGTGCAGTGCCTTACGTAGTGAGGAACTGCTAGCTGTGAAATTTGTGGACAGGAGAGATATGTACATGCTGACTACCATCTATGATGACAGTACTTCACCTGTGACTGTTTGGGGTCAGGTTGATGAAGTGCGCAAACCTGTGTGCATTGTAGACTACAATGAGCACATAGGTGGTGTTGATAGAGTAGATCAGAGGTTGGAACCTTACACTGCTGTTTGTGAGGCTTACATTTGGTATAAGAAGTTGGCCATCCATCTATTCAATTTCGCAACTTTTTTTCAGTTTCAGGAGTCTGTGATAGGTAGCCTTTTTGTAGTGGAACACGCAAGTGTTCCTAGAGTTGAGGTTGTCGAGGATGTGGCTAGATTGAAAGATCGCTGCTTTCCTGATTCCCTTCCTACCACACCCAAAAAAAACAATCCCTGTAAGAGATGTAGTGTCTGTTTGCGAAGAGGTATGCAGAAGGAGCGTTGTATGCACTGTGCTGATTGTCCTTCTAATCCTGGGCTGTATGTGACCACAAGTTTCAGATTGTATCACATTTAAAGGAGTTTTTGGGAGCACCCATGAGTCTAATAGTGTACTGCTTGGTCTGTATGGTTTTATATAGTTGTTGTTCTTCAGTTTCACGGTTGGCATTAGAACAATGTCTTTAGTTACCGCTGTTGTTTTTGTAGTTATAGTTTTGTATCTCGTTCCAATTAGTTTGTGTTTTCTTTCTTGTTAAAAAAATGTGATGATGGTGTGCGTGAACTATCGCTTGGCTGGTGGTGTGCATGGACTGGCACTTGGCGGACAGTGTGCGTGGGCTGGCAGCATGGCTGGGGCTTGGCTGGCACTGTGCGTGGGCTGGCACTTGGCTGGCAGTGTGTGTGAGTTGGTGCCTGGCTGGTGGTATGCATGGGCTGGCAGTGTGGGTGGGCTGGTGCTTGGTTGGCGGTGTGCGTGGGCTGGCATTTGGCTTGGCGGTGTGCGTGGGCTGGCATTTGGCTGGCAACGTGTGAGTAGTGACTTGCTGCTGTTCATTACACACTCTGCTAGTCAAACGCCAATGCACACACTATGTCAACCACCAGCCGGTGTGATTGCTGTGTCAGTCATGTGGGCGTATGAAAGTGATGGGCCCTTGAATGGCGCTGTCTGTGGATGTGAGTGTTGTAATGAGCTGGGGCCGCAGCTGGTGGTGTGAAAGTGTGTGTCAAGTATGAAAGGTGTGTGAATGGCCTGTAAAGAGGTTCGAGCTTTGTTGTGGCTTTACAGCTCACGAGCTGTGAGTCATTGGTTCAGGTTTTTAACCTTTTAATTATTAACGGTGCATTTCCTTTTTGTTAAATCTCTTGTTAGTAAAATATACATTTTGAACCATTTACTCACCCTCTTGCCAACTCCAACCAGTATGTGTGTGTACTTAAGGAACAGATGGATAGGCAGTCATATTTGTAATTGCAATTGTTATAGTAACTTGGTACTTATAGAGCACGCAGCTACTCAACTAGAGTGACCCGACGCTGTAAGACCTCAAGGCAGACACTGACAGTATAACTACCATAGACTCGGCTCATAGACTATTGCTGGAATAACCATGTTGTCAGTTGCTTCATGGAGGTAAGTAGATCCTGCTCCTGTCTAAGTGCAAATGGCAGGCAGTTCCACAGGCGGGAGGCCTGCACCTGAAAGGAGCGTCCACCTATGCGGGCGCGGGAGAACTAGAGATGTCCTTCGTTTGATTGACTCTATTGATGGCAGGGAAGACGTGGACATCCTCCTCACACTCGATGTGGAGGCTTTATATATGAATATCCCCCAAGCAGCCACATTAGAAGCAGTGGAAGCTGCTTTAATGCAGGAAGAATGGTCTTCTCCAACCCCCATATCGTTCATCATGGCATGCGCTAGCATTGCCCTGACAGAAATCTTCTTTCAGTACGGTTCCCAACTGTACCGTCAGGTGAGGGGCACATCAATGGGTTATCTTTGCTCCCAGCATAGCCTGTATTTATATGGCGGCCTGAGAACCTGGTCATATACCCAGAATCCAACCCCTTCAGAGATCATCTGACACTGTGGCGTCGCTACATCGACGACATCCTGATACTATGGAAAGGTGATCGAGACAGTTGCACCCAATTCTGTGCATGGATTAACCAACAGAACCCATACCTCAAATTTACAGGCACGATGTCCACAACGGACCTCCCTTTCCTAGACCTAACGATACGGCTAGGCACAGCCGGACTGAGCACTACCCTTTTCCGGAAAAATACTGACAGAAATAGCCTCCTTCTGTTTAACAGCCATCACCCGAGAGCACTACGTGAGAATTTACCCTTTGGCCAATTCTTGCGAGTACGAAGGAATTGCTCCTCTAAGGATGACTATAAACAAGAGGTCTACACCCTCCAACATAAACTGATGGAGAGAGGGTACCCCAGGAAAATAATAAGGGACTCCAACAAGAGAGCGCTCAACAACCATAGAGAAGCTCTTCTTGAAGTACATCAGAAAGAACGTGATGACTTGATTACCTGTGTCACCAGCTTCACTAAGAACTCCAATTTCATTAAAAAAAAACATTAACAAACCCAGGTTCGCTTTCAAACGTACAGCAAACCTCAAAGACTCCCTGATACACACACGCCCTAAGAAACAACATAATAGTGGGCAACAGACATTATGGCACCTCCCCCCAGTAGTTGGACACTACCCATGTGGTGGCTGTGCAGTATGTCCTCAGTCGAGACAATGTAAAGAGATCAGACTCACGGACTCTTACACATGGAAACTCAATAAACACACCAATTGTCTTAGCACTAAATGCATCTACCTACTGATCTGCCCCTGTGACAAGTTATATGTAGGGATGACCATGAGACAGGTAAAATTGAGAATAACTGAGCACAAAAGTAACATACGGTGCTCCAGGACTCACACGAGACTGTATGAACACTACCATCAACACAAACACCCTGCAGACAGCCTCCAGTGGGTAGTGCTAGAGTCTCAACCAGGCATGTCCAGACAAGCACTCTTTAAATTGGAACAGAGATGGGTACATCGCCTACAACTGGACACAGTAGGACTCAATGATGCGGTCCCTTGGGCCTCCGTATCGAGGTAAACCATTGTCTCAATCTGGGACACTCTGTATCCAAGCCTGAGTTATGCCAGCAAACCCTAGAGATTAGTAGCCTCCTGACTCCCAACCCCTAGTAATTCATAATCATCCCCCCTTCTCCATTTTCCCAGTCGGCCCCTCCCCCGCCCCCCCTCTAAACCAAACACCCCCCGCCCTACATAACCACCCCCCCCCCTCTCCCCTCCCCATCGCCCCCGATCAACTCAGTGAGTATGCAGCGCTCCTGCAACTACGGTAAGCTGGTTGGACCCCAGGACCACTATAATACTTGTCTGAGTAGGGTACTATGCCCTGCGCGCCCTCTAACATTCCGTATAGCTGAATAACACGAGCATCGCACTGTTCCAACCATGGGCGCTACAGCAGCACACAACGTACAATCCACCCAGCCTATCTATGCCAGAATATTTACCCTCTCAATTATGGCTGCCGCGCTACACCACAGTGTATCCCTGACATCCCTAGTTCCGGGGTCACTGGTGCGCATGCGCTTATCGCATGACGCTAATCACTCCATCATGGCCGCCAAGTATGTCACTCCATCCCCTGGAGTTCTAGTCTACCGATGCGGTGTGGGATGACGTACACTTATCGTCTTCGCACCTGTGGCGCGTTCAGATACAACGTCCCGGGACCTTTATATGCGGTTACACCCCTGGACCCTCCACCAGTCGCTCCGCACCCTGACCAGGTGCCGCGAGCATGAGGGGTAGGTGTTACCAGCGTCCCAGCGCCCGAACTAAGGTAAGCCCGCGCGCGCTTTCCCCCTTCCCCTCCTTCCTTCCCACCCCCTGCCCCTGCTCCGTCACCCCTCCCTCCTCCCTCCGCCCGATTATTTTTCCCTAGTAATCGCCCCCTTCCCTTGGGAGATTACACCATACCCCGGCAGCCTTGCTGACAGTTAAATACTAACTACACCTTGCCTCGCATGCTGTCCGCCTTCCGCCCTGAAGGACACGCCACACCCAGCAACTTCAGGCGCTGTCTAACACTGATCCAACCCACAGCTTTGCCGGGTGAGTTATCCACCGTCTCGCCATTCCATGGATGGCGTCCAAGGCTACAGGTTGCGTTCACCTAACACGAATCCCACCCAGTTTCCTTTGAGGGAGCCCTGCCTCTATCCGTGTTCACCTTACCAGATTACTAGGACTATGTGTAACGGGCAGTATTCATGGAAGAGTCACCATATAATTACTCTATAAACCTCAAATCGCGCCCGCCGGCGCCCCCCCCAACACCCCCCACCCCCCCCCCCCATCCGTGCCTGCCACGAACCCCCCACCCCTCATTGAGGGAGTATATATCACCAGGCACGCTTAAGCACCACACATGCTTGATACCACAAATCATCCACCTGCCCCTTTACATCCTGCAGGCATAACCGCCAAACAGCGCTGGCCTCACGGGAGCAGACTGCGAGGCCCTCCTAATCGCCCTTAGGGTAAGATTTGCTGGTGTGTCCCCCTGTATGTTTCCCCTTGGCTAGGGTGCTGCATGGACGGTTTCGGCTATTTAACTGTTTACTTTTTTAACCTGTATTCATAACATTCCGAGGTCTCCAGTACGAGACTATAGTCGTTTTAATATAAAACAGATTGTGAATGAACCACATGATTGCACTCCCTGCACGTTTTCGCCCCCCACCCCCGACTATGTGGAGAGCAACACATCTCAGAGTGACCTAATACCTCATCTAAAGTACAAAGACTTTCATAAGATATGTTTGAACCTGCTTCTCTGTTTGTCTGTCCCCCTTTATTCCACAGGTCGCATAACTAGAGCAGGACTTTAGGCCCTCTACTCAACCGACCCAGTGAGGTTGTATTTGATGTTTTTCACTTTATGTTTGAAGCCCCTTTTCACGTGTAGTACTCTGTCCTGGTCCTGACGAATCGCCGGATGGCGAGAAACATGTTGACCACACTAGGGGGTAGAGTTAGGTCCTGATACTCACCACAGTCTCTAACTCCCCTCTGACCACACTAGGGGGTAGAGTTAGGTCCTGATACTCACCACAGTCTCTAACTCCCCTCTCACCCCCTTTTAATCAGGGAAGCAGCCACACCAATAAATCCTATTGTGGACTGGTTACCCTTTTTAAACATTCACATACTCCACACTGACTACACCACTTCCTTCTGACCCACACACACCATCGGCAAGGAATAAAAGACCTCCGTCAAAAGGGTGCCTCCAAGCACCCCGTCAGACATTGCAGCGCCGGTCTGACGAGGAGCAGTGAGCCAATGATGACACTGGACACCCTACGGTCAAGGTGCATTACACACCTAAACGCCCTGGGTGTGTGAGGCTCTCTAATTCCGATATAGGAACCCCTTAGTTCCTTGTTGAGACACTCTCTTTGATACTCTCTCCACCTAAGTAAAACCCCTTCCCCTCTATCCCCGGGGAACTTTGTATCCTTCTGTGCGCTATTAGAACTTGGGGGTGAGCACCTGCTGCTGCGATAAAGACCTCAAAGTTCGTTGCGGAATATAGTACTGGACTCTTTTCCTGATATAGAAGGCACCTGTGTCATGAAGAGTTTTGAAGGCCAGGAACAAAGCTTTAAACTGGATCCTCTTGCGGATCGGTAGCCAATGAAGGGATTTAAAATGGGTGGACATCCGCGTTCTAGGACCTAGCATGAGTATCGCCCTAGCCGCTGCATTCTGAACCCCCTGAAGGCGAACAGGACGTTAACGTAGTCCAGCCTTGATACTATCAAAGCCTGGACCACCGTTTTCCTGTGTGCATCCGGAAATAGGGGTATTTGTCTCATCTGTCTTTCTGTGCTAGGGTGTAGTCTGTCTCTAGGGAAAATTTACCAACTTTAGATATTTCTGAAACCCAAACAAATGGGTAGTGCTTGGTGGTGTGCCTCTCATGGATCCCAACAATTTTTTTTACTGACAATGCCATGCAAACCTCAAAATTTGACTATAGTCACACATTTTTCATGCATTATGGTTTCTTAATATTCTGGTTTTAAAAAAACACAATGTTCCTACTATCCAGCAGCATATTGAGGAGACATCAAAATTACCTATCACAAAACAACCCAGTTTTGCAAGGGGTGTCCCTGGGTTTTTGGCCCCAGGCTCGGCGGGCATCTTGGGAAACCTACCAAACCCACACATTTCTGAAAAGTAGACACCCGGGGGAGTCCAGCTTTGTATGGCTTGCGTGGATCCCCCAATGTGTTCCTACCCAGAATCCCCTGCAAACCTCAAATTTAGCTAATAAAAACACATTTTCCCCTTATTTGTGTTGGGCTCATCGTGCCGGCACAACTGTCCTGCCCCACAGTGTTCCCCTCAGTCTCCAGAGTAAAATGATACCTCATTTGTGTGGGTGTCCAATGCAGAATTGGCTAAAAATTTATTTTTAAACAAATTTGCAGTCCTATACCTTTATGCCAATGTTTTTGGCTCTTCCCAGTCACAGGCCCTTGCCCCACCCAAACAAGTGAGGTATCATTTTACTCGTGAAACTAAAGGGAACGCTGTGGGGTAGGACATTTGGGCCGGCACAGTGATTCCACACAAAAGTATGTGGAAAATGTAATTTTTTTCAGCTAAATTAGTCTACACTATCCTACACACAAACGTGAGGGACTGCGTTTGCAGCAGCATGACACACATTGAACAGCAACAAGCAGAGTGCAGAAGTGCATGTCTCGCTCACAGCATGCAGTAGTGATTTTGGCAACCAGCCATTTCCTTCCAAACATGCTCTCTCGAGTGCTGTTGGTTTGTAGTGGTGCTAAGGCACAGAGTATGCCAAAAAGTAGAAACAAAATAGAGGAAAAAAATGGGGTACAAAGCATACGATCTAACTAATCTAGAACCTTCAAATAGCTTCAAGTACCTGCAATAGCCTGGATAACCTCTTGAGTGATAAGCAGTGCTCTATAACTTGACTGATTTATAGATGTATAAACAACTTATACATGTGGCAGTTATTCAATTAATCAATCAAACACCGCCTGTCAATTATGGCATGACAGGAGCAGAATTTACATTTCAGTTACATGATATAAGATATCAGGTGGCCATGGCTTGATTGATTAAGGTCTTATTTTTATGCCTGGTGTGGATCTATATTCCCTTGTTTTAGAAATGAGTGTCACTGCCTTTCTATTGTGTGCACCATACTGTTTTGGCCCTGTAGCATATGCTTTACTTTTCACTGACTGACTTCCATTTGTGATCCTTTTATGGTGGTAATCTTCGGTTTGCATTTGCTACGTATTTCATCTTGTGTTCTTTGGGCCATAAAGAATTGCTTGATGGGCGCTGAGGTGCGGGTTCTCTAAAGGTTATCCCATGATGGCTCGGGGTTAGGAATGGATATAGGCCAGTGATGACCCACCGTCCCCAGCATCCTGCATGCTCCTATGGTCTTAGGTTCGGCAGCTCAATGTTTGTCCAGAAACGTGGCTCTTGAATAATGTAACTAGGGAAACAAGACAGAGAGAAAGGAAGGGGCCTTAGTATCAAATCGGTGCTCAATGTTGTAAATAGGGTGGGCACAGGCTTCCTTATTGGCCAAACTCTGCGGGCTGTTCTCAATGCTGATAGCCTGTTCTCAAACTATGGGACTGATTCCGAAGTCTGAGATTGTACACCTTTTTTGATTTTGCTTATCAATTGGCCCCAGTAGTCCCCCCAAATCCTTGTTCTTTTGCACGTTCAGAGCCATGTCCTTAGCGTAGAGTAATTCCAAGTTTCCAAATGGGTATTTCAGGTGTGACTTGCTAAACCAACTCAAGTTTCCCAAGTAAATATAACAGGTATCTCTCCTCATCGTCCTACATACATACGTCATGTCTTATCTCTCTGTCAGGTTAGATTTAATAAATATGCTAGAGTTTATAGTTAAAACACAACCTTATCAAAGCAAAGCACTAAATAAATGCAGAACAAAAGAAGTATATTCACAACTTAAATTGAAAATAATTATTTATGCTAAGGGTTTCAAGCTATCTTTTCAACTGATAAAAAACGAGAAAATACAACTGTAGTACTTGGCCTTTTTGGCTAAAGTTCCCTAAACTTTTTACTTTCCCCCTAGACCGTTTTCCTGACATAGAGTTGCCAATTTAGATGCTTTGGATACTTTGCCACTGCTGATCAGTGTCAAAGTACAAGTGTCCCCTATGTAAAATGTAATGGTAATCGGTTGGCCATGATTGGTATGTTTGCCTTACTAGTAAAGACCCTGCTGATGTGCATTGTGTGTGCCAAGGCTAGTAATGCAAAGGCGTGTGGAGAAGGGAACTCGGGCCTGCAGTATTGGGCCTGTGCGCAGTTTGCTAAATTAGCATGTTGTCCTGACAAGTGCAACCACTTGTCAGGCCTGACTTTACCTTTTGCATACACATCGGGCAACCCTGTGATAGGTCCCGGGTAATCCCTGGGCAGGGTGCAGTGTAGGTAAAAGGCAGGACATATACTAAGGTGTGTTATGTCCTGACAGTGAAAAACACTCAATTTCGTTTTTCACTGCTGAAAGGCCATCCTGCCCATCGGACAGAATGGGGGAATCTGGGTGTTGTGTTTTTTCCTAGTTGCCTGTAAGTTTAAAATGGAGAGGTGACGTTTACTATGTATGATCTCACAGTGTCATAACGCATCTTTCTGTGATGGTGGTTTTGTCACTGTGTGATCAGAAACAACTCTTTTAGAAAGTGGCTGAGTTTTGTGCTTTATGCATTTTCCGTGTGTCTCTGCTGAAATGTGGATTGTCTGTCTGGATCTGAGAGGTGAGAGGAGCTGGAAGTGGTCTTGACCCAGGGAGGGGTTGAGATGGCACCAGGCTGCCCTGCATCTGGGGAGAAGGGGAAGGCGAAGCCCGGGAGGTGAAAAAGCCTGAGCTGGTGCTATAAACCAATTGACCCATCTCCTGCTGAGTGATTAATTATCCAAACCCCCAGTATCAAAGGGAGAAAGGTGACACTGGGAGGGAGACACCCGGAACTAATTTAGGGAGGGGTCAGGGTCACCTGAGCACAAATGAACTTCAAAGACATTAAGGGGTATAACTATGGGAGCTGAAACCCCTGAACTTTGGAATGAAACAGAAATGGATTGAGACTGAAAAGGCTTGGAGCCATTCTGTGGTCAAGAGGAACCTCTGCTAAAGATGGAGCAACTGAAGAGACTGCTGTGGAAAGACCAATCCTTTCTTCGTGATCTGGGGCTGGTCTGCAGTTTGCTGTTCCAACTAAGGGAGAGACTGTTATGACTGTGCTTGGAGGCGCTGGGTTTCCCTGCTTGAAGAAGACTGTGCTTTGTGCTGTATCTTGTAACCCGAAGGGCCTGATGTGACCTGGCTCCCTGTTTAGAAACACAGGACCGTAAAACTTTCCGAAGAAGTCCCAAACAACGCGGTGTCCGCTTGCTTTTGCAGCTTGAGAACCTCAGAAGTTATGCCTTGTGATCATGGGCACGCAGGAGTAAGCTGAGTCTTGGATGTGCAGGGTGCGTGTCGTGGTGCAGTCCAAGGCGTTGGTGAGGAGCGCCTGGTCGTTGTGCACACGGGCAGATGAGGTGAGACTCAGATACGCAGGGGGCGTGTCGTGGTGCAGCCAGGGCGTTGGTGAGGAATGCCTGGTCGTTGTGTGCACCGAAAGAAAAAGTGAGTCTCGGACACGCAGAGTGTGTGTCGTGGTGCAGCCAGGGTGTTGGTGAGGAGCGCCTGGTCATCGTGTTTACCGGGAAAAGAGGTGAGACTCAGACATGCAGGGTGCATGTCATGGTGCAGCCAGGGCGTTGGTGAAGAGCGCCTGGACATCGTGTGCACCGGGAGAAGAGGAGAGACATGGACGTGCAGGGTGCGTGTTGAGGTCCAAGCAGAGACATTGGTGAAGAGCGCTGGGTCATCGTGAGCATCAGAGAAGAGGTGAGTCTCAGACACACAGAGTGCGTGTCGAGGTGCAACCTGAGGCGCTGGTGAGGAGTGCCTGAGTAGTGTGTGCACCGAATTCGAAGTAAGTCTCCACAGTGCTGAGGGTGGGTCTCGGTGTTCACTGAGACCGCCGGAAGGAGGGTCAGGTCATTTGGCCCTCGGAGTGAAACAGCAGAGGGCCCGGCCAAACAGCCCCGGAAGAGCTGAGCCACCGGCCCAAGCTCACCATACCTCGTGACAGAGTTTTGGATCAAGGCCCAAGTCGCTGAAGTAGGGGAGCAGAGTGGGGTCGCGCCCCCCCCCCAGGTAATGTGGATCACCACCTGGGGTGGGGTGCAGGCCAGGAGGGACACTCTCTCGGCCTCTCACTTCTGTCAGCTGCGCATGCCTGTTGCTTCAGCTCAGATCTCGGCCCGTGCTGGCCCAAGGAGGGGCAGAACTGGGGCCAGAGTGAGAAGCAGTACTTTAGTGTCATCATTGATCCATATTTGGGGGGCACTGTTAACGGAGCACCTACACTGTCCTATTACACTTTGCATTCTTGCTGCTAACGAACTAAGGAACTGTCATATGACGCCTGACCTCATTTGTGCCTGACGAACTACATGCTTGGTGCGCTACACACTGCATTATTTTTCCCTCGTAGAGTACATGATTGTAACGTGGCACATTGCATTATTTCCTTACCGCACAGTACTTGATTATAACTTGGCGCAGTGAATTATTTCTTCATTGCACAGTACATGATTAAAGCGTGACGCATTGCTTTGTTTCTTCCTGGTACAGGGCATGCTGGTAGTGATACACAATGCATTATTCCTTCTATTGCAAAGTACATGATTGTGGCGCTACGTATGGCATTGTTTCTCTGTTGCACAGTACAAGAGAATATCGTTACACTTTGCAGTATTTCTTTCTTTTGCAACGTGTGGGATTCTAGCAATACGACTTGCCTAACCTTTTGGTAACAGTTAGAAGTGAGCTCAACTGTTGGTTAGAAGCGGTGGTTGGGATTAGAACCTACCAACCCACCGGAAGGCATACTACCCATTCATATATGTTGATTTTGTATTGTGTGGTCATATTGTATAACTTCTTATATAAAGCTTATACTCATTTTATAAAAACTCAAATGGAGTCTATTTGTGGTGACATCATTGGGTTGCTGTGAGAATGGTTGCACATATTGTACACTCGTGCCTTAGAGATAAGCCTGGTTGCTCGTGCCAAGCTACTATGGGGTGAGCAGGGCTGTCTCAGATGGTGTCCAAACTTAGCCCAACGTTGAAGCGAGGGATCAGGGACTCCGATCCCCAGCATTTCGTGGTGGCGGTGAGGGATAAGGACCCCCCACTTCCAACACCTACCAATCCCACAAGGAGCCTTTTCAGTTAAAACCTAGTTCCACCGATATTTTTGAATGCCTGAATTTGCACTACTTTAATGCTTCAGGGTGCCAAAGCATTGAAAATGTAGGCATTAAAGATGAGCCAACGGTAAAGAAATGCCCCAACATTAATGAGAGTGCAGGTGAGTGAAATTTGCTGGCAGCTTCTGCCCAACTTTTCCTTGCTTCAGACAGCAGCTGAGTGAATAACTCCACACGCCAAGTCTAACCTTTGACATTGCTCACTGTGACTCTGCTTTTGAGTCATTTGTACACTTAGTTATACATGCATATTTTGAAAAGATTGTGTGATTAACCCATACATTTCCTCTATTTCACTGCTAACATTACACTAGCTGTGCCTGAGTGAGTAAGGAATACAATTTTTTCTAAAATCAATATTAGCTTAAACTAAGCAAAATATGTTTGTAAACCTTTCACATTGTTGTGGTATGCGCCTTCATTTGATTCCAGATGTCATTGTCATGCACAATCACACACTCATGAGTTTAATGTCCAGCAGCTGTTTATTTTATTGTTATTAAACCACAGACATTACAACTTCTTGCCACTTTGCAGCTCTTGAAAGAGGGCTATAGTATGAGACCTGGCTGGAGATGAGACGAATCACTCTTAAGCCAATTGAAGTGTGCACAGGTTTATACTGCAAAACAAGCAAAGTGTAATATTGCTATAGAAAGCAACAGCATGTCCCCTCTACTGTAGTAAGCATCTAAGGCTAACCGCTCTCTTTTTTGCATGGCTTGTTATAGGTTTACTTCTTACATCACTTCATATGAGAGTGTACATAACATAAACTGAAACTTTGTGAATCCTTGTGTCGAAGTGACAAATACGATAGTGAAACTGAATGAGAGCATTGGACACACAGATTTATTTTTAGGCTGGGTCTATCAGACAGTCTGTCTGGTTGCAAAAGATCTACTGTAGGCTGCCAGTAACTTAAAGGGGTTTACAGCCTGAGCATTGCTTACCATCAAATGTGGACTTTTACCATCAGATGGCTTTATTGTCACTATCATTTGCTTGCTTCTTATTCAATGGCTTTCCTTGTCCATCTTGTATTTGCCCCTCCCTTGAAGCATAGCCTCTTAACCATCCCTCTAATTGGCCGGCTTCTATCCTACCACTGCTCACTTTTAGGAAACTACTTTTTTGTTGCATATGTTCTCCAACTGTCTCCCTCGTGTGATTCTCTAAGCCCTTTTAAATACCCACCATGCCATGTTCTGTGTTGCTATCTCACGTATGTTGCAAGCTGTCTCTCCCTGCTGCAAGCTCTCTCTCCTATGCTTCTCCCCAGCCAAATTCCCTGCTTCCCCTGGTTACGCATGTCAAACAGAAGATCATTTCGATACAGGCTTGGGCAGGACTATCGACCCTGGACAGTCAACCGGCACATAAAAGAGAAACCTCAAACAATATATGCAGGATCTGCTTCTCCTGCAGGGAAATGATTGTGTACATTATCTGCATTTGCCTTGCCCTGCTGAAAGAAAGACAGGCTCTTTTAAAACCACAGTTCCTGGACATGGGCATTCGCTCATGCCAACCTGCCATAATTGCCTGCCTCTCGATTGAACATCCCATCTTGACGGGAAGATTAATGAAATTCTTGAAGGTGTTTTAAAGTACTCTGAACAATTTAGCACATCTGGACTAACTCACTTTCAGGTATTTCCCCCCTGACCTCATTTTTCTGCACTAAGTCTCCGTCTGGTTGATCATGCCCCCTATGGTATGGGCTCTGGTTAGCTTCATATGGTATGCCATGCTCTGTAACAGGCTTTTCTGCTTCAATCTGAATGTGTTAATATTGATAAATACGATGTTGATGTACACCAAGATATATATGTACATGTAATAACAAACTTGCATCTCCATTGTTGAAGTCACCCAAGATGACCTCCCCCTCAACCCTGATTCAGAACTACAGGGTCAAGCAGGCCCTGCGACCTAAGCCTGAAGCAACTGATTGAAAGATCACAGGTGGGGGGACATGTAACTCTTAAACAAGTGTGCAAAAAGGAAAACCTAGATAGATCCCACAGACAGGCTGAACCACCACAATGGTCTCCGGACATTGGCCACAATACAACATGTTTTGCTGTAGGGGAGCACGTTCTCAAAAACACCATAAAGTCAGATGCCACACTAAGGGGCCTATTACGATAGCGGATTTCCCGCATCCACCGGGCCGGCATAAGCCACCGCCGGCCCGGAGGATGCGGGAAATCCGCCGCGGAGCCTTGAAAGACCCACCGCCATATTAGGATGGCTGGTGGGTCTTACTATCTGTCCTCCGCTTTTCCAGTAGCCATATTAGGATGTCTGCGGAAAGATGCCTTTACACGGCGGCATTTCCGCCGTGTAAAGGCATACGGTTTTGTGTTTGGGGGCCCGTTGCGGGCCCCCAGGGGTGAAGGGAGGGTGGGGGGTGCACATGGGGGGTACCTATGGTACCCCCCTGCATTTGCCTGCACAAAGCGGCAGGCACCGCGAGGTGCCTGCCGCTTTGTGCATGCAAATGCACAACTTACATTTTTATCATTGCAGCGGGTGCTGCTTCAAGCAGCACCCGCCGCAATGATAAAAATACAGGATGTGACCGCCAGGGTGGCGGTCACATCCTAATTTGCACGGAGGAACCGCCGCTGCCCCTGCGGACTGTCCCTCCTTCTCTATGGTGTCCGTCCGCCATCATAATCGGCCCCTTTGTTAGGAACACAACGCCAATCAAAACACAGCATGGCCATGCACACTACATGCAGTGATCACACGCATCCCATGCCGGACATCTGGAACTCGTACCCACTGGCCCTGCATTGTGTTCACTCATGGTCAAGGCCCATCTGCGCTTCTTATCGAACAACCAGATTCATGGCCCTGTGACTAGGCCCAGATTTCTGTCTTCAAAGGAATGTACAAATCGTTTTATGATGTTTCATGTAATGCATAAATTGACGTCTGAAACCAATGCACTTGGAACATTCTTCAGTCCTAGACTCTATTGCCTGTTCTCCCGGCCGCTGCATTTAATTAAACCAATTGTTCCTGTTTTGCCGTACGACTCTTGTCGTTCATTTTTTCAAGCTAAATTCACATTAGAGCAACAAATGTATGGTGAAAGGTGTCAGTGATATACAGTGCAGCTTCATATAACTGAGGCCCATGAATTGTGCTCATATTTTGCACTGAGAAAAGTCAAGACTGTACTGTACACTCAACATGTATGCTCTTTTTATGCAAGCCACCCTTGCAGGAAACACACACTTTGTTTTGCTCATCTTCATACTAATATCTTAAATGTGCATGTGGTAACCTGTAAGCTCTTTTTATGCAAGTCATCCTTCCAATGTATACAGAATAAGAGAATTGTCTTCTAACGGATTATTTAAATTTGTAATGATAATGGCTAAATATTAATACTATTGAATAAATAGATTAATTTAAACGAACTTGTTATTAAAACCCCTTTAACTCGCACACATTCTCTTTTAGTATCTTTACAAATGCCATGCTCTCTTGGTGAATGCACAAAGGTCCTTACGCCAACAATGAGTTATTTATAGACTACATCCAAAGATTGAAAAATAAACAACCCTGCTCCATCACTCCCCTTTACTGTGTTAGCATTCTACCTGTTAGGCTGGCATGTTGGAAATGAGCAGCACTTAGGGTATATTTTTATAATGTTGTAAAAAATAACTATTTTCTAAAGCAGCATACTCTGATTACATTTTGAGAGTTAATGGAATTATCATTTACTAAAAACTGCATTTTAGTAATTGGTGTGTAACTGCATGTGATGGGAATAGCAGGTCACTGAGTGAGCATCTTTGCAGTGACAGCATGTGTCAGTTTTATTGTACTGTCCACACACAAGTGAATTTAGTTACTGCTTTCAAGTGACTCCTTCCCACCACTTTCTACTAGTCCTTTGCTGCATTCAGTGTCTGTTGTCAGGCTCACATTTGCCTTATTGAATGTGACATTTCTTCGCTTGTTTTCAGTCTTTAAGGCAGTCAAATGCTTGAGATGAAATGTATTATTTAATAATTCAAAAATAGAAAGATTGTATGCATCGATGTCTCCAGGGCAGATGTGTTCGCTCAGTCCACTAGTCATCTATCGCATGGAACACATTTGTTCTGCCTTAGTTTCACCATTCAAATGTTGTGCTAAAAATGAAAGAAAGAAATAAAATAAATATTTATTCCCACAAGTTACTCATCTGATGTGAATGAGGCGATTGCCTTCCTCATTTAAAATTCAGAGTAAAGATAGCACAGCCCTAATGAAAAGTCAGCTCTGTGAGGGGAGATTTATTGTGAAGAGCAATTCAGAGACCTGAATGCCAGTTTTTAGCTCGAGCCTGTAGCGGCAGCGCACATGTGTTGCTCGCTTTGCCAGGCATGTAGTAATGGAGTATGGAGTGGAAGCTCCGTGTAAGCTCTGCCCACTTTCCAGCCATGTTTTTAATTGTCTCGTGTCATTGTCTTTCGTAAATGCTGCTGTCTGATTGATTATGAGACTTGTTAGTCCCTCCTTATTATGGTTATGTCATCATTTGTACCCTCCCATGGCTACTGGCCCCTTTACTTCGAGTGTTACACAGTACCGTACGTGTTATTTAGACTGTGAGCACCACTTTGTCTGTGCCTAATCGCCCCCTTCTGCCCCCTCCCCGCCCGCACTCCAATTGTCCGTGTTTCCCCCACTTCCCGTTGTCCGTGATGCAATGCAATAGGTCTTGCATGAATGCGAGTACTAATGCATTGCAAATACTCTTTTATTGCCCCAAATGCTGGTGAGTACGGGAGCTATTATTTTGAATTATGGTGACAAATGGGGTTATGGTGTGACAAATACATAACCACCATAACAGAACAACCTCCCCGCCCCCTTTGAGGTAGGCAATACTGTAATACTGACGTGACTAAAATGTAGAAGTATTGCCAAAGCTTGGACGTTTCTGTATTTTATTTATTATGACATATAATCTCTGTTTCATGTACTAAAAAAAGAAAGGAACTGGTCCCCTGTTGTGTGGTTTACAGCTTTTGCAAGAGTTTGGCACTCTATGGACGGTTGGGATTTTTAAAATCAAATGCTTAGCCATAGTCTTATAAATTAGTGAACGTTACGTTATTTATGCATCAACGCTGCTGCCCGTCTCTCAAATGGCCGCCACCTATTTGCCCATGTGCAGTAGGAATGCCTGACCTGTCATGAGGAAATGGTGGCAACATTATTGAATATGAAGCTCCCTTGCCGCAGTTCATCTTCCGTCGCTTGCGTATGCATCATAGCACAGAAAGATGGCAGCGGTGGCGGGTGCAGCTGATGCTGCTGCGAGTGTGGCTGCCAACGGTGAGATGGAGGTGGACGCCACCGGTACTTGACCGGACCTGTCGGTAGTTAAATGCTAGATTGTCGTAGTCGTATCTTTGAGTAATAAGTGAGATCCACAGAGAGTTTGCTTTAGCTCGGTGTTACAGACCGAAGGCAGTATAACTATCTTACAAAAAGATTACATAAACAAGCCACGCCCGCAGGAGATTGCTTTTACGAAGGCATAACTGAGTGCAGAAATTACTCATCTTGTTTTATCAAAGACTTGTTCACTTTCCACTGTCATACTGGTTTTATGTGGGGTTAGAAAATGGGAAGTGAGGGTCTCTGAAAAGGGCAAGGCATAGAAAACATAACTAGAAATCCTTTTCAAGACGTATAGCCTAGACAATTATGGTTTAAAACATGTAAACTAAATTGTTGTGCTCACTTATCTATTACCATACCGGTATTTTGCTGTGAGCTTGCATCAAAGTAACTGACATGCACATAAAACAAGCCAAACCTATTGTGTTTCCCAATGCTGGTTACCAGTATCGGATAAATCTGTAACAGTAACAGCAAAGGTTTGGTCACAGTAATTAGAATTTAAAAGTTTTTCAATGTAAAAAATGTGAGTTAAGCATTTTTCGGTCTGTGGAAGTGGTCATAGTCTTCAGAGTGCCTCAAAAACTCCTGTTATTTGGTTTACACTACTTTCCTTTGTAGTCACTCTAAGACAAATGTACTGTTTTGTCCCCACACCCGACTGGGACCCTTCATCTGCATATGTCACTCCTTATCTCTTTCCTCTTCGACGCCCTCTTTTAACACTCCACTGCATGTACTTCCTTGCATCTCCTTCACTTCCTCCACCCCTACACACACAGTACACCCAATTATTTGTAATCATTGCTTTTACTTTTACACTGTCCTTATTTTGACAGTTTTGTACCTCCTTAATATTCTTTTACATAGATTCGCAATTGTCACAATGACCATTACTCTGTGCGATCTGAAGAGAGACGAAGGTTTGGTTGAGCGCATATTCTGAACACCTATATAACCCATTGACCTTCACTGCCTTCAGCCTCAACTGTGCCCTAGACATTTCACACCCTGAACTCACTCAGACAACGAGAGGATAGTCAGTTCACATTAAGGACTATCCATGATTTAAAAAAACAAGCATTAAAAATGCAATAGGTCTCGCCTTTCTTTCAGTAAAAGCCATTTGCTTTGCTATACAATATCATTAGCAAAGCAAATGGCTTTAACTTAATCAAAGGCGAGATCTATTGCATTTTCAATGCTTGTTTAATGGGCTCCTGTCTTCCACTATGAACATAGCGTGAATGCGGACAATCTTTTTGCAGGAAGATGGCACGGAAATTGTGGTCCTAAGCAGAGACAATTTGTGGCTAGCAAGTCAGACGGCGACCCCCACTGAAAAACACTGATCATGTCATCCTTCTGAGGTTGAGAAGCACCGAGTTGCCTAGATGAAATAAAGAAAGATCTCTACCAGCAACTGGGTCCGGGATTCTGATGAATCTAGTTTCTATTGCAGCTACAGAGAACATACCAGTTGCGTTTTGAAACTGGTTTCAGTGCTGTAGTTTTAGACTGCGATTCTTTTTAGCCACTGGGTGAACGGCTGACTGCAGCAATTGGGGAGGGGGAAGCAACGAGAGGGGATAGGGGACAGAGAAGTACAAGCCCCAGAGCACACTGAAATGCTTACGAGGTTGAGAGGCTCAGTAACAGGCCTGTGGGACACTTTTCAAGCAACTCATCAAAGTGGGCCATTATTAACGATCTAGCGCGCGCAAACTGAAAGCACTAGTGTAGCGGACACAAAAGTGTGGACACAAAACCGTGCCATTATTTGTGAACATAGCGCACCGGGTCAAACTGTGTGGGAGGAGCAATGAAAAAATGTTTTGGGGAGGTGCCGGAGTAGGTTTGCAACCTTTTCTTCATGGAAGAAAAAAAAACAATGGCGGGGGAGGATGGGTGAAGCAGCAATGAGGGAGGGCGCAGGAATGTAAACAGCATCATGAAAGTGAAACATAGTGGGGGCAGCCATTGCGGTATTGGACTACAATGAACTGTGGAACATGGGTGCAGAGCTCTGCACGTTGAAGGCGCATAAAGCATTGCGATTACCATTATGCAGGCCACTTACAAAACGTTTGTCCGCTGCCATGTTAGAGAACGCTGGTAATGTAAATGAATGTGTACAGGGGTGGGGGCAATTTAAAGAAGTAAACAAGTGGCACGGGTTACTCTTTCCCTCGTTATTCCCACTGATGCCCGCAGGCCAGCAATGGGTGCCGACATGAGCATGAAAGGTAGAAACGGGATGATGGTGGTGGGGGGAGGGCATCGCGAGCGGAGGCAAAAAAAGTGCAGCCGCTTGTTATTGTAACACTACACGAATGGAAAAAAAGGGCTTAGCTAATAATTTATTTATTTATTTAAGGCATTTATTAAGCGCGACTGTCACCATTGCAGGCATCCTGGCGCTGACTGGATCCATTGGGGGCAGGAAAGTGAAAACGGCAGGGGCGGGAGTTGTCAGACAGTTGTCTTGGGGAAGAGCCAAGTTTTAATCCTTCTCCTAAAGGGGAGAAGTTCAGAGATGTGTCTAATTTCGGCTGGGAGCGTATTCCAAAGCTTGGCAGCTGCCACCTCGAAGGATCTGCCTCCGGATCTGACCTTCTTGAATCTGGGGACCACTACTAGCTTGGCTTCAGAGGAGCGGAGCTGCCTGGCTGGAGTGTACCAAGCAAATTTGGATTGGAGGGAGGCAGGACCAATTCCATGAAGCGCCCTAAACGCTATACATAGGGCTTTGAATTGTACTCTCTGCCTCACCGGTAACCAATGGAGTTTGCTTAGTGAGGACGATCTGTTTGCTCTTCTAGGGAGCCCTAAGGCCAGTTTAGCGGCTGCTGATTGGACTCTTTGGAGCCTATCCAGCAGAAACCCAGGGGATCCTAACAAAAGGGCATTGCAATAGTCAAGTTGACTAAGGATGGTACATCTTACCACCTGGGCACGTGCATGAGTGGGAAGGAGAGGCAGTACCTTCCTTAGGGAGCGGAGGATGGCAAAGCAACAAGCAGTTGTCTTTTGGATGTGCGTCTCCATACTGAGTCTCTGGTTCAGCATAACCCCAAGGTTACGAATTGTTTCCGCCGGCTGAAGTATGTTCCCAATTTCAGGGGGCCAGAAATTATCTGGAAATGGCCGAGGAATCTTAGTGCCAGCGCTAAAAAGTACCTCAGTTTTTCCTGCGTTAAACTGGAGGGAGTTGTCCTTTAGCCAACGGGAGGTGTCACGCAGAGAATTGTGGAAGACCTCAGCTGAAGTGGAGTCTTCTCCCTCCAGGGAGAGGATCATTTGCATGTCGTCGGCGTAGTTGACAATTTTAATATTAAAACTTTTAATTAACGTGATCAGCGGTCTGAGGTACAGGTTAAAAAGAATTGGGCTAATTGCAGAGCCCTGGGGGACCCCATGCGAGATCAAAGTGAAAGCCGACTGAAAGGGGGGAATATACACCGCCTGCTGCCTGTCCTGCAGAAATGATTGGAACCATTGTACATTGTACATATAATTAAAAGAGTCTGTGTACTACCGCCAGTTAAAGATCCAGTCCAGGTGGGCGGGGCCAAAAGTGGACAGGGCGGCAACAAGGAGGGACTAAAAAGCCTCCTTAACAATAGAATGCCAGCGTTTAGCCTAAGCTATGATGCATGTCAGTGGGAAGAGGGGGCGTGGCTTCAAGTCCCCTTCCGAATCCGTATTGATTACAAGAAGCCCTCGCATGGAGAGATCAGCGCATGTGCGCTGCTAACGCCAGGCAATGCCTAAAAATGAAACTCAGCATCCAGGAAATAACAAACATTGTTAGGGAATGACAGATTAAGTAAAACATGTAAGGACCTGCATAAAGAGCCTGAAAGGGACCCGTTTCAATATAAGTTTTTAATTTCTGCCTTGTCTGAGACACGGAGGGCACATGACCAACTTAAAGTCTTGATGATATATAAGCCTCTAGTGGCAAATCCAATGTTTCCAGATAGTGCTACCCTTAAAAGGATTGAATATTTAGGCTGATGGTGTTCACTTTTCGAAGGACTGTGTCTGTTTACTAACAGGGCCTTCTTGTGTAATTGCGCTTCCCGAAATGTAATAACCGTTGAAAAGTTAACATTATTTTGTGACACATTTGGAAGCGCACGCAACAAAATTCATTTTATTTATTTGTCAGTGTACTTAGCTCTGCGTGGCTGTATTCCGGAGTTTACTAACCCTCAACCTACCCCTCCCCTGCCCCATGTCAGCGCCCTGCAGCACTCCCACCACAAGCCGCTACTGCATTATTCCCAATAGTAAGACTGTTAAGGCTGCAGTTTGCTTTTGTTTTCCACTTCTACAGTCTCAGCTTGCTGATGTGTGGCTTTTCCATGTATTTTAAGGGGCTTATTTCATGACAAACTAAAAGTGCATTAATAAAGACACATTACTAAATTAAAAGAAAATCACCTTATTGCAACTTGAGTATCTAAAATGGACCCAGATATATTGCTAAACTTAAGAGTAATGTCATCCCTCACTATCTCGGAAAGAGGAGAGGGTGTGGTGTTACAGACAGGATTGCCAACTTTGAAACTGGGTAATGAGGTTGGAGTCCCATCAGTGTACTTAACTTCTTGTGATGCTGGGCAAATCCCTAAATCATTCAGTGCTTCAATGTTGGGAAAAGCAAATCTGTCCCTGTGAAATGCCAACCACATAATTTAAAGCGCTCCACTTCCGGAACTCTGGCATAATCCTAATTGCAAAGCGCACTTCAGGGTTTACAGATTTTTTGTTTTTTTGTTTATCACTTCCTGTATTCTGCATTCAGTCAGTCTGTTTTTCATTTATTTTTTTCACAATTCCAACGGGCACGCAAGTCATTGCCACTAAACATATATCACCTGCATTTCTTTTTCAAAGACATGTTATGTTCCTTCAGCGTACGATGTTTCAGTCGCAATTCCTGCATTTTATCGGTAAATCTGGTTCGCTTTGCTACACGTCTGTTACCTAGTTAATACACTGGCACTTACATTACTACTTTTCTTGTTTTGCAGTTACATACATCCACAACACACAATGCCATTTCACATAATTGCACTCTATAATACACAATCCCACTCCACATAATTCCAGTACTCTCAATACCACATAGTTACTATCTACATATTTCTACTGCACACCATGCCACATAATTTCACTACACAAATCTGCTCCACACAACACACAATTAAAAAACTAACAATTCCAATCCAACCGAGATAATTCCACTCCACTCCTCATACATCCACTCCAATCCAAAACACATATGTAAAAGACATTGTCATTTACAGCCCCAATACCTCGAACTCTCACAAATGCGAGACCAATTTGCAGGCCAAATGCTTGTTACTTAATGCCTGTGGGGGCACACATTGTGACGAAACCTGAGATGGCTGGCAATGGGCAGACAGAATTTATAGATGGAAGCCAGCCCTGTGCCGGGAGAGAAAGGCCCACCTGTGGCAGTGGGCGGCAGTACTAGTCACTTGACGAAGCTTAGGGGCAGACCAGAGCTACCATAATTGCAGGTTTTTAGGTCTCGACCTGCGTAGGCTGCGCATGCGCAGTCTCGCTGGTTAGATTTTATGAATTTAGGTGAGCTTCAGTATCAGGCTTTAAGCCCCACCCCTCTTTTCCATTGGCCGGTGTAGCTGTTTAGGCTAAACGGTGGCTGGTCATTGGGAAAGAGCTTGCAGTGACGTACTGTTTTCTCTTTTAAAGTCGTCCCACTTGGACGGACTTCCCTGACTTACTGCTGGCGTAAAAGGTTTCTTATCTTCTTTATGGGTCCAAACAGATGACCCCATAAAGAAGATAATAAATCTTTTCCGCCAGCAGGAAGCCCGGCCGAGCCGGTCCAAGTGGGACGGCTCTAAAAGAGAAATGTGTACGTCGTCGTTTTTTTCCTATTTCTTTCATTTTAGTATAATCGCGGCACCCGCTCTGTATTTTTAAAATGTTATAAGTAAAGCGCGGATGCCGCGATTATACCAAAATAAAAGAAATAGAAAAAACATCTATTTCTTTCATTTTAGTATAATCGCGGCACCCGCTCTTTACTTGTAACATTTCCACAGAGGCAGAACTGTGGCCTAACAACGTCTGCCTGCGGTCAACGTGAGGCAGCGGGAAATGACATCACACGCAGTCTTCGATCCAAGGTGTAAACCAGCAGCAGTGTATTAATGAAACCAGGAGCCAAGCCTAATTCACGCCCCAAAAATACACAAAGTCACAAAATAGAAATACTATCTTGCAGTCGGACTGGACGTATAAGATGTAAAGCAGCAATTCCTCCAGATTTAATAAAGGTTATATTGGGGCAAACGCTAACACAGACCCAATAAACAGACCCACGTTGTGAGTGTGGCTCCGGTTCTACAAATGCACCGCTGTGCATTGCTGTCAAAATTAATCGCGTTACACCAAGTAAACATCCATAGCTGTCAGTTGTGCGGCGTGAGCAGTGGCACCGCGGCCTAGAGTGGTAAAGCATCTCTACTGTAATTATGGATGTTTTGGAAATTGCATTTTCCATGCTTGCATCAGGGACCCCGACACTCTCACCAGTGCACCACCTATTAATATACTGCCGCCGTGCTTGGGGTTTAATGGCGTGGGGATGATGCCTTAACTTCAATGCACACGGATACAACCCACAGGTCGTCGGCTGTCCATACAGTGCACAGCGTTGTGCTGCAGTCACGAGCTGGCTGATAACTGGTCCTGTCCAGTTGGCGTGTGCGCGCTCATCTACGGCGCTGCCCTGTCCTCGTGAGGGCGGCACATGACACCGGGTCATCTTCGACTCGCAGTGTGACCCGAAGGCAGGCGCCCCGGTCCTTTCCACGCTTTCCTAGAATTAAAGCCCGCCGCAGTCCGAAGCCCCGTTTTGTTTACGGAACATGGAAAGCTTTGTACGCGAAGATCTTTCTTTGCTTACTATTACTGTCCTCATTTGATCACTTTATGCGGCCATTCAGCACATGCCGACAAATGGCTTTTATTTTACCTAAATGGCATGCTCTGTGTGCTTTTGCTGCTCTTGCTTGTTTCCCAGCCGATCTGGCACCTTTCAAAAACGTTGGTAAGTAAATTAAAATGTTTTGTTTTTTACTTTTAACAACTGCGGGGTGAAGGGGGAGACAAAACAAAAACATCACGCCACAGGAGCTTGCGAGGGAGAGTGATTGAGAATGGGGGAGCCTGCCAATACTTCTGTACGGGCTGGGGTATCTATCTGGGAAGTGCTCTGACGCTCAGCACCTGCTTGCTGGAGAGGCCATGGGAGGGTTATCAGTGGTCTCACCCTTCCTCGCAGATGTGCCATGTCCATTTAATCATAAAGTACCAAATCAGCAAGTCTTGGAAGGGACAGGTGTGTATTCCAGGCTGGTCTCAGAACTGTAGGATCCTCACCAAGACATCTTAAAAGAAGAGGACTCAATTGAATCTGGCTGCTCAGCATAAGATAATGTATGCACCCAGTTTATCTTATGATCAATTTTGTTTTATAGGTTTTAGTCCCTTGTCTCCATCCTGTTTGGTATCACATCGCAAGAATGGTTGGGTTTATCCAGACATGCATTAGTGTAGTTTCATTGTGTGCTTTTTTTTTTTAAATCTTAAGAAGCATTTATTTTCTAGTCAGTACTTTTTCTGGACTCTATTTCATAATTGAGTTGCTGGTTTGTACTGATTTTAGGTTCCCCCAGCCTACTTCCTGCTGATCTTCACATTGTGTTCAATCGCAAATACGAAAGGTGAAACAAAGAAGGTTGGGAATCGTTGTTTTTTTACCGCATTGGTGGCTTAGCTCTGGCGCTAGCTTGTTAAGGAGCACAATCTAAGTTTTTCAAGACTAATAATGCAAAGTTTTATTCCAGATTAACTGCATTTCTGAACTATTAAGCCCACTTTGAAGAAGAGACTCATAGAATTGTTGCCACTTTTGTAATTACAATAAATTATTGCAAAGATAACAGGCAGTTTGATGTTAAATGGAGAACAATTCTAGTTTGTAGTTCTAAAGAAGTCATGTAAGATATGCCCCTTATACAGTGAGCTAGAGCTGGGCTAGTTAGTCGGTCAACTAAATAGTCAAATCTGCACCATTAACAAATAAAATAATCTCATAATAATAATAATAATAATAAATATTTTTTTTTTAAATCAACACTGATGTTTAGCATATGTTGTTCTCTCATACTTATCCATTGTAAATATCCTAAAAACCTGAAGGCTTTTTTTACTATTCTATGGGCCAGTAATACGTATTTTGAGTGAATATTAAAGTGAGCGACACATACATTTGGCCATAACCGCACTAAAGATCAGGTGCCATATTGGCTTCCACTTTAATTTGGAATTTGGAAAGATAAGTTAGTTAAAATGAGTGACATGTGTCCGTAAAATCTGTGAAGGCACACTGAAGTGTAACTGATGTATAGAATAATAGGAGTTTCCCCCTTGCATCAGGTTATTAGACCGAAAAACAAGAAACACTTGGCACATTTACAGAATTTCTCATGCGCAGACCAACTAAAGAGCATTGGGAGAAATCCCCCATGTTGCTCTTTGCAGACGATACCCTCCTGATTTCAAAAAGTCCAATGGGACTCCAAAAACTACTGTGTCAGTTTAGCCAATTTTGTGATTCCAGGGGCCTATGTATTAATACATCTAAAACCAAGCTCATGGCACTGGCTACATCTAAACGATTCAGGAACACCATCAAGTTGAATGACTCCCCATTAGAATTAGTCGATGCTTTCGACTATCTGGGTGTATGGGTCAACAACTCGATGAGGTGGAGTTCCCACCTGTCAAAAATGCTGCCTAACCACAAACTAGTCTTGGGGGCAATTGCAAGACACCAGCGACTTTCACATAGCAAGCCAGTAGCCCCTGCCATCAAGGTCTATGAGGGAAAAGCCCTGCCTTTGTCCCTTAATGGGGCGGAACTTTGGGGATTGAAAAACACCGTGGACCTAGTGAGATCAGAAAACAAGTTCTTTAGGGATCTGGTCTCACTTCTTCCATCGACCCCATTAGTTCCGCTCTGCCATGATTTTGGGAAAACACCCAATTAATGAAATAGCTAGGCTGCGCCCCCTTTTATTTTGGGTGCGCCTGAGAAGGACCCCTGAATTGTCAATCTATGCTTCTGCCCTGAGCGAATTAGTACGTCTAGACACGGCTCACAAGATCACTTGGATAGTCAAATTGAAGGAGTTGGTGGGGGACATTGGACTGGCGGAGGCATGGGAAAGCCGCCAAAACAGGCAGTAAAGAAAGCTTAATGGGAGTGGGTCATAACAGAAACCACTACAAAATCCAAGCGGGGCACTTTGACGGAGCAATTCCTAGACCTCAAGCCCACCGCTAAACTGGAGCCCTTTCCCGATTTCATGGAATCCCCGAGAGATAGGGCACTGTACCTAAAGTTGAGGCATGGAACACTCCCACTCAATGACTTTACGGTAGGGTGGAATACTTGTGATGCAAAAGGTAGTAAGTGCCCCTCCTGTGCTTCTCCCACAGAATCTATTCCACACTTTCTTTTTGCCTGTCCGGCGTACAAACTCCCGAGAAGAAAATGGCTCAAAACCCTAATGTACCAACCTGGGAGCAAGGAACTATAGGGAGGTGCTGCGCATTTTAAAATCCGATACATCCTCCCCTAGTACAATCTGTGGGACAGCTAAATGTCTGGGCTGCACCTGGTTAACGAGAAGTAAGCTATTGAAGGCTAATGCCGTTAAAAACCAGGATCAATAGTAAGGTCTCACCCTTGATATGTGGATTCTATGTTATATGAATTGTTTTTAACCTGTATAGATTTTATGCTATTTTGACATTTTGTATAACTTGTTTTTATCATTACAATTGTGTTTTATCGAGCTATTGTATGACATTGAGACACCGTTCCTTTTTATCACTGGATTGTCTTATTTGATGGACATGGTCTGTTTATACTTTTATGATATTTTTATATCGAATAAAGTCATACAATAACAGCATTGGACCACTTTGCATCTTACACACCTTTAAGGCCAGCATGAAAGACCATTAATTTTGTAATAACCAAGTCCACAACCAAATGAGAAATTATACAATTAAGAATTAGCCCAGGCCAGGGTCTTTTCCCTCGAGCCTTGCTGAGCAATGACAAGTTGAGACCTTTGCCAATCTAGTTAATTAATAAATAAAACACAGTTCCTCTTAGAGAAGTTAAAACATGCTGATACCTGAAGAATTTGTGGCTTGTCCCAGGCCAACAGTATCCCATGGTAAGTATGTCTGCCTTTCCCATATTTACATTTGGACAAGAAATTAACCCAAGTTTGCAAGTAAAAACCTACATTTTGAGCTCTCCTAGACAAGTTGTGCAGAAGAAATAGATACGACTATAGAAGATGTCACTTTAAAATCATTTGTGGCAGACAAGTCCTTCTCCAGGAGAAAAATGATTGCTCCTTTTTCCCGATGTTGGATTCCGAATCTTTCATACAACTAACAGAGTAACCAAATCTCTCTTGCCGCTCTCTCCTCTTACCTAAAATAGTTCAACACCCGCTCTTTTACTCACATTTCGAAGTAAAACACACCATGGGTTGACAGGAACTGTGAAAAAATCTTGCGAACAATTTGTGCAAGCATCCTCACTTAAACTAACCACTTGAAGGGAGCCACGATGAGTTAGGAGAAGGAAGGGATGGACAAACATATCAAGTCTGTGCTACAACCAGTCACTGCTTCACATGACGTTATATTTTTTTATCCAGAAAAAAGTCTGCCTGGCACCGCATTGACTTTATGCACTTGCTTCTTTAATGAATACTCCAGCCTTTATCTGGAATAATGGGAAAGCATTTTGGTCACCCTCTCCAAATGAGAAAACAAGGAAATAAGGTGCTCACACATTCAAACCAACCTAATCTATCCGCTCCATTCCCAGCTACGAAACCAATTAAAACAAGCATTTGCAATGCAATAGGTCTCGCCTTTGTGAGAGTTTGAGCTATTGTCATTGTAAATGACAATGCCTGACATTTATGTGTTTTGAAAACCTGTAAGTGGTCGGTAAACACGCACTTTGTGTTTATGCACAACTTGCAGGTTTTCAAAACACATAAATAAAAGGCATTGTCATTTACAATGCCAATAGCTCAAACTCTTTCAAAGGCGAGACCTATTGCATTGCAAATGCTTGTTTGTACGGAGGCATCACACTCCCTGTGGGTAGCATGCCAAATCAATGTCTCATTTTCGTTGCTGCATTGGATTCTTTACGTCACAAATAATTTGCCATGCTAGTGTTAACTGAACTATCTTCATCAATAGTACAAAGTCATTAATAGCGCGCCTGCCATTGTGGTATGAGCAGTGTGGACTGCAGTTCATGGTTACAATTGCTGAGTGCCGGCCTCTAAGTGTAGCAAGCTCACTCACATATAAGTGGCCTATTAAGGACCTCTGCCTCTACCTGACACCTCTGACTAGGGCCAGGTAAAGAGATTCTAAGTCCAAGCTCTTTTTCACATGCTTGTTTGATCCATTTTAAACCTTTGTCTCCCCCACTCAAAGAATCATGGACAACGTGTAATTTTAATTTAAGGCTGCCATTTAAAAGATATGCCTTTCGGCCTGGGTTAGGGGCTGTAATCCAATGTTATTAACAAGAAACACTGGTCCAAGAACAAAGTCACTTCTCGGCATTGGGCACTGCTGTATGCAATTAAGCTGCTCCACCCCTAGGTTGGTATTTAAGCTTTAAGATCCCCTCCTGTAATACCAAATCTCTGGCTATCAAGGCACAAGATGAGGGTCATGGACAACTTATGTAGCTCCATTTTACCTATACCAGACTTCTTATACCTGGACGTGCCTGCACATATTCCAATTACATTACCTCTACTGTTCCTAATGATAAATAAAAAAAGCACAGAAAAGGCCAGTCCCATTGACTATTGGTATTGACTTCTGCTGGCTCTGCCTCAACCCAACAGGCCTCTGGCATGGCCTGTCCAGTCAGAAAATTCATCACATATCTGTGCATGATAATCCCCTCTGCCTATCCTTGCAATCCTTTTAGAAATGTCAGTAAATATATTGCTTTTTGGTTCATTTGTTAAAGAAATGGTGCTGGAAAATGAACCATTTTACCCCACTTAAAATAATAACTCTCGGGTTAACCCCTTTGCCCCCACCTTCTCAAACTCCCCTTTCTGCCCCAGTACTCGCTATGCTTCCTCGCTCACGCAAATTCGTGGTTTGGTCTTATGCCCCATCGATTTCAAACTTCATCCGCCGCCACTGGAACTGACAGATGTTGTGCTCCTGAATAATACAATGATGTCCACTGAAGAATCACTGATGGTCATTGAGGAGAGCCCACTGATGGTCAGTGAAGAGAGTGGTAGCTCTGGCACCTTGATAGTGGAACTAGGCTCCCGCAAACAAGGTGAGCTGGTGACTCACGTGGTGGAAAAACTGAGACTTCTGTGTTGAAGAGATTGAAAATTGAAGTCTTTCCAGATTTGAACGACACCACTCTACAAACTATAAAAGTAAAGAAGAAAGCCTGGGACTTGCTTCCCGGTGTGTTTATAGGTGAGTGTTGAAGGAATAATGTGCCTGTTCTCCAAACAAGCAATGATGAATGTCCTTTGGAGCCCTAGAAGAAAGGTTGTAGACATGGGAAAGAAGGTATGGTAAGTTGAACATGCTTTCTGGGGTGAGTTGCTATTCAGCTAGTTTTGAATGAAACAAGAATTAGGTGCCGCAGTAGGCGAGTGGTACAAACTGGGGTCAAGTCAAGTCAAGTCAAGAGATTTATATAGCGCGCTACATACCCATAGGGTCTCAAGGCGCTTGAGGAAGGGTGGGGAATTACTTGTCAAATATCCAAGTTTTAAGTTGCTTTCTGAATGCTAGGTGGTTCTGAGTAAGGCGAAGGTGAGTGGGAAGTGAGTTCCAGGTTTTAGCTGCAAGGTAGGGGAAGGATCTACCTCCCATGGTGGTTTTGTTGATGCGAGGTACAGTGGCAAGGGCTTGGTTGGAGGATCGAAGCTGACGGGAGGGGGTGTAGAAGGACAATCGTGTGTTGAGGCATTCGGGTCCAAGTTCGTAAAGTGCTTTGTGTGCGTGGGTTAGGAGGCGGAAAGTAATCCTCTTATTTACGGGGAGCCAGTGGAGGTTTTTCAGGTGACCAGAGATGTGTTCTTTGCGCGGGATGTCTAGTATGAGCCTGGCTGAAGCGTTCTGGATGCGTTGGAGTTTTTTCTGGAGTTTGGCGGTGGTACCGGCGTATAGGGTGTTTCCGTAGTCCAGGCGGCTCGTGACCAGTGCGTGGGTGATCGTTTTTCTAGTTTCGGTGGGGATCCAGCAAAATGTTTTTTTAAGCATGCGAAGAATGTTGAAGCAGGATGATGAAACGGCGTTGATTTGTCTGGTCATCGAGAGTGAGGAGTCCAGGATGACGCCCAGGTTTCGTGCGTGGTCCGTCGGGATGGGTGCTTTTCCAAGGGCCTCTGGCCACCAAGAGTCATCCCAGGCAGCGGGGGAGGTGCCTAAGATGAGGACTTCTGTTTTGTCTGAGTTCAGTTTCAGACGGCTGTGTTTCATCCACTCGGCTACTTCTTTCATTCCTTCGTGTAAGTTGGTTTTGGCGGTGTTAGGGTCTTTGGTGAGTGAGAGGATCAGTTGAGTGTCGTCAGCGTAGGAGATGATGTTGAGATTGTGTTGGCGAGCGATGGCCGCAAGAGGGCTCATGTAAACGTTGAAGAGGGTGGGGCTGAGTGACGATCCTTGTGGCACGCCGCAGATGACTTCGGAAGCCTCTGACTTGAATGGTGGGAGGCGGACTCTCTGGGTTCTTCCGGTGAGGAACGAGGTGATCCATTCCAATGCTTTTCCTTGGATTCCGACGTTGCTGAGGCGCTGTAGAAGGGTGCTATGACAGACTGTGTCGAAGGCAGCGGAGAGGTCGAGGAGGATGAGGGCGACTGTGTCTCCATTGTCCAGTAGAGTTCGAATGTCGTCTGTTGCTGCGATAAGTGCGGTCTCAGTGCTGTGTTTGGCTCGGAAGCCGGCTTGTGAGGAGTCGAGGGATTTGTTGGTTTCGAGGAAGGTGGCGAGCTGGATGTTGACAGCTTTCTCGATGACTTTGGCCGGGAATGGAAGAAGCGAGATGGGGCGGTAGTTTTTGAGTTCGGTGGGGTCAGCTGTGGGGTTTTTCAGAAGGGCGCTGAGTTCAGCGTGTTTCCAGCTTTCCGGGAAGGTGGCGGAGTTGAGGGAGCAGTTGATGACATCTCGGAGGTGTGGTGCTATGATGGAGTCTGCTTTGTTGAAGATGTGGTGAGGGCATGGGTCAGTTGGGGATCCTGAGTGGATGGAGTTCATCAGGCGGATGGTGTCCTCAGTGGATATTGGGTTCCAGTCGTTAAGGATGTTCAAGGGGGGTGAAGGTCCTGCAGCAGGTAGGGTGGGTTGGTCTCCGGGTTGGTTGTCGAAGCTGTTGTGGATGTCTGCTATTTTGTTGTGGAAGAAGGAAGCTAGGGAGTCGCAGAGGGCTTGGGAGGGGGTGATGTCGTTGGAGTTGGCTGATGGGTTGGTAAATTCTTTGACGATGTTGAATAATTCCTTGCTGTTGTGGGCGTTGTTATCTAGTCGGTCTTTGAATGCGGTTTTCTTGGCAGACCGGATTAGTTGGTGGTGTATGCGGGTGGCGTTTTTGAAGGCGTCCCTGGTGCTGGTGTTTGGGTCTTTTTTCCAGGCCTTCTCGAGGGAGCGACAGAGTTTCTTCGATTTCTTAAGATCATCGTTGAACCAGGAGGCGTTTTTGCAGCCTAGTTTGATTTGACGTTTTTCCAACGGTGCTAGGATGTCGGCGCTGTTGGATAGCCATTGGGTGAGGTTAATGGCTGCTTGGTCGGGGTTTGAGGAGTGGGCGGGGGGGTTAAGAAGAAGCGATGAGGAGATCTGGTCGATGGTGATTTTGTTCCAGTTTCTTCGTAGGGTGGGTTGAGGGTGGTTGTGGATTGTGGTCTTGTTGTAGATAAAGTGAACGCAGCTGTGGTCCGTCCAATGAAGAGCTGTGGTGTGACTGAATGAAACATGTTTGCTGGAGGTGAAGATGGGGTCGAGTGTGTGACCTGCAATGTGGGTGGGGGTAGTGACAAGTTGTTTGAGTCCGAGGTTGGCGAGATTGTCCAGAAGGGTGGTGGCGCTGCTGTCATTGCTCTTTTCCAGGTGAAAATTGAGGTCTCCCAATAGAATGTAGTCCTCGGAGGGGAGGGCGTGTGGGGTGATAAATTCAGTGATGTCGTCACTGAATTGTGCACGGGGTCCTGGAGGCCGGTAGAGGAGGGTGCCCCTGAGTGTGGTCTTAGGGTCAGTGTGGATCTGGAAGTGGAGGTGTTCGGCGCTGGCAAGGTTGGCGTCTGAGCTGGTTGAGATGCGGATGGAGTTCTTATGGACGATTGCGATGCCTCCTCCTGTTTGCTTGATGCGGTCCTTACGGATGATCTTGTATCCTTCCGGGATGGCAATGGTGATGTCTGGGGCTGAAGAGGCATTCATCCAAGTTTCTGTTAGGAAGGCGACGTCCGGTGAGATGATGTCTAGTAAATTCCAGAGGTCGATGGTGTGTCTGTGGACCGAGCGGGTGTTGAGCAGGATGCATTTTAGGTGGTTGGTGTCAGGTCTCTGTTTGGTGTTGGTGGAAGAGGAGTTGGTTTTGGTGCCGTCGAACTTGCAGGAGTTGCAAGAGAAGGGTCCATGGGTGTGTCCAGGAGCGGCTTGGACGCAGTTGGGGGAACGGCCGGGGTTAAGGGCTAGGAGGGTGGTGGCATCGTAAGTGATGCGAGTGGGCTGGGCATTACGGGAACCAGGGGGTCTGGCGCTGGGCGCGGTCCAGGCGCGGACGGGCGTAGACGGGCTTACCTTTGGCGCACCTTCGGCACGGCCGTAGCGCGTGGACGCTGCGCGTGTGGACATCCGACATAAATGGAGAGTGGGGGGGCGGAGCGAGGGAGGGGCGGCTGGGAGGCAGGAGGCGGGCTGGATGTGCTGCTTCAGGCACAACAAACAAAATGGTGGGGCAAAATGAAACTGAGCCTGGGCGAGGTTGGGGCACAGGGAGGAGGGACGCTGAGGGCAATGGCACCGGCACAAACACAAAATAATACTTCAATTCCCAAGCAAACACCAATACAATCTGCGCGCTAGCTGCAAATGCAAAACCAGAAGATTACAGATGACACGAAGTGCACGCTAGCAGAATGTTATTTAAATACCCAAAAGTGCACGTTTTCAAGGCGCCAGCAGTGGCAAGCAAAACAAAGCGGCAAAAGCAGGCAGGCGTATAGCGCTACGATACCGATTTTCAGCTCAGCAAAGCGCTATGGCAGTCAGGTAGGGGCAATTGGAGTGACCGCTTCCTGCGGAGTAGGAGAGGTCACAGGGGATCAGCAGGCAAGCGAGCCTTCTCAGTCCGTGGGAGGGAGGGGCGGCTGGGAGGCGGGAGGCGGGCTGGATGTGCTGCTTCAGGCACAACAAACAAAATGGTGGGGCAAAACGAAACTGAGCCTGGGCGAGGTTGGGGCACAGGGAGGAGGGACGCTGAGGGCAATGGCACCGGCACAAACACAAAATAATACTTCAATTCCCAAGCAAACACCAATACAATCTGCGCGCTAGCTGCAAATGCAGAACCAGAAGATTACAGATGACACGAAGTGCACGCTAGCAGAATGTTATTTAAATACCCAAAAGTGCACGTTTTCAAGGCGCCAGCAGTGGCAAGCAAAACAAAGCGGCAAAAGCAGGCAGGCGTATAGCGCTACGATACCGATTTTCAGCTCAGCAAAGCGCTATGGCAGTCAGGTAGGGGTAATTGGAGCGACCGCTTCCTGCGGAGTAGGAGAGGTCACAGGGGATCAGCAGGCAAGCGAGCCTTCTCAGTCCGTGGGAGGGAGGGGCGGCTGGGAGGCGGGAGGCGGGCTGGATGTGCTGCTTCAGGCACAACAAACAAAATGGTGGGGCAAAACGAAACTGAGCCTGGGCGAGGTTGGGGCACAGGGAGGAGGGACGCTGAGGGCAATGGCACCGGCACAAACACAAAATAATACTTCAATTCCCAAGCAAACACCAATACAATCTGCGCGCTAGCTGCAAATGCAGAACCAGAAGATTACAGATGACACGAAGTGCACGCTAGCAGAATGTTATTTAAATACCCAAAAGTGCACGTTTTCAAGGCGCCAGCAGTGGCAAGCAAAACAAAGCGGCAAAAGCAGGCAGGCGTATAGCGCTACGATACCGATTTTCAGCTCAGCAAAGCGCTATGGCAGTCAGGTAGGGGCAATTGGAGCGACCGCTTCCTGCGGAGTAGGAGAGGTCACCAGAGGTGACCTCTCCTACTCCGGGGTGGCACCAGAGTTTTATTATAGCCATGTATATTCCAGTTGATGTGAAATGCTTGTTATGCCCCCATGTCCTCCGGCCAGATTTCACCAGATCTCTCAAATCTATGTAAAGCCAAATATCAACAACTCTTACAATCAATTCCAAAGGGCAGATCTCATGCGATGGACGTCCGTCACTCTTTTGGTCATATCTAGGCAAATTAATACATTGAAGGTGACCATCTTGCCAAGATTACTACATCTATTCAGGTTCTTCCCATCTTAGTCCCCTCCTGGTTTCTTTGCAGTGCTTATAAGTGCAGCACTACGATTCATCTGGCACGAGGGACTCCCCGACCTCCGGTACAAGGCGCTGTATCAGTCTAGTGCAGATGGTGGACTAGCGCTGCCTGATTTTGACTTATACTACAGAGAAGTGCGACCGGGGGGCCTAGTTGACTGGTCATTGCGGGTCTCTGATTAGCATTGGATCCATATGAATAAAACAATTGCTGGAGGGACTATTTGGAAACTTTTTTTAAGAGGCTGGGACTACAGAAGGTCGTATAGCATTGCTTTATTCCATTTAGCTACAAACAGCCTACAGTTGCCCGCATCCCTTTTGACCCATTAGTCAGACACAAATAGAGGAGAAACGGTGGTCTGCATCCTGGGGAGATGTTTTGAAGGGCACACACATAGCACACTGGGGAGGGAACTTCACTACAAAATAGATTATGGTTGGTGATTAAAAAAAAGGACAGATGAAATAATTAGTGTTGATTGTTAATGAAGAGCCTTGTGCCTCCCTGAACACCACAACAGGCCCTTCAGTAGCGTGTCAATCTCAAGTGGGAGTCCCCTTATCCAGAGATTTAAGTCGCCCAGTATGTGTCTGTGAATCCATTTAAACTGGGCACTGCTTGTCTCAGGCATAAAGCTCAAAGGACAGATGCATGTAGAATGTACAGACATTTAGAAGCAGAGGGGTATATTTATCATGGTTTTGTGTAATCCTAGCGCAAGGGGATGCAAAACATAGAATGGCATTTACCAAGCCACACAAGACTACCTTGCCTGGCCCTGTGGGGGTTGGTAAATGTCGAGTAATGCAAAGAAGCGCAAGTCTGTGCCTTGCTTTACTCAGCCCCAGGAAGGCATTCCCGATGGATTTTGGTGCATCCCCAGATTTACCATTATTGGTAGACCTGGGAATGTATGCAATTGCTACGCCTCGGGTGGCGTGGCTTAGCCGGATAATAGATGGCCACACCTTGAGTGGGCTCTGCCGGCCAAGCCGATCATCCGTTAACATCCTGCGGACTGGGGGCTCCCTGGACCTCTTTGCCTAAGCCGCAAGGTGCCGCCACCCTGGGGAGTGCGGCGACAACAACATTTCCACAAACATCTCACTACAGAGGGTACACTTACCACGAGTTCTGCGGAGACGGAGACCCAACATGGCGGCCCCGCATTTAAGCTGGAGGTAGCGGGACGGGCGGCACTTGCGGCACAGGAGTAACGCACTGCTGCACTGTCGACCACACTGCTGGGAGGCGATCCGGCAGTGTAAGCTGATCCCGAGACTGCAGGGAACATCTGAAGTCTGATATGCATGTACGGTATAGGGACCGCGCTGGGCTCCGAAGCACACAGTGAGGCCCAAGTAAGTGGTGTGGCTTGCGGCGGTGGGGAACTGTGGGCGGGGTAGGGGCAATATACCGTCGGAGCTGAACGGATGAGGCCCAGTGGGGGGAGGGAGCTCTCCTCCCGGCTGCTGGTGTGTATGCGCGGGCCTCACGACGGGATCGCCGTGCCTCCCTGGCTTCCCCACCCAGAGTGCACCGGATGTGGATGCTGCATCATACAATGCACCTGAAGGGCCAAAGTGGCCATGCGCAAGCCTGGGGGTCATTGCAGGCGCGATGAGCAAGCGCCCAAGTACCAGTCAATGCCCTACATCTAACTGCCGGATGCTACGTGGGCCTTATCTCCATACCTGATTGGTCTTCGGCCCGGTGGGGCTTGTATGCAGTGAACTACGCGAAGGGCGATGTGCGCCTACTGAGATGATTTGCCTACGACGTGCCTCCTGATGCAACGGCCTGGCTGGTTGCACGGCGGTCCTGCAACACGTTACGGACTCACTAATTGTGGCCCACGCACCAACACAATCCTTGCCATGTTGGACAACCCTGGGCAGATCCCGGTAGAGCCTGCTGGAGTGACAAGCTCACATAGGCCACGCTGCCAAGGCACCGGGCACTATCTTCCGGGCGCTAGCAACATGGCGCACACTTGACTACATGTTGAACAGTAATTAATTGTTCCACACTGTGCAGAGAGAGTGATCCTTGAAGCCAGCAACACCCACAAGACACTGGGAAGAGGGTGCGCACTCCCCAACACCGGCGTTCATGTAGTGGCCTATCGGCACTTGTGCTAAGCCTTGTACGAAAGTGTACAGGGTGACACCGGCCCTGAGGTATTGGGTGTCATTTTTCTTCTATTCTCATGCCTCCTCCACTGGATTGAGCAATATGGGCAAGGCGGATGCAAAGCAAACCAAGCTTTCGTTTAGTAACAGGTGCCAAACCAGACAGGATGAGCCCACACAAGAAGCGAAAGAACAGTCCACCCAGACAGATGCCGCTGCAGCGCGAGATGATGACTTGAAGGCACTCCTGCTGGAATTTAAATCCAGCCTCGGCACAATAGACTCCAAACTTGACGGCCTGACTGCTCGCCTCGACCAGGTGAAGGCGAGAGTGGACACGCACAATGCACAGATAACATAGCTGAAGGTGCAAGTGTCAGAGGTCGAAGACATGGCAGCGGCGGACAAGCAACAATTGCCTAAGATGGACAAGGTGTTGGAACTGATTAGGGAAAAGAACGAGGATTTGGAGGCGTTCTCCAGGAGGGGCAACATTCACATCACGGGCCTGCCCGAGTCTACTAACATCGCGAGGATGGAAGACTATGTGAAAACTCTGCTGCGGGACCTCTTTGGTAATGTACTCTCTTCAGTATTTATTGTGGAACGGGCACGCAGATCTCTGGGACCACGCCCCCTCCGGGAGCACCAGCTCGCCCGATCATATCCAAGCTGTTAAATGACTGCGACCGCGATGCTGTGCTGTGGGCAGCGCGGAAGATGGGTGAAGTGCAGCACCAAGAAAATCTTCTAGGGGAAGTTCATTTCTGACGCCTTGAGAATAAGACGAGGGACACGGCAAGGCTGTCCGTTGTCCCCACTACTTTTCTCCCTAGCTATGGAGCCCCTAGCGGCGTTACTCAGAGCCAGTGATGGTGATTGGCGTATGCCATTAGGTGACGGGCTACACATAGTCTCGCTATACACAGATGACCTACTACTATATATCAAAGATCTGCGGGCTATACCTCTGGTTATAGCAGACATTTTCCAACAATTTGAGCGATTGTCAGGACTCAAAGTGAACTGGACGAAGTCTGGAGTGTATTCTTTTACCAGCGGGGTGACTGACACGGCTATCACTATTAATGGAGCCACATTGGCTTGGTATCAATCCATGTTCAGGTACTTAGGCGTATACATATACAGATCCCCTACAGATATATTGGAGGGCAATCTGGTGCGGGCCATAATGGCAATCTTCTTCTGGAAAACGCTGCCATTGAGTGTGATAGGTCGTATCACCATGACGAAAATGATCATTCTACAGCGACTGTTATATTATTTCTCCAACCTCCCAATATATGTCCCGGTCAAGATTCTCCGGAGCTTGGAAGGCATCCTTCATGATTTGATCTGGAACAAAGGCAGGCCGCGAATAGCGTTAAGCAAACTGTATGCACCCACGAGTAGAGGTGGCCTAGCAGTCCCGAATATGGAATTGAACTACATGGCTTCCCAGCTACAATGGGTGTCAAAATGGATGAGCGTGCACGGGTTAGCGGATACTGTGACTACGGAGCCGCCATGGCCACCATCCCAGCTGTATTTCTACTTTCACCCCTTAAACCGACTCCCCTGTCCCCTACAGGTATATGTATTATTGGCTCATAAATGCTACAGGAGATGCCTCTACCTGACCCGTGATACGCCTCCCTATGCCCACTGTTAACACTAATAAGAACCCCCAGAGACAAGGGGAAAGTGTCTGACACTGAATTACAAGCGTGGCATGAGGCAGGCTTAGACGCGGTGTGTGATTTGTATGCAGAGGGCAACCTTCTCACATTTGACACTTTGTCCATGGAAAATGATATTCCTGCCGGCCAATTTCTTCTACGGGCGGCAATAGTGCGTACCCTAACGGTGGCTTGGAGGGACATTACTACTGAGCGCCAAACACATCTACTCGTACAATACCTGCATGTAATGGAGGAAGGCTCGCATGTGGTACACTGGCTGACAGAGGCTCTCCTGGCACACACGTTGAAGCCATTGACGAGTCTTCATGAGAAGTGGGCTGCAGGCAGAGGACAGTTGTGGACTGACAAGGAATGGGCGACAATTGTAGCTGGTTCCACCTACATACCACCAACTCAAAGTTCAAACTTATTCAGACATACATAATACATAAGGCATACCTCTCCCCTAGTAAGATCAATTACTATTTCCACCTCGATACCTCTGCATGGCCCCGGTGTAAACTAATTGGCGCTGATTTGCTACACATGTTGTGGTCTTGTGTCTCACTATGGTTCTACTGGCACGCAGTAGTGGACGCATTGACAAAAACTGTACCGAGGAGCCCTTACAATTCAATTGGGAAACCTGCGTCCTCGGGCTGTACCAACGGACAAAAAAGAATAGAGTAACATCCAGATTGGGAATTCTGGGCTTGATAACGGCAAAACGCCTTATCACGAAAGGATGGAAACACACTTACCCACCAGCGCCGGCTAACTGGGAGAGATCCTTCATAATATGGGCACAAGCTGAGAGCACTGCGCTACATAAGGAGGAAACTGCTGGATTGCGCAAATACCCGATTGCGCAGTTCTAAGATGATCTCCTCAAAAAGCTCACACACCCAGACGCCGTGGAACGAGATTCGCAACCCCCTAGTGGTACTGATGCGGCCATTCCATAGCACACTGTTCCCCTCCCCGCTCCCCTCCCTGACATGATGGTCAGGGATCGCCACCATTCCAACACGGTGGGCCAGACACGGCAAGTGAACAATGTGACACCCCCCGCATATCACTAACATATCACTAGACTTTGCTTTCATCTGTCTTTCTACTTTTGCAAAGTATTGACCCTCATACTACTCCACACCAACCCAACGATGTAGCTTCCGCAAGTTAAAGATGGCATTCTTTTGTGTTCTATATATATTTTATTTTTTTTATTATCAGTTATGGTTCACTTAAATAGACACTGTCATCAGACTCTTGGCACTGACACTACACATAGAGACAACGAGAAACATTCACAAAGTCCCCATAACAACGTTTGGGTAAAGATGCAACTGTAGCATGCATATTTATACGTCATACCTTGTCCTCTTTATAACTGCGTAACTTTTTGATATTCTCCATATTCCCTTTCCCATCTACGTTGCTACTTCTCCAAGTTCGGGGTCCCTGGAAGGGGGGGTGTTGGATACTCAACCTAATAGGGGGGATGGAGTGGGTGGTGGGCAGGATGGTGATTCTCCTACGGAGTTGGCGCCTCTCATAAGATGCTTGTTCCTTTTATTGTTCTCTTTTGTTTTTGCTTGGTTGAGTGCGTTACAAGGGAAGTAAACACATCCTTGGGATTGGGCACACTCGCTGGGTTCGTCATAAAAAGACAGACTCCGATGTGAATTGCGACATTCAATTTGTTTATTCAAACGATTTTTCTTTCGTAGATTTTCAAGATTTCATAAGTTCATATGTTCCAATTTTTTGTTCAAATCATATGAGTCATTGCTGACAGATTTCGGAATACATCAAAATTGCTCCAATGCATTTCGGGCAATGGATGCCCTTTTTCAAGGAGCTCTGTGAACGCAAAAGAATGCATTTACCATACAAAACATGACGTAAAAAAACATTGCATTAAATACGTTTACATTTCGAGTGTGTTCATGTACCTTATAACCCAAAGTGTCGGTTTGGGGAGATGGAGGTGTTTGGAATGGTGGGGTAAAAGTCCTTAAGGGGAGAAGAGTAACGAGGGGAGGACATGAGGAAATGGGGGGTTTAGTCGAACGGAGCACTTACGTATCCGTGTCAAAGCGGGTGGATTGATTCGTAGTCTGAAATGGAATTCAAACAGTCTGTTGTAAAACAGTGCCGGCCCGACGTTGCAAAAGTTAATTAGAACGTGGGTTTATGGTTGGAGCTCCAACTTACTTGAGAGTAATCGATGAGTTGGTCTGGGTATTCCGTGACGGTCGCGGAGGACTCACGGAGTGGGAACGGAGTTCAGGGATATATGAGTGAAAATCAGCTGGGCTGAGGGGTCATCACATGAGGGATCATGGAAAGGGTAAAAGGACTAAGAAATGAAAGTGGGGATGAATAGATGTGGCGGCCATCTTAGGAAGGGATACAAAATAGTGAGATGAGTGGTGCTGGAATGTAAACAAATGCAAAAGTAAAACTCGAGCGTTGATGACCAAAAGATACAAGGTAAAACAGAATGTACCAACAAGGGTACTACAAGAAGCAACTAAGTTCAATCCGGTCATTGAGACCGTGAGGCTTCATCGCCTGTAGTCTGTAAATCCAAGCTGTTTCACGTTGAAGGAATGTTTTGTTGTTGTCCTTCCCTTCTTTTTTGCAAACAATTTCTAGCACCAAATATTTTAACTGTGCCACGTTGTGGTTGGACTCATTGAAGTGTGTGGCAATGCTGGATTTTTGTTGTTTTTGTGCGTATGTTTGATTTATGTTCGTTGAGGCGAACTTTAATTTTCCTGGAGGTTTTGCCCACATATATTTTACCACATGGGCATTTCAGTAGGTAAATCAAATTGCTTGAGTCGCATGTTGCATTAACATGTAGTTTGATTTTGAACCCTCTCATGGGGTGGTTAATGTAATTTCCTATGATGACGTTATTACAACTGTTGCAGTTGTGGCACGGACGTGTGGCAACGTGGGAAACTTCTGGTATTGGTTCTTTAGCCAAGATTTCTTTCAGATTCTCAGATCTGGTGTACGCGAATATTGGAGGATTTTTAAATAAATCACCAAAGTCGGGTTCAGATGATAATATATGCCAATGTTTCAAAATGATGCTTTTGTATGTTTTGCTAGAGGTTGAGTACTTGGAAACTACTACAGTTCTTTTTTCCTCTTTTTTCTCTGATCTTTTTAAGGCTTGCTGGCGCATAACAGCGGATGCTTTTTTGATGGCGTCATTGAGGGGTTCTGGTGGATATCCTCTGTTGACGAATCTTGTGGCCATTTCATCCATTTTTTCTGAACATGTTTCAGGATTAGATACAATGCGTTTTATCCTGAGCATTTGACTGTATGGTAGGTTTCTTTTAAGGGAATGTTGATGGAAGCTGGTATAATGCACCGTATTGTTTCATTCTGTTGTTTTACGAAAGAGATCTGTAATGAACCCTGTTTTTGTGATCTTCACCAAGACGTCTAGAAAAGTGATTTGTTGTTCGCTAATGTTCCATGTGAGGGAAATTCTGTTATCTTTTGTATTCAAATTAGTTAAGGCTGACTCCAGGTTTTCTTGTGTGTCTCTCCAAACAAAAAATAGGTCGTCGATATAACGCACATAAAGCTTTAAATTGTCTGACCAGTTGGGGTTGGCGTAGATGTGGGTTGACTCAAACTCTGCCATGTATATATTGGCATAGGTCGGTGCGGCGCAATTGCCCAATGACATCCCGGACATTTGAAGATACCACTTATGTTGGTGTGTGAAATAACTGTGATACAATGTAAAAATCAACAGTTCCATAAGGAAGGTTTGTAAAGAGTCAGTAATGTTGCTGTTCAGTAGTGCTTTTTCTACTGCCTCAATGCCACCCCCGTGTGGGATCGAAGTGTAAAGGCTTTTGACGTCGGCTGTGCATAAGATCAGACGTTCGTCTTTTGTTTTTGGCATGTTGTTGCAGTATGCACTCTATAATATGTTGTTCACCATGGCACTTACTGCGGTCATATTCCAAATCAAGGGCAAACCAATACACGTTACCACATGACGGACACTACATTTTGGACCTGGAACATTAGATGGCTAAACAACCATCGCAAGGCACGCCTTATGCACGAGCAGCTTATTAGACACCAGGTGGATGTCTGTTTCCTTCAGGAGACACACCTCCTTCCTGTTACTAAATCTAAGCTACTATTTCGACATGGGGTGAATTGTACACCTCCTTCTATTCTAACTACTCCCGAATCGTCTCCATTCTCTTCCGGAAAGGTCTCCCCTGACACAATACCCACTCTTTCATTGACTCAGAGGGCAAGTATGTGGTCCTTGCTGGCACCCTTTACAATCAGCCACTGATATTAGCAGCACTGTACAGCCCCAACTCAGATGGGCCTGACTTTTTCAAACACTTTTGGCAGGTCATTTCTTCCCTGGGACACCATTCCCTGATCTGGGAAGGCGACTTTAATATAGCTCCCACGCAGGCACTGGACTGCTCTGGAGATTACACCCAACACCCTCAGGCCTCCTCCCTTCTCCGCTCCATTATGTCAGACAACTCCTTGCTGGATGCATGGTGACATGCGTACCCTGACAGGTGTGAGGGGACCAGCGTCACGGGCTTGCAGGGCTCATGGTCTAGCCTTGATCTTTGGATCACTACCCGTGATGTCTCCTCCTGGACCACATCAGTGGATCACATGGCCCGCACCCTATCCGATCACACCCCTGTACGCCTGCACTTGCGGTTCCTGCTCACACTGCACCGTATGTTTGCTTGGCGATTGCCCCCCAATGCTCTCCAAGACGATGCTTTCCGCGAAGAAATTTGCAGTGCTATAACTCCCTACTATGAACACAATGTCGGCTCAGTTGAGTCGCCTTCAACCCTCTGGGAGGGCTCTAAGGCTGTAATTCAGGGGGGAGTGTATTGCCAAGCAGTCTGGGGTCCATCCGGAGCACCCTTGAGCGTCTGGAGAACGATGTTAAAAGTTTAGATCTCCAACAATCCTGAGATCCCTGCCCGGCCACACTTGCATTGATCAGAGCCAAACTTACTGAACTTCATGAGGAGGCTGATAGGGAGATCGCATTTGTGGGTAGAGAGGCGCGCGCTTGTCGTTATGGTGAGGGAGATCGCCTGGCAAAACTCTTGCGAATCTCCTCAGGCAACCACATGCCTACTCATATATTGTCGCACTGCGGGATGAGACCGATGGCAGAACAACTTCTCCTACGGAAATCATCACCAGAATCTCTGCCTTGTTCTCCCAGTTGTACACTGCCGGAATGCAGCCCCTCGTAAGGTTATGGATCAATATTTTTATACCATCGAACTTCAATGGCTTAATAACAATCACCGGTACTACCTGGATGAACCATTTACTCAGGAGGAGATCTCCACTGTCATTGCAGGACTCCCCGTTGGCAAAGCCCCTGGGTCAAATGGTCTCACCCCTGCATTCTATAAACAATATACGAGTCTTCTTGGCCCGCAATTAGCCGCAATGTACAATGAATCACTCAAACGAGGTAGTTTCCCTCCATCTGTTTGCGAGGCTTTGCTCACCATTCTCTTGAAACTGGATACACCTCCCGAGTGCTGCGATTCGTATCGCCCACTGTCCCTCATAAACACTGACAGTAAAATTGACACCAAACTGGCGGCCAATTGCGTCCTCCCACTTATGTCATTAATCGCTCGCCCGGATCAATCAGGCTTTATTCCAAGGTGCGCCACCTCTCACAACCTACGAACCATCTTCTCGGTCCTCCACCAGATCAATCCCGCACTACCGGCTGTGGCTGCCCTATGGGACACTACTAAAGCCTTCGACACTCTGGAGTGGCCCTTCCTCTTCTACCTCGCTTGGGTTTCAGCCTAAATTTCGTACGTAAGATACAACTACCATACAAGCTTCCCACAGCCCGCATCAGAATAAATGGGCAGGTCACTGACCCCATCGCTATCTCGAGAGGCACCAGGCAGGGGTGTCCCCTCTCCTCCATGCTTTTTCCCATCACCATGGAACCCCTGGCGGCGCGACTGGGCCAACATCACACCCACAGGGGCATCGGCTTCTCAGCTAGCACCCTTATCACTTCCATGTATGTGGATGATATCACAATGTACATCCAAGACCCTCTGGAAAATTTTGCACCCATGACGAGGGAGGTGGTGCGATTTGGTTGCCTATCTGGACTCTAAGTCAATTGGAGCAAGTCAGTCCTTTTTCCCCTCACGGATGCTACAAAGCCCTTCACCCCTGACTACCCCTTTGTTTGGGCATCACTCCCGATCCCCTGATATGCCTCCTGGGTTATGTCAAACACATGTCAGATGCCAACCGCAAACTAATTGCGATGCGTTTAGTGCTTGCTAAGCATTGGGTGGCCATCCGCTGGGGCCGTAAACCGGCGCAATTGGTCAAGAATTGGTTGGACGATGCAGCCCACTGCCAGACACTTCTGGGTGAATTTTAGGGTCCGATGCCAGCGGCCAGCAGGCCCCCAAACATATGTGTTCCTTTAAACTCCTACCTCAGACGATTAACTCCTTCTGACAACCCAATAATGGACTCCCCCATCACGGACACACTTAGGGGCAGATTTATGAAGGCCTTGCGCCACGTTTACGCCGCTGTTGCGTCACGCAAGGCGGCGTAAATGTGGCGCATCCCTACGAACTATTTACAACGTGACGCATCTAGGCAGATGCGTCACGTTGTAAAGCCCTGCGCCGTTGTGGGCGTTCCGGCGCAGGGTGGGCGTTCCGGGGCAGGTGCGCCTCGCAAAAGTGGCTGAGTGAAATCTATAAGATTTCACTCAGTCACTTTCAGGCCAATGCTGCGTCAAAAGCCTGCGCCTGCTTGAAGCAGGCGTAGGTCTTGATGCAGCATTGGTCAGATAGAGCACCCCCGAGCCTTGCTGGAGCTGTGTCGCGCTTGCGACGCAACTTCAACAATGCACCGCCTTTACGGCACAGATGCGTCACGCATCTGTTCCGTTTTTGCCCCATGGTGCGCCGCATTGTAAATGCGGCGCACCATGGGTGGCGGAGCTGTGGCGCACTGTGGCGCACATTAACTGGCGCATCCCTGGGGATGCGCCAGTTAACATAAATCTGCCCCAGAATGCCTAAGATAGTACCGCTGGTATTACCCCACCCTCCAAGACCAGATTATTTGTGCTTCCTCCAATGTGCCTTAATCACCACTCACAGTTGATGGGCTATGTAATGTATTCCTTTGGTCCTCTATCACTTTGCAATATGGAATGTACTTGTAAGTGGAAGTTCTACTTTATCAACTGCTGAAATGACAACCTGTAAAGTATCATGACTTCCTTTTTTCAATAAAGGTTTTTTGAAAATCTAAAAAAAGAATTGCTTTGCCTCGACAGGGGAGACATAACTAGGAGAAATATGCGTATTTCTCCTCAATCCTTCCTCTTTCTACCTGTGCTGCATTTTGCAGCACAAGTAGAAAGAGAAAACAGGCTTAGAGGATTGTATTTATGCAGGAAGGTATCTCTTCCTGCACAAAAACAATACTGCTTACAGCGCAGGCACTCAGCAGTTTGTTGCACCAGCACAGTCAGTGAGCAGGAATGCGTCATATAGTGTTAAATGTGGCGCATTCCTGCCCTTTCTCTTTCATGCAGCACAGCAAGATGGCTTACTGTGTTGCGTTAATATTTCATAAATATGCCCCAGAGTTTATATCCCATCTGTCTCTTAGATTTAAAAAAATGGAAATGAACGATCATTTTCTTTAATATGAAAACCTATATCTGAAACTGACAAGATAACAATATTGAGCCCCTTCAGTGGACTCGCAGAATATTGAATTCACTGGAGGAAAAGAAAATGATAGCACAAGTCAGAAAAAGCAAAAAGATTTTCCAGACCATGGAGCCAATGTTACATGCACCACAGCATCAGGAGAAGCCTCGGCACACTACACTCAATATGCTCATGTCCTTTTCTAAAGAGCAACCACTGTTTAAGTTCTAAACAATAATAATAATAATAATCATAAGTTCATGGGCTCAAAGTTTCTCTTAGGAGCCCGCTGTGTACTAAGGCAGCTTACTTTTGATTGCGCCTCGTGGTTCTTTTCCCCCTCCACACTTCCTGTCTCACTCAGCAGGGCTGGACTGGGAACCCAAAGCAGACCTGGCAATTTTGTCTGACCAGCCACCCCGGGGGTGGGCTGGTGGAGGGTGCAAGTGTGAAGCACCGCTGCTTTTGTTACTGGGGGCTGACATTGCAGCACTGCTGCAAAACCAGACCCCAGTAACAAAACTGGTCCCCACCACTGCAAAACCATCCCCCACCCTTTCATCCTTCCAGAAAACACCCGATGCCTGCTACGGCCTGTCACTCAGCAGGTTTTTTAGGTTTTGACTTTAAGGCAGATTTAGCTGTTTTTGCCAGACTATTGTTTTTCCCCAAAAAATCATAGGACAGTTTGGTCTGGTAAACTGTTATTAAACTGTTATTCACATTCTGCTTCCGCCTCCTTGCAGCATACTGCATGGGGTAATGTGTCAGCACACTTTAACCCTTGACTTCCTTCACTTTGAGCGACTGCACAAATCCTGTGCATATTGTTCCCTGTCTGCCTAAAAATAGTTCCTTTCTCTACAGTGACAAAGTTGGTTCAAAGTGTACTTTAATTTATTAATTTTGTTATTTTAACTTTAACAACCTCCTATTTCAATTGCAAGAACTCTGGATGCCGCGTTAGATGAGGATTTATTTTCCATCTGCTTTGTTTAAGTGACAAGAAAACATTGTGCCTGCAATCTGAGAGTTTGGTTTGATGGTGATTTATTCGTATAACATTCACAATTAATAATAATAAAATGCATGGTGCAACTGAAATGCCTGTTATTTCTAAACATCACTAGGAAGCGACTGAATGTTTAATGTAATAAAAATTATTGCAAGCACACAGCAGCCACACACAGGTGCTGCATTTTCTTTTTTCATTTTATTTTGTGGCCTATTCTCGTATTTAAATGTCCTGGCTTTGCCAGTGCTTTTTTGCATCCTTGCTTTATCACTTTTTCATTGCTTTCTTTTCTTTTTGTTACTCTAACTTTCTCACGGCCTGTTTAGGTCTCGCCTGATCCAGCGCATGCGCTGTCTGACCAGACTTTTAGTAAGTGGGCTCAGAAAATGCTACCATGGCAGGCCAAGAGCTTGCGGTTACATGAACGGGCGAGCGCTTACGAGCAGAGGCGCCATCTGAAAAGGGGGGGCCCTCGGCCCCCCCACCCGCATGGTGGCGCGGCGACCCCCCCTCTCACCTTGTCTCTTGGTGGTGGGGGTGTGACTTCCCGGCGTCCAGTGATGACGCGGGGGGTGCGTGCCGCACCACCGGCTGGCTGGCGCCCGGCCCCTGACCCGGAAGGGGCCGGGCGCCCCCCCTTCCGGGTCGGGGGGCGGGCGGCTGGGGGGCAGGGGGAGGGGGCGTACCGCCCCCTTCCCATGATCCTAGGTTAAAGGAGGGGGGAGCGCGCAGGCGGCCCCTTGTCGCCTGGACGCTCCCCCACACTGGTCGTGCCCCGCGCTCGGGGCCTCCTAATTTTCTTTTTACTCTCCCTCTGCAGGATGATGCGGCGAGCGAGATCCCAAGGTGAATTCGTAGCCAAAGAGGTCGGACCGGGAGAGCACCGAAGGACACGCCGAAAACTGGACCAGCGTGCTCATCGGGGCGGCAGGAGAGTCGGGCGGCCGCGCACCGAGTGTCACTAAGTGGCGAGCAGTCTGATCGGCAGGTGAGTCGACGGGGGCAGAATGTGAGTAATCCCAGTAAGCGGTGGTTAGGGCCGGCTGCCTGCACCGAGGGGTGTAATTTCACCATAATAATGTGGGCGTAACGTAGGGGATGCGAGGGAACCGGACACGTCCTTAAGGTATAATATGACCGCACTTTTCCGTTGGCACTGCTCAGTTGGAGAGCCATCGCGTTGAATGGAATAATTTGTTCATAGTGATGTGTGTTCTGAAGGGCATGCAGGCTGTTAATGCAGATACTCCAGCTGAAATTTTCCTACCACGGCCCTAGACAGGGAGTTCTGATCCTTTTTGCAAAAATGTATCGCCGAGGAGCAGGGATCGCCCAATTAGGGGAGAGATGTTGCTTTGCCATCAGTCAATTTGTGCGGTATTCCCGATGCAGACTTCAACAAATCCCATGTAACAAGTAACATTTGTAGGATTTTAGAAACAAATACTTCTTAGTTACAAAATATTTTATTGGATTTTGGATACAAGCTAATACAGAGATGACCTATGAATTGTTTCGTGTACTAGACATTTTAGATCTCTATATGAATTGTAAACACAACAACATCTGCACCAACTTTCTTCTTCCATCCAAGTAGCTCTCTTTATCGTTGATATTGTGCTTTTGTGTCTCGTATTATTACTAACCTAAAACAGAGCGTTTTAGTGTGATAAGTCCTCCTAAAGGAAGTCTCCTTAGTATGACTAATTATCTAGTGCTACTTATTATGTTGTCACGACCCACGGCGGTGGGAAACAGTGAACACTGCCTCGAGACATGCTTTTCAGGGAAAAGACTACAGTTCCCATGATTCCTGCAAGGCGAGCGACGCATCAGGATAATGACGTCACATCGCGGAAGCATCAAGATGGAGCGGAGACAGCAACGCCTCGCCGTTTATTCTGGTTCCGGAGTGCAGTTACGGTAGGATTCTGAAACCCAGCGAGTATCCTGTGTATCCTTTTCGTGTTGACCGTTGATTCCCCTCCTTGAGTCTCCTCGTGTGTCCCGCTGTGGGATCCTGCCGCCCTTGCGGAACGATCTCCAAGTGGGTGTCGGAGCCTTTACTGGGGCTTCATATTGTCGGACCCGCGGTTCCTGGTCCGAGACATTTCTTGTTTTACTGTTTGGGACTCCCGTATTGGAGCGCTTACATTGTGGGAATGTTCTAATGTCAAACTCACATACTTTGGACTGTTTTCATTCTTACCACGGGCAGTGGCAGCATCTTGGGTTATTCTATTGTTTACTTCATCGGAAGTGAGTGCACCGGCCGGGGAAGTTCCCAGGTCATTTGATAAGGCACTAACTAAAGACTGGAAAAGCAGTAGTTACGCTTTGTATAATTGTAGGTTGGTGTATGCTGGTCCAGGGTCTCTACAGCAGGATATACCAACAATAACAACTTAGGCTTCGGGTGATGTCAACCTAGAAGTCATTCCTTTTTGTTGTTCTGATGAAAAAGAGACCTAGTATTTGTTTTTTACCTTTTCACACAACAGGGGTATAATGAGCTTCGCCTGGCTGGTATCTTATCTTGCATTCTAGGATTGTGCTGTTTTATTCTACACTCTGATGGCCAGGCAAAGCCTTCTTTTTCTGCCCTCCAGGTAACAAGTGCTTAGATACATGAATGTATCCTCTAGTGTATTTACAAGGAGCAATGTGTACAAGGTTTATACAGTGAGGGTTTTGCTCATAGAGTCTTGTTCTCGTTACAGCTTCTCCGCCCTCCCGTTCCTGTCCTGCAGTTCCTGTTATCCCTCGCTTGACCGCCTCTGTGTGTCTGTTAGTAGTCAGACCCAGGGGTTGTCGAGAGGTGGAACCCTTTTTGGCATCGTACCATCCTGAGGACACCTGGGACCTGACATATGTTTAGCCATCGCAGATAAAGTGATGTTGGTATGATTAGCCACGTTAGAGAAAGTGCTTTTAGTATGAGCAACAATCATAAGTGGTGATTTCATGCAGGACTCGGCTCATTGAAAACTCTAACAATTAATTACATTATTGATAATAGTTCAATAGCTTCGTGTGAATCTGAAGCTCCTGAAAAGGCGGGGCCCTCCTTACTCTGCTTTGAGGGAGCACAGGAGAAATTGCTATCGGTGGTTCATATATTATGATGCCAACTATTACGGAAAATACTGGGTCTTACCATCCTAAGGATTGCCTCTAGTTAACCACTCAGACCACACTACAGTACCTTATCGTATATCGGGGTGCAATGACAGAAACAGCGAAACACAATGAAGGAAGCACTATATGCTAAACACAGATGTCTAGCTGAACATCAGATATTCTCAGGTTTGTGCGTATGAGTCTGTATACTTGTCTGCGTACTCCACAGAACGTGCTGCACAAAGTTGCAGGACGCGGCGCACATTGCACAATAATGTAGTCCTATGCTGCGGCACAACTTCTCGGGCCACCGCAGTGGGTTATATAAAATAAAACAATGAGGTTAGGTGTAGCCTTTACAGTGAGTCATCCTGTAGGCCAATGATAAACATCTTGCATCCACGTAAAGAGTATGATGCAACAGCACTGCTTATAGCCCGGATGAGAAGTACACCGTTTGAGGTTTAATGTCCTCTTCTTCTACGCCGATTAGATGGGGAACGATTAATTGGGCACATAAGTAAGAGATAAATGGCAGAAGAGGCAAACCGTAGCAATCAGTTTAGCATGTTTTGGGAGCTTTGTCAGTACGTAGGAGACTGGATCTAGGAGCCTGAGCGGCCATTTAGTGGTCTTGTCACCATGTCGGAAATAAATCGGTAATTACATTCATGATGGGACAAATCGGCATGCGAGGAAATATAGAGGAGAAACTAAACGGGTCTCCATCGGGCTCGGTTTTGAGCCATGACAGGTGCTCTGTTTTCCGGACTACAGAGACAGTAGGCGCTTCAGTGTACGTGTGCTCCCAATGCTCACTTCTCAATTGTGGAGATGTTATGGCATGACGTTATGCCCACAGAGCGTTGTAGGGGGGGGGGAACCCCTGTAATGAGAGTCATTTTCTTTATGGATTTCCCTTCTCTTTTCGGAACATCGTCATGGGGTCACCAGGGTTTTAAATAGAATAAAGTTGCAATATTATATACGAGCCTTAGTTGCTGCTCATTTATCTTATACAACAAAAAACCTTGTAGGTATGATGTTACTCGTTGTTGTATCGTATTTCTGGCTTACGTTATTTTAAGAGTTTATGCAAAAACAACCAGGCTGTTCCTATAAAAAGATAAGGGAAGTTAAGCGTAGGACGGTGGTCACAGGGAGGGGTAAGGTAGTGCTCAATGGAGTGCTACCCTGGGTATCCAATATGTTGGTATTAATGGCCTCACACACCCTTGCGGGTGTCATGCTTCATCATTGGCGGTTGCTCCTCGTCGGGCAGGCGGTGCAATGCCCAACGGGCTCACCTCATAGAGGGGCTCTTTAGCGGAGATCTTTTTACCAACTGCCTATGGGTGAAGTGCGAGTGAGGGGCCAGAGGAAAGCAGATAGTGAAAATAAGTGGGTTAAAACGTGACACAAGGTACCGGAGAGCAATTTATTCTGGTGGTCCTTTGTCACAAGTAAAAACAGTGGGTAGCCTATGATCGCCAGGAAAAATTTACGTTATTTTAAACCACGCCCTGAATTACATTGGTCACGCCCCGTTGAGAGACACAGTCCCAGTTTTCATCCACAATTTATGTGCAATGCTTGGCGCGCTCCACGCTGTCTGTAGGATGCTACTTTCTGTATGTGAACAGACAGGGGTTTTTAAGGAATAACGCTACCCGCCTTCTCCGGGTAGGGCCCCAGTATCCAGAGCAAGGAGGGAGCTGTGCATTTCAAAGTACTTACAAAATATGACGAGGTACCAGGTGGAGTGTTACTTTCGTTTAGTTACTCTACACATAAAGATAGAGCCCTATTTAAAGCTCGCTCCCCCTCGCGCAGCGGAGACGCGCAGCGGGGGCGCCTGACTCACGCCTGAGTCAAGCCAGAGTCCTGCCCGTCAGCGTCCCGGAGGCGCTCGGGGCGGCGGGGGGGGCTCTGATATCAGGCATGGGTACGTCCGGGTCGCCAGTGTTGCAATATACTGCAGGGGAGCTACGCTCTTACGACAGTTTTGCCACTGGTTGCTGTACCGTTTTTCCCGGTCGCCATCTGGGTAAGTCCATCTGCCCTGGCTGTCGCTGGCGCCCTAGCCACGCTCAGTTATCGCTGTCCAACCGTAACAACGTAAGTATTGGACATTGCTGCATGCTTTTAAACACCAGGTCGGCCTGCAGACATGCGCAAGACATATATGAGCTCCTAGATACGGTGAAGCCTCTATGTCTTATGCTCACTGAGACGTGGTGGGGTGAATTTTCTAACCCAGATGTTACCTTTGCAATCCCGCCCGACTATAACGTCTTTAGAAAGGATAGAGCTACGGGAAGGGGCGGCGGAGTGGCACTAGTGGTGAAGGAAGGCACACCCTGCTCTATTCTGGCAGTGGAGGATATCCGCGGCTCGGAGACTCTTGCGTTCTCCATTTCTTTGTCCCCGCATCAATCAGTGAAGGGCTTATTGATCTATAGGCCGCCTGGTCCACCGGGATCGTTTTTTGAAGATCTCGACTCCGTGTTGGTAGGATTGGCCTTGAAAGCGGAACATTGTATCGTGGCGGGGGATTTTAACTTCCGGATGGATGATCCGCTGGACCCTGCCGCGATTAAACTTTCTGAGGCAATGACCCCGATGGGATTGATCCCTCATCTGCAGGGGCCCACACACGACAAGGGACACACTCTCGACCAGGTATTTTCGTCATCTCCTCTTGAGGAGATTGAGATTAGCCCGGTACTATGGTCAGACCATCTGCTGGCTAAATTTATGATCAAAGGCACAGTTAAACCGGTGCCTGGTGTGCCACAGAAGCAGGGTCATGGTCATAGGGCATACCATCGAGTGACCCCAGCGATGCTGGCCCAGGCCGCTGTGGATCATCCCTGCTCCCTCTCAGGCGATCTGGAGAGGGATTTGGGGGCCCTGCAAGTTTGGTTTTTAGACAGGCTTAATGATCTCGCCCCTGAAGTACCACCGCGCCTAGCGCCGAAACGGGTCTCGGCACCTTGGTTCACCGCTGCACTGTCGGCTACGCGGCAGCAGTGCAAGGTGGCCGAAAGAGCTTGGCGGGTACAATACGACACTGCTGCCAAGCTGACCTATAAATCGGTGGTGAAGGCGTATCATCGAGACATTCGCCTGGAAAAAAAGGCCTATCTTGCTGGAAGAATTGAGGCCGCTGCCAATTCTTGTAAGGAGATCTTCTCCATTGTGAGAGAATTTATCTCCCCCCGATCTAACACCTCGGGTGAAAAGCCTTCTGACTCCTGGGCTGTGGATCTTGCTGATTTTTTTACGAGCAAGATCCAACTTATTCAAGACTCTTTTCCTCCGGCAGTGACTATGGGCCCGACCTATTCTGAGGCCATTTTGTCTCCGCTAGCCTCACCAGGTCCGACGCTGGACGTGTTTCCTCCGATCTCTGCCCCTGCCTCTTTAGCCCTCATGGGTAATCTTAAATCCGGTTCGCCGCTGGACCCATGCCCGGCTAAAATCTTGGCGAAATTGGCAGAGGTGATCAATCCGCTGGCGAATCCGCTATTTAATCTTTCATTGAGCCAGGGCGTGGTCCCGTCAGCCTGGAAGCAGGCTATGGTGATTCCGCTACTAAAGAAACCAGGACTGGACCCGAAGGCCCCTGTCAGCTATAGGCCTATTTCTTTGCTGCCGGCTCTCACGAAGATCTTGGAAAAGCACGTGCAGGTGGTGCTTTCCAATTTTCTTGAGACCAACGAGATCCTGCATGCTACCCAGTCGGGTTTTCGTCCCCATCTCAGCACAGAGACTGCGCTCCTTGAGGTTTCAGAGACTGTTAAAGGTGTTCTGGACTCGGGGGGCAAAGCCATGCTGGTGATGTTGGACTTGTCGGCGGCTTTCGACACCGTCCCTCATGACGGCCTTCTCGTGAGACTTTATGAGATAGGTTTACGAGGGACGGTGTTCAGCTGGTTTTCCTCCTTTCTAGCTGGCCGCCGGCAAACGATCTGGGCCTCGCCAGATTCCGCCGCGATGCCGCCTCTGGGAGTCGGGGTCCCTCAGGGCTCGATTCTGAGCCCGACCCTATTTAATATCTTTATGACCCCTCTGGCGGCGTTGGCGGAGTCGTTTGGGGCCCGGATCGTATCCTATGCTGACGATACCCAGCTCCTCTTCTCATGTAAGAGAGGAGGAGACTTTGACGGGGAGAGTATCCGGGATTGCCTTGGGGCTGTTTTTCATTGGTTCCAACTGAACAGCCTCAAGTGCAATTCCGAGAAATCTGAGGTACTCTTTTTTGGGTGTGACACCGAGCCCAATTGGCAGGTCTGGTGGCCCATCGACATGTTTCCTCCGACTTGCTCCTCCAAAATGGCCAAGAACTTGGGGGTCAAGATGGACAATGGGCTTTCTTTAAAATCTCAGATTTTGGGGGTCTCGGGCACCTGTTTTGGCGTCCTCAGGATGCTGCGGAGGTTTCTGCCCCTGTTGTCTGAGGAGCACAGGAGGCTGACAGTACAGGCTCTGATTGGGTCCAGGTTGGATTATTCCAACATTCTCTACCTGGGCCTACCAGAATACTTGCTGCAGCGGCTCCAAGTGGTGCAGAACGCGGCCGCAAGAGCCATTTTTGGCTTAAATAGGCGGGCTAGTGCAACAGGGCTGTTGAAGACCTTGCACTGGCTTCCAGTTCGGAAACGGATTGCCTTTAAGGCTCTGACCTTGGCTTATAAAGCCCTCCATGCGGTGGGAGCAAAATATCTTCAAAAGAGAATGTCTTTTTATTATCCAACTCGCTCCCTGAGGTCTGAGTCTCTGCTTCTGGCGGTTGTCCCGCGAGTGAAGAAGGCCCGCGTGGGTGGCCGCTCTTTCGGCTTACTTGCACCACAGCTGTGGAACTCCCTGCCGCTTTCTCTGCGGGGAGCAACCAGTTTACTGGCTTTTAGAAAGGATCTTAAGACTTGGCTGTTTACTCAGTAGATCTTATTTTGTCTGTTTCCAGGTCCTCCTTGTTTTATTTCCCTCTTTTAAACGTGTTATGTTATTATGATGCAGCATTCCTTTACCAAAAAGCGCCGGGATACTCTTTTTGAGTCGCCGTGCGCTATATAAAAAAATTAAATAACATAACATAACATAACATAACATAACAGATGTACGTCGTAATACTGCGGTGTACTCGCTTGTATGATGTCACCCTGGCACAATTTTACTAGTCCTGCGGTTAGTGATGTGTTGGTAAGCTCAAGCCCAGCGCTGGCGGGGGCAATGGGTGGGGCTAACTGTGATGGCCGCCTGACTAGGACCCAGGCCCAATGTTTTCTATTTGACGAATTAAGCACTGTGAATCTAACAAGCGTTACCCAGTAGAAAGCCCTGGTACACTATTCGAATGGGTGTGCTGCAGTATGCGAGGCTCCTGTTGTAATATAAATTTACTCTGTACAGTGCCGCCACCCCTGGCGGCTAGCACTGCGCTCTACCAACCAGCCAAATATAAACATTTGATCATGGGAGAGGTAGCCAGGTGGGAAAGTGCGAGGATCTATGCAGCATGTTACCTCTGGATAGGTGTGTGCAGACCTGAACTGGGTGCTCATTCGGGCAGGGATGGAGCTACACTTCTCTGAGGGCACTAACGAGTTGAACAAATGTAGTGTGACACTGATGTTGAGAGTACTCTATAAGGGGGCTGCTTTCCACCTAAACTTGAGAACGAGCCAAAAAATGCACTGCTTCTTTATTGCGTGATCTCTGCAGCATTTTATTTCTGTATGATTTTGTTTAGACTTAAATTGAGGGCTCCTGTAGGTAGGGACGGCGATATACCTCTGAGTGCCCTAATAAGGTGGGGAAATTAAGTGGGCCTCTGATGTTGAGAGTGCTTTATATGGGAGCCGCTTTCCGGCTAAACTCGAGAATTACCCACATATGTCTATTTCTTGTATAGCATAATTCTTGCAGCCATCATTTCTGGTCCCTAAAGTTTGTGTTTCCATGGAGGACAGGTCTCGTGTGCACATAAACTGTGGGCTTCCTTGGGCAGGGACGGAGTTATACCTCTCTGAGGGCTTTAATGAGGGCAGCACATGGAAGGGGTTGTGCTTTAATTATGTCGGGTTGGCTTGGAGGGTATTGTTAACAAAAGCCGAAGCTTAATGTCTCAACAATTTTCTTACCATGGGGGGGGGGAGGTCAGGCCTACGTGGAACGGCCTCTGCGAAGGTTCAGCCAGGTACACTCTCACCATGAACTTCGAAACACGCAGTTGCGGAGGTGCATCGGAATACGGGGCCTGTGTCTAAAACCCTAGGCACCAAAGGGTGGTACACGTAAGCTTTGTGGGGAGGCCGTGTCGCACAGACACGCGCATACACGTTTGTGTGGACAGATTTCCGAAATGCAATAGCAGTGGCCTGGAAAGAAATGTGCTGGGCGGCAGCAGACCTTGTAAGTAACTATGAGAGCGCTATTTCACGGCATTTCACACGAGGTACTGTCCTTAAGTAATGATGGATGGGTTATTGCATTCACTGTTGACTACAGGTCTATTCTTTCACGTAGGTCATACTACCAGGCACCCTCATTGTAGTACTAAGTTAAATGCTCTGCATGTGACTCAAACTGATGCTATGTTAGACGCGTGCAATTGCAGGTTTGATGGAAATATACCTAGTGCTGATCGTAGCTAAAGCTTAGCATGGGATTCCAACGAATACGGGCGAGTGTACTGGATCTTTTGTCAGGAAACAAGAAACACTAACAGTTTGTGTTTGTTTTCATTTATGTATGACCGGACCCATGGTTGATACCCGGGAAGCGCTGCACACCACAACTGCAAGAAGGGGACCAGTACACCTGGATCAGGAGCTGCAACCAAAGGCCTCAGCTGCCCAAAGGCTTCAACTGTGATGGGCGGTCAATTCAACGGCTCAAGCGGTGCCGGCGGAAAAAGATGCTACCCATGCAATATGGTTGAATTTCTCAAACCTGTTACGCGGGGGAGGAACTTGTTGTCGGGGCGTCAAGGTAATTTCAGCAGCTCAACACAAGCGACAGGAGGAGCAACGGACATTGGTGACTGGGATTGTGGGCCACTCTTATGTGAGGCGCGCTGAAAGTGTATGTCTTTCAGGTGGCAGGAAGTAAAGGGCTGAGCAAAAGGGTTTTTTTCAGTCTCCTTCTTTGGGAGGGGGTTTATGTCTCAGTCAGTTCAGAGATTATTTGCGGAACATCCTATCCCAGCAGCCCGCCCCCCCCCCCAGTCAGTGGTGATACTTCACCTGGGGGAGAATGAGCTGGCCAAACTAGGTGGGCACATCCTTATAGAGGACATCATCCCATGGCAGGGTGGGTGGCCATGCCCGGTGGCACGATAGTTTGGTCGCAACTTATACCTCGGTGGCAGTGGCGAGGGGGGGACTCGGCCGAGGCATTGAATCACTCGGTAAAGAGGATCGACGCGCAATTGGACAAATTACTTCGAGCCCCCCGGTTGCAGACGATCCCTCATGGGTGCATTTGGGGGTGAACATTCCTAGCTACGAGACTGGGTATACTTAACCGAGGCAGGGAACGTCCTGTGATCTAATAATGTAGTGCCATGGCTAGGGGGATTTGCGAGGCGAACATGACCTTTCTAGGAGTAGGAAGGGGGAGGCCAGATCGTCGGTCAACAATTCTGGCCTGTGGCGGTAAGGTCATGACCAGTGAGCAGCTATTTTAAGGTCTGAGGGGGCGGCATCATCCTTTGGAGGTGTCCGCCCAGGGGGAGGGGTCACTGGCCCCTCCCAGAACTTCAGGGGCAGGTATAACTGGTGCTGCAAAGGGGCGCGGGTAGGAGAGTCACGCTGTCCTTATGGCTGGTAGCCACCCCGCGCGTACTCATGACGTCAGCGAATGGCGCGAGTAAGGGCCCTCCTTCAGTGGGTAAATGGAGTTCACGGCGTGGACAGAGTAATTAACGGGCTCGGCTGCGCATGCGCACCTGCGTTAAGGGCGCAGCTAGTAGGACCTGACACCGGTTAGGAACTCGCCATATGGCCAGTAATGTTAGTATGCAAAAATTTCAGAGGAGGATGTTAGATTCGGTTAGGAAACAAGCTGTATTAGAATCTTGTTAAGGTTAGCATATCATACTTGTTGATATGGTTGTATCTAATGTCCCTGAATAATTTTGCATAAAACTGTATCTTTTGTTTAATAATTTTATTATTTTGTATCTGTAACCTGGGCTTGGGGTTCTGGGATGTCCACTATACCAGGCTGCGGGACAGGAACGAGAGGAAGACCGGGTCGAGAGGGTAAAGAAGGCTTTATTGGAATTAAACGTCTCTGGGGTAACATCAAAGTCTTCCTGGTTCTGAGCGTGAGTCTCTCCTTTGCAAACTGGCTGGAATCCGTTGTGGCGTTCGGGTGTTGGACGGGTCAGGTATGACGTCTCCGGTGACTGCACTCTCTCTGGTCTGGTCGGGCTGACGAATCTCTGAGCTCCGGGGACCCATGCAAGGAAAACCAACAGAGAGGGAGCCGTTAGTATTACCGTCTACTGGGGTATGCCCTTGGGACCATGTGCAGTGGCTGGAGGGGGTCACCGGTGAATATCTGTACAGCTATGCAGGGTGAAGAGTGACGGGTCAGGACAGAAAGTGAGGAATATACGCGGGGATAAGGAAACGAGAGGAGGGGGAGACGAGGGGGTCAAACACGGGGCTTTGTACACTATTCACACTCGCTTGGCCACCCACGCTGCCATACGCTCCCGTACCTGGGATAGCCACGCTCCTCCCCCGGGAGAGTGGCACGGCGGCTCACGGGGTCGTTGGCCTCCTGGCTCTCCGTGGGTCGCTTCTCCTTCTTCTCGCTGCACTTCTTCTTGGCTCGGTCGTTCTCTCCTCCGCTCTCCGACAACCCTCCTCGCCTTCTCCTCCTGGGTGATGTCACACGCCACGTACATCACTTCCTGGTGTTTATCCAATCCGGCGTCCCTGACGTACAACGAAGGCGGGGCTTCCTCCTCCTTGTATTCCCAATTAAAGGCGCCGTGTTCTTCATCTTCGAGGTCGTCCTGTTCGGTGTACCAGGTGTCTGTCTGCAATGAAAGAGGTAGTACGGGGTCATTGCCGGGAGTCCACCACCCCACGTTGTCGCTCCGCCTTGCCCCGTTACATTCCTCCCCCCCTGGATTCTCCCGATTGGGGAGAAGGGGCATGCGAGAAAGGAAATCAGCATTCCCATTGTCCCTCCCCTTGCGGTGCACCACCGTAAACGCAAAGGGTTGAAGAAACAAAAACCATCGCAGGACGCGGGCATTCTGTGTCCTGTTCCTGTGCATCCACTGTAAAGGGGCATGATCGGAGTAGAGAGTGAACGCCCTCCCTTCCAGGTAGTATCTCAACTTGTCTATAGCCCACCGAATAGCAAGGCACTCCTTTTCCACGGTGGGATACTTCTGCTCCCGTGGATGTAGTTTCCGGCTAATGTACAATATGGGGTGCTCGGCGTTGTCATCTCCCACCTGGGAAAGTACTGCACCGATACCTGACTCGGAAGCGTCTGTCGCAAGGGAAAAGGGTTTTCCGAAGTCAGGGGGCATAAGCACTGGGCTGGTGGTTATGGCTTTCTTCAGTTGAAGGAAGGCCTTCCTGGCTGCATCGGAGGGAGGACGCGGTAGGGCATTTCTCACGTTTTTCTGCAGGAGATTGGTCAGGGGGTTTGCTATCTCGGCGAAGTTTTTAATAAACCGACGATAGTAGCCCATAAGGCCCAGGAACGCCCTGAGCTCCCTTTTAGTGGAAGGAAAAGGTGTCTCTGTAATTGCTTTGATTTTCTCCTCCTGGGGTGCAATCACCCCGTCTCCCAACATGAACCCGAGGTATTTAACCTTGGAGTAAGCCGCTCTTGATTTCTTGGCATTGACATGCAACCTGGCATCACCCAGAGATGCCAGTACATTCGTTAGGTGGTCTAGGTGCTCTTTCCAGGTGTGACTGAAGATGACGATGTCGTCTAGGTATACCGAACTGTATCTCCTATGGGGTGCCAACACTGTATTCATGAGTCTTTGGAACGTGGCAGGTGCCCCGTGGAGGCCGAACGGAAGGACATTGAATTCGAAAAGACCGTCCTCTGTGGCAAATGCGGTTTTGTGGCGGTCCTCCTCCCTCAGGGGTACCTGCCAATAACCTTTCGTCAGGTCCAGAGTCGTTATGTATTTGGCCTCCCCTATTCGTTCAATTAATTCGTCCACCCGGGGTATGGGAAAAGCATCGAACGTGGAAATGGCGTTCAGTGCCCTGAAGTCCATACAAAACCGGGTGGACCCATCCTGTTTGGGGACCATAACAATGGGGGATGACCAGCTGCTCTTTGATGGTCGGATGACCCCTAGTTTCAACATGCTTGCTACTTCCTGACGTACATCCGCCCTTTTTGCGGCAGGTATGCGATATGCTCTTTGTTTTACCATCCGCCCTTCGTCTGTTTGTATCTCATGTTCTGCTAGGTGGGTGCACCCTGGTGTATCCAAAAACAGATGCGAATACCGGCGGAGTTCGTCAAGCAACTCCTGTTTTTCCGAGTCTATGAGCTCTGGGTTGATGGGTAGGGAGCCCAGGGTTGACTCGGTGCTGCTTTCTGGTAGCACCAGATTAGTTGTTCTGGGTGCTGGTCCTAACCACTTTTTCAGGAGATTTATATGGAAGGTCTGCTTGCGGTTGGGTGACATACGCAACCTATAAGTGGTGTTGCCGAACTTCTCAAGCACTTGGTACGGACCCTTCCACTCACTCCTGAATTTTTGCGTAGTAGACGGGAGCAATACCAAAGCCCAGTCCCCTCTGTTCAGAGTTCTCCATCGTTTCCCTTTATTGTAGTTACTCTTTTGGTGGTGTTGGGCCGACTGTAGGTTCGAATAGGCCAGATCACGCAACTTGCCTAAACGAGACCTTAACTGCTGGGTGTACTCCAGCAGAGACCGTTGCTCACTAGCCTCCTCTCTTTCCCATGTCTCTCTGGTTATCTCTAGAAGGGACCGCGGTTGTCGGCCATACAGGAGTTCGAAGGGCGAATAACCGAGGCTGCTCTGGACCTGTGCCCTTACCACATAAAGAGCTAACGGGAGCATTTTGTCCCAGTCTTTGTTTTCGGCACTCAACAGTTTTTTTAGGGTGTTCTTGAGTGTCCTGTTATATCTTTCCACCAGCCCGTCTGTTTGGGGGTGATATGCTGAAGTGCGGATGTGATGGAGATCCAGAGTCTTACAAACCTCCCTAATCATCCGAGACACAAAGGGCGTCCCTTGATCTGTTAGGATTTCCCGGGGAAACCCTACTCGTGAAAATAATTCAACCAGCTTCTCAGCTATGTTCTTGGTGGTTGGGGAGCTTAACGGAAACGCCTCGGGAAATCTGGTGGAATAGTCCACCACCACTAGGGCATAGGCATGTCCTCGGGAGGTGCGTGGTAAGGGCCCGATGAGGTCCATCCCCACACGTTCCCATGGATTGCCGATAATGGGTAGGGGCTGTAATGGTACTGATGGGGGTTTAGTCAGGTTTTTCCGCTGACACACCTCACAGTGTTGACAATATGCCTCCGTCTCTTTATATATGCCAGGCCAGAAAAACAACCGTAGGATGTTTTGGGTGGTCTTTTCGGCCCCGCTGTGCCCTGCTGTCAGGTGGGTATGGGCGTAGAACAGTATCTGTTCTCTGAAATCTTTAGGCACCACCAGTTGACTCTGGTCTCCCTCCTTTCCTTCGCGGTATTGCAGGTCATTCACTATGCGAAACCTGGGGTACCTTATCGTGCTGTCTGTTGTTAGTGCCAGATGGGCGGCTTCCCACGCATTCAAGAGGGTAGGGTCGTTCGCTTGAGCAAATCGGAATCCCTTGTCTAGAACCCATGGTTCGGCGGACAAGTATGCCCCGGCTGGTTGTTTCTCTAGCTCTCTTTTGAACAGGGCCAGGAACTGCGGATTGTCAACCCCCAGAATCAATTCTTCGGGCAGGGACCCTAGTACCCCTACTCTCACAGTGCATGGTTCCCTCCCTATGGGGTGAATAGTGATACGTGCAACGGGATAGCTCTTGACGTCCCCGTGAACACACCGTATGTGTACCTCCCCTTCTTTCCCTATCTGAGAGGGTTCTAGTAGTCTTTCCCTTATAACTGATTGTCTACACCCTGAATCGAGGAGGGCTTTCACCATGACGTGGTTCACCCGCACCCTTACGTAATAAGAAGGTCCCAATTCTGCGGAGTACATCACGGCTTTTGGTATATATCCGACTTCCATGGGCTCCTCACTGGTTTTTTTCCGGGGGCATAACCGTGCTATATGGCCCCACTCCCCACATTCGAAACACTGGGGTCCTTTCAACGGGGTCACATCCGGGCGGAAAGGCCGGGGCTTCGGGGGTTCATAGACGGCCTTCTTTTTTTCTGTCTTGACGAGAGGGGTTGGAGTCTTTGTGGGTTTATCGGTGTCCCACGGGAAGGATCTCGGTGCTGCCCTCGTATAGTTGGACGCCATCTCAATCGCCTGAGAAGCCGTCAGTCCAGTATGTTGTCTCAGCCACCGTTGAGTACCATAGGGGAGCGCCTCCATGAACTGTTCAAGGACTATGCTCGTCATCACGTCTTCTTTATTCCTTATGTCTGGTCTCAGCCACTTTTCATCTGCCATTTTGAGTCGCAAATACAGGGTTTTCGGGTTTTCCCCCTGGACTCCTTTCTCCTTCCGAAACCTGAGGCGGTATGCCTCTGCATCCATTCCCAGGTGGTCCAGGATCACCCCCTTGATCTCGTTGTACGTGGATGTGCCCGCATGGTTCGCAACCTGGTAGGCTGTCTGGGCTTCGCCCGTCAACAAGGGCGCTAGGAAGAAGGGCCATTTCTCCTCCGGCCAACCACAGGCGCGGGCTGCTCTTTCAAAATTGACAAGAAAGGCGTCTGGATCTTCTCCTACGACGTACTTTTGTAGGGCCACACCAGATGGCTGGGGTCCTGTGGGCCTTCTATCGAGCGCCACGGGGGCCCCTGGAGACTGCACCACTTTGTGTAGATTATCCATTTGCTGCGTCATGGTGCTGCGGAAGAGCGCTCTGTCTGCGTCCGCGGTGCTTATTTGTTGGTTGATGGCCCATTCCAATTTCTGTTGGCCTTCTATCAATGTCTGGATGACTTGTTCCTTTTTCGGGTCGAGTTCTGAGGGAGTAGATCCCACTTCTGACACCACTGTAACCTGGGCTTGGGGTTCTGGGATGTCCACTATACCAGGCTGCGGGACAGGAACGAGAGGAAGACCGGGTCGAGAGGGTAAAGAAGGCTTTATTGGAATTAAACGTCTCTGGGGTAACATCAAAGTCTTCCTGGTTCTGAGCGTGAGTCTCTCCTTTGCAAACTGGCTGGGATCCGTTGTGGCGTTCGGGTGTTGGACGGGTCAGGTATGACGTCTCCGGTGACTGCACTCTCTCTGGTCTGGTCGGGCTGACGAATCTCTGAGCTCCGGGGACCCATGCAAGGAAAACCAACAGAGAGGGAGCCGTTAGTATTACCGTCTACTGGGGTATGCCCTTGGGACCATGTGCAGTGGCTGGAGGGGGTCACCGGTGAATATCTGTACAGCTATGCAGGGTGAAGAGTGACGGGTCTGGACAGAAAGTGAGGAATATACGCGGGGATAAGGAAACGAGAGGAGGGGGAGACGAGGGGGTCAAACACGGGGCTTTGTACACTATTCACACTCGCTTGCCCACCCACGCTGCCATACGCTCCCGTACCTGGGATAGCCACGCTCCTCCCCCGGGAGAGTGGCACGGCGGCTCACGGGGTCGTTGGCCTCCTGGCTCTCCGTGGGTCGCTTCTCCTTCTTCTCGCTGCACTTCTTCTTGGCTCGGTCGTTCTCTCCTCCGCTCTCCGACAACCCTCCTCGCCTTCTCCTCCTGGGTGATGTCACACGCCACGTACATCACTTCCTGGTGTTTATCCAATCCGGCGTCCCTGACGTACAACGAAGGCGGGGCTTCCTCCTCCTTGTATTCCCAATTAAAGGCGCCGTGTTCTTCATCTTCGAGGTCGTCCTGTTCGGTGTACCAGGTGTCTGTCTGCAATGAAGGAGGTAGTACGGGGTCATTGCCGGGAGTCCACCACCCCACGTTGTCGCTCCGCCTTGCCCCGTTACAGTATCTTAATAAATACGGCCGGGGGGTCTTGTGATCCCCCGCCTTCCAAAGACAGTCATGTTTCGTGTCAATGTGTCCTGGGTTGATGTAGGTCCACAGGGAGGGGGGCGGTAGCCGTCGCTGACCATGTGAAAAGGGGGGGCCCTCGGCCCCCCCGCCTGCACGGCGGCGACCCCCCCTCTCACCTTGTCTCCCGGTGGTGGGGGCGTGACCTCCCGGCGTCCAGTGATGACGCGGGGGGTGCGCGCCGCACCACCGGCTGGCTGGCGCCCGACTCCTGACCCGGAAGGCGTTGTGCAGGCTTCCGGGGAGGGGGGGCGGGCGGCTGGGGGGCGGGGGGAGGGGGCGTACCGCCCCCTCCCCACTATCCTAGGTTAAAGAAGGGGGGAGCGCGCAGGCGGCCCCTTGTCGCCTGGACGCTCCCCCACACTGGTCGTGCCCCGCGCTCGGGGCCTCCTAATTATCCCCACCCACCATCCCTGGAACATTGCAGTGTTTTTTGTGCATATGGTATACCTGTCTTATTGTGTGTATTGACGTGTATTAATTACTTATTTCCCGTTTAGGAAGTGGTATTGAAACATAAATGTCGGTTGCAATGGTGTCTCATGTATATTGTATACCTGTTTTGCGTGTATTGACGTGTATTAACTATTTATTTCCCATTTAGGAAGTAGTGTTGACACATAAAATGTCGGTTGCAATTTTTTGTTTAGGCCCTTTTTCCCTTGTAGCTTGACAATGGTATGTCATGTCGTGTTGATTTAGTTAGTGTAGTTTTCCTTTAGATCTTTTTCCACAGGTCGTCGTATTTATTAGGGTATGGACATGCGGTAAGGTCATGACCAGTGAGCAGCTATTTTAAGGTCTGAGGGGGCGGCATCATCCTTTGGAGGTGTCCGCCCAGGGGGAGGGGTCACTGGCCCCTCCCAGAACTTCAGGGGCAGGTATAACTGGTGCTGCAAAGGGGCGCGGGTAGGAGAGTCACGCTGTCCTTATGGCTGGTAGCCACCCCGCGCGGACTCATGACGTCAGCGAATGGCGCGAGTAAGGGTCCTCCTTCAGTGGGTAAATGGAGTTCACGGCGTGGACAGAGTAATTAACGGACTCGGCTGCGCATGCGCACCTGCGGTAAGGGCGCAGCTAGTAGAACCTGACACCGGTTAGGACCTCGCCATATGGCCAGTAATGTTAGTATGCAAAAATTTCAGAGGAGGATGTTAGATTCGGTTATGAAACAAGCTGTATTAGAATCTTGTTAAGGTTAGCATATCATACTTGTTGATATGGTTGTATCTAATGTCCCTGAATAATTTTGCATAAAACTATCTTTTGTTTAATAATTTTATTATTTTGTATCTTAATAAATACGGCCGGGGGGTCTTGTGATCCCCCGCCTTCCAAAGACAGTCATGTTTCGTGTCAATGTGTCCTGGGTTGATGTGGGTCCACAGGGCCCTCATCTCGCTTTCCCGCACGCGCGCGCCTTGCTCTGCCTCGTTTTGTTTGCTTCAACTCCCTCACCACAGGCCGCATGCCGAGACATCAAGGAAGAGCATTGCACGCGAGCGCTTTGTCATTCCACCTTGCAATTAAAACCGAATGCTGCTTCTTGGCACTCAGGTCAACTGTAACTTTCTGTATACCCGACGGGCTACTAACACTTGCCTCTTTATCACAAATTACTACTAGCAAATATAGAAAGATAATATATGTTGCCTCTCATGGATATCCTCATCCCAATTATATCTATTTTACCTTTTTTGCCCCCTCCTCGGATCTGTTCCCGGTGCCCCAGCCGCATGGTCCACACGACCATGGAAGAACACACGCGCTCATTGTCTGATCCCTAACAACGACTTCACAACAAAACTCGCATTAGGTCCCGCCTCCACGCCTGGTCTGACAGCCAATAGTCGCTAGCATCACGGTCTTTAGGATGGTGCCCAATCCTGTTGCTCGTCAGCATCTCCTTTATGACCAATCCTGTGTACTTAGTCTGACCACTAATCACTCTTCCACCAATCTTCATGTTCTTTCGTCTCTGCGGCGGTTACTAACGCCATCTTCGTCCATGCAAGTTGAAGAAGGTTAGCTAAAGCTTTGATATAGGTGATCACAATGTATGGATAGCTACTGGTATGGAGCCATTACAATGTCATTTGTCAAACCTGGTCGCCATGTTTCTGGATTTCGGAAGCATAGCTTTACCCATGTCGGAGGACTGAGTGTTGAGAGTATTAACTGGTTTCACAACGTTAATTTCTGTCCCGTAGGGTTGCCACTTGGCCGGTATTCTAACTGCACCACCTGCAAATTCCTCTTTGAAGCAGGAGCCTTTCATTAATAAATACCGGCAATGCATCAGCCGTATTTCCTCTATTTGTTCTGATTAGAAATGTTCCTGCTCAAAGAAACTAGAAGTAGTCACAGTTTAACGCCGTGCGTACGCTGGAGCTTTTTATTCCTCCTTCAAGAATCAAGGTAAGGAATCTTGCGACTCTCCCTAAAATATTTTTTTTAACAAATGGTAACTTATGGGCAAGAAATCTGTGTCTTTTGATAATCTCTGTATCACTAAATGAGACATTCTTAAAATTGCATGATTTGTTTTATGGAACAGAACGCAGTGTAATGGCAATTGTGACTTTCCTGAACAAATGCAGGGTAAATAGTTCGGCTTCCTAATACAATCCGGTAGTTGTATTTTTACACAACCATTGTGAAGAGAAGTTACCATTTTACTTAATAAATGTCAGATGCCACAATCTGCTCTTTAAGCCAAAGAAATGTGTGCATTTAATATTACAAATCATAGGGCCAGATGTACGACCAATTGGAATGGCCATGTACTAACACAATTTTGCGAGTTGCAAAAAAGTGTTTAGAGACCCACTATTTGTAAGGGCTGTTCCCTTCCAAATAGCGTCTCTCTAACCCCATGTATGAATGTTTTGCGGCCGCAAATAGCGGTCGCAAAACACTTGCAAATTACAACCCTCTTCAAAAGGGTGGTAATGGAGTCGCAAATAGGAAGGGATCCAGGGCCGGACTGGCTACCGGGCAGTTGTGTGTGCTGCAGAGCAGGGGGATGATATTTCCATGGTGTGGGCTTATTTCGTTGATGGGGACCTGCGTGCGCTTTGAAATATAAAAGCAAAACGAATTTCGTTTTGCACACACAGGTCCCCATCAACGAAATCATCCCCATGCTCGGCAGCACACACAACTGCCCAGTAGCCAGTCCGGCCCTGAAGGGATCCCCAGGGGACCCTTTCCCCTTTGTGACAGGCTCTGAAAATATTTTTTAAGGGAAGGCAGTGGTCCCAGGGACCACTACCTGCATTTAAACAATCATTGGCATAGCCAATAGGTCACGCCTTAGGGACTTTATAAGTGTTTAGTTATGCAGCACAATATCCTTGGTGCAACATCAACTGTGCATGGCTAAGCACTTATAAGGTTCCAAATGCGAGACCTATTGGCTATGCCAATGCTAGTTCTCTCTTACTTTGTGTCAAAGTCTGGTGATGAAAAATAAATCCAGGTCCTAAAATAGTGTGTGCAGGCGCCCACTATCTGTATCCACTTGCACAAATTAAGCAGTGGGCCCTTTCGTTGGTGCTGGTCACGTTTTGCGTGGTGTGTACACCACAGTTTGCATGTTTCGTCACCTGACTATACAGGCCGTGAATCTCTGGGTAGTGAACCTTGGCACACTGACCAGCAGGTTTCAGATGCTCTTCTGAGCTGGTGTTGAGAAATGTTTTATGCACCCGTCATGCGCTGCGGGCGGTAGTCCGCTTCCCTCGTCGTGACAGGGGATTTTGTAAACTGCCCTGTGGGTGGACGTGGTTTCAGGCGCTTGATCAATTGTGAATTTCATCCTCCGTTCGTTTCCGCCTGTTGTAATCAGAAGCCGTTAAGTGTCGATTACATAAGTCAGAGAGGAGCGCGCGCTGGTTCTTTACAGCAAAGAGAAGGGCTGTTGATACTGTAAACTGGGGGCTCGGGGTGTTGGTCGGAATTTATTCGGGGTTCAGCAAGAGCTTCAGCCAGCCGGAGAACCTTTTAATGTCACTTCTTTATTGTACAAAGCAAGTGCAGCGCGCATGCTCAAACATTTTTAGGGGGCCTGGTATTTTTACTTTTTATAAAACGAGGCCTAGCCATTCGCCCAAATATGTTGGGTGCACAGCCAAAGACGATACGCGTGGTTTCTGAAGGGAGCTCGTGAAATATGTCAGTACTTTAGAGTCCGGCAGAGAGCCCAGCAACATTAGTTGTCTGCAGCAGAAAAATATTATTGTCTGATGACACTACTTTGGTCACAAAGCGCTATTACCTTGTTCTTTGCATGCATGCAGGAGCGTACATGTTTGCGTGTATAGTGCTGATTTGTGTGACAGGCGCTGTCACTGGAATTATGCGGCAACGGAGGACCAAACTATGCAGCAGGGTTGATTAAATCGTGCAGCCAGAAAGGCCAATAATGTGGCGCATTGTGACACTTTCTGTGGCAGAATTATTTCACTATTTTAACACATTAATACTGCGTGGGCAATAGTTTCACCTCATTAATACCAATCTAACCCCCCAACCAGCATCTAAAATGTGACAAGTAAACACTCACAAAGTCTGCCACTTTGAGGAACCACACTTGGATTTTTATCAGTAACTTTCATCTGTTGGAACTAAAAGGTTTTCTTGTTGAAATCTGCAAATTAGACGTCACTAGATAGAATATGTGGCAAGTGAAATAATTCCATAATTATGCAGAAAATAAGTAATTCTATTGGCTCTGCGTATATGTAGGGAGTCCGGTGATGTTTGAAAGGATGCAAAGATTGTTTGTCTTTCCACGCCAGGCTAGCTGCAGAGTAATACAGAGAGAGTGACTGAAAGTCGTACTGAGTGGATCAATGGGCCAGTAGCGTCGGCCAAAGTCAATCAGAGAGTTTGTTTAGGAGACTCCAGCGCATTAGTGTGAGACTGCAAGTGAGGGAGATAAAATATCTGTTAATGTCAGGTGTGAGGGCCAGATATGTACTACGGTCATAGGGAAACTGGAGGTTTGTATGAGATACATATTTTAAACACCTCTTATTCAAGGCTGCATATCCCTCAACCTATCAAGCTTTGAAAAGGAGATATCTGCTCCTTCAGGCTACAGAGAATGGGCATGGAGGGCACTGTGCTTAAATGGTTTGCTTCCTTCCTCTCTGACAGATCCCAAATGATCAAAATAGCGAACAGTCTTTCATCTCCTTTGGCGGTAGCTCAAGGTGTTCCTCAAGGCTCTATACTGGCACCCACATTGTTCTTTTTTTTTCTATTTTCTTTTTTGATTTCAAAAGCAGATATTGTGAAGGCAATATTGTTGTAGGTGTACGCCGGTGGGGTTACAATTGGCGTCACTCGTTCCGGCTTGCTTACGCAATCGACTGATATACGTTGTCATAGGCTAGGCATATTACGACTTGGCCTTGTTCATATATTGCCCTCCTAGGAAGGAAAAGAAAAAGGTCGGAAAGGAGAGATAGAGTAGCGTACATTGCTATTGGCGCCTCTTGCTAAGTGCCAACCCACTGGAGTACACCTCGTGTGCGTGTGTGGGGAGTGTGTTAGAGTGTTGGTCTCTGTGATTTGCCTATGGTAGCTTGTGTGATCCCAGATAGTTGTCCAGGGTGTGCCACATCTCTCCCTTCATGGTAGAGTTGGGTGTGTGTTTTGATGTTATGTTATCTGCTCCTCTAAGGAAGGTGATCCAGTTAAACCAGCTCTTGAAGGATGCCTTCCCTGTGTCTATCAAGTTTGCCAGGATTGTTTTGACTGCTGCTGTTAGTAGGATGTCTATTAGCTCGCTGTCGCTCTTAGATTGTGTTTCTTGAGTCATGAAGGCCGCAACTACCCCTACGAATTCAGTTTGCAGTGGGAATCCCATTATGCAATTTATGAATTCTCTTATTTTGTTCCAGAATGTTTTGACTTTGGGGCAGTGAAAGAGAAGGTGAGCTAGGTCACCTTTTTGTTTGTGGCAGTTCCAGCATAGGTCGTTGTCTTGGATCCCTACGGCTGCTAGTCTGGCCGGAGTCCAGTATGCTTTGTGTAGGAGCCAGTATTTTGTCTGTGCTAGGATTGGGGTGACTTTGTTTGAGCATACTGAGTTCCACAGGCAAGTTTTTTCCCTGTCATTGAAGCACCTGTTTTGTTGGCCTTCCCAGTACTCTAGTGTCTTGGCGTTTAGCTTTGTTGAGGTTGGGCTTAGCAGTTTGTAAAAGTGCGAAGTTTGGTGGATTGATGGAGTTTCATTCTTTAGATCTGCCTTGGTGAGTGCCGCCCTTATTTTTAAAAAACTGTAGAAATCTATGTCTGGTAGGTTTTGGGGGCGTTTTAGGGTGTCGAATGTGAGTTGGGTGCTTAGTTTTTCTAGTTGGTTGGGGGTGGAGATGCCCCGTTCGTACCAGGAGTTCATGTTTAGTATCTTGTCCTTGTATTTTATTCTTGTGTTGAACCAAATGGATTCCCACCTTGTGTTTTTAATGCTATTCTCCATTTTTGTGACCACTTTAAGAAGAGCGTTCTTAGTGTTCTTGAATATGGTGCTGTTGGCTTCGGGGTGTCTGTTGGCTGTGAGTAGGGCTATGGGATCCAGACCATTTAGGATTGCTCTTTCTGGCGTTAGCCAAGCCGGTGTGTAGTCTTGTCCTGGCGAAAGCCAGTGTAACCCTTGTTTGGCTAGGCATGCCGTTTGGAATGTTTTGAAATTAGTGAAGTTGAGGCCTCCTAAGTTTTTGCTCAGCCTTAGTTTCTGAAGGCTTATTCTGGGTTTCTTGTTCCTCCATAGGAATTTGTTTATCATGGTACAGACCAAGTAGTGGCTGGGTAAGTTTTGCGCAACAACAACTGCTGTAGTATTCTCAAAATAAAGCGGCTCAAGGGAACAGGGGGAAACGGCCACCAGCGCCCCCAAAAGGAGAACTCTTCTGAAACCAGGGAGTTCACTTAACAAAGATAAATTGTCCCCGAGCACATAGATACAGATTCTTAAATTGTCCCAAGAGAAAAGATAACCACAATCATAAAATTGCTCTTTCAAAAGTTCTTCAAATTAATTTCCTTTAATTTTCATTTCTTTTCTCTTCATATATCAACGAAATTCTTCATAGTTTCCTTCAAATTGACATAGAAATGTAGCCAATGCATCAAGGACCAATGCCAACACGTGTTTCGTCAGAGGGTACAAATAACCCAAATGACTTCTTCAGGGCAAAAGATACAGTCCAAATTTGAGATCAGGTAAACAACTTCCAGAAGATATTAGTTCCTCAAATATTACTGAGAACTCAATCCGTTTTCTATCTCAGAGTTCTTCTTTGTAGAGTAAAATATAATAAGGATCCAGGAGAGTACTCCTCACGCCGTCAGAAGGGGTTCGTTTTCTGTGTTTATCATGGTATCTATTTTTTTGTGGAAGTCTTCTGTGGTTATTAGCGGGAGCATGCTGAGCATGTAGTTAATCATTGGTGCTATCATCATTTTTATTGTTTCGATTCTGCCCCACCAACTGACAAACTTTGGTGTCCACATTGCAAGTTTCTCTTTCACTTTATTTTAAAAAGTCTTTTCATTGTGGTCCAGTGTTGTTTTGAGATCTCTCTCAAAGTGTAGCCCAAGGTATTTCAGAGCTCCTTTCTGCCATGCTAAGCCTTAGTTCCCTAGTACTGCCTTGGTTGTGTGCACGTTTAGGGGTTTGCATTCTGATTTGTCCCTATTGAGTTTGTAGCCAGAGACCTGTGCATATTCCTCAATGGTAGCAATTAGGGCTGCTATTGAGTGTCCAGGGTTCTCTGTAGTGATGAGTATGTCATCTGCGTAAGCAGCTAACTTGACTGTGTTCCCCTTGATTTGGATTCCTTTTATTTCTGAGTTGGTTCTAATCATGCACAGCAGTGGTTCTATGGAGAGTAGGAAGAGTGCTGGGGATAGTGGGCACCCCTATCTCGTGCCTCTTTCTAGGAGTAGCGTCTCTGAGGTGCACCCATTGACTACTACTCGGGCTTTTGGTTCGTTGTATAGTGCCATCACCATTCTTCTATAGTTTTCTCCCAGACCAAACCTGTGCATGCATTGGTCCAAGAAGGGCCACGACACTCTGTCAAATGCTTTCTCGGCATCCAGTGCTATCATCACTGCTTGTTCGCTTTTAGAGGAGGCATGGTTTATTAAGTGACATAAAAGCCTTGTATTGTCTTGGGACAGCCTGTTTTTGAGATAGCCCACCTGAGAATTATGGATTAGGGTTGGAAGTAGCGCGTTTAGCCTTGCCGCCAGGACCTTAGCATAGATCTTACAGTCAACATTAATTAAAGAAATGGGGCGGTAGTTTTGTGGATGTTGTGGGTCTTTGCCCTCTTTTGGGATGACTATTATATTGGCCTCTGTCATTGTGGCAGTCATTTTCCCGCTGTGGAAGCAGTGAGTGAACACCTCCTCCATTGTGGGCTTGATTTGACGGAGGAATTGTTTGTAGAATCCTGCTGTGTACCCATCTGGCCCGGGAGCCTTATTGTCTTTGAGGCTTGCAACTGCTCTCTCTATTTCTGTCCCGTGATATCTTGTTCTAATGATGTTCTCTGCACCTCTGTTAAACTGGGTAGGTGTAGGCTGTCTAGGAGGTTGGCCCCTTTGTCTACTTTGAGTTTTGTGTCTTCTTTATACAGGCATTCGTAGAAGCCTTTAAAAACCTTGAGGATCTCTTCGTTTGACGTTTGCGATACCTTCTCGCTGTCAGTTATCGCTGCAATGGGGTGTTGTCGCTGTTTACTCTTGAGGTATGAGGCTAATGCTTTCCCTGCTCTGTTCGCTTTACATAGATTTATAGCTTTGTATTTATTTATCCACATACCAGCCCTTTCGCTAAGTATCTTGTCTAGCTCATATTTTTTCTTGGTTAATTCTGTCAAGATGTTTTTGTCTTCTAAGTTCGTGCTGTGGCCATTTTCTAGGTCTTTAATTCGGGTTTTGAGGTCTGTTACTTTTTTGCTTCTTTTTCTATTCATTCTTGCTTTGATGCTAAGGATTTTCCCCCTGACTGTGGCTTTAAGGGCATCCCAAATGGTGCCTCTGTCAGTGCTTGGGCTGTCGTTGAAACCTAGGTATTCCTTTATGGTCTCCTCTATTTCGGCCACGTTATTCGGGTTTTTAAGGATGTCGCTATTGAATCTCCACCTCCTGCTAGGCTGTTCGTTGTGTCTCCCCCTGAGTGTTAGACTGATGAGTGAGTGGTCTGATATTGTTCTAGGAGCAATTTCTGTGTGGTCTATGAGGTGGGTGGGTGGTGCGGAGATGAGGATGTAGTCAATTCTACTATATGAGTTGTGAGGGTGAGAGTAGAAGGAGTAGTCTCTTTCGTCAGGGTGTTGTAGTCGCCATGGGTCTTTTAGGTTGAGCTTGGCGCATAGATACCGTTGGATGTTTTGTTCTGGCGAGCCGTGGCTGGCTCTTTGTGGGTGTCTCTCTATTGTGCTATCTAGTGCTTGGTTGAGGTCGCCAGCTACTATTAGGAGGTCGTCTTGTGGAAGCTTGCCCGGTCTGTTCTCAACATTGTTCCAGAAGTCATTGTCTTCTGAGTTGGGTCCATATATGTTGGCAATGTGTATCGTGTCCTCCCCCCTCTTGACACTGGTAATTAGGATTCTCCCGTCTTCGTCAGAGGAGTTGTCCTGTACTATTAGTCTAGATTTTTTGTTTATAAGTGTAATGACTCCCCTTTTTTTGTGAACCGCTGGCGCGCATAGTGATTGGCCTATCCAGTTAGCCTTCAGTCGCTGTGCATCTTCTAATGACAGTTTAGTTTCTTGGAGCACGCACACATCGCTCTTGGTTTTGTCAAGATATCCTATGGCTTTCCTCCTTTTAACCGGGTGATTGAGCCCTTTGACATTGAAAGAGACTACCTTATTGTTTGTGGGTGCTTGGTTGTGTGAATTTGGCGTCATCCCTTAGATATAGTGTCGCTAAATCTTGTGAAGATCTGATGTATTCTTGGGCGCCCTGCTGGGTGACCCTGGATTCCTTTGGTTGTTACCCCCATGTGGTGTACTTTTTGTCTTGTGTGATGGCATAGTAAATGCTTGTGTTTGACCGCGACTAGGCTGGAGATGATAGAGGAAGAGAAGGAAAGAAGGAAGAAGAAAAGCATGGAAAACCCAGATAACTGTACTCGGAGGACCTCCCACCCCACCTACCCCCCACCCCCCATTGATTGCATTACGAGCGTTCGACAGCAAAGTTCCTCCCCTCCTTTCCCCTGAGGCTTGTAATGAGCTGAGTCCAACTTCCCATGGGCTGATGACAGTGCTATCCAAAGATAGCTTGAAGTATATATGGGAGTTCTTGTTGTGCTACTTCTTCCTGCGGTCGCGGCGTTTCGCCTTGATCCTGTCGTTGAGGTAGGTTGCTGTGACTTGAGGTAGTTCCGTTGCAAATAGTCTTAGACTTTTCATGTGTGGTGGTGGTTCCTTCAGTATATCAAAACTGTGGTCTGTTGTGACCGAGGTCTTGTTGCCTAGTTCCCCTTAGCGCCTTCTGTTTCACTGTTACTTGTTGATGCTCTCCTTTTTCCAACACCAGTGTTTTTGGCTTCCATATCTTCTGCTTGTGGGCCTTGGAGGTATCTTCTCAGGTCGCTGGGGTCCTCGAAGATCTGCGTTCGCCATTTGTCTGTGATTCTTAGTTTGGCTGGGCCCGCAAAGTTAAAGGTGACATTATTCTTCCGCATTCTTTCTCTTAGCGCTAGGAATCCCTTTCTGGTTTCAACTGTTTGCCTTGAGAAGTCTTGCGTAATTATTATTTTGTGGCCGTTCCATCTTAGATTCGGGTTTTTCCTTGCTACTGCAAAGATCGCTTCAGTTTGGTTTGATCTTAGGGGCTTGCAGATGATTGGTCAAGGGCCACGGCCGTGAGGTGGTTTGGTTGTAGGCACTCTGTATGCTTTGTCGACTTCGAATTGTCTGTCGAATTCGATGCCTGTTAGTAGTGGAATCAGTTCTTCTATTAAGTTTGTGCAAGAGCCGGGCTTGTCCTCTTCTCCTTCTGGGATTCCTAGCAGTATTATGTTCGGTCTTCTTGATCTGCTAGCTGCTTCTGTGGGGCGGATGAGGCCTTTGCAATGGAATGTAGGCATTTGTTCGATTGTGCATTGTCGTCTTCTATGTTGCAGATGCGCTTCTCCGTAGCGTCGATCCTGCAGTTGTTTTATGTTGAACCGCCCTTATGGCTGCTAATTCCAGTTGCATATTGTCTATTGTCTGTTTCGTTGATTTGCCCAGCTCGTTGCCTTCGTTGATTTTTTTGAGGATCAAATCTAGGGTTATCTCGCTCTTTTGTTTTTGAGGCGAATCGGGAATGTCTTTTCTGTATTTCTTGATGTCATTGGTTAGTTTACTGTCATGTCCCGCCATCGATGCAAATCCTCTCCTGACCTGATAGCACACTAGTCTTCCATCTTTCTGTTGAGAGCTAAGGGGGTTTGATGGTGCCTTTTTTGTAATTGGCTCTCCACTGTCCGTGTCTTGGTGGCTCAGCCTGAACCTGCTTGGTTCCCTGATGGTTCTGGTTCTGGTCTTTGCTCCTGCCAGGTCTTCTCTTGTGAATCCTCCCTTCCTTTGCTGTTTCCTTGCTTCCTTTGTGGAAGACGATGATGGGATACTTAGGTTGCAGTTTTCACCATTTGGTTAGTTGGCTTCCCGCCTTGCACTTGTTGCTTGCTCGTTGGCAGGAGCTCCAGAGCTCCCTGACAGCCTGTAACAGCTTCTTTGCAGTTGATGGTGCCCTGTTTGCCTATTTGAGCGTGTAAGATATACTCCGCTCTTTGCAGTTCCTTTATGTGGTGGTTGGGCGCTGTGGTCGTCACTCGTTGTGTTGTGGTGCACTTATGATAATTGCGTCTATCGCAGCACCCTGCCGGTTCCCTCTATTATCCCAGCGTGGTTAAAAATGGCGGCGCCCTTTGGCACCCTTTCGGTTTCATTTTGTGTCCGATGTAGCAGTCTCTCTTCGCTTGCTTGAATTCCCGCTGGGGCGGCTGTGTTTGTTGTGACCGCCTGCTTAATTCCCTCCCCGGCTTGACCGGCTTGACTGGCTTGACCGGGTGTTTGTATGGAAGTCCCCAATCTCTGTGCGTCGCTCGCTGTTTGTGGGGTGGGTCTAGGATTTAAAATGGCCGCAACTAGACGCGCTTTCACTTTCCACCTCTTTGTGTGTTGCGCATTTTCAAGTTTCGCATTCTGTGTCGCCTCACACGCGTAGCTGCTGCTGCTTCTCTTTGCTCGGCGGCAATGCTAATTTCCTGGCTGTACCCTCAGCGGAGAACCTTGTTATTGGCGTTCGCACTTCGCTTGTCTCTCGCAAAAGCAGCGCTCAGGATGTGACGGGTTGGTCTTTAAGATGGCGGCCCCCAGTCGTACTTTCTCTCTAGTTTCGGTTTTGTACTGCGTCCATTATGCCACTTCAGCTCTAGATATCACTCTATGGCACTTACTAGTTATGGAGCGAAGCGACCGGGGTGTCGGCGATCACCATATGCGTCTCTTGGTTACACCTCTGTCCACACCGCCTCCGTGCCCCTTTCTTCAAGTGTTCGGCTCTTCGATTTTGAATAGAGCGCCATTTTGGTGGTTCCTCACCCGCCTCCTGTCTGCTTGGCGTGTGTGCTGCCCAAATCTTCTGTGGACTCCTACTGGTGGCCGTTCTTGATTGATCTTTGTGTTCCCCAGGCGTTCCGACGTCTTTTACCGGTCTTGTGTTTCAGGACCGAGCTCGTTTCGCTGTATTATTCGCTTTTTTGCGCCCCAGGGTTACGGAGGTAACGGACCTAGGCGCCCGTCCTCATTGTCGTCCAAGCCACGCCCCCGCACCCACATTGTTCAATCTCTATTTAGAACCACTGGAAAATCTCCTAAGTAAATCCGGGATCCACTATCATCTCTATGCAGATGACACTCAAATCTACCTAAAGGTTGCCTCCACTCACGATCTCGCCATCCTAAGCTCTACTCTTGACTCCATTCAAAACTGGATGTCAACTCATGAACTGATTCTGAATCCCTCCAAAACTGAATTTCTCCTCATGTCCTCCTCACTCTCTCCTCCCCCGGTTCAATCATGGATGGATCAGATGAATCGACTTAACAATAAACCCATCATTGTCGACAGCGCAAAATCCCTTGGTGTCATACTTGACAAAAAACTCAATCTAATCTCCCACATCAATTCCATTGCAAAGTCTGCTCGATACCAACTGTGCCTTCTTTGGGGAATTTGTCGCTTTTTCCCGGAGCACGACCATAAAACTCTGGTGCAATCGCTGGTCCTCTCCAGGTTGGACTACTGCAATTCTCTTCTTACTGGCCTCCCCAAATCCCACCTGTCCCCCCTTAAATCTGTTCTCCATTCAGCAGCTCGTTTTATTTATGGGGCCAAAAGAGGCGACCACATCAGACCCATGTTATCCACCCTCCGCTGGCTTCCCATCGAGGCTAGAGCTATCTACAAGACTGCCTGTATCACCCACAAAGCCTTGCACTCCTCCTCTCCTCACTACCTGGCTAATAAACTGAAACTCTCTGGAGGCTCTAGACTATCTCGTAATGCGGAAAATCTACTGCTTGAACCTCCCACTTTCAAGAAGGAAAGATCGATGGCCCAATCCTTTTCAGGCAACGCAGTGAGAATCTGGAACTCACTTCCGCATCAGCTCCGGATCACCACCTCCTCCCAGGCCTTCAAAACGGACCTCAAAGTTCTCCTCCTCCAAAGACACTTGCAAATGTAATTCACGCCCTCTCTATTATTCGAAGGAAGACCTCCCATTATTGAAAATTCTTTTCTCCATGACTATGGAAGTGCCTTCCCAGTATGTTCTTGTGGTTGGAGTTTTTGCCATTTATAGCAGTATTATCCTTGTACCTGTGTTTGGTACTCTTTTGTAACATGCACACGCCACTTTTCTCTTGTAACACACTGTTTGCTACCTCTCACATTTTGTTTGCTTTAGATACTTGCACAAGTGCCACCATTGCCTACGTACTGTTTGTTCTTGTGCTTGAGTGTCTGCCATATATTGCAGTATTATACCTCTAATTGTACTTTGTTTTCTCTTGTAACCTGCACACATGTCACTTTTTCCTCCTGTTTTGCACCGTTTGCTACCTCATATATTTTGTTTGCTCACAATTGTCACTTTTGCCACATGTAACTTAACGTTTTCTTTTGTAATTTGCTCACTTGTAATTTTCTCCTCATGTATCATTACTGTTCCTATTGTGAAGCGCTCTGACGCCTTCGGGTAAAGTCTGCGCAATATAAAAACGCATAAATAAATACTGGGACTTTTTCCTGTTTCCGTATGATCAACCCATCTCTGAGGGGGCAGAAGATGGGAGAGTTATGGGTAATCAAATAAGCATACAGTTTACAGATCCAGGTATGGACCGTGAGTTTTGAAAAATCAAGATGGCTGTCGATTTAAAAGAGATAAATGGTTTCCCTTAACTTGAGGGACACCCCACTCCACTCCCCCCACCCCCACCCCCCAAAAGAGAAATATGTTTCCCTTTAGTTACATTTGTCATGTGTGTTTGGGATGGATTGAGACTCAGCTATCATGGGAAGTGTCAGCATTGGATGCCATGTCCTAATATATGGATATTAGCAAAGGCAGAGTTCTCTTAAGGTTACAACACCTCCTGTAATGTATTCTCGTTTGAGGTGGTTCTTGCAGTCTGTTAATCATATTCCAAAACTTGGGTCAGTCAGAAGCGCGTTCCATGCTATTCGTTAGGTTCCCCTGCAACACTTTGGAGACATCACAATTGCCATGCAAGCAACCAGCACAAAACATCATAATGCCCGATATGTGACCTTAATGCGCAATGATTGAGCTGGCGCAGTTTGATACAATCGTTTTTACATTCCCCACATGTTTCCTCTCCCCCTTGTGTGTTCTCTGCTTTTTCATATTCCTCACTCAAACATGGACAGAGCATGACATAAACTTGACTTGCCCTGTTTTGAAATCCTGTATTTCCCCTTACAGGCACATTGAAAGATGCATATTCACCCTGGGAGAATCATCTATTTCAGTTAAGAGTGTGATTCGTGAAAAACTTGCCAATGAGAGGCGGCATATACAAGCTGTTTTATACTACTTTTTTCATTTGGTAAGAATTGTGCCTTTACACCTCTCTCTTGATGTATAGTGCTTTTTATACCGGTCACTGGCTTATTTCAGTCCTTTGCTCGGTACTAACTTTATGTACCGCTTAAATCACTGTCAATCTATGTTGAAAAGGATGGGGTTGATCAAGATACCCGGTGTCATCATGGGATATTGAAGTGTCTTGCGCTAAGGACCAGGTTCTATCTAAGTCCGCAGTTGTTTTGTTTTATATGGAGTGTGCACTTTTTATGTAATCAATGTGTTAAGTCTTTTGTGAGTATTTGAGTCCTAATTTATCTAGCATAAAAATGTATATATTAAAGTTATGTTTAATTATGTGCATATATGTATAGTGTTGTTTAGTCCTTTGTCTCGTTATTTGAATGTAAAATTTGTGTTATTTGTTACCTTTTCAGCCCTGATGAAGTTACCAGTATGTGAATGAAATATGTTGGCTGGAGTGTCTATGTTTGATGACTTTTATATAATTTGAAATAAAGAGATTATTTTTTCATCTACATTTGACTGTTGGTCTATGTGAGCTGCACACCCCCATTGAAAATAAAAACAATTCCTTGATCTGGAGCACAGTGACGTCACGCAACGGCTGGCGTTGGGGTAGCTTGCGCGGCCAACTCACTGAATGGAACTGGTGTGAGGTGCGGAACGAGTGGTCCGCCGTTTCTCCACTTGACATTCAGCATAATGTCCCCTCTCACTTTCCTTTCTCCTGGCCACTCTGTCTACTTCCTTGTCCTCATGCCTGTAGTGCTTCAAAGGAACAAGTCCTTCCCTATGGCTTACTGTGCTATAGGGGCGTAGGCTGCACTGATGAGCCCCAACAAGGCTGAAACCAGTCTCAGGTGTTGAATTGCCACTCAGCTAGCAGAGCCCAACGGGGTGAACAGTTCACATCAGCACTCCACCAAGTCTACTTTGCATATGGTTGGTGCAATTCTGCAGTGGCACAGATGAGATAAAAACAATGTTATGTAATGTCCCCACGGTGATCACTAGGGATTCAGTGACTTATATAATGTTTGAATTACCTCAAGTGTTGTGGGTTTGCCCAGATACAGGTCCTCTGCTTGCTGTGCTATAGGCACTCAAGCTGCAACACATTGTTGAGACTCCACAAAGCTAACACAAGCTGGGGTTGCTTGTCTTCTTGTTTATCGGGGATGTGGCATACACCTTCACTGGATCCTTCCTAATGGAGCATGGCAGGCTGGCTTGTAGTTTGTCATTCTTCTCAAATAGCACAAACAAGCTAAAAGGCGATTATTTGGAATTTGACACAGCGCAATTAACAGTGGTTCGGATAAATTCATGCATTGCCGTCCATCACCTTTTTGTTGTCTAAGCGGGTCGCCAAGAGGAACGGGTATGCCCAGACATCTATTCCTTCTATGCTGTGCTGGAATGGTGTGGTGAGCAAAAAAACGATGGATTTAGGCCCAGATCTCTGTACTGGGGTGAATGTATGACATTGTTCTGCATTCTGTCCATCAATTGTTGTTTTTGCATTTGTCACCCTGAGTGGGACGGGTATGCCAATATGTTCTTCTCGTGCTCTCCACGCCACTGGAGTCAAGCTATCCTGGCTGATGACACTGCTTTTAACACAGAGATCGTTTTGTTACTTGAAATCTATAATTTTTAATTCTTGTTCTATAGAACATCTGACTCCAACACCTTGTAACCCTCACTGTCTTATGTAACATATCCTGTACATAATATTTATGTTATTGTATAATGTGTACATGTTGTAAATTGTTCCCACACCCTCAATTGAGATGAGTCGCACTATAAAATAAATAAAACAAAATAGTGCATTTAATTGTTATTTGTGTAAATACTGGGACAGACATTCTTATAGTGCTTGCATATGTATTATAAAGAGGGATTGAACAAAGTAAAAACTATGCTACTCTTAAATACCTGTGAAGTAATAAGCTGTGAGCCTTTGTTTCTCGTCCATTGCATTTGCAGTTAGGTGTGAGGTTTAAGATAGTTCCCAGGCAGGATACTCAATCGAAAGGAGGTGTGATGGCCCCTTAACTTCAGCCTTTAAAATAACAAAGCCCCATCACCTGCACATTGCTGCTCGGAATGAAAACAGACAAAATGCAGGTGCTGCTCAACGTGTCCCCTGGACAAGTTTAGCATATTTCTGTGGGGCCCAACGTCTTGACAGGGGATACAGTGTCCACTCTGTGAAAAGAGTTGGTAGAAAGCTGTAGGAGCTGGCTCTGTATATGCTATATAAAGGTAGCGTATAGTTTGCACAGAGTCCAGTGGATCTCCAGAGGTATAGCAGAGGCTAAAGTAGATAATACTCTCTTTTGTGGTAGTGTGGTTGAGCAGTCAGGCTCATCAAGAGGGTGGTGTTAAGCATTTGTTGTACACACTCAGGCAAGTAATTATATCACACACATAAAGACTGAATCCAGACTAATTGTTTGTATAAAAAGTTAGTTTGCTGTTTTATTTCTAGTACCAAGATTTACTTAGAAGCTGGTAAGTTAAACTCTTCATATAATGTGACTTTTAAAAATACAGTAAACACCCTCCAGAGAAATATTTTGTAGGAATAGTTAGATTAAAAATGCTTCTAGTTACTTTCCGATTACTTTTTTACTTCTGTTCTAGTTATGATATGAAACACACTCCTAACTCAGTTTAGACAACAAAGGACTTTTGTAAGCAGGTTAACTCTTCTGAAGGCAAGAGGTTACTTTTTGTGCAGTACAAGACAGTTCAACACAAGAATTTTCTGAGAAAACCCACCATTCAGTCCTATGGGGAAAAGGAAGTGTTAAGTTTACAGGGGAGTAAAACAGTTTTAGGATTGGAGTTCTCCAAGGTTCAGGTTGCACTCAAGGGGCACCACCAGCGGGCATTTGGGTAGCTGGGGGCAGAGGGCAGGATGCTAATATTAACCAATGGGGATAGGGGGCACCTTTGTTGGGGCCTGCTCGTGGGCAGGCCACTCGGTCTCTCTTAAGGTTAAGGGCAGGGCAAAGGGAGTCCCAGGTTGGCAGCAAGTCCACAACACCAGTGGCGCAGGGGCAGCCGGATGCAGGTATTCAGGAGGTGTCAGGATCCCAATGCTTTTCAACAGAGGATGCCGGGCATGGAAAAGGACTGCAGTCTGGGGCCAGGAGACTGGATGAAGGGAACAAATGACTGGAGGATGAAGATGAAGAGTTTCTGGATACCAGGACACCATCAGCCGGGCACCTCAGGACTCAGGAGCTGTGGGTTTAGGGGTGTACTTTCATGTCACATTCTTCTCACCTGCTCCGGTCGCGATTGGGAGAACCCTGCAGAACTAGGATGCAGGCATCGAGGAGAAGTGTTAGAAATGGGATTTCTGGTTGGCTAGGGAATGCGCCTAAGCCAGGAAGAAACTACCACTCTAGTCAGGGCAAGGGGGTTACACGCTGAAGATAACCCCTGCTCACCCCCTTGGGAGCTTGGCACGAGCAGTCAGGCTTATCCCAGAGGCAATGTGTAAAGTGTTTGCGCAACACACTCCTACAGCAGCAACACACAAGGCACACCACAAAATAAACTCCACACAAGGTTATATAAAAAATAGCCTTTGTTTTATCCAAAACACATTAGAATCATATTCACATATATACACTGTGCCAACTGGCACTAGGCAATACTTACAGGAGATTATATACTCAGGACAGGGCCAATTGGGCATTGTCAGAACCTTTAGAAAGCACTAGTAACACATATAACGCACAACCTGTAACTACTGGCAGAATACTGTACTTAGCATCATTACCTGCAACACAAACACATTAGGTCTCCATCACATTAGGCATAAGTCACATTATGCATGGACCTCATAAGCATAACATTAGGCATCCTCCTGAGACATTATCGCATGACATTAGGCATGAAACACAGTATGCATCTTATTAGGCATAAACCACATTATGCACTAGCATTAGGCATCACCTTAGGCCTAAACACAGAAATGACCCCAGTCCAACTGGCCTCTCAAAGGGGGCCCCTATGCCCTCTGTCCAGAAAGCCAGGGCGTAGCTGCCACTGCAGCTAAAGCGATATACGCAAAGCGCCATGTCGTGGGGTGTATCTCACCCCATTCTGAATGTCACCAAACAAATGGCCCCCAAACGTTGCAGCGGCCTGCGCTCTCGCGGCGCAGCTGAGGAAGGCAAAACGGGCACTGGCACTGTCGTGCCTCATGAGCCTCAGGCACCGACAATGTGCCTCGAGAAACTGGCTCTGGGGCGTGTAGTGACTCAAAGCAGCTGCCCACTGCCATCTGGGGCAGCTGCTACTGCGTGGAAAATAGAGCCACACTTCCCTCCACCTCTCCCACAGCCTCTCACCTGGGACAGGCACCGGCAATGTGCCTCGGCAGGTCCCACTCTCGGCCTCTCCAGGTTTTGCCTGGTCCCTCTCCTGGGACACTGGACTTCTCTCAGGAGCTCGCGAGGCTTCGGACGGTCTGGGCTGCATGCTGGGCTCTCCTCACTACCACGGGTGCCACGCCTCAATGCTGGAAGCCGTTTCCTGCGTCCCGCACCTCTTCCTGGCGCCAGGCAGGGATTGGCTTCTTTGACGGGCCTGGTCAGGCAACGGACGCCTGACTTCTGGTTTCGCTGCTTGCAGTGGAGGCAGCTCCCTTTTTCTTGGTGGGTTGCGGGGTGGGCAACCGCTTTTTAACGAACATCAAATGTGGGGTGGACATCTGCTTTTCAAAAATGCATGAAAGCGGGGTGGGCTCCCGCTCCGATTGGCAAAACGCGGGGTGGGCTTCCGCTTCAAGGAGCATGAAACAATGCGGGTGGGCTCCTGCTTCTCTCGCATCCAGGTGGAGGAATCCATACATCGGGATTCCCTCGAAGTAAGTTGCAGCTCAGCGCTGAAGTAACCACACGCTCCTCTTCTCTTTGGCTATAAAAAGATAGCGCTCATGACGTGCTAAGAGTCCTTACAGTTCAAGGGGCATAGCTAGGGCCAGGCAGGCCAGCACAGGGCCCTCCAGCAGGCAGGAAGTCCCTCATGGCGGTTCCTCCCAGGGCGCGGCATCAATAGGTCGCAGGGAAGCACAAAAGCACAACGTTTTCATGGGGTCACAGCCCCAATATTCATACCAACATTTGCTTTGTCTGCCCTGGCACAGGGCTTAGGGGAACCAGCCTAAACTGGTTCTGGGTGGTTTTGGAGCACTTTGTTGACAAGGCTCCTCTTCCCCTTTGTCAGGTGGAGGCTCTTCATCAGACACACCAGAGGGTGGCAGAGCCAGCATTCACCTAGGCAGGCACAGACCTATTCAGGATCAGGGGACTACTCCTCTCACTGCTCCAAATACATATCCCCTCTTCTGCCTAGCGCTGACTCACCCTGCCGGGTGCCACACACACCTCACCAGCCCCTGTCACTCCAAAGCTAGGAATGCAATCCACATTAGGCAGGCAGACACATAGCACACAGAAATGCCAACTTCTAGAAATGTCATTCTTAAAATAGGTATAATAAATGTGTTCCATTCTGGGGGCACTGATCTAGATACCGTCACTCCTGTTCCCTTCAAAATGTCGTTAGCTAAAATCGCCATGAAGGAGAACTTTTTCAGATATGAGGATAAGCTGTACCTACAAATCTCGGGCACGAGTATGGGCAGCATTTTTGCACCAAGTCTGGCGAATCTCTATGTTCATTCTTTTGAACAGGGACAAATACTAACAGCCAGCAATCCATTTTTATCGTCAATAATATGGTGGAAACGCTATATTGATGATATTTTAATGGTATGGCGTGGTGAGGAGGATTCGGTAATACTTTTCCATGAATGGCTCAACACCCGTAACAGGTTTCTGCGTTTTACCATTGAGGTGAACAAGGAGAGAATAGCCTTCCTGGACCTCTCCATTTATGTCACCCCGATGGGACTCCAAAGTGAATTATTCTGTAAGCCTATGGCTGGGAATTCACTCCTGTTGTACGAAAGCCAACATCCCAAGTCGTTTCGCGACAATCTGCCTTATGGGCAGTTCCTTCATGTTCGAAGGAACTGTTCCACCACTGAGACTTTCTCCAGACATGCGGCTAATCTCACAAGCCAACTGCAAGCCAGACACTATCCTAAACAACTGATTAAACGCTCCCTTAAACGAGCTAGTAACAACAACCGCGAGGCCCTTTTGGAGCCTTCAATTGAGAAGCCACCTCTTACACGGTTGACTTTTGTCAGCACTTTAATACTAAATCTAACCTAATTCAAAGGATTGTAAGACGCCACTGGCGTATTCTCAATTGTACAAATGAGAAAATAGAGCAACCTTTGTTCGCTTTTAAGCGTTCAAGGAATCTGGGAGACTGTTTAGTGCACACCCGTCCAAAGGAGATATCAAAAGAAACAAGTGATACTCTATGGGATTTACCAGCAGTACAGGGACACCACCCTTGTGGTGGGTGTTCCATGTGTGCCCAAACGTGCAGAACAACTCAGATTGATATAGGGATGAATCGCCCTTGGTTGCTAAAACATTTCTCTAACTGTAACAGCTCCAATGTTATCTATCAGTTGACCTGCCCATGCAACAAGAGATACATCGGGATGACAACCCGTAAGGTTCGGACACGCACGCTAGAGCATTAGAGCTCATTTAGGTGTAAAAAGAGCGTGTCTAAATTAACCAAACATTTCCTAGAACAAAATCATAAGGAAACTGAGTTCAGATGGATAGTCTTGGAAAAGCCATACATTCCATCTCACATTGCTGATGTGTCCAAATTCCTTCTGATGAAGGAACAGAAATGGATATACAGATTACGCTTGGACAGTCAGGGGCTTAATGATGAAATACCCTGGACCAACCTTTGAATTCACATGAAGATAATAATCAGCTTCATTTGATGGCAGGGACTTAGCTATATATTGCTAATTTTAATTTAGTATTAGACACCGCATTACCATCTAATGTTGGACATATATGGCGGGTCACTTGCCCTAAGGTTACCTTTCCTACTGTCTAAAAATTACTATCTAAAATTACTATCTATAGTCTGAGGAATCTTTGCCTATAGATTGTTATTTCGCTTCTACAATTGAGGGGTATTCTATAGTCTTTAAGTCGTTTTTCAGTTCTTCATGACTCCCTTGGGTTTGCGTGATAATCCTACACATTGAGGGGTATTTGATAAGCATTCCATAGCCCCTAAGTCCTTTTAGCAAACTAGGACTCCCTCGTGTTTATATAAGAACCCAAAACATTGAACAGTTTGGCTCGTTATACACATATGCCGCACAGACGTCTTTGACTCATACAGAACTACTAATTGTAAGATTCTGACATCATTTTGTAGTTTCGGAAAATCGCGAGACTACGCGCCAGCCCCAGCTCTTCCGGTATGGGACCTCGGAGAGCCGGTGCAGGCAGGGGTAAGACGCCAATCGAATAACAATAATAATAATTTTTTCCCATCAGCAATGGCAAGCATCTTTAATCATATCCAGCTTGCGATGCTTCTAAAAAACATGAGGTTTTACTTATTCTGACACGTTTTACTTTCAAGAGGTGACGAATGATTGGAGCCGTGGTTACTATCGGGACGTACAAGTATACCTTTGTCAATCCGTGCGTTGCCTCCCTCTTACTCGGGATCTGTTCGAGGCAACGACGGATAGGTAAGGTCTAGCAACGATACAGACGCCCACAATGCCCTCTGTTGTTAGAATTTGTCTGGCGTTGCAAATGAGGTACGAGGTCTCCTGCATTGGTGACTTTTGTGAGAGCAAAAGCTTTTTGAAGAACTTAAGTTTGATATACGAGTATATTAGTTGAGAGTGTCCTGGCAAGGTCTTGAGCCCCTTGTGATTTAGGGATGCCTGAATAGTATAGAGACTAGGAGTAAGGATAACAGTAATGTTAGTTTGGAGAATGCTTGAAGGAGTGGAAAAGGTTTGTTCACCCGCTTGCATTTAAGCATGTGTATCCTTATTTTCTCCTAGAGCGTGGCCTCATTAACCCTGAGTTTGAGTCCAGGTGAGGTGAGGTCTATTCCCCGGTAATGCTGGGTGAGTGTTATTTCCATTCTATTCAAAAGGAACGGAGTGGCATATTCTTCCTTTTAAACATTAGTTTTGTGTTTCTGTTTGTGTTATTGTAGATCTAAAAAAGGAACCACTTACACGGAGGATCAGTAACTAATCTATTGTATCCTTTTGGATTTTTTCACTTATTATATGTTTCATTTTTTTGTAACTTGATTTAACACTTTGCAGTAGCAACGTTATGAACAGAGGCCCTGAAGAAAGCCTTGGGTCTTCCCCTTGAAGGCTGAAACATGTTGGTCCCTATGCAGTTATTTGTTCTACACTGCTCTCTTGCGCTGTTCATCTTGTTTTTAACTAGGAAGAGGTCATATTCCCAATAAAACTGTCTTCCCTTTTTGTCCTCTATCCTATCTTAATTCACCACTTTTTTGATTTTTTGCACTGCACCTTTACCCATTAGTTAAATATCACTTGGCCATAAAGAGCTTGTGGGCAGCGACCCCGCTCTGCTACAGGGTAAGAATTCGGTCTCAATGATCTAGAGACTCATTACCTCTGTTGGATGACCAGATGATAAAATTGATCATACAATACTTTGATGGGTATCCTATGAACACTTAGCGGGTTCTATTCACAATCACAAACACATCTTCTGTTTATACACTGTTTATCTCACTAACTCAATGTTAATCATCGCTGTACTAATTCAGACTTTGTCGATGATGGATTGAGGTTCCTTCGTTATCCTCTTCGCTAGACCCCTAGGTTTCTTTGTTGTTAATGTTGTTAATAATAAATCTGCGCACACCATTGCGCAGCATTTATTATCACTATTGCAAATATACCAAACTTGACCACGCTGCTTCTCTCATATCAGGAATTACCACTGAAACACTTATCAGGGTATCCCCAATGCATTCCTATGGGAGGGCAGCCTCACAGCAGTGAGAAACCAAAATGGCTGTTTGTCACTACCAGGAAATGTCACACACCTAAGGTACATGTCCTACCTTTCACCTACAATACACCCTGTCCATAGGGCTAGCTAGGGCTTACCTTAGGGGTGACTGACATGCAGTAAAAGGGGGGGGCACAGACATGGCACACACTTTAGGTACCATGTCACAGCGGCAGTAACACTGCGCGCACAGGCCCTACAATGGCAGAGGCCTGAGACAAGTTTGAAAGGCTAATTTGGTGGGTGGCGCAATCAGCGCTGCACGCCCACCAGTAGCATTTAATTTACCAGCCCCCGGTATATGAGATACCACTTTACAAGGGACTGACAGGTAAATTAAATATGCCAAACAGGTGTAGACAATCGTTACCATATTTATCACAGAGAGCACACGCACTTTACACTGAACTGCAGTGCTAAAGTGCCCAGAGTCCTAAAACCAGCAACACCATGTCAGAGCAAGCATTTGCAATGCAATAGGTCTCGCATTTGCCAGAGTTTGAACTATTGGTATTGTAAATGTCAATGCATTTTATTAATGTGTTTTGAAAGGCTACAATTAGTGCTTAACACGCACTTTGTATTTATAGTCATTGCTTGCAAGAAGCCAGGCTGGCAGTAACTGCGCCTATTTTACTGCCAGTCTTGCTTCTCGTAAACAAGGACTATAAATACAAAGCATTTATAAAGTGCTTGCTACTTCTGATGAGGTGTTTACAATTTCTATACTGTCCTCCAAATGAAATGTTTTGCTTCCACATTTTTAACTTTTTTAAAGGTTTTTTAGCTATTTATTAAGGAGTTTGGAGAGGTCTGACATTGTTTTCTCTTGTCTATTTGTCAATAGATGCAATTAGTTTCGTATGTGTGATTGAATTCCTTTTTTTTTCTTTTTTTCCTTCTGTTTGTAATTTGTATTGTGAATTTTATGTGGCCCTTATCAAGAGCCAAAACATAATAAAATACATTGAAATTGAATTGATGAGGTGTCTAAGCTCTTTTAGGCGAGCAGCAAGCTACTTCAGAATCAAAAAAGGATTAGTTGTGCATTAGTCTGGGGAAATATGAAATTAATTTGAGCAGTGGACATGTTAGTCTGTTTTTGGATTGAACAAGATATATCTTACTCTTGCTTGAGTCTTGCCTTTTCTGTAACAATATTTTAGGCCAAATGACTAATATTATTTGTACAGTTTTACTCCTTATCAAAGGTTAGATCTACGGCTTAAGAACTGTTTCATTAGAATCCCAAAGGTTACTGTTTTTTTAATGTTGTTTACACAGACACCCTCTATGTTCCTTAGAGAATTCTATACCCCATGAACTTGCTGGAAAGCAGAGGAAGAGGTTGTTTTAAGTTTGATATATTAAGAATACTATCAGCATTGAGTACTAGATTGATACTCTTGGCCTGCTTTCTTCACCAGTTTGTTAGTGCTGTGAAATAACAGGTGTCAGTATCACCCAACTCACCAGTTCATATTTTACCAACCTCGGATTAATGGCGGAATGGTTGTTTTCCACACTTGAACTTTTACTTGCAGGTTAGCTAAATAGCTCAGCACTTAAATCACTGAGCTATATGTTGATAAAGTCCTGGTAAGAGCATGCAAAGGCAAACACTGTATACCTCTCACCATAAACAATTGCTCATATCGGTAGCGAACTGCTAAACCCAGAAACAGCCTGGAAAGCCTGTTTTTTTCAGTTAAGAAAATATTTTTACAAAATGGCGTTTATTGTGCTAAAGTTCAGAGAGAATACTATGAACTGAAATGTGGGTTATCTGTTTTTTAAGTGAAACTTCCTAAGTGTGACTGATGAAACCAGATATGGGTTACTTACCTCAGTGAGCCTAGGGTTCGGGCTGGATCTTATTGGTAACGCCCAACAACTAAGCAATACAGGTCAGAAGGGATGAGCCTGGCAGTTTGGACTGGACTCTTCCTATTCCAGAGGGACCAGGGTTAATTTGTTTATGTTTTTCCCAGTTTGTAAAGGCACAGTAACCGAAAAACAGATGGACTGCATTGCGTCCCAGAGGAGTTATCTGTGGCTGAGATTAATCATGGACCAAAACTGAGAATGGAGAGCTTCTGAGCTCCGTCTCAGCCATCAGAGCATGAAGAGAGATGCAGCGCAATGACTGGTCATTACAGGGGAAGAACAGGGGAGGAAGAATGTAAAGGAGAGAGATAGGGGAAGAGTGAGCGAGTAATCACAGCAGAGAAGGCGCTTGGCATGCTTTTTCGTCACGATATAAGAGGCAATAATAAATCCCTCTTCTCTTCATATACAACAGTGCAGGTGTGAGCAGGTTCTGTGCACGCTTCTCAGCACCGCTCACCTGATGTGTCTACTGAAGTCACCAGGGTGATGGAAGACCTGCATTACAGTGTAGACTTTTCTAACACACTATAGCAGATGTGCAGGGTTGTGATGGGACCCGCTAGTGGAACATAGTGGAAGAAGGGGTTAAGGGTGGGTGCATGGGGGAGGGTGGTGCGCATGACACACACAGCGCAACGAAAACAAACGGGAAGAAGCCAAAGTTACGATTGATGTCTAAGGTTAGCCGCGCGTGCACCAAGTGTTGCGTAACAGGACAATTAATTGTTAGAAAGTTTAATAAACATTGTGCAAAAGAAAGCAGATACTCTACCGTGCAAGGGGATCGGAGGGTTTCTAATGGCAATCCAGCTTCCTCGGAGCACAGTGGTGCACATGTCACACACAGCGCAACAAAAATGGGAGAAAGCTGCGCCTCAATAAAATAAATAAATAATACAAATACAAGTGAAAGCTCGCCAGCTTTACAGTGACAAAACGCGTGCTAAAGCATCTGTGTATACATACCAATGCAGCATGCGAAATAGAAAGCGCGCAATGTGATGAAAAAAGACGCCCGCGGGACTGGGGAAAATACTATGCAATTAAAGTGGAAGCGCGCTGTTAGATCTGGGGGTCTCTAGTTGGCAGAGGTAGGTACCACTGTCCAAATAGGGACCCTTGCTTCTAGTCAGGGCAAGGAGATAACTCTCTGAGATAACCCCTGCTCACCCTCTAGGTAGCTTGGCACAAGCAGTCTAGGCTAACCAGAGGCAATGCGTAAAGTATTTGTACCAACACTCACAGTAACACAGTGAAAACACCACAAACTGACTCCACAACAGTTTAGAAAAATAAAGGTATTTTTAATCTAAACTACACAAGACCAAAACGACAAAAATCCAACATACACAGTTCAAGAATATGGTTTCAAAAAGAGTTCTTAAGGTTGCGTTAGAATTCTCTACGTTGCGATAGAATTCTCTACTGATGCGTGAAAAGTTCACAGTTGCGTCACGTTTACTCACAGTACCTTTAGTTGCAACAAAGTTCCAAAAGCAGAAGCTGGTGCGGTGGAAAACAAGCGATGCGTTGCTCCTGAGACCCTGGGGAGGCGATGCGACAGCCCCGCTGCAGCAGCGGGCGTGTTGCGACGAATCCAGTCTGTATGGGGAGGAAGGCCACTTGTATGGATTCCGGTGTGTAGGTTCCGTAGGAAGTCTGTTCTCGCAAAGGCACGATGCGACGATCTCGTAGGGGCTGCGACGATCTCCGGGGCGACGATGCGCGGTCCAGCGGGGATCCTCTCTCTCGCAGCTCCTCGATGCGTTGATTCTGCGACGACACTCGCAGCGACGTGATGCGACCCGCAAGCAAGCGGTGCGGCGATTTCACCCAGCGACGACAGGCTCTGCGACGATACTCGCAGCGATGTTCAATTCTCCCGCACCGGTCTGGTGCGTCCCGCAAACGAAGGATGCGACGGCTCTGGCAGCGGCGTCAGGCGCTGCGACGATCTTGACCTTCGTAGCGGCGGGAAACTTCTCGCACTGTCGGGGATGCGCTCCGCAAGCGAGCGATGCGACACTTTTCAGATTCAAAAAGTCTCTCAAGCTTAGTTTCAAGCTTCCCAGCACAGGTACAACCTCCAGAGGCCCCACAACTGGATCAAGCACTCTAGGAGGGACAGAACTCTCTCAGCAGAGTTCAGGGAAGCTGGGGGTGAAGTCCTTTTGTTCGTGGGACTTCAAAACAGGGAGCCAGCTCTTCTCATGCCCTTGGAGATTCCTTCAAGACAGGGGACACAGCACACAGCAAAGTCCTTCCCCTCTCCTTGGCAGCAAAGCAGCAGGTCAGTCCAGCAGAGCAACAGCAGGACAATCTTCCTTCTTCAGTTTCAGCTTTCTCCTTGGCAGAGGTTCCTTCTTGATTTCCAGGATGATCTAATTTTCTGTTGTCAGGGGTCCTGTACTTATACCCCTAAAGTCTTTGTTCTCTTGGTGCATGCGGGCCCTGAGCCCGGTCTAAACCAGTTCTGGGTGGATCCTGAGCACTTTGTTTTGCTGGCTGCATCTTTCCTTTCAGAGTGAGGGGCAGGGTCCTCAGCCGCCCAGCAGGGGGGTGGAGCCAGCATTGTGGAAGGCAGGCACAGCCCTATTCAGCCCAGGTGCTAACTCCTCCCACCACTCCAGTTGCAATTGCAGTCATTCAGCCTAGTGCTGGCTCATCCAGCCTCCTGGGGAATTCCCCAGCCCCTGTCACTCTCAAACCAGACAGTCAATACACAAACAGGCCCAGGCACACAGAAGGGTCAGACAAGAGAACAGCAACTTTCTAAAAGTGCTGTTCTCAAACACAGGATTTAAAAACAACCTTTCCTAAAAGATGTGTTATTAAATTCTGAGTTCAGGGATACTAGATACTTATGTCCTATCTTGTTCCTATGGGAAGAAATGCTGTTAACCACTGTAGCCAGCATCCCCCATGTTAACCTATGGAGCAAGATAGCCTTACAGTAGTGAAAAACGAAAATGGCTGCCATTCACTACCACAGCATGTCACCTGCACTAGTACATGCTCTACCTTTTACATACACTGCACCCTGCCCAGGGGGGTACCTTGGGCCTTCCATAGGGGTGACTGATGTGCACAAAAAGGGAAGGGTTAGGCCTGGTCAGTGGGGACATTGACCAGGAAGACATGGCAGTTCTAAACTGCACACAGGCACTGCAGTGTCAGGCCTGAGACATCATTTTAGGGCTACTCCTGTGGGTGGCACAATCAGTGCTGCAGGCCCACTAGTAGCATTTGTCATCACCAGCCCTGGCACACCCAGTGCACTTTACTAGGGAATTCATGGTGATACAAATATGCCAAACATGTATATTGAATCAGAATAACAATTTACACAGAGAGCATATGCACTTTAGCACTGATCAGCAGTGGTAAAGTGCGCAGAGTCCTATTGCCGACAGCCACGGGTCAGGAAAAATAAGGGAGGAAGAAGCAAAAAGTTTGAGGATGACCCTGCAAGAAGGGCCAGTTCCAACACAACCCCCTTCCAGCCTAAAGCCAGGGTAGACCAAACAATACCTCGATGGGATTCCCTGCTTAAGGCGATAGAACACGGAAACTGGCCCACACAGCAGGGCAGTCCTGTTCTACGCCGTCCTAAACCCAGTTCAATCACTCTATCCATACTCTCAGGGTCCACCATGCCAATCCATGAGGAACCCTTCTCCTCACCTGTGGACACCACCTGTGCGGCACCTAGCCTTAATTTCCTCACAGGTGTGTCCCAACAGACCAACAGCAAGCCACAGTGACCACCAACAGTGATCGGGGATGAGACCCAGGCCTCATGCCTCTCAGGGCGCTCAAACCTCTGTGGCGTCAGAGGGTGGGGGACAGTAGCCCCAGGTGCTTGGCACCCTTTGTCCACTCCCTCTCTTGTCAGGTCAGGTCTGACACTCTGGCACTGACCCACCAGTCCTGGACCTGTATCCAGCAGCTGGACAGGAGGCTGTGATGGGCTTCTCCACACCCGGTCCTCCTCTTCCTTGGGGCTCTGTACCCTCCCACCTGGAGCGGTACCCCCTTCTAGAATAGCCAGGGCACCTGTGGCAGGTGTCCCGCACCATTCATCCACCAGTTCATGGGTGCTATCCTGCAACTGGTTTTCCAGGTCAGGGGGGATACCCCGGGCCTGGCCCTCAAACCTAGGCTCCCAAGCCTCCAGGTCAGACAACACCTGAACCTGGCTTCCCCACCCAGGGACTAACCCCTCCAGTGGAACACTTGCCTGGCGAACCAGGACTTCACTCACTGAGGTGCCTATACTGGTAGACAGTACCCACCTGGCCAACACAAAGGTGTGGCCCAGTCCACCCCCAGGGTGAGACTCCTGCCCTCCTTCCAGGGGCAACCCTGTCCACCAAGACAACCAAGAACACAACTTTCCTACCAGTTCAGGACCTCCCTCCAGCAACTGGTCTCCCAACCGAGGGTTTAACCCCTCAGGTTGTACCAGGGTCAGGGGCGAGGGCTCCCTCCCTCTGCACCCCCTTCCAGAGTGCTGCACCCTCCCTACTGGAGGGGTACCCCTGGGAACCATATTGGTCAGGACACTGGTTACAGATGTCCTTCCTTCCAGGTCAGGCAAATCCTGAACCTGATCTCCCAACCCAGGGACCAAAACCTGCGGTTGTGCATTTGCCTGGCACGCCAGGACTTCTGGGGACTCACATAGTACCCCCTTGAGGGTGACACACAACTCATGTGTCCTGTGACAGTCTGCCTGGCGCAAATCTCCCGACCCCTGTCCACCTGACAGCGCGGGAAGATCCCCCAGGACAGAAGTGAGGTCACCATGGTCACTCACTGGGGACTCAGCCCTTCCGACTGGTCCCTGACCCACTGGTTCTCCCACTGGGGACTCCTTCCCCCTCTCACCCCTCAGTCTGGACTTCTGTACCCTCCCAAATGGAGCGGCACTGCCAGACACCAAAACCGATGGAGGCCTGGTTACAGGCACTCCCCGTTCACTAGACACTAGGAGATCCTCCTCAAATTGCCTACAAGTACAGTCTAGGTCCCCAACCTGGTGTTCCCTTAAGGAACCCTCCAGGCCCTGAGACTGGGTTTCGGGCACCATGGAACACACCGTCCCACACTCATTCCTTCTCCGCTGAGTCCGGACATGAGCCCCTACACCCCTCCCACTACACTGGGACCTAACTGGACTACACTGAACCTCTTCCACCTCACAGGTCTGGAAGATATCTAAGCCACTCCTTTTGGGATCACTCCCCAATGCCTCTTCAGACCCTTTGGAATCCACCAAGAGGTCTGCCTCCAATGCAAGCTCTCTGGGGTCAGAGAACTCACACTCCACCGGGTGTTGGCATAGCTCTGGAAAACAGGGACTTAAAATATGCTCTCCAACAAATGAATCACACAGCCCCACACAGTTGTTAACCAAGCTACCCTTTGCCTCACCCTCCAGTGCCTCACACAAGTACCCCACACCACTCTCCTGAGACTGGCAAGACAGTATCTGACTGTCTCTGTCACACAACCCACACTCTTCTGGCTGGTCTTCACATACACACACCAAGGTTTCTACCATGGGGGAACCCCTCTCCCTGTACCTCTCATCTAGAGTCAGTAGAGTGTCCCTCCCACCACTAGGAATATGGTCCCCTGTGCCAGTCCCCCAATCTAATTCAGGGACACTGCACTCCAATGGAACTACATCATAAACCTGAACCCCCTGGTGTATGTCGACCCCCTCCCTCAAGTCAGGCGCCACATCTCTGGGTGTTTGTACCTTTCTCTCAGCACTAGATATCATAAACATGCTGCCACCATCTGAGCTGGACTCCACCTCCAACTCAGCAAAGCTCCTTCCTTGAGCATCCCATTTTTCTTTCTGGGCTAAGGCCCACCGGATCATACCTTCCTTGTTTAGCCGGTCTAATTCTCTGCACCTTTGCTCAGCAGCAAGGAGCCACTCATCTTTCTCTTCCTCACTGTCAGAGAAGTCCTCCTCCTCAGAATCATCTGCTAATGTTGCTTCCCAAATTCTGGCCTCATGGGAATACAGGCATGCCTCAAGATCCCTCCTTGTGGAACCTTTCTCCACGGGCAGCCCCCTCTTCTTGCAAAAGGCTTGTATCTCCTCTTCTGTGTAGATGCACAGGTGGAAAAAGTTGACTTCCATTTTGGCAGGATTTTACAGGTGCAACATTAGCCAGAATCTCAATATCCAAAAAATACTTTCAGGAGGACACCGGAAAAAACAAACAGTATGTGGTGGCGTAGTGGTCTGCACTCACTAGTGATGTACACCAATTACTGTGGGTCTAGTACAAATACAAGTTCAAATCCCACCGCCTGACCACCAATGTTAGATCTGGGGGTCTCTAGTTGGCAGAGGTAGGTACCACTGTCCAAATAGGGACCCTTGCTTCTAGTCAGGGCAAGGAGATAACCATCGCGCACTCCTGAGGCGGAAAGCCGGGAGCTTTTAGACCTGTTAATCTAAAATATTTGTGTCACTGCATAAACTGTTTTTTAACTTCACTACGCGCTTCTTAGCGCCAGGGCACTCTCTTACCCCACTCACGAGCACAGCGAGCAGTGGATCTAGCGCTGACTCGTTGTTGTGCATTTCCTTGATAAAAACGCCAAACCCGGCGAGGACTGAGGCCACGCCCCCTGAAGGCCACGCCCCCCTGACGTAGTAGTTAAAGCGCTGATCACAAGCGCTTCAATCTGACCATCGCGCACTCCTGAGGCGGAAAGCCGGGAGCTTTTAGACCTGTTAATCTAAAATATTTGTGTCACTGCATAAACTGTTTTTTAACTTCACTACGCGCTTCTTAGCGCCAGGGCACTCTCTTACCCCACTCACGAGCACAGCGAGCAGTGGATCTAGCGCTGACTCGTTGTTGTGCATTTCCTTGATAAAAACGCCAAACCCGGCGAGGACGGAGGCCACGCCCCCTGAAGGCCACGCCCCCCGACCCCTACATCATGTGCTGTCACCGGAAGCGCAGCGGACGAGCCCAGCGGGAGCGCCGTTTGCGCGCCTAAGGCAAGCCCGTCTGCGCCCGTCATCGCCACGACATCGCCAGTCGCCAGTCCCCCTGGTCCTACCACGCCCCACATGCCCATCCGCTATGACCGCGAGTAACTCCTTGCTGTGAATTATAGTCAACGGTGCTCGGATGTTACAGGTACTCTTGGTCACTCGCAACTCCATTGTAACAACTGCCATTTTTCAACTGTCACTCCTACTCGTGTTTGGATATTCCGTGACAGAACCATACCTCCACCTCTGACGATACTGCAGCTCAATGTCAGATCCCTCTCTAAACACCACCTAGAGGTAAACTCGCTCCTATTGAACGAAAATCCAGACATCCTCTTCCTCTGTGAAACATGGTTACGAGATGGCATCTCTACCATCCCTAACCTTACGCTTCCAGATGAGTTTCACATGATCACTATAAACCGCGAAACTCTCCCTGACTGTGAATGCGCCCACTTTAAAATCAGCATTAGCCCTCAGTTTACTATGACGGGTCTATACATCTACCGCCCACCAGGCCCTGCCTCCAAATTCATTGACGCCCTTCTTGAGACGTCTACGGCGCTCATTACTAAATCCGCAAATTTCACGATTCTGGGTGACCTCAACCTGCATTTTGATTTAACTAATGACCACATTATTGCCAATCTCCTCACCGATCTCTCGGCTTTACAGCTTAACTCACTCATTCATGCTCCTACTCATACAGCCGGCCATACCCTAGACCCGGTTTTTACTAATATCAAAAAGGCAGTCACAGAGGTCCCTACCCCTATGGGATGGACGGACCACCACCTCATTAAGCTAACGGTCCCAGCCCCAGAACGTCAGTACAAAACTGAATCCAACCGTCGCTTAAAAAGACCATGGCACAAGCTTTCTTCCTCTACTCTTCATGAAACCCTTGGAGGTTTTCACTGTGAGGCCAACCATGATATAGACACAACCTATACCTCTTTCACTACCTGAAATCGGGCTCCCCTTTAGATCCTTGCCCGATCTCCTGTCTTAATAAAATAGCCTCTGTGCTAAATGGACCCATAAACTCCATTTTGAACTCTTCACTATCGTCTGGCATTGTTCCACAGGCCTGGAAGAGTGCCCTTATTCTTCCATTAATTAAAAAACCTAATCTTGATCCCATCATACACGCCAACTATAGGCCTATTTCTCTCCTCCCCGCTCTGGCGAAGGTGGCGGAAAAACATGTGCACCGATCCATCTCGGATTTTATCGAGAATAACAACTTGTTGCACAGTACGCAATCTGGGTTTCGTGCGAATTACAGCACAGAGACCGCATTGCTGGAAGTCACCACCGCCATTAGAGAGGTCTTAGACTCGGGAGGCAAGGCCATGTTGGTTATGTTAGACTTGTCGGCGGCGTTTGACACCGTCCCCCATGATACCCTCCTAATTCGACTCTGGGAGTGTGGTCTTAGGGGGACGGTGTGGAACTGGCTTAAGTCATTTCTAGCCAGCCGTCGGCAAACGATCTGGGCGCCACCTCACTCCGCAGCTATGTCAGCCCTGGAAGTGGGGGTCCCTCAGGGGTCTATTCTTAGTCCCCTGCTTTTCAACATCTTTATGGCCCCCCTTGCAGAGGTTGCGGAGTCGTTTGGCGCTCAGATCGTGTCTTACGCTGATGACACCCAGCTCTTGTTCACTCAGAACAGGAACGAGATGTTTGATGGGACTCGTATCAGAGGCTGCCTAGAAGCAGTCTTTGATTGGTTCAAGAGACACGGCCTGAAATGCAACTCCGACAAATCGGAGCTGCTTTTTTTCGGGTGTGTCTCTGAACCTAACTGGAAGAATTGGTGGCCTCAGGATCTGTTTCCCCCTGCCAACGCTAGCACCAAGGCCAAAAATCTGGGCATCATTGTCGACAACGAGTTGACTTTTGGACCCCAAATAGCATGTCTTGCTGGGAAATGCTTTGGCATCCTAAGGATGCTCAGGAAATTCCTCCCTCTGATTTCTGTGAACCATCGCAGGGTCATCGTCCAAGCATTGGTAGGGTCACGTATGGACTATGTTAACGTCCTTTATCTGGGTCTCCCCAAATACCTAGTAAGGAGACTTCAGGTTGTGCAAAACTCAGCTGCTCGGGCTATCTATGGTCTCCCGAGAAGAGCTAGTGCCTCTAACTTGCTGAGGGAATTGCACTGGCTCCCTATAGCCAAAAGGGTGCTGTTTAAGAGCTTGACGTTAACTTACAAGGCTCTTCATGACTCAGGCCCTGGGTACATCAAAAAGCGTCTTGCTTTGTACAAACCGAGCAGAGCTCTTCGTTCTGCCTCCTTGTTTCTAATGTTCGTTCCTTCCATCAAACGAACTAGACAAGGGGGGCGCTCTTTTCACTACCTGGCCCCACATGCGTGGAATAGATTGCCTCTTGCCCTTAGACAAGCCCCCAGCCTGATGTCTTTCAGGAAGGCATTAAAAACCTGGCTTTTTACTTATGAATTGTGAAGTCTTTTAACCTCAGTTATGTTTCCTTTCCACTAAAGGTCCTCTTCGCCAAAGCGCCGGGACACTCCACTGCGAGTAGCCGTTGCGCTATAGAAGAACCCAATTAACATAACATAACATAACTACCTGGATCACAGATGGGCTTGATACTCTCATCCCAGCCAAGCTTACTAAAGGGCGAATCACACCTTCTAATCCCTGGTATGACGATACCCTTAAAGCTATGCGCAAGGATTGTAAAAGAGCCGAGCGACAATGGAGGAAAAACTTTGACAGGCAGGATAAGGCTAACTATCTATCCAAGCTTAAGACCTATCACAAAGCCATCGGCACTACCCGTGCAGCTTTCTATGCCGACAAAATCAATTCCAACCCGAACCCCTCTAAAGTGATCTTCAAACTTGTCAATGAACTACAAAAATCCAGGTCACCCACTCCTAAAATCACATCCAACGAACATTGTGAGCAGTTGGCCACTTACTTTGTAGAGAAAGTTCAAAACATCTACGCAACTTTTTTGCAGAACTCCCCCTATTCTGGGGAACTCGAGGACCCTACCTCCACCATCAGCCCACTTACTCAAATTCCTGCCATCACGGCCAACGAGTTGACGTAACTTTGTAGGAAAGTGAAATCGGGCTCCCCGGCGGACCCTATGGGCCCCTCTCACTTTCTGGATTCGATTGATTTTTTCCTACCCCCCATGATGGATATTCTCAATCTTTCCTTCTCCTCTGCCTCTGTACCTATAGCCTGGAAATAAGCTTGGGTATCACCAATAATTAAAAAACCCACCCTGGACCCTTCGAAGCCAGAAAGTTTCCGGCCAATATCCCTCCTCCCCTGGATATCTAAAATAGCAGAAGCCCACGTCAATGGCATTCTCTCTAAACATGTGGACCTTCATGGAATCCTGGACCCATCTCAAAATGGCTTTAGAGCGGGCCATAGCACCGAATCCGCCCTATTGGCCACCACCGAACATCTCCGGACGATTTTAGACTCCGGTCAAAGTGCTGCGCTGATTCTTTTAGATCTCAGCGCAGCCTTTGACACGGTATCTCATAACATTCTTCTGAAACGTCTGGAGAGGGCCGGTGTGTCTGGCCTTGCCCTAGCTTGGTTCCACTCCTTTCTTAAGGACAGATCCTTCAGGGTTTCAGCCCCCCATATCTTTCAAAATCCCATCCGATAGCACAAGGAGTCCCCCAAGGCTCAGCGCTGAGCCCCTCCCTCTTTAATCTATATGTCCAGCCGCTTGCGGCTGTGGCCAAGGAGTGGGGGCTCACGCTGGTATCGTACGCTGACGACACTCAGTTGGTCGTCACCCTCACTGAAAGCCCGTCCGTCTCGGCATCCAGGTTCAGAGAAGGCATGACAGCCGTGGCACAATGGATGACGAATAACTACCTCCAACTTAACGCCGGTAAAACTGAGGTGCTCCTCCTTGGCAGAAACACCAGCCTATGGAATGAGCACTGGTGGCCGTCATCCCTTGGTGCCACCCCACTCCCAAAAAACTGTGTAAAAAACTTGGGTGTCTGGATGGATGCCAACCTCAGCTTCCAGACACACACCAAAAAGGTAGCTGCAACCTGTATAGGCCTTCTGAGAAACCTTAGGCCTATACTTGGATTCTTTGACCCTAAGACTCGCCAGCTGATTGTCCAGGCAACCATCCTGTCACGCCTGGACTATGCGAACATCCTTCTACTTGGAGCAAACAAAGCAGAAACCGTTAGGCTCCAACGAATCCAGAACGCGGCGGCGAGAATGCTGGTTGGTCTCCCACGCAGATGCTCAGCCAGAGCCACCATTCGCAAACTCCACTGGTTGCCTGTGGAACATAGAATTAAATTCAAAACGCTCATCACGATCTTTAAAATCGTCAAAATGAGAAATCCCCCGTTGCTGCGAAACTTGGCCTGCCCCTATGTCCCTGGCCGTAAATTACGCTCCTCTAGTCAACTTCTCTTGGAAGTCCCCAGATTTAAGCTCTGTCGCACTGGTGGCCGATCCTTTAGGGTTCTCGGTCCAAAAATGTGGAACGATCTTCCCCTCAGCATACGCTCCATTGACTGTCTCTCTGTCTTTCGCAAGACAATCAAGACCCTCCTTTCCCCCCCCCTCTAGTGCACCTCTAACTTCCCTCCCCTTCCCCGTCCTTCAAGGAGTGTATCTGTCTCTCAGCGCCGGGACGCCCCATTGCTGGGGTAGCTGTTGCGCTTCACCAAACCCAGAATAGAATAGAATAGAATAACTCTCTGAGATAACCCCTGCTCACCCTCTAGGTAGCTTGGCACGAGCAGTCTAGGCTAACCAGAGGCAATGCGTAAAGTATTTGTACCAACACTCACAGTAACACAGTGAAAACACCACAAACTGACTCCACAACAGTTTAGAAAAATAAAGGTATTTTTAATCTAAACTACAGAAGACCAAAACGACAAAAATCCAACATACACAGTTCAAGAATATGGTTTCAAAAAGAGTTCTTAAGGTTGCGTTAGAATTCTCTACGCTGCGATAGAATTCTCTACTGATGCGTGAAAAGTTCACAGTTGCGTCACGTTTACTCACAGTACCTTTAGTTGCAACAAAGTTCCAAAAGCAGAAGCTGGTGCGGTGGAAAACAAGTGATGCGTTGCTCCTGAGACCCTGGGGAGGCGATGCGACAGCCCCGCTGCAGCAGCGGGCGTGTTGCGACGAATCCGGTCTGTATGGGGAGGAAGGCCACTTGTATGGATTCCGGTGCGTAGGTTCCGTAGGAAGTCTGTTCTCGCAAAGGCACGATGCGACGATCTCGTAGGGGCTGCGACGATCTCCGGGGCGACGATGCGCGGTCCAGCGGGGATCCTCTCTCTCGCAGCTCCTCGATGCGTTGATTCTGCGACGACACTCGCAGGGACGTGATGCGACCCGCAAGCAAGTGGTGCGGCGATTTCACCCAGCGACGACAGGCTCTGCGACGATACTCGCAGCGATGTTCAATTCTCCCGCACCGGTCTGGTGCGTCCCGCAAACGAAGGATGCGACGGCTCTGGCAGCGACGTCAGGCGCTGCGACGATCTCGACCTTCGTAGCGGCGGGAAACTTCTCGCACTGTCGGGGATGCGCTCCGCAAGCGAGCGATGCGACACTTTTCAGATTCAAAAAGTCTCTCAAGCTTAGTTTCAAGCTTCCCAGCACAGGTACAACCTCCAGAGGCCCCACAACTGGATCAAGCACTCTAGGAGGGACAGAACTCTCTCAGCAGAGTTCAGGGAAGCTGGGGGTGAAGTCCTTTTGTTCCTGGGACTTCAAAACAGGGAGCCAGCTCTTCTCAGGCCCTTGGAGATTCCTTCAAGACAGGGGACACAGCACACAGCAAAGTCCTTCCCCTCTCCTTGGCAGCAAAGCAGCAGGTCAGTCCAGCAGAGCAACAGCAGGACAATCTTCCTTCTTCAGTTTCAGCTTTCTCCTTGGCAGAGGTTCCTTCTTGATTTCCAGGATGATCTAATTTTCTGTTGTCAGGGGTCCTGTACTTTTACCCCTAAAGTCTTTGTTCTCTTGGTGCATGTGGGCCCTGAGCCCGGTCTAAACCAGTTCTGGGTGGATCCTGAGCACTTTGTTTTGCTGGCTGCATCTTTCCTTTCAGAGTGAGGGGCAGGGTCCTCAGCCGCCCAGCAGGGGGGTGGAACCAGCATTGTGAAAGGCAGGCACAGCCCTATTTAGCCCAGGTGCTAACTCCTCCCACCACTCCAGTTGCAATTGCAGTCATTCAGCCTAGTGCTGGCTCATCCAGCCTACTGGGGAATTCCCCAGCCCCTGTCACTCTCAAACCAGACAGTCAATACACAAACAGGCCCAGGCACACAGAAGGGTCAGACAAGAGAACAGCAACTTTCTAAAAGTGCTGTTCTCAAACACAGGATTTAAAAACAACCTTTCCTAAAAGATGTGTTATTAAATTCTGAGTTCAGGGATACTAGATACTTATGTCCTATCTTGTTCCTATGGGAAGAAATGCTGTTAACCACTGTAGCCAGCATCCCCCATGTTAACCTATGGAGCAAGATAGCCTTACAGTAGTGAAAAACGAAAATGGCTGCCATTCACTACCACAGCATGTCACCTGCACTAGTACATGCTATACCTTTTACATACACTGCACCCTGCCCAGGGGGGTACCTTGGGTCTTCCATAGGGGTGACTGATGTGCACAAAAAGGGAAGGGTTAGGCCTGGTCAGTGGGGACATTGACTAGGAAGACATGGCAGTTCTAAACTGCACACAGGCACTGCAGTGTCAGGCCTGAGACATCATTTTAGGGCTACTCCTGTGGGTGGCACAATCAGTGCTGCAGGCCCACTAGTAGCATTTGTCATCACCAGCCCTGGCACACCGAGTGCACTTTACTAGGGAATTCATGGTGATACAAATATGCCAAACATGTATATTCAATCAGAATAACAATTTACACAGAGAGCATATGCACTTTAGCACTGATCAGCAGTGGTAAAGTGCGCAGAGTCCTATTGCCAACAGCCACGGGTCAGGAAAAATAAGGGAGGAAGAAGCAAAAAGTTTGAGGATGACCCTGCAAGAAGGGCCAGTTCCAACACGCGCCATGCGCGCACACCCTACGTCTGCACATCGCCTGTCCAGGCAGGCACGGCAAGCAGAAGACAGGTAAGGGAACAATACATGCCTCCCTTCCAATGAAAATCTCACATTTGTGGCTCAATGGTTAGTGACAGGGGCGTGTCTCAGATAGTAGTCGACGGTTCGCCACCCTCGGTAAATAGTCTTTCTTTCATGGCCATGCCATGTGATTCGTCACATGACAGAAATCCAGGTTAAATAGGTGAACGCGATCGGCATTTCATTGTGCCACCGCGGAGTACGAGGAGAGAAGGACGTAATCGCGCGCTTATTCCAGAGCAAGGTTAGTTTTGAGGGATTACTCAGACCACCCGTCTTTTTGATAGAATGACCTCAGCCGTATGGACTGCCCCACCAGTTGAGGCTACTCTTGTAATACCGTTTTATTTTTAATTTGCAGAATAACACGCATTGCTAGAGACCCAGTCATGTGAGTGATAGCTTTTTTCTTTTGAGAAATTCTCTCTGTTTCTTCACTTGTACTAACCACAGCATGTGAATCACTGAACCCTTGCAGTTCACATACAGTTCACACATAGTAAAATGCACACATTTATGCAGATTTTGTACTGTTAAATGCCATGATTGATGTAAATAAGACTCACATAATTTCTGATGATATGATTTTATTATTCTTTGTTTTACAGTGTCTATTTCCCTGATGAAGGGCATGCTATATAATGCCCGAAATGCATTGGATGCTTTATTATGACAATGTCTGATCTACAAACGCATGAATGTTATCGAATGAACAATATCAAATAATGATGATAAATTCTTCTACAAGAATGAAATAAACCTTATGAACAATTGAAACATTGGATTGAAAGTCTTCTTTGTGTGGGAAGACAAACATTTGTGTGCCCGTGAAGGGATGACACTAGAGATCCTCTAGTGCCACATCTGTGTTATGTAGCTTGACGTCGTAGGACCCTCGACGTCACCTTACGGTGCACCATAAAAACGACTAATTGTTGAACTTTGAGATAAATCAAATTGCTGTGCATTTATCCAATTCTGTTATTGTATCCACTTCAGTGTCCCCAGGATTAATAGCACGCATTAAAGATTAGTATAACTTGAAACATGAGTAATTACGAGGATATCTCTAAAAGCACAGAGGCCAGAGCCTCCACTTTTGCGTTTGAAACAAAGGATGTTGATCAAATTTACTCCCTAATCAGGGATGAACTCACACAGGAAACCACGAGCCGGTCAAAAGAGCAAAACATAAGACAACTAATCTATCTACTAAAGAGGAAAACGAATCAGCAACTTCATGCTAGTACTCTTATCAAATATCACCGGAATTCACGCATACCTAGGGGGCTAAGAATTGCACTTAAACCATCCCTTTGCAGACATTCCAAAAAATTCCAGGAGCGCTGGTACGAAATATTGAATAAATGCTCTTTAGACTTAATCCTCCTGATCATACAAGAATTATCCTCTATTCTGGAAGAATTAAGCATGGAAATTGAGGAAACACAATCTGAATTATCGAAGATGTTGACGGCAGATGAACTAAAAACCACCCTTGAGGACATCAAAAGCCAAATAGATCGACACTCCAAAGAAATCAATGAACGGAAAATCCGTAAATTTAAAAGAGATACATTGGACTACCGCCTAGGAGAAGTATATACATGGGCTGAGGTATATGCGCAAAAACGCAAAAATCGTCCTTACAATTCCAACACAGCGACATCTTCCTCAGATAGTGATACTAGTCAAAAACCACGAAAACCTCAATCAATTCCGGTACCACAGGAGCAAACAACAACTGACCAACCTACTACCAGCAAAACCACAGAAACTAGTCCTTTTTTAGAACAGGGCCAAACTCAAAAAGGAGACCCAGGAGAGGGTCAGGAAAAGGAACAGGCAAAGGACAAAGAAAGGGACCCGCCGACCACACGCAGCACGGCAGCCATAACCAAGGAGAAGGAGAAAGAGAAAAAATCCAAAAAGACTCAGCCTCAGAATATCTAGTAATCAACATCAGTGATCAAACTTTGAGCCCGTATGAGTTAAGCTTATTACAAAAAGGAACATCATTCGTCCCAACTACCACTACGAACAGTTTGGAACTTGAAGTCAGTTTTTTTAAACTGATGCGGAAACTCAGACTCAGGCATTTTTTCGATAACACGATACCGGACCGACCGAGCATTGAGAAAGATCAACTGCTAGGCCTACGATCTCACAGTACCTTCCAAGCTCCAACTAGTCACAAGACGCTAGACTTATTTGAAAATTTGGTGAAACAAGACCTCCGCAAGATTAAACACTACAAACCTAAAAGAAGAAACACCACACAAAAGGATCTCGATACCTTGCAGAAATTGGCTTTAAATGATAAAATCATATTCACAAAAGCTGATAAAGGCGGCGCGATCGTCATAATGAACATGGATATGTATAACAATAAAGTGACAGAACACATTAATGATACAAACACGTACTGCAAACTGGATCACAATCCCACACTGGAGTACTCCAAAGTTTTAAAACACATCATTGATGGCGCATACAAACAAGGTACCATTTCAGATCGGACAAAGAACTTCTTGGTTACACTCAATCCTAAGAGTCCCACATTGCGGATGACACCAAAAATACATAAGAATACCTATGACCCGCCGATGCGACCTATAGTATCGACGAGAGGGAGTCTACATGAACCGATTGGCCAACTCATCGACAGGTATCTACAGCCGACAGTACAATCGATGCAAACTTATGTCAGAGATACATCCCAGTTTTTACAAATACTTCAACAAATTAAGTTGGATCCATCTGAAAAACTAATTATGTGTACTGCAGATGTTTGTAGTTTATACACCAGCATACCCCATGACATGGGCTTAGAGGCAATAGAGTCTGCTCTTTTAAACACAGATCTTGATCAACAATTTCAAACTTTTCTCATGGAGCTGATGTGTTTTATTTTATACCATAGCTATTTTAAGGTTAATGACGACTGGTATCAACAACTAACAGGCATGGCTATGGGCAATTCGGCGGCACCCACGTATGCGAACATATTCATGCAGTGGTATGAAAATCAACATATCTTTTTGAACACAGAATGGTCTCGCAATCTCAAAACTATGATCAGATACATAGATGATTTTTTCATTCTTTGGTCTAACACAGAGGAGAAACTAATAACGGAACTCACCAAATTCAACAATTTGGATGCACGAATCCAACTTACATGGACCACATCAGAAATTGCAGTAAATTTCTTGGATGTAAAAGTTACCAGAACTCCAGAAGGCTTTAAAACAGACGTTTACACTAAACCAACGGACAGGAACAACATGTTGTTATATTCGAGTTTTCATCAACCCAATTTGATTAACAATTTGCCGTTTTCACAAATGACAAGAGTCAAGAGAATCACCTCAGATGAAAATGCACTAGGTGTTAAGTTAAGTGAAGTCAAAAAGAAATTTTTGGATAGAGGTTACCCTGAACCTTTACTAGAGGAAACAAAGAAAAAGGTTGATTCATTGGATAGAGAGAAACTTCTTACCATCAAAACAAAATCTGAACAAACACGTACAGTGGTGGTATCTAGATATTCAACATCCAGTAGGAAATACAAACAAACCATTTTAAAACATTGGTCCATACTGAATCTTGAACCTGATTTCAAACAGTCATTCAATCAACCTCCCATCTTTGCTTATACTAGATCAAAGAATCTTGGAGAAATTCTTCAACATAAAACATCCACAACCTCAACATCTACAACTAAATTCTCTGGCACGAAACCTTGCCTTAACTGTGGAAGTTGTAACAATGTAATCCGAGGCAACATATTCTGTCATCCTTCAAAAGGTTACCCTATTAAACTTAAGGTAAATGCCACCTGTGAATCGACCAATGTCATCTATGGGATCAGATGTCCTTGCGGCAAAATGTATGTAGGGAAGACGGAACGTCGGATTAAAGTACGTCTAACTGAACACAAGTCGAACATTCGTTTGAAAAATATGAAATCTGCATTATCTTCTCATTTTGTTGAGGAACATCATAATATCTCCCAGATCAAATTCATCATTCTTGAAACGGTCCAGAAAATAGAAGGCAGAGACAATTCTAAATACCTGTTGCAAAGAGAGAACTTTTGGATACAAAATTTATCCTGCCAGAAACCCCTGGGGTTAAATGAAAGGATTGAACTTGCATGTTACCTATAATTAATTGCTCCCCTGACTGTTCCTTGTGTATACCATGTGAGTTCATACATATATTTGACACTTACACCTTACATTTCTAATATTCTTGGCTATCTTGCACATTCTATAATAGCTCTAATCATAGAACAGCTCATCTAACATCCCAATAGCGAGAAGTTCTATTCCCGACATTTCTTTCCATTCACAACTATTTTTCTTCCTTCGTCAATTTATGTATTTTCGTTAGCCCATATCGTAACCGGTTCTTTATATCTCTCATTATGATAATTATTTTTTAAAACTACTCTTAGTGACAGGGGCGTGTCTCAGATAGTAGTCGACGGTTCGCCACCCTCGGTAAATAGTCTTTCTTTCATGGCCATGCCATGTGATTCGTCACATGACAGAAATCCAGGTTAAATAGGTGAACGCGATCGGCATTTCATTGTGCCACCGCGGAGTACGAGGAGAGAAGGACGTAATCGCGCGCTTATTCCAGAGCAAGGTTAGTTTTGAGGGATTACTCAGACCACCCGTCTTTTTGATAGAATGACCTCAGCCGTATGGACTGCCCCACCAGTTGAGGCTACTCTTGTAATACCGTTTTATTTTTAATTTGCAGAATAACACGCATTGCTAGAGACCCAGTCATGTGAGTGATAGCTTTTTTCTTTTGAGAAATTCTCTCTGTTTCTTCACTTGTACTAACCACAGCATGTGAATCACTGAACCCTTGCAGTTCACATACAGTTCACACATAGTAAAATGCACACATTTATGCAGATTTTGTACTGTTAAATGCCATGATTGATGTAAATAAGACTCACATAATTTCTGATGATATGATTTTATTATTCTTTGTTTTACAGTGTCTATTTCCCTGATGAAGGGCATGCTATATAATGCCCGAAATGCATTGGATGCTTTATTATGACAATGTCTGATCTACAAACGCATGAATGTTATCGAATGAACAATATCAAATAATGATGATAAATTCTTCTACAAGAATGAAATAAACCTTATGAACAATTGAAACATTGGATTGAAAGTCTTCTTTGTGTGGGAAGACAAACATTTGTGTGCCCGTGAAGGGATGACACTAGAGATCCTCTAGTGCCACATCTGTGTTATGTAGCTTGACGTCGTAGGACCCTCGACGTCACCTTACGGTGCACCATAAAAACGACTAATTGTTGAACTTTGAGATAAATCAAATTGCTGTGCATTTATCCAATTCTGTCAATGGTTAGAGCGGCAGACCCTGATGCAGAGGTCTAGCCTGGGACCAGGGTTCAATTCCCCGCCTCGGCGGGTCTTGGGCTCAAAAATTCCACGGACCTGATAATTCTCGCCTCGGTGCCTATTCCAATCATGGAGTCCCACTCTGCAACTCTGGGCAATAGCTTGCTTAATCTCCACAACGGCCCCCACAACGCTATGGATGCCTGGCCTCCACCTTGGGGGTGCCCAGGAGTGGACACCTCACAGAGAAAGCCAGGATGGGTTCCACAGCGGTATTCGTACAAGCGCCTTGAGACCCTTGCGGGTGAGTAGTGCGGTATACAAGTATTAATTTTACATTTTGGAGCTGCGTCAATCAGAAGCAGTGGTGGAGCTTCCCCCCCGCTTCCGAAGCTATATCGACAATAGATCTCGCAAGCGAGCAGTACATGCACTGCGTCGCTAGGCAAGACGTAAAAAAGGCTAGGAGGAAGGCAAAAAGTTCAGGGATGACCCTGCAAAGAGGGGCAAAACTAACAAGAAGGTTGTGGAGGTTGTCCAACACTGCCAATCAGGTCTGGATGGTCGGGGGGCCTTGCTGGGGTATTGGGCCACTCGGAGTGGAGTGATGTGGCTCACTGGTTAGAGGCGGCAGACCCGTAAGCAGAGAACGGCCCGGGACCAGGGTTCAATTCCCGACGCGGCAGGGTCGTGGACCAGGGTCAAAACGGACTCGATAATTCTCGCCTCAGTGCCTACTCTAACCAGGGAACACACTCGGCAACTCTGGGCATTAAGCTTGCCTCATCTCTACAACGGCCCCCCACAGACGCCGGGGATGCCTGGTTTCACCTTGGAGATACCCAGAAAGGGACCATTTCACAGGGAAAACGAGGACGGGTTCCCCAGTGGTCTTCAGCGCCAGGATACTCCATGGAGTCGCAGTGCGCTTTACAAGTACACCCACATTTACATTTATTTACATTTACTGGATCTGGAGTACTGGCTTGGGTTGGTGTCGGACAAACCTGATGTCCACAGGAGATAAACGATCTTTTAGAAGGCAGGGCAGGTCCCCAGGGTTCTTGGAAGCTGCTAGCTTCATGACACGCTGGGTTCAGCTTGCAAAGGGTCAGAGCAGGAGACAGGCCGATAGGGCCGGGACCAAAGCCATTTTGGCGGTCACCCTCTTTCGCAGCACTGATCTTCGGTTCTTCTTCCTGTCAATTTGAATCTGAAGAGGCAAGGTTCAGGGGTGCTCCTAAATAAAAGATTTAGGGGTGTTACAGGGGTGTGCACGTTGGGACCAATGGGTCCCTTCACTGGGTTGTCTACACTCCCTAGTATGCCACCCTCCAGAGGGAGGGGGCATAAGCCTCTTCCTGATTGGAGGGGTCTCCCCATGTACAAGATGGTGGCCACTGAGATGTGTGCTTCACATCGCCTCACCCACCCGAGGGGTGAAGCTGACAAAGGTGGGCACACCTCCCTTCCTGGCTAGGTTTTCCTGCCTGTTCACGCACCCCAAAATGGGGGTCAGAACCAGTGGGAGCCAGTTGCCGATAGCAGCAAAAGTCTGGGGGTATCTAACAAAGGTGTCAGGCCTTTGAAACTCCTTCTTCAAGGACCTGCCCATCCTGGGAGAGGAGGCTTGACACATCTGCCTAGGATGTGGTTTGTTCCCGGCCCCAAAGAGCCAAAGGGCTTTCTACACAGGGGTCAAGAAATCTGTATGGTGGTGGTAGATGGCTGGGAGCCTGTCAGAAACCACACCAAGGGATGTCGTCTTTCAGAGAGCATCTCTAAAACGCCCTCTGTGTGCATTTTTCTTTAAATCCAACACTGGCAACAGTCTTGGTTTAATGTGCTGGGACGTTTGAAACCAAATTTCCCAGTCTTCAGTAAAGCCATCATGGAGCTGTGGGGTTCGTGTTGACAAACTCCCGGCCCGTGTACTCAAAATTGCTTCACTGCACTTACAATGTCTGTGAATGGCACAGACACTGTAGGGGCATATAGCTCTTGCTGCTATGCCCTCACCTGGATATGGTGCACCCTGCCTTAAGGACTGTAAGGCCTGCTAGAGGGGTGACTTACCCATGCCACAGACAGTGTTGGTGGGCATGACACACAGGGATGTGTGCGAGACTCTTTAGTTTTGTCTCCTCCAAAACACAGTCTGCACTGTCAGGGTGGGGGTGTTAATGTGAAGTTCTCCGAGGGTGGCATAATACATGCTGTAGCCCTCAGAGGCCCTCTCTGGTCACAAGTCACTTGGTACCAGGGGTACCTTTTACAAGGGACTTACAGGTGGCCCAAAGGTGTGCCAATTGTGGGTACAAAGGTACAGTTTTAGGAAAGAACATAGGTGCTGGGGCCTGGTTAGGAGGTTCCCAGCACACACTCAGTCAAGTTGGCATCAGGTATCTGGCAAATCGTTAGGGGGCAACACACCATATACATATAGAGATGACATATACCCGCATTTACCCTCGACTTCTGCCCTCTATGTGTTCATCCTCTTCTCTTGACGTGCCGTGTGCTTTGAAGCACCCTAATTGTAACATTCGGTGTAATCAAGCAACCAATGGGATATTAAGGAAAAAGGATTTGCCCAAGATTATTATCCGCTCAAAGACGTCCCCTCAAGGTACTTTAATTTTATTGGCTGCCACATAACATAGCAGGAGACAGACTAGAGTGAACATTGTTATAGACACTCTATTTGTGATATGATGTGATGTGGGGTAGAGTATAACACAGCTATCAGAGTTGCAAGAAACATTTTAATATCCAACCACGGTTGTGAGTTTTTGAACATACACAACATGTTAATAACTGAGAAATATAAATATCTGTACAGTAAAAGATGCGGCCAAATAGTGAAAACCTCGCAAATTGAAATACCCAATAGAAAAGAAAGATGTAGTAATTTCACCGAAAGTGCCTCAGGTCTTTTTAGAGGCTATGATGCAAAACAATGTAAACTCGTATGAAGTAGACATTAATGGCAAGAACACTGACGCTCTTTTGCTGCTTTCTTTCTTCCACCGGGTTGTATAAAGCACACTTCATATTTTCAAATTGTTTCTAACTAAAACTTTTGAGTGGCATGATGGTGCAGGCGCGTGTTATGTTTTTTGGAAAGTGAAGACTGTGGCTAACAGCTCTGTTGCACGCGTCTAGACTCTCTGCTCTCCGCACGACTCTTGGAGTTTGGCGCCTCATTTAGGACGGCCCTGGCCAGCGGGGGATCCGTCGGTTGGGACACACAGAGGGTTACCAAAGACTTCCTCCCGTCCAGAGGCCTCCTGCTGCACCTTGGGCAGGGGTATAAAGCAGGGGTCACGGAGAGCGCCAGAAGTCCGGCCGAACCTGGAGGAACCATGACCCTGCTGCTCCTGTGCGCTGCCCTCGCCCTGCTCCCGGCCACGCCCCTCGGGGGCCCGCTGCCAGGTCGCGTCAGAATGGTGAGATGGATGATAATAATAGCTGGTTTTCAAGTATATGTAGCGCCTCATGTTAAACATCCGCTGTTTTTAAGCGCTCCAGTTAACTACTTTTTGTATTAACTAATGTGTCGTGCTAGTATGGATTTAGGGGTTTTATGTATGCTTTAGTATCTCCTTTTGGTAGGTTTTGGTCGCCTTAAAGGGAAATACAAAATCAAGGACAGAATTCGACAGTCCTATCAAACGGGCAAAGAGAGGGCAGTGGGCGGATGGTGTAGGCCAGGTCGGATCTGCTAGCAGAGGTGTGCGAGCCACTGAAAGGCCACGCCGGATCCCGCCTGGCCCCCCTCTAGCGCCCCTCGGACCGTCGAACCCAAAACGAGCTTTAGAGGGTGGCTTCTACCTGCTACCCACACTCTCACCTCAGGGGCTAAGAATTAACGTCAAAGCATTAACCTCCGATACCAAACAAACAAGGGAAAGAGATTTCCATCTGGTGGCTGAATTGCCAAATGTGTAACAAGAAAACCTGTCAAACAGTCCGACCTCTCTGCTTAACCAAGTTGTGCGATCCTGGGCAAATACTTTATTTCACCTAACCTTATTTTTCCTCATTATCGAATCCAAGAGCACGTTCAAATAACTTCAGGATCACTGCTGTACAAAACCCTCCTGTGTTTGTTATAGTAGGCTATAAGGTTGCTCCCTCTTTATAGAACCTAGACCACATGTAAGGTACAAAAGAAAAATGACTTGCCTCTTAGTTCAGCAATGGCTTTGTCGTGTGGGAGGTAGGTGAAAAAGTTCTCGTTTAAAGACTTTCACTTTTAATAAATGTCTCCTTGCAGTGATTCATACAGTCTGTGCCATATTATAGAAAGGGCCCTAGGGCTGCAACCAGTGGCGCAACTAGTGGCAAATTTCCTGGGGGAAGCGGGGTGGGGGGTGGCGGGGTATGGGAGGGGAGGGTTGGCGGGGTGGAGGTGCCTAAGAAAAAAGGTCGGTCGTACTAATTCTTCGAGCAATAGGCAGAGTGGAGAAGCAGGGGCTCTAAGAAAGGGTGAAAAAAACAACAAAGCCTCATTAACAAGCAAATGGTGTTTTAAAAACCTGTGAAATACTCAGGTGCGGCTGTGTGTGTGCCTGGAAGCTGTCTCAGACGGGCTAACACACACGACGGGGGGCTGAAGCCCTTTAAGCCCAATGGCGTTGCGCGCCTGGGCGCAACAGGCATGTGTGCCTGCTTTCTGTGCTCCTGGGGCACTTTGGTATTACAGGAGGGGCCGCAGACACCTGTGCCGCCCCTTCTGTAATACAGATAGCACTGGCACACACACCAGCACTATCTCAAGCAGGTGTTCCTATGCAAGTGAGGGAATCTCTTTGGCTCTGCACCCGTATTATGGACGTGGACGCAAAGGCAAACATGCTGTTAGGAGATGCACTGATAGTGTGCCACAAAAAGGTGACACACTTTCAGTGCGCCTCCTCAAGGCAGTCCTCTGGAGGAGAGAAATGGGGTCCCCTTGAACCCCTTAGATATCCCTTTGCAGGTGGATGCAGTCACTCATGGCACCCGCCTGCAGAAGGATCTCTCCCTCCTTTTGAAAGTGCCGGTGGGTTGCCTCCTGCCTGCTTTGAAGCAGCCTCTCCGTATTTCAGTTGAATGTGCTGCTCTCAGGACAGCACAAGTTCACGGCTGCCCTGTGGCCAGCGCATTTACTGTAATACAGCGCACTTTCCTTGTTTGCGCATTGGCACACCTATGTAAAGGGGCGCCATAGCGCAAACAGGGAAAGTGTGCCGTATATATAACATTCAAAAGAGTGTATTTCTTTAACAAGCAGAAGCGTTTCACCCTAATACATCATGGGCCACATTAAATAAACTTTGTCATATTCTTACATAGTGTTTTTTTAGAGTTGGGTGAGCCACTGAAGGCTAGAGGTGCTTGGAATGCCTGGCTGTGGTTCACCTTAAGATCTGCTTAGAATATCGAGCCCAAAACGATGTGAGGTTTCACAGTAGATGTGGCCTAATGGCTACAGCTGTCGAACATGTTACATGGGAACCCAGGTTCAAATCATGGCCTTGGCTCACCATCCTGTAAATCCTGGCAAGTATCCCTGTGCCAAAATAAAAAAAAATAGTAATGTAGCTTGTGTCTTTTGTAAAGCTCACTTATGAACTTTATGCAAGGTTTGCGCTATGAAAAACTGCCAAAAATAAAATGTGGATTCTGCCTGTCATCACACTCTATTCTCATACTCATACTCCAAAAATTAAGACAAAATATGACTCTGTAATGTTAGAAAGATATACCCATATAGTGTCTGAATTGCACAGTGAGAAACTGAAAATTTGGGATCAATCCCAGCTTCTCTTTTTGTCTTTGACCAAATTGTGTGATCCTAGGCAGATACCTTATTTTAAAGAACCTCCTTTTGTGCTCATTATCACATAAGAGACCACCTTCAAATATGTGACTACAGCATGCAGGCTAAACAAAAACCTCTTGTGTTTGATTTAATATCGTATAATGTTGCTTCCTATAAACTAAGGCTCTATGCCACATATAGGGTGCACGAGACAACAGCCTTGATTCTTTGTTCACTAATAGCAGGGCAAGGACAGGAATGTTTCACAGTTCATGGTTAAAAACTTTCACTTTTAAGAAAGGATGTCTCAACGCAGATACATACTTTGCTGTGATAAGGTGAAATGCTTCCATGTGTTAAAGAAATACACTTTTATTAATGTTGAAGACACCATACCATATTTTAACCTGGTTTGTTTAATGATTTACATGACAAATATTTTTAAGACTGGCACAAACTCTGGCTCTTAGATCCAGAGATGACCTTTTGCTTAGCTCTGGCTCAGCTCTCCATGTTCATTTATTGTGTCGTCCACCTCTTGGCTTATTTCACGATGATTTACATGCCAAATATTTTCATTGTGCAGCTCGTGGACTGGCTTTTTAGAGCCAAGCCACTCTCTTGGCTTGGCTTTGGTTTAGCACCCCTTTAATTTGTTGACTGGCACACCTCTAGCTGCTAGATCATTCCATGCATGCAGAAAGGTGGCGACTCTCCACAATTTGAACCTTAAACCAGGAAGAGATGTTGCTCGGCACACCTTCAAAAGAGATTGACACGTGTGTACCTCACGCGTGATTACTCCATAGCAGGGCCTCAAGTTTGAGCGAACTGGGTTGGAGGTGCCTAGATTCAGAGGAATGCACATGGAGCTGACTTCACAAAGAGCTTTTTCTTAATATTTTGTTACATATACTCTTCTGGTGCTTGTTCATTTTTTAGGTAGAAGCCTACCAGGCAGAACAGCTGTCTGGTTTGCTAAAGACCTCTTGGGAACATTCAGAAAGCTGACCTAGGAATGCCTTCCGCTTGTTGCTTACAATTGCTTTGTGGTGTGTAACTCACATTTTCTGGCTATCTATTTGCTGGCTTTATTTGCTTTAGGCTGTCCAGCTTGAGTTCGTCCCTCCCGTTACACAAACCTCGTTTACTGTATTCTTCCATGAACTCGATTTCTGTAAACAGGACTTTAAATCTTGCTCTTCTATTGGTGCATTTGCTGTGCATTCAAAGACAATGATCAAATAGCAAACACTCTCTTCTGAGGAAGCTTGGTGTTTACTTTTCTCTGTCTGACTTCGAAGTGAGAGAAATTATATGACAACTATGCTGAGTATACATGCAAGAGGGAGGGTGTAGGATGTTATTTGTTCTAGCACATAACAAAAAAAAAGTGTGCTGATGTTGCTGAATATATTTGAATTAGTACAAATGAAGCACATTTTATTTGTAATTCTGAAGTGAGGTAGAAACAAATATTTGAATATGCTCAAAACACATCAATACGCTAGGTGATGACATTTGCACGCGGTATCATTTGCATGCAGTAAAACCGTATTTCAGTGCAAATGTAATGGTAATTTTATTGAAAATGTGTTGTCTGTAATGAAAGTGCGCTACCACACCATGCATACTCCACACTATGTTATTCCGCTCCACTCCACCCCTTTCCACTCTTTGCCACTCCTTTCCACTCTTTGCCACGCCACTCATTCTTGGTCACTCAACTCCACTTCATGGCATGCCACTTCACTCTAGGACCCTCCACTCTAAGACACTCTAAAGGCATGCCACACCACTCCAATCTACCCCACACCACTCCGGTATACACCACACCACTCCATTCTACCCCACTACACTCCAGTCCTTTCCAATTTACCCCACTCCAATGTACCCCTACTCATCCCAGTCTAATCTACCCCAGTCCAACCCACTCCACACCAATCTGCCTGAATTTGCGTCAATCTACCCCACTCCACTCCAATCTACCACAGTCCATATTACCCCACTTCATTCCAATTTACCCCACTTCAAACTCTACTGCAATCTATCCAACTCCTCCCTACTCTAATCTCCCCACTCAATCTAATCTACCCCACATCACCACAATCCACTCCACTCCAATCCACCCAATCTACCCACTCTGCCCAATTCACCATACTCTCTTCTACTCTACCCAATCTAATACACTCTAATTCACTCCAATCTACCACAGACCACCCACATCTACCCCACTCCACTCCAGTCCAATCTAACCCACCCCAATCCAGCCCACTCCACCCCATTTCAATCTACCCTACCCAACTCCAACCCTAATTACCCTACTCCAACGTACCCCATCCCATCCACCCTCTCCCCTCTGCCTCAATCCAATCTACCCCGCCCTAACCCAGTCTACCCAACCCAATCCACCCCATCCAACCCACACACTCTATCCAACTCCACTCCAATCTACTCCGCTCCAAATTACCCTACTCAACTCTACCCACTCCACTCTAATCTACCCTACACAACTATAACCTACCTCTTTCCAATCTACCAGTATCTACTCCTGTCTAGCCCACTCCTATCTCACTCCAATCCACCCCACTCCACTGCAGTCTACCCCACTGCCCTCTGATCTACCCAACCATAATCCACCCACTCTTCTCTACTCTACTCCACTCCTCTCCACTCTAATCTACTCCACTCTAATCTACCCCACTCCACTCTAATTTACTCCTCTCCACTTTAATCTACCCCACTCCACTATACCCCAATCCAATGCACTTCACTCTTACCCATTTTATGGCACCCACTCCAATGTACATCAATATACTTCCCTCTACCCCAATCTACACCACTCCAATCTAATCTACCCAACTTCAGCCCAACCTACCCCAATTCAATCTACCCCACTCCTCCACTCCAATCTATCCCAATCTACTCCAGTTCAAACAACTTCACTCTGCTGATGATTGACCTGTAAACATTCAAGGTTTTTGCTTCTGTAGCGGATTTTATCAAGTGATACTATTTGGTGCTGCTATGTTTTACTTAGCATTGATGCCCTTTATTCAGGCATTCAACTATTAAGACTTGTGTATTTTAAATGAAACATTGTTCTAGTTTTGATTAACTGAAACAATAAAAAAAACATTCACTACTACACTCCACCCAATCTACCCCACCGCACCCCACTTCAACCTACCCCACTCATTACACTCTACCTCACACCACTCCAATCTACCCCCACTCTACCCCACTCCACCCCACTTCAACCTATTCCACTCACCCCACCCTACCCACACCACTCCAATCTACCCTACTCCCACAATCTACCCTACCCCACTCCACTCTACCCCACCACACTCCACCACACTCCACTCTACCCCAATCTACCCACACTCCATTCTATGTGAGCCTGCTAAAATCCACCCAATCTACCCCATTCCAATCCAATCTACCCAACTCCAATCTACTCGACTCCACTCCAGTCTACCCCACTCCAATCTACCACAATCCACCCCACTCAACTCTTGTCCAATTCTACCCCTGCCCAACTCGCACCTTCCACATCACTCCACCCACTGTAAGCCATGTTGAACAGCAGCCACACTGGTGTACATAATAGCTAAAACACATTGCCAAAGCCAAAAGCTCTCTGATAGTTGGGACCTATTGGCTTTGCCAAAGCTTTGTTTTGTCCTGTTATCAGTTCCTTACTCTTCCTGTTTTCCTTTCTTTCCATCGTCCTATCTCTTCTCCTTCCCTCTCAGCCCCAATTTTGTACAGGCGAAAAGGAGATGGGGTACCAAATAGATGAATCAGGCGAGGGGGAGTAGGGGTCGCTGTGTCTTCACAGGCTGGTCTCTGCTGGGAGGCAGTCAGCTAGGTCTGATCTGGGAGCACAGAGAGACCCCACTCATTGAAATTACCAGCTGTAGAGAGAGGGGAATGAAACAAAAAAAAATGTAACGCTGTATGGGGGCGTACAAATGATGGCTGGACGAGTCAGAATATTTAGTCAGCGGTAAGCCTTGCTCTTACCCTGACACAGTTGTGTACAGGGTTAAGGATGCGTATTTTGGTGACTGGCTTTGGCCTTGGTGAGGTAGAAGGTGCGCACTGCTGATGCGACACACCCGATCTGGCACTTGTCTTGTCGGGTCCTGAAGCGTCAGAATGAGTCTGTGCTGTCATTGGAATTGCCCAGGAACCCCAGTGGCATGACTAACCTTCATGATAGTCGACAGGCCACCAGTGCATTAAATGGGCCGGTACTTACCGGTACTGAGTACCAGCACTTCTAAATTTTCGGCGCTTGAGTACCGGAACTTCTCTTTGTCCAAAGAGAGTACTGGTACTCATGGGGATGTGAGTCAAGCTCAGTGAAATTGGCATTTACTAAAAAGCGCAACACAGCTGACAACGAGTGGGTCCGTTTTCCTGAAGCACTCTGATCGAGTGCTAATCTCCCCTTTCAATGTGTTCATTTATCGGCGGCCCGTAGGCATTCATTCAGAGTTGGCAGGAATATTGGGAGGGGCCAGACTCACACTGTGATGCTTGACGCAGTCTCCACTCAGGCTCTGTCTAGTCCATAACACTGTAGGTGTGAGAGCAGGGTTTGCTCACAGGCATTTCTTGTGACTCTGGAAATCGAAGAGGCAGCTTCCTGCTGGCATAGCAGACTACAGCAGCACTTGTTTGCAACCAGACTGAGGAGGAAGGAGGTGATAGTGATAAGGTAGCACTGCGCGTGGGATCAAGGATTAGTAATGGGGGCAACAACTAATGTTCATGTTTCTAAAATACATTAACTGAATGCCCTGTCTGCGTGCATGAATGCTTAAATGGTGCCCCTGGCCGGATCCCTTTGCGCTGCCCATAGCTCCGCCCCCTAGCCACACCCAAAGCCCCGCCCTATAGTCCACATCTCAATTTGGTGAGTACCTGCACTTATTTTGTTCCATTTAAAGCACTGCAGGCCACCAATACTCTCATAAAATTCATTCTTGAAATTATCAGCCTCTGATAAGACTCTGAAGCTGAGGCACTTCTATATATGCAGGCTTGTGTGAGTAGTAAACATTGCGGTGTGGTGAGAGTGTGGATGTAGCTGGAGTTTATAACACCCTGCATCAAGATCAAGGTTTGGTAGGATGCAACAAACTGTTCGTTTGGCCAATGCTGTAATGGTAGTCACCATAGCTACAGCCATTGACCAGTAAGCAGAGAAGGACTGCTATATGTGTGTGTGTCAAGGGCCATAACGTTCACTGAAGCCCCTGTGTTTGGGAGCTTAGACAGACACAATGTTGATGGCTACTAGGCATTAGGAGTAGATACATTTTGGGACTTAGTCACAAACTGCATTTTATTGTACTTTTAGTATTACTACTAAACTACTACCAAAATACTATTCACAAACATACAAGTGTAAATCCCCACTTTAAATTCTCCTTTTTTTTCTATGAAGCGGTCCGCACACATGCCAGTCTATTACTTAGTAGTAAAGGTGGGAGAGGCCAGGGCAGTGGTTGATAAATGGGGCATAGTTTCTACAAAATAAGTGGGGTTTATGGAGAAGTAAAAACAAGTTATCAGAGGTTATTGAGGGTTATGAAATTGATGTGCACCCACATTCAAAAAGTGTAAACCCATTGCTATTTACAAAGTGCACTTCTAAAGTTACTACAGCCAAAAAGGACCCAAAACACTAGTAAATATGCTCCAGTTAAGGCTGAAGTAAGTCCAGCACCACACATGGCCAACCACTGGAACTGCAATAACCTCACATCAAAACCAATGAAAGTATAGATCAATGTTGTGTGGATGGGAACATATTTGATTTGGTGCTAACACTGAAAAACACGTTTGTTGCTTAGCTTGTACGATGGAAGGGTCAAAATAATAGTATGAAGACATGCTTGTTAATGCACTGGGCAGCTTACTAAATGGGGGTGAAATGCTACTGTACTTGGATGAGTTAGCTTCCTATTTTCTCATGGTTTAATGTTGGTTGATAACTAAATGCGCCATTAGAAATATTTGCTAGTTCTGTAAGGAAAAATGAGGTATTTCCCCTCAGCTGTAATCTCCTGTGTATATTATATGACATATACTTGCATCAGAGCAACAGACTTATAATATATGAAACTTAATATTGTTGCAGTGTAAAAACTCAATTAAAATATAATGAGAAAAAAATGAAGGTAAAGACTTAAAATAAAGGCCTGTAGGAAATAATGTTTAATGAAATTAAATGATTTAAACTTTTTAATAATATATATGTAATTTAAAATTAAAATAATATCCAAAATGAAACATATTTATTAATTGTAAAATATATTCACAAATCAGTGTTTATTACTTTTACATAATTCTATACATTACATTTATTAATTATTAGTACAAAGTACAAAAATATATATTTTTAACTTTAGGTGGAGATTTTTTAAATGTAAACTGAAGAAAAAGAATTTTTTATTTAATGTAATATATTTAAATTAATTAAATATTTAGTTCAAAATTAAGTTAATAGTGCTTTAGCATCTTTTAGTTTGTTCTAAATTTAAAATAAATACATCACATTAATTGCCATTATTATTTAACATTACAAATATTTTAACAATGTGTTCAAGTCTTAAGTGTTTTTACTTTTCCCTATACTTTAACATAAAGAGATGCCTGCCACCGGGACGGACATCTCCCTTTGCTGAAGTATAGGGAAAATGTAATGTCAATTATCCACAAAAGCGCCTGACTGCTAGGGCTCAGATGTGGAAGCAAGTGACGCAAATCAATTGTGACTTTAGTTTTGCTGGCTTCTTTACAACTTTCCATGCGTTTGTTCATCAATTATTCTTACTATCAGAAGCAGTGGGTTCATACCACATGACGAATACGCACCACATTTTTCAACAAGTATTTCCAATGGATTTCGTGTTAAAGTGTGCCAAATACCTCCATGGTGGCCGAATGTTTGCAGAGCCTTTGAACGCGCGAAACAGCGTAAACGTAATGGTTCCGGTAAAGGCACAGTAAGCATGTCCATGTTCCTGACAAACACATCTTCCTCTCTCAGGAAGTACTTTTCCAAGGTTCTTTCTGGGCTATGATAAAGGGTTTGGTGTCTCTTTTCCTATTGTCTTGTCTTTAGCCGGCCAGTGATGAGAAGCCCAGTTGGTGCCTAAATGTGCCTTGTTAGCACAATCATTCCCTGAGCTTTGTCATTTGATGTTGACGGCTACCTTATCAATTGGTTAATGGTTTTAAGGTCAAGGTACCGAGGTATGGTATTTCACAGATATGTTTATTTTCCCCAGGCACAGAGTTGGCCCCTTGGCAAAGGATGGCATGGTGCTTCGTGGGAGAAGAAACACCACCTAGGTAATGATTCAATGCCATATGGATGCTTGGGGGAGAGCTGATTGTCACTTTATTTTCTCATGTCAAAGTCCCATTATCCAATGCCTCACTTTAAAATATCATTGATTTGTTGTCACAGGATGGTACGATGCGCAGAGGGAGTACGGATCTGGGGAGGAAGACCCTGAACCTTCAACTCAAATCCTGAAAGTTAATGAAGCTTCTGGTGAGTCCTGCTAATGGATGGCTAAGAGCGAGGGCGATGGCTGGGAGCAATGGGTAGAGGTTACAGAAGATCTGCAAGGTGCCATGATGACTGCTAAGGGAAGTACTTGACTTGAGCTAGTATATACTTGTGGTCGGCACCAGCACTTATTGGTCCTGACCCGGTCACATGGACTATTTCAGGAGGCCTGTGGTAATCCAAGTATGTCGCCGTACGGTAATGTAATACAGTGGAGACTGCAGGTCATCTGAGGGCTCTTTATCAGATAAATAGGTAATACTTCTAATAGTAGATGCAAAAGTAGAAGGTCAATAAAGACCCACCTGGAACAGGGGAGGGGTGCACACCTTACTTATCACAGATCGCCACCAGCTAAGCCAACGGTCCTGGCCACACCACATCATGGCAAGGGGACAGTGTAGATGATGACTATTTTCACACAAACATGAATGCATAGAGGCTATTGAAAGCATCCACAGCGAGAGTAACAGATACACCACAGTGGACCTGCTGGAAGACGTGCCGATCCTCCAGAATCCAAGAAACAACAACCAGAGGTGCGCAGCAGCCTTCTTGGTCTCTGTGAGTACCGGCCTTCTGAGGCATTGATGTCTCATGCTATACTAGTGAAGGTGCTTGATGGGGATGTCACTAATGTCACGCAGTTATTCGCACAGAGACCATCTATGCATACTAACCTGTTGGCCAAGTGTTGTAGCACATGGGCAGGGCAGCCCATGACTACGCTCCTCAATCTTGGGTTGGATTTGCAGCACCATTGGGGTGGGACTGGTCATGTGCAAATAGAGGTACACATGTGCACACCCAGTTATTATCTTGGCATGCCACAGCGCCGGGCTGCCTACTTTCAATCTCCAGCCTACGCAGTGGCCCATAAACATTTCAGTGGTTGCCCTGTGGCTGCAGACACCAACCTGAATCCACCTCACCGACAGCCTGTGTGTGCTGCCTACCCTGGATGCCTGTCAGCCGGGACCCTGCACCCTCAACTGTTGGCTCGGAGTAGGGACCATGTACACATACAGAGCAATATACAGAGCAAAAGTGTGCTTCAACTGGCGTGCACCAGTGAGTCAAGGAAGCAGCAAAGCTTCCTACCGGTTAGCTGCCCTTCCAGACCATTAAACCTGTCTTGCTGACTCTCTTGAACATCGTGATATACGTTCAAGTGCCGCAAAAGGTTTTACTTAAAGGTGCTTGTTGGACTGTAAAAGAGGAAAATAACTGACCCATTCCACAGCGGTGACTGATGATAAAATTATTTATTAAGTGCACGTTCACCAGCAGTTTCTTGGCGCTAGTCGGGAATGCTTGGACAGGTGCAGTGAAAAATGTTAATTAAAAGCCTGGGAGAAGAGCCACATCTTGAGAGATTTCCTAAACAGAGGATAGGAGTGAATTTGGTGCAATTCTGGGGGAAGGGTGTTCCAGAACTGAGGTACCAAGATCGAGAATCTTAGTCCACCATGTTTTTTTTTGTTTGAATGAGCAAGAGGTCAAGAGGTTCGAACTAGCAGAGCGTAGCGCACAAGAGGGAACATAACGCTGAATTCTGTTGGCAATAAAGGCGGGTCCGTGGGATGACAGAGCTCTGGATCTGGCAGCCCAGTTTGAAGAGACAGCGCTGAGCAACTGAGAGCCAATGAGTACTTCTAAGCAGGGGTTTCGCATGGTATGATTTAAGCTGGCCATAAACTAGTCTGGCTGCTTGATGCTGTACAAGTTGTAACCGGTGTGATTGGTATGCAGAGATTCCGGCATAAAGTGAATTAGCGTAATCAATACGCGACATTACTAAGGCCAGGGTGACTTGGATGAGGGCCTCGAAGGATAGAAATCTGCTGATTTTTCGAATCCTGCGTAAATGAAACAAACAGACGGAAACTACCGGATTAATCTGGGTCTTTAAAGTGAGGTCGCTGCTGATTATGACGCCAAGGCTTTTGACCGAGCTGACTGGAGAGGGTGGATGTCCCAAGGAAGGGGGCCAAAAGTAAGAGTTCCAGGGGTTGGCTGAGGTCCTAGTGAGAACTAGCTCCATCTTATCAGAATTGAGCTTTAACTGGTTTAAGTTCATGCAGTTTCTAATGAAGGTCATGGTTGATTGGAAGTTCTCCATTGCGGAGGGTGACGAGTCAATGGTGAAGACAAACTGGAGGTCATCGGCGTAGTTAAAAGTGACTACTTTTCTCTTCCGTAGATCTAAAATCAGTGGGAAAATGTACAGATTAAAAAGAAGAGCAAAGAGAGAAGAGCCCTGGGGGACCCCGTAGGTTAGTCTTTTTTTCTCCGACGTGAAATCGGAGAGACGGGCTGCTTGGTAGCTGTCATTGAGGAAGGAGGTGATACATTTTAGTGGAAGGCCCCGGATGCCGGCGTTCTCGACCCGCTCAACCAATAAATTGTGGTCGACGGTGTCAAAAGCCGCCAACAATTCCAGGAGTACTAGTGTCTGCGAGATATTCTGATCCACCCCCTTCCTGAGTTCATCGTGAACCGCCAAAACGATGGACTCGGTAGAAGTCTGGACATTTTTACAACACAGTATTTCCTCCAACCTCTCCTTCATCAACGATCATTACTGTTAGGCTTAAGTGGTATGTGCAGGTTGCCTTGATCATACCAACCTGAAACTGAGGGTCCATTCTTTGCCACATATAACTTGCAGGCGGTTTTCCGATTTTTGAGCCTAAAGATTAGAGACCTATACCCTAGTGAATTATTCCTTCACCAGAATACCCTTTCAGCTTAATGTCTGACGTTTCTAATTTAGGGCCTAGTTTTGTTGCAAACTTCTTATTCCACATCTCTTTATTTATGATTGTATAGAGAGATCCTGAGTCTGCCCCAATTTGTATCTTAACACCCCTTAAGGACATTGTACAAATAGTTAAAACGAAAGACCCCAAACCATCATTTACTTTATTTATCTCTGCTGAATTTATCTATTCTTCCTCGCCCTAACTCCTTTCTTCTACACATTTCACCCAGTTCTTTTTCCTTTTGCAACCTTTCAAGAAGTGCCCCATTATTCCACATGTCGAGCACTTTTTCTTTAATGCAAGACATGTCTTATTCTATGCTAAATGTGAACCTCTATCACACCTATAACACTTAAGACCTCTATTCTTCTCTGCAGTCTTAGATTCATTCTTTTGAAATTTCGTATATTTCTCATTATCCTTGGTCCCCACTTTACGATCCTCCTCCACCTGAGTATCATTTAAGTCAGATTAATGGCCGTTACGCTTCTTCTTGATAATTCTGCCTTCCTGATTATAGCTAAAATGTCCTTTACGTCTGCATCCCTATTTACCTCTCTTGAACTGTGGGATCTCTTACACGCATTACAACTTGGTCCCTTACTAATTCCTCTTGTATAGGTCTAAACTTGCAATCTAGTGCTAATCTTTTGAGATCCACCAGATATTCATGAATTGGTGTGTTAAGTTCCTGTTTCCTCTGAAAGAATTTGGGTCAAATTATACCACTAATGAAACAAAGGGAGAGGGAGAAGTATAGACTTGTTTGCCTTCCCAACAGTTAAAAAATTAGTAACAAGAATAAAACAAGTCTTCTACCTATATCTTTTATGTATTTTCCATAACCTTATTTTGTTGCTGTTCAAAGTGTCATTGATTTGGAAAACACAAGGGGGCCAATTGCAATGGAGGTCGGAAAGCCTCCGACCTTCGGTCAGAGACTTTCCAACCCCAATCGTCAGTTTCAGTTCCAACTGGCTGATTATGTATCAGCAGGTCAGAATTGTAAATGGCCAGTCATTCCGGATGGATTCCGAGGGGCTCAAGGAGCCCGTCAACCAGTCGGAACCGGCTCGTAATCCCAAAGTGCGGGCCTTTCCTCCTTTGGGATTACGATGCACGATTTCCGGAATGGTGTTCATGCCGGCCTGTCCAACATGGAAACCATGTCGTAAAGTTTGTTTGGGGACCTTTGTGTGTGTAGCCTCTGGTTGGGGACCAGTGGGGGTACCAATGGTGCCCCAGTTTATTCCTGCACCTCATGGCAGGTACCTTGAGGTGCCTGTCACAGGGTGCAAGGATGAACAGCACCTCCAATTTCTCTATGGGAGCATGTATTACGGCCGGTTTATGGCCGTAATGCATGCAGGAGTGCAACAAAACAGTGTTTGGTCGCATTCTAATTAGTCAGTTGGGACCGCCAACCGGAGGTCGGTCGGCCCCAGGACTGCAAAGGTGTTTGGCAGACTTTGTAGTTAGGCCCATAGTGTTTATAAACAAACCCTCACTCACCTATCTAGTAGGTGACATGCTTCATCCCTGGGTTCCCACCCTGGTGGCCAAGTGCTTCCAGGGTGTGCTGCGACACCTGATTACAGCAGAGCTGGTTTCTATGATGGAGTGATCTTGTGGCTGTGTGTGTGTCACAGCATAAGGTGAAAATAAAATTAACTTGAGACTCATATCCACAAGTTGTGATTATATTTTCAGGACTCTCGATTAATATTAAAAAATCATGGGGGATAGTTGTGGGATATTTACATTTCTCCCGCTTATCCTTGATGTGGTTAGCATGTTTCAGCTAGATTGGCTTTCTTCAGGACCAAAGAATATGATAAACTCTGGGTGTTATGCAGTCAATACTTACTGAACCCCGACTGTTAGTGAAGACAGTACTTGTTGCATTCAGTCTTAATTATAGGTAGCTTGTTGCACCTTGGGATACTGTGAGGAGGTGGGCCCTGTAGTCAAACCTTCCTCAAGGTGCCTCACCAGCATACAAACCTACTACATCCTTGAAAGTCACGTAACTTTTAGTTCACATGCGAGTTTAGCATATTCTTACATAAGTGGGAGCAATTTAAATGCCCCACATCTATCCACCATGATTGAGTGATGGTTCCTGTGTTTTCCAAATCAGTTATACCACTACACACATTAGGTGCAAAATATCGATCAAAGCCACTTATAGCCTTATCAAAAAAATTTGCATCACCTCCCTCACCTGTATCTTTAACCATATGTTCATATACTTTCAATCCCTCTGGACCAACAAAATGCAAAAAAATCCTCTTCTTTTGATCCTCCGACATCTTTCCTTCCTCATCTATAGTATAAAAATAGTTAGAAAAAATACTGTAGGTCTAAAATATCCTATTGTATTCTCAGGCGTACGATAAGCCACATGCTGTTTTACTATTTCTGACCACCACTTAGTCTCCACTCTCAGTAGGAAAGGTTTATAAATTTGTCAATGAATCTTTTTTGTAGCTCTGCCACTGCACTGCGTGGTTTTCCTGGCATTTAATACTAGTCACCAAATGTAAAGACACAATGCTGTCTTTAATCTCAAAATCCAAATTTGTTCCTCATAAACGGCAGTACATAAATGCCTGTCCAATGTCTCCAATTTACCTGCGGCAACTGATGATCCCCAAACCTTAAGCATTCTGGAATCAGAAGCAGCTTCTTACAGGCTTCAATGAAAGTAACATGAAATAACAACATACGTGAAAGCAAGATAACACAACAAGACCAGTTAAAGAAAATGCCATCCTAACACCTCCTACCCATTTTGGTGCCACCAAGGAACCAACAGAATGGGATTTTGGATATCTTCTAGCTCCCAAGCTCACACAGATGACCTGTGCATTTTTGGCATGACACACAGGCCCATTTTAATTGTTCAAGAACCATTAACATTTCTTTGATGACTCTGTGGGAGGTGAAAGATTAATTTCTTTTAAACCATAAATAAAACACTGTATATACTGTGTTACGACCAAGTGCAAAGTACGGAATTGATCCTGCTGGTAAACTACATGTAATACAGACCATGCCATACCATGCATTTCCTCAGACATTCAGGCTGTACATGCATATGGCTGATATCTCATCTCCATCTTGCATGTCCTGCAGGGGTGTGGTCACTCTATGGAGGAAGAAGGCTGGATGGGTTTGATGCAGCGGAACTGCAAGACCTCTAGCAGAATTCATATCCTACTTCCTTATGACAGGATGTATTTTTGACGCCCACAACCCTATCCTATGGAAATGAACTTTCACCTAGAGATTTGTAGCAAATGCTTCAGTTAAGACCATTAACGTGAGTTGCTTTCAAAATCTGTTTTTATTTCACAATTTGTGGTAACATGCAGACACATTCCTGCTCTCCAGGCATGAAACAGTGTTAACAGAGGACCTTGTAGGGTTCATAAACAGATAACTACAGGCAGAGGGTTCGAAAAAGAGGTTTCCATGAAGCTGCTTGTACTCTGTGGCTATAGTGGGGAGGGTGCAAGCATTAACTGCAAAGGAGTTCATAACAAGCATGAAGCCTGCCAGCTTTTGCAGTAGATGGCTGAAATATTCAGAATATAACCTCAGTTGCTCTTCTCCTGTCTTCATTGTTCTCAGGTAAATCTCCCTTTGGTTGGCCACCCCTTGTATTTGGTGACATCGCAGTGGATCCCCTGGGAAACGCAGACCGATGTGCCTCTGATCGGTGCCGCTGGCCCAGCGCTGCCAACGGGCAGGTGCTAGTGCCCTTTCAGATCTCTACCGCCTACTGTAAGTAATAAGTCATTGTTTGTTTCACAAACTTTTATGGATTTTAAGTTGTTCCTGCAATTGGATATTATTAATGAAAAACCTGGTCTCATCACTTGCATGCAGTTCCATAAAAATAAAACGGTGATTAACTTTTCAGACTGACTGATGTCCTGTGACATAGAAATTATTATTAGTAAAGTATTTATAAAGCGCATCCTCGTCCCCTAAGGGATATCCCAGAGTTAGACCTCTTACCTCCCAGTTCTAACCTTCACCAAATCCACCCATTCTGGATTTCTTGATTCGTCTACAATATATCAAAGCCTCAATAGCAGAGTAGAGATCCTGCGTTGGCTTATAAATTGTAACTCTGTCACATAGGATTGCTGGACCATTGTTATAAAGTGCTCTGTGCGCGTGGCAAACTAGCCTAAAAATGAATCTCTTACGAACTGGAAGCCAGTGAAGAGAATTGAGACAGGCCAATGTGGAACTCCTGCTAGGCCAGTTACAAATCAGTCTTGCCGCCGCATTCTGAACAGACAAGACATGTGAACAAATAATCCGGCATACCCATATATAGCGCATTGCCGTAGTCTAGCCTACTCATAATCTTAACTTGAATGCTATTCCTTCACCATGTCACTGGGATCCACCAAACCAGCTCCTGCATTGAAAGAGAATCATCAATTAAACCCCCCAGATTCTTCACCACCCTTTTAGACCTTGGTGTGGATTCTAACAACAAAGGCCACCAAGAATCATTCCATACCATACCTTGCAGACCCAACCAAAAAACAATGTTTATATTTTGTCTGCATTAAGTTTTAAACAATATGCCTGCAACCACCCTGCTGCTTCAGAGAGGCAGCCACTTAAATTCCCCTGAGTCACAGAGTACTTGTAGTCGATGGAAATAATCAGCTGAGTATCACCAGCATACATAAAGATCTCAAGGCCTAACGCCTTGACAGTCCAAGGTGACAAATAGATGTTAAACAAGGTCAGACTCTGGGAGGATCCCTGATCAACTCCACATTTCAGTCCCTGATTGCTAGGTTTAAAATTGGGCAGCTGTATCGAATGAGATCTTTACTTAAAAACGAGTTAAACCACTCCAAGGTAGAGGAATGCAGACCAATTTCATGCAGCCTCTGAAGCAAAAGGCGATGAGACACTGTGTAGAAAGCCGCAGACAGATCTAAAAGGATCAGGGCTGCTAATTTACCCTGATCCACGAAAGACCTAATACTATCCAAAGCCACCAATGTCAATGATGTGGACATTTCTGTGATCATATGGGCATGAATTAGCAAATCAGAGACCCATAACTGCCATTACTGCAGGCCATACCCAGCCGTGGCTATTGCATATATAGCTTGGACTTTTAGTCTACTCATTGGCCTGCAGTCATATATGGTCAACTTAAGTGGAACTTCAATGCCAACAGTTTCATTGAGTTGGTCAAAAATAATGTAGACTGCCTCTTTAGGTGTGGCTGTTCTTGCAATAATCTTGTGAACTCCCAACTAGTGTTTTGACTTGTTTCTCTGATTCTTTGTTCCTATTAGCCCCGAATGAGCGAGCAGTGATTATGGGTGCCATACAATCATTTTCCACACGCACCTGTATTTCGTTCAGACCTCGAACAAACGAACGCGACTATCTCTTCATCGAACCACAGAATGGGTCAGTATGTGTGCTTCATGTGGCATTTTCAAGGGAAGTGTTTGATGGGTATTTTCTCGACAGCCCATGTGATGGCACAGTGTCTGATAGGGCATTGTTGGCATAGTGCCAGATGAGAATTTTTATTACAGGTTGTGTGATTGCCGTTGTTGGCAGTGTCTAATGGCTGATTCTTAGGTGAGTGCATGTGAATATGTGAGGGATGCTGTTTGACATCAGCACGTCTGATACAGACGTCTCTATCTGAGAAATGAAGAATATATAGCAATTGTATAGCACACATTGGAAGTGCTGCATAAAAGTAGTGTGGCTTTACTGGAATGAATCAGATAAACTCATAGTTGGGCTAACACAACTTGAGTATAAATGATAATCGAATTGTGGACCCTGCAGGCTTGTGATACTAAAGGGATAGAACTCTAAACTGATCCCGGCAGGGCAGGGCTGGCTGTAGCGGGCACCGGACATTCCTCCGGTGGGCCGGAGGGGTGTAGGATGGTTTTGTTACAGTGGGACGGTTTTCCATTGATTCACGAGCCAATAAGTGATGGTCTCACTTTGCACTGTTAGTAATAGGTGTATGGGGGGTTATCAATAGAGGAACGATGGGCTCTGTATGTTAGGAGTGGCAACATAAAGAAACTTATTCCATAAGGAGGTTCACTAAAGCGCCATTAGAAAGTAAGGAAAGGGATGCGCTATTTACGTATGGTTTCGATATTGAAGTGGTGAGAACCTATAAAAAGACACCCAAGGACACATATATTTCACCTTCTGCCCCTTGTTCCAGTTATTTGAAGGGCAGTGAGGCCTACAGGTAGCCGGGTGAGAGTCTAGTATAGGCGAGCAGCCAGTGTAAGAGTACTCATCACAGTGCGCCCTTCCCCTTCTGCAGATGCTGGTCCTTCATTGGACGGATCGGGGGTCGTCAGGTGGTGTCCTTACAGAGGAATGGCTGTGTCTTCACCGGCACGGTGCAGCACGAGCTCCTCCATGCCCTGGGATTCCACCATGAGCAGAACCGCAGTGACCGCGATGGCTTTGTCACCATCCTCCTCCAGAATGTGATGCCGGGTAAGTCTAAAAGGTGCGAGGTAACTAAGCTGGGTTAAGACTTGATCTACTCCATACGGTGTATGGAGTAGATCAAGTCTTCTATGGCATCTACTCCATACGGAGTAGATGCAATAGAATATATACTGATTTTATTTGCCTGGGTTTGGTGAACCTCTGTATTCTGTATATCAGCTTTTTTGGGATGCTATGAGAACGAGGGTATATGGGGAAGGCAAGGGTTATGTAGCCTTATGGTGAAGTCATTAGCTGGAGGCAATGCCAAGCCTTTCACTGTGACAATAAATGGTACAAATGGAACAGCCACGATGACACACAAACAAACCGGTATTACTGGACCAGTAAGCTCAGGTCCTGGTTAAAAAGAAACAAACGTAAGCATACATTGCAGCATAATGGTGTAGGTGTAAACCAAGTTTTACAACAGTGCACGATTGACGATATCAGCAAAGTATGCAGTTTGTCATTATTCGTCCTTTTCACCTGACTTGATCAAGACTGCAAATGTTGAAAATGCGAAGTATCTAAACAACAAAACTGGTGCCAGGAAGTCACCATTGAAGAAATGAACAATTGTGGATTACAGGAAGTGAAAAGGCACTCCAGTGAAGAGCAGGAACCAAGACAGATGGACTGCTGATGCCCTTTTTGAGCAGGAGAGTGCCGGCACAGCGGTCTGTCCCTCGCTGATGGCGTTAGACTCACCCAAGCTACCGCCGGTCAAGGGAAATTGATACAACAGATGGCAGAAGTCAGAGAAAGAGTCAAACCTCCTGTATCCAAGGATAGGTTCCTTTCAGCTAGGTCGATTTCTTTCCCGATAACACCCACTGCACAGGTCTAAAAAGGTGTAAAAAATGATGTCATGCGATTCTATACTCGCCTTTGAGCTGGAGACTTTGCACTTTCCCATGACACCTCCTGCTGTCAAACAGACCCCTAGGCCAAGTGATAAAAAGTGCAGAGAGCAAAAAATAAGCACCAAAATAAGTGCCAAGTCAATTAAATAGGAAATGGAAACACCCCCCTAGACCATTAATCGTATGTGCAAGAAAGGGGTACCGAAATATCTTAAAAGGGAAGTCAGTCAGGGCCAATGAGTGGGGGACCAGCCCAGGTCTTGGTCGGGCGTGGATGTGTGCAGACAGGTCCACTCTTGGCCCTGTCTTCGCCCGGGTGCGTCCTGCACCGTGGGGAAACCAGAGAACTTATATAGCGTGATGCTGTGTGGCCCAGTGACCCTTCCTTCTCATGGGCTGGGGTTGTGGGCAGTGAAGTCCACATTTCCTGTTTACTACGACATTCTCTGAAGAAAGAATGTTTTTTTGTCTTTAAATCTATGAAGTTTGCTGATAAACCATGAACACTGATATGTATTACTAACTTCTTTTTCTTGTTTTGGCATTTACTGTGCTATGGAGAGACTCTGTCAATTTCAGGATCAGTGTCTCAGTCACTATTCTTGCTGAGTTTGGCTTCAGTCAGAATATTCTTTCTTTTCTTCCATCCTTTCTTCAAGAATTCTTCCAGATCCAGGAGTGTTGTTTACTACTTGAAGGTGGAAGGGGCTACGGGTGACCCTCTTCAGACACCACACTGTTGTTGTCCAGAATTTCTGAGAGACACTGGCCAGGATGCCAAAAATAAAACAGCACCTGGCAGAAAGATGCGGCGGCTCCTCCGCTATGGCGAAGGAGCGTTGCTCCCCTCGCCAGCACTCTGAGAAACGTGAAAAATAAAACGATAATAAAACGGGTTTAAAGCCCATTTTATTATCCTTTTATTTTTCATGTGCCAAGTCTTGGGGCAGGGCCAGGGTGATGACAGGCTGGAGGGGGAGTGGTGGGCACTGCCTTCACTGGGCATGTGGGCATGGCCGGCCATCTCAGACTGGCCAATCCCAGGTGCGCAGCGAAGCTCTCTCCAACCCCAGCTGCATTGCCGGGTTGGAGAGAGCAGGCACAGGCTCCCAGTCTGTCTGGGAGCGCAAATCATCAGGACTCAGGCCAATCCTGAAGCTGCTCTCATGTGAGCAGCTTCAATATTGGCCACAGGAAATTCTGGGAACCTGTGCCTGCCTGCAGTGGAGAGGAGTGAAGCAGATAAGTGCGATTGTGGAGGGCAGCAAGTAAGTTCTTTTTTATGTTGTTTAATTTGTCTCCATCCCCCATCCATCCCCCACCCCGCCCCACCTCTTTTCCCAAACACAAGCTGCGACTGAAGATGATTAAGATGTTTATGGAGAGATGATACCCACAATACAAACAGGTTCCTTGATCTCTCTGTGTCTCCTATGTTCTTCCACATTAAGGGGACCAAGGGTTACTCCAAATTGCACAGGACCTTCAGTTATGTCAGAGAAGTCTTCAGTTGTCTTGAGAACGAGAGGCCTCCTCATCCAGCTTTCCTTGTCTCATTCCTTACTATATGCAGTGTGGAAGTACACTTCTTATTAGTACCTTAATGTAGTATTTGTCATGATATTATGGGAAACTGAACTTGAGACTTTATCAACTCGTATTTTAATAACATGAATAATGATTTCTTGTAATTATTTTTTCTTAGGCTTGGAAAATAATTTTGAGAAGGTGAACACCAATAATCTTGGCACACGTTATGACTATGCTTCAATTATGCACTACTCGAGGTACGTTTTGTGAAACAAAATTGGAGATGCCATTGTTTAACAGAGAACAGCGGTTTTCACTTCATGAAATACTGCACAAATGATTTATCGGATCTTGGGAATCTTGGGTTGGATATGGCATCAGGGGCTATATGCATACATGCAGTGCATTCTCCTTCATAGTGCTGGGCGCACCTTTTAAAAGGTGCCCCTAGCGCAATAAAGAAAAATGCACTGTATTATGATGAATGCGCTGCCCCCAGGGCACCCGCGAACTTGCGATGCCCTGGGGGCAGCACATTCAAGTGAAAAACTGAGTGTTTGCTTTGAACCCGCTCCCTGTTTTCAGAGTGCAGGCGGCACCCGCCTGTACTTTTAAAGAGGATTGGAGAGCTCCTTGTAGGCGGGTGCAGTAAATGCTATTGATATTGCAGAAGGGGCTGCACAAGCGCCTGCACCCCGGAGCACTTTGTGTAATATGGCCCCTGAGCTACTCTCATTATCACTTGCATATGCCTTCACCGATACGCCTACCCTACTACACCTATTATTCACTGTCATTCTAACATTTCTAGGCAGCACAGATAAAGTATGTTAATTATATGTAAAGCAAGCTTGTTAAATCTCACTACTGGGTTTTACAAAAAGCGGGCTTGGGATATCTGCCACTTTTGCTGTGGTGCAACTGCTATACAAAGCATGTATAAGGGTAAACAGTGAACGAATGAGAATAGTGTCATGTATCATTCCACATCCCCAGTGTAGCCCACAGGTTCCTAAGGACAAGAGAAAACACTGAAAATATTCTCCTAAAATTCCTCTGTACTAAGGACACTGAGAAATAGAAGTTTCTCTCAGGGCTAAAAACTCATTCTGTATTTATTTTCTCAAAATCTTGATTTTGTTTGACCTCAGGTGACCACCTGATAATTAATTAGCTACATTTATGACTTTTGACCATTCAGTTGAGTCACAAACTATTGCATTGTCACCTGAAGCGACACAGAAAATGGTGCAGGAAGGGCAATCTCACTCAGGTAAATCGAAGACGTAATCAAGGAAAAGCCTACTAGAAAGAGCGGTCAATATTATGCTTTACCAAAGAGATATCAAGTTCTGTCTAAAGCTAACATATCTGAGATCAGGTTATTGAACACCCTCTCTACTGGATGTAGAAGGTTGTATCCCATCTTGAAAGCAATGCAAAGAGTTTGCTATAGTTTATGGAGATGTACTTAGCTCTTAAGATTTAACACGATTGGTGTTCATGATTAATGGAAACTAACATTGACTCCAGCTCACAGGCTGCCATCAACATGCAGTCTTGTCAAATACTCTAACTATGTGTTTGCAAGATGACCAGCCTTTTCACTTAGAGTGTTCACAGAGGGGTCATTGCCTCTATGTGGACAAGGCACAATAGTAGAAGTTGCGTTGCATCTGCTCATACTTGTGTTTCATTACAGGAATGCCTTCTCACGCAATGGGAGTCCCACCATTTTGCCTAAGCCCGATCCTAATACTCCTATTGGGCAATCTCGACAGTTCACTGAAACCGACATCGCAAAGGTCAACATGTTGTATTGCTGTAAGTAAACCAGTGGTCATAAGTGATTCACTTCATGTAGTTTATGTTGCTTTGTAATTTATGGGATGGTGTGGGGACTACTGTAATACCCGGAGGCACCCAGGGAGTGCGCCTTCTTTATACCTCAGTGGTATAATATCAGTACACCCAGCATTGTCACTTGGTGCTAATAATATATGTTATGTTATCTTATGTTTTATCTGTAGAGCAGTGTTCACATTTTGCATGACTTTTCAGCTCTGTACTAACTCAATACTGATCCTTCTTGAAATGTATACTTCGCTTCCCTCTGCGTTCATGAGTCTATGGGACATATTTACAAGTGAATGGCGAAGCGTGGCGTTAATCAAAAATTACTAACGCTCTGAAAACGCATGGATGCACCGTATTTACAATGGTACAACACATCCCTGTGTTTTCCCTAGTGCTGGCACTAAACTCAGCTGCCTATCTCCCATGCAGGCACCCTTGCACCATAGTGCAAGGGTGCCTGCATTGAGGGAATGATTGTTTATGTGCAGGAAGGTACTCCTACCTACACATAAACAATCACTAATGGTGATATGTAACTCCTATTTGTCCTACATTGTACAGCACACATAGAAGTTGCAAAACGTCATTTTTTAAATGATTTTTTATGTGCAGGAAAGGACACCTTCCTGCACATAAAAAATCATTCATGGCTATTTGCTGCTTCTATGTGTGCTGCATAATGCAGCACAGATAGAAACAGCAAAATAAGAGGAGAAATTAAACTTTTTTCCTCAATTCGCCATGTTAAGACCAAGTTTTCCTTGGTCTTAATTTTGGAGCTGCCCCATATTTACACCATCCTTGTAAATAGGGGGCAGCGTCAAAATCAATGAGGGTTGCGGCGGAATGCCCACAGCAACGCCCATTACCCGCCCCTTTCACGCAAAAGTGTAACATGGAAGGGGGCCTTATTTACAAGGCGGTGTTAAGCCACTTAATGTAGTTTAACGCCACCTTGTAAACAAAGTGAAGGGATTATCGCCACAGAAACTTCTCAAAACCTCATGTTCCTGTGGAGATAAGTCCTTGTAAATATGCCCCTAAATGTTCTCGTTATAGTATAGAAAGCCTTCCATCTCCCTGTCGATTCCATAGCTAGGTATATTGTGTTGTACACTGAACAGCTGTAACATATCCTCCCTTTTCTGCAGGTTTTGTTATCTACCTCTACACTTTAACATTCCTACTACTTTCCACAAGGTCTTGTCATATTGTTTACCTGCTTTTAGGTCATCCTACATTCAATCTTGAAAATACTCAAAAGCAAAGAAATCTTGCAGTGCTGCTACCTGTGATGTGACTGGTCTTTGCGTGGGGGTGTGCACTGTTACCTATAGTGCTATAACTGTTCTGTGTGAACGCAAGGAAAGCTAGCACTGTTGCCTGTGCTCTCTGTCTTCTGTCTGTCTAACAGAAGCTTGCACAAATGCTGCTTGTACTGTGATTGTTCTGTGTGTGCCTGTGCTCTGTCTTCTGTCTGTCTAACAGAAGCTTGCACAGATGCTGCTTGTTCTGTGACTGATCTATGTGAGTGCAGGGAAACCTAGAACTTTTGCCTTTGCTCTCATTCATGTGTCTGTCTAACAGAAGCTTGCACAAATGCTGCTTGTACTGTGACTGTTCTGTTTGAGCGCTAGGGAAGCTAGCACTGTTGCCTGTGCTCTCACCCTTGTGTCTGTCCAACAGGAGTTTGCAAAGCTGCTGCTTGTACTGTGATTGATCTGTGTGAGCGCAGGGGAGTGAGCACTGTTTGTTGCCTGTGCTCTCACTCTTGTGTCCATCTAACAGAAGCTTTCACAAATGCTGCTTGTACTGTGACTGTTATGAGTGTGCGCAAGCATAACTGGCACTGTTGCCTGTGCTCTCAGTCTTGTGTCCGTCTAACAGAAGCTTGCATAAATACTGCTTGTACTGTCACTGTTCTGTGTGAGCACAAGGGAAGCTAGCACCGTTGCCTGTGATCTCACTGTTGTGTCCGTCTAACAGAAGCTTGCACAAATACTGCTTGTTCTGTGACTGTTCTGAATGAGCGCAAGGGAAGATAGCACAATTGTCTGTGCTCTCAGTCTTCTGTCTGTTTAACAGAAGCTTGCAAAGCTGCTGCTTGTACTGTGACTGTTCTTTGTGAGCGCAGGGGAGCTAACACTTTTGCCTGTGCTCTCACTCTTGTGTCCGTCTAACAGAAGCTTGCACAAATGCTGATTGTACTGTGACTGTTCTGTGTGAGCGCAAGGGAAGCTAGCACATGGTGCCTGTGCTCTCTGTCTTCAGTCTGTCTAACAGACACGTGTACAGCTGCTGCTTGTACTGGGACTGTTCTGTGCCTGTGATGGATGCTTGGACACTTGCTGCTCATAATTTACCTCCTCTCCTCTTGTGCAGCACAGAACTCCTGGATGTAGCACACCTCTCGTCTGTGTAAGGGGAGTGTCCTGCTGCTGCTTGTGCTATTACTGTGCAGTGGGCAGGAGGAAGGCATGTACTGCCATTGCACCTGTTGTACTTGTTCGGTATGCGCAATGGAAGTCTGCAGTACTGGTGCTGTACTATACTGTCTGTGTATGAAGGAAGCTTGCCCTGTGGCTGCTACCCATTCTGTGACTTGAAGCTTGGTAACATCTTTTCACCATACAAATGTCAAAAACATGCCAGTGGTAAAACCTATTAATCCGCCTTCTTCTTCCCTCTTGCAGCGAGGGGGACTCATTCAAGAACTCTACTCTAAAGCCTACAGGTGTATGAAGATGAAAAGTGATTCGAAGAACTGAACTGTGCCTCTGCTGACACGCTGTCTTTGTTTAGCACATACTCAACATTCCTAAATAATAAACCTATGTGGACATCTGCCTTCCGGCTCATGGAAAGCATGTACGTGTCTCCTGCCCTGTGTTTTAGGCATGCTTGCACCACTTATTTTAGTTTCACGTCAGTGGCAGATTTAAAAGGAGGTCAAAGATGCCACGACCTCTCCCCCTCATCTGCAGCTTATATTTTGTTTCTGGTGTCCCCCCTGTGGGCTGGTGTGAAGTAGCGTGGTTTGGAACTGCAGCTGACCAATGGGGGCCCACGGGGAACCCGGTGGGCAAAGCCTGTGAGACTGTCTGCAAAGATTGTCTGCTAAAACGAAACAGGACTAGTGGGACGTGATTACCAAGAGATGCAAAGTTATGACAAAACATGGGTCCCTGATGACCAACCATGAACGTTGTGAGATGTTGATCCTTTCTTTATGTGATATGCAATAAACTGCGGCCTTTTCTTTTTCCATAACCTTGTGTCCTTCGAAGTATGTGGGAAGAAGGGAGGGGTTGTGAAAATTCACACAAACATAAATTGCATGTAAGACTAAAATGTCAGCAATTAGCTTGCAAAAGTGGACCCAGTCCTCATCTTTCTGACTTATATTTTGCAAATTAAATACTTGCACGTTAAAGGAAATGCTGTGCAATTCATTGTTTTGTCTTCTTGCGTAACCTCAGCATGTGTGCGTCGTCTTCTTGGCTTACCTCAGCATGTGCGGGTGCATGCCGCATCGTGATCTACCAGGGCACGGCTAGGTACTGTCATCCAGAAGACGATGGAGCATCAGGTGCAGTGTCTCTGGGGCTGGGCTGCTACCGACAGGCAAACAAAGAGACCCCTAGGAAAGGGGTCAGGCAAATATCCTTTTGTGTAAGTTATAAGGAGAACACAGCAGGCTGGCTGGGTGCATGGGGGTAATGCTGGATGTTGTGTGATCTGAGTGCCTCTGGGTTAGAGGGGCTCAAGAAAAGTGGAAATAGGGTGATATCTCGGGTTTTGGGGGCTGGATGGGGACATGTGTTGGCGTCTCCAGGGGCACAGTACGGGAGAAGTGCAGCTGTACACTGCTGTATGGTGTCTCGGGGGCCAGCAGGGCTGGGGTGATTTTCTCTCTTTGTCGGGGCAGCAGTGGCGTAAGGAAACTTGAGGGGGCCCCACTGCAAAGTGCACGGAGGGTCCCCCTTTTGGACTTACATAGGAAATCTCAGGCCAGGATCCTGCACTGAAGGGGGGGCCTGGAGCTCCCCCACTCTACCGCACTACAGGGTCTGCAGGGGCCTGTGTTACCCCACTGGGGGCAGCTATATTGCAGCCTTGGTGGGGACAGGAGTGCAGGCGGCAAGGTGGGATTGGGATGTGGTGGTTATGTTGCTAGGGTAGGGGCTTGGAGTGGGTATTTACTGAGGTGGTGGCAGGGGTTGTGGTGGCAACTGGGTAGTGACATATGAGATAGAGCTGTGGCAGCCAGTCACCAAGTGAGAGGTGGCTAGCAATACAATTTAGTACAGGTGAGTAGTGACTGCGGTGAGTCAGGTGGATTGTCCCTGAGGTGAGGCAGGGGCATAGAGGTAAGGCTGGTAGTGGATGTGGAAGCAAGTAGGTTGTGACTGATGAGGTAGGCGAGTGGCTAAAGTAAAGCCAAGGTTGTAGGAGCTGGTGGTTAGTGAATGAGGTGTGGGGAGGGATGTGGAGGGAGTTGTGTCAGACAGCTACTAGTGGGTGGGATGGGGTGTGTGAAGGGAAATGGCTCAGGTAAGTAATGAGGTGGCTAGTGACGGAGCTGGGTGCAGGTGGGTATTGATTGGAGGTGGGGGAAGATGAGATTTGTCTAATAAGTAGGGGGGCTTTAGGGAGCGTGTGGCTAGCTTGGCTGATAAATCTGTAGTGGGAGCAGGTAGATTTTCCTGAGTCCTATCTCACTCCCACTCCTCTGTCACCATCCCAATACCCGTCTCGCTCTCGAACCCTATCACAGTCACATCCCTGTCACCATACCCACCTCTAACGCTCTCAGGCTTGTTGTTCTCCTTATCACCCTACTGTGTCTTCTTACCCTCCCCATCCCTGTCACTCTCTACGGGAAACACCCATTACATCGATGTCAAAACATCGTGGTGCCATCGCACCACGACTTTTACATCGCAGGATCGTTGGCATCGCATGCATTCACTACGCATGCGACAACGGCGCGATGCCATTAACATCGCATGCGATTACAACGCTACGGACGATGAAATGCCAACTAATTGTGCGTTGCCTGCACGCTTACGCCTGCGATGCCAAGAGGTTGAATTCTGCTTTGAAAAAAGGTAAGTACGATTAAATAACTACAAAGACAACGGAGAGCCTGCAGCGAAAATAATTGTGCAAACACAAGCACGATGCAACTAAAAGACAACGGACGATGAAATAACTAAAAACACAAGCACGCCGCAACTAATTGTGCGTTGCGTGCAAATTAATGGCAACTAATTGTGCGTTGCCTGCAGCGGAAATAATTGTGCAAACATGATTAAATAACTACAAAGACAACGGAGAGCCTGCAGCGGAAATAATTGTGCAAACACAAGCATGATGAAATATGCCAAGAGGTTGAATTCGGCTTTGAAAAAAAGTACGATGCAGCGGAAATAATTGTGCAAACACAAGTACGATGAGAAAAACTAAATTAATGGCAACTAATTGTGCTTTGGAATAACTCGCTTGCAGCTGGAAAGGGGTGCGGGGCTGGTGATGTGTGGGTGGTGGATGTATGGGTGCATGGATGCATGATGTGTGGGTGGTGGATGTATGTAACTCGTTTGCAGCTGGAAAGGGGTGCGGGCTGGTGATGTGTGGGTGGTGGATGTATGGGGGGTGGATTCATGATGTGTGGGTGGCTGATGGATGGATGGTGGATGGGTGGATGGATGCATGATGGGTGGCTGGATGGATGGGTGATGGATGGGTGGATGGATGCATGATGGATGGGTAGATGGATGCATGAGGGTGGATGGATGGGTGGATGATGGATGGATGGATGGGTGGATGGATGGGTGGATGGATGGGTGCATGATGGATGGATAGATGCATGCATGATGCATGGATGGATGGTTGGATGGTTGGGTGGATGGATGCATGATGGATGGGTGGATGGATGCATGATGGATGGGTGAATGCATGATGGATGGATGGATGGATGGATGGGTGGATGGATGCATGATGGATGGGTGGATGGATGCATGATGGGTGGATGGATGTATGATGTATGGGTGGATGGATGCAAGATGGATGGTTGGATGGATGCATGGGGCTGGATGGATGGGTGGATGATGGATGGATGGGTGGATGATGGATGGGTGGATGGATGGGTGGATGGATGGATGGGTGGATGGATGGGTGGATGGATTGGTGGATGGATGGATGGATGGATGCATGCATGATGGATGGATGGATGGTTGGATGGTTGGGTGGATGGATGCAGGATGGGTGGATGAATGCATGATGGATGGATGGATGCATGATGGATGGGTGGATGCATGATGGATGGATGGATGGATGGATGGGTGGATGGATGCATGATGGATGGGTGGATGGATGCATGATGGATGGATGGAAGCATGATGGATGGGTGGATGGATGCATGATGGATGGTTGGATGGATGTATGAGGATGGACGGATGGGCGGATGATGGATGGATGGATGGGTGGATGGATGGGTGGATGGATGGATGCATGATGGGCGGATGGATGCATGCATGATGCATGGATGGATGGATGGATGGATGCATGATGGATGGGTGGATGGATGCATGATGGATGGGTGGATGGATGCATAATGGATGGGTGGATGGATGCATGATGGCTTGATGGGTGGATGGATGGGTGGATGGATGCACGATAGATGGGTGGATGGGTGCAGGATTGATGGGTGGGTGGATGCATGATGGATGGGTGGATGCATGATGGATGGGTGGATGCATGATGGATGGGTGGATGGATGAATGATGGCTTTATGGGTGGATGGATGGGTGGATGGATGCATGATGGATGAATGCATGATGGATGAGTGGATGGATGCATGATGGATGTAAGTGTCCATTTATGAATGATGAGACGGACACAATGCGGTGATGTCCCATGCAAAAATGAAGCCATTGTGTAATTCTAAAATATAAATGAAGGTGATATGTAATGTCACATACAAAAAAACACAATAAACACGTTTGGACATTTTTATTTTCTTTACATTGCATTGATATCAAATACCTAAATACTTACTAGGTATTTAATAGCAAACAAAATTAACAACAAAAAACAATGACACAATGCATTAACAATTTAAGGATGGTACATATCCCTAAAATTATATTTTTTAAAAAGGTGTACAATTTACAGATAGGATTATGGTACACTACAGTAAGAATTCAGATGATGAAATCCAACATAGACAAGTACCAACTTTTTTACCCAAAGGAAGTAAGTACATGTGCGATGGAAGCAAGGTAGTCAGAAGGCACAGACAAGGTGAAAAGTTTTAAAACTGCCAAAAGTCGGGCAGACATTTTCTTTGAACGGTGGGAAACACGTGGATGTAGATTAAATGCTAAAGATTGTGACATGCGCATTTCCTGGTAACTTTGCTCCTTTTGCAAAATCTCAAGAAAACTGTAGAAATTTGGGTGCGGTTTGCCAATACTTTTGTTTAAAGATTTGTGCCAACCCTCTATGGCATTGTTTGTCTTTGCTACTCCCTCTAAGCAGGTGGAGTTGCAGTTCCACCAGTCCACAAGAAAATATGGTTTCTTCCGGCAACCTGACCTGCTTAGATGACCAATCCATGTGTCTTCAAAATAATTTAATATTGGTGCCAATTTATCTTCGTTTACCATAAAGTATTCAGACTTTGTAATCGATGTGTAGTACTCGTCTACACTATTAGGAGGAACAAAGCAAACTCCAGATAGTTTTTTAAGCTCAAACTGTAGTTTACTATCAGACACATAATCCTCAATAAGGGATGTTTTTTGAATTTTGTGCCAAATAGCCTGAGAAAAGAGGAAAAAACATCCTTGTACTTGGGTATCCATGTACAATTTCTTTATAGCATTTATCATGGGTAATTCAAAGTTCATGATTACTTTTCTCGGACTTTTGTTTGGGATTTTGGATTTCAGGACTGACAAAAACTCAGTATACATTGAGGATTGTTTGTCTGGTAGTAAACTGTAGACTAAAGGGACTACAATGCCGTTAACGTACCCGTGAATGGTGTAGATTTGGGTGAAAAGGGTGGCCGTACTTTTAAAGGTCCCATCCATCATCCACACACCACTGTTCTCCAAGCGGTTGAGATTACAGGGGGTGTTAAATATTATAATGCACCCATCCAACCACCAACCCATCCATGCACCCACCCATCCACCAACCCATCCATCCACCCATCCATCCACCAACCCATCCACCAACCCATCCATCCACCCACCAACTCATCCAACCACCAACCTCTTCTACAGAGATACAGCTATGCATTACTACCCATTACACACATTATCACTACAACGCACACCTACCACCTGCGATAAAGAAAGATTACTGCCTTATTACGAAAGTGGATTTCTTTAGGTGGCAATGTGTGACCAGAATATTTGTCCTAAATTGTTGTGCTTCTTATTGTTGCAGCAGTGTTGTTTTTGTGCATCTAGCTGCTTGAGCTACTGAACAATTAAAGACACTAAGGTCTGTCTTACACACCATGCAGTGCCCCGGGGCACAAATGGCGTGTACGCCTCATTTTTGCGTACGGTACTTGGGGCACTGTAGCATTAATTAAGGGGCAACAAGCATCTCATGTGCGCCAGAGCTATCTTGTGAAAGTGTGGGCCCGATGCAAATGAGGGAATGACTTTGCAAACGGGCTTTTAAGATGCGCACTAAGAGGGAGCTACAAACAGAGCAGGCTCTTGTTCGTGGCTGTTACTTGTATCGGGGTGCACTGTCCATGATGGCAAACCAGTTCAAAGATGCACTATGGTGCAAACAAGGACAGTGAGTCCATAACGTAATATGGGCCCTTTTAGCGCAAGTCTGTTGCACAGCCTTGTCTTAAATTAGCACTTTCAAAGCTGACGTTTTATAATAGGAACGGAGTATTGACCCAACAGCAAACAAAATGTAGATTTTCTATGGGCAAACGGCAATAACTGATGGATTCTAATATGCAAATAAAAACCTTTTGCTGAATCCAAAAACAACAAAAAACACACGAGCAAGCTTATTTAAATCGATATCTGGTTTACCCAAAGACCTCCGAAAAAAAAAACTTAAAACAGAGGTGCTGCGCTTACGTCGCCCATTACAGGGATAGCTGAAGACTAGGGCAGATTGACATACAAAGCTTTTATTTTCTACATTGCTAAATTTAATCTACCCATTTCCTGTTTTTAATCCAACGTTTATTGGTCTGAATTACGTTGAATCAGGAAAGCTCTAGCTGCAAACTATGGGGTTTATTTGTGCCCTTCAACGCGTGCACCTGCTTTATTTCGATCTGTAAGTGCTTCGTGTTGAAATGTAACTTTTTGTGGTGATGCTCCTGCCACAAAAAGGTAAATATCAACACAAAGCACTTATAGATCGAAATAAAGCAGGTGGACGCGTTGAAGAGAACAATCAGGGGTTCTGTGCCCAAGCAGGGCTTACGAGTATTTTGTGTGCATACTCCACAAAACGGTGGAATCTTCCTGGATAAATACGCAAGACAAACAACCATGATCTCTTATCTGCACCGACATTACAAATAATGAGACAGACAAATGTAAAATAAAAAAGGACAATTTTGGACAGAAGACGCACATTTCAGGACACTTACCTATTTCAAAGTCTGTCCACAGGGTCACGGCTGCTCACATCCACAACACAGACACAAATGGCTGCAGACACGGTGGGCAATACGATATATACCCCCCCACCAACTGGGTGCCAAGCATGAGATCCGGGATCACGCATTGGCTGTAAACATTTCACACGTGTGGTAGGGCACAAACATTGTGTTGTCATGTCGCGCGATGTAAAGTCTGCGATGTGATAGGCTATCCAATTAGAAGGCCACATTAGCGTCGCAACAACGTGCGATGCAAACATTGCCACTGTGATCGCCGTTGCGATGTAACTGCCGCGCTGTAAACGCACGCGAAAAAAATGTAAGCGTTGGATCATCATACAACCCTCTCTACATCCCTGTCACCTCCCACTCCACTTCACCTTGCCGTCCCAATCGCTGTCATAACCCATCCCTGCCACTCTTCACCATCTGCGATTGTGAGAGAGATTTATATAGCGCACGAATGCCCGTAGGCATCTCTGCACACAGTTCCTACCACTCTTGCTATCACTATCACCTTCCGTCTTTCACAGTCCCAGTCCCAATCTCATCCTAAATCATGCCAATCTCCCTGTTCCTTTATCTGTCTTTCACACCTGCGGTTCCTGCCACTCTTGCAATCCTTGTAATGCTTTTCATTTTACTTTATCACTTTACCAGTCCTTTTGTCATCCCAATACCTGTCGCACTCCCAGGCAACCCAGTCACAATCATATCACTGCCACCCTCCCCATCTCACACCCCCCAGTCCCCGTCACCCTCCTTATCCTTGCCACCGCCCTTGTGTCTCTCACTATCTGTTACCTTCCTAGTTCATGTTACACTTTTAGTCCCTCGTGCTGTCACAGTACCTGTCACCCTCTGAGTCCCTATCACTTTACCAGTCCCTGTCATCTTACCAGTAACTGTCACACTCCCATCTCTGCACAATTCCAATTTCTTCCAGTCACCCCTTCCCTCTTTGTGACTGTCCAAATATAGTCACACTCCTATTCCCTATCACCCTTGCCATACCTATCACTCGCCTCATCTTTGTTGCACTCCCTATCACTGTCACCTGTTTCACCCTGGGTAGTGACAGGTGGTTATACTCCTTATCACTGTCACCCTCCTTAACACTGTCACATCCCAGTCCCTATCAACCCCCCCATTCCCTGTAACAGTTCCCATCCTCTGAACCGCACAGTCCCTTTCGCCAATCAAGTGACTGTCACACTCAAAACATTACCAGTCCCTAGCACCGTGACAATTCCTCTCCCACTCACAAACTCTATCACCCATCCCTTCCTTGTCACCTGCCACATCCCTAGCACCTTCCTCTTCGCCGCCACCCCATCTTTCCTGTTGCTCCCTATCTCTGTTTTGAACCATCTGTGGCTTGATGAAGTGCACTTCTGACATAATGATGGCAATTATTGGCATAATGTGGATATTTTATGTGGAACTCTGCTTTCAAATTCGCTGTGTAACGTAGATATACATTTTCTTTAATCTGACTTAACAAACCCTAGAAATGTTTATACCTGTTTAATTGCCTTCTGAGCTGGATAGTGCTTTGCCTGGATCCATCTGAATTCTATTATCGCAATGAAAAGTCCAGAAACAAAACAGTGTTGGTTTCAAACATGCACATTTCCAACTTAGCATATAAGGAATTCTTTTGATATTTAAAACTTCCTTGAGATATCTTCTAGGGTCTGGCAAAGTTTGTGAAAAATACCAAAATATATCTTGATATATTCCAACACAAGTATCTAGAATGTCTTGAAATATGTTGTTTACGAAATGCTGGACGACAGTGGGGGCAGATATTCATAATGCCTACATTTGCTGTTGAAAGCTGTCTTCCTTTTCTACCCCTCCCTGCTATGGACCAAGCTACAGGCTTCACTGAGATAGAAGCTGGGAAACACCTTGGCTATTTTGACTTCATCCAAGAGGACAGAAATGAGGGGGAGAGGATGGTGATTGTGAATGATAATCACATTTAAATCTATAATCCATCCATTTCTGACATTCACCATCTGGTTTTGGTATGAAAAATAGAGCAGCACCTGCAGGAGAATCCCGATGGTGGACAAATACTCTAGCAGGTTTTCTTCAAAATAATCTTTTAAAACAACATCTTCCTTTGGTGATAAGACGTAGCTTCTGCCATGTGAAATCTGAGCACTTGGTAGAAGGTCAATTGCACTTTCATATATTAGTTGTGGAGTGAATTAATCTTCTTGCTAAATACGTCTTGAAAGTCCCTATAAGTAGGGGAAATATTCCGTTCTTTCTGATGAGCATGATTGGCAAAGCATTATCACGGTAGGTTGAAATGTACCTCTGACTTAGCCAACAATTCTGTCTGAAATATTCACTTCTGATAATCTGGTATTCCTCCTTCCGTTGATCTCAGGATGGTGTGTTCATACTTCATAGCCAAGTGGTTCAGAGAGCTAATACAAATATCGGGGCAGTGACAACATCGGAAGTTAAAGATTCTAAATTGCCATTTTCCATTGCAAGTAAGAGTCTTGTTTCACACAGTACGTCTGACCCCAGCGGTGTGACATCAATGCCAACAATAGCTTCTACCAGTCTTTTTTTATAAGTGGAAATTCTTGCTTTTTACAAAAATCTTTATCACTGAAACAAACAGATGCTCGGCAATCTGTCAGCGCAGTAGTATTTAAAATCTCTGAGGGGTATTATAGGTAATCCGGATGTGAAAATTAGAATTATTGATAGCAGGGGTGTGCTCCCTAATGACAGGCCTGCTGGTCTGGTTCACAATCAGTGGGGCGGTTCGCCACCAGCTTTAGCTTCTCTAGAGGCCTATTATAAAATGACAGAATTGTAGACCCATTTGCTCAGTTATCTTCAGCTTGGGGCTGTTGGAAATTAATGATATTAACTATGTCTCTGTTCCCTTGCCTAATTGTCAGTAGGCCTAAAAGAGCTCACTGAGTAGCCTGACACTGATAAAACATTTTAATGAAGCTAGTCAAAACGTTCTGTAAATTGGACAATGGGAGACTTTATATTAAGAATGGCCTAGATAATAGTTTCTTAGGGTACATTTTGAGAGAATACAAAACACTTTTGTAATATCAATAGGAATGGCTTTTGGCTTCTTCAAAAAATGAAGGTAACATTAAGCCAAAAATGCCTGAACCATGTGTAGGCCTCACTCATACTACTGAGGAGGACTCATTCATGTCCTTATATTGGGTATACCAGACCCTATGTTAAGAGTTGCCAAAATATCTCTGGATTTCATGGAAATGTCCGAAACCAAAGCTATACTGGAGCTACTGATTCCTGGATATTCTTTACCTTTACCCAATCTTCTTATTCTAGTTAACAAAAGGCATCCTTCTTGTCAGGCAACCTCAATATCTTCTTGTATCTTATTAATACCCTGAGCCACTGCTTGGATGGTGTTAAGATCGGAGTCCATGGAGATCCACCAATCCTCCGGCAATAGAGATTCATAAGCCAGGCACAAACAAAACCTGAACCAACTCGATAATGTCAGGGGGAAATGGGTGAGTGGGATAGGGATGTAAGAGAGAAAGCATTGACTGTATCTTGCTTTGTCTATTCGATATTTGGGATGGATGGTTGAGACAGCCTTAGATTGGAAATGGTTAAATACACACTGCAAATATGGATATCTGTATTAGTTTAATGGGTGTGGTAATTAAGTCGGTTCTTAACTAAGTCTGGGCAGTAAACTACGCTCCACTCGCGGAGTTTGCATAGATTTCCGTACTACGTGTTACGCAGAGCTCTCACAGTTTTGAAAAACTCTGCAGAATGGAGTTTTATTCCTTGCTCGCGTTCGTCAATGTCACCTCCCGGTGAGATTTTTCTTTGTTTGCGATCATCATCAAGATTTCTCAACACAATGCGGTCAGATTTCTCATTGTGAGTGGTCGTGTATGCTCGAGACCACTTGTGTTGAGAAACTGTCTGTTCGCGTTGAGAAAGCTGCTGCTCGAGTAAAAATCTATTTGAGCGGCAGAAAGGAAGCAGCGCCAGCTTGCGCTGTGCATAGTGCTGTTTGCGATGGTTGCACAATGCAGACAAGCACCTGGCACTAAAAATCACCGCAAACAGCATTTATCCAATGCACTCTGCCGCTCGCAGAGCTTTGCGTAGCGTAGTGTTTTTTTGCACTTCGTACAGTTCCGTGTAGTAGAACTCTGCCCAGGCTTAGTCTTAACAAATATTAACTCGCCCGATGCTCCCAGTGGTAAAGCTGGTGCTGAACACAGAAAGCCCTTAGAGACGAGCTCGGAAGCACCATGAGATGCTGTTAACTGGAGCCTGTCACAATAAGAACAGCAGGATAGACGGTCTGAAGCTGACACAGGAGCAATCCTCAAAACGTTAGTCCTAAAGATCTGAGGGAAAACTTAGCAAGCGGAAGAAAATATGGGTGCAAAACTCAAAATGGTGGACAAATTGATCAATCAAGGCAACCGTACCACCAAAGCAGTTCAACCTGTTCTGGCTGACTCTCCTTCTGAAATTGTTTCTCAAGCACCATTGCCATTCTTCTGATTGGTTCAGACTTTTTGCTTAACTCTGAAGGCCTTCCTCTTGTGTTTCATCCTCAACTGCCACTGCCTGCTCTTTCACAGCATCCACGTACCGTAACTCGGTCTTTAACTCCGCATTCTCATAAATGTTATGTTATGTTATGTTAACTATTTTTTATATAGCGCACGGATGCCGCAGCCAAGAGGCGTCCCGGCGCTTGGAGATCTGAATAACACAACACGATTAAGAAAGCTGGACAAAAAACAGACTAAACTGTGGAGAAAAGAAAAGTCTTCAAGGTCTTCCTAAAAGTGGAAATCCTTTCCACTGCACAGGAGGGCCATTGTTACCGTTCCCTCGCTCATGTCTTGCCAAGACACAAAGCCCTTACATTTTCTGATGCTTTTTCTGGCAAGCCAAAGCTCCATAACAACACATTTGTCCATGTCACTGATCCACTATCTAACATCCGCTGTCTCTTTGGCCTGCCAGATCGGCACAATGTATCACTTGGCTGTGTGCAGCCATGAATAATTAACCACTTACTGCAGCTAAACATCTCAAGATCCTCTAATATCCCAAATGTAAAACCCAAAGAGTTAGAATGAATCTCCATCCCAAGACCCTTAATAGAAGCTCAGCATCTGCCACCCAAATAGTCTGGACCACATATCAACTCCATATTCTACGTATAAAATCTCTCCTCTCCGTAATGGATTATAAGGAAGTAGGAGTTACAGTGCCGGGGATGTACACCTTGAGTAAATATTTGAACTGGATTAACCTAAAATGTGCCTAGATTGCTATTTCTGCTGGAATCACGTGTGCATTCTTTCCAGTCTTGGTAATTATGTTCTCTATGTCAGATTACCACACTTCCTTCAGTTTAAATATTTTTTAACTCAAGTTTGCCCACAAAATTCTTATCTTCTAAAGCAGAAGTCTTCAATCTTTTTTGCTCTGAGACCCTGTAGGCAACCTTGTTTGAAATCTGGCCCCCCTCCAAAGTTTTATGGCTCGAATTGGGGGAATGGGAAGGGCAGAGATGTGTGCATAATGTGGTTTATGTGATCATTTCAGAGGTACTTTTTCAATAGCTCAAAAAACTACACTAAATATCACATTTGTAAACAAAAACCATTAAAACCCATAATCAGGGCTTTGTGAGCCTGTTACACAGCTGGGTGCCAATGCAACTGCATCTGCTGCACTAATGACAGCTGCAGCCCTGAGTAGCAGAATGTCTCCTCTGTCTATTTCACCCCTTCTCCGCCATATCTGACCATCACTCCAATCTTGAAACAGACTCTTTGTCCCTTTCAGAAAAAAACTCCTTTGTGTTGCCCTCCTCTTCGCAGCAAGGGTACCCTCTGCCCTAACGTTAACATGGAAAATGATTCCCCATGCCACTTTTGTAAAGAAAGTCATAATTGTGATTCAGTGAGCCACTCACAGACCTTGGAACTAGTACCTCTGCACCTACTTGGCAATGACAGCTACTCCCTTGCAAACTGTACAGTCTTCTCTGCCTTTTAGAAAAAAAACAAGGGCCCCTTGAGAAAAAGTCAGCCCATAACACACCTGAAGCCCAGGCTGCTGGCGCAGGACGCCTCTTAGTTCCCATCTTGAACGATTACCAAATAAAGAGACGGGCGCTGGTAGCAGGAATACAAGAATAGAGTTTTATTTCTCATGAGGAGAGCCTGTCATTTCGGACACTCGCATAGTGTCTTCAGGAGGTGCTCTAAAAAGTTTCTCTGAGGCTTCATCTTTTATACACAGGTTTATGGCACACAGACATTCTTCACTACAATCAAGACATTGTGAAGTATGAAGATATTCCAACACGTGGCTACAGTAGGGGCCCTGATCCTCCATACAAATAGGAGGGGGCTGTCACGCAGCTGAGTGTTGTACTGATTCCTTTGGAATGTGTGCGCCTGATCGAATCTCAGGGGGTGGGGCGGTCATGATCAATAGTAGCCCCCTTTGAAGAGGGGCGAGTGCATACAGTAGTGGGCAATGAACTGTATCCTCAGGCTGAGGGATGACCAGCGGTCCGTGCAGACAATCAGGCTCAGAGGAAGGGGTCATAAAAGGAGGGGTATTCATGGAAGAAAGGGAGGTGTTGGTCAGGCGCGGGGTGTGATTCCCAGAGACAGAGTCATGTGGAAGGGGAGGTCATGACTTGTGCATGTGAGAGCGGGGGCAGCCAGGGTGCATGGGGGATGCTTGCAGGGTCAGGGAAGGGGCTGATGGTCGATCGCAAACAGAGAGACCATGGTACCTAAAAATGGCTGTTGTATATATGTGTGCATGGGTCTATGCTGGCGGGATAACACAGTCAGTGTTTTGCAATATCCATTCTGCTTACGACAAGAGGTGCAGCGAACACAAATGAACGCCGCTTATGTACACATACATTGCTAATTTCAACACCCTGTTTTGCCTCATCTCCCTCTTTGTCATCTCTCAGAGACCCAGCCAAATTGCCTCCTCTGCTTTTGTCCCCCCCCCGTGAGCCATTAGTCTGAAGCCCAAAACAACACAAGCAAAGAAAGGGTACAGTGGGCCCTAAAGCAAGCAAAGAATGGTTAGTAAAAGAGAAAAACAACCAAATTGGGGTTTAGTTGTACCCTCACACCTCTGGGCACCAGGGCCAATGCACCTGCAGCCCCACTGGTATCCACAGCCCTGTGAAGCAGGCTGTCTCCTCTGCCCAGTCTGAGGCCCAAAGCAGGTTGTCTGCCCCTTTGTATAAAAAAAGGGGAGCGGGGACCTCCTGGGACATTAATCTGAAGCCCTGGGGTACGGACAACTAAGTCTCTGTGTCTGAATGTGACTTTGATGGTCTCCCAGCCACCATCCTTCTCACCTCAAAGGCCATCTGAACAGACTTTGACGTGGACAGGATTTATGGGGATCGATAGGCTTGTGGTTTGGGATATATAGTACCAAATGTGAAGATACATTTTGTAAAAAAAAACAACCTCCTGTTATATACCCCAGTCTAGGCAGCTGCACGACCTTTTACATAAATTTGTCCTACCCTGCTCTGCATAACGGTTCTAGCACTGACATTTTACCCAGTTACGTGCTGAATAAATGTCCATCAGTTTCCTTGAAACCAGCGTAATTTATTAAGCATGAGGATTTGTAGAAAAGTCCCTGCACATGACGCACATAACAGGATTAACATACTCTGTATAAAAGTCATGGTCATCTTCATCCTAGGCCGAAAGAACTACTTTGAATAATTGCATGTATTGATTTAGACTCATTTACATATTCGTACTCACAACATATTGATTGTGTAAGGAATCACAAGGCTATCTTTAAGGTAAAAAAGAACCATACCACAACTAGATAGGCAGAGGAGAAGCTTCCACGCTGACACTAGACGCTGAGGTTCTGGCCTGCAAAAGCTACAACACGCAACACTAAGACTAAGTCTCTGTGTCTGAATGTGACTTTGATGGTCTCCCAGCCACCATTCTTCTCACCTCAAAGGCCATCTGAACAGACTTTGAAGTGGACAGGATTTATGGGGATCGATAGGCTTGTGGTTTGAGATATATAGTACCAACTGTGAAGATACATTTTGTAAAAAAACAACCTCCTGTTATGTACCCCAGTCTAGGCAGCTGAACTACCTTTTACATAAATTTGTCCTACCCTGCTCTGCATAATGGTTCTAGCACTGACAATTTACCCAGTTATGTGCTGAATAATTGTCGATCAGTTTCCTTGAAATCAGCCTCATTTATTAAGCATGAGGATTTGTAGAAAAGTCCCTGCACATGATGCACATAACAGGATTAACATACTCTGTATAAAAGTCATGGTCATCTTCATCCTAGGCCGAAAAACTACTTTGCATAATTGCAGGTATTGATTTAGACTCATTTACATATTCGTACTCACAACATATTGATTGTGTAAGGAATCACAAGGCTATCTTTAAGGTATAAAAGAACCATACCACCACTGGATAGGCAGAAGAGAAGCTTCCACGCTGACACTAGACGCTGAGGTCCTGGCCTGCAAAAGCTACAACACACAACGGTTTGCCATCGCTTGTGGGGTATCCAACTAGAAGTGGATAGAGATGGGTTTTAGTAATCAGGAAGTTGTGGCGCTCAAGCAATAATTGCGTTTGTTTGTGTGTTGGAAAATCCTAGAGGTTTTCGTCTGTTTTACTGTGCCACAACCGATCCAGCAGTGGCACTGGACGGCCTCGGCGCTGGCACGGACCTGCCTTGGCGCTGGCACGGGCCAGCCTCAGCACTGACACAGGCATGTTGGGCTCAAAATAGCTCCAAGATCTGTACTTGTTCGAAAAGTTTTTTATCTCAAGCCAAGCACATAAGATGGGACGAGCAAAACAGTACTTAGTAGATTCCATGTCTGACGTCAGCGAATTAGCCTCAAACATACACCGCATGCACACCAAGGGCTCAGAGATGAAGAGGGCAAGGAAGGCAAGTAATGCAGTCAGCGGTGATGGAAAGTAAATGTGTTTATTCCACTAGTTTAACAAACGTGGCCTCTCAGAATATTACAGTGCATATAGTGCACACACTTTATATCTCTTGGCACTGAAATGGAGTGTTGAGCTATTCAGTGTCAGTCTTATCTTGAAAGCTTGTGAAAAGATACCTTAGATTCAAGTGAGCCATCTGTCTAGTGGGAAGAGGGGGCTGTGGTCAGTGTGCATGTATGCGTTATCGTAATTGAGTTCAGTATGTTTCCACAGGTGCCCTTCAGACTGGGCAGCATTGCATTGATGACCACTGTGGTCCATCCATTGGCAGGTAGGGGAGTTTAGGGGGCTTGGAGAGGGGTGGGGTCAGTCGAGGGACTTTGTAGGGACCACTTTGTACACCCAGGTGGAGCTGCACCCACCCTTCTTCACAGCGTAAGGACATTCCATGTCATCAAGCACTGGTAAAACCCACAACGAATGTATGCAATTCATATTCTCCAGACACCAGGTGACATGACACTCAGGTCCCCAGTGTGATGATGTCTGTTCACCTGGTCGCCATGTGACACATGTTGATACCGTGTGGCACGCAGGCTTGATGATCTGACATGTGTTCCTGTTTACATTAAAAGTGATTCAAGTGTTAATTCTAAACTCTTCTATAAAAACAAAGGTTGTGGATAACCTTATGTGTTATGCACTTATGCAGCCAGCAGGGGCTCAGCCCGAGCTTTCCTACTGGATAATGACCAGCGTACTTTGCTCTCTGTGGTGTGCTCCTCAATTTCAAGAGTCACTGCAAACATACAAGACACATGTCACTACACCTTAGCACCAAAGCCCCGGACTTAGGTACAGCAGACAGAACACATGCACTACCTGAATTCAAGCAAAGCTGAGAAGCCTGGTAAAGAGAAGCAAGAGGGGGGTTCTCCTTCCTTGCAGCAAATGTCATGACAGTCCTCTCCCTGCTTAGGGCACCAGAGTGTGTTTGCACATCTCAGGGCTTCTGATATACCTACTTGCAGAGTATTGGCAGCTAGCTGATAGTGCAAACCCTTCCCATAAACTCTTCAAGCACTCGTAGCAGTACAGGGTTATGCACAGTTCAGAACAGTATGACGTGTGTAAAACAAGCATTGACAAAGTCAATAGGTCTGGCTTGCATTTGAGGTCTTGAATATTTTTTTTTAAAGCCAGCTGCGTTAAAAAGCAAAACATAAACAAGTGCTTTAGTGTACACTGAATGCGTCTGAGACAAAGAACATAATGTGTGATGCTTCAGTGTGTATGTTTGAGATGTGAAATTGTCCCCTCATGCATTGCAATCCAGACTCCTCAGGAGGCGGAATGATACACCAACTGCCAGTAGTATGTGGTAAGAGGGCAATATTTAAAGAATTCTTAATGATAATTGCACGTAGGATTTCCTGGAGAGCTGGGTTAAGGGGTTTGAACGTGTAGACAGGGCACAATGCACTATGAGCACTGTTTGGAGTCCCTTCACAGCTGGCCACTGGAATGAGGCAGGCTTAGCTTTTTAGGTCTCGCATAGACAGCGCATGCGTTGTCTCTTCAATATACTTTGCTTGCTGTTAATGGGCTTGGAGTCCTCCCATTACTTACCATTGGCTGGTTTCAAATCCACTCTCAATTGCTTGCTTCCTTCTGGCCAGCTCTGCGGTTTGTACTTCCCTCTTCTTGCATGTGACCGTCCCTTTGAGCATGGCCCTAGTACTCGTGTCCTTACACTGCACGTGATTTTGGGAGCTATTTGTTTCTTTTTGTTCAGCCACTCTTCAGAGTGCATCTTTCAGAGCTGGCTCTTTCATCTGCTCCATCCTAGTGAATGATGCCCCTCCCTCCCTCTCATTGCCGTGCCCCCACCCAGCGCAATACATGAGCCGGAAGACCAAATGCCTTTGTCCCATCCGGTGACTTTTGCTTCTGCTTTAGTATACCGCAAACTCGACCCAAAGGTGTTGGATCACTCTACACAAGGACACATACATTTTGTGAAGGGCACAGGAAGATTAAGTGATTCGCCCAGAGTCACAGGATGTTGAGCCAGTGCAGAGACTCAAACCTGGTTTCCCAGGTTCAAATTTGGTAGCTTTGGCCATTATGCCACATTCTGGTTAGCTTTCTGGGAAACATGCATTTGCATCCATCCCCTGCTGCCCGTCCCTCTTTCTTCTTCTCCCAACACCACCCCATCCACTCCACATAATCCCACTCCATGCCAAACAATGCCACTGCAGTTAATTCAACCCCACTCCATGCCATACAATTACATTCCCAAAAATTCAACTCTGCATAATTCAACACAACGTTACACAGTTAAGTGCCATGCAATACCACAAGACACAAATTCACAGTGCATAATTCCACTACACAAAACACATTTCAACATCTCACAATTCAGTTCCCAAAAATTCCACTCCATGCGACATAATTATAATCCATCAATTTCAACTCCACATATTTTCACTCCATGCCACATAATTCCACTTCACACAATACCACTTCACCCAACATAGTTCCACTCCACACAATTACACTCCACTCAGTACAATTCAACTCCAGATAATTCCACTACACATAATTACACTCCATGCTACATATTTGCACTCCACATATATTCACTCAGCTCCAAAACACATAATTACAATCCACAACATTCAATTACACACCATGTCACATAATTCCACTCCAAACCATGGCACATATTTTCACACAATTTCACAGCATGCTTCATAATTCAACTCCATATAATTCAACACCACATAATTTCACTCCAGTTCATACCACATAATTAGACTTCACATAAATCCAATCCACGCCACATAGCAACACTCCACATACACACACACCATACAACTCTGTATAATTCCAATCTACACCACATAATGGGCACACCAAAAACACTTCTACTCCACAACACATAGTTGCACTACACACAACATACATCCAATCCACACCACATAATTCCACATCATGCCAAATAATTCTACTGCACTCATCCCACTTCAGCACACAATACCACTCCACATAATTGCACTCGATGACACACAGTACCACTTGACGTAATCCCACTACACTCAATACCATATATTTACTATCCACATAATTCCTGCACACCACGCCACATAATTCCACTACAGATAACTCCACTCAACGAATGCCACACAATTCCATAAAACACAGTTTCACGAAACACAATTCCACTCAAACTCTCATAATTCCACTCCACACCACATAATTGCAATCCATACAATTTAATTCAATATGATGCCATATAATATGAAAATATGTCTTGGCAGTTTGGGCTGGATAGTTTCCATGGGGAGCAGGGTCAAGACTGATTTGCATATGGCTCGGCTTAAACTGGATGGCAAGGGGAGCAAAAAAAAACATGGATTTAGGCCCAGATCTCTGTACAAAGGTGAATGTTTGACATGTCAAACATTCACCTTTGTATAGAGATCTGAATGTTGTGGATTGTAATTATGTGTTTTGGAGCTGAGTGAATATATGTGGAGTGCAAATATGTAGCATGGAGTGTAAATATGTGTAGTGGAATTATCTGGAGTTGAATTGTACTGAGTGGAGTGTAATTGTGTGGAGTGGAACTATGTTGTGTGAAGTGGTATTGTGGCTTGGAGTGAAAATATGTGGAGTTGAAATTGATGGATTATAATTATGTCGCATGAAGTGGAGATTTGTACAAATATTTGCGAATTCTCAAATTGCGATTGCATTTAAGGAATCACCATTTTGCGATTCCTTAAATGCTATGCATGAATCTTTAAAAAATTGCGATTTCGCAATTAGGGGGAGCAAATTAATATGAGGTTGAACCTAATGGTATTTTGCAAAAACTTTGAAAAATGCACTTTTGTGCATTTTTCAAAGTTTCATGTTGTGCACACACATGCCCTTAGGGCATGTATGTGCACAACATATGTGCACAGATTGATTTCAGGGGTGCAACAGGGTGTCCTTTGGACACCTCTGCACCCTTGAAATCGCATTCTCAATTTGCGATTCGCTAATTGCTAATCGCAAATTGAGAATGTCTGAATGAACGGGGAGGTATTCCTTAATTGCGACTCGCAATTTGCGACTCGCAATTTGCGACACGCAATTAAGGAATATTAAGAAATCACAATTTATTTAGCGATTTCTTGATGCATTGCATTTTGCAATTCCTTAATTGCGATTCCTTATTTTTCGCAATTAAGGAATCACAAAATGCAATATTGATGCATGTGCCTGTTAGTGTGTTAAATGTTTATACATGAAAAAATTAGTTTAATAAGTTAATTTTCTGCCAATAATTTGGTTTCCGGCATTTTCTTTTCGCATTCCGTCAAAAATTTTACCAAGGCACAGTTTAGTTGAGGATCACTTGGTGCGAAACAAGCCAGGACAGCCTGCCTCCTAGTTCGAATTCCACGCTGGTCGAATTTAACTTTCAGCAGTTGTTTCCATTCTTGTAAGAGTTGTTTGCAGGAGTATAGTAGGTGCAGCAGATCTTCTGGTACTGACCCGCATAAGCGGCACCTAGGGTCCACCTTCTCCTTTAGCCAGGGTGGGAAATGCTGAGTGCAGGGTAACAGGCCAAGTCTAAACGTAATAAAACAAATTTTTGTATACTTGGCATAACCCAAGTTAAAGTACTTCTGAGCTGCTGGCTCACAGTAGGTATTCAAAGTCATCCATCCGTGAGACCTTTCTGCGAGTGAGACTTTGTCATCCAGCCATGAAAGGTGTTTGACTGTTCTCCAGACTAGTTTCTTTAGCACACCGGAGCTAGTGGGTGTTTCCCACAGATGGTTCAATCCCAATTTATGTAATCCATTTTTGAGATATCTCGCTGCGGGTGAGGTGGTATAACGGTTTATCTCTTTCCATAACTGCGCATTTAGTGACCCTGGAGCAGCTTTCCGTATTTTGTCCCACACAATAATGTAGGCCCCATGTCTCGCAATAGATTGCTTCTGTATGCCGAATTCAAGCCTAATTTGCGAGGGGGAGGTGTATTTAGGCAGCCCAAATATAATCCAATATGTAGTTGTTACTGTGGAGTCCAGTAGTTTGGCAACTCTTCCTTTCATTGCCCTCCATGCCACATACGTACAGTCCACACAATTTCACTCTATACCAAACAAATAATTCCACTCCACAAAATTCCACTTAACACAACAATTACATTCCACACAATTTCACTCCACACAAGTTCACCCCACACCACATAATTTCACTCCACACTAAATAATTCCAATCCATAGGTACAAAAGGAAAAGTCAGAGGCAATAGTCTCAAAGGCGAGACCTATGTACTGTGTCAATGGTTGTTCATTTTTGTATTAGTCCTACATGTGTTTTTAAACTATATCTTCATGTTATAGTAATTCAAAGCCAGCAATACATTTCATGCCCATAAGAATGATATTCTCGTGTTTTTTTCTGAAAAGGGTTTCTATACAAGTTGAAATACACTTGTCTCTTACGAAGTACCCATGTGGTTCTATTAAAATTCTATACAGTGATTACATTTTTAAAACTATATATTACATTAGATTCCATTTTTAAAAATGATATATATTTTTTTCATATAGCGCGAACTAGACCCGAAGGTATCAGAGCGCTCTACATAAGCACCAGTTACGTTACAGACAGACACATTCATTTTTGTTAGGCACGGGCAGATTAAGTGATTGCGCAGAATCACAGAATGTTGAGCGTCCCTGCCGAGAATCAAACCTGGTTCCCCAGCTCCCGAGACCGACCGGCCTAGCCGTTTGGCCACATTCTTTCCAGCTTGTGGCCTTAAAGGCACGATTTTGCGCAGTTTGAAGTATGTGACCCAACAGAGGCGCTGTTGGAATTGTTATTGCAATAGATACAATAGTGGTAAATTGCTGATTGTTCACGCGCACCGGTTTAGGTAACCTTAAAAGAGGGTCAGTTATATGTCACTTTGGGGGCAGATTAGCTCCTAGGACTCTCTAGCTGGGGGGGGGGGGGGACGCAAGCCAGCCCTCTCCCCACTCTTGGCGCTCGGTTGGCCTCCTTGCCTCGTCAGGGGTAGTAAGCGCTATATAAATACAATTATAATGAAACATGTTCTATGCTGCAGGTCCACTGATGTCTTCATCCAGTCCAGGGGAGCGGATGGTGGCGGGTGGAGGACTTAAATTGATTCCACCCACTGGTAATTACTTGTGCCACATTCCTGACCATTATGTTTTACCCACCATGCAACTCCAACCATTGCTAAGAGGAATTCAATAATTCCACCTTCTCTTTTGTTTTCCTGACTATGATACCACAAGTGTGTGAGCAATGCCCAGACATTGGTCCGGTGCTGAGAGGTGCTTATTTGAGGGGGTGGTATCTGGTGCTTATTATTTTGATACGCTTTAACTATAGCGCCGCGCTTATTTATTTCCTTCATATATGCCCCGGACTGTCTTGCTTTCAACAAGGAATAGTTTGCAAAAGAGCAGACATGTTGTTCATCATCAGTACAACGAACTGCAGAATTACAGATTTTCTCAGTTGTAGAATTGGAGCGGCAGCTTTTTTTTTTATACTGTAGTAAGCCCTGATGGCGCTTCGCTCCTTTTTATCCATGTGGAACTTTTAGTGCGACGGAATTTTAGTCCTGTTGAATGTTTTAAGCCTGTTTTGCTTTTAACTGCTGGATTGTGTGTTGATACAGTTTTTTAGCTATTGCTGCTACTTTCATTTAAACATTGCTGCTATTTCATTAATTAGTTTAAAGGGAATTTACTACCTGCTCACCTGTCCCCCGTATTCCCGCACTTAAGCTTTTCCTGTATAGAGCGGATGCCGACCCCGGTCCACCGCGGCTGCTGTGCCGTTTGAGCGGAGGGCAGAAAGCCTGCTCCATTTTTCGCCTCACTTCCACCCAGTTACCACTTCCGGCTGGTCACGGTCTAGTTCTACAGGAATCCTATAAAATCACTAGATGGTGAGGACTAACCCTGGGTGAAGCACTTCGCTACGCTCGCGTAGTTTGCGCAACTTCGCACTACGCGAGCTGCACGTAGCACAATGCGAACACACGTAGTGCAGCGTAGCGTAGTGCAGCAGTCATTTTTTGCTTGTTCGCAGTCCTCAACGTCATGTTCGCGACCGCGAGCAAGCAAAATGACATCCCGGCGAGATTCTCAACGCGGGGAGGTCAGGTTTCTCATTGCGAGTGGTTGCGCATGCTCGCGACCGCTCACAATGAGAAACTACCAGTATGCGTTGAGAAAGTTGCCGCTCGTGTAAAAATCTACTCGAGCAGCAGAAAACTACAGCTCGCACTGTGCAAGATGCCGTTTTCAATGATTGCACAGTGCCGGATGCTTGTTCGCACTGTGCAATCATTGAAAACGCATCTTGCACAGTGTGAACATGCCACTACGCAGCTCGCGTAGTGCTACGCGAAGTTCGCGTAGTGCAAAGTGCACTTCGCGTAGCGCTACTTCGTGAACTACGCCCACCCTTAGTGAGGACGCGCAGCGGACGAGCAGCTGGCGCGTCGAAGGCGCCTGGACCGGGCCAAGGGCCATGACCCCTGGTCCTTTCATTAATCAGCTGCTCACCTATGCCGCAAATGAGCTACGCTCCTTCAATCATCCAAGGAAAAATTGCTGTCGCCTTATCCCAGATGAAGGCAATGCATTTTGTCCTTGTGTTTATACTGTCCAGCAATCAAACAGGACTAGGAATTTCCAACTCCGTAAAAGATCTGTGTCTTGCCTCGCCTAAATACCTAGGGAGTGCTAAACTTCATGGGGGTCTTGTAAATGTCAGATCATTGGCAAAACACAAATATGAGTCTGCGCACATGATCTCAGAGTGTAAGCTAGACATACTTTCCATTACAGAAACATGGGCAGACGCTGCTTCTGACCCTGACTTTGTCACCGCACCCAGCCAGATTTCGGGCTATCAGGGTCGACAGACCTAAAAAAAAGAGGAGGTGGAGTGGCAATTATTTTGAGGGAGCACTTCCCAGTTAGATTTCACTCAACTTCCATGTCTTTCTACGAGGCTCTTCATTTTGCGATTTAACTTAGTCCAAGGCAGTCCTTTAGAGGTATCTTGCTGTACCGGTATCCCAGTTCCAGAAGCGCCTTAATTCTTCTGGAGCCTGCTCTCCTAAACAAGGACTTTACTATTCTTGGAGACTTTAATTTCTATCTTGAAGAAAAGACAATCGGGAGACAGGGGCATTGATAGATACCTTGGGAGCAGTTGGCCATACCCGATTGGTACAGACCCCCACTCATAAGGCGGGACATACACCAGCTGGTATCTTTACCTCAGCCCATGGTCTCATCTGCAAAAATGCCCTTCCTCTGACGTGGTCAGATCACTCGATTATTAAGTTCAATATTCCAATCACTCCCCATGGTCTTGGAGGGACTTCCAAGACCCCAGTCTCTGCCCAGATAAACTGGAGTAAAATGGACAAAATGATTCTCCGCACAAATTTGGAGAGCTCACGTTCACAGTTAAGCTGTCACCCTGACTTAAACGTTACCAAATATACGGATTAGCTAAAGGAGGCAATCAAGGCCTCAGTACCGAAATTTAAAAAAAACTACAGAGAATAGGAAAACCCCCTCAGCACCTTGGTTTTCCGACGCATTACGGAAAGAAAAGCAAAAATGTCGTGATTAGAAAGGTGTTGGTGAGCAAATTATCACTCACCTAAGAAGATAGTGCATAGAATGGCCCTAACACAATACAAAAATCATCTGATAGCAGAAAAGAGGGATTACTTCACCAGACATATTTAGGAAGCAAAAAATTCCTCTAAAGCACTCTTGACAGTAGTAAATAAACTCATCACACCCAAGACTACATGTTTCAAGGGCAATCAAAAGTCCTGTCACGTCACTGCAGCTGCCTTTAAAACTAAAGTCCTGGATATCTTCAAAACTTTTGAGGATACTTCAGCTCACCTCCCGATCTCCCCTCCGATAAGCCTTGATTCGGACAGGAACACTCTGTCTAGTTTTTCCCACACTTCATCAGTAATAGTAGCAAATCACATTCATGAAGCTAAGTCGGGATCTCCTGCTGACCCTTGCCCACCGGTTTTCCTGAAAGAAATTGCGGATCTGGTGAGTCCTGGGCTAGCAGAAATCTTTAATTCTATGTTTGATTTGGGCATTTTTCCATCTATGTGGAAGGACAACTCCATCCTTCCGTTGTTAAAAAAATCTACTTTAGACGCAACCAACCCGAACAACTACCGTCCTATAGCCCGGTTGCCTCTGCCAGCCAAAATAATTCACAAACTTATGAAAAGCCAATTTACTCAATTCATTCGTGACAATAACCTGCTTGATCCCTTCCAGTTTGGTTTTCGTCAAGAACATAGTACAGAAACGGCACTCATTAACGCAACTGAGGAAATCAGAGCGGTGATGGATGGATTAAGCACAGCCGCCCTGGTGCTCCTCGATCTGTCAACCACTTTTGACACTGTTGATCATTCTCTCCTGCAACAGCGACTGGAGAGTCTGTGTGTCAGAGGCACAGGACTGGCCCTACTATCTTCATTTCTCAAGAATAGGAGACTAACAGTATCGGTTGATGGGTATTACTCTGAGCCTTATACCCTCCTGGGCGGAGTGCCACAAGGCTCCTCCATAAGTCCTTCTTTATTCAATATATATGTTTCCGAACTGGCCCCTCTGATCCGGGAATTTGGGTTCAGTCTTACATCTTACGCTGACGACACCCAGATTGTGGTGGCTGCATATAAAAGATCAGGCCCGGCCTGCTCGGCAGTTTCAGAACTGTATGTGTGCCAATAATCAGTGGATGAGTACACACTGTCTTAAACTTATTGCCGAAAAAACAGAGGTCCTGATCTTTGGTAATATGCAGCCAAACTGGGCCAATCTATGGTGGCCGGCTAAGATGGGAGACCCGCCAAAACCAGCAGTTAAGGCTAAGAACTTGGGAGTATGGCTTGATCACAAACTTTTGCTCACTCAACACATAAATGCAACTGTTTCCTCCTCCCAATTCCTTATCAAGAAAGTAAGAAAGATTATTCCGTATATCCCTGCCGATACTAGAAAAACAGTAGTCACTTTACTGATTCAGTCAAAACTCAATTATTGTAATGGGTTGTATCTGAACATTCAGAAGCAGTGCTTAAAAACGCTTCAGACTGTACAAAACACAGCAGTATGACTACTTTCCAACACCCCTGGGTGCTTATTGGTACCCAAAGAGTTGCGTGACTTGCATTGGCTTCCTGTGGCACTACGGATACAATTGAAGGCTCAGTGTTTGTCATACAAAGCAGTGAACCGTACAAGTTCCATCATTCTACAAAATCCTTTTGTCTGGTACGAACCAACCAGACATCTTTGCTCTACAGGGGCCAAACTCCTGACAGTGCCCAGAATTCGAACACTGCATTGGAGTAACCGCAGCTTTCGCTTTGGCACCTCTAAACTATGGAACACTCTTCTGAGCGAACTCAGAGGGGTGAGCTCCATCTCCATTTTCAGGAAAGGACTAAAAACCTGGCTGTTCCAGAACTAGTCGTCTGCGCAGGCCTACTCTTTCTTCAGCGCCAAGACACCTACGGGTATTCGCGCACTCTATAAATACCAGTAACATTAACATTAATATTATATAGAATTTTAACTCTGCCATTCACCTATGTTGAGCCTTCACTGAAATATTCTGAAAGCTCCCATCTTCATGTTCAGTGTTTTTTCACGTCATTCTGATTCCTGGGCGGAAAACAGTGGGATTTTCTTTCCTTCATTCTGCAGGCTGATCTCAGTTCATCCTCATTTCCTGTAAGATTATTTCTTTATATCTCCTTCTCTCGCGTGTCCACTGTGGTAGTATAAGCTTTCGCCACCAACAAAACAGCCGCTGGTTACTGTGCAGCAGTTAGTTACATGTTAAGGGACCAGATGATGGAAATAAGGGCCTGTTGCTTTGGCAGCTTCACTTCTGCAGGTCAGCAACATCTGTACCACCATATTATTAGAGATATTATAAGAGCGAGAGGCCCTTCTGTCCCCCTCACCTCCCAGTCTGTCTTTCCAGGTAAGCTTTCCCCCTGAAGGTTTAGAAGCGATCGCGTTTCAGCCCCAGCTAGCAAAACTATCAAGCTTTCCCTCCCCCACACTGGTCTTCACATGGAGTCTACACAACCCAGGCAATCTGCTGGATTAGTGTGATTGTTTGACTGCCACCAGCTGGGGAGAACCCCCTGTCTGGACCTGTTTGTGTTCAGCCAGTGGCAGCTCTCCTCATCCACCATTCACTCTGCGTTGGCTCGGTTTTATATTTAGCACTGTTCAAATGGCATGAATGCGTTTGCCACCATCTCTGAAGATTGCTAATTTACCATGAAATGTAAGAAACTGAGACACGCGATTTTGTCATTAAATGTGCCAGTGAGACACCACTGAATGCAAAAGAAAGCTGCACCAGCTAAAACAGAGAAAACGAGCGGAGGGTTCCACCAGAGAACTTCAATGCAAATATTTTACATGGTGGTGTGCGCCTTTCATTTGTTCTGGGGCTGGGAGAAATCAGCATTTAAACATCGTTTTATTTTATTAACAACCGCAAATTGCCACACTTTAACAATGGTGCCCGTCTCCACTGTCAGCAACTTCTAAATACTTTTAAGGTCCTAAAGGCATTTGAGAATTAGGAAAAATGCTTTTATGTAGATGTGTTTTTTATATAAATATAGTGCTTCTAGAGTTCACAACTTGAGCAGTAATTCATATATTCCCCTTGTTTTCATGTCTCTATTCCCTTAATGTACACATTATCAATAGCCTCGGCCGCTTCAAACGTGCGGGCATATTTACAAGCCCCTTGCGCCACTTTTGCATAATTTTTAACATGGGGAAAATGACGCAAAAGTGGTGCAAATCTGCCCAGTGGTATTTTATTATCGTATTTATATACTACCCTTATGAGGGATTGAAGCAGTATTAAAATGTGTTACTCCAATGCATTGCCTCCGAGTTCCAAATATTGTTTCATGGACAGGGCATTGTGGAAGGCTAAATGAGAACAGTTGATATAACACCCAGGATAATGTGCTGCAGGCTAAATACTTTTAAGGTCTTAAGGCGAGACCGATTGCATTGCAAATGCTTGTTTTCCTACTGGGCACTCCCCTCATGGGCTAGAGCCAGTACAGGGGGACGGTTTTTATGTCAAAGCCTCCCTGTAACAAACAAATACTGGGGACATGCTGAAGGTTTATCTAAGAATGCATTCTGCCCATTTCATGCCATTGATTTTGTGGTTACTTGTGCTTGTTTTCTGTTTGGTGGTTCTAAGGGGCAGATATACAAGGACTGGCTCATCCCTTCATATTAGCAGGGATGCGCCAGTAAAGATGCAACACGTAGGTATACCCTTGCGCCACTACGGATACGTTGCATTTACAATGCAATACACCATGGTGCAAGGATAGTCAAATGCGTGTCGCATCTTATGTCGTAAGGGCAGCACATTGCTGGAGTCGTGTTGCAAGCGCGACACAACTCCAGGAATGCTCAGGGGCGGCCTATACTTATTGAGGTGCGTCACCCACGGTTTTTACGCAGCGGGACTTAAAAGCGGCTCAGTGAAATCTTGTAGATTTCACTGCGTCACCTTTACGTGGCTTCCTTGCGACGGAACGCCCACCCTGCAGACATTATACCAGACGCAGGTATAATGTAGCACAGGGCTTTAAAACGTGACGCATCTCACTAGATGTGTCACGTTGTAAGTCTGTTGCATATTGAGCGCAATAGTTACGATGCTGCTGCGTCACAGAAGTGACGCATTGGTGTCGTTAAGATCTCACAATGGGCTTTTAAATCTACCCCTATGTGCTTTAGCGAATGCAGCTTGTCTATGCACCTCCCTCGGAGCACAGCCTCTTTACCACCTCTCTGATTTTCTCCTTTGGTTCTTCTATGAGAGCTTATTTTCCGAGCACTCTTTTTTTATCCATGAGAGTGCATATTTTAACTAGATGTCTGTTGTGAACACTTGTGGACAGAAGAGTCTTGAAGCATGATATTTTCAAGATAAGTTTAATCTTTAGCACAACCTGGCATCCGACCACCTCGACAGTCCAGTACAACTGCCAACTGTCGAGTGCCGTCAGCCTGACATTCCATAGAACAAGGAAAGGCAGAACGTGTGTGACATAGTAATGAAGCTCCACAAGACTTCTGCTAAGAAGACATTATAACACATACTCTTCCTTAGTGAATACAAAAAAATAAAGAAAATAAACATAAAACAAATTCAAGCAGTAACATAACCTTGAAGATACAAAGGAGGTCTGCCCACCCTTTGCCCCACCCTAACACTACTTCCAATTCCAGAATTTGTAACACCACTCATACCCCCACACTGCGAAGCAGGAAGAAGTGTGTCACTGGACTCTTGAGAGCAATCTTGGGACCAAGTATCTGGAATAAACATGGCACCAGAACATTCTTCAGCATCAGAAGCTTGTCTGACAATAGATCCTCCTTTCTGGTACAAAGCTACTCTTCGTAAATTCCACCTCTCACCTCCTTCAACAACAACAAAAAACGTATCCACGCTGACAACACGGAAAGGTCCCTTAAATTTGTTCAAACCAGCTGTAGTTCTGCCAGACTTCAATTTAACCCATTCGCCTACCTCAATCTTAGAACAAACAACCTCAGGAACACTTTCCACTCCAGAATGTACCCAATCCTTCAACCACACAGGTACCAACCTGGAACCAGGAAGACGTCCTCGCATAAGTTGAAAAGGGGACTTTTGTGTAACACTATAAATAGTAGAACGATATGACCAAATCATCTCTCTCAACAAGTCGCCTGGGAGAAAAATCATTGGCTAAAGCAAGTTGAATGGTGCCCTTAACTAATCTATTTGACCTTTCCACAATACCATTTCCCATGGGATTATAGAGAGAAGTGCAAGAATGTTTAATTCCGCACCTTTCCAAAAAATATCTCATCTCATTCAAAGTCAACTTCGTGCCATTATCGGTCAAAATCATATGTGGAACATCTTCTTGTAAAAACAGCAGCAAATCGCATGTACACATGTAATACTGAGAGAGGACCTATAAAATTCAAACAAATGTTAAACCATGGATTCCCTGGATCAGTGATTTGACCCATATTACTCTTACTTCCAACTTTTAATCTGTTCTCACTCTCTTTGCAACAATTACAGGATTCCACCCAGCTTTTAATTTGGTCATCCATTCCTGGCCATCAAAACTCTTGCTTGATCCTCTTAATATTTATCCCTTGGCCTAAATGACCTTCATGTGCTAGTCTAAAAATATGTAGCTTTAAACCACAAGGCGTCACAAATCGATCTCCTCTCATAACTACATCAGTACCACATAGAGACAATTTATCTAACAGTTTTCAAAATGGTCTAACGGAAACAGACACCATATTTTCCCAGGAAGCACCCTTCTTTATCAAAAGTATAACTTCTCTAAAAGTGGTATCCAACTGCATTACACGCATCCACTGAGCTTCAGAGAAAGCTCCCAGGGAACACTCACACACATCTCTCACCAAGGCTACTGATTCCTCAGTATCAACATTTTTCCCAACATTTTCATGAACACTCTCCCAATCCACTGACATCCGAGACAAACAGTCTGCTTGCAAATTTTCTAACCCTGAATAAATACGTCATAAAGATATTCTTGCAATCTGGCTCCAAGCCTGGCAAGACGTGCAGAGCCTTTCCCAGCCCCACCAGCCGAAAAAATCGTCATTAAAGGCTTGTGATCTGTTCTCAAAACAAATTTCATACCCCACAAATACACTCTGAAAAGTTGAACACCCAAAGCCGCAGCAAGTGCTTCTCGCTCAATTACCGAATAGTTTCTTTCCGCTTGCGTGAGTGTCCTGGAAGCAAAGGCAATAGTCTTCTCTATTCCATGTTGCAACTGAGAAAATACCACACCAATTCCTGTAAGGCTAGCATCCACAGTAAGATAAGATTTGCATGCTGGATCGAAAAGGAGATAAAATCCCAGCTTTGCAAATTTTATTCTTAATGCGCTGGAAGGATTCTTCTTGCTGATGTTCCCACACAAACGTATTACCTTTGCGTAATAAAATTCTCCAAGGCTCAGAAATGTCTGCAAACCCTCTAACACATTTGGAATAATATTCAACGAGGCCCAAGAAGGACCTGAGTTGATCTTTGTCTTTAGGTGAAGGGGACTTTTTAATAGCATCTAACACATTCCTCTTTGGCACAATACCACCACTAGAAATGGTGTAACCTAGGTACTCAACTTGTTCTGTTAAAAATACACACTTATCTTTGTTGACTGTTAAACCAGTATTTTCTAACTTCTAACACTTGACGTAAGGTAGCATTGTGTTCACTAACAGTCTTCCCAGACACAAGGATGTCGTCCTGGAAATAGACTACACCCGATAACCCTTCAAACATATTAGGCATCATACGTTGGAAGACACTCGCAGCCGAGGCTAGGCCAAACAGCATACGAGTGAATTGGAACGTTCCTGCTGTTGTAATGAAAGCGGTAAGTGGTTTGGACTCAGGATGCAATCTGATTTGAAGGTATGCACTTCTTAGGTCAATTTTAGAAAAGTACTTACCACTACCTACAGATTGCAACAATTCATTGATGTTGGGAAAGGGAAATGTGTCAGTAACTATGTCACGATTAAGTCTTAAATCTTAAACGACCATCCAATTTAAGTGTAAAAACAACTGGAGAAATCCATGGAGATGCTTCAACTGGCTCAATAACTGTTGACTTTATTAAGTCTTGCAACAGATCTTTAAGGCCTTATCTCACCGACAAAGGCACTTTTCCAAGCTTATGTTGAACCGGAGTGGCATTAGGTTTTAAAATAATTTTGTGGAGGTAATTCTTAACACAGCCCAATTTTTCTTCAAAAACTCCATGGGAATTATTCAACATATCACCAATCTGAACTTCATCATCAACCACCATAATTAGGTTGGGTTACCTAGGATTGATGACAATATGCAAATAAAATTGGTGCATCCAACCCAAAATAGGTGGGCCATCTTTGGCAATGTAAACCTTCCCTTCAACGCTCCTATTACCAAAAGTATTAGAGCCAAACATATAACCTAAAATGTCAATAGTTTGACCTTGAGATCCAACAGGACTGACGTCCTTTTTGGATTAGGAAACACCTTCCCACACTGAGGTAAACAAAGATTCTGGAATAATCGTGAAAAAGGAACCTGAGTCTACCATGAGGGAGACATTCTGCCCACACACATTGAATTCAGCAGAAGGTCTTGTTAATCTATGAACATCTATATTGACTTCTCCAACAATACAGTCAGTACATTCCTGTACAATCAACACTCTATTTGTGTTTTGTATAAGATCTGACGATTATTGTATGACATTAACTTTAGACTTATTTTTGTCCACACTCTCAATTTGTTTGCACATCCTCAAATAGTGTCCTTTACGACCACATTTCCTACAAATTTGGTCTAAAGCGTAACATTTCTTGAAATCACCCAGATGAAACTGACTACCACAACGCCAACACTCCTTCCCCTTGATCTTAGCAAAAAAATTAGAGGCACTGTTATTTTTGGTAAACCTCTTCGAAACAGCATTAACATCAACACCTTCCTCTTTGTAATCGGCCTAAACATTAAATCTGTGTCCATTTGTTCGAGCTCTTTTATATATTTTTGAGAGTCTTCAATAACTTTAGCCATGTCTATAGCATCTTTTAAAGAAGGATCTTTCGCAGCCCAAACTCTTTCTTGAACCTTCCTATTACGACATTGTACTATAAGCTGATCCTGAATTAGTTCATCGGTCATGTTTCCAAAACGGCACTTTATGGTCAGCTCACATAGTCTAGAAACAAAGTAATCTATGCTCTCATTCTCAGCTTGGGGTTGAGTAAAAAATCTATACCTGTTCATAGCCAAATTGACCTCTTTGGCAAACCTTGTTCTAAGTCTCTTTAGAGCTTCTTTGTATACGTCATCCATGGGTTGGCCATTAGGACCCATTGCTACAGGTATATATTTGAATACACGCTGACCTTCACTACCAAGGGTACTGAGTAAAAGTGCTTTAATCCTATCAGGCGGAAAGTTTTTTACCATCAAGAGCAGCAATGCAATTGTCTAACAATTCTAACCAATCTTCCCAATCTATGACAGGAGTGCCAGGAAGAGGGAGAAACATAGGAGTGTAACAACATTAGAATTCATGACAGTAATGAATAAGAGCAGTACCACAGTAACAACATTTTTAAAATGCTTTACATATCCTGCAATACTCAAAATGTATAACAAAAGGAGAACATATTTACTTAGAAGCGTAATAAAATAAAGAAATAAAACAATTTGTCAAGGAACAAATAATACGAGGTCTTAGAAAGAATAAGGAGGTGAGCGAATCACCGTGAAAAGGCTTGCACAGAAATCCGAAGTGGCTTGCACAGGAATACGAAGTTGAAAAAAACTGCTGTAAGTTAATGAAGAGATAAATACCTTTCTGTTGCAGATGGAGAAAGAAATACCTGTGGCTCGTGACCGAATCGTGAAGCGCTTTAATCTGTGAGGAATGCGCTTTGAAAGGAAATCCCAATATGGCGGCACGTCAGTGACGTAATACGTTCTGCACGGTGTATGTGATGCGCGCAAATGAAGAGAAACGTACACCGTGCATTCCAATGATGAGGTATGCGTTCCAGTGACGAGGTATGAGCACGTGATTCCACCGTTGGAAAGCTCGAGCAGGAGATCGCAATCCAACAGCAACTCAGAAATGAAGAAAAGTACGGCTACAGTACCTCGAAAATTGGGAAAACAGGCAGCCAAGTCATGAAACACCAGGAGGAACAGGCGAGGAGCAATCAATCAAACCACAAGGCAATAGCCGATCACCAGGTTGTGCGACGAGTCCACAGGAACACACAGAGGCACAGGATCATCGCCAAAATTGTTGTGAACACGCGTGGACAGAAGAGTCTTGAAGCAGGATATTTTCAAGATAAGTTTAATCCTTAGCACAACCTGGCATCCAACCACCTCGACAGCCTAGTGCAACTGCCAACTGTCAAGTGCCGTCAGCCTGACATTCCATAGAACAAGGAAAGACAGAACGTGTGTGACATAGTAATGAAGCTCCACAAGACTTCTGCTAAGAGGACATCATAACACTGTCTCAATTGTATCCTTCTTTAGGAACCACACCTGTATCACTCTCAAGCAAAGTGTGCTTCTCTGCAACCTCCGTGCTACATGTTACTGTCTCATGCATGCTTCTTGCCCTCACCTCATGACCCAACTGCTCTCTTTTGCCCGTGTGCGTCTGTTTATGAATAGTGCGAACTCGGCCCAAGGGCACGACGGTGCCAGTTACATTACACAATGTCACATTGATTTATTAGGCATGGGGAGTGTGAGGAGGCCAGCGACGGCGTTGGAATAAGCCGGAGAGAGAAGAGTGACGAGACGGACTCCATCGCGAGACCGAAGAGGGTGGCAGTCTAGTCTCTCGAGAAACTGGTGCGGCGGCAGGTCTGATGTCAGTAGAAAGGGAGGAGGATAAAGCAGACCAGGGAAGAGCGGGAGAGTGGCGGCGGCTGGACGTGGAGAATAGGGAAGAGGAAGCTCGAACAGCAAGACCGAACGAGGAGAACAGAATGGGACGAGAAGGTGAGGAGAAGAGACGCACTCTGCAGAGCGTGGTGTTATCCGCGATCAATCCCGGGGGCTGCGTGAAGGAGAAGATGCCCTGGGTCCTGACGCCGCGGTCCAGGAGACGGACCGCGGTTCAAGAAGAGTACAACAAAAAGGAGCCTTTTGGTGGGTGTGGTGGTGTGGTATGGGGAAATGAAGCACACAGGTTTGAATTCCTCACATCTCTACCCCCCATTGCAAGAACCCTGGTGTCCCCATTGCCAGAACCCTGGCGACAGGTTAAAAAAGCTCATAAGGACAGAGAAGTCCTGCAGGACGCACTGAGGTAACAAATCAGCAGGTGCAGGACACAGCAATTTTAAGACTCAAAGACATAGTTGTAAATACTAGAGTATACCTTAACATCCCGGGATCCGTCTTACAAAAATTTCAAGTAGGGGATGATCCTGATTATTTTTTTGTAAATTTTGAGAGGGTAGCAACCACAGCGGCCTGCCCCAGGAGAGATGGAGCCAATACATTGCCCCCCTCCTATCAGGAGAACTTCAAGCAGCATATCAAGCCGCCAACCCCAATGGCACCACCCCTTATGAGGAGGTCTAAGAAAGCCATACTTGAATGATGGGTTGCAACCAAGAATTTTATAGAAACTAGTTTCGAAAGGAGAAATGGATGGTAGGCGATAATCCCTGCTCTCTTTATTACAGGGTCAGGGACCTGGGGAAGCGCTGGTTAACCCCCCACACCTCTAGTACGGAGGAAGTAACTGAACGGGTATACCTAGAACAATATTTGGAATCGTTGCCAGCAAGTACCCGCTCATGGGTTAAACACCACCCTAACCTAACCTCAGTGACAGCAGTGGAACTGGCCTGTGCATTTCATAGATCCCAGGAGTATGAGGCTAGTATATCATTGACCCCAAGAGGTACTCCCCGACCTGACCCAGGACCGACAAACAGGCACTTCTCGTAAGCATGGAAAAATCTCTAGACATATCCACAACCCAGACATCCTAACCCCTGTACAGAAAACCCATTTGTCTATCCTGCTAGATGCTTTTCCTGGTCTCTTTTTTCCCCCCCGGGTTAACTACTATGATAAGCCATGATATCATATCCTTAGAGCAAACGGTCATAAAACAAAAAACGTCCCCCTTCCCAAAAGCACAAAAAGAGGCAGTGGGGAAAGAGGTAGTTGCCATGTTACAAGCTAATATCATAGAACCATCCCAAAGCAATTGGTGTTCCCCGATTGTGATAGTACCAAAACCAGATGGTAGTATACGCTTTTGTATAGATTTTCGCCGGGTGAACAAAATTACCAAGTTTGATTCATACCCCATGCCACGGATAGGCAAACTGATAGAAAAATTGGTGAAAGCCAAATACATGTCCACCCTTGATTTAACTAAGGGGTATTGGCAAATACCCGTTACCCCACAAGCCAGGGAAAAAAGGGTTATAGCTGTTCAGAGTACTGCCCTTCAGTCTCCATGGGGCCCCAGCATTGTTCCAACGTCTGATGGACCGCCTGATGAGACCCCATACCAAGTACGCTGCGGCCTACTTGGACGACATCGCTGTCTTTAGTTTGTCCTGGGAGGACCATCTCCAACACCTGACCGCTGTCTTTTCCGCTATAAGAGAAGCTGGTCTCACAATAAACCCAAAGAAATCACTGTTGGTGACCGATTCCATCCAATATCTAGGATACACGATACAAGCATGTCTGCTCAAACCACAAATGAGCAAGATAGGAGCTATTAAGGCGATATCCATTCCCACTACTAAACGCGACATACGCTCATTTCTTGGGTTTATAGGATATTATCGGAGATTCATCCCAAATTTTTCTTCACTAGCCAGTCCTCTGACCGACCTTCTCACAAAAACATATCCCTCTTGCGTAACCACCTGGAATACTACACACGACCACAGTTTTAAAGCCCTAAAGAATGCCATTTGTACCTATCCAGTACTCCATTGTCCTGAATTCCAAAACCAATTTATACTCCAAACAGATGACCCCGGTCTTGGGCTGGGAGCCGTGTTATATCAGCCTGACTCTACTGGTGATCTTAAACCCCTCCTCTACATTAGCAGGAAACTTTTTCCCTGAGAGGTACATTACTCCACAGTAGAGAAGGAGTGCCTAGCGAATAAATGGGCCATAGAGGCGCTACAGTATTACCTCTTGGGACAACCCTTTTTAGTACTCATGGATCACGCCCACTTAAATGGCTTGTACACAACAAGGACACTAATTCTGGCATCCTCAAATTTGAGTGAACATTGTTGGCGGTCTAGTCTCTCGAGGAACTGTGCAGAGGCAGGTCTGACATCAGTAGAAAGGGAGGAGGACAAAGCGGACCAGGGAAGAGCGGGAGAGCGTGGCGGCTGGACGTGGAGAACTGGGAAGAGGAAGCTCGAACAGCAAGACAGAACAAGAAAAACGGAACGGGACAAGAAGGCGAGGAGAAGAGACGCACCCTGCAGAGCCTGGTGTTATCTGCGATCAATCCCGGTGGGCTGCGCGAGGGAGAAGACGCCCCAGGTCCCAGCGCCGTGGCCCAGGAGACGGACCGCGGTTCAAGGCGAGTACAACTAAAATGAGCCTTTTGGTGGGGGTGGTGGGGTGGTATGGGGAAATGAAGCACACAGGTTGGAAATCCCAAATTCCTCCCATCCCTACCCCACATTGCAAGAACCCTGGTGTCCCCATTGCAAGAACCCTGATGATGGTAGCACACAAATATAAAAAGCGTCAATTACCTTTTTATTGACCCCAGCCTGTTCTGATTATTTTCCCTCCCGCCCACTGAAAGAGAACCTAAAAGAAGGAAGATCGGAAGACCTCAGATCCACTCCTGATAGTCCGGAGCAGTATCCAGGGAAAGGAGTTACCTTATTTAAATTATATATTTTTTGGGACAAAGTCACGGACTGTACATTTTTGTTAAAAGTATTTCTATAAATTTTTTCCTTTTCGTATTTCCCTGCTTGAAAGGGATGAGGAGAACCAATACAAAATAAAAGAACAGCACGTTTCCTACAGAACGCCATCGTGTGGCCTCTCCTTTTCTTCCCCCACCCCCCAAAACCCCACAGGGAGATTGAGTGATGTGCTCAGGATCTTGAGTGAAGCCAGGACTCGAACCTGGTTACCCAATTCCAAAGCTGACAGCCCGGGCCATAACATGTCCTTGCTCCCTCCACTGTACTCCATAGTTGTCATCTAATCTGTGTGCTTCTCACCACCGTCTGTATTGCTTTAGAGCATCCCGAACTACATTTCCAATTCTTTTTCATTAACAAAGTAAACAGATTCTGAGACTGAGACCTGTTTGATTTACCGGTGCTTACTTTATAGCTTACCTCCTGATTATCATCAGTTCTGTTGCTGTTCTTTCCTTAGTTCCTGCCTTTGGGCGCCCCACTGCCATAAACCTGGTATTTCCACAGCAAACACAGCATCTCCTTTTCCGCTAGACCAGTCTGAATCTGCACTGCATGCCTATGGAAGACAACCTTTTCTGTCCATCAAATGAGGCTCTGTCCACCCTGGCACAATACCACAAGCCCAGATAAAGTCAGGCTCTGGCTGTAGTGTTGGGCCAAGAGGTTGTCCAGCACAGAGAGTGCAGGACAGACACACAGGGACACGATATGTAGTACACTTTGCCTGGAGCATGACTGCCTGCACGGTAGACGCTTCAGATGCTTTTTATTTTCAATTGTGCCTTGGGGCCCACAACAAAACTATTATCAGCATGTTGGCAGGGGAGTTGCAGATCACCCCTGCGCCGAAGCACCGATGAACAATTTATGGATTTATTTTCTTTATTTATGTAATGCATTTTTATATAGCGCAGACTTTACCCAAAGGTTACAGAGCGCTTCACAATAGAACCAAGTACGTTACATGAGGAGAATTCTACATATTTACATACTACAGTAACAAACTAGAACGAAAAAAAGAATAAAACAATAGATGGCAGTCAACAAAAAATAAAAAACAGATTAGGATGAAGATCGTACAGGCATAGATGACACATTTACAATATTGAAATGGCTTCCTTGAGGGACATGAAAAGGGATGTATTAGTTCTAGAAGTGTCTTTGGAGGAGAAGAGATTTGAGGTCAGTTTTGAAGGTCCGGGTAGAGGTGGTGGTACTGAGTAGTGGAGGAAGTGAGTTCCAGATTTTAACCACATTGCCTGAGAAGGATTGAGACATAGATCTTTACCTTTTGAAGGTGGGGGGTCACAAGCAGTAGATTTTCCGCATTATGAGAAGGTCTATAGCCGCCTGAGATTTTAAGTTTAACTGCCAGATATCGAGGGGAGGACGTGTGCAAGGCTTTGTGGGGGATACAGGCAGTCTTGTAAATTGATCTTGCCTCGATGGGAAGTAAAAATGGATGTGATGTGGTCACTTCTTTTGGCCCCAAAGACAAAACGAGTTGCTGAATGGAGAACGGATTCAAGAGGGGAAAGGTGAGATTTGGGGAGGCCAGCAAGAAGAGAATTGCAATAATCCAAACTAGAGAGAACCAGAGATTGGACCAAGGTTTTTAGGTCTTGCTCTGGAAAGAAACGTTGAATTCCCCAGAGAAGGCGCAGTTGGTATTGTGTATTCTTTACAATGGAATTGGTGTGGGAGAGTAGATTGAGCCTTTTGTCAAGTATGACACCAAGGGATTTTGAGTTGTCGACAATGATAGGTTTATTATTGAGAAAATTCAGCTGATCCATCCAAGCTTGAACAGGAGGAGAAGAGAGTGAGGTAGTGAGGTGGAGCAATTCAGTTTTGGAAGGATTCAGAATGAGTTGATGAACTAACCTCCAGTTTTGAATAGAATTGAGAGTGGCGTTGAGGATTGAGATATCATGTGCGGAAGACACCGTAAGGTAGATTTGAGTGTCATCTGCATAGAGATAGTAAAGGATCCAAGATTTACTTAGGAGATTTCCCAATGGTTCCAAATAAAGATTGAACAAAGAGGGTGGAAGGATAGAACCTTGAGGGACGCCTTGACCTACCGCCAATGAAGATGAAAGACTGTTCGCTATTTTGATCATTTGGGATCTGTCCGAGAGGAATGAGGAAAACCATTGTGGCAGGGATTCTGCTCAGACACAGAACTGTGCACAGAGACTCAGGACCTCAGTGAATTAGAGTGTGCCAAAAACTCACCTTAGTACCCAAAATCCACTACCAGACTAGCATCAGTGTCTCATTAGCTCTTCGTCCTATAGCAAAGTAACCAATGATTAGACAACCCAGAACATGCGACTTAGGATACCTCAGAAGTTTTCAACGGCATAAAGCAGTGAAAATACTTGTAATGTTATTTTTAAAGTTGTACATAGGGTTTTATCGGGCGAATGGTTGCTCGGGTGGGGTGGGGATGTTCATGTGTTTTATACTGTAAAGATTTTAATCAATCGTACAGTCAATAAAGAGGGGATACCTCAGGTAAGTTGGGAAACATGAGCACTCTTTTGTTATGCTCTCATACCAGTCCAGAACAGGGAGTAAAGGGAGACACGTGCAAGTTTAAAATATTTATTTTAACGCTGTGATCTCAGGTGCAGCATCTTAGCTAATACAAGCAGACATATGATAAGAAATAAGATTGTCAGATTAGTTACGATTCCATAAAATACAAAGGGAGAAAGCATGTTATAATGCTAAATGGAAACAGGTTAAATATATACCTATATTTTACCCTCCCTTGCCAATAGGTTATTTTATAACTAAAGAAGGTCTCTTAGGCTTGCATAGGCGACCCCATACCTCAAAGATTAGCAGGAGTGAATCACATCGAGTTCTGCACAAGCTCTCAGCATACGAAAGTTCTTCAAGTTTGCTCAATCATGCCTACACAGTGCATTGTTAAAGGCGCCAGTATCTGAGTTGGCCACAGCTGCATATATGTTATGGCTACAACGTGCGCTGGTCAGTTCGAACAACTGCTACAGTGTTGATATAACCTTGAAGGCCTCGGCACTCACTGTTCAGACTAAGTTTACGAAGCAAGTCTAGCAATGTAGAAAAACAAGTTATTCTCATGTGAAGCAAAACACTCAGCCTAACTCTAAACAATTACTAAAGTGTGTGCTGTGTGCAAAAGACAGCAAAAGGTAAAATGGCGTTTAAACTTCTAATAAGCTCATGCTAACTTAACACTGTATGAATGCAAGTCTCAGCCCCACTACACCATTTAAGCACTGTGCTTTCCAAGCTCATTCTCTGTTGAAGAGTGTTAAGGAGAGTGTTGTGATTAACAGTGTCAAAGGCTGCAGAAAGGTCTAGAAGAATCAGAAGTCAAGACTCCCCCCAAATCGAGTATATGTAGCGCCTCGTCGATCACTTGCAGCAAGGCTGTTACGGTGCTGCAGTTTTGAGTGAAACCATACTGGAAATTGTCAAGAAGAATATTATCCTTAATATGTAGGAAAAGTTGCTTCGCTACACAATATGGCAAATTCTGCTGTTTTCTTGGGGAATCGTCAGGCTTGATGGTTGAGGGAGAGCAGTTTGGATTTTTGATTAAGTCAGAATAATTTTTTGGGTCTGATTTTGGTTGAGTCGAGGAGGGTTCTGAAGTGTGATGCTTTTTCATGGAAGATGTGTTTGTGGAATTTTGATCTTGTTGGACGTAGAATAGAAAAATTAGTGGTGGATGGAGATTGTCCCCATTGTTTCTCCTGGATTCTCAGGTTCTTCCTTTCTTCCTACAATGTTACGTGTGGTATTCGACGTTTACTGCTCCCCTGTGCTATGTTTCCCTTTGACTTTGTAATGCTTCAATTTTGCTATTGTGACTCAATTTGCGGCCTCTCACACCGTTCCATTCTTCCATTGGGCAGTTGCCTGCTGGACTCGGAGGGAGGGGGAGCTCACTGTCATTGGTTCTTGTACTTACAGGAATAAAGTTAATGTTGGTTTTCCTACCTCATGACCTATAGAGTTTTCTTCTTTTACCCCACCACATTTTGGTACCAGGAGTGGGGTTGCCTGTCCTTTGACCCTCTGACCGCGCAGCCACGCCCACCTGCTATTTTTCTCTTCCGATCATCGCTGAATCACTAGAAATTTCACGCTCCTCTCCTGACCTCATACTTCCTGCTTCATTGGGTGAGCTGTTTTGTTTATTTTGTGCCCAGCTTTCAATTTTGGGATCATGGCAAGCCGCGAACGTGAACTCCGAGCAGCTCGTGCCTGTAATTTTGCTGCTCTCGTCACCTGGCCCACCCCTGCTCCACATGTCACAGTGGGACGTCGTCCTGTGACCGAGTTCCTTCGGTGGTTGCTAGGCAGCGAATTGAGCACTGCTCTTTCACCGGGTGCTACGTCAGGTCGTCACATTTACTCGCAGCCATTTTTAACTCAAGATCAGCTTATTTCACCGCTTCAGCCAGCTCAAAGCCTAGTTTCCATGATTATTTCACTACGGAGGTGAGTGTAACTGTTACACCACTGTAGTGCTGGGCTGTATATGTTCTTGGGTATTCTGCAGTACAGCGACGTGAGCGTTTTTTTGGCAAAGTTACAATTTCTGTTTTCACTTACTTGTACCTGCACTGTGGGAAGCAGGAAGTACTTCTTGGATCAGCTACTACATTAAACTGTTCCTTACTTCTTTATTTCCTTAAGTTTTTACCGCTTCATCTTTTATATCTGCATTATTTTATTGACTGCAAATTGCTACTGAACAAAGGGTGATTCAACCCACCTTTACTCTCTAAGCCTGGCAAACCGGAAGTCAAATGGGAAAAATGGCCTGGAATTATTGAAAATTATTTGGCTGCCATAGAGGCTGACAAATTTTCCCCCACCAGGAAATTGGCTTTGCTATTTACTCATCTTGACATAACTGTGCAAAGAGTATTTGACAACCTTGCTCCTGTTCCTGCACCTGGTGCAGAGGGTATTTCTTGGAACCCTTATCTAGAAAGTAAGTAAAGAATGAGAAAACAATTCTTTGATGAATCCAGTGTGTTACTTGAGAGATTTAATTCTGCTATGTTCAAACAATCACAAGATGAGTCTGTTGAAGACAATGGTGCCACCCTTAGGGTACTTGCCGCAAAATGTGAATTTGCACCAAATGTTGACACCCATATACGAGACCAGTTTGTATTTTATAGTTTTTCAAAAAAAACTTTACTTACATGTCGGAATGTGGCTAAGGGTATTGAGAGGTCTATGGTGACCTCGAACGTTTTGTCAAATTATGCGCCGCAATCACAGCCTTCTGTAAGTTCCATTGTAAATGAAGCTGTTGTGTGTGCTTTTTCAGATAAATTTACCAATGATATGAAGCTGTTTAGGAGTCAACAAACTTGTGGTCAACAAATATGTTTTAGATGTGGTTCCAGGAGCCATATCGATAACAATCCTTCTTGTCCAGCTGTTGGCAAAATATGCAACAAATGGTGTACTCCTGTAAGCAATTAGAAGAGTTAGAATTAGCAGTGTGAAGCTTGAGAATGTTGAGAGTAATATGCGTGATAATACATCCAAGTTTTCGAATGTGTTATTAACAGTGGAGGTTTCCACTGTTGCTTCTGCCAGTTCGTAGAAAACTATCAAAGACCCACTATGGATGCATGTATTGATGGGATACGTGTGCATGTCATGGCCGATTCCGGTGCACCTGTTATGATTTTGGCAGATCTCACTTTGTTTAATGCTTGGCCTGCTGGGACCGTTCTATTTCCTCCTGACATCAATCCCAAAGCGTTTGGAGAGCAAGACATTGATCTTCTTGGTTTTCTTTGGTCTTCTGTGGAGTGCTTGGGTAGGTCCATTACCAAGAAACTCTACATAGCTGTCAAGGGTAGAGATATTGTAGGTTGGAAGGACCTGGCAAAGCTGGGAGTCATTCTACGCCCTGGGCAAGATCCTCCCATCACTTTAGGACAGAGGTCTTCAAACTTTTGGATGCCGAGACCCCCTTGTCAACATTTTCAAGTGTAAGGACCCCCTCCTGACAAAATTTCTAAACCTCTAAGTTATGAGGAAGGTGAGGACCAAATTATGCGACAGGCTTGACTAAAGTGTGTGAGTAGAAAATGTAAATAATGTTCTGTGATGCTGCGTATTTTGGGGTAGCATTGCTTTATTATTTAGAATTTTTTTAAACACAGTAATACTGAGGAACGATTTCACCCCATCAGTACCAGTTTATAACCAAAATACAGCAATTAACATCAGAAAGATGTCTAGTCAACCTCTGTGAAGGGCCTCCCAATCCGCAGGAATACGCGCTGCCACATTAGAAGCTCACCTGGCCATGGCCGGGAGCAGCAAGGGTGCATTCAAACCGTGGCGGTCTTGTGCAGAGTTAAGCAGTTTACCCATGCCCCTTTCCTCTCACCCCCTTCCTTCCATCCCTCTCTTCTCTCCTCTCCCAACCCCGGATCCCTCTCTCACATTGCAGGCAGATGGTTATTAGACCCAGGACACCTTTTGGTAACAGTAGCGCACTACAAATGTAAATAATAGGCAGAAGCAGGGGATCCACTATACCCGAACTTCGGGGGGGGGGGGGGTTAACACTCCCAGCCAAGGCTTGACCAAGCACTGGTCGCACACGGTGCAACAGTCTTTCCACCTTCTCCATGAATTCCCTCACTACCACTCACCAACAATACACCTCATCTTTCTATAGCACCTGTATGACAAACATTTCATTTTTTTATAGCGCTACTCATAGTTTACTCACACTCAGTTCTGTGATGTGCATGGTACATCTTCTTTGTACCAGGCACTTTAACCTTCTGCACTGTGTGGGTGACAAGAGTGTCCATGTGACTGCACAATGAACAATGCAACAGTGTGAGAGTAGGGTAAAAGGAGTGACTGCAGGGTGAGTGAGGTGACCATATGAATTTGGGTTCGGCTGTAAGTGCAGAGTGGGACGAATTAGTGCATGGTTAGTGATGGCCTTGTTTGAGTGAGCTACAGATTGAGCAGTAAGGGGGGGACAGGTGAGTAAAGTGTCACATGAGTGCAGGGTGAGAAGTGTGCCTGTGTGACTGCAGGGTGAGCGGGTGAATGGTGTGAGTGCATGGTGATTGGTGTGAGTGCAGGGTGAGCGGGTGAATGATGTGAGTGCATTGTGATCAGTGTGAGTGCATTGTGATCACTGTGAGTGCAGGCTGAGTGGGTGAATGTTGTGAGTGCATGGCGATCAGTGTGAGTGCACTGTGATCAGTGCGAGTGCATTTTGATCACTGTGAGTGCAGGGTGAGCGGGTGAATAATGTGAGTGTATGGTGATCATTGTGAGTGCATTGTGATTGCTGTGAGTGCATGGTGATCAGTGTGAGTGCATTGTGATCAGTGTGAGTGCATTGTGATCAGTGTGAGTGCATTGTGAGCGCTATGAGTGCATGGTGATCAGTGTGAGTGCATTGTGATCGCTGGGAGTGCAGGGTGAACGTGAAAGTGAAGGCGAGAATGAGAAGTGAGTAGTCTGAAAGCAGAGTGCATTCCCAGAAACTTGAAGCGTAGGGTTTCAGATATAAGTTAAACTATTGCTTTAATGGCATTAATCAGGGTTCGAGGGTGGAGGAAATAAATAATGTGCTGATCCTGCAACAAACTTCCAGTCTAATGATTAGGGTTACCAGCTCAATATTTTGATGGCCCAGAAATAAGCAGTCACCTACAGCTGTATTTTTTGCACTTATCTGTGAATACTTAGAACAGCAAATATAAATAGAAAGCACTTTTAATTGTGTTCTAGGGATGCCTCAATGATCCATGACTAATAATTAAAGAGAATAAAGAGAGAAAAGTCGCATAACTAATTAATACATACTTTTTTATTTATAACTCAATTTAGTGTCAAGAGCAGGTCTCTGCAGGATCTTTAAACAACACATAGCAGGCATGTTTCTTTTGGCAACCCAACTTTATATTTCTTTTCATTAAATGCATTCTCACACTACAGCAGTAAGTGTAAAAATACAAATGTAAGGAATAGGCAGAGTGGGGGCCCAGGGGGTACTGGAACCCTAAAAATGAAGATTTGGTAATCAGTTAACAAAGGCATGTAAATATGCTAATGGTCTTTAAAGACCTGTGAAAAACTCGGGAGATAAGACTCCAGACCTTGCCCAGCTGAGGCCCCAGGAGCGCGAGCTGCAATGCAGCAGCCCGGGCTGACACACAGGATGGGGGAGGAGGGGGGCTGAAGCCCTGGAGGCCAGGGCAGAAGTGACACTGTGAAAGCGTGACCCCCTTTGCATCGCTCCACGGCCCGCCTGGGGGTCGCGCCCCACAGTTTGAAGACCCCTGCTTTAGGAGAACCACCCATAGACATGCTTTACATGAACATCAATTGCAATGTAATACCTAACTTTCTTGATGCTTATTCCATCGTTTTTAAGGATGTTGTTGCGGCAGTCTCTGGCTTTGAACACTGCATCAAACTTAAGAAAGATGCCCTGCCAGTGGTTCATAAAGTTAGACCTGTGCTTTTGATTATAAGGGAGGATCTCAGAATCCTATTAAATAAACTCAAGCAGGAGAACCTATTGATGCTTCTGAGTGGGTTTCTTCCATTGTTTAGATGAAGAAAAGGACAGGAGACCTCAGGCAGGGGCGTAACAAACACCCTCGCAGCCCCCGTGGTGCGGTGGCCCCCCAGTATTCAGTACATGAAGGGGGACCCCCTCAGCTCATCGGTAGAGAGCTGTGGTAGGTTTGCTCAAAGGCAGCTAAGGCAGCTGCAGTCTGCAGCCTGCTCTGAGCTCCTCTGGTTAGCCCAGGAATGAAGAGAAGCAAAGTAACAAGTTACTGTTGAGAGTCCTGCGAGACTCTTCTGACGTTTCCTCTCGAGCTGCAAACTCCCAACTCCCTCAAGGATCAACCAACCCAATCAGGACTTGGACTCTGACTGAATTGACTTCTCCCCCAGGGAAAGGGGAAGTGGACAGAGAGACGCACAACAAATTATACAAGATTAAATCTTCGGTTGTGTCTCTCTTAGGAAGTGCTCCAGGCCGAGGACCTTCTGTTAGGTAAATTCTGCGCTGTCTTCAAGCAATACTGTGATGCAATATGAACAATATGAACAACAATTACCTTGCTGTCAAACTTCTTAATTCACCATAACTATTAATTAAACATAGTGCTTACTGACCATAAATCCGTCTGACCCTTGTTCGCACTTTACTGAAGTTTTAACTCAGGTTCTAAATCTCGACACCTTTTGAGTAAACACAGCATGTCAAAATAGCTTGGCACTTTAACTGAGTGAACAAACCGGTATAATTAGTGTGGTTAGTTTAAACAGAACTCTAAAAACTCATGCTAAGTCATACCTGAGTCTTTTAAATAATTCTTCTGTAAAGGAACTCTGCAATTGGGAGACAGGGAAATACAAAGAAATACAGCCTGTCTAAATTCACTCTATCACTTGAGATTATTGTCCCAATCTAAACTTGTAAATATGTTAACTTTTCCTTCAACACTCAGAAAATAAGTCAACATTACACAGCATAGTCCATATTGGTACAGATCACCTATTTAACACAATTGTATTTGCAAAGGCTTATTTATTTCATCCAGTCCGCCTTTAAGCGCTAAACTCTCCTCTGAGATTGGCTCTCTTCAATAGTAGTCATTAATCCCTTTCAAACCCTTGCTTAAGGGTCTCTTCATGTAACTAGCGCTAAGACTGTGGACCAAGTTCCAGTGCAAATATTCAAAGAAAGTTGCCTTTACCAAGGCTTGTTTTTTAGATCAGCTCTCCTTGACGCGTTATGCCTCTTAAGCGTCTTGAGAACTTCTATGTTTATCTCCTTTGCCACTTCCTATAACAATTAAGAATATGCGTGGCTCTTTTTAAGAAAAAAGGAAACCTCTTACTGTTCTTCTTCATATAAATCAGAGGCGGGGAACAGGAGACTCGAACTGACAGCCGGGGGAGAAGGCAGCGGGGAAACAAACCTCCCGGCTGCCACTGAGAGCGCCGGAAACCTGTCACGTCGTCTTCAGTATTGTTTCAAGACGCTGACAGCCAGGGACTCCGAAGTCACGGAAGATGACTGGAATGGAAGGAATGAATGTCGGGGCTCAGGCCACACAAGCGGCCAAACAAGAAATCAAGACTCAAGAAACTCCCACGAAGGGACAGAAGCTCTCGCTGAACACAACGAGAGACGAAGCGTTTGGCAGTTGGCTGAGGCTTGTATTTATAGCCTCAGCCACGAGACCAGCGCGAGGCTCTCTTTACATCTCATCTAGCGCGAGGGCAGTCACGAGCCTGTCTCTCATGAGCGCACAATCTTAGATGTGATACCTCATTGAATTGAAAAACAAACAAGCATTGCTAAATGCAATTGCTACAGATATACTTCTAAAGGGTTTTTTAAAATGAAACTATACATGAAATAATACACAAAATAAAATCAATAAACTACATTTAACCACTAAATACATTATATATACACTGCATCAATTCTGAATCGGAACCTATTTAAGACGACCAGTAACACCCCTAACAGTTACATTGTTTCTCTTCAGTCAGAGGCACGAGCCAGGCCCGGAAAAAGGATGGGGTGGGGGCCCCAGAGAGAGCATTGACCACAGAGCACTGCTCCTCTGAGGCAGAACAGGGCCTACTTCCACCAGAAAGTTTGCAGCTCCAGAAACAGGATCTGCTGGGACGCATTGGAAGGTGAGAGTTAGAGCTATTGATGTTGTAAAGGACAACGTATTTTACCTATGCATTTTATTTTTGGAGTGGAGTGAATCTGTGTGGTGTCAAGTGGACATATATGGTTTGGATTGGAATTGTTAGTTGTGGAATTGTGTTGCGTGGATTGGATCTGTGTAGCGAAATAATGTGGCATGGTGTGCAGTGTAATTATGTGGTATTGAGTCGAGTGGGATTGTGCGTATTGGAGTGGGATTATCTGAAAAGGGATATTGTGTTGTGTAGTGGAGTTTACTTATGTTGTGTGCTGTTAAATATTGTAGCATGATGTGGAATGTTGTGGTGTAGATTGGATGTATGTGGTGTGCTATGCATTTATGGTGTTAGTCTGAATTATATAGTTTGTTATGAATTATGTGGTGTGGAATGGAAATGTGTAGAGTTGAATTGTGTGACGTGGAAGTTACGGTGTTGAGTGAAATTATGTTGAGTGGTATTTTGAGGCATGGTGTGAAGTGTAGCTATGTGGAGTGTTGCTACATGGCATAGACTGGATTTATGTGAATTGTATCTATGCAGTATGGAGTAGAGCATAATTATGTGGAGGTTAAATATGTAGAGCTGAGTGGTATTAAGTGCAGTGTAATTATGCTGTGTGATCATTTGTGTGGGGATGAATTGTGGAATTGTGTGACGTGTGGAGTTATGTGGCATGGTGTGGTGTATAATTGTGCAGAGTGGAATTATGCAACATGTTGCAGAGTTGTATTTTGTGGAGGGTAATTATGTGTTTTAGAGTTGAATGTAAATATGTTGTGTGAAGTGTAATTATATAGGTCGAAGTGGAATTATGTGTAGTTGAGTTGAGTGGAGTGGAATTATGTGGTTGGGAGTGGTATTAAGTTGTGTGGAATGTTATTCAGTGATGTGTAATTATGTGGTATGGAGTGAAGTGGAAATATGTGTATTTTTAGGATTGTAATTATGTGGTATGGAAAGTTGTAGGGTTAAAATTATTTATAGTTGAATTATGTGTCATGAAATTATAAGCAGGGGCATAAAACAGGCCCCCACAGCCCCGTGCTCCAGGGGCCCCCACACTCAGCGGAGCATGCAAACCCCTTAGTTTATTAATTAAATGGTGCGCACGGCCATGGTGCGCACTCATGGCCTCCTCATTACTAAATGGTGCCCGCACGGCCAGGGGCGTAACACAGGCCCCCGCAGCACCCAGCAAGCCTCTTTATGAATTAAATGGTACGGCCTCTTAATTAATTAAATTTATTAGTTATGGTGCGTAGCGCGCAGATGTCTCCATGTCTGCGCGAGTGCGTGTCCTCAGGGTGGGGCATAGGGTGGGGCTGGTGACCATACCATTGTCATGCGCATTGCGTAGAGCACAATAAAAAGTGCTCATGACCGTGACAAGTGCAGTGAGGCATCCCACCCAGGACCCAGCCAGAGTGATTACTGAGAAAGACCGTCACTCTGCGGCTCCCCCAGCCATAATTTAATTATTACTAGCCCCTGCCTGTCTATCCGTGCACTTGCCCTCTTCTGCTGCCCGCTCGCGCCTGCCACTGAAGCTGCAGGCCAGGCCTCAGGTGTGTCTGTCCGAGCCGAGGCAGGAGTGGCACGTGGTGGCGAGGAGTCTCAGTGAGTGGCTGGGTTGGGATGAGATCATATTTTGGATCATGTAGGGCATCATGGTGGGGCTGGGCCGGGAAATCAGAAATAAAAGTAAAACGTAATATTTATGCCGGCCCAGGGCCTAATTGACCCCCACAGAGGTAAATGACTGGACACTTGCCCTGGTTGCAGAAACCTCTCTAAAAGGCTGGCTTTGGGGAATGTCACTACACATACTATATGTAGGTAGAGAAGGGCATACACAGACTGTCAGCAGCAACACAGGTAGTGCCTGGGCCTGGAACAGAGCCATAACACTCCAGAGATGGAAAAGGACAATCACTAAGGAAACCCCCCTGCGGGTAAGTACCTTCTTAGAAAAAGGACACATTGAAAGGATTTAGAAGATGGCATCTCTATGGAATTCCCAAAGTAGGTGACCTAGCACGGGGCAGTGGAGCACAAAGACACTTGAGCACATGCAAAAGAATATAAATACATACAGCTAAAGCTATTTCCTGACGTCTTGCCCATAATATGGGCTGAATTGTTGGAATATAGTCTGTGGGAACATGGGGTTCTAGTGGAACATTTGCCTAAGGGACAATTTCTGCTCTTTACAAGGCTTGGAAGAACCACAACATATCTGGCTGCTTAAGTTACATTTCTGAATGTCAGTCATCATGACTGACTGCAGTTTTAATCTTTACTTCTCTGAATTTGCTCACTTTTGCTTAAGGGGCTTTTGAGGGGATGCTGAGCAGCTCCCTCGGGGTGAGGGGTTAATGGGCCCTCACCCCTGAGCAACAGCTGAATTTGCAGGGAAGAAAAGTAGACTTTTTCCATAGGATTTGGGTGTGTATTGCTATACATATTTACTGGAGAACTACAGCCAGTGAACTCTCAGGAAGAGTGAGAAAATGGTCCTCTGACCCCACTATGCATAATTTTAGGTACCAAACGATGTGAACTTGGCTAGAGCTAGGCTTGCTTCTTGCTTCTTTGGGCCTTATGGAAAGGGAAGAGGGATGTAGTTAGAGCATGGGTACTCGCAAACAACTTCAGAGGGGCCACAAAGTACAGTCTGTGGAGTGACTGAGGGCCACACTGATTCCAGCAGGGTGGTGGTTGGGTGATATGGGGTTTGTAAGGTGGGTGTAGAGGAAGCAAAGCATGTACAAAAAGTGGTTGATTTGCACAATGCAAAACCAGAAAACCTGTTATCAATCCCACTTTCCCCACTTGATCAAACTGTGTTATCATAGGCAATTGTTTTTTTCACTTTGCCTCCTTTTTCTTTTCTTGTCTTTAATTTAATAAACTATGATGTAGTCCATTTATAGTAACAGCCCAGGCCACCCAGAGGGTGCACATGACAATTGACTTGCCTCAGTGCAATGTTGTCATGGTCAGTGGAAGCATGAATGTTTCTACATTTATGCGTGAAAACTACCCTTTTAAAAAAATACCTCTCAATGCAGTGATATCATCAGATATACTGTGGAGAAAAGGCTGTGCAGGCTAATGAAAAAGACATTTTGAAATTTTGAAGAGACTTTATCATATTTTTACATGTTCACTGTTAGATGTCTTTAAACAATGAAGGTGTTTCTAAAGTGTTGCAGGATGTCTTAGTTAATTCCATTCTGAATGTTAGTGCTGAGTCAAGTTAACAGCAGACTAGTGCTGCTGTTCACTAAGGGGTCACATGGAAAGTCCGGAGAGCCGCAAGCAGCCCTCGGCCGTACTTTGAGTATCACTGACTTAGAGGGTGGAGAAGTCCAGTGTGAATTACCAGAGCTGAGTGGTGCATGGGTATGGACAAATGCATAAAGTCTGAAAAGGTCACTTATGTTAGTAGAGGGTAGCCAAAAATATTCTAAACATTTGGCAGACAAGGCAGAGCTACTATGGGCAGTGGCGGCTGCTAGAGAACAGTAGTGGTGAGGCGGGGGAGGTATAAAAAAAGAAAGGACAAATTACCTGCCAGCCGTCGCCTCTCCTCTGTCCTCTTCTGTTCCTCCCGGCCTCACACAGGCTCCCAGTCTCCCCTAAGTTAATCACGATGCTGCTGTCACCAGCATTACAGCATCGTCGTGATTGATCTGAGTGGCCTGGTTTGCAGCTCAGACAATGACCAGGCGCCCCCTGTGAATAGCTGTGGGTCACCCTTAGTCACTCCAAGTGAAGGAGCCTGAAAAGTCCCTCGTCGGTTTACTGATAAGAAGAGGGTCGCTGGCTGGCGACGTCATCAGGGGGTGCCGGAGGCTTATAAGGCATCGCAAGAGGGGGGACCGCCTCTTTTTCTCTCCACCGTGCACCAGCCTGACGTGGGTGGAGAAATGCTAGTGCGCATGTCTGTTTGGCTGGGCCTAAGACTTCAAGCCAAACCGTCATGCGCACTTACGGTTCAGCAACCACTCCTACTCCCTCTGACGACAGCCAAGACCTGCCCTAACCTGGCTCTGTACTAAAAATTCTGTTATTATCATTTGTTTTCCTTTTGCACTGTTCAGATAGCAGTGGACGACGCTTCTCCACCTTAGAGGAGGATCCGCCGCTGAGGGTTAGAAGAGACAGAAGATGGAGAGGTTTCCCAGAAACCCCTGTGGAAGGTAGAGGAAAGGTTCACCGAGATGTGGCAGAGGGAAGGGGTTCAAGTTAAAAATGTCTGATGGGAGACAACTCCCTTGTCAGTGAAATTACAGAACTACTTTGTGATGATGTCATTCTGAATAAATGGTTACCTTTGCACATTTCAGGAAAAAGGATAATAAATACAAAATTTAAATAAAAACAATATCACTGGAGGGAAGAGAAGACAAAAGGAAAACGAGAAGGAGGAGAAATGGAAATAAAGCAGGGAAGACAACAGAGAGGAACAAAGCAGCATGCTTATACCTTGATTGCTCACATAGCACGTCACTGCTTCCCTGCATTAGGCCACTTTAATTAACAAAGAAGGGAAAGAAAACCAAAGAGAGGAGGAAGGAAGCGACGCAGTGTCAACCGCTGCTGCTTGATTACACAGTGCCTAGGCTGCCTCTGGGCCCCATTACAGGGCGGAGAGAGACAGACGAGAGGTGGAGGGAGCATGAAAGGGAAGAGGACCCTAAAGAGGGAAGAGAGCGGCATGGCAGCGCGAAGAAGAAATAAGGAAGCTTGACCATCTTATTGGTTTGTGGCACTCGTGCACCCAAAAGTCACCTCATGGTGCTCATCTCTGGATAATGAATTAGTAGACATTTCAAAACCAAAACTGAAGAAAAGTATGAGGACAGCTAGGGTTTGGGGTAAAATGTCAAAATAAAAGGCAGAAGTGTCCTCTCTCAGGTTAAAAAAGGTTGTGCTTGGCTAAGACCCATGGGATACTGGGCTTTGTTAGAATGGCATTCAGTGCTTAATTTGAGCTGGTGGGGGCACTGGCACGTATTTTTGGGGACCAGCACCGTTCCGAGCGCAAGAGAGGAAAAACACGAGAACAGAAATCAGCCAAGTGCAAGGTAGAGAAAAAGGGGCAGGGAGTGCAGAAAAGACTGTTGGCTTTGGTATTTGGTGCACCCATGTTTAATTGCACGGCCGCCAGCTTGTGAGCAGAGCTTCAGGCACCGGCACTTTTGTGTTCACAAACTAAGCACTGATGATGTTGAGCCAATTTTCGTATATCAGAAAGGCATGATTATCTGTCTACCAGAGCATGTAAACTGAAGAATAAAATTGATAAACAAACATGTACATAGCGGTTTTGGGTTGCCTCCTTCAGCTATTGGTTTTTGAAGGTGTCATTCACATTTTTGTTCGGCACACAGGAAAGCATACATAAAATATGACAATGGGTCATCCCCGTTTAGTCAATACTTTGTTGGAAATTCATATTTTGTAATATGTTATGTTATACCAAATTTGTATAGCGCACATTCACCCAAAAAGTTTCCTGGCGCTGTCAGACACCATGAATGATTGCATTTTTAATCTATAATTATCTGGGTCCACTCGATTCGGGTATATGAAACTACCAACCAGTGAGACAGATGAGAGCATGTTGACAATCTCCCCCAGGGGCAATGGACTAAGGGGCTGGTGCATTTAAACCCCTGTGCAGCAAATGTGGGGCTAGGAGGAGGACAGCCTGCTGCCCAGCACATTGTGCCTCATGTGGAAGGTAGTTTCTTCTGAGCCCCCTCCATCCCGGCTTCCAGTGTTGTCCTTTTTTCACACCTGTGGCTCCAGTTGCTGCTCGGACTGTCCTAAGGCTGCTTGGCCCAGCACTTAATTGTCAGCACCGGCTCTAATGACAGTTCACCACATGGTGGCGTTGTCTGTCAAATGTTGAGATGAGCACAACAGTGTTTAATAAGTCAATGTACATTAAAATGAATAATATCTTATTATATCTTTGGGGGCCTGCAATAGTCTGAATTGTCACTCTTGTAGGAGTGCAATGATTAGTAGTTGTGTTTGTGCGGCCATTGGCAGTGCTGACAGGGGCAATGGGTGGTGCAGACTGCAGTGACCTCACAAGAACGGCCTTGGCACATACTTTATTTTAATTACAAATTAAGCACTGCTGGAAACATTGGTAGAGGTGGAGAGGAGACCAGCAGCGGAGAGATAAGCATGGAGGCACTGGGAGGTGAGTGTGGAGCAGAAAGAATGGCAGTCCTGCGCCGGCAGCCTCGGTGGCAGTCTCAGCTGCCTACAGTCTGTATCCTCCGCTCTCACTGTGGCAAGTTCTGCTCCTGAGCTGTGACCTCCTGCAGACCCTGCCTTTCTCTGCAGAACCTCCTGCCCAAAACACCTCATGTTGGCCAACTTCTGCAGCTGTCCCTTCCCGGGTACACGCTGTGGGGTGTGAAACGCCCCCTTCACTATCTTTTCTTCATTCTCAACCTGTGCACAAAAATACACACCATAATAAGGTAGAATGAAGGTAGACTGGGCAATAAAGCACTCAACACTACCTTAGAGTGCTGAATGCTGTTTCCATGTAACAGGTTAACCCAACACTACAGCATAGGTCTTACAGCCTGATATTCACCTTAATCATACAATTAATTGGATTTACCATTCTCATCCTTAATCCTTCCTTCAGAAGGCCAGACCAGCCAAACGAACACCACCACATTCCACACATTCCTAAAGTCAACTGTTATAGTCCATTGTTGCACCCTTTCTGTTCAACCTTCCCAGTCACTGATCACAACCCCACCACAGCTAGCTAGAACTGACTGTCCTGTCACCATCCCAACCATCACTTAGTCCTCCTGCCTGTCTTTCCTGCCACCATCCAGCAAAACCTAAACAGATCTTTCCTGCCCCCCCCACCCCAGTACTCCCCTCTATTACCAACATGTTAATCAAACCAGTGGTGTAACAAAAGCGGAGTATTTGGGCCACCTCATCTCTAGTAAGGGCATTAAAACTAAATTTTTGTAAGGTGGAGGCTATTCAAAAAGCCCCAGCTCCCTCTGATAAAGATGAATTGCGTTCATTGTTGGGACTATGCAAATATTATGCCAGATTTGTTCCTGGGTATGCTCTCACATTTCAACCATTGCGATCCTTATTGAAGAAAGGAGCCAAATTCATTTGGACAGAAACTGTTAATGACATTTTTGAAGAACTCAAACTATTGGTAGTCAATGCCCCTGGTTTACAACCTTTTGTTTCTACAGGCAAACCGTTCATCATGATTGATGCCAGTTTAAAGGAACAAGGAGCTGCTTTTGGACAGTGGGTTAATGGGCAAGAGAATACTATTGCTTTTGCTTCTAAGGCATTGTCAAGTGCCGAAACTAACTATAGCACCATTGAGAGAGAGGTATTGGCAATAGTGTGGGCTGTGCAGAAATGTAAAACATACATTTGGGGTAACTCGTGTGAAATTTTCCCAGACCACAAGCAATTAGTATTCTTATTGTTAGGAAATGGTTTGGGCCTTGCCTCTGCTTGCCTGGTTTGTTTGTTGTCCAAACTCCAAGAGTCTGATTTGGCGGTTACATACATCCAAGAAGGGAAAAGTGTCCCATCTGACTGTCTGTTTTGGCTACCTTCGGGTTCAGGTGGTGATTTGCATGATTTTTCTGACAAGGAATGTGTGGTTGAACTTGTGGATGCTGTATTTCCTTGCCATGGATTCATTTCCCAACAAGAGTGGGAAGAAGCTATGAAAGAAGATGTTAATTTGGTAAAAGTTGAGAACCATACGAAATATAGATGGCCCTCTGAAAAAATTTTCCAATGAAATGAGATGTTACAATCAGGTTTCCAAAGAGTTATCTTTTGAGGATGGGATTTGCACCAGGAATGGTCTTTTTGTTCCCCCCACCAAACTCCGACCCAAGATCATCAATACAGCTCACGAGGGACACTTGGGGGTTTCAGCCACTTCCAAGAAGTTAAGGCAAATTTATTGGTGGGCAGAAATGGACTCTCAGGTAGTCACTGAAGTATAGTCCTATCCTCAATGTGAAGTGTCCGACAAGCACTGGAAGATGACCAAAAAACCATTACATCCTGTTCCTGTTCCTGATAGACCTTGGGAAACAATTGCATTGGATTTTGCTGGGCCTTTTTCCATGCTTCCTGGTGAGATGAGGTACTTGTTGGTAGCCATTGACTACTTCTCGAAATGGATTTATTATTCTTTTGTCGAGACAGCAAACACCTCTTTTGTGATTCATTTCCTTGAAAACATTTTTAAGTTGGGGGGTCCTCCATGTGCAATTGTCACCAACAATGGTTTGCCTTTTGTTTCCAAACAGGTGGAGGCCTTTTTGAAGAAAGTTGGTGTCAAACATTTAAAAGTTGCCCTCTATAGTCCAACTTCCAATGGATTTATTGAAAGGGCTAATAGATTTCTCAAAGAGGGCATCCACACTGCTTTGGCAGCTAACATCTGTCTAGCAGATTTCTTGCAAGAAAAGGTTTGGGTTTACATTACTTCTCCCCACTCCACCACTAGAGTAACTCCATTCAAAGCTCTCAGAAGGAAAGAACCAAACTCTAGTCTTATGCTTGATCAGTTTCAAATGTTTTCTGTGGATCAACACTTGCTTCAAAGTAGGAATTTAGAGAGCAATGCCCCACTGGTCAGAAACAGTGGGACCACAAAATAGATGACACAAAAACTACTACACGACAATAAACATAAGGTCAAGGATACCATCAATGTTTGGGTGCTGATTATAAAACCATATTAAGTCTGCAAATGGGAACCACATTTTTTCTTCCTGTACACATTATAAGGGTCAGCAAACCTTCTGTTTTACTTGAAGGGAAAGGTTGGTGGAACAAGGATAATGGTATTTTTTTGAGTAAACAACAACTTGATTTTTTCAAACGTATCTATGCTGATTGAAAAGGTGTTGAAGATTCCACTTTGAGCTATGATCTTGAGCCAAGCTCTGAGAATGTATTCCGTCCTTCGAACAATTGCACTAACCAGAACTACACTCCGCAAAGTGCTGACACTTCCATTTCTCAAAGTTTTGATGATGGTTTGCGTGCTTCTTTTATGCAAAAATTAACGAGTCCGGAAAATATGTCTTCTCACTCTCAACGTATCATCAAACCACCTTCTAGGTTACATGACTATGTTCTCCATTAGTTTATTGTTCAAAGGTGGGGTTTATGGTATTCCATGTTTATTGCTCCCTTGTGCTATGTTTCCCTTTGACTTTGTATTGCATTCCATTTTGTTATTGTGACTCCAATTGTAGGCTCTCTCACTGTTCGATTCTTCTTCGGGCAGTTGTCTGCTGAACTTGGATGGATAGGGAGCTTGCTGTCGTGGGTTCCTGTACTTACAGGAATAAAGCTAATTTTGGTTTTCCTACCTCATGATGTTTAGAGTTTACTTCTTTTACACCACCACATTGCATTTCTCCTTAGCTTTAATTAAACAAAAACCCATTACACAAAAATCATAAGTACTTCAAGAGCGGTCTCATACTGCTATTGCCAAAGCTACAACATGCTGCCATTTGCACAGGGCTCTTACTGATCCTTTCCTACCGTTTGGGAATGCTGCTACTTTGCTATGTTACACATATCTTGATCCTGTAAGGTTTTTAACTAATTTCAGCCATCACGTTTATTACAAGGCTTTTTAAATATTTTACTCAACGTGCTACTAAAATTGTGATGTTGGTTCTCACCTGCAATTGAGTAGAGAGGCTTTCCCAGTCCGCCACGGTTTGTACCGATTGCTGCGGAGGGAAGAACCTCATTTCAGGCCCGTCTGCGCCTGGACCGGGCCGAGGGCCTAGGAACCCAGGCTCACACTCTGCAAATAAATCTATGATTTCATATTCAGGTAAGAGCCTTTTGCTTTTACATCCGCCGATGCACAAGAAATGCTATCAGTTGAACTGTAATCACATAACAAAACCAGACCACCCCCAATGTCTGGGCTGTGATAGTAAATTACCAGATTTACTGGACTTGCCACTTAACCCCCTGAAAAGTCTAACGACTCAAGATCAAATAGATACTGATCTACAGCTGGCCCTTATTAATGCCAGATCTTTGGTCAGACATAAATACGAAATTGCTGATTTCATTACAGACTATAAAATCGATGTACTATTTGCTACAGAATGTGATGATTCATCCGACTCTGATTTTAACATTGCGATGCCACAGGGCTGCAGTGTTTTTAGATTTGATAGACAGCTAAAAAGGGGCGGTGGATTGGCTTTGATCCATAAGGGCGAATTAAGTTCTTTCTGTTCAGAAATAGACACACCCAACTGTGAAGCCCTGCTTTTTAAATTTACTTCTTCTGGTCACGATTCTTTTAAAGGTCTCCTGATCAATCGCCCTCCAGGCCCTAGATCTGACTTTCTAGTTAACTTCCATTCTCTGCTAGAGCTTAGTCTCCACTCTAACTTCTTTACAATTCTAGCTGATATGAATTTTCATCTAGAAACAACTGATGACAGAGACTCAAAGAAACTACTCAATATAACATCACAGTATGGCCTCAGTCAGTTGATCCAGGGTGCCACGCATACGGCAGGTCACACCCTGGATGGCCTGTTCACTAACAATCCGGCCATCTCTAATTTGGTCGGACCATCAAGCCATTTTTTTTAAATATAAGCTCCTACGAACTAATAGCCTAAACACTGCAAATTCAAAGATTATTGGCAGAGAATGGCAACAAATTCACCACACAACTTTGGTCAATTTGGCAAAAAGCAAACAGGAGGTAGAGAAGGACGTAGAAATCTCAGCCAAAAAATATACCACCTGGCTTGAGACCAATTTTGCAAACCTAGTCCGTAGTACGTGTATTAATACAAATAGGAAATCACCTTCTGCCCCTTGGTTTTCTGAAGCCTTGAGAATAGATAAAAAGGCTTGCAGAAGGCAAGAAAGGATTTGGCGTCAAAATGATGAACTTTTAAAACAAAATAGATATAAATCCATGCTCTCAGATTTAAAAAAAAAGTTGATTGGGGAGAAAACTCTTTACTACACAGCAAAGAAAGAAAAAGGTAGTGGTTCCAGTAAAGAATTATTTCGCATTGTGAAAAACCTAACCACAATCAAAAAAGATGATTCCACTAATTTTAACCAAGAATTCTGTGATGCTTTAGCTCTCTCCATTAGAACAAAGGTAGACCAAATGTATGATCAGTTCACTCACTCTACATTAAGTGGTAACTTAAGCAATCCATCGGTTGCCACAATCTTCTCAAAACGAGGAATAGTCTGGTTGGCTGTGGTGGACTCCATAATTTCAACTTCGGGATACTTGGAGAAATCGTCAACGACCACCAGCATATGACGCCCATCGAGGAGGCTTACAAAATCTGCACTTGCTCGATACCAGGGAAACAGTGGGATCACTTTTGTAATTATGGCGCTGGCGGGTCAGCAGGCCCTGCTGCTTGACAAAGCGAGCACCTACGCATAGCCTGTTCCACGAAGGCATTCAGGCTAGGAACCCACACCTTGCACCTTAGTCTGGATTTCGTTTTGACATCTCCTTGATGAGCTAAGTGTGCCAAATACACCACCCTCTTTTGCAGACATCCTGGAATCACCAATCTTGGAACTCTCATCAAGCACCCTTACGGGGATATTATCAACTCACCCCTCACATTGTTGAAGAGACACCAGTGTTGACCTTGCCACCTCAGTGCAATACACAGTTTTGTCCAGCAGAGTACTCCACTTTCCTGATCTCACAGCGGAAACGTAGAGCTGATGACATTCATCCTTCTTTGTGGCTTCCAGGATCTCATCCAAGGATATGGGAAGGGGTCTGGAACTTTCCACTACCAGGCGAACGTATTCTTCTACTTCCTTTGCATACATTTCCTCGACCTGGGTGGCCGAACGGGCATTCCTCAAGAGATAGTCCGACGGGTTTTGGGTTCCAGGACAGAAGACCATGGTGAAGTGATAGTCTTGTAACTGAAGAATCCATTTTTCGATTCGAGGTGGGGGCTTTGATGATGGTCCCATGAACAATCGAAAAAGTGGCTTGTGATCAGTGTGTACCGTAAAAGGCTGTCCATAAAGGTATAAATGAAAATGGCAGCAGCCCCAGTGGATGGTGATGGCCTCCTTTTCAATGTGCGAGTACCCCTGTTCCATCGCCGTTAGCGCTCTGATGGCATATGCCACTGGGGCCCATTCCCCTTTGCCCTGTTGTTGAGAAAGTACCGCCTCCAGTTCAATGGGACTGGCATCCACAGACCACTCTGACTCTTTTGCTGGATTGAAATAGACTAACATCATGTCTTCTGAAAGAGCTTGCTTCGTGGCCTGAAAGGCGCTCTCTCCAGGTAACGTTGGAGCAGTAAGATCGGTCAAGTTGCGGATGAACCGGCCACAGTAATTCACCATTCCCATAAAGCTTCTTACTCTGATTACATTGGTGGGGGCAGAAGCTGTCTGTATATCCTGGACCTTGAGGAGGTCTGGTGATACCCCTTCTTGCAAGAAGTGGTAGCCAAAAAATGATATCTCCCTTTGTTAGAACATTACACTTTTCTTTCTACACCATTAGTCCGTTTTCCATCAATCGTTTAAATGCCGCCTTTAGGCGGGCAAAGTGCTCCTCTGGGGTTGGGGCGTGCACCAAAATGTCATCACTGACATTGAACACGCCGTCAAGGCCTGGCAGTATCCCCCTGAGGATGCCATGGAAGACCTCTTCAGCACTTGAAATTCCAAAACTTAAACGCTTGTACCTTCCTTATCCCACGTGAGTGGAAAAAGTGGTGACGCACGGGTTGCGGGGTCCAGCATCAGCTGGTGGTATCCGGCACGTAGATCCATCTACGAAAACCATTTTGAACCACTGACCTTAGCTACGATGTGATCCACTGTAGGAGTAAGGTGTCTTTCTCGCTTTATGGCGAGGTTGGGCAGAAGCATATCTACGGCTACGCAGATCTGAACTTCTCCCGGCTGCTTGGGTTTTCGGGCCACTACAATCTGAGACACCCAGGGAGTCGGCCCTTCCAGTCTTTCAATGATACCAACCTGTTCAAGTTTGGCCAGTTCCTCCTCCACCTTCGGCCGAAGGTGGACGCCACCCTTCCATGTCGTAACGCCACTGGCCGAATCGACTCATCGATCGATGTGAACCTTTATTAGCCGATCTTTTAAACAACTTATGACCTCGAACAGCGGTGCAAACTGTGCCGTCAGGAACTCCACACTTTCTTGATGCAGGCTGAGCGCAAATGTGACCAACTGGATGAGTTCTGCTGTCCGGCAACTCAGCAGCTTGCCTTGGCCCCCTTTCGTGATGTATATTTTGGTCGTCGTTGATCGAGCTCCATGTGCCACTTGAGTGGTGAACACTCCTGCCAGCAGGAGGGGATCAGTGGTCCCATAGGCGTATACTCTGGTGGTAGTGTGGCTCAGGACCGGTGGGAAGGGTAACGTGAGCCTCATTAAATGGGTCATTATATTGATAGACGATCCCGTGCCAATGAGGGCTTACACCTGGTGGCACTACACCAGCACGCTACACCTGGGGAGGTGTTTTCGCAGGTATCCTCCCAGTTGCAAGGCATGAATGACATGAACAGCTCCTTCCACATCGTCATTGTCCATGTCTCCTTCCTCTGCTGGACTATCATTGGCATAAATCTAGTTGATCGGCTTCGGTTGAGGACTCCTTTGCGGTGTCGTGGAGCGGCAGAATTTCACAAAGTGATTCATCTTGTTGCAATTTGAACATCTTTTCCCTTTACCACTTGTTGGAGCGCCGCCTCCATATGGGCCGCTTGTGTTTTAGACAGTTCCTTCGATCTGCCCATGGTCAGCATGTCTGCCATTGACATGCCTGGGACCTACAGGATATTTACACATAGCTTCGTAGATGAACAGCCTTGAATAAATTGGGCTCAGATTTCATCTGCCGTGTCCGGCAACGTGCTGGCTAAACCTCTTAGTTGGACATAAAACACGTTGACTGACTCTTCTGGTAGCTGCCTCGCTTGACGCAGCAGAAACTGTTCAGTCTGGGTTCGCTAGTGTTTCGAAATGGGCTGCGCTTGTTTCGGGGTGGTATATGTGCGTGGCGGGTCCGCCTCAACCAACGATTTTCCAAATTTGTGGATAGCTGGTCCCCCTAAGTGTAACCGCATAAGACGTCTTATCTCGTCATCTAGGTCAATGGCCACAAACTAAGTCTCTAGGCGCGCCACCCGGTCCTTCCACTTAGCTGCCTGGGCTGAGGGAGGGCCATAAAGTAGAAATGGATCCACAAGAGGAATGATAGACATAGCGCCGGTGTTTGTGTGCCCAATTCAGTAGGTGTACGATATTCCACCTCCAGGTCCTGGCTGCTAAGAACATGAAGGTAACTAGACATAATATCGAATACAAAATATATAATGGACAAAATATCGAAGTAAAAATATAGACTGGACAAAATATAGAATGGACACAATATAGTGGTTAAAAATATAGTGGTTAAAAATATCGAATTGAAGGTAAGTAATATAATATCTTTGTCAAAATATAGAAGTTTTAAATATCGAAGTATATAATGTAGGCATTAAAATATATCGAATTTTTTATGATATCGAATTTTTTAAAGTGCTTTGTATGTTAGTATATGTGTGAAACGTGTATATTATTTTTGTAATGTATGTTTAATTTATTTTCCAAAGACCTTTATTGTACCTTTAACCTTATACACAGCTTCTGGCCTACAACCCCTTGGGCCGGCCGCAACTTATTCATCTGTACTCTGTAATATCAGGGTAACACAGCCCAGGTGCCGACATCCCAGGGGCACGGCGGCGTTCTATAACAATGCAGGTTCACAATTCGCAATAGGATTATAAATCTGCATGGGTCTTTTTTTTTTTTTTTTTAAAGTGAACTTGTTAACATTGCATCAAACACAGAAGACGACATAAACAACGATGTATGCAGTATTTTGAATATACGTAGTGCAATTACAGTTAAGCCCCCATCGGTATATCTTCTGCAAAGTAATGGCTAAATTTCGGAATGGACTGAAGACCCATCATACAGTACTCGACCGCGGGACTGGGACCCTCAGTCTGAGAGGTCCTGGTCCGAGTCAATCTGGGGCGGTTCACAGATATCCCCTCTGAACTTGTTCCATGCCCCCCAGGTCTGCCCCCATTTCCTGGGGCACCCCGGTGAACAAACACCGCCTTCTCGGCAACCATCGCTACATCCATATCTCTACACCAGTCCCTCAGCGTAGGCGATGCTTCGGCGCCCCATAGTCTAGCAATGTTTCGCTTTGCAACCATCATCCCCAGCATGGCCCAGTTCCGCTGTCGAAGAGTCAAATCTGTTGCGTCCCATACATTTAACAGGCAACGCCGGGGATCAGGCAGCAGGGAATCCGTCATGGTTTGGTATATGGTATGCATCACAGCAGCCCAGAACATAGCCACTCGACCACAATCCCAAATAGTGTGATAGAATGTTCCCCTCTCCCCGCATCCACGGAGACAGTACTCGTGAGAGGCCCTCCCCATCGTATTCAGGACTGTTCTGGTGTAATACGTGTGGTGCAATATTTTCAACTGCACCAGTTTAAGCCTGGAGGGGATCGCTGTTTCCCGCGGCGAGGATATTGCCTCCTGCCACTCTGAATCATCAAAGTCGCCCACATCCCTCGACCAACTCAATCGCTACTTAACTAACCTGTCCGGGAGATTGTTGACCAGCTTTCGATACGTGAAAGATGTTGCTTTGCGGGGCATGTGTTCTGTCAGTAACCTGTCCTCAAGAGGAGTGGATTCCTGTAAGACTGTCTCCGCCGGGACAGCTGTCTGCAGTGCATGACGGATTTGTATGTACATTGTAGTGTTCAGACTGTGCCATCTCATATTTGGTTTGTAGAAACGCAAAGTCCACTACCTTGCGCTTTTTCCAAAGGTCTCCCACAACAGATATTTCTATGTTGTCCCAAGCCTGGAGCCCCTTACTGTTGCGAAGGAAACCTAGTCTGTATGAATCCCACAATGGTGTCATTTGCGTGATTGTATTAGCGCATTGAAGGTGTCTGTGTGCCTTGTACCAGAGTTGAATCGTGTGTCGTGTCGGTCCCACTAGGTCAGTCGGGACACTACGACTATAGAGGTTTCGCAACAGACCTCTGGGCTCCAAGCATTGCCTGTCTGCCAAATAAGCGGTTTCAGTCTGTGGGGCATGCAACCAATAGTTGATTTGTTTGAGGTGGGCCGCCCAGTCGTACAGTTCGATATTAGGGAGTGCTATGCCTCCGTCATACCAATCTTTCACCAGTTTGCATTGTGCGATCCGTGCCGGCTTACTGTCCCACAGCAAATCCGAGACTGCAGAGGAGACCGCTGTAAAGTAGGAGGGCAAGACCGGGAACGGCGTATTTTCGAGAATGTACAGGAAGCGGGGAAGCGTCATCATTTTGAACAGCGCAGCTTTGCCCAGGAGAGTGAGGGGGAGGAAGCGCCATACCTTTACGTCCCGTTTAAATCGGTCCAGTGGGGGTTTCAAATTTAGGGCGTAGAATTCGTCTGGGTCTGACGAAGCGTAAATACCCAAGTATTTAAACGCCGCATCCGTATAGCTCAAGGGGCAGCTCGCCGGGAGCAACGGCGGGCGGCCAACAAGAACGAATAGGACCGATTTAGTCCAGTTAAACCTATATCCCGACACTCTCCCAAATTTTTCGCAGACATTAAGGAGCTCAAGAATCGATTTTTTGGGAGAGGTGAGATAGAGAAGGATGTCGTCCGCGTAGAGAGATATACGATCTTCCCACATCGGTGACCACCGGATACCCTTAATGGATGGTTCCCATCGGATCCAGATCGCTAACGGATCAAGGACCAGAGTAAACAGTAGGGGGGAGAGCGGGCAACCCTGCCTGGTCCCTCGACCGAGCGGGAAGTCCCTAGAGATGTGGCCATTTGCCACTACCTGGGCCAGGGGTCTTGTTTAATTTATTTTAAGTAATTAATTTTATGTTATTTAATTTTTGCATAATTTAATTCTGTAGCTGGTTGTGAGTTTATAGGGGAATAGGGTGGGAAGTAATTTAATTATATTAAAATAAATATTATTTTTTAGCAATTATTTATTATTTTTAATTTAATTTAGCTTTATAGTTCTGTAGCTGGTTGTGGGTTTTTAGGGGAATAGAGTGGGAAGTCATTTAATTGTAATTAATACATATTTGTATTTATTTATTGGTATTCATTTTGAATTTATTGTTAATTAATTTTGTATTGGTAATTACGTTTTAATTAATTGGTAATTAATTTTTATTAATTGATTAATTGATAATTATGTTAATTTTATTAATTTGTTTTCCGTAGCGGGTTGTGGGTTTATAGGGGAATAGGGTGGGAAGTAATTTAATTGTAATTAAGTAAATAATTTACTTTTATCTATTGGTATTGATTAATTTATTGTTAATTAATTTTTAATTGGTAATTAATGTTTATTCATTGGTAATTATTTATTTATTTTCTGTTGTGGGTTGTGGATTTATAGGGGAATAGGGGGGGAAGTAATGTAATTCTAATTAATGACATATTAAAAATACTTTTTGTGTATTGATAATTAATTTACTGTTTTTTATTCGATATTTTTGTACTTGCCTGTTTGTAGATAGGAATTTGATATTTTTGCATTCTATATTTTGTCAACAATATTTTGGTAAGTCTATATTTTTATATTCGATATTATGTCAGTGATCCAGCTTGAACTGTCCCTTGTCTACCACAGGTGAGCATGGGTGTATGCTGATAAATGTGCACTCTTCCTTCTGTTGCAACCGTGATTCACTTGCCTGGTATGTGCTGTATGAGTCCTGCACACTTTTGCTGGCTGATGGGCTGTGTGTGGGGCTTATCTTCTCTCCTCTTCTCCTACTCCTATTTCTGGGAGGACATTTGCTGTCCTGGGCATTCCAGTGGTCACCGTGCCCCAGGCAGCCTCTCACGTTTGGTAGCGGTCGTGTTTCAACTTCCTGGGCCATCTGCTGTCATTCACACCTTGTCCGCTGCTTTTTGGAGATTAGGCAAAGCCCCCATGAATTGGATGGGACCAGCTGACAGAAGCAGGATTTCACCGTTGCGGCCGGGTACCTCACTTGAAGTGCTGAAGGGTATGGGCGCGACACGCAAGCCGGCACTGGCTGCACCTCGGGGACACAGCACAGGCACGCTCACTTCCCCTGCCACACCCACATGTGCAGCACCAGACGCCAGGCCGAAACCACCAGTTGGGCGCACGAGGACGCCGACAGCCACGTACTTGCAGGTAATGGGTCCCAACCGGGGTAGGTTGCAGTGTCCACCCGCTCGTCGCCACTTGTTATGTTCACTGGCTAGAAAGGTGAACCTGCGCTAATTAAGGAAGCACACACAGTTTACTGGGTACTTCATCACTGCTCGGCAACAGGCCAAGCCTGTTTATTTAACCTCTAACATCCCTACGTCACAGTCGTGACTATCGGTACTGACGCACAGAGGGCGAGGTACACGAACACCCCTCAGTCGGGTGAACACACTAGCCGGCCCAACAGGAACTACATGACAGCCTTGACAATTATTTTAACATGTGGCTTATCTGTGAGTAAAGCAGTGAAAGCTTGATTGCTTTGTTCTCCGGTCACTGTTGGTCGATATCCACAGTGCAGCATAAATTGCTAGCAGTAAAGTTAAAATACCTTTCTTATGTGCCGGTGTGCAGAGAGCACTTCAGGACTGCAGTCACTCCTGTACTAGCAGTCTATTTACAGTGGCTTCACGAAACCAGCTAGTGGGAGGAGCCACCTGGAAGTAAGGCCCCAGGAGGAGCGGCACAGGAGGTGAAGTTGCTGGCCCGGGGGAAGAGGTCAGAGGAGGAGGGGGCAAGCAGGGGGGCATTCGAGGATGAGAACTCACAGGCACTACACTAATAACATTACCTGTGCAGAGCCTTAACAAGCTGCTTTTTGGAGATTAGGCCAAGCCCCCTTGAATTGGATGGGGCCAGCTGACAGAAGCAGGATCTCACCGTCGCGGCCGGGTACTTCACTTGAAGTGCTGAAGGGTATGGCGCGACACGCAAGCCGACACTGGCTGCACCTCGGGGACACAGCACAGGCACGCTCACTTCCCCTGCCACACCCACATGTGCAGCACCAGACGCCAGGCCGAAACCACCAGTTGGGCGCACGAAGATGCCGACAGCCACGGACTTGCAGGTAATGGGTCCCAACCGGGGAAGGTTGCAGTGTCCACCCGCTCGTCGCCACTTGTTATGTTCACTGGCTAGAAAGGTGAACCTGAGCTAATTAAGGAAGCACACACAGTTTACTGGGTACTTCGTCACTGCTCGGCAACAGCCCGAGCCTGTTTATTTAACCTCTAACGTCCCTACGTCACAGTCATGACTATTTGGACTGACGCACAGAGGGCGAGGTACACGAACACCCCTAAGTCGGGTGAACACACTAGCCGGCCCATCGGTAACTACAAAACAGCATTGACAATTATTTTAACATGTGGCTTATCTGTGAGTTAAGCAGTGAAAGCTTGATTGCTTTGTTCTCCGGTCACTGCTTGTCGATGTCCACAGTGCAGCATAAATTGCTAGCAGTAAAGTTAAAATACCTTTCTTATGTGCCGGTGTGCAGAGAGCACTTCAGGACTGCAGTCACTCCTGTGCTGGCAGTCTATTACAATGGCTTCAAGAAACCGCCTAGTGGGAGGAGCCACCTGGAAGCGAGGCCCCAGGAGGAGCAGCACGGGAGGTGAAGCTGCTGGGCCGGGGGAAGAGGTCAAAGGAGCAGGGGGCAAGCCGGGGGGGCATTCGAGGATGAGAACTCACAGGCACTACACTAATAAGATTACCTGTGCAGAGACATAACAATCTGTGGGAGGAGTGGAACAGGGGTGACGCTGCTGTGCCAGGGGAAGAAGTCAGAGGAGAAGACAAGCAGGGGTGCAGTGCTGTAATCTTAACAAACACAGTGCAAATAATTCCACAAAAGCGAAGAGAAACAGAAGTTTGGCACGGGGAAACTGATAAGAGAAGCACAGAGAACAACACAAGGAAACAATATGCTACACCCAATAGTAACAGACAAAAAGTACGTGACAATCACAGAAGCCAATGCAGAGCACGGGGTGAGATGTAATCCCCTTTTAAGATTTATATTAAATACAATAGATTTCACAAGCACAGTGCAAGCGCTGTGCAGGCGAAACCTAAAGTGCTATAACGTTGGCTGTGTCATAGCACATTTGTCCCACCCCTCTGTTGTCCGTGGTGCCCCACTGACCTCTCTAACACCCCAACAGCAATAAAAATAAAAAAAGTACTAAGACGTTGCCAGTCCTAGTCGTATCATAGAGCTATTTTTTTTTTTACTTTCAGTCATGCGGCTGCTGTACAACATGACAGAAATTCATTGCTAATCCAATAGTTTTCTCGTAGGCATGACGGATTGGCTTTGCCAATGTTTGTGAAGGCAATGGGCAGCTTCCTCTGTCAATACAGCAGGTGTGGGAGGGGTGGGGGAGCTTCAGGAAAGTGGCAGGAGAGCGAGAGAGCGGAGGAAGGGATCAGGGTTGGTTCAAGAATTTTGTCAGGGCTGCTTTTGGTTCCCAGTCCGGCCTTCATAAGAAACTTCTGCAGCAGACATAGTGCCTGGATCCCCCCTTCGTTTTTTCTGATGGGAAAGAAAAGCCTGAATACATCAGAGCAGTAAAAAAAATATATACACATGATCACTCTTATCTGTTTATATTTTTTTTCTTAAATTTTTGTTTTTCAGTACAACAACATTCAGTATTACTTCTGACCACAAACAAATTGAGTTTTCTGTCTATCACATCACTCTCATACCGCAATAACTTGCCGATTAGCTTATCATGTATAGTGTTGTCGAGAAGTTATGTGTTGTCTGTGAACAACAGAGCGCTGTTTCTATCTGGTGCCTCTGCATATACACTAGCTCCGCTTCAGTGTTCTATCGAATGTGTCATGTTGGAGGAGGTGAATGTTGTTTCTTATGGTTAGAACTGTTGGGAGCTTAATGATATCCAAGAAGAAGAATGGACATATTCGCAAACATTTTGCTTTGTGTATACACCATTTTTTTGGTGCAGCCACCAAGCAAAATGTTATTTCTGATTTACAAAGACGTGCACATCAGATTTGCTTGGCTTTGCATGGGATTTTTCAAAAAAGTAACGCTAGAGTAACGCAAGATGCCATGCATTACTTTGCGTTAGAGATATGTTCCATTGGCGGAACATGGCCATTCCCATGGATCCACCTATGTATTTTGTACATTCCTAAATTTAAAAAGACTTTTATACTTGGGAATGCGTCAAAATGCTACGCCTCTCTGAACCAGGTGTAACAAGGAGAAATATCTTTATTTCTCCTTGTTGCTTCCTCTTTCTATGCGTACTCTGTTCTGCAGCACACATAGAAAAAGGAAAATGTACTGCACAAAAACAATGCTGCCCATAACACGGGAACCCTTGCAGCATGTGCCTGCATGGGCGCTAGGCAGCCACAAGTGTGCCAGCGCATGGAGAGAGATGAAGAGCGCCCTATCTTAATAGATTTAGTGCTATTCAGTTCTCTTCCATTCACACAATGCAACGCCTTCCCTTGCTGCACTACATTGCGTGAATTGTAAGTAAATAGCCAGAATGTCTAACCTGTGTTGTGTGTGTGGTGAGTGTTCTTTTGGCTGCAGTTTCCTATTGGAAGGTTGTGTGTACAGCAATAGCCAAATTGGCCTCATCTGCCCAGGGCCGTGTGCTCTTTTCTCTGTGTTTTTTATCATGAATCCAGTTTTGAGCTCGTTCATGCCCAGCTATGTGCAGTGAGTCATCTGACTTGGGTCGGGGTGTATCTGGAGTTTTCATGTTTGGTGGGAATTTTTGTTGTAATGTTGGTGATACTTTGGAAACTTGGAATCCATTAAACGAACCACCTTGCATAGCTGTAGGTTTCTGCTATGATTATATTAATCATGGCATCTTAATTCAGGCCTATCAGTTTTACCATTCTTCAGGATCTGTGTGGTCAGTATCACCTTTGAAAATTTGCTGACACGTAAACTGGTATGAACACTCTACTGTGGGCCACAGTTGCACTGGCCGTCTTCATTCTGAAAAGCATCTTTGTGCAAGATAAATATAAATGATCAGAATTGCAATGTAGTATGCATATCAAGCTGAAATTGAAAGCATTATTACTCCTGTGGAGTGGGTGACCAATCCCCATGACCTCTGGTTAGAGTGTTAATTGTGCAGGCAGAGCCATACTGCTCTTTGGTCCTTATGCATGTGCACATAGAAGGCATGCAGCCCAGTGCACTCTTGCATATACATGGGGATTATTATTATTATTTTTAATTAACACTTCTTAAGCGCATGGCTACACTGAGGCATCCCAGCGCTAGCGGCAGAAGGAACAGGCGCAGAGAAGTAGCTACCAGTTGAAGCTTTTGAATAGCCAGGTTTTAAGACACTTCCAGAAGGTGAAGTGGGATGTTCCAGAGCACAGATGATGGGGGAGGGTGTTTCACAGCTTAGCTGTATTGTATGAGAAGGAACAACCCCCACTTTGCATTCTTTGGATTTTAGGGATGGTGGCTAGATTAAGGCTCCCAGAACGGAGGAATTTCCACGGGTGATATGCGGAGATGAGACTTGATGAGGGGGCCTTTCCGCATGAGGGTCTTGTGGGCAATACATAAGGCTTTAAATGTAATCCTCTCCTCTATGGGCAGCCAGTGTAGGGTCTTTAAGCTGGGCATGGCTGAATGTGTTTGAGGCAGACCTGCCAGTAGTCGGGGAGCACAGTTCTGTGCCACCTGTAGCTACTTTAAGGTGGATTTAGGTGCTCCTAGGTACAGTGATTTGCAGTAGTCCAGGCATGAGAGGATTAAGGCATGATCCATAGTTCTCCTTGCCCCCATGGGAAGAAGGGAGAGGACTTTATGCAGTATTCTAAGGATGCTGTGACAGACCCCTGATACTTCCCCTGCTTGCTGGTCGAATTTGAGTGAGTTATCAAGCCACACGCCCAAGCTTTTTATTTTGGTCTTTGGGACCGGGGTAGGTTGGGGGGCCGAGTGTTGCATCCAGGCAGGATTCCAGGTCAGATGGAGCATTCAGCGGGTGACTTGGAGACATCAACAGCTGGATGTTAACAGCATGTAACAACCTTAATCCCATACGGCTGGATGACATCTGCCAGTGGCCTCATATACATGTTAAACAGTGTAGGACTCAGGGAAGATCCCTGAGGAACTCCATAGCTGAGAGGCAACAACCTAGAGGTAGATTCCCCCATGAAGGCCTGAAATGTTCTGCCGTTAGGAAGGATTGGATCCAAGACATCGCTCCCCCTGACACCCAGGCCCTCCTAAGCCTTTCGAGGAGAATGTTAAAGTTGACCGTGTCAAGGGCGGCACCGAGGTCAAGGAGGATGATGGACGCTGCTCCTTCCAAATCGGTTATCTTTTTTGCTTCTTCGAGCACGGCTATAAGTGCGGATTCTGTTCCATGTTGGGGGCAGAAGCCCATCTGGGAAAGGTGTAGGAGCTCATGAGTTTCTAAGAAGGTTGACAGAGAGGGGTTTATGCGCTTTTCCAGGATCTTACTAAGCCTGGATAACAGGGATATGGGACGATAGTTGCTCAGAACTTCCGGATTTATTTTGCAGTGCATGAGTCTATAGGAAGCAAAGGCCTATGTCCTTCTGCAAATCCCCCGTGAGAAGCAGGATCCCAAAGTGTGATTTTGTATCTGAATTCTCTTTTGATCTAGAAACATTGTGTATATTTAACTCAGCCAGCATGCTACACACCAACGGCCAGATTTATCATCATTTGATGTAACGCAGAAAGACAACTTGCTGCGTCAAATGGGGAGGGCAGGAATGCATCATATTTTCCTTCCTGCACAAAACAACCCCCTAGAGAACAACCCTTAGAGAAATTTTCCACTTTCTAAGTGCGCTGCAAAAAGGAAAAACAAGGAGAAATAAAGCTAGTTCTCCATCTTGCATCTCTATCGGGAAGGCATAGGTAAATCTGGGAATGTGCAAAAATCCATGGGTGGATGCGTGGGAACACCCATGCTCAACCCATGAAGCTCCTTCTTAGATCAGAGTAACGCAAGCCAACAACTTGCACTACTCCAGATTTACCAAACAACGAAGGTCCACTCAGGGTGACCTTGCGTGGATTGGTAAATCTGACTTAACCCCTTGCGTGCGTCGGGCGGCCGGGAGCCATCCAACGTCATGGTGGGCGTGTGTGTCGGACGTCTCCCGGCCGTCCTAGCACCAGCCACTGGGGAAGCGCTGCCACTCCCCACATGGCTGCCCCGCCCACATCATCTAATGAGCCATTTGCTTCCAGCGCGTTGGCAGTAGAGGAGGTAAGTTTCTCCTCCGGGATGGTGGCGGGTAGTTTAAAAAGAGGCATCGGAGGAAAAGAAAGGGTTTTCCTTTTCTCCTATGTCTCTTTAAGCATTCCTGCTGCATAGGATTTAAAAAATAAATGTGTCGGGGAGCAGCCCCTTGTGCAAAGGCCGCTCCCCTTGGGGAGAAACTTATTTGGCCAGTTCTGCCCCCCTTGGGGGGTCAGTTAGGATATATTAAAATTAAAAAAAAATGCGGTGTGCCCACTAGGCCACCAGGGATTTAAAAAAAGATATATGTTTGTGGGGAGCGGCTCCTTAGGCAAGGGTCACTCCCTTTTGGGGGCAGATCGGCCTTGTGATTCTAGACCCATCTGCCCTCAAGGGGGGCAGAAGCCATTAGACACCAGGGATTGTTTTAGTGTTGTTGGGAAGCAGCCCCTTGGGCAAGGGTCGCTCCCTTTTATGGTGCTGAATATTTTTGCAGTTTCTGCCACCCTTAGGGGCAGATAACCTTATGTTTTCAGGCCCATCTCTTTCCAAGGAGGCCAGAAGCCACTAGACACCCCTTGGGCAAGGGTCGCTCCGCCTTTATGAGGGTAAATTTTTTGTCTGTTTCTGCTCCCCATGGGGGCAGATGGGCCTTATGCGTTTAGGCCCACCTACCATCCTTGCTTGGCTGGTGGATTGTGTGTGGACTCGTGCATTATTAGCATATGTGATTGTAATGTTTTATTTCTCCTTTTTATTCTAGTGCAAAGCTTTTGAATCTTGTTTGCGGTTTTGGCAGTGGTTGATCTGCAGTTTTACGTAGTTGCATTTATTTGGTAAAACATTTTTTTTGTTGTGTTTACTCCAAATGAGTATTATTGTATGAATGAAAGAACTTTTTGTAAGTGGTGCCATAATAGCAGCATATTTAGTTAGTGTTTTGAGCATGAAATTCTTTGTGATGTGTTTTGCATTGTCTTATGTGTAATTTTCTTTTCTTTTTCTTTTTTTAGTGGGATATTGTTGGTTCTTACTATGTATGTACAGAGTAGGTGGTGGTGAGTCTAGCTGCTTCTGGCAAGCGAGTGGTATAATTTTGGTATATATAGGTCTTAGTGATAAAGCCACATTTTATTTATTACTTATTTTACAAAGTGTTTATTGCTGTTGACTTGTTTGACAATTTACCTTTATTAATAAGGATTATGGCTATCCGTAGAATTACTGCTCAGCAGGTGGTTGGTATGCTTTTTGAATTTGCCTCTGAGCAGGATTATGAGACTGACAGTGTGTCTAAGGGAGAAGAGGGAGTGCAAGATTCTGGCAGTGAGTTTTCTGTCCATGAGGAATCATCTGATGATGAAGCTACTCTCAGTACGGGTGAATTGCCTGTTTTAGAGGAGGACATTGATGTGTTGATGGTGCAGGAAGAAACATCGGGATTGCAGCTGGAGGCTGCAAGCCTTCCTACTGGAAGTGCTGGACTCTGGGTTGATCCAAACATGGTTCAGCCGGCGTTGCCTGCCTTTAGTGGTGATGCAGGGTGTAGAGTGGATTGTGAATTTGTTTTGCCTATCGAGTTTTTTCAGTTGTTTATGGATGTATTTTTGGCTGAGATTGTTGAGCAGACTACTTTGTAACCCTGGGCAAAGCACTACGTTACGCTCGCGTACTTTACAAAGTTTGCGCTACTTCGCACTACGCAAATTGCACGTAGCACAGTGCAAACACGCATAGCGTAGAGTAGCATAGCGCAGCGGTAATTTTTTTGCTTGCTCGCGGTCCTCAACGTCAAGTTGGCGACTGCGAGCAAGCAAAATGACATCCCGGGCGAGACCTTTTTCCTCGTTCGCGATCAGCAACATCAAGTTGCCGATCGCGAGCGTGGAAAATAAACCTCCCGGCGAGATTCTCAACACGGGGAGGTCAGGTTTCTCATTGTGAGTGGCCACATATGCTCATGACCGCTCACAATGAGAAACTACCAGTCTGCATTGTGAAAGCTGCCACTCGACTAAAAATCTACGTGAGCGATAGAAAACGACAGCTCGCAGTGTGCAAGATGCCGTTTTCAATGATTGCACAGTGCGGACAAGCATCTGGCACTGTGCAATCATCGCAAACATGGCATTACACAGTTCACGTAAAACTACGCGTAGCTCGCGAACTTCGCGTTACTTCGCGAACTACGCCCAGGGTTACTAATTTGTATGCAGAACAGTTTTTGAGGGACAACAGTGCCAGACTTAGGCCCCACTCTAGAGCTACTCGGTGGACTCCCACTACACTAGGATTTCGATGAAAAAGTTATTTAAATTTGACATTTTTGATAGGCTTGATTGGGAAGCTGTCCCTGGCTTCATAAAGGTCTACCAGTACCTTGATGGCAACGGCAATATTTCCTGCAATCATGAGTCGTGATCGGTATTTACTTTTACTTCAGATGCTGCATTTTGTTGATAATGCTTTGGCGTGGCCAAGAGTTCACCCTGACTGTGACCGCTTTTTTAAGATTCGGCCTGTTCTTGATCACTTTGTAGATCGATTTTCAGAGATCTATACTCCCGGGAAAGAAATAGCTGTTGATGAGTCTTTGGTCCTGTTCAAGGGTCATTTTTTCCCTAGTCAATACATTCCTAGCAAGAGGGCAAGCTATGGAATTAAGATGTATATATACATATTGTCTGAGAGTAGGACAGGAAGAAGAAACTTTATTTGGATATAAAATATCCGTAAAAGTACACATCAAAAATACCAGCAGCAATACTAATTATTTTAAAAAGCAGGACATAAAAACAGTGAATGGATAAAAACTTCTAAGTTACATTGGAGGACTTCAATAGCATACATATGTTAAAAGGAAAGGCAAGATATGCGAAATAGCAGTGTCCGTAATGGCATTTAGACGAAAAAAGTTTGTGGGCATGACGATAGCAATATTATGCTAATAGATACAGACAAGTCTTCAACAACTAGCAGCAGTTTATGGAAAAGTGCAATGGATGTAAACAATTTTAGCAGCATAGAATAAAGTGCGTTTTAGTGTAGACTGTATTCTTTAAAAATAAAACATCGACAGGCCCTTTCCGATTATTGGGTGAAATTGCGGTATGCATACCGAATAAAAATTGTAAGGCCTATGTTTAAAACTGTATTTTCCGGGTTCAGAGCTGCGATAATTGTCTGTCTACAGGTCCGGGTTCCCAGCCTGTTCCACTCTATTTTCAGTTTTCATCTGCGCTGTGGCATAAGACCGGGGCAGAGACAGACCACATGCTCTAAGGTTTCAGCCGTCTTACCACACCCTCTGCACAGTACATCCTCTGACGTTCGACGCCAAGAGGGAAGATCCTTTAAAAATCGCCAATCACCCAGTCTAAGAGCCATGAAGCTAAGTTTTAAGTGCAAGGGATAAGTGCAGGACAAATAAGGGAGGGGAGTAGCCAACCCATAAGAATTCATTATTGCCCATGCATGTTTGCGTTTTGCGAAATGAGCTTTGTCGGCAATTTGGGACCTCATTCAAACACATTTCTTAATGCTGATTTTAAAAACTGCCTTACTAGGGTTGAGATCCCATAGTTCGCCCACGGACATTTGCTGGACTGCGTCCTTAAAAAAACAGCCATAAGAGCCACCTGGGTTTTTCTCTGAGATGTCTAACCAAAGTAGTGACTCCAGTGTACCTGGGTCTGCTTGTCTTAGTTTGTGGCACAGGTTCAGATACGAGCCAGTGTTTAAAAATTCATAAGTTAATAGGCCCAGTTCTAATCTGATCTGTGCTGCAGAGGCGGTTTTAGGCATATGAAGGTTTTTTTTGTAAATTTTGGTCACATGTTGGTTTAGATTGGCATTTAGTTTTCCCCTAAAAATTTCAATGCCGTACGACAGAGTGGGCCCGACTTTTTGCTCTCATGACTTCTAGTAATGGTGATAAACTTGGACCAGAAAGTTTGTTTGAGAGCTTAGAAAAATTCACCTGAAGTTTCATGGCTTTTATTGATATTTCTCTACGTTGTTTAGCAAAGGAACCCCTGGAGTCAAAGTTGACCCCTAAATATTTTTATGTTTTTCCTATTGTAAGGTTCATATTATTATATAGCCATCCACCGCCGAGGTTGCGTTTTCTACCAAAGATAACCACTTGGGTTTTCTTTAAGTTTACCTCTAAGGTATTCATGGTGGTATAGCTGTGTAGTTCGTTTAGTAACATTTGCAGTCCTACCCGGGTGAAACTAAAAAGGACCAAGTCATCTGCGTATAAAAGGTTACTTATTGACACGTCGCCAATCTTAGGTGGGTGACTATTTATTTCTTCTAGGATGGCTGGTAGATCTGCTATAAACAAATTAAAAAGTAGTGGGGCCAGCACACATCCCTGTTTGACACCTCTGGTTGTCATGATTTTCCGAGAGAGATGTGTGCCAGTCCCCAGCTTTACTTGTATCCATGTGCCTGAGTGCAGTTGGATGATGGCCTCCAAAAGTTTGGCTGGGATTCCCCATTTCTTTAGCTTTACCCACAGAGCAGCCCTGGGAACCCGATCAGAGGCCGCTTTAAAGTCCACAAAGCAGCAGAAAACAGCCCTAGATGTGATAAGTGCTTTGTCAATGATTATGGACAATGTCAACAGGTTGGTCGTGGTGCCAGAATTTGTAGTGAAGCCAGCTTGGTTCCTTGGGATCAGGTTGTTCAGCTCCGCCCAGGTTCTCAGCTCCCCCAGTAGAATGCCTGCATAATGTTTTGCCTCGATGTCTAAGAGGGCAATTAATCTGTAGTTATTTGGAGAGGCATGAGAACCTGACTTATAAATTGAAAGGATTATCGCTCCCCGCCAGGAGTCCGGTATGGTTGAGTTGCTTAATGCACAGTTAAAAAGATTGGTTAAGTATCCCGACCAAAGGGTTATATTTGATTTAAATAGAATCTGTGGTAGGCCGTTTGGGCCATGTGCTCCATCTGATCTTGCTTTTAGTAATACTTTAGTGACCGTTTCTTCTGAAATCTTCAAATCTTCCCTTGGAGATTCTAGGAGTTCAGTGGGGCTGCTCCAGCTTTTACTCAGGCTTACTTTTGTCAGGTTGAAAACACATATGTCTATGGGGGCTGTTATCTCTGTGGCCCTAAAGTGGTCGGTCAAAAAAGCAGCCCAATAGGTTTCTAGGATTTTTGCGCTCCCGATGATGGATGAACAGGAGTTTTGATGATGGATTAGGGCCCAGAATTTTCTTGAGTTGCGGTTTTTGCTCTCCCATAATAGTTTACACCAGAATTGGTCTAGGTAAAGTCATTTGTCTTTTTGTTGTGCCAGCCTAAATGACTTTTGGGCAGTTTTGTACGTGTTCAGGAGCTCATTGTTCTCTGGGAATTTCTTGGATGTGCGCAAAACATTATTTCTCAATTTCTTCAATGCCATGGTTTGGTTTGAGATCGAAGACTGGGGGCTGGTGGAGGCCTTGTAGAAGTGCAGTTTTGATGGAAAAAGGCTTATCAGGTGGGAGCAAAAGATGGACCAGGAGGCAATAGGAGAGGTCACCAAGTCGGTGCCAACTGTCGTAAAGGCCAAGCATTCCTTCATAATGTTTATTGAAATGTCGTCGCTCCATCTGAGTCATTTTAGGTTTTCAGTGTAAATTCCTGGGCATGTTGGTGGAGCAATGTTATGATAGGTTGGCTTTACATTGAGGGTGACGACTTGTGGGCGATGGTCGCTTTCCGAGCGGGGATAAATGCTGTAGTTGCCCAAACGTTTGAACAGGGCTAGGTTGCAGATGGTGTAATCGAGATAGGATTGTTTGCGACCATTTGTCCAGGTCCACTTTGATGGAGTGTCTTTCATAGATCTGCCATTCATTACCAGAAATCTGGCACTATAAAGTTGTAACACACAGAGCTCTCCTAGACCGCAATATGCTTGATTTGGTGGTTTAGACTGTGCCTCTATTTCTGTAGGTGTAAATGGAAAAAGCACTTCAAAGTCAGCAGGATTTCCCTGAAAGAGGTTAGTGTTGAAATCACCAGTGATCATGCAGTCTGAGTGAGCATGGTCCGCAGCCAGGTCCCACACGATTTTGATTAAGCGTGTTAAATACTCCTTTTTCGAACGGGTACTTGGATTGATGTAAACATTAGGTAAAAGAATCAATCGGTGTTTGCTCCATGTACTCATTTTGACTCCGAGTAACCAGTCCTCCTTAAAGTTTAGTAGCTCGATCGGGCCTTTTAAGTTGGTAGAAACGTAAATCGACAGACCACCTTTGGGGTGGCCATGAATGCGGTCTCTCGTTGCAGGTTTCCAGTATTCCATAAAGCCCGTCACTGGGCAGTTTTGAGTAGCCCATGTTTCTTGAAGGGCTATTAAATTGTGCCCAAATGTGAAATTGTGCATCTCCAGCTCGCTTTCTGGTGGAGACCACTAATATTCCATGAGCACAGTGTGGAGGACAGGATATGTCTATAATTTCCCGGTGCACACTGGTAGGGATTCCACTATTTTCTTTTGTTTTAAAATTTGTATTGAAAATAAAAACCAACAAAAGCGGAGTCAGTTTCCGATAATTAAGCATTGCAATACAGGATCAAATAAATTAGGCACATACAGAAAAATCACTTTAAGGATCATTACATCATCTTGATCCAGCCTTATCCAATGCCATTAGGGATTCCACTATTGACCCCTCTGGCTGTCCGTCTACTTTTGGGGTTTCAGAGAAAATTGTATGGGAACTTGCTAGAGGACTTTTTAACAGAGGTCACCATTTGCAACTTCTACACTGCTGTGTAATTGTTAAAGGAATTATTCAAAGTGGGCACTTTTTCTTGTGGCACAATCCGGTCTAACCGTAAAGGGGCCAGTGCAGTGCCTTACGTAATGAGGAACTGCTAGCTGTGAAATTTGTGGACAGGAGAGATATGTACATGCTGACTACCATCCATGATGACAGTACTTCACCTGTGACTGTTTGGGGTCAGGTTGATGAAGTGCGCAAACCTGTGTGCATTGTAGACTACAATAAGCACATGGGTGGTGTTGATAGAGTAGATCAGAGGTTGGAACCTTACACTGCTGTTTGTGAGGCTTACATTTGGTATAAGAAGTTGGCCATCCATCTCTTCAATTTAGCAACTTTTTTTCAGTTTCAGGAGTCTGTGATAGGTAGCCTTTTTGTAGTGGAACAGGCAAGTGTTCCTAGAGTTGAGGTGGTGGAGGATGTGGCTAGATTGAAAGATCGCTGCTTTCCTGATTCCCTTCCTCCCACGCCCAAAAAAAACAATCCCTGTAAGAGATGTAGAGTCTGTTTGCGAAGAGATATGCAGAAGGAGAGTCGTATGCGTTGTGCTGATTGTTCTTCTAATCCTGGGCAGTGTGTGACCACATGTTTCAGATTGTATCACACTCAAAGGAGTTTTTGGGAGCACCCATGAGTCTAATAGTGTACTGCTTGGTCTGTATGGTTTTATATAGTTGTTGTTCTTCAGTTTCAAGGTTGGCATTAGAACAATGTCTTTAGTTACCGCTGTTGTTTTTGTAGTTATAGTTTTGTATCCAGTTCCAATTAGTTTGTGTTTTCTTTCTTGTTAAAAAAAGATTTGATGATGGTGTGCATGGACTATCGCTTGGCTGGTGGTGTGCATGGACTGGCACTTGGCGGAGAGTGTGCGTGGGCTGGCAGTGTGGCTGGGGCTTGGCTGGCACAGTGCGTGGGCTGGCACTTGGCTGGCAGTGTGTGTGAGCTGTGCCTGGCTGGCGGTATGCATGGGCTGGCAGTGTGGGTGGGTTGGTGCTTGGCTGGCGGTGTGCGTGGGCTGGCATTTGGCTGGCAAGGTGTGAGTAGTGACTTGCTGCTGTTCATTACACACTCTGCTAGTCAAACGCCAATGCACACACTATTTAAACCACCAGCCGGTGTGATTGCTGTGTCAGTCATGTGCGCAAGCTAGGACGCCCAGTAATACCTCCTGATGTTGGGTAAGCCGATCCCTCCATCGTACCACGGTAGGGTCAATTTCGCATACGCAATGCAGGGTCTCCCCTCCCAGAGAAGTTGCCTCTGAAGAGACTCGATCTCCTTCAAATACGACAGAGGAACCGGGTCCGTAGAGTTCTGGAGCGCATACAAAAAACGCGGGAGAGCCATCATCTTGAACAATACTGCCCGACCAAGAAGGGAGAGAGGAAGCGCCCTCCAGCGATCAACATCCCGCCGAAGCTGAACCAACGGGGGCAACAAATTATTGGAATATCTAACTCGTGGGTCCAATGGTATAAAAATGCCTAAATATTTAAAGCCAACTGTTTCCAACCTGACCGGGCATTGCAGGGGAACGTCCGAGGGATCACCACTCACAACGAACAAGACTGACTTAGTCCAATTAATAGCAAAGCCTGAATAGCTACTCAACACCCCCAAAACGTCCAAAAATGCCATAAGCGATGTCCGGGGGAGGTCAAATACAACAAAATATCGTCTGCATAGAGAGATATCTTATCCTCCCAATCAGATGTCCACCGAAGACCCCTAATCGACCTGTCCCATCGGACCCAAGCCTCTAGTGGCTCAAGCGCCAATGCAAAAAGCAAAGGGGAAAGAGGACATCCCTGCCTGGTGCCCCTCCCCAGCACGAAATCCGCCGACCTGTGATTGTTCACGACCACTCGGGACAGAGGGCCCGAATACAAGAGGCGAACCCAAGAAATAAATTCCAGACCCACCCCAACTTATCCAGGGCAGCAAAAAGATAGGGCCACTCCATCCTGTCAAAGGCCATGGTGGCATCCAGGGAGAGCAATACCGTCGGCTCATGTATCTGTGACGCCCCGCCAACAACCCCATGCAGTCGTCGCAAATTAAGAGCCGTGTTCCGGCGGGGCATAAAACCCGATTGGTCCGGATGAACCAGTGTGGTAATCACTTTGACAAGGCAGTTTGCCAACCGTTTCGCCAAAATTTTGGTTTCAGCTTTCAACAAAGAAATCGGCCGATAGGACGAACACTCAGTTTTTGGCTTGCCCTCCTTATGAAGGACAATAATATTAGCCACTCGCTGGTCATATGGAAGCCGACCCCTCTCCCTTCTTTCCAAAAACATATTCTTCAAAAAGACAGCCAGCTTGTTCGCATTGATTTTGTATAGTTCAATCGGGAGCCCATTTGGGCCCGATGCTTTACCAGAGCGAACCCCCTAATTGCCTGAGCCACCTCGTCATTGGTAACGGGGAATCGAGAAAGCCCCTGTCATCATCCGAGAGAGCGGGCATCGGTATGTCCCTAATCAATTCTGCATTCTCAGCCTCCGAATACAGACACTCAGCAGTATAGATCCCCTCATAATAACCAGCAAAGACGTCCACAATTTCCTGCGGGTCCGTGACCCTATCCGCACCAGGGGACTGAAGCACCGGGACCAGCCGCGACGCCCAGTCTCCCTTCTCCAACCAAGCTATCAATTTCCCCGCCTTGTCTCCATGCTCATAAATCCTACTCTGAGTGTCTCCAGTAGCTGTGATATCGCATTATCACGGGCCAGTGACAGATATTCATCTGTAAGAAGACTCAAGCGATGCAACCCCTCCGGCGTGGACGCACGCGATACCTCCAACTCCAATGTATGCAGATCCGATTCTACCCTATCCATCTCAGCACGCACTTCCCTTTTCTTACCAGAGATAAACGAAAGCAACTCCCCCCGAAGGCCTGTTTTATAAGCCTCCCATATGGAGCATGCAGAGGACACCGAGTCAACGTTCTCCTGGAAATACCTGTCCGCCACCCGCACCATCTCCTTGCGCCGCAGAAAGTGTGTATAATGCGCCTCGTCAGGCCCATGGTACCCACAAAATCAGTCAACCACCTCTGAGAGGGCAAGAACTCGCGAGCCGGGCACCGATCAATCATCCCATCAATCACTGCATTAAAATCACCACCAACAACCAACAAACCCACCGGCAAGGACAAAATATTTTTCCCAAGGTCGTGAAATGTATCAGACTGAAGGGCCTGGAGGGACATATACTGACAAAAAAGTTACAGTTCTCCCTTCCCACAAGCCAGAGACCCCGACATACCTCCCCCTGTTGTCAATCCACGTAGCCTGAATAGCAAATGGAAAGGACTTCCTAATCAAAATACCAACCCCTCTAGATCCAGTCGTGAAACCCGCATGCGCCACCAACCGATACTCCCCTCTATGAAGTGCCATACATCGCTTTCCCATGAGATGTGTTTCCTGCAGCAACACCACATTCGGGGAGTGACTACGTATCAATTAGCTCACCATTCCCCTCCTAATCTTGTCCCCTAGACCATTTACATTCCAAATCAATGTGGAGATCCCCATAGCCCCTTTAACAGAGGACATTCAAAGAAAAATGATCAACATTGTAGTGCCAAAGCGCCCAGTGCAAAACAAAAAGACACACAAAAACACAATTACACACCCCAACCTCGACCCCCAACCCCCCTCCCTGCACCCCACAATACAAAATACATTGAAACAAAAACCTCTCCAAAACCTCCCTCCCCACACCCCTGCATACAGCTTCCGCTCATCCCCAACTAGCAGTGTGCCTGTCACCTCCGACTAACCTAAGCAAATCTAAAAGTAGAAAACAAAGAAGTTCCTAAAAATCGACCCAGCTACCCCTCCCCCCCCCACCGACTCTCTAAGGACACCCCTGCATCACAAAATCTACACCAACATCATGCACAACAATTTGCCAGAAGTCCAAACTCGAAGCCCGCCAAACCCCCCCCCCCGGAACAAATGTCCAAAGCTCCCCGCTGCACTCACGATACTCCAAGTCATTGTTCCTCGGCCTCACCCTGATCGAAGGACCCCCTGTCCGGCCGCTGCACATTGTCCCACCAGTCCGTAGCCACATCGGGGTTGTCAAAGAACCAGGCCTTCCCATCAAGTTCCACTCGAAGACGCGCAGGAAACATCATGGCGTAGCTCATGCCTTTGTCCCTCAGTTTCTTCTTGATGGTGACGAACCTCTGCCTCTGTTTCTGCACCGCCTGAGTGAAATCCGGAAAGAACAGGAGCGTCGCGTTCTCGAATTCCAATGGATCGGCCGCACGGGCCCCCTGCAGGATAGCGTCCCTGTCCCGAAAGTTAAGGACCCGGGCTATAATTGGTCTGGGATTAGCCCCAACACGGGGCCTGCCGCCCGGCACCCTATGGGCCCGCTCCACAGTGAAGAACTTACTGAGGCCTTTTGGTTTAAGGTGGTTAAGGATAAGGTTCTCGACAAAAAGATCCGTGGCCTGCCCCTCCGCCTTCTCCGGGACTCCCAGGATGCGGACATTGTTGCGTCGGACCTGTCTTTCGTATTCATCCAGCCGCCGGACAGTGCTCTCTCTGGAAGTCCGAAGATCACGCACTTCCTGCTGCAGCTGGCTCACGTCATCGATAAGACTCGTTGTCTTCACCTCCAGCAATTGAACCTTCTTGTTCGCCTTCGAGAGGTCGGCTCTAATCAACCACATTTCCAAAGACACGGTGTCAAGCTTAGTATCCAGAGTCTCCATTTTCTGGCCCAGGGACGTCCGGACCCCATTGATAGCCGCCATTAGGTCCGTTAAGGTTGGCTCCCGGAGCGATCGCCGGCGCTGCCCCCTGGCCCCCTCTTAGATTCCTGAGGCGATCCCCTAGGCAGGGGTATACCTATCCAGTTTGTTGGACTGCACCTGGCGTCCACCCTTGGTGGTCTTGGGCTGCTGTTTCTCTGGGTCCATCTTTGTCGCCATATTACCGCACTCCAGGAGGCCACCGTCGCGATCCAAAAGAAGCTAGGCTGGCTCCCCAGCCAAACGGTGCCAACACCGGCCCCCCAGCAGGAGCCTGACCCAATCAAAATCACAGGGCCTGAAACACCGCCATCAACGCCCCTGGGGCAACAAGGCCATCAGCACCACGATCCGCACCTCCAGAGGACCCAGGCAAAGGCCCCCTGGGACTGTAAAGCTGCCTCAGTGCTCTCTCCAGCACCCACATCACTGCGGAACAAACAAGGGAACCCAGCACTGTCACATGTGCCCTCCGATGGTCAATGGGCCCCACCAGGACCCTAAATCACAGGGCGAGAGCAACCGCCTCCAGCCCTGCACTTCACTGCAGTTGTAGTCCCTGCACCGGTGAGGGCGTCCTCAGGGCACCAAATCAGGGATCACCAGGCCAACCGCCATATAACCCAGGCGCAGCCTCAGTAAGCAGGGGCCATCTCCTCCAGGCCGCCAAGGGACCACCACACACTCGGGCCACAATTCAGGGACCCCTCTCCACCAGGGAGGGCCCAATCAAGCAAGCAAGGCAGCGGAGAGGCAACCACCAGCACCCCCCGCGACCGGACCGGCACTCAGCCGTCCCGGCGGCCGCTGTTGTCGCACTCTGGGGGGCACTGGAACTCAAGGCCCCGGCTTCCAGCTGCTGCAGGCCGTGATCTTCCCAATGGCGCAGCACGGTCGCCGGGGCACCAGGAGAGTAAACCCCGATTAGTATCCCCCACCCGATTCTCGGGGTGGGGGTCAGGATATGTGGCAGGATCAGGAGACGATGGAGCGGGGCCGGCAGGAGCCGATCCTCAGGCTGCCATCGCGGTCGCTGGCTCCGCCTCCTCCCAAAAATGTATTTTTAAACAAATTTGCAGTGCTATACCTTTATCCCAATGTTTTTGGCTCTTCCCAGTCACAGGCCCTTGCCCCACCCACACAAGTGAGGTATCATTTTACTCGTGAAACGTAGGGGAATGCTGTGGGGTAGGACATTTGGGCCGGCACAGTGATTCCACACAAAAGTATGTGGAAAATGGGATTTTTTTCAGCTACATTTTTCAGCTAAATTAGTCTACACTATCCTACACACAAACGTAAGGGACCGCGTTTGCAGCAGCATGAAACACATTGAACAGCAAAGAGCAGAGTGCAGCAGTGCATGTCTCGCTCACAGCACGCAGTAGGGATTTTGGCAACCAGCCATTTCCTTCCAAACATGCTCTCTCGAGTGCTGTTGCTTTGTAGTTGTGCTAAGGCACAGAGTATGCCAAAACGTAGAAAAAAAATTGAGAACAAAAAAGGGTACAAAGCATACGATCTAACTAACCTAGAACCTTCAAATAGCTTCAAGTACCTGCAATAGCCTGGATAACCTCTTGAGTGATAAGTAGTGCTCTATAACTTGACTGATTTATAGATGTATAAACAACTTATACATGTGGCAGTTATTTAATTAATCAATCAAACACCACCAGTCAATTACGGCATGATAGGAGCAGAATTTACATTTCAGTTACATGATATAAGATATCAGGTGGCCATGGCTTGATTGATTAAGGTCTTATTTTTATGCCTGGTGTGGATCTATATTCCCTTGTTTTAGAAATGAGTGTCACTGCCTTTCTATTGTGAGCACCATACTGTTTTGGCCCTGTAGCATATGCTTTACTTTTCACTGACTGACTTCCATTTGTGATCCTTTTATGGTGGTAATCTTCGGTTTGCATTTGCTACGTATTTCATCTTTTGTTCTTTGGGCCATAAAGAATTGCTTGATGGGCGCTGAGGTGCGGGTTCTCTAAAGGTTATCACATGATGGCTTGGGGTTAGGAATGGATATAGGCCAGTGATGACCCACCGTCCCCAGCATCCTGCATGCTCCTATGGTCTTAGGTTTGGCTGCTCAATGTTTGTCCAGAAACGTGGCTCTTGAATAATGTAACTAGGGCAACAAGACAGAAAGAAAGGAGGGGGCCTTAGTATCAAATTGGTGCTCAATGTTGTAAATAGGGTGGGCACAGGATTCCTTATTGGCCAAACCTTGCGGGCTGTTCTCAATGCTGATAGCCTGTTCTCAAACTATGGGACTGATTCCGAAGTCTGAGATTGTACACCTTTTTTGATTTTGCTTATCAATTGGCCCCAGTAGTCACCCCAAATCCTTGTTCTTTTGCACGTTCAGAGCCATGTCCTTAGCGTACAGTAATTCCAAGTTTCCAAATGGGTATTTCAGGTGTGACTTGCTAAACCAACTCAAGTTCCCCAAGTAAATATAACAGGTATCTCTCCTCAGCGTCCTACATACATACGTCAGGTCTTATCTCTCTGTCAGGTTGGATTTAATAAATATGCTAGACTTTATAGTTAAAACACAACCTTATCAAAGCAAAGCACTAAATAAATGATACAATTAAGAATTAACCCAGGCCAGGGTCTTTTCCCTCGAGTCTTGCTGAGCAATGACAAGTTGAGACCTTTGCCAATCTAGTTAAATAATAAATAAAACACAGTTCCTCTTAGAGAAGTTAAAACATGCTGATATCTGAGGAATTTGTGGCTTGTCCCAGGCCACCAGTATCCCATGGTAAGTATGTCTGCCTTCCCATAATTACATTTGGACAAGAAATCAACCCAAGTTTGCAAGTAAAAACCTAAATTTTGAGCTCTCCTAGACAAGTTGTGCAGAAGAAATAGATACGACTATAGAAGATGTCACTTTAAAATCATTTGTGGCAGACAAGTCCTTCTCCAGGAGAAAAATGATTGTTCCTTTTTCCCCGATGTTGGATTCCAAATCTTTCATACAACTAACAGAATAACCAAATCTCTCTTGCCACTCTCTCCTCTTACCTAAAATGGTTCAACGCCCGCTCTTTTACTCACATATCGAAGTAAAAGAGCACTATGGGTTGACAGGAACTGTGAAAAAAATCTTGCAAACAATTTGTGCAAGCATCCTCACTTAAACTAACCACTTGAAGGGAGCCACGATGAGTTAGGAGAAGGAAGGGATGGACAAACATATCAAGTCTGTGCTACAACCAGTCACTGCTTCACATGACGTTATATGTTTTTTATCCAGAAAAAAGTCTGCCTGGCACCGCATTGACTTTATGCACTTGCTTCTTTAATGAATAATCCAGCGTTTATCTGGAATAATGGGAAAGCATTTTGGTCACCCTCTCCAAATGGGAAAACAAGGAAATAAGGTGCTCACACATTCAAACCAACCTAATCTATCTGCTTCATTCCCAGCTACGAAACCAATTAAAACAAGAATTTGCAATGCAATAGGTCTCGCCTTTGTGAGAATTTGAGCTATTGTCATTGTAAATGACAATGCCTTACATTTATGTATTTTGAAAACCTGTAAGTGGTCGGTAAACACGCACTTTGTACTAATAGCTGGAAGTAAAAGAGCCACAGTTACTGCCAGCCTTGCTTCTCGTAAGCAGCGTCTATAAGTACAAAGTGTGTGTTTACGCACAGCTTGCAGGTTTTCAAAAGACATAAATAAAAGGCATTGTCATTTACAATGCCAATAGCTCAAACTCTTTCAAAGGCGAGACCTATTGCATTGCAAATGCTTGTTTGTACGGAGGCATCACACTCCCTGTGGGTAGCATGCCAAATCAATGTCTCATTTTCGTTGCTGCATTGGATTCTTTACGTCACAAATAATTTGCCATGCTAGTGTTAACTGAACTATCTTCATCAATAGTACAAAGTCATTAATAGCGTGCCTGCCATTGTGGTATGAGCAGTGTGGACTGCAGTTCATGGTTACAATTGCTGAGTGCCGGCCTCTAAGTGTAGCAAGCTCACTCACATATAAGTGGCCTATTAAGGACCTCTGCCTCTACCTGACACCTCTGACTAGGGCCTGGTAAAGAGATTCTGAGTCCAAGCTCTTTTTCACAGGCTTGTTTGATCCATTCTAAACCTTTGTCTCCCCCACTCAAAGAATCATGGACAGCGTGTAATTTTATTGTAAGGCTGCCATTTAAAAGATGTGTCTTTCGGCCTGGGTTAGGGGCTGTAATCCAATGTTATTAACAAGAAACACTGGTCCAAGAACAAAGTCACTTCTCGGCATTGGGCTCTGCTGTATGCAATTAAGCTGCTCCACCCCATAGGTTGGTATTTAAGCTTTAAGATCCCCTCCTGTAATACCAAATCTCTGGCTATCAAGGTACTAGGTGAGGGTCATGGACAACTTATGTAGCTCCATTTTACCTATCCCAGACTTGTTATACCTGGACTTGCCTGCACATATTCCAATTACATTACCTCTACTGTACCTAATGATTAATAAAAAAAAACACAGAAAAGGCCAGTCCCATTGACTATTGGTATTGACTTCTGCTGGCTCTGCATCCACCCAACAGGCCTCTGGCGTGGCCTGTCCAGTCAGAAAATTCATCACATATCTGTGCATGATAATCCCCTCTGCCTATCCTTGGAATCGTTTTAGAAATGTCAGCAAAATATATTGCTTTTTGGTTAATTTGTTAAAGAAATGGTGCTGGAAAATGAACCATTTTACCCCACTTAAAATAATAACTCTCGGGTAAACCCCCTTGTCCCCACCTTCTCAATCTCCGCTTTCTGCCCAGAACTCGCTATGCTGCCTCGCTCACGCAAATTCGTGGTTTGGTCTTATGCCCCATCGATTTCAAACTTCATCCGCCGCCACTGGAACTAACAGATGTTGTGCTCCTGAATAATACGATGATGTCCACTGAAGAATCACTGATGGTCATTGAGGAGAGCCCACTGATGGTCAGTGAAGAGAGTGGTAGGTCTGGCACTTTGATAGTGGAACTAGGCTCCCGCAAACAAGGTGAGCTTGTGACTCACGTGGTGGAAAAACTGAGACTTCTGTGTTGAAGAGATTGAAATTTGAAGTCTCTCCAGATTTGAACGACACCACCCTACAAACTATAAAAGTAAAGAAACAAGCCTGGGACTTGCTTCCCGGTGTGTTTATAGGTGAGTGTTGAAGGAATAATGTGCCTGTTCTCCAAACAAGCAATGATGAATGTCCTTTGGAGCCCTAGAAGAAAGGTTGTAGACATGGGAAAGAAGGTATGGTAAGTTGAACATGCTTTCTGGGGTGGGTTGCTATTCAGCTAGTTTTGAATGAAACAAGAATTAGGTGCCGCAGTAGGCGAGTGGTACAAACTCGGGTGGCACCAGAGTTTTATTATGGCGATGTATATTCCAGTTGATGTGAGATGCTTGTTGTGCCCCCATGTCCTCCGGCCAGGTTTCACCAGATCTCTCAAATCTATGTAAAGCCAAATATCAACCACTCTTACAATCAATTCCAGAGGGCAGATCTCATGCGATGGACGTCCGTCAATCTTTTGGTCATATCTAGGCAAATTAATACAATGAAAGTGACCATCTTGCCAAGATTACTATATCTATTCAGGTTCTTCCCATCTTAGTCCCCTCCTGGTTTCTTTGCAGTGCTTAAAAGTGCAGCACTACGATTCATCTGGCACGAGGGACACCCCGACCTCCGGTACAAGGTGCTCTATCAGTCTAGTGCAGATGGTGGACAAGCGCTGCCTGATTTTCACTTATGCTACAGAGCAGTGCGACCGGGGGGCCTAGCTGACTGGTCATTGTGGGTCTCTGATTAGCATTGGATCCATATGAATAAAAAAATTGCTGGAGGGACTTTTTGGAAACTTGTTTTAAGAGGCTGGGACTACAAAAGGTCGTATAGCATTGCTTAATTCCATTTAGCTACAAACAGCCTACAGTTGCCCGCATCCTTATTGACCCAATAGTCAGGGGTCCTTCAGACACCGATAGAGGAGAAATGGTAGTCTGCACCCTTGGAAGATTTTTTGAAGGGCACAAACATAGCACACTGGGGAGGGAACTTCACTACAAAATAGATTATGGTTGGTGATTAAAAAAAGGACATATTAAATAATTAGTGTTGATTGTTAATGAAGAGCCTTGTGCCTCCCTGAACACCACCATAGGCCCTTCAGTAGCGTGTCAATCTCAAGTGGGAGTCCCCTTATCCAGAGATTTAAGTCGCCCAGTATGTGTCTCTGAATCCATTTAAAGTGGGCACTGCGTGTCTCAGGCATAAAACTCAAAGGATAGATGCATGTAGAATGTACAGACATTTAGAAGCAGAGGGGTATATTTATCATGGTTTTGTGTAATCCTAGCGTAAGGGGATGCAAAACATAGAATGGCATTTACCAGGCTTAGCCGGCTGATAGATGGCCGCAACTTGAGTAGGCTCTGCCGGCAAGCCTATCATACGTTAACATCCTGCGGACTGGGGGCTCCCTGGACCTCTTTGCCTAAGCTGCAAGGTGCCGCCACCTTGGGGAGTGCGGCAACAGCAACATTTCCCCAAACATCGCACTACAGAGGGTACACTTCCCACGAGTGTTGCGGAGACGGAGCCCCAACATGGCGGTCCCCGCATTTAAGCTGGAGGTAGCGGGACAGGCGGCCCTTGCGGCACAGGAGTAACGCACTGCTGCACTGTCGACCACACTGCTGGGAGGCGATCCGGCGGTGTAAACTGATACCGAGACTGCAGGGAACATCTGAAGGCTGAGATGCATGTACGGTGCGGGACCGCGCTGGGCTCCGAAGCACACTGTGAGGCCCAAGTAAGTGGTGTGGCTTGGTGGCGGGGGACTGTGGGTGTGGTAGGGGCAATATACCGTCAGAGCTGAGAGGATGAGGCCCAGTGGGGGGAGGGAGCTCTCCTCCCGGCTGCTGGTGTGTATGCGCGGGCCTCACGATGGGAGCGCTGAGCCTCCCTGGCTTCCCCACTCAGACTGCACCGGCTGTGGGTGCTGCATCATACAATGCACCTGAAGGGCCAACGTGGCAGTGCACAAGCCTGGGGGTCATTGCAGGCGAGACGAGCAAGCACCAAAGTACCTATCAGTGCCCTACATCTAATTGCCGGACGCTACGTGGGCCTCATCTCCATACCTGATGGGTCTTCAGCCCAAAAGGGCTTGTATACAGTGAACTACGCGAAGAGTGATGTGCGCCTACTGAGATGATTTGCCTACGACGTGCCTCCTGACACAGCAGCCTGGCTGGTTGCACGGCGGGCCTGCAACACGTTACTGACTCACTAATTGTGGCCCACGCACCGACACAATCCTTGCCATGTTGGACGACCCTGGGCAAATCCCGGTATAGCCTGCCAGAGTGACAAGCTGACATAAGCCACGCTGGGAAGGCACCAGCCACTATCTTCCGGGCGCTTGCAACATGGCGCACACTTGGCTACGTGTTGAACAGTAATTAATTGTTGCACAGTGTGCACAGAGAGTGATCCTTAAAGCCAGCAACACCCTCAAGACACTGGGAAGAGGGTGCGCACTCCCCAACATCGGCGTTCATGTAGTGGCCTATCGGCACTTGTGCTCAGCCTTGCATGACAGTGTACGGGGCGACACCGGCCCTGAGGTATTGGGCGTCATTTTTCTTCTACTCTCATGCTTCCTCCACTGGGTTGAGCAATATGGGCAAGGTGGATGCAAAGCAAACCAAGCTTTCGTTTAGTAACAGGTGCCAAACCAGACAGGAAGATCCTGTATAAGAAGCGAAAGAACAGTCCACCCAGACAGATGCCGCTGCAGCGCGAGATGATGACTTGAAGGCACTCCTGCTGGAATTTAAATCCAGCCTCGGCACAATAGACTCCAAACTTGACTGCCTGACTGCTCTCCTCGACCAGGTGAAGGTGAGAGTGGATACGCACGATGCACAGATAACGCAGCTGAAGGTGCAAGTGTCAGAGGTCGAAGACATGGCAGCGGTGGACAAGCAACAATTGCTTAAGATGGACAAGGTGTTGGAACTGATTAGGGAAAAGAACAAGGATTTGGAGGTGCTCTCCAGGAGGGGCAACATTCGCATCCCGAGTCTACTAACATCGTGAGGATGGAAGACTATGTGAAAACTCTGCTGCGGGACCTCTTTGCCAATGTGCTCTCTTCAGTATTTATTGTGGAGCGGGCACGCAGATCTCTGGGACCACGCCCCCTCCGGGAGCACCAGCTCGCCCAATCATATCTAAGCTGTTAAATTACTGCGACCGCGATGCTGTGCTGCGGGCAGCGCGGAAGATGGGTGAAGTGCAGCACCAAGGAAATCTTCTACGGGAAGTTAATTTCCGACGCCTTGAGAATAAGACGAGGGACACGGCAAGGCTGTCCGTTGTCCCCACTACTTTTCTCCCTAGCTATGGAGCCCCTAGTGGCGTTACTCAGAGCCAGTGATGGTGATTGGCGTATACCATTAGGCGACGTGCTACACACGGTCTCGCTGTACGCAGATGACCTACTACTATATATCAAAGATCTGCGGGCTATACCTCCGGTTATAGGAGACATTTTCCAACAATTTGAGCGATTGTCAGGACTCAAAGTGAACTGGACGAAGTCCGGAGTGTATTGTTTTACCAGCGGGGAGACTGACACGGCTATCACTATTAATGGAGCCACGTTGGCTTGGTAACAATCAATGTTCAGGTACTTAGGGGTATACATATACAGATCCCCCACAGATATATTGGAGGGCAATCTGGTGCGGGCCATAACGGCAATCAGAGCGCAAGTCTATTTCTGTAAAACGCTGCCATTGAGTGTGATGGGTTGTATCACCTTGACGAAAATGATCATTCTACCGCGACTGTTATATTATTTCTCCAACCTCCCAGTATATGTCCCGGTCAAGATTCTCCGGAGCTTGGAAGGCATCCTTCGTGATTTGATCTGGAAAAAAGGCAGGCGGCGAATAGCGTTAAGCAAACTGTATGCGCCCACGAGTAGAGGCGGCCTAGCAGTCCTAAATATGGAATTGTACTACATGGCTTCCCAGCTACAATAGGTGTCAAAATGGATGAGCTGGCACGGGTTAGCGGATACTGCGACTACAGAGCCGCTATGGCCACAATCCCAGCTGTACTATTACTTTCACCCTATAAACGGACTCCCCTGTCCCCCCCCTGTTGTATATATTATTGGCTCATAAATGCTACAGGATATGCCTCTACCTGACTCGTGATGCACCTCCATATGCCCCACTGTTACCACTGATAGGAACCCCAAGAGGCAAGGGGAAAGTGTCTGACACTGAATTATTATTATTATTATTATTATTATTATTATTATTATTATTTATTTTTGTAAAGCGCGTAGTCACCCGGAAGTATCCCAGCGCTGAGGAACCTAGAAGACAGGAAACTGAGGACTAAGGCTGAGTTTACGAGAAGAACATAGGGGTTAGGGGAAAAGATGTGTCTTTAAACGTTTCCTAAAACGGAGGTATTGGGGATCCAATTACAAGCGTGGCATGAGGCAGGCTTAGACGTGGTGGGTGATTTGTATGCAGAGGGCAACCTTCTCACATTTGACACTTTGTCCATGGAAAATGATATTTCAGCCGGATAATTTCTTCGACACGAGGCGATAGTGCATACCCTAACGGTGGCTTGGAGGGGCATTACTACTGAGCCCGAAACACATCTACTCGTACAATACCTGCATGTAATGGGGGAGGGCTTGCATGTGGTACACTGGCTGACAGAGGCGCACCTGGCACACAAGTTTAAACCATTGACGAGACTTTGCGAGAAGTGGGCTGCAGGCAGAGGACAGTTGTGGACTGACAAGGAATGGGCGACAATTGTAGCTGGCTCCACCTACATACCACCAACTCAAGGTTCAAACTTATTCAGACATACATAATACATAAGGCATACCTCTCCCCTAATAAGATGAATGATTATTTCCACCTCGATACCTCTGTTTGCCCCCGGTGTAAACTAATTGGCGCTGATTTGCTACACATGTTGTGGTCTTGTGTCTCACAATGATCCTACTGGCACGCAGTAGTGGACGCATTGACAAACTGTACCGCGGAGCCCTTACAATTAAATTGGGAAACCTGCGTCCTGGGACTGTACCCACAGACAAAAAAGAATAGAGTAACATCCAGATTCGGAGATCTGGGCTTGATAACGGCAAAACGCCTTATCACGAAACGATGAAAACACACTGACCCACCAGCGCTGGCTAACTGGGAGAGATCCTTCATAATATGGGCACAAGCTGAGAGCACTATGCTACATAAGGAGGAAACTGCGGGATTGTGCAAATACCCAATTGCGCAGATCTGGGATGATCTCCTAAAAAAACTCACACATCCAGACGCTGCGGAACGAGATCCGCAACCCCCTAGTTGTACTGATGCGGCCATTCCATAGCACACTGTCCCCCCCCCCATCCCCTCCCTGACATGATGGTCAGGGATCGCCACCATTCCAACACGGCGGGCCAGACACGGCAAGTGAACAATGTGACACCCCCGCATATCACTAACATATCACTAGACTTTGCTTTCATCGGTCTTTCTACTTTTGCAATGTATTGACCCTCACACTCCTCCACACCAACCCTACGATGTACCTTCCGCAAGTTAAAGATGGCGTTCTTTTGTATTCTATATTTTTTTAAATTTTTTATTATCAGTTATAGTTCACTTAAATAGACATTTTCATCAGACTCTTGGCACTGACAGTACACATAGAGACAACGAGAAACATTCATAAAATCCCCATAACAACGTTTGGGTAAAGATGCAACTGTAGCATGCATATTTATATGTCATACCTTGCCCTCTTTATAACGGCGCAATATTTTGATATTCTCCATATTGTTGATACATGCTTGATATGATGCAAAACATATGAATACTGTGCCGCCTGTACTTAAAGAGAAAACTTTCAATAAAAAGATGTTAAAAACAAAACCAAGGAAATCTTCTATCGTTTTATCCCGACTTCACCTTGGCAGTGCAAGCCGCCAGCCGAGAGTTTCTCCCTGCTAAACAACTCCTCCAAAAATATGAGGTGCAATATGCTCTGATCTACCCTGCCAAGCTCAAGATCCAGAGGGGCGCTCAAACATAGATCTTCAGTGACCCTAAGGCTGCTCTGTCATTTGCCAAAAATTTAGAAGAGAAGAAGCGTAATGCATCTAAGAGCCTTGAGAATGCAGAAAGTGGACAATTAAGTGACAATGACTAACTAAGTTGTGGGGTTCTGTTCATTGGGTTTATACTGCGATGCAGCCTGGGTAACAGAGCTGCCAATGTGATGATGTTTTTGCGGTTACAGTTGAATCTCTTTCAGGGTGGGATGCTTCCAAGCTTAATTATGATTTGCTTCATAAATGTCTGAACACCAGTGTGGCTTGGCCACCCTGTCTATTTGGCAGGGGTGTATGCAAGGTGGAACCATGCCCCCTTGGGATAATTCCCTTTCCCATCTACGTTGCTATTGCTCCAAGTTCGGGGTCCCTGGGAGGGGGTTGGATACTCAACCTAATTGGGGGGATGGAGTGGGTGGTGGGCAGGATGGGGATTCTCCCGTAAGAGGCTTGTTCCTTTTATTGTTCTCTTTTGTTTTTGGCATGTTGTTGCGGTATGCACTCTATAATACGTTGTTCACCCTGGCACTTACTGCGGTCACTCATATTCCAAATCACGGGCAATCTGCTACCAAACCACTCCGCGTTACCACATGACGTATACTACATTTTGGACCTGGAACATTAGATGCCTAAACAACCATCGCAAGGCACGCCTTATGCACGCTCAGCTTATTAGATATCAGGTGGATGTCTGTTTCCTTCAGGAGACACACCTCCTTCCTGCTACTGTATCTAAGCTACTATTTCGACATTGGGGTGAATCGTACACCTCCTTCTATTCTAACTACTCCCGAGTCATCTCCATTCTCTTCCGGAAAGGTCTCCCCTGGCACAATACCCACTCTTTCATTGACTCAGAGGGCAAGTATGTGGTCCTTGCTGGCACCCTTTACAATCAGCCACTGATATTAGCAGCACTGTACAGCCCCAACTCAGATGGCCCTGACTTTTTCACACACTTTTGGCAGGTCATTTCTTCCCTGGGACCCCACTCCCTGATCTGGGGAGGCGACTTTAACATAGCTCCCACGAAGGGCACTGGACTGCTCTGGAGATTGCACCCAACACCCTCAGGCCACCTCTCTTTTCCACTCCATTATGTCAGACAACTCCTTGCTGGATGCATGGCGACATGCGTACCCTGACAGGAGCAAGGGGACCTGTGTCACGGGCTTGCAGAGTTCATGGTCTAGCCTTGATCTTTGGATCACTACTCACGATGTCTCCTCCTGGACCACGAAAAAATCAAGGGGGGAGTATGGATCACTTGTCCTGTATACCAGGGTCTTAGATTTCTCTGGGATGTTAGGTAAAAACCCTCATATACGTACTCAAATGGCGTGGGCGGTATATCTTGTTTCTCCGCCTATCGGTACTTTAGTAGCATCATCATTGGGTCTTTATCCTTGTAGGTATGCTAAGACCAACTGGTTTACCAGTAGTGTCCAGAGATGACAAAATTGACAAGAGGGCATTGCTGTGCTCTGGTGACAGTGAAGTGAAGTAAAAAAGCCCTACATCACTGTAGCTTTAGGTTTTACTTGAAAAAGCAGTGATGTGGGTAATTAAAAACAGAAGGCGTGCGTAGGGGATCTGATTATGAGCCCACCGCACTGGTGTGGGTCGACATGTTTCAGCCTCGTGTTGGAGTCTAGAGGCTTTCTTCAGGACCAAATGTGTATAGGGAGACGCTTTGTGGCTCCTATATAGATGGCATATACGCCACCTGTGTTTAGGGGAGGTCAGATCTAGTATATCTGTACCTGTAGATGAAAGATAAAAAACACATACTGGTTCTGTTTTCTAAATGGATCCAAATGGACAAGTTTCAAGTCCAAGATTCGTTATCTACCTTGTGTGCGAACTCATCTATCTAATTCAGTGAGAGCTCCATAACACATGTGAATTTAATACAAAGGTACACTGAGATGAAATGATTTAACAAAAGGCTGTGCTCCAGGTGTAGAGTGCAACAGAAGGAAGTGCTATCTTTAATGGTGACTACGTTTGGTAGAGGCAGCGTTTGTGCCCTAGACATATTGTCGATATCTTAAAAAGAGCCATGCCCGGTGTTAAAACTGCATGTTTCTTCATGTAGTTAATGTTGAAATGAGCCCCGTGTGGAAGTCGGACAACTTTGTCATTGTGTTTCCATGTAAATATCATTATAATGGGTGTCTCGTTATCAAGGACGCATGTGTGTGATACTTCGTACACGCCTTAGATGCTGGAATATTCGACAGGATTCCGAATGTGCAAATAACAACTATCTCTCATTATTATTGTTTTTCACTCTCTAAAATGAGGTAGTAGAGAGTAAAGGTTTTCACAAGTGATTACTGTATGGTGGATGTCGGCCAGATATGCAAAGCCGTGCCCCTAGTAACAATCTTGTGCAATAACTGTCTCCATAGGAGACTCGTAATTATTACCTTTGGCTCGTTGTGCTCTACTTTCATCCGGGCGCCATTTGGCAAGTCGAAGACGAATTCTATGGCGATAAGGAAAAGTTAGCAAGATCTTACTTGAGATTCTTCCCGTAGATTCCGGCGTGCCTCGTGGTTGCTCACCGGTTCTTCACATGATACTTGCTTGTGCTTGCTCTGGCAACGGTGTCCCGGGTGACGCAGGCCCGTTACCTACTCATATTTACATACGCGGTCCTGTTTGCAATAGAGACATCGTTGGTGATATTGATGTTATTCATACTAAACAGTGTTCGAATGCCGAGATCCAAATCCTTATTGTTATGAGATCTTACAGGTGGTAATTCAGTATGATTTACAATGGAAGATGTCTTGGTCGGGATCCGTATTTTTTGTTAAACCTTTTTGTTAATTTTGTCGGATCTTACAAGGGCAATTGGGCAATTTGTCCAATGTTAACTGAATGGTCGGACAGTGTTCGTGAGTAGAGAGGTATCGCTCATTTTCAAAAGGGGCTGCGGTTGGCAGCTAGTGGTTGGCATTGAGGTAGACATAGTGGAATGACCTCTCCTACTGGGTTGTTTTGTACTGCCTCAATGGTCATGGTATATTTTCTGAAGGGTATGGTGTTCAGCGCACAGGGTGACCTTGTCTGAGTAGGAAACTCACCTGGCAGGGTCTCTCAGAGAGCGGTCCATATTTGTTAGGTTTTTCTGTTATTGTTCAATCAGGCTAGGGTGTGCCAAGGAATGTCATCGTTTAAACCTACTGCATCCGTCCTAAGACGGTTAATCCAACGTTGTTCTTTTTCGAAGAGGATCTGCTCTGCGTTGTAGTTTTTAGATTGCAATGTTTCCAAAACCACCCAGTTGAGATCGTCTGCACTGTGGTTGTTCTCTATGTAGTGCTTACTCATTCTCGTGGTTGATCTTCTACAGTTTACGTTGCTTCTGTGTTCACAGATGTGTTGTTTTATTTTTCGACATGTCATCCCAACATATCTCATGTTGCAAGGGCATACAATCGTATAGATTACATGAGAGGTGTTACAATTGGTGCGTTGTCTTAAGGTCCAGATTAGAGTAGGTAGGAGCTGTAGTGTTTTGGTCACCTTAGTTAGTTTGCATACTGAACATAAGCCACATGGGTAGTGGCTAGGTACTGGGTTCAAATTCCAGGCCGCAGTTATAGTATCTCTCGTCACATGTGGTGCCGGTCTGGTATGTACCAGGAGATCCTTAATATTTTTAGTTCTCTTGCTTGCAAAACAAGATTTTGGCCAGTTTAAATTATTGGATGCTAGGATCCTCCAGTTTTTAGTAATGATTTTCTTCACAGCATTCGAGGAGGTGCAGTATGTTGTGACGCATGTCAAGAGGTCATTAGATGTCGCTTTTGGATTGAATTCTAGGAGACATTCTCATGGTTGATTGCGGGCTCTCTTTTGGCACTTCCTTATGATCCTTGTGGGGTAATCCCTCAGTTTGAGTTTTTGTCCTAGTTCTTTTTCTTGTTCTTTGTAAACCTGTTGTGAACTACAGTTTCTTTTTAGGCATAGGAACTGGCTGTACAGTAGGTTTTCCCTCAAGGGACGAGGATGGAAGCTGTTATAAGAAAGTATACTGTTCCTCGCCATTGGCTTGTAGTAGGTTTTAGTCATGAGGATGTTGTTTTCAGTGTAGATTGTGATGTCCAGAAAGTCAAGTTGTGTTTTGCTTGATGTGCACGTGAATCTCAGGCAGGTGTCTCTGGTATTTATCCAGTCTAGAAATTGTTTGAGTGAGTCCTCAGTGTCTTCCCATATCGTAAAGACATCGTCTATGTAATGTCACCAGAATTTCACTCGTGGAAGATAGGGATTGTTTTGATGTAATATGTGATGTTGTTCAAAATCACTCACATATAGTCCGGCTATGCTTGGAGCAAATGTGCTGTCCATAGAAGTGCCGTGACACTGTCTGTATAACGTTCCATCATATTCAAAATAGTTCTCGGTGAGAGCTAGCCTACAACTACAACATTCCAAAACGAAATGTCTGGGAGTCCTGTAGTTCCAGTCCTCAATGAATAGTATCTCTTCAAATGTGTCTAAAGTTTTCTGTTGAGGGAGGCTGGTGTAAAGGCTCTCTACATCGAGTTCTACTAGGAGCATGGCGTCTTCATTGTAGTCTTGTCCCCTTAGTAGGTTGAGCAGAACACATGTGTCCTTCAGGTATGCGTTCTTTCGTCTCTGCGGCGGTTACTAATGTCATCTTCGTCCATGCAAGTTGAAGAAGGTTAGCTAAAGCTTTGATATAGGTGACCACAATGTATGGATAGCTACTGGTATGGAGTCATTACAATGTCATTTGTCAAACCTGGTCGCCATGTTTCTGGATTTCGGAAGCATAGCTTTACCCATGACGGAGGACTGAGTGTTGAGAGTATTAACTGGTTTCACAACGTTAATTTCTGTCCCGTAGGGTTGCCACTTGGCCGGTATTCTAACTGCACCACCTGCAAATTCCTCTTTGAAGCAGGAGCCTTTCATTAATAAATACCGGCAATGCATCAGCCGTATTTCCTCTATTTGTTCTGATTAGAAATGTTCCTGCTCAAAGAAACTAGGAGTAGTCACAGTTTAACGCCGTGCGTAAGCTGGAGCTTTTTATTCCTCCTTCAAGAATCAAGGTAAGGAATCTTGCGACTCTCCCTAAAATATTTTTTTTAACGAATGGTAACTTATGGGCAAGACATCTGTGTCTTTTGATAATCTCTGTATCACTATATAAGACATTCTTAAAATTGCATGATTTGTTTTATGGAACAGAACGCAGTGTAATGGCAATTGTGACTTTCCTGAACAAATGCAGGGTAAATAGGTCGGCTTCCTAATACAATCGGGTAGTTGTATTTTTACACAACCATTGTGAAGAGAAGTTACCATTTTACTTAATAAATGTCAGATGCCACAATCTGCTCTTTAAGCCAAAGAAATGTGTGCATTTAATATTACAAATCATAGGGCCAGATGTACGACCAATTGGAATAGCCATGTACTAACACAATTTTGCGAGTCGCAAAAAAGTGTTTAGAGACCCGCTATTTGTAAGGGCTGTTCCCTTCCAAATAGCGTCTCTCTAACCCCATGTATGAATGTTTTGCGACCGCAAATAGCGGTCGCAAAACACTTGCAAATTACCACCCTCTTCAAAAGGGTGGTAATGGAGTCGCAAATGGAAAGGGATCCCAGGGGACCCTTTCCCCTTTGTGACAGGCTCTGAAAATATTTTTTAAAGGAAGGCAGTGGTCCCAGGGACCACTACCTGCACTTAAACAATCATTGGCATAGCCAATAGGTCTCGCCTTTGGGACCTTATAAGTGTTTAGTTATGCAGCACAATATCCTTGGTGCAACAACATCAACTGTTGCATGGCTAAGCACTTATAAGGTCCCAAATGCGAGACCTATTGGCTATGCCAATGCTAGTTCTCTCTTACTTTGTGTCAAAGACTGGTGATGAAAAATAAATCCAGGTCCCAAAATAGTTCGTGCAGGCGCCCACTATCTGTATCCACTTAAAAAATAAGCAGTGGGCCCTTTCGTTGGTGCTGGTCACGTTTTGCGTGGTGTGTACACCACAGTTTGCATGTTTCGTCACCTGACTCTACAGGCCGCGAATCTCTGGGTAGTGAACCTTGGCACACATTGGCCAGCAGGTTTCAGATGCTCTTCTGAGAGTTGGTGTTGAGAAATGTTTGGTGCACCCGTCATGCGCTGCGGGCGGTAGTCGGCTTCCCTCGTCGTGACAGTGGATTTTGCAAACTGCCCTGTGGGTGGACGTGGTTTCAGGCGCTTGTTCAATTGTGAATTTCAACCTCCGTTCGTTTCCGCCTGTTGTAATCAGAAGCCGTTAAGTGTCTATTACATAAGTGAGAGAGGAGCGCGCGCTGGTTCTTTACAGCAAAGAGAAGGGCTGCTGATAAACTGGGGGCTCGGGGTGTTGGCCGGAATTTATTCGGGGTTCAGAAAGAGCCCCAGACAGCCCGGAGAACTTTTAATGTCACTTCTTTTTTGCACAATGCAAGTGCAGCGCGCATGCTCAAACATTTTCAGGGGGCCTGGTATTTTTACTTTTTTATAAAACGAGACCTAGCCATTATCGCCCAAATATGTTGGGTGCACAGCCAAAGACGATACGCGTGGTTTCTGAAGAGAGCTCGTGAAATATGTCAGTACTTTAGAGTCCGGCAGAGAGCCCAGCAACATTATTTGTCTGCAGCAGAAAAATATTATTGTCAGATGACACTACTTTGGTCACAAAGCGCTATTACCTTGTTCTTTGCATGCATGCAGGGGCGTACATGGTTGTGTGTAGTGTTGATTTGTGTGACAGGCACTGTTACTGGAATTATGCGGCAATGGAGGACCAAACTATGCAGCAGGGTTGATTAAATTGTGCAGCCAGAAAGGCCAATCATGGCGGAGCATTGTGACACTTTCTGTGGCAGAATTATTTCACTATTTTTGGTATTTTAACACATTAATACTGCGTGGGCAATAGTTTCACCTCATTAATACCAATTTAACCCCTCAACCAGCATCTAAAATGTGACAAGTAAACACTCACAAAGTCTGCCTCTTTGAGGAACCACACGTGGATTTGTATCAGTAACTTTCATCTGTTGGAACTAAAAGGTTTTCTTGTTGAAATCTACAAATTAGACGTCTCCAGATAGAATATGTGGCAAGTGAAATAATTCCATAATTATGCAGAAACTAAGTAATTCTATTGGCTCTGCGTATATGTAGGGAGTCCGGTGATGTTTGAAAGGATGCAAAGATTGTTTGTCTTTCCACGCCAGGCTAGCTGCAGAGTAATACAGAGAGAGTGACTGAAAGTCGTACTGAGTGGATCAATGGGCCAGTAGCATCGGCCAAAGTCAATCAGAGAGTTTGTTTAGGAGACTCCAGCGCACTAGTGTGAGTCTGCCAGTGAGGGAGATAAAATATCTGTTAATGTCAGGTGTGAGGGCCAGATATGTACTACAGTCATAGGGAAACTGGAGGTTTGCATGAGATACATATATTAAACACCATTTATTCAATGCTGCATATCTAGGGTGACCGACTGGCATTGGTGCAAATTCAGGACGGGGAGTGTAAAAATTAAGGACAAAGGGTCAAAATTCAGGACACAAATTCAGGACAGGAGGTCAAAATTCAGGACAAAACTTCAGGACAATTGGATAAGTTTTACAGACACATCAGAGGTCGCGCAATAGTATATAAGTAAGCCCAGCCATATCCAAACATATTCAACCATTTGCAAACCTATCCATCATGTATCCTTCCATCTATCCTTTGACTAATCCATCCCTTCATCCATCCTTTATCCATCCATCCACCCTTTCACCCTAGCCATCTGTACACTCATCCATCCACTCTTCTACCTATCCATCCATTCACTCATCCATCCAGCCATTTACCCTTTCACCCATCCAGCCATCCTTTTCCTTACTCATCCATCCACCCAGTCACTCATCCTTCCACCCATCCACCCTTTCAGTCATCCATCATCCTCCCTTTCTCTCTCCATCGTCCCTTTCACTTAGCAATCCTTCCTTCCATCCATCCATCCACCCATCCATCTACTCATCCACTCATGAAGCATTGACCCTATCACTCATCCATCCTCTCTCTCATCCATTTATCCTTTCACTCCTTCACTCATCTATTCATCCTTTAGTCCATCTACCCTCCCTTTCACTCACTCATCCATCCTTACATCCACCCTTTCACTCATCTGTCCATCCATTCACCCTTGCACTTATCAATTCATCAATCCATCAATCATTTCACTCATCCATCCACCCACCCACCCACTCACTCACTCATCCACCTTTTTACTCATCCATCCTTTCACTCATCCATCCACCCTTTTACCCATCCAGCTACCCTTCCACCCATACATCCAGCTATTTACCCTTTCTTCCTTCCATCCTTCCACCACTCATTCATCAATCCACCCATCCTCTTTTATTATCCATCTATTCAATCTTTCATTCATCCATTCACCCTTTCACTAATTCATCCAGCCATTGACCCATCCCTTCACTTACTCACTCGCCCACCGTTTCATATTCATTTTGAGCTGAGCCTTTTTGAGCTGCAGGAGCCATTCCTGGACTGGGACAGAAGCCACCCAGGGCAGAGACCGCATCCACAAAGGTGGGGGGGGGGCTTGGAGGAGGAGGAGGGACAGGAGCCATCACTGGGGGGAGGAGGGGGGCAGGAGGGGGACCAGGATCCACCAGGGTGGGCACATAGGTGGGCATGCGGTATTCTAGTATCATCTTGGTCTCTTCCAGGGTGGGGTAGGGCTCCTCAACCCCTCCTGGACAAGACAATGAGAAGTCAGTCTCTCTTTCCAAAATGTTACTTTTGCCATCCCCCACTGTGATGTCCAGTACTTAAAGGAGATACTCCAAAGAGAACTGATTTAACTGATTCTCCTCCTTACTTTGTTAATCAGTGTGGGTGCGATTGTGCCATTTCTTTATTTTATTACATTAAAGACTTCATGTTTGAAGAAGCGAGGTTTGTTTACAATTTAGTGACAGTAATTAAGCTCTGTGCTGTGAAGAGAAGAACCACGTGCTACCTCGGTGTAATCCAGACCAGTTGTAGGATGTTTGGGGCCCTGGGCAGAAAGGGAATGTCTCACACAAATTGCAGAGACATGACACATTCAGGGCTGTTTGCATCCGAATAGATGCCCCTGCTCCTAAAGCTGCAGCCCCGCCCTCTCAGTCACCTTCAAGCACCTCTTAACAGCTCATCAAGGGCTGGAGGTGTGAGGGGTGGGGGCTGCAGCTTCAATAGCAGGACATCTATTCAGATGCAAACAGCCCTGAATGCGTCATGTCAAGTCAAGAAGCGAGGTGAGTGGGAGCTGTGCCGGCTTTAGGGAGGTGCGACCGGTGCTCAGTTAAAATTGCGGACAAATGGCGTCCGTTAAAGAATCCTTCACGGACAACGGACAGATGGCCGAAATTAGGGACTGTCCGTGAAATTTACGGACGGTTGGTCACCCTATGCATATCCCTCAACCTATCAAGCTTTGAAAAGGAGATATCTGCTCCTTCAGGCTACAGAGAATGGGCATGGAGGGCTCTGTGCTTAAATGGTTTGCTTCCTTCCTCTTTGACAGATCCAAAATGATCAAATAGCGAACAGTCTTTCATCTCCTTTGGCGGTAGCTCAAGGTGTTCCTCAAGGCTCTATACTTGCACCCACATTGTTCTTTTTTTTCTATTTTCTTTTTTGATTTCAAAAGATTGTATTAGAAAATTTTGTAGGTACAGTACAGATATGGTGAAGGCAATATTGTTGTAGGTGTACGCCGGTGGGGTTACAATTGGCGTCACTCGTTCCGGCTTGCTTACGCAATCGACTGATATACGTTGTCATAGGCTAGGCGTATTACGACTTGGCCTTGTTCATATATTGCCCTCCTAGGAAGGAAAAGAAAAAGGTCGGAAAGGAGAGATAGAGTAGCGGACATTGCTATTGGCACCTCTTGCTAAGTGCAAAACACAAAAAGAGCAGAACAGGTCCAGAAGTGGTGTGCAACTACCACAGCTACTGTGAGGCAATAAAGGTGGATGCGTGAAATAAGTTGTTGAGAACAGCGACTGTTGATAACAGAAGACTGAAAACAATTTCCATCAGACCCCCTAATGGTGGAGTTAACATCACGTGGAAATTGCTGGTAATACCATACCAGATCCGACCATAAAGTGTTGGTGCGGACAGATGTCAAAAGTATGCTTATGATGTACATCTTGGAATACGAAAAGTGCAGTGCTCAAATAGTGATAGTGAGTAAAAGTGACTACCTAGACTCTAAACAGTGTTTAAACAGAGATCTAAGTGTCAAAGATTAAAAACACGCCAGGTAGTAAAAATTACATCCTGTGGCGCTGTGCAGTACGGTCGACATGTTTCAGCCTGGTGGACAATTAGCCCGGCTTTCTTCAGGACCTTAAATTAGAGTAGCTACTGCAACTTCATGTGTTATATTTACGTGACGGTTAACAAAAATGTACTACTAAAGAGTTACATCTGTATCAAAAATTTAGATACTTAAGTGTCCACTGGAGGGGAAGATATGCATCTTCTTCCTATCAAAAAACATAAACAGATGGACAATATGTAAAACAACACTAAAATACACACATACATCCTTATATGCACACAGAGACCGTATAGTCACACCTGCAAGGATAATTTGCATCCTGCATACTAACAAGCATAATAGCTTAATCACCCCGAGGCATTTCCTCACAGTGATACTCACCCAGCATTGTGTGGGTGATGACCTCACCTCACCCGGCGACCGCTCGGGAATATGAGGCCCCGCTCTATAGTGTAGAAAGAAGAGGACACGGTAAGCACACAACTTTACAGTGTCCAAACCAATGGCTCTACACATAAAATTCAACACACGTGTGATAGTGCCCTACTGACATGCCATTCACTTCCAACTCAAAGACTATTGGGGGTGCCTAGAGATTACACAAGTTGTGATGTAAGTCATATTACAGAACTGCCTGCTGACTCAACTGTATACCTCTACATGGCTTCTTTAATATTTGTCTTTAAAACATTGCAGAAGATGGATAGGCAGAAAAACTTATTACAGACCACATCACTGAGACAGTGGGTAGGGGTACTGAGAACAGCCTATAGGTGGCTATCTGGGCCACTCAAAGTCCCTCAGCTATTAGGGGATATCCAAACGACAGAAAAACCTCCCAAGCATGAGGTTTAATGGAGATTGAGGATAATCCTGGCTACTTATGATCTTGCTGCCTATAAAGAAAATTGCGATCTAGCATCCTACAAAAGGAACTAGCTGCAGTAAAGGGAAGACACCAGGTGACTCACCTATCCGTCGGTGCCCTCAATCTGGAAACGAGCGGAAGTGGAGGTGAGCAAGGTTCTGCCCTTCCTCCTCAAATAGTCACCGGTAATGGCGTAAATGGACCTCCGTGGTTTGAGGAATAGATGAACTGGCGAAAGCCGACGCTGCTTCTGTTGCGCATGCGCGGGAATGAGAAATCACTATTCTCTTGCGCATGCGCAGACCTTCAATGACACGCGTCAAAAAGGATGCATAATGCCGCTTTTAACATATGAGACAGGTATTAACCTGTAGAATCGTTCTAACTCCTGTGGAGATTAGGCTTCAAAGTTTAATATGAATTCGACTCGACCCAATTTTCTATGAAGATTAGTTTGCATACCCTTGTTGGAGACACTGCTCCTCTAACATGCGCCCTGTGGAGCTTACCAAGGCGGGCACAGCAAAGTTGGGGACTTTGAATTGCAGAGAAATCTGATATATAGAGGATGGGGAGGGGTCTTAATAAGATTCCCAAGCGCATGTCTCCCGTTCTGGAGACTAGTGATGTCAGTGAGAGTAGATAGTGTTACTCCATAAGTTACATAGAGTTTAAAGGATTATAACATCATTTAATATGGGAACATCTATACTAGATGGAAAATTCCGTCAACCTAGGTCCAACAATACGCTATACTCAACTCAATTGTGTGTGTCACCCGTCTGTCTGCCTTCATTTACACTCGAGGACTACACCACCCATTTTCATTACTGTGGTATACAACAATTCCTCTTGGGGTCCAGTCACTTCTTCATGACAGAGTGACTAAAGATGGCGTACACACCCCTTTAAATTGCAGGTCTTACTTCTGCTTTAGATACCCCCATTTTCCTCTCTACTTAAGAGAAGTAGAACAGTCACTCTAATAAATAGATCCCATTGCATAGCGTATTGTTGGACCTAAGTTGACGGAATTTTCCATCTAGTATAGATGTTCCCATATTAAATGATGTTATAATCCTTTAAACTCTATGTAACTGATGGAGTAACACTATCTACTCTCACTGACATCACTAGTCTCCAGAACGGGAGACATGTGCTTGGGAATCTTATTAAGACCCCTCCCCATCCTCTATATATCAGATTTCTCTGCAATTCAAAGTCCCCAACTTTGCTGTGCCCGCCTTGGTAAGCTCCACAGGGCGCATGTTAGAGGAGCAGTGTCTCCAACAAGGGTATGCAAACTAATCTTCATAGAAAATTGGGTCGAGTCGAATTCATATTAAACTTTGAAGCCTAATCTCCACAGGAGTTAGAACGATTCTACAGGTTATTACCTGTCTCATATGTTAAAAGCGGCATTATGCATCCTTTTTGACGCGTGTCATTGAAGGTCTGCGCATGCGCAAGAGAATAGTGATTTCTCATTCCCGCGCATGCGCAACAGAAGCAGCGTCGCCTTCCGCCAGTTCATCTATTCCTCAAACCACGGAGGTCCATTTACGCCATTACCGGTGACTATTTAAGGAGGAAGGGCAGAACCTTGCTCACCTCCACTTCCGCTCGTTTCCAGATTGAGGGCACCGACGGATAGGTGAGTCACCTGGTGTCTTCCCTTTACTGCAGCTAGTTCCTTTTGTAGGATGCTAGATCAGCAATTTTCTTTATAGGCAGCAAGATCATAAGTAGCCAGGATTATCCTCAATCTCCATTAAACCTCATGCTTGGGAGGGTTTTCTGTCGTTCGGATATCCCCTAATAGCTGAGGGACTTTGAGTGGCCCAGATAGCCACCTATAGGCTGTTCTCAGTACCCGTACCCACTGTCTCAGTGATGTGGTCTGTAATAGGTTTTTCTGCCTATCCATCTTCTGCAGTGTTTTAAAGACAAATATTAAAGAAGCCATGTAGAGGTATACAGTTGAGTCAGCAGGCAGTTCTGTAATATGACTTACATCACAACTTGTGTAATCTCTAGGCGCCCCCAACAGTCTTTGAATTGGAAGTGAATGGCATGTCAGTAGGGCACTATCACACGTGTGTTGAGTTTTATGTGTAGAGCCATTGGTTTGGACACTGTAAAGTTGTGTGCTTACCGTGTCCTCTTCTTTCTACACTATAGAGCGGGGCCTCATATTCCCGAGCGGTCGCCGGGTGAGGTAAGGTCATCACCCACACAATGCTGGGTGAGTATCACTGTGAGGAAATGCCTCGGGGTGATTAAGCTATTATGCTTGTTAGTATGCAGGATGCAAATTATCCTTGCAGGTGTGACTATGCGGTCTCTGTGTGCATATAAGGATGTATGTGTGTATTTTAGTGTTGTTTTACATATTGTCCATCTGTTTATGTTTTTTGATAGGAAGAAGACGCATATCTTCCCCTCCAGTGGACACTTAAGTATCTAAATTCTTGATACAGATGTAACTCTTTAGTAGTACATTTTTGTTAACCGTCACGTAAATATAACACATGAAGTTGCAGTAGCTACTCTAATTTAAGGTCCTGAAGAAAGCCGGGCTAATTGTCCACCAGGCTGAAACATGTCGACCGTACTGCACAGCGCCACAGGATGTAATTTTTACTACCTGGCGTGTTTTTAATCTTTGACACTTAGATCTCTGTTTAAACACTGTTTAGAGTCTAGGTAGTCACTTTTACTCACTATCACTATTTGAGCAGTGCACTTTTCGTATTCCAAGATGTACATCATAAGCATACTTTTGACATCTGTCCGCACCGACACTTTATGGTCGGATCTGGTATGGTATTACCAGCAATTTCCACGTGATGTTAACTCCACCATTAGGGGGGTCTGATGGAAATTGTTTTCAGTCTTCTGTTATCAACAGTCGCTGTTCTCAACAACTTATTTCACGCATCCACCTTTATTGCCTCACAGTAGCTGTGGTAGTTGCACACCACTTCTGGACCTGTTCTGCTCTTTTTGTGTTTTGCATATTGATACAGGGGAGCGAGCAGACAGGTCATTAAATATTCCCCTAGACCCTCCACACACCAGTTTTGTTTTTCACCTCTTGCTAAGTGTCAACCCACTGGAGTACACCTCGTGTGTGTGTTGTGGGGAGTGTGTTAGAGTGTTGGTCTCTGTGATTTGCCTATGGTGGCTTGTGTGATCCCAGATAGTTGTCCAGGGTGTGCCACATCTCTCCCTTCGTGGTAGAGTTGGGTGTGTGTTTTGATGTTATGTTATCTGCTCCTCTAAGGAAGGTGATCCAGTTAAACCAGTTCTTGAAGGATGCCTTCCCTGTGTCGTTCCAGTTTGCCAGGATTGTTTTGACTGCTGCTGTTAGTAGGATGTCTATTAGCTCGCTGTCACTCTTAGATTGTGTTTCTTGAGTCATGAAGGCCGCAACTACCCCTACGAATTCTGTTTGCAGTGGGAATCCCATTATGCTATTTATGTATTCTTTTATTTTGTTCCAGAATGTTTTGACTTTGCGGCAGTGAAAGAGAAGGTGAGCTAGGTCACCTTTTTGTTTGTGGCAGTTCCAGCATAGGTCGTTGTCTCGGATCCCTACGGCTGCTAGTCTGGCCGGAGACCAGTATGCTTTGTGTAGGAGCCAGTATTTTGTCTGTGCTAGGATTGGGGTGACTTTGTTTATGCTTACTGAGTTCCTCAGGCGAATTTTTTCCCTGTCATTGAAGCACCTGTTTTGTTGCCCTTCCCAGTACTCTAGTGTCTTGGCGTTTAGCTTTGTTTAGGTTGGGCTTATCAGTTTGTAAAGATCCGACGTTTGGTGGATTGATGGGGTTTAATTGTTTAGATCTGCCTTGGTGAGTGCCGCCCTTATTTTTAGAAAACTGTAGAAATCTATGTCTGGTGGGTTGTGGAGGAGTTTCAGGGTGTCGAATGTGAGTGGGGTGCTTAGTTTTTCTAGTTGGTTGGGGGTGGAGATGCCCCGTTTGTACCAGGAGTTCATGTTTAGTATCTTGTCCTTGTAATTTATTCTTGTGTTGAACCAAATGGATTCCCACCTTGTGTTTTTAATGCTATTCTCCATTTTTGTGTCCACTTTAAAAAGAGGGTTCTTAGTGTTCTTGAATATGGTGCTGTTGGCTTTGGGGTGTCTGTTGGCTGTGAGTAGGGCTATGGGATCCAGACCATTTAGGATTGCTCTTTCTAGCGTTAGCCAAGCCGGTGTGTAGTCTTGTCCTGGCGAAAGCAGTGTAACCCTTGTGTGGCTAGGCATGCCGTTTGGAATGTTTTGAAATTAGTGAGGTTGAGACCTCCTAGGTTTTTGCTCAGCCTTAGTTTTTGAAGGCTTATTCTGGGTTTCTTGTTCCTCCATAGGAATTTGTTTATCATGGTATCTAGTTTTTTGTGGAAGTCTTCTGTGGTTATTAGCGGGAGCATGCTGAGCATGTAGTTAATCATTGGTGCTATCATCATTTTTATTGTTTCGATTCTGCCCACTAACTGACAAACTTTGGTGTCCACATTGCAAGTTTCTCTTTCACTTTATTTTAAAAAGTCTTTTCATTGTGGTCCAGTGTTGTTTTGAGATCTCTCTCAAAGTGTAGCCCAAGGTATTTCAGAGCTCCTTTCTGCCATGCTAAGCCTGAGTTCCCTAGTACTGCCTTGGTTGTGTGCACGTTTAGGGGTTTGCATTCTGATTTGTCCCTATTGAGTTTGTAGCCCGAGACCTGTGCATATTCCTCAATGGTAGCCATTAGGGCTGCTATTGAGTGTCCCGGGTTCTATGTAGTGATGAGTATGTCATCTGCGTAAGCAGCTAACTTGACTGTGTTCCCCTTGATTTGAATTCCTTTTATTTCTGAGTTGCTTCTAATCATAATGCACAGCAGTGGTTCTATGGAGAGTAGGAAGAGTGCTGGGGATAGTGGGCACCCCTGTCTCGTGCCTCTTTCTAGGAGTAGCGTCTCTGAGGTGCACCCATTGACTACTACTCGGGCATTTGGTTCATTGTATAGTGCCATCACCATTCTTCTATAGTTTTCTCCCAGACCAAACCTGCGCATGCATTGGTCCAGGAAGGGCCACGACACTCTGTCAAATGCTTTCTCGGCATCCAGTGCTATCATCACTGCTTGTTCGCTTTTAGAGGAGGCATGGTTTATTAAGTGACATAAAAGCCTTGTATTGTCTTGGGACAGCCTGTTTTTGAGATAGCCCACCTGAGAATTATGGATTAGGGTTGGAAGTAGCACGTTTAGCCTTGCCGCCAGGACCTTAGTTACAGTCAACATTAATTAAAGAAATGGGGCGGTAGTTTTGTGGATGTTGTGGGTCTTTGCCCTCTTTTGGGATGACTATTATATTGGCCTCTGTCATTGAGGCAGTCATTTTCCCTCTGTGGAAGCAGTGAGTGAACACCTCCTCCATTGTGGGCTTGATTTGACGGAGGAATTGTTTGTAGAATCCTGCTGTGTACCCATCTGGCCCGGGAGCCTTATTGTCTTTGAGGCTTGCAACTGCTCTCTCTATTTCTGACCCCGTGATATCTTGTTCTAATGATGTTCTCTGCACCTCCGTTAAACTGGGTGGGTTTAGGCTGTCTAGGAGGTTGGCCCCTTTGTCTACTTTGAGGTTTTTGTCTTCTTCATACAGGCATTCGTAGAAGCCTTTAAAAACCTTGAGGATCTCTTTGTTTGACGTTTGCGATACCTTCTCGCTGTCAGTTATCGCTGCAATGGTGTGTTGTCTCTGTTTACTCTTGAGGTATGAGGCTAATGCTTTCCCTGCTCTGTTCGCTTTACATAGATTTATAGCTTTGTATTTATTTATCCACATACCAGCCCTTTTGCTAAGGATCTTGTTGAGCTCATATTTTTTCTTGGTTAATTCTGTCAAGGTGTTTTTGTCTTCTAAGTTCGTGCTGTGGCCCTTTTCTAGGTCTTTAATTTGGGTTTCGAGATCTGTTACTTTTTTGCTTCTTTCTCTGTTCATTCTTGCGTTGATGCTAAGGATTTTCCCCCTGACTGTGGCTTTAAGGGAGTCCCAAAGGGTGCCCTGTCAGTGCTTGGGCTGTCGTGAAAACTAAGTATTCCTTTATGGTCTCCTCTATTTCGGCCACGTTATTCGGGTTTTTAAGGATGTCGCTATAGAATCTCCACCTCCGGCTAGGCTCTTCGTTGTGTCTCCCCCTGAGTGTTAGACTGATGGGTGAGTGGTCTGATATTGTTCTAGGAACAATTTCTGTGTGGTCTATGAGGTGGGTGGGTGGTGCGGAGATGAGGATGTAGTCAATTCTACGATATGAGTTGTGAGGGTGAGAGTAGAAGGAGTAGTCTCTTTCATCAGGGTGTTGTAGTCACCATGGGTCTTTCAGGTTGAGCTTGGCGCATAGATTCCCTAGGATGTTTTGTCCTGGCGAGCCGTGGCTGGCTCTTTGTGGGTGTCTGTCTATTGTGCTATCTAGTGCTTGGTTGAGGTCGCCAGCTACTATTAGGAGGTCGTCTTGTGGAAGCTTGCCCAGTCTGTTCTCAACATTGTTCCAGAAGTCATTGTCTTCTGAGTTGGGTCCATATATGTTGGCAATGTGTATCGAGTCCTCCCCCCTCTTGACACTGGTAATTAGGATTCTCCCGTCTTCGTCAGCGAAGTTGTCCTGTACTATTAATCTAGATTTTTTGTTTATAAGTGTAATGACTCCCCTTTTTTTGTGAACCGCTGGCGCGCAAAGTGATTGGCCTATCCAGTTAGCCTTCAGTCGCTGTGCATCTTCTAATGACAGTTTAGTTTCTTGGAGCACGCACACATCGCTCTTGGTTTTGTCAAGATATTCTATGGCTTTCCTCCTCTTAACCGGGTGATTGAGCCCTTTGACATTGAAAGAGACTACCTTAATGGTTGTGGGTGTTTGGTTGTGTGAAAGTTTCTCCCCTCCTTTCCCCTGAGGCTTATAATGAGCTGGATCCAACTTCCCATGGGCTGATAACAGTGCTATCCAAAGATAGCTTGAAGGATATATGGGAGTTCTTGTTGTGCTACTTCTTCCTGCGGTCGCGGCGTTTTGCCTTGATCCTGTCGGTGAGGTAGGTTGCTGTGACTTGAGGTAGTTCAGTTGCAAATAGTCTTAGACTTTCCATGTGTGGTGGTGGTTCCTTCAGTATATCAAAACTGTAGTCTGTTGTGACCGAGGTCTTGTTGCCTAGTTCTCCTTAGCACCTTCTGTTTCACTGTTGCTTGTTGATGCTCTCCTTTTTCCAACACCAGTATTTTTGGCTTCCATATCTTCTGCTGGTGGGCCTTGGAGGTATCTTCTCAGGGTGCTGGGGTCCTCGAAGATCTGTGTTCGCCATTTGTCCGTGATTCTTAGTTTGGCTGGGCCCGCAAAGCTAAAGGTGACATTATCCTTCCGCATTCTTTCTCTTAGCGCTAGGAATCCCTTTCTGGTTTCAACTGTTTGCCTTCAGAAGTCTTGCGTAATTATTATTTTGTGGCCGTTCCATCTTAGATTCGGGTTTTTCCTTACTACTGCAAAGATCGCTGCAGTTTGGTTTGATATTAGGGTCTTGTTAATGTTAAATGTTAATGTTAAAAAGTATTTATTGAGCGCACTGCCACCGGTTGGTTTCCTGGCGCTAGAGTAGACAGAGAACGAATCCTGAGGTGAGAGGAAAGGGCAATCAGTGATACGCTTGTTTAAAAAGCCATGTTTTAAGGCTTTCCTAAAGGACATAAGATCCGGGCAAGATCTGATCTCCAAGGGAAAAGTGTTCCAAGGCGAGATGCAAGAACAGCAAATCTGCAGCCACCAGAGCGTTTGCGTTTGAAGGCAGGTGTCTGGAGGAGAGCTTGGTACACAGAGTGCAGATTGCGGGAGGGGGTGTACCTGGTAAGGAGATTGTCTATAAATTTAGGGCTTTTGCAATGGAGAGATTTAAAAAGCATGCAACCAGTTTTAAACGAGCAACGTTGACCAGGGGTAGCCAGTAGAGGTCCCTAAGCAGAGGAGAGGCTGAGTGCCATCTAGGTTGCGCAGTGATCAACCTGGCTGCATAATTTTGGACCATCTGGAGACGCTTTAGGAGATAAAGGGGTAGGCCTAGATATATGAAATTAGCATAATCCAGGTGGGACAAAACCGTGGTAATCACCACCTGGGTCATGGCTGCAGGAGTGAAGAAGCGTCGCACCTTCCGGATTTTCCTGAGCTGGAAGAAACACTTGGAGAACACTTGACCCACTTCAGTTTTTAAGGAGAGGTCGCTGTTCAGGGTCACTCTAAGTGTCTTTGCGGCAGGGGTAGGGGTGGGGGCTTTGCCCATATCAGATGGCCAGTAGTGAGGGCCCCAGAATTTGGCGCTGGTCCCTGTGAGCACCAGCTTGGTTTTTCCAGGGTTTAATTTTAAGTGATTTTGGTTCATCCAGGTTTGGATGAACTGCATGGTAGACTGGAAATGAGAGATGGAGAGTGTGGAATTGTCGACCGTGAAGAGCAATTGCAGGTCGTCTGCGTAATTAAAAACAGATACCTGCATATCTCTTAAGGCCTGGATTAACGGGAGAATATAGATTTTAAACAGGTGGGGTGACAATGATGAGCCCTGAGGGACTCCACAGGTGATGGACCGTTTAGGGCCAACCAAGGTACCAAGACGGACCGACTGGGAACGATTCTCCAAAAGGACGCCAGCCTGGTTGACACGGTCGATCAATATGTCATGGTCGACCGTGTCAAAAGCGGCCGACAGATCTAGGAGCACCAGGGCCTGAGGGGAGTGTCTGTCAGCGCAGTCACGGAGCGAGTCAAGGACCGCCACTACCACTGCCTCTGTTGAGTGGGCAGGGCGAAATCCTGCCTGGTGGGAATCTAGACAGTTTGAGCTCTCCAAGAAGTTGGACAGATGTTTCGCAACATGGGCGTCTAAAACTTTATCCAAAAAAGGGAGCAAGGAAATTGGCCGGTAGTTTGCCATACAGGAGGGGTCCGACCCCAGATTTCTTCAGAAGTGGGATGACTGTTGCCTCCTTGAATGCCAGGGGTACTAGGCCGGAAGTGAGAGAAGTGTTCAATAAGGTGTGGGCCGGCGTGGGAACGGCGGACAGACATTCCTTAAGAATGTAGGGGGGGGCATTTATCAGAGGGTGCCCCGGACTTGACTCTTGTCAATAACTCAGAGAATTGCTCTGAGGTCATGGTAGGAAACCTATTTAGTGTAACCTCGATGGTGGGAGAATGGTGAACAGAGGGGGTGATGCTAGAGGAGCTGGGAATGCTCGCTTTGATGGCCACAATTTTATCAATGAAATATGTGTTGAGGGCATCACAGAAGGTCTGGGTTGGAGCTACCTTAGGGCGTACGCTGTCTAAGTCAGTCAGCTCATTTACGATTGAGAAGGTATCCTTGGGTTTGTCGATTGAGTTGAGAGTACGGGAGGAAAAATAAGCAGATTTAGCGACCAGAATGGCCTTCATGTATTCCTTCCTGGCCGTGATGAACTCAGTTTTTAGGTCTGGGGAATAACAGCGGCGCCACTTTCGCTCAAGTTGGCGCAGAGATAGTTTTTTAGCTTTTAGGTCTTGGGAGAACCAATGCTGAGCGTCAGCTCGCCGGGCCAGTTTAATGTCTTTGAAGGGTGCATGGATGTCTCTAGCGTTTTGGAGCCAGCTCGCTAGGTTGAACTCAGTGGAATTAATATCAGAGTGTGGGAGAGGAATCGTATTGTTTAGTGTTTTTATAAATTCTGGTTTGTCAAGTGTTTTCCATTTCCTTGCCCTGCAGCAAGTTAGAGCAGTGGGTGATTTAATCGCAGACCAAGTAAGTTCGAATTTGAGGAGGAGATGGTCTGACCAGAGGCAGGGAAAGGTGAGTGGGGATGTGTTGAGTGGAAAGTTGGACCAAATGTGGTCTAGAATATGACCTTTACAATGGGTAGGCAAGAGAACTTGTTGGGAAAGGTTCAAATTTGTGAGGAGCTCAGTGAGTTCACAGGATTGAGGACCTTCCGAGGGTCATTGAACCGGTAATTAAAATCACCAGCCAAAAGGATCTGAGAGTGTTCCATGGCTAAGTTGGCGATTTGTTCACTAAACAAAAAAGGGAAGGATGGCATAGATTTAGAAGGTCTGTACAAAAGAACACACAACATAGTATTGTTAGGGGTTTCAAACTTTAAGACAAGATTGTCAATGTCTGGTAAGTTGATAGAGGTAAGAGTGGTAGTTTTTAAGGAAGAGTGGATGATTGCTGCCACCCCCCCACCAGACCTGCCATCGGCACGATCAGCATGAATGATATAATAGTTTGGGGGGATTGCAGCTAAAATGTCTGGGGCAGAGTCTGGAGTAAGCCAGGTCTCCGTTAATAGAAGGACATCAGGGTGCTCTGTGATCAAAAAAAGGAAGATATCCTGTTGATGTTTGACCAGAGAGCGGGTATTTAAGTAAAAAAAGGTCAGGGAATGAGGTTGGGGAGTTGGCTTGGACCGAACGAGACGGACATTGTTCGGTGTGGAAAGTAATTAGCCAGGGCATGTACAGTCCACCAAGATCCCTAATTTGTTAGCTTTAATGTGGGTGACTCTTGATACGTGACCATGTCCGTTGTTGTGGGATAGAAGGGCAGAACGAGAATAAGGGCTGCCTCGCCCCGGGGCCCGGTTGGGCGCGGACGGGCGCAGACGGGCTTGCCTTAGGCGCGCCTTCGGCGTACAAGCGGCGCGCCCGCTGCGCTCGCCCAATGCGCGTTCGGTAGATGCACATAATTTGTAGAGATGGGAGACAACAGGAAGGGCGTGGCCTCAAAAAAGGGGCGTGGCCATAGGGTGCGCCGGTAATGGCGGCAAATGCGGTTTGTTGGTGTTCCCGCGGCAGCGCTAGGCTCCGCTGCGCTGGCTTAGTCTGGAGAATGAATTGCAGGTAAGATTAGTTTTTAAGAACAACACACACAAATAGTGACAATCAAATGTTAAAAGAAATCGCTAGTCAAGCTCCCGGCTTCCGCCTCAGGAGATTCTGTCTGCAGATGATTGGTCGAGGGCCACGGCCGTGAGGTGGTTTGGTTGCAGGCACTCTGTATGCTTTGTCGACTTCGAATTGTCTGTCGAATTCGATGCCTGTTAGTAGTGGAATCAGTTTTTCTATTAAGTTTGTGCAAGAGCCGGGCTTGTCCTCTCCTTCTTCTTCGGGGATTCCTAGCAGTCTTATGTTCCCCCTTCTGTTGCGCTCTTCTTGATCTGCTAGCTGCTTCTGTAGGGCGGATGAGGCCTTTGCAATGGAGTGTAGGCATTTGTTCGATTGTGCATTGTCGTCTTCTATGTTGCTGATGCGCTTCTCCGTAGCGTCGATCCTGCAGTTTGTTTTATGTTGATCCGCCCTTATGGCTGCTAATTCCAGTTGCATATTGTCTATTGTCTGTTTCGTTGATTTGCCCAGCTCGTTGCCTTCGTTGATTTCTTTGAGGATCAAATCTAGGGTTATCTCGCTTTTTTGTTTTTGAGGCAAATCAGGAATGTCTTTCCTGTATTTCTTGATGTCATTGGTTAGTTTACTGTCATGTCCCGCCATCGATGCAAATCCTCTCCTGACCTGATAGCACACTAGTCTTCCGTCTTTCTGTTGAGTGCTAAGGGGGTTTGATGGTGCCTTTTTTGTAATTGGCTCTCCACTGTCCGTGTCTTGGCGGCTGAGCCTGAACCTGCTTGGTTCCCTGATGGTTCTGGTTCTGGTCTTTGCTCCTGCCAGGTCTTCTCTTGTGAATCCGCCCTTCCTTTGCTGTTTCCTTGCTTCCTTTGTGGAAGACGATGATGGGATGCTTAGGTTGCAGTTTTCACCGTTTGGTTAGTTGGATTCCCGCCTTGCACTTGTTGCTTGCTCGTTGGCAGGAGCTCCAGAGCTCCCTGACAGCCTGTAACAGCTTCTTTGCAGTTGATGGTGCCCTGTTTGCCTATTTGAGCGTGTAAGATTACTCCGCTCTTTGCAGTTCCTTTATGTGGTGGTTGGGCGCTGTGGTCGTCACTCGTTGTGTTGTGGTGCACTTATGATAATTGGTTCTATCGCAGCACCCCGCCGGTTCCCTCTATTATCCCAGCGTGGTTCAAAATGGCGGCGCCCTTTGGTGCCCTTTCGGTTTTGTTTTGTGTCCGATGTAGCAGTCTCTCTTCGCTTGCTTGGATTCCCGCTGGGGCGGCTGTGTTTGTTGTGACCGCCTGCTTAATTCCCTACCCGGCTTGACCGGGTGTTTGTATGGAAGTCCCCAATCTCTGTGCGTCGCTCGCTGTTTGTGGGGTGGGTCTAGGATTTAAAATGGCCGCAACTAGGAGCGCTTTCACTTTCCACCTCTTTGTGTGTTGCGCATGTTAAAGTGTCGCATTCTGTGTCTCCTCACACGCCTAGCTGCTGCTGCTTCTCTTTGCTCGGCGGCAATGCTAATTTCCTGGCTGTACCCTCAGCGGAGTACCTTGTTATTGGCGTTCGCACTTCGCTTGTCTCTCGCAACAGCAGCGCTCAGGATGTGACGGGTTGGTCTTTAAGATGGCGGCCCCCAGTCGTACTTTCTCTCTAGTTTCGGTTTTGTACTGCGTCCATTATGCCACCTCAGCTCTATATATCACTCTATGGCACTTACTAGTTATGGAGCGAAGCGACCGGGGTGTCGGCGATCACCATATGCGTCTCTTGGTTACACCTCTGTCCACACCGCCTCTGTGCGCCTTTCTTCAAGTGTTTGGCTCTTCGGTTTTGATTAGAGCGCCATTTTGGTGGTTCCTCACCCGCCTCCTGTCTGCTTGGCGTGTGTGCTGCCCAAATCTTCTGCGGACTGCTACTGGCAGCCGTTCTTGATTGATCTTCGTGTTCCCCAGGCCTTCCGACGTCTGTTACCGGTCTTGTGTTTCAGGACCGAGCTCGTTTCGCTGTATTATTCGCTTTTTTGCGCCCCAGGGTTACGGAGGTAACGGACCTAGGCACCCGTCCTCATTGCCGTCCAAGCCACATTTTTCAATCTCTATTTAGAACCACTGGAAAATCTCCTAAGTAAATCCGGGATCCACTATCATCTCTATGCAGATGACACTCAAATCTACCTCAAGGTTGCCTCCACTCACGATCTCGCCATCCTAAGCTCTACTCTCGACTCCATTCAAAACTGGATGTCAACTCATCAACTGATTCTGAATCCCTCCAAAACTGAATTTCTCCTCATCTCCTCCTCACTCTCTCCTCCCCCGGTTCAATCATGGATGGTTTAGATGAATCGACTTAACAATAAACCCATCATTGTCGACAGCGCAAAATCCCTTGGTGTCATACTTGACAAAAATCTCAATCTAATCTCCCACATCAATTCCATTGCAAAGTCTGCTCGATACCAACTGTGCCTTCTTTGGGGAATTTGTCGCTTTTTCCCGGGGCAAGACCTTAAAACCCTGGTGCAATGGCTGGTCCTCTCCAGACTGGACTACTGCAATTCTCTTCTTACTGGCATCCCCAAATCCCACCTGTCCCCCCATAAATCTGTTCTCCATTCAGCAGCTCGTTTAATTTATGGGGCCAAAAGAAGCGACCACATCACACCCATGTTATCCACCCTCCGCTGGCTTCCCATCGAGGCTAGAGCTATCTACAAGAATGCCTGTATCACCCACAAAGCCTTGCACTCCTCCTCTCCTCACTACCTGGCTGATAAACTGAAACTCTCTAGAGGCTCTAGACCATCTCATAATGTGGAAAATTTACTGCTTGAACCTCCCACTTTCAAGAAGGAAAGATCGATGGCCCAATCCTTTTCAGGCAACGCAGTGAGAATCTGGAACTCCCTTCCGCATCAGCTCCGGACCACCACCTCCTCCCAGGCCTTCAAAACGGCACTCAAAGTTCTCCTCCTCCAAAGACATTGCAAATGTAATTCACGCCCTCTCTATTATCTGAAGGAAGACCTCCCATTATTGAAAATTCTTTTCTCCATGACTATGGAAGTGCCTTCCCAGTGTGTTCTTGTGGTTGGAGTGTTTGCCATTTATTGCAGTACTATCCTTGTACCTGTGTTTGGTACTCTTTTGTAACATGCACACACCACTTTTCTCTTGTAACACACTGTTTGCTACCTCTCACATTGTGTTTGCTTTAGATACTTGCACAAGTGCCACCATTGCCTACGTAATGTTTGTTCTTGTGCTTGAGTGTCTGCCATATATTGCAGTATTATACCTCTAATTGTACTTTGTTTTCTCTTGTAACCTGCACACATGCCACTTTTTCCTCCTGTTTTGCACCGTTTGCTACCTCATGTATTTTGTTTGCTCACAATTGTCACTTTTGCCTCATGTAACTTAACGTTTTCTTTTGTAATTTGCTCACTTGTAATTTTCTCCTCATGTATCATTACTGTTCCTATTGTGAAGCGCTCTGACGCCTTCGGGTAAAGTCCGCGCTATATAAAAACGCATAAATAAATACTGGGACTTTTTCCTGTTTCCGTATGATCAACCCATCTCTGAGGGGGCAGAAGATGGGAGAATTATGGGTAATCAAATAAGCATACAGTTTACAGATCCAGGAATGGACCGCGAGTTTTGAAAAATCAAGATGGCTGTCGATTTAAAAGAGATAAATGGTTTCCCTTAACATGTGGGACACCACACCCCACTCCCCCCACCCCCACCCCCCAAAAGAGAAAGATGTTTCCCTTTAGTTACATTTGTCATGTGTGTTTGGGATGGATTGAGCCTCAGCTATCATGGGAAGTGTCAGCATTGGATGCCATGTCCTAATATATTGGATATTGGCAAAGGCAGAGTTCTCTTAAGGTTACAACACCTCCTGTAATGTATTCTTCTTTGAGGTGGTTCTTGCAGTCTGTTAATCATATTCCAAAACTTGGGTCAGTCAGAAGCGCGTTCCATGCTATTCGTTAGGTTCCCCTGCAACACTTTGGAGACATCACAATTGCCATGCAAGCAACCAGCCCAAAACAACATAATGCCCGATATGTGACCTTAAGGCGCAATGATTGAGCTGGCGCAGTTTGATACAATCGTTTTTACATTCCCCACATGTTTTCCTCTCCCCCTTGTGTGTTCTCTGCTTTTCCATATTCCTCACTCAAACATGGACAGAGCATGACATAAACTTGATTTGCCCTGTTTTGAAATCCTGTATTTCCCCTTACAGGCACATTGAAAGATGCATATTCACCCTGTGGTAAATAAATAAATAATACCCTATTTTTGACTAGGCTTATAGCATAACAGATAGCTCAATAAAATAAGAGTCAAGATTCGAGGTAGTAGGAGTTTCTGCAGGTTTATTACAGCATAAGGACAGGATCAGGACAACCTGCATAGGATGACCCAGCAGGGGAAAAGAGGCCCAGCAGCTGCTGGGGCTAGGTCTGGGATGAGCGCGCTAACATTCAATAACAAAACACAGGCATATATACATAGCGCGAACACATAGCATTACATTGCAGTAGACGTAGCAGTGGGTGGAGCAGAAGGCGTGACGCGTAGCAGTCGCGAAAGATAACAGTAAAAAGAGGTGTAACTGGGAGTATACATAGACATGTGATGAAAACGTAACAGAATATGTCATGAATGGGCGGAAACATTGGAGGGGGCTACCTAAGGAGCCGGGACCTCTAACCTAATGGTGCGCGAAAACTGGCAATGACGTGTTACTAGGAGAAGCTGGGGGCTACGAACTCTGTGCTAGGAGCAGAGACTAGAGTCTGGAGGGTCGGAGCGACATGTACCTAAACCCTATCTGGTATCTAATGTTTAGGGAACATGTTGATATAAACTAGGAGTCATGAAGGGAAAGGCTAACTTGATTCTAAGGCTGGACCATGCATTATTCTACATGTAGTGCGTGATGAAGAATACTAAATGACCAGTAAATACAGTATTTCTCTAACATGGAGACGAGAAGGCTAGACAATGACGAAAACTATTGATGCAGTTCAGTAGCTCAGGAATGCAGAAGAGGAGGACTGAACTGATAGCTGGAATCATAACATACTCTTGGCAGACTCAGAGGCAGAGCCGAGCTGCACCGGGCACTGCGAGGCAGGAAGTAAGTGAAGGGTCGAGGATACAGGTGGGGGCTGTATCGCTCCTCAGCGAGGCTTTCAGGAGACAGGAGCTGAATCTGATGTCCAGGCCCTTTTGAGGCCTAGAAACGGGGACTTTATAAGGGAATAACGTGCACACTGGGAAACGTGGCAACATTACTTTACATAGGCCTGATATTCGTAGTATTCACGAGGACTGGAAACTAACATACCAGAGGTGGACACAACTGGAATTGCGTCATTAATCGGGCATGGGGAATAACATATGCATATTGGTCATGCACACATAACATATGATGGATGAGGCGTAGGGACACAGAACATGGCAAAATGTACTTTTCCACATTCCCTCCTTGTCACTACGTTTCCATCAGGAAACATCAATTTTCATGATACCATCTATCATTTCATACAGTATCATTTGCTCGTCTCGAATTGTCTTGGAACGGGATTTAGAACGGGGCTTGGGACTAGGAATACAAGAGGTAGCACACATGCTGCAAATCGCAGGGCCACATTGTATACAGAGGCAGCAGCTAAATATGATCGCTACTGCAATACCTAGAAAGGACAGGACTTTCCATCCCCATGCGGAAATTATATTCCAGAACCAACCGGACCATGTCCAGGTGCCTGGATCTTGGTGTAACAGATGGGCAATTTTATGGAGTCTGGTTATAGCTGAATAAACAGACGGCGCGTTATTTGGAATGAAAATGCAGCAACTAGATCCGATGACTCTACAGGCCCCGCCCCTATCGGCCAGTATGACGTCAAGGACGAGACGATTTTGCAAAACGACAAATCTCATAGCAGATTGTTCTTCGGTTAGGTTACCTAGAGCAGAGGCAGTCTCATTAACTACAGCTTCAAGGGTTCTTGTTAACCTACGGATCAGTTTACTATTCTGGACAGGTCCTACAAAAAAGAAGAAACCTTTATTGAAATCTGTATACTGTTCTAGAGTGGTTTCAGTATAATCGACAATTGGGGACTCCCTTCTATGTCTAATGTGTACTAGATGTGTGTTTCTGTGATAATCAGATGGGGCTAGGAAAACAGGTGGCAGTAGGAAAGCAATGTAACAGGTTCCCTCCCAATCGAGGGGCAGACGAACATATGCGGTTTGACCACAAATAAAATACGAATGACGTGAAGCTTTGAAAACAGATTTCCCACTGTCACTATACTGAATAACAGTAGTACATTCACTATGACCTACGTGTATAGAACCATGATTACGGACACATAATTCGCCTTTGACAGGTAGTACTGAAATAGCAGGTATGTCTGGAGTAGTATCAGACTGAACATTCAGGACCATGAAATTCGACGAATAATTACCTAAATTATATACTTCATTTTCTAGATCTAAACCTATTCTGTGGGGGAAACCTTTCTTGTCTGGAAAACATGTACTGTTAAGAAAAGACATATCTGTTGAGGATGACGTTAACGTGGACCATGCTCCACACGAACCATTGTGTGAGAATGGATAAGGAAACAGTGGCAGAACTCCCTTCGGTGTCTGAAAAGGGGGGAGTCGACCACACACCCAACAATTAGTGGCATTGCTGGTCTGGTGTGAATAATGTAACATACGGATAAATGTGTTGTTGCGCATAGCGAGGCGGTAAGAATATTCGTGAGGAGGCAGATCACTAAACGTGTGCTCTACTGTAGCATTAGCAGACATATTTACATGAGGAACTAGACAATACAGATAGAACGCATAGCTGGTGCCGGAAATCAAAATGCTGAGAAATAATATGAAACTCAGAAAAACGATACATTTGATTGAACTTTGACTGACTCTCTCACTATGGGGGTCTATTTTATACATGTCAGAAACAATTTAACCGTTTCACCTAGGGGAGGACTTATACAATCAAACTGACTGACTTATTTTGCTAGACCTTAATTTGAGCTTATACTCCTGTTGCGGAGTTTTCTCTAACAAGGGAGGGGTTGTAATAATGTCTTGTGCGGGACAGTCCTTTAAAACAATGTTCTGGCAATCTTTCGAATCCTGGAAATCCTTGGAAATGTTCTTGGAGACTGATTTCAATCCATTGAAAAGTTTTACATGAGAAAGGTGGACCCACCCCTTCCTGCCTTCCAACTTGACGGCAGTACGGGTGGTCAAGAGGACTTGGCGTGGCTCCTTCCAACGTGGTTCCAGCGGACTTGATCTGTCGAAATTCCGGACCATCACAAGGGAGCCTGGAACGATCTCGTGCGGTGCCACCTCGGTATTGTCTGGAAATGCGGCGGCAACCTGTGAACGACATGAGTTGAGGGCAGACATCAAGGAAGCTAGGTAATCTGTCAGCATATTACATGAAACATCGGTAATACTTCGGGGTCTAGGAGTACCCCACATGTTAGGGGGGCGGCCGAATACGACCTCATACGGGGACAGACCTGATCTGGAATGTGCGACCATGCGCATATAAAACAAAGCGACTGGCAGAGCTACTAGCCAGTCCACACCTTTGTCTTTACAGACTTTTGCAATACGGATTTTCAGGGTCTGATTATGTCTCTCTACGAGACCGGCTGCTTCAGGATGGCGTACACAATGGAACTTCCACTGGTACCCTAACAAAAGGGAAACGTGCTTCATTAACTCTGAGGAGAATGGCTGACCGTTATCAGAATATACGACTCTAGGGAGTCCGTATCTAGGGAAAAATTCACGAACCAACTGCTTGGCAGTGGTCGCGGCTGTGTAATCTGGGACTGGATATGCTTCTGTCCACCTGGACAAAGCGCATACAACTACAAGGACATACTTGAAACCTCGACATCGCTCCATTTGAATATAATCCATCTGGAGGACCTCAAAAGGGTGGTCAGGGGGCTGGAAACCACCTTGTTCCACCGGGACACTTTTACCTGGATTAAACTGACAACATATCATACAGGTACGGACTTTCTGCTTGGCTGCAGCTCGTAAATGCTTGTTGAACCAAATGTTCTGGATACTGTCTAACATAGCTTTTTCTCCTAAATGTGCTGGACTATGTGCGGTATTGATAATGACTTGAACCATAGAATCGGGGAGAAACCATGTGGCTCTACCCTTCGTTAACCATCCTTGATCTGTCTGGACCCCTCCTTGTTCGGACCATTTCTTGATTTCATCGGGAGTAGCATGTAACTGGATATCTATGACATCTTGAGTAGGGTCCTTAACTGTCATGCATATAATCGGATCTGGAGTATGTGTCAGGTTAACTGGAATGGCTGGAGTCTGTGCTGTAAGCTTGGCTGTGCGGTCTGCTAGATCATTACCTTGAGAAATAATGTCTGTAACTTTCGTATGTGCTTTGCATTTCATGATAGCAATAGATGTCGGTAAATGTATGGCATCTAACAGAGCTTGAATAAGGAGACCATGCTGAATCTTGGTTCCATGAGAAGTCATGAAACCTCTCTCCTGCCAGAGCACTCCGAAGTCGTGTACAACTCCGAATGCGTAACGTGAATCTGTGTAAACATTAACTTTCAGGTTTTTGGCATGTATACAGGCTCGTGTCAGAGCAACTAGCTCTGCTGCTTGGGCGGACAGGGTATCAATACGGTGTGTTTCAATAACTTCAGTGTCAGTAGTCACTGCATACGCGGCGACTAGTTCTCCTGTACTAGTTCTCATACATGAACCATCCACATAAAGTGTCAGGTCAGGATCTGGTAACGGAATGTCTGTTAGGTCTTGTCTTGGTTTTGTCGTAATATTAACTACTTCCACACAGTCATGTGGGTCTGGATTTGAATTAACTGATGGTAACAGTGTAGCAGGATTCAGAACGTTGCAGCGTCTAATTTCTATGTGTGGCTGGAACAGTGTCAATTCATAACCTGTTAAACGTGCAATTGTCAAGTGCTGAGTTTGTGTTCGGTTTAAAAGAACTTCTACTGAATGTGGGACTTGTACTGTCAGGGAATGCCCTAAAACTATGGAATCACTTTGTCTGATAGCTAGTGCTGTGGCTGCAACCGACTTGAGGCACGCAGGCAACGCCTGGGCGACTGGATCTAATGTGCTCGAAAAATAAGCACAGGGCTTGTATTGTCCTGCTTGATCTTGTGTGAGAACAGATAATGCTATACCTTCGCGTTCAGTAACGAAAAGTGTAAAAGGCTTACTGTAGTTCGGTGTAGCTAGAACTGGAGCTTGACATAGGGCTTTCTTTAACTCGTTGAAACTAAGTGTATGGTCAGATGTCCAAGGGAGGACAGTCGATACGGCTGCCTCCTGTGTTGTTAACTGTATCAGTGGCTTGGCTAGAAAGGCATACTGGGGAATCCATTGTCTACAATAAGAAGTAAGGCCGATAAAGGCACGTACCTCCTTCTGGGTTCTGGGCTGGGGAAGACCCGCTATTAACTGGATACGGTCGGGTGTCAACTGCCTACCCCTCTTGGACAGCAAGTGTCCTAAGTATACCACTTGCTGGACACAGAATTGAAGCTTCGAAGGTGACACCTTGTGCCCCATCTCGGCCAGAAAATACAGGACTGTAAGTGATGCTCGCTCGCAAGCACGTTCAGAACGGGCTGTGATCAGGAGATCATCGACATACTGGAGTAGGGCAGTGTCAGTTGGCATGTGAATGTTGTCAAGTTGTCTCTTGAGTGCCTGACTGTAAATACTAGGACTTTCTGTGAAACCTTGAGGAGCGCGTGTAAACATATAGCTCCTTCCATTTAAACAAAATCCGAAAAGGAACTGGCTGTCTGGATGAATTGGAACACTAAAAAATGCATTCTTGAGGTCAATAACAGTGAAGAACATGGCTTCGGAATCAATGGCTGTTAACAGGGAAGAAATGTCTGGAACAACTGGGTACTGAGGAATAATACATTTATTAAGCTCTCGTAAATCAATCACTAATCGATATACTGGGGGTGCATTTGGATCAGTACGTTTCATGACTGGAATGATCGGAGAATTACATACATTGGAGTCAGTTTCTACAACTACTCCTTGAGCCATGAGCTCGTCAATAATTTTGGATAAGGCCGCTACAGCCTCAGGTGGCAATCTGTACTGTCTGATTCGGGGTAACACTACACCTGGTTTGAGAGTCACACGATGGGGTGTGATTTGCATGTAACCTACATCAGTTGGACCTTGCGCCCATAAATGCTGTGGAACATTAGACAATCTTGAATCAAAATCTCGTAATACATAGTGACCCTTAAAGTCACGTAGGAACAGTCGTATTCCCTCTGGGGAACAGCAAATAACTGCACCTAATTCTTTCAATGTCTTAATGCCTAATAGATTTTCTGGACATGACTTAGTAAGTAACAGATCAGTAGTGCGGGACAATGGACCTACTTCTAGAGTGACTGGCTTTGATATCTCATTAACTATTGGCTTTCCTGAAAATCCAAGGGAAACATTTCTTGAGCCTGAGAGCGGAGCCCCTGGAACTTCGGCGTGACTAATTGTGGTCCTACTTGCCCCTGTATCGATCAAAAACTTTCTGTCTTTCCCTAATACTTGACTGTGAACATAGGGACCTTCTTGATCTACAGGTATCTCGATGAGAGGCAAGCCTACCTCCCTCTCTAGGCTGTTTCATGAATATGACTGGTACTCTGGATACTCAGACTGTGCATACTGGTACATCTGTGATGTGACATGCTGTGTTGCAGCAATAGGCTGCGGTACTGTAACTGTCTGTTGTGCATTCTGTGACTGAGGAGTCTGTGAAACTTGTTCTTGTCTCGGCGGACGTGGTCTTTCTTTAGTCTTACCAGTAGCTATGTTGTGTTTCAGAACTGCACACTCGTTTATAAAATGACCTGGCTGTTTACAATAATTGCAGTTCCCTTTAACGGGAGCTGCAGGATGACTGGCTTGATTCGGACCCCTCTTCTGACTGTCTTGAGGAATAGATTGTGCAACTAGCACTTTCATTTTCGTATCTTTCATACGTTTTCTCTCGTGTTCTTGCTCTTCCCTGATTCTATTCTGGTGATACTGGAGCATCTGGAGCATCTGGGACGGGGTGTTTGCTTGCCAGGTGCTTTCGACTTTCAGAACTCGGTTTTTAATTTGTGGACTTGAATTCTCGACTAATTTAGTAACGAAAAGGTGAGGGTATGACTCACTACTTGTCTTGAGACCACTGTTAATACTGAAACATTTCTCAAATCTAGAATAAAAATCACTAATATCTTCATCTTGTTTCTGTTTACAGGCTGAGATTGCATCCCAGTCTTCTTTCCTAGTTGTCAATAATCTGGGTAAAACTTGAATCAGTAATTCTGGTAATTCTTTACATTTATCTCCAAGACCGGTACCTGGTACTCGTGCCTTGTCTTCAGCTTCTAGAGCTGCCCAATCGATCTTTTTCTCTCCCACCTCCCATTCTTTTTCCTTTAACTTTTCATACACCCCTGCGGGTAACAGGACCTTTAACATTTTAATGATGTCTGGGTAAGTGTATTCTCCCATACGGAGCATGTCTTTTAATTCTCGATGGAACCCTGCTGGATCTTTATCATGACAGGGAATTAATTTCTTCATTTCAAGAAGTTCCATCTTTGATATTGGAGTGTATACAAACACTCGTTGCATTTCGCCACCCGTCCCTCTGACTGGGTGGACTTCTCGTAACGGATTCTGTCTGTCTATGTAAAATGATTTATTTTCTGGAGGTGAGACATGAACAAAATGCGGGTTCAAGAACGTTCTATACTTGTGACGCTGTTCTAGAATTACACTAATTAAATCAGTACCTAGACCTCTCCATCTATACTGGAGTAACTCGTTCAGGATATCGTGTAACGGACCTGGATCAGAGTGTTGACCCTCATACAGAGTAATGAGGTGCTGGATCATATACATACCCACCAGTCGTTGCTCGGCTGGGGGCAGTTTCAGAAACATTTGTGCCACTATTTCGTCTGGAAAAGTGGTAGAATCAGTAATCCATCGGACTGCTGATCGGGCTAGTTCTTGTTCATGCATAGTACTTAATTCGCTATAACCGATTCGTGATTTCAGAATGTGATCGGTAGCTTGAAATACTTGTTCTAGAGAACCTTGTTCTGGTGCTGGATGATGAAAAATAGACTTGTGTTCTAGGCGTAAATGGTGATCTGGAAATCTAGATTTTCCTACATACGCTATTCTGGCGGGATTCTCGTCCTCTTCTTCAGGATCAGAGATACTTTCTTTCTCGCTTACTTGTGCTGCTTTACGCTGTTCGTGTAACCTTATTATTTCTTTACGAATTTTCTTGTACATACTCTCCATGGCACCGACGGTCTTGTGCTTACCCTCGGCTATATTATCACTCCACCTTGTCAGGATTCTCATTTCGGCGGGATCTTTAGACGGGTAATCTTGTTCTCTTATTAGACAATTGATCAGGAACTTTAATATCATGAGCTGGATCTCGGCTTTCCTTTGAGACATAATCTCGCCAATACTTTCTGGATCATCCCCTGTACGGATGAAACGATATATTCTGTCTAGATCTTCTTTCATATTCGGTAAGGTGACTAGATACTCGGTCACCCTCCTTACACGTAAGGAATATAAAACCATATTATATTCGCCTGGGACTGGATCATAGACACATTCGTTAAGGGCTTGTCTGATTTCTGTGACAGACTTATTACTTTTAGGAGTACGCTGTGATGCTTGAGCATGTAATTCGAGTGCTGATAAACGTTTGTGTGGCGGTGGGGTTTGAGGAGTAGCTCCTCCTGCGGCCCCTAGACTGGAGTCGTCTACTGAGGCTCTACGTCCTGGCAGAGTGGGAAATGGAACTGTAGGCTGGACCGGGGGTACCGTAACAGGTACTCCGGTGTCTGGAGGAGCGGGAAGTGCCTGATTTGCAGGGACTGGCGGAGTGCGAACAGGATTTGCATATTCGGGGACTGTGTCGTCCAAATAGGACGAAATAAAAATATCAGCTGCGGTCGGTTTGTGACGTAGCTTGGTCGGAACTAATGGCGACGGGAAATTACTGGATGCCTCTGGGGTCGCTTTTGGCAGGCCCTCGGCAAGAAGAGGATACATACCCTTAATGAGGGCATGCCTCTGTCTGTCTGACTGTTCGGCTTTGACTTGTTCACCTATCTCGATTAACTCTCTTTCTTGGGCTCGTTCTTGGGATTCTCTACTTAACTCTGACTTTCTGACTTCCTTTTCCGTTCTTTTATGAGCTTCCTTACGCCATAACTCGATGGCATCTTTCTGTGACTGTCTGGCTTTCTTTTTCCATAATGCTTCTTCTACTCGCATGATACATTCGGCATCCCATGTACCCGATACGGGCCATCTATACTTTTCTTCTAACTGTTTGGTATACTCTACCCATAAATCTAGATACATTATGGCGCTTATGCCATGTTTCTGATACATAAAGTGACCTGGACTGTCCCTAGGCGGGACAGGAACTGCTTCCTCCAACAAACCCTTTCTAGTTTTTAACTGACGTAACTTGGAAAAGAGCGGCATTCTAAACTTGAATCGGAACACAATACAATACACGAAAAACAATAACAATTGGGAAAACAATTCAGGCATACCACGACATTGGAAATACATTAAACAATATCATAACATAACAGTTCGAACAGAATACTACCTGAAAATACTGAAAACAGAAACAGAACAGAATTCTCGAGAACGGAACAGACTAGAGTTACTGGATGCACTGCTGTAACAGTACGGAACATACCGGTCCCATAAAGGAACGCATCAAGACCCGTATCCACCTAGGTGAACACTTCGTTTGTGGGCTTGGGTACCACCAACCCACGGACCAGGAGTCAATTTAGACTGACCCTGTCTAGATACTACCCCAGCAATGGTACTCACCGGGCAGCACGGAACGGAAAGCCTCGGACGGGACTGGACTACGACGGACTTCGGACTTCGGACTTCAGTTACGGGTGGGCCTCCGGATACCTCGGACCTTGGACTCTCGGCTTGGGCTCTGGTCGGGACCCGCCGCGTTCCTCCACCGTCTCGTTCGGATGCTGGACCGCCTCCTCCGTCTCCTCCGTGGGCCTGAGGGATACTTGAAGCAGAAATATCTGCACTTGGCCGGTATGGTTCCGTCACGGCTGCAGAGGGTCAGGGGGTCGGCGTGGCTTCACCGACGCGTGGGGAAAGGGCAAGTCCCTATTCGGGCGCCATTATGTGGTAAATAAATAAATAATACCCTATTTTTGACTAGGCTTATAGCATAACAGATAGCTCAATAAAATAAGAGTCAAGATTCGAGGTAGTAGGAGTTTCTGCAGGTTTATTACAGCATAAGGACAGGATCAGGACAACCTGCATAGGATGACCCAGCAGGGGAAAAGAGGCCCAGCAGCTGCTGGGGCTAGGTCTGGGATGAGCGCGCTAACATTCAATAACAAAACACAGGCATATATACATAGCGCGAACACATAGCATTACATTGCAGTAGACGTAGCAGTGGGTGGAGCAGAAGGCGTGACGCGTAGCAGTCGCGAAAGATAACAGTAAAAAGAGGTGTAACTGGGAGTATACATAGACATGTGATGAAAACGTAACAGAATATGTCATGAATGGGCGGAAACATTGGAGGGGGCTACCTAAGGAGCCGGGACCTCTAACCTAATGGTGCGCGAAAACTGGCAATGACGTGTTACTAGGAGAAGCTGGGGGCTACGAACTCTGTGCTAGGAGCAGAGACTAGAGTCTGGAGGGTCGGAGCGACATGTACCTAAACCCTATCTGGTATCTAATGTTTAGGGAACATGTTGATATAAACTAGGAGTCATGAAGGGAAAGGCTAACTTGATTCTAAGGCTGGACCATGCATTATTCTACATGTAGTGCGTGATGAAGAATACTAAATGACCAGTAAATACAGTATTTCTCTAACATGGAGACGAGAAGGCTAGACAATGACGAAAACTATTGATGCAGTTCAGTAGCTCAGGAATGCAGAAGAGGAGGACTGAACTGATAGCTGGAATCATAACATACTCTTGGCAGACTCAGAGGCAGAGCCGAGCTGCACCGGGCACTGCGAGGCAGGAAGTAAGTGAAGGGTCGAGGATACAGGTGGGGGCTGTATCGCTCCTCAGCGAGGCTTTCAGGAGACAGGAGCTGAATCTGATGTCCAGGCCCTTTTGAGGCCTAGAAACGGGGACTTTATAAGGGAATAACGTGCACACTGGGAAACGTGGCAACATTACTTTACATAGGCCTGATATTCGTAGTATTCACGAGGACTGGAAACTAACATACCAGAGGTGGACACAACTGGAATTGCGTCATTAATCGGGCATGGGGAATAACATATGCATATTGGTCATGCACACATAACATATGATGGATGAGGCGTAGGGACACAGAACATGGCAAAATTTACTTTTCCACAACCCTGGGAGAAGCATCTACCTCAGTTAAGAGTGTGATTCATGAAAAACTTGCCAATGAGAGGCGGCATATACAAGCTGTTTTATACTACTTTTTTCATTTGGTAAGAAATGTGCCTTTACACCTCTCTCTTGATGTATAGTGCTGTTTATACCGGTCACTGGCTCATTTCAGTCCTTTGCTCGGTACTAACTTTATGTACCGCTTAAATCACTGTCAATCTATGTTGAAAAGGATGGGGTTGATCAAGATACCCGGTGTCATCAAGGGATATTGAAGTGTCTTGCGCTAAGGACCAGGTTCTATCTAAGTCCGCAGTTGTTTTGTTTTATATGGAGTGTGCACTTTTTATGTAATCAATGTGTTAAGTCTTTTGTGAGTATTTGAGTCCTAATTTATGTAGTATAAAAATGTATATATTAAAGTTATGTTTAATTATGTGCATATATGTATAGTGTTGTTTAGTCCTTTGTCTCGTTATTTGAATGTAAAATTTGTGTTATTTGTTACCTTTTCAGCCCTGATGAAGTTACCAGTATGTGAATGAAATATGTTGGCTGGAGTGTCTATGTTTGAAGACTTTTATACCGCCTGGACTCGCTCCTGCACGGTCGCTCCCCACGCTCCCTTGGCCCTGGAAGGAGTACTGGTATCGTTAACTGCTCATTTTGATTCATCACAGCGCTGCTAGCATTGACTGCATACTGCGCTCCTGCACAGAACTGGTTCCTTTACTATCTGCTGCCTGCTGCACATATTAAATGACATAGCGCTTCTGCACGCAACTAGATTTTACAATTACATGTGAGCTGCCTGGCATTTGTTTTCATAGCGCTTCTGGCCGGACCCACCAGTGGTGTGTAACTTTGTGGTAATAGCTCAGGCTTGACGCGGACTGTGCCCCGGTTTCGTTTTGAATCAGCCCGCCACCATCTTGTTGTTGTTGTCAGCTCTCCTGGCCCGCCTCTACCTCCCCGAGACCGCCTCCCAGCTGCCCCTCCCACGCTCCGCCCCCTCCACCATCCATGTAAGACTGATGTCCCAACGCGCAGCGTCCACGCGCTGCGGCCGCGCCGAAGGTGCGCCAAAGGTAAGCCCGTCTTCGCCCGTCCGCGCCTGGCCCGCGCCCAGCGCCAAACCCCCTGGTCCCCGCTTTGCCCAGCCCACCCGCCTTACTTACGACGCCTCCACCCTCTTAGCACTGAACCCCGGCCGTCTCCCCAACTGCGCCCAAGCCGCACCTGGACAGACCCATGGACCCTTTACATGCAACTCCTGCAAGTTTGACGGCACCAAGACCAAGTCCACTTCCACAAACACCAAACAGAGACCCGACACCAACCACCTTAAATGCATCCTGCTTAACACCCGCTCGATCCATAGACATGCCATCGACCTTTGGAATCTACTAGACACCATCTCTCCAGACGTCGCCTTCCTGACAGAAACCTGGATGAACGCCTCTTCAGCTCCAGACATCACCATTGCCATCCCGGAAGGCTACAAGATCATCCGAAAAGACCGCACCAATCAAAAAACAGGAGGAGGCATCGCTATCGTCCACAAGAATTCCATCCGCATCTCAACCAGCTCAGACGTCAACCTCGCCAGCGCCGAACACCTCCACTTCCAGATCCACACCGACCCCAAGACCACACTCCGAGGCACCCTCCTCTACAGGCCACCAGGACCCCGTGCACAATTCAGTGAAGACATCACTGACTTCATCACCCCACACGCCCTCCCCTCAGAAGAATACATTCTACTGGGAGACCTCAATTTCCATCTAGAAAAGAACAACGACAACAACACCACCACCCTTTTGGACAATCTTGCTAACCTCGGACTCAAACAACTAGTTAACACCCCCACCCACTATGCAGGACACACACTCGACCCTATCTTCACCTCCAGCAAACATATCTCCTTCAATCACACCACAACTCTCCACTGGACGGACCACAGCTGCGTTCACTTTGTCTACAAAAAAACCACAACCCACAACCATCCTCAACCTACTCTGAGAAGAAACTGGAACAAAATCACCATCGACCAGATCTCCTCATCGCTTCTTCAAAACCTTCCTGCCCACTCATCGGATCCCAACCAAGCAGCCATTAACCTCACTCAATGGCTAACCAACAGCGCCGACAACTTAGCACCTTTGAAAAAACGTCAAATCAAACTAGGCAGCAAAATCGCCCCCTGGTTCAACGATGATCTTAAGAAATCCAAGAAACTTTGTCGCTCCCTTGAGAAGGCCTGGAAAAAAGACCTAAACAATAGCACCAGGGACACCTTCAAAAACGCCACCCGTTTACACCACCAACTGATCCGAACAGCCAAGAAAGCCGCATTCAAAGACAGACTTGACAACAACGCCCACAACAGCAAGGAATTATTCAACATCGTCAAAGAATTTACCAACCCCACTGCCAACTCCAACGACATCACCCCCTCTCAATCCCTTTGCGACTCCTTAGCCTCGTTCTTCCACGACAAAATCGCAGACATCCACAACAGCTTCGACAACCAAACCGGAGACAAACCATCCCAACCGCATGCCGAACCTTCACCCCCCTTAAGCACCCTCAATGACTGGAACCCAATCTCCATGGAGGACACCATCCGCCTGATGAACTCCATCCACTCAGGATCCCCCACTGACCCTTGCCCTCATCACATCTTCAACAAAGCTGACTCCATCATAGCACCACACCTCCGAGACGTCATCAACTGCTCCTTCAACACCGCCACCTTCCTGGAAAGCTGGAAACACGCCGAACTCAGCGCCCTTCTGAAAAAACCCACAGCTGACCCCCCACCGAACTCAAAAACTACCGCCCCATCTCGCTCCTCCCATTCCCAGCCAAAGTCATCGAGAAAGCAGTCAACAACCAGCTCGCCGCCTTCCTCGAAGCCAACAAATCTCTCGACTCCTCACAGTCCGGCTTCCGAGCCAAACACAGCACTGAGACCGCACTCATCGCAGCAACAGACGACATTAGAACACTACTGGACAATGGAGACACAGTCGCCCTCATCCTCCTCGACCTCTCGGCAGCCTTCGACACAGTCTGTCATAGCACCCTGTTACAACGCCTCAGAAACATCGGAATACAAGGAAAAGCACTCGATTGGATCACCTCGTTCCTTACCGGAAGAAGTCAGAGAGTCCGCCTCCCACTGTTCAACTCCACTGAAGTTATCTGCGGCGTACCACAAGGATCTTCACTCAGCCCCACCCTCTTCAACGTATATATGAGCCCCCTCGCGACCATCGCACGTCAACACAACCTCAATATCATCTCCTACGCTGATGACACTCAACTGATCCTCTCACTAACCAAAGACCCTTACACCGCCAAAACAAACCTACATGAAGGAATGAAAGAAGTAGCAGAGTGGATGAAGCACAGCCGTCTAAAACTGAACTCAGACAAAACAGAAGTCCTTATCCTAGGCACCTCCCCCTCCACCTGGGACGACTCCTGGTGGCCAGCGGCCCTTGGAAAAGCACCCATCCCAACAGACCACGCACGGAACCTGGGCGTCATCCTGGACTCCTCACTCTCGATGACCAGACAAGTCAACGCCGTCTCATCATCTTGCTTCAACATTCTTCGCATGCTCAAAAAAACATTCCGCTGGATCCCCACCGAAACCAGAAAAACAGTCACCCACGCACTGATTACAAGCCGACTGGACTATGGAAACACACTATACGCCGGTCCCACTGCAAAACTCCGGAAAAAACTACAACGCATCCAGAACGCATCTGCGAGACTCATACTAGACATCCCGCATAAAGACCACATCTCTGGTCACCTGAAAAACCTCCACTGGCTCCCTATCAATAAGAGGATAACATTCCGCCTCCTCACCCACGCTCACAAAGCACTTTACGAACTTGGACCCGAATGCCTCAACACGCGACTCTCCTTCTACACCCCCTCCCGCCAGCTACGCTCTTCCAACCAAGCCCTTGCTGCTGTTCCCCACATCTACAAAACCACCATGGGAGGAAGATCCTTCTCCTACCTGGCAGCTAAAACCTGGAATTCACTCCCCACTCACCTTCGCCTCACTCAAAACCACCTATCATTCAGAAAGCAACTTATAACCTGGATATTCGACAAGTAATTCCCCACCATTCTTCAAGCGCCTTGAGACCCTCTGGGTATGTAGCGCGCTATATAAATCACATGACTTGACTTGACTTGACTTATATAATTTGAAATAAAGAGATTATTTTTTCATCTACGTTTGACTGTTGGACTTTGTGAGCTGCACAACCCCATTTTAAAATAAAAACAATTCCTTGATCTGGAGCACAGTGACGTCACGCAACGGCTGGCGTTGGGGTAGCTTGCGCGGCCAACTCACGGAATGGAACTGGTGTGAGGTGCGGAACGAGTGGTCCACCGTTTCTCCACTTGACATTCAACATAATGTCCCCTCTCACTTTCCTTTCTCCTGGCCACTCTGTCTACTTCCTTCTCCTCATGTCTATAGTGCTTCAAAGGAACAAGTCCTTCCCTATGGCTTACTGTGCTATAGGGGCGTAGGCTGCACTGATGAGCCCCAACAAGGCTGAAACCAGTCTCAGGTGTTGAATTGCCACTCAGCTAGCAGAGCCCAACGGGGTGAACAGTTCACATCAGCACTCCACCAAGTCTACATTGCATATGGTTGGTGCAATTCTGCAGTGGCACAGATGAGATAAAAACAATGTTATGTAATGTCCCCAGTGTAATCACCAGGGATTCAGTGACTTATATGATGTTTGAATTACCTCAAGTGTTGTGGGTTTGCCCAGATACAGGTCCTCTGCTTGCTGTGCTATAGGCACTCAAGCTGCAACACATTGTTGAGACTCCACAAAGCTAACACCAGCTGGGGTTGCTTGTCTTCTCGTTTATCGGGGATGTGGCATACACCTTCACTGGACCCTTCCTAATGGAGCATGGCAGGCTGGCTTGTAGTTTGTCATTCTTCTCAAATAGCACAAACAAGCTAAAAGGCGATTATTTGGAATTTGACACGGCGTAATTAACAGTGGTTCGGATAAATTCATGCATTGCCGTCCATCACCTTTTTGTTGTCTAAGCGGGTCGCCAAGAGGAACGGGTATGCCCAGACATCTATTCCTTCTATGCTGTGCTGGAATGGTGCGGTGAGCAAAAAAACGATGGATTTAGGCCCAGATCTCTGTTCTGGGGTGAATGTATGACATTGTTCTGCATTCTGTCCATCAATTGTTGTTTTTGCATTTGCCACCCTGAGTGGGACGGGTATGCCGATATGTTCTTCTCGTGCTCTCCACGCCACTGGAGTCAAGCTACCCTGGCTGATGACACTGCTTTTAACACAGAGATCGTTTTGTTACTTGAAATCTATAATTTTTAATTCTTGTTCTATAGAACAGTGAGCTGACTCCAACACCTTGTAACCCTCACTGTCTTATGTAACATATCCTGTACATTGGTTTCCGCACATAATATTTATTGTTATTGTATAATGTGTACATGATGTAAATTGTTCCCACACCCTCAATTGAGATGAGTCGCACTATAAAATAAATAAAACAAAATAGTGCATTTAATTGTTATTTGTGTAAATACTGGGACAGACATTCTTATAGTGCTTGCATATGTATTATAAAGAGGGATTTAACAAAGTAAAAACTATGCTACTCTTAAATACCTGTGAAGTAATAAGCTGTGAGCCTTTGTTTCTCGTCCATTGCATTTGCAGTTAGGCGTGAGGTTTAAGATAGTTCCCAGGCAGGATACTCAATCGAAAGGAGGTGTGATGGCCCCTTAACTTCAGCCTTTAAAATAACAAAGCCCCATCACCTGCACATTGCTGCTCGGAATGAAAGCAGACAAAATGCAGGTGCTGCTCAACGTGTCCCCTGGACGAGTTTAGCATATTTCTGTGGGGCCCAACGTCTTGACAGGGGATACAGTATCCACTCTGTGAAAAGAGTTGGTAGAAAGCTGTAGGAGCTGGCTCTGTATATGCTATACAAAAGTAGCGTATAGTTTGCACAGAGTCCAGTGGATCTCCAGAGGTATAGCAGAGGCTAAAGTAGATAATACTCTCTTTTGTGGTAGTGTGGTTGAGCAGTCAGGCTTATCAAGAGGGTAGTGTTAAGCATTTGTTGTACACACTCAGGCAAGAAATTATATCACACACATAAAGACTGAATCCAGACTAATTGTTTGTATAAAAAGTTAGTTTGCTGTTTTATTTCTAGAACCAAGATTTACTTAGAAGCTGGTAAGTTAAACTCTTCATATAATGTGACTTTTAAAAATACAGTAAACACCCTCCAGAGAAATATTTTGTAGGAATAGTTAGATTAAAAATGCTTCTAATTACTTTCCGATTACTTTTTTACTTCTGTTCTAGTTTGATATGAAACACACTCCTAACTCAGTTTAGACAACAAAGGACTTTTGTAAGCAGGTTAACTCTTCTGAAGGCAAGAGGTTACTTTTTGTGCAGTACAAGACAGTTCAACACAAGAATTTTCTGAGAAAACCCACCATTCAGTCCTATGGGGAAAAGGAAGTGTTAAGTTTACAGGGGAGTAAAACAGTTTTAGGATTGGAGTTCGCCAAGGTTCAGGTTACACTCAAGGGGCACCACCAGCGGCATTTGGGTAGCTGGGGGCAGAGTGCAGGATGCTAATATTAACCAATGGGGATAGGGGGCACCTTTGTTGGGGCCTGCTCGTGGGCAGGCCACTCGGTCTCTCTTAAGGTTAAGGGCAGGGCAAAGGGGTTCCCAGGTTGGCAGCAAGTCCACACCCCCAGTGGCTCAGGGGCAGCCGGGGGCAGGTATTCAGGAGGTGTCAGGAGCCCAATGCTTTTCAACAGAGGATGCCGGTCATGGAAAAGGACTGCAGTCTGGGGCCAGGAGACTGGATGAAGGGAACGAATAACTGGAGGATGAAGATGAAGAGTTTCTGGATACCAGGACACCATCAGCCGAGCACCTCAGGACTCAGGAGCTGTGGGTTTAGGGGTGTACTTTCTTGTCACATTCTTCTCACCTGCTCCGGTCGCGGTTGGGAGAACCCTTCAGAACTAGGATGCAGGCATCGAGGAGAAGTGTTAGAAATGGGATTTCTGGTTGGCTAGTGAATGCGCCTAAGCCAGGAAGAAACCACCACTCTAGTCAGGGCAAGGGGGTTGCACGCTGAAGATAACCCCTGCTCACCCCCTTGGTAGCTTGGCACGAGCAGTCAGGCTTATCCCAGAGGCAATGTGTAAAGTGTTTGCGCAACACACTCCTACAGCAGCAACACACAAGGCGCACCACAAAATAAACTCCACACAAGGTTATATAAAAAATAGCCTTTGTATTATCCAAAACACATTATAATCATAATCACATATATACACTGTGCCAACTGGCACTAGGCAATACTTACAGGACATTATTTACACAAGACAGGGCCAATTGGGCATTGTCAGAACCTTTAGAAAGCACTAGTAACACATATAACGCACAACCAGTAACTACTGGCAGAATACTGTACTGAGCATCATTACCTGCAACATAAACACATTAGGTCTCCATCACATTAGGCATAAGTCACATTATGCATGGACCTCATAAGCATAACATTAGGCATCCTCCAAAGACATTATCGCATGACATTAGGCATGAAACACAGTATGCATCTTATTAGGCATAAACCACATTATGCACTAGCATTAAACATCACCTTAGGCCTAAACACAGAAATGACCCCAGGCCAACTGGCCTCTCAAAGGGGGCCCCAATGCCCTCTGTCCAGAAAGTCAGGGCGTAGCTGCCACTGCAGCTAAAGCGATATACGCAAAGCGCCGGGGCGTGGGGTGTAGCTCACCCCTTTCTGAATATCACCAAACAAATGGCCCCCAAACGTTGCAGCGGTCTGCCCTCTCGCGGCGCAGCTGAGGAAGGCAAAACGGGCTCTGGCACTGTCGTGCCTCATGAGCCTCAGGCACCGACAATGTGCCTCGAGAAACTGGCTCTGGGGCGTGTAGTGACTCAAAGCAGCTGTCCACTGCCATCCGGGGCAGCTGCTACTGCGTGGAAAATAGAGCCACACTTCTCTCCACCTCTCCCACAGCCTCTCACCTGGGACAGGCACCGGCAATGTGCCTCGGCAGGTCCCACTCTCGGCCTCTCCATGTTTTGCCTGGTCCCTCTCCTGGGACACGGGACTTCTCTCTGGAGCTCGCGAGGCTTCGGACAGTCTGGGCTGCATACTGGGCTCTCCTCACTAACACGGGTGCCACGCCTCAATGCTGGAAGCCGTTTTCTGCGTCCCGCACTTCTTCCTGGCGCCAGGCAGGGATTGGCTTCTTTGACGGGCCTGGTCAGGCAACGGACGCCTGACTTCTGGTTTCGCTGCTTGCAGCGGAGGCAGCTCCCTTTTTCTCGGTGGGTTGCAGGGTGGGCAACCGCTTTTTAACGAACATCAAATGCGGGGTGGACATTTGCTTTTCAAAAATGCATGAAAGCGGGGTGGGCTCCTGCTCCAATTGGCAAAACGCGGGGTGGGCTTCCGCTTCAAGGAGCATGAAACAATGCGGGGTGGGCTCCTGCTTCACTCGCATCCAGGTGGAGGAATCCATACACCGGGATTCCCTCGAAGTAAGGTGCAGCTCAGCCCTGAAGTGCCCACGCGCTCCTCTTCTCTTTGGCTATAAAAAGATAGCGCTCATGACGTGCTAAGAGTCCTTACAGTTCAAGGGGCATAGCTGGGCCAAGGCAGGCCAGCACACAGGGCCCTCCAGCAGGCAGGAAGTCCCTCATGGCGGTTCCTCCCAGGGCACGGCAGCAATAGGTCGCAGGGAAGCACAAAAGCACAACGATTTCATGGGGTCACAGCCCCAATATTCATACCAACATTTGCTTTGTCTGCCCTGGCACAGGGCTTGGGGGAACCAGCCTAAACTGGTTCTGGGTGGTTTTGGAGCACTTTGTTGACAAGGCTCCTCTTCCCCTTTGTCAGGTGGAGGCTCTTCATCAGACACACCAGAGGGGGGCAGAGCCAGCATTCACCTATGCAGGCACAGACCTATTCAGGGTCTGGGGACTACTCCTCTCACTGCTCCAAATACATATCCCCTCTTCAGCCTAGCACTGACTCACCCTGCCCTGCCGGGGACCACACACACACCTCACCAGCCCCTGTCACTCCAAAGCCAGACATGCAATCCACATCAGGCAGGCAGACACATAGCACACAGAAATGCCAACTTCTAGAAATGGCATTCCTAAAATAGGTATAATAAATCTGCGCACACTATTGCGCAGCATTTATTATCACTATTGCAAATATACCAAACTTGACCACGCTGCTACTCTCATATCAGAAATTACCACTGAAACACTTATCAGGGTATCCCCAATGCATTCCTATGGGAGGGCAGCCTCACAGCAGTGAGAAACCAAAATGGCTGTTTGTCACTACCAGGAATTGTCACACACCTAAGGTACATGTCCTACCTTTCACCTACAACACACCATGTCCATAGGGCTAGCTAGGGCTTACCTTAGGGGTGACTGACATGCAGTAAAAGGGGGGGCACAGACATGGCACACACTTTAGGTGCCATGTCACAGAGGCAGTAACACTGCGCGCACAGGCCCTACAATGGCAGAGGCCTGAGACAAGTTTGAAAGGCTACTTTGGTGGGTGGCGCAATCAGCGCTGTAAGCCCACCAGTAGCATTTAATTTACCAGCCCCCGGTATATGAGATACCACTTTACAAGGGCCTGACAGGTGAAATAAATATGCCAAACAGGTGTAGACAATCGTTACCATACTTATCACAGAGAGCACACGCACTTTACACTGAACAGCAGTGCTAAAGTGCCCAGAGTCCTAAAACCAGCAACACCATGTCAGAGCAAGCATTTGCAATGCAATAGGTCTCGCATTTGCCAGAGTTTGAGCTATTGGTATTGTAAATGGCAATGCATTTTATTTATGTGTTTTGAAAGGCTACAATTAGTGCTTAACACGCACTTTGTACTTATAGTCATTGCTTGCAAGAAGCCAGGCTGGCAGTAACTGCGCCTATTTTACTGCCAGTCTTGCTTCTCGTAAGCAAGGGCTATAAATACAAAGCATTTATAAAGTGCTTGCTACTTCTGATGAGGTGTCTAAGCTCTTTTAGGCGAGCAGCAAGCTACTTCAGAATCAAAAAAGGATTAGTTGTGCATTAGTCTGGGGAAATATGAAAATAATTTGAGCAGTGGACATGTTTGTCTGTTTTTGGATTGAACAAGATATATCTTACTCTTGCTTGAGTCTTGCCTTTTCTGTAACAAAATTTTAGGCCGAATGACTAATATTAATTGTACAGTTTTACTCCTAAACAAAGGTTAGATCCAAGGCTTAAGAACTGGTTAATTAGAATCCCAAAGGTTACTGTTTTTTTAATGTAGTTTCATGTTTACACAGACACCCTCTATGTGCCTTAGAGAATTCTATACCCCATGAACTTGCTGGAAAGCAGAGGAGGAGGTTGTTTTAAGTTTGATATATTAAGAATACTATCATCATTGAGTACTGGATTGATGCTCATGGCCTGCATTCTTCACCAGTTTGTTAGTGCTGTGAAATAACAGGTGTCAGTATCACCTGACTCAACAGTTCATATTTTACCAACCTCGGATTAATGGCGGAATGGTTGTTTTTCACACTTGAACTTTTACTTGCAGGTTAGCTAAATAGCTCAGCACTTAAATCACTGAGCTATATGTTGATAAAGTCCTGGTAAGAGCATGCAAAGGCAAACACTGTATACCTCTCACCATAAACAATTGCTCATATCGGTACCAAACTGCTAAACCCGGAAACAGCCTGGAAAGCCCGTTTTTTTCAGTTAAGAAAATATTTTTACAAAATGGTGTTTATTGTGCTAAAGTTCAGAGAGAGTATACTATGAACTGAAATGTGGGTTAGCTTAATTCAAGCATTTCTGCCTATCTGTTTTTTAAGTGAAACTTCCTAAGTGCAACTGGTAAAGCCAGATATGGGTCACTTACCTCAGAGAGCCTAGGGTTCGCGCTGGACCTCATTGGTAAGGCCCACCAACTAAGCAAAACGGGTCAGAAGGGACAAGCCTGGCAGTTTGGACTGGACTCTTCCTATTCCAGAGGGACCAGGGTTAATTTGTTTATGTTTTTCCCAGTTTGTAAAGGCACAGTAACCGAAAAACAGATGGACTGCATTGCGTCCCAGAGGAGTTATCTGCGGCTGAGATTAATCATGAACCAAAACTGAGAATGGAGAGCTTCTGAGCTTTATCTCAGCCAATCAGAGCAGGAAGAGAGATGCAGCGCAATGATTGGTCATTACAGGAGAAGGACAGGGGAGGAACAATGTAAAGGAGAGAGGTAGGGGAAGAGTGAGCGAGAGAGGCTTTTTCGTCACGATATAAGAGGAGATAATAAATCCCTCTTCTCTTCATATACAACAGTGCAGGTGTGAGCAGGTTCTGTGCACGCTTCTTTGCACCGCTCACCTGATGTGTCTACTGAAGTCACCAGGGTGATCGAAGACCTGCATTACAGTGTAGACTTTTCTAACACACTATAGCAGATGTGCAGGGTTGTGATGTGACCCGCTAGTGGAACCAAAGCAGCTCTGACCATTACACCTGTACCCACAAGCCATAGCTCCCACTATAACATTCAACCCATTTCTCTTACTCGCTCCTCAAACTTAAAAAATCCAGGCCTCCCACCAGTGGAGTGGCGGTATCCGCTACCATTCTTAAAGGAAAACAAAACTGAAAGCGTGCCAAAAATAAAACAAGAACAAACAATAGTGTTAAAACAGAGCAAAAGCAATTATTACTAAAACACGGGTTGAGCAAATAGCAGCAAAAATGTACCTTGTTCAATGTATGGCATGTGAATGTTGTGACGGGTGGAAGGGAGGGGCTCTGGAAGAGAGACTCGAGGTGAGGCTCTTTAAATATAAATTGAAAGTGCTTGCTCTACACTGCTGCGTAATGAACATAACACACTCCCTGTGTGCTCATGCGGTGGGCAGGGGAGGTGGGGCGCTGAGAAGCATAAGGGAAGAAGGGGTTAAGGGTGGGTGCATGGGGGGAGGGTGGTGCGCATGACACACACAGCGCAACGAAAACAAACGGGAGGAAGCCGAAGTTACGATTGATGTCTAAGGTTAGCCACGCATGCACCAAGTGTTGCGGAACAGGACAATTAATTGTTAGAAAGTTTAATAAACATTGTGCAAAAGAAAGCAGATACTCTACCGTGCAAGGGGATCGGAGGGCTTCCAATGGCAATCCAGCTTCCTCGGAGCACAGTGGTGCACATGTCACACACAGCGCAACTAAAATGGGAGAAAGCTGCGCCTCAATAAAATAAATAAATAATACAAATACAAGTGAAAGCTCGCCAGCTTTACAGTGACAAAACGCATGCTAAAGCGTCTGTGTATACATACCAATGCAGCATGCGAAAAAGAAAGTGCGCAATGTGATGAAAAGAGACGCCCGCGGGACTGGGGAAAATGCTATGCAATTAAAGTGGAAGCTCGCCATGCACGCACACCGTACGTGTGCACATCGTCTGTCCAGGCAGGCACGGCAAGCAGAAGACAGGGAGGGAACAATACATGCCTCCCTTCCAATGAAAACCTCCCATTTTGGAGCTGCTCCAATCAGAAGCAGTGGTGGAGCTTCCAACCCCGCTTCGGAAGCTCTATCGACGACAATAGATCTCGCAAGCGAGCAGTGCATGCACTGAGTCGCTAGGCAAGACCTAAAAAAGGCTAGGGGGAAGGCAAAAAGTTCAGGGATGACCCTGCAAAAAGAGCAAAGTCCAACAAGAAGGTCGGTGGAGGTTGTCCAACACTGCCAATCAGGTCCGGATGGCCGGGGGGGCCTCGCTGGGGTGTTGGGCCACTCGGACTGGATCTGGAGTACTGGCTTAGGTTGGTGTCGGACAAACCTGATGTCCACAGGAGATAAACGATCTTTTAGAAGGCAGGGCAGGTCCCCAGGGTTCTTGGAGGCTGCTGGCTTCATGAAACGCTGGGTTCAGCTTGCAAAGGGTCAGAGCAGGAGACAGGCCGATAGGGCCGGGACCAAAGAAGTTGTGGCGGTCACCCTCTTTCGCAGCACTGATCTTCGGTTCTTCTTCCTGTCAATTTGAATCTGAAGAGGCAAGGTTCAGGGGTGCCCCTAAATAAAAGATTGAGGGGTGTTACAGGGGTGTGCACGTTGGGACCAATGGGTCCCTTTCCTGGGTTGTCTTCACTCCCTAGTATGCCACCCTCCAGAGGGAGGGGGCATAAGCCTCTTCCTGATTGGAGGGGTCTCCCCATGTACAAGATGGTGGCGACTGAGATGTGTGCTTCACATCGCCTCACCCACCCGAGGGGTGAAGCTGACAAAGGTGGGCACACCTCCCTTCCTGGCAAGGTTTTCCTGTTGGTTCTCGCACCCCAAAATGGGGGTCAGAACCAGTGGGAGCCAGTTGCCGATAGCAGCAAAAGTCTGGTGGTATCTAACAAAGGTGTCAGGCCTTTGAAGCTCCTTCTTCAAGGACCTGCTCATCCTGGGGCAGGAGGCTTGACACATCTGCCTAGGATGTGGTTTATTCCCGGCCCCAAAGAGCAAAGGGCTTTCTACACAGGGGTCAAGAAATCTGTCTGGTGGTGGCAGATGGCTGGGAGCCTGTCAGAAACCACACCATTGGATGTCGTCTTTCAGAGGGCATCTCTAAAATGCCCTCTGTGTGCATTTTTCTTTAAATCCAACACTGGCAACAGTCTTGGTTTAATGTGCTGGGAAGTTTGATACCAAATTTCCCAGTCTTCAGTAAAGCCATCATGGAGCTGTGGGGTTCGTGTTGACAAACTCCCGGCCCGTGTACTCAAAATTGCTTCACTGCACTTACAATGTCTGTGAATGGCACAAACACTGTAGGGGCATATAGCTCTTGCTGCTATGCCCTCACCTGGATATGGTGCACCCTGCCTTAAGGGCTGTGGCATGACTTACCCATGCCACAGACAGTGTTGGTGGGCATGACACACAGGGATGTGTGCCAGACTCTTTAGTTTGGTCTCCTCCAAAACACACTCTGCACTGTCAGGGTGGGGGTGATAAGGTGAGGGGTCTCTGAGGGTGGCATAATACATGCTGCAGCCCTCAGAGGTCCTCTCTGGTCACAAGTCCCTTGGTACCAGGGGTACCTTTTACAAGGGACTTACAGGTGGCCCAGAGGTGTGCCAATTGTGGGTACAAAGGTACAGTTTTAGGAAAGAACATAGGTGCTGGGGCCTGGTTAGCAGGTTGCCAGCACACACTCCGTCAAGTTGGCATCAGGTATCTGGCAAACCGTTAGGGGGCAACACACCATATACATATAGAGATGATATATACCCGCATTTACCCTTGACTTGTGCCCTCTATGTGTTCATCCTCTTCCTTTGACGTGCCGTGTGCTTTGAAGCACCCTAAGTGTAACATTCGGTGTAATGCAAGCAACCAATGGGATGTTAAGGAAAAAAGATTTGCCCTAGATGATTATCTGCTCAAAGACGTCCCCTCAAGGTACTTTAATTTTATTGGCTGACACATAACATAGCAGGAGACAGACTAGAGTGAACATTGTTCTAGACACTCTCTATTTGTGATATTATGTGAAGTGGGATAGAGGTAGAATATAACACAGCTATCAGAGTTGCAAGAAACATTTTAATATCCAACCACGGTTGTGAGTTTTTGTACATACACAACATGTTAATAACTGAGAAATATAAATATCTGTACAGTAAAAGATGTGGCCAAATAGTGAAAACCCCGCAAATTGAAATACCCAATAGAAAAGAAAGATGTAGTAATTTCACCGAAATTGCCTCAGGTCTTTTTAAAGGCTATGAAGCAAAACAATGTAAACTCGTATGAAGTATACATTAATGGCAAGAACACTGACGCTCTTTTGCTGCTTTCTTTCTTCCACCGGGTTGTATAAAGCACACTTCATATTTTCAAATTGTTTCTAACTAAAACTTTTGAGTGGCATGATGGTGCAGGCGCGTGTTATGTTTTTTGGAGAGTGAAGACTGTGGCGAACAGTTCTGGTGCGCGCGTCTAGACTCTCTGCTCTCCGCACGACTCTTGGAGTTTGGCGCCTCATTTAGGACGGCCCTGGCCAGCGGGGGATCTGTCGCCGTCGGTTGGGACACACAGAGGGTTACCAAAGACTTCCTCCCTTCCAGAGGCCTCCTGCTGCACCTTGGACAGGGGTATAAAGCAGGGGTCACGGAGAGCGCCAGAAGTCCGGCCGAACATCGAGGAACCATGACCCTGCTGCTCCTGTGCGCTGCCCTCACCCTGCTCCCGGCCACGCCCCTCGGGGGCCCGCTGCCAGGTCGCGCCAGAATGGTGAGATGAATGATAATAATAGCTGGTTTTCAAGTATATGTAGCGCCTCATGTTAAACTTCCTCCGTTTGTAAGCGCTCCAATTAACGACTTTTTGTATTAACTAATGTGTCGTCTTAGTATGGATTTAGGGGTTTCATGTATGCTTTAGTGTCTCCTTTTGGTAGGTTTAGGTCGGTTTAAAGGGAAATACAGAATCAAGGACAGATTTCGACAGTCCTATCAAACGGGCAAAGAGAGGGCAGTGGGCGGATGGTTTAGGCCAGGTCGGATCTGCTAGCAGAGGTGTGCGAGCCACTGAAAGGCCACGCCGGATCCCGCCTGGCTCCGCTCTAGCTCCGCTCCGCTCTAGCGCCCCTCGGACCGTTGAACCCAAAACGAGCTTTTGTGTGGCTTCTACCTGCTACCCACACTCTCACCTCAGGGGCTAAGAATTAACGTCAAAGCATTAACCTCCGATACCAAACAGGCAAGGGAAAGAGATTTCCATCTGGTGGCTGAATAGCAAAATGTGTAACAAGAAAACCTGGCAATCGGTCCGATCTCTCTGCTTAACAAACAAAGTTGTGTGATCCTGGGCCAAATACTTTATTTCACCTAACCTTATTTTTACTTCATTATCGAATCCAAGAGCACGTTCAAATAACTTCAGGATCACTGCTGTACAAAACACTCTTGTGTTTGTTTTAGTAGCCTATAAAGTTGCTCTCTCTTTATAGAACCTAGGCCACATGTAAGGTACACAAGATGTTACTTGGCACACCTTCAAAAGAGATTGACACGTGTGTACCTCACGCATGCTTACTCACTTGCAGGGCCTCAAGATTGAGCGAGCTGGGTTGGAGGTGCCTATATTCAGAGGAATGCACATGGAGCTGACTTCACAAAGAGCTTTTTCTTAATATTTTGTTACATATACTCTTCTGGTGCTTGTTCATTTTTAGGTCGAAGCCTACCAGACAGAACAGCTGTCTGGTTTGCTAAAGACCTCTTGGGAACATTTAGAAAGCTGACCTAGGAATGCCTTCCGCTTGTTGCTTACAATTGCTTTGTGGTGTGTAACTCACATTTTCTGGCTATCTGTTTGCTGGCTTTATTTGCTTTAGGCTGTCCAGCTTGACTTCGTCTCTCCCGTTGCACAAACCTCGTTTACTGTATTCTTGCATGAACTCGATTTCTGTAAACAGGACTTTAAATCTTGTTCTTATATTGGTGCATTTGCTGTGCATTCAAAGACAAAGATCAAATAGCTAGCACTCTCTTCTGAGGGAGCTTGGTGTTTACTTTTCTCTGTCTGACTTCGAAGTGAGAGAAATTATCTGTCAACTATGCTGAGTATACATGCAAGAGGGAGGGTGTAGGATGTAATTTGTTCTAGCACATAACAAAAAAAAAGTGTGCTGATGTTGCTGAATATATTTGAATTAGTACAAATGAAGCACATTTTATTTGTAATTCTGAAGTGAGGTAGAAACAAATATTTGAATATGCTCAAAACACATCAATACGCTAGGTGATGACATTTGCACGCGGTATCATTTGCATGCAGTAAAACCGTATTTCAGTGCAAATATAATGGTAATTTTATTGAAAATGTGTTGTCTGTAATGAAAGTGCGCTACCACACCATGCATACTCCACACTACGCTATTCCGCTCCACTCCACCCCTTTCCACTCTTTGCCACGCCTTTCCACTATTTGCCACGCCACTCCATTCTTCGTCACTCAACTCCACTTCATGGCATGCCACTTCACTCTATGATCCTCCACTCTAAGACACTCTAAAGGCATTCCACACCACTCCAATCTACCCCACACCACTCCAGTATACCCCACACCACTTCATTCTACCCCACTACACTCCAGTCCTTTCCAATTTACCCCACTCCAATGTACCCCTACTCATCCCAGTCTAATCTACCCCAGTCCAACCCACTCCACACCAATCTGCCTGAATTTGCTTCAATCTACCCCACTCCACTCCAATCTACTACAGTCTATTTTACCCCACTTCATTCCAATTTACCCCACTCCACTTCAAACTCTACTGCAATCTATCCAACTCCTCCCTACTCTAATCACCCCACTCAATCTAATCTACCCCACATCACCACAATCCACTCCACTCCAATCCACCCAATCTACCCACCCTGCCCAATTCACCATACTCCATTCTACTCTACCCAATCTACCACACTCTAATTCACTCCAATCTACCACAGGCCACCCACATCTACCTCTTTCCACTCCACTTCAATCTAACCCACCCCAATCCAACCCACTCCACCCCATTCCAATCTACCCTACCCAACTCCAACCCTAATTACCATACTCCAACGTACCCCATCCCATCCACCCCCTCCACTCTGTCTCAATCCAATCTACCCCGCCCTAACCCAGTCCACCCAACCCAATCCACCCCATCCAACCCACACACTCTATCCAACTCCACTCCAATCTACTCCGCTCCAAACTACCCTACTCAACTCTACCCACTCCACACTAATCTACCCTACTCAACTATAACCTACCTCTTTCCAATCTACCACTCTCTACTCCTGTCTAGCCCACTCCTATCTCAGTCCAATCCACCCCACTCCACTGCAGTCTACCCCACTGCCCTCCAATCTACCCAAACATAATCCACCCACTCTACTCTACTCTTCTCCACTCCTCTCCACTCTAATCTACTCCACTCTAATCTACCCCACTCCACTCTAATCTACTCCTCTCCACTTTAATCTACCAAACTCCACTATACCCCAATCCAATGCACTTCACTCTTACCCATTTTATGGCACCCCACTCCAATGTACATCAATATACTTCCCTCTACCCCAATCTACACCACTCCAATCTAATCTGCCCAACTTCAGCCCAACCTACCCCAATTAAATCTACCCCACTCCTCCACTCCAATCTATCCCAATCTACTCCAGTTCAAACAACTTCACTCTGCTGATGATTGACCTGTAAACCTTAAAGGTTTTTGCTTCTGTAGCGGATTTTATCAAGTGATACTATATGGTGCTGCTATGTTTTACTTAGCATTGATGCCCTTTATTCAGGCATTCAACTATTAAGACTTGTGTATTTTAAATGAAACATTGTTACAGTTTTGATTAACTGAAACATAAAAAAAAAACATTCACTACTACACTCCACCCCAATCTACCCCACCGCACCCCACTTCAACCGACCCCACTCATTACACTCTACCTCACACCACTCCAATCTACCCCCACTCTACCCCACTCCACCCCACTTCAACCTACTCCACCCACCCCACTCTACCCACACCACTCCAATCTACCCTACTCCCACAATGTACCCTACCCCACTCAACTCTACCCCACCACACTCCACTCTACCCCAATCTACCCGCACTCCATTCTATGTGAGCCTGCTATAATCCACCCAATCTACCCCATTCCACTCCAATCTACCCAACTCCAATCTACTCGACTCCACTCCAGTCTACCCCACTCCAATCTACCACAATCCACCCCACTCAACTCTTGTCCAATCTACCCCTGCCCAACTCGCACCTTCCACATCACTCTACCCACTTTAAGCCATGTTGAACAGCAGCCGCACTGGTGTACATAATGGCTAAAACACATTGCCAAAGCCAAAAGCTCTCTGATAGATGGGACCTATTGGCTTTGCCAATGCTTTGTTTTGTCCTGGCCCTTTTATCAGTTCCTTACTCTTCCTGTTTTCCTTTCCTTCCATCGTCCTATCTCTTCTCCTTGCCTCTCAGCCCCAATTTTGTACAGGCGAAAAGGAGATGGGGTACCAAATAGATGAATCAGGCGAGGGGGGGAGGGGTCACTATGTCTTCACAGGCTGCTGGGAGGCAGTCAGCTAGGTCTGATCTGGGAGCACAGAGAGACCCCACTCATTGAAATTACCAGCTGTAGAGAGAGGGGAATGAAACAAAAAAAATGTAACGCTGTATGGGGGCGTACAAATGATGGCTGGACGAGACCGATTATTTAGTCAGCGGTAAGCCTGGCTCTTACCCTGACACAGTCGTGTACAGGGTTATGGATCCGTATTTTGGTGACTGGCTTTGGCCTTGCTGAGGTAGAAGGTGCGCACTGCTGATGCGACATACCCGATCTGGCACTTGTCTTGTCAGGTCCGGAAGCGTCAGAATGAGTCTGTGCTGTCATTGGAATTGCCCAGGAACCCCAGTGGCATGACTAACCTTCATGATAGTCGACAGGCCACCAATGCATTAAATGGGCCGGTACTTACCGGTACTGAGTACCGGCACTTCTAAATTTTCGGCGCTTGAGTACCGGAACTTCTCTTTGTCCAAAGAGAGTACCGGTACTCATGGGGATGTGAGTCAAGCTCAGTGAAATTGGCATTTACTAAAAAGCGCAACACAGCTGACAACGAGTGGGTCCGTTTTCCTGAAGCACTCTGATCCAGGGCTAATCTCCCCTTTCAATGTGTTCATTTATCGGCGGCCCGTAGGCATTCATTCAGAGTTGGCAGGAATATTGGGAGGGGCCAGACTCACACTGTGATGCCTGACGCAGTCTCCACTCAGGCTCTGTCTAGTCCATAACACTGTATTTGTGAGAGCAGGGTTTGCTCACAGGCATTTCTTGTGACTCTGGAAATCGAAGAGGCAGCTTCCTGCTGGCATAGCAGACTACAACCAGACTGAGGAGGAAGGAGGTGATAGTGATAAGGTAGCACTGCACGTGGGATCAAGGATTAGTAATGGGGGCAACAACTAATGTACATGTTTCTAAAATACATGAACTGAATGCCATGTCTGCGTGCATGAATGCTTAAATGGTGCCCCTGGGCGGATCCCTTTGCACTGCCCATAGCTCCGCCCCCTAGCCCCACCCAAAGCCCTGCCCTATAGTCCACATCTCAATTTGGTGAGTACCTGCACTTATTTTGTTCCATTTAAAGCACTGCAGGCCACCAATACTCTCACAACATTCATTCTTGAAATTATCAGCCTCTGATAAGACTCTGAAGCTGAGGCACTTCTATATGCAGGCTTGTGTGATTAGTAAACATTGCGGTGTGGTGAGAGTGTGGATGGAGCTGGAGCTTATAACACCCTGCATCAAGATCAAGGTTTGGTAGGATGCAACAAACTGTTCGTTGGCCAATGCTGTAATGGTGGTCACCATTGCTACAGCAATTGACCAGTAAGCAGAGAAGGACTGCTATATGTGTGTGTCAAGGGCCATAACGTTCACTGATGCCCCTGTGTCTGGGAGCTTAGACAGACACAATGTTGATGGCTACTAGGCATTAGGAGTAGATACATTTTACTAAACTACTACCAAAATACTATTCACAAACATACAAGTGTAAATCCCCACTTTAAATTCTCCTTTTTTTCTATGAAGCGGTCCGCAAACATGCCAGTCTATTACTTAGTAGTAAAGGTGGGAGAGGCCAGGGCAGTGGTTGATAAATGGGGCAAAGTTTCTACAAAATAAGTGGGGTTTATGGAGAAGTAAAAACAAGTTATCAGAGGTTATTGAGGGATATGAAATTGATGTGCACCCACATTCAAAAAGTGTAAGCCCATTGCTATTTACAAAGTGCACTTCTAAAGTTACTACAGCCAAAAAGGACCCAAAACACCAGTAAATATGCTCCAGTTAAGGCTGAAGTAAGTCCAGCACCACACATGGCCAACCACTGGAACTGCAATAACCTCACATCAAAATCAATGAAAGTATAGATCAATGTTGTGTGGATGGGAACATATTTGATTTGGTGCTAACACTGAAAAACACGTTTGTTGCTTAGCTTGTACGATGGAAGGGTCAAAATAATAGTATGAAGACATGCTTGTTAATGGACTGGGCAGCTGACTAAATGGGGGTGAAATGCTACTGTACTTGGATGAGTTAGCTTCCTATTTTCTCATGGTTTAATGTTGGTTGATAACTAAATGCGCCATTAGAAATATTTGCTAGTTCTGTAAGGCAAAATGAGGTATTTCCCCTGAGCTGTAATCTCCTGTGTATATTATATGACATATACTTGCATCAGAGCAACAGACTTATAATATATGAAACTTAATATTGTTGCAGTGTAAAAACTCAATTAAAATATAATCAGAAAAAAATGAAGGTAAAGACTTAAAATAAAGGCCTCTCGGAAATAATGTTTAATGAAATTAAATGATTTAAACTTTTTAATAATATATATATGTAATTTAAAATTAATATATTATCCAAAATGAAACATATATGTAATGTCAATTATCCACAAAAGCGCCTGACTGCTAGGGCTCAGATGTGGAAGCAAGTGACGCAAATCAATTGTGACTTTCGGTTTTGCTGGCTTCTTTACAACTTTCCATGCGTTTGTTCATCAATTATTCTTACTATCAGAAGCAGTGGGTTCATACCACATGACGAATACGCACCACATTTTTCAACAAGTATTTCCATTGCATTTCATGTTAAAGTGTGCCAAATACCTCCATGGTGGCTGAATGTTTGCAGAGCCTTTGAACGCGCGAAACAGCGTAAACGTTATGGTTCCGGTAAAGGCACAGTAAGCATGTCCATGTTCCTGACAAACACATCTTCCTCTCTCATGCAGTACTTTTCCAAGGTTCTTTCTGGGCTATGATAAAGGGTTTGGTGTCTCTTTTCCTATTATCTAGTCTTTAGCCGGCCAGTGATGAGAAGCCCAGTTGGTGCCTAAATTTGCCTTGTTAGCACAATAATTCCCTGAGCTTTGTCATTTGATGTTGACGGCTACCTTATCAATTGGTTAATGGTTTTAAGGTCAAGGCTACCTAGGTATGGTATTTCACGGATGTATGACATTACAACGCATGCTTTTACATCGCATGCCTTTACAACGCGGTTTTTACAACGCAAACCTTTACAACGCATAGCGCTTTGGGGTGCTGGATAGTGAATAGTTTAATTTACTATTCCAACTCCAGTCCCTGTGGACACTAGGGAAGGTGTTGGACAGTAAAGTAAACTTATTCCCTATCCTAGAGCGCCCCCAGCGCAATGCGTTGTAATGGTTTGCGTTGTAAAAGTTGCGTCGTAAAGGCACTGCGTGGTAAAAGTTGTGTTGTAAAGGATGTTTCCCGTATTTCACAGATATGTTTATTTTCCCCAGGCACAGAGTTGGTCCCTTGGCAAAGGATGGCATGGTGCTTCGTGGGAGAAGAAACACCACCTGGGTAATTATTCAATGCCATATGGATGCTTGGGGGAGAGCTTATTGTCACTTTATTTTCTCATGTCAACGTCCCATTATCCTATGCCTCACTTTAAAATATCATTGATTTGTTGTCACAGGATGGTACGATGCGCAGAGGGAGTACGGATCTGGGGAGGAAGACCCTGAACCTTCAACTCAAATCCTGAAAGTTAATGAAGCTTCTGGTGAGTCCTGGTAATGGATGGCTAAGAGCGAGGGCGATGGCTGGGAGCAATGGCTAGAGGTTACAGAAGATCTGCATGGTGCCATGATGACTGCTAAGGGTAGTACTTGAATTGAGCTAGTATATACTTGTTGTCGGCACCAGCACTTATTGGTCCTGACCAGGTCACATGGACTATTTCAGGAGGCCTTTGGTAATCCAAGTATGTTGCCGCACGGTAATGTAACACAGTGGAGACTGCAGGTCGTCTGTGGGCTCTTTATCAGATAAATAGGTAATACCTCTAGTAGTAGGTGCAAATGTAAAAGGTAAATAAAGCCCCACCTCGAACAGGGGAGGGGTGCACACCTTACTTATCACAGATCGCCACCAGCTAAGCCAACTGTCCTGGCCACACCACATCATGGCAAGGGGACAGTGTAGATGATGACTATTTTCACACAAACATGAATGCATAGAGTCTATTGAAAGCATCCACAGTGAGAGTACCAGATACACCACAGTGGACCTGCTGGAGGACGTGCTGATCCTCCAGAATCCAAGAAACAACAACCAGAGGTCCGCAGCAGCCTTCTTGATCTCTGTGAGTACCGGCCTTCTGAGGCATTGATGTCTCATGCTATACTAGTGAAGGTGCTTGATGGGGATGTCACTAATGTCACGCAGTTATTCGCACAGAGACCATCTATGCATACTAACCTGTTGGCCAAGTGTTGTAGCACATGGGCAGGGCAGCCCATGACTACGCTCCTCAATCTTGGGTTGGCTTTGCAGCACCATTGGGGTGGGACTGGTCATGTGCAAATAGAGGTACACATGTGCACACACAGTTATTTTCTTGGCATGCCACAGCGCCGGGCTGCCCATAAATATTTCAGTGGTTGCCCAGTGGCTGCTGACACCAACCTGTATCCACCTCACCGACAGCCTGTGTGCGCTGCCTACCCTGGATGCCTGTCAGCCGGGACCCTGCACGCTCAACTGTTGGCTCCGAGTAGGGACCATGTACACATACAGAGCAATATACAGAGCAGAAGTGTGCTTCAACTGGCGTGCACCAGTGAGTCAAGGAAGCAGCAAAGCTTCCTACCGGTTAGCTGCCCTTCCAGACCATTAAACCTGTCTTGCTGCCCTCTTGAACATCGTGATATACGTTCAAATGCCGCAAAAGGTTTTGCTTAAAGGTGCTTGTTGGGCTGTAAAAGAAGAAAATAACTGACCCATTCCACAGCGGTGGCTGATGATAAAATTATTTAGTGCACGTTCACCAGCAGTTTCTTGGCGCTAGTCGGGAATGCGTGGACAGGTGCAGTGAAAATGTTAATTAAAAGCCTGGGAGAAGAGCCACATCTTGAGAGATTTCCTAAACAGAGGATAGGAGTGAATTTGGTGCAATTCGGGAGGAAGGGTGTTCCAGAACTGAGGTACCAAGATCGAGAATCTTAGTCCACCATGTTTTTTTTGTTTGAATGAGCAAGGGGTCAAGAGGTTCAACCTAGCAGAGCGTAACGCACAAGAGGGAACATAACGCTGAATTCTGTTGGCAATAAAGGTGGGTCCGTGGGATGACAGAGCTCTGGATCAGGCAGCGCAGTTTGAAAAGATAGCGCTGAGCAACTGAGAGCCAAAGAATACTTCTAAGCAGGGGTTTCGCATGGTATGATTTAAGCTGGCCGTAAACTAGTCTGGCTGCTTGATTCTGTACCAGTGTTAACCGGCGTGATTGGTATGCAGAGATTCCGGCATAAAGTGAATTAGCGTAATCAACACGCGACATTACTAAGGCCAGGGTGACTTGGATGAGGGCCTCGAAGGATAGAAATCTGCTGATTTTTCGAATCCTGCGTAAATGAAAAAAAACAGATGGAGACTACCGGATTAATCTGGGTCTTCAAAGTGAGGTTGCTGCTGATTATGACGCCAAGGCTTTTGACCGAGCTGACTGGAGAGGGTGGATGTCCCAAGGAAGGGCGCCAAAAGTTAAAGTTCCAGGGGTTGGCTGAGGTCCTAGTGAGAACTAGCTCCATCTTATCATAATTGCGCTTTAACTGGTTTAAGTTCATTCAGTTTCTAATGAAGGTCATGGTTGATTGGAAGTTCTCCATTGCGGAGGGTGACGAGTCAATGGTGAAGACAAGCTGGAGGTCATTGGCGTAGTTAAAAGTGACTACTTTTCTCTTCCGTAGATCTAAAATCAGTGGGAAAATGTACAGATTAAAAAGAAGAGGGAAGAGAGAAGAGCCCTGGGGGACCCCATAGGTTAATCTTTTTTTTTCCGATGTGAAATCGGAGAGACGGGCTGATTGGTAGCGGTCGTTGAGGAAGGAGGTGATACATTTTAGCGGAAGGCCCCGGATGCCGGCGCTTTCGACCCGCTCAACCAATAAAATGTGGTCGACGGTGTCGAAAGCCGCCAACAAGTCCAGGAGTACTAGTGCCTGCGCGATATTCTGATCCACCCCCTTCCTGAGTTCATTGTGAACCGCCAAAACAATGGACTCGGTAGAATGTTCGGGCCTAAAGCCCGCTTGATGAGGGTTTAGGTAGTTTGAGTGTTCCACAAATGTGCTCAGGCAGTTTGATACATGGCCGATACAGAAAAGGGGGTGGTGATGAACAGAGTGTCTGAATTAAGCAGACCACTCTTACCCAGTCCAAAGATCAGGGCTTTATCCATCACCGTTATTTATCTCACTGCCCCATCCCAGCTCAGAACCTGGCTATATGCAAATTAGTCTGTCCCTGGCCCAGTGCATCATGGGAACAGGGCAGACCAAACTACCAAGCCAATTCTTCACCAGAAAGGAGACAAGCTACCGGGGACCGGTTTCTGGCATTTCAGCCTCTTCGGCCCGGCTTGCTTGAATCCTGATGGAGCAGTGAGAAAGGGACTCATGTCTGAGTATACCCTGCCACACCTATAGTGGCCAAAAACGATACAGAAAAGGGGGTGGTGATGAACAGAGTGTCTGAATTAAGCAGACCACTCTTACCCAGTCCAAAGATCAGGGCTTGATCCATCACCGTTATTTATCTCACTGCCCCATCCCAGCTCAGAACCTGGCTATATGCAAATTAGTCTGTCCCTGGCCCAGTGCATCATGGGAACAGGGCAGACCAAACTACCAAGCCAATTCTTCACCAGAAAGGAGACAAGCTACCGGGGACCGGTTTCTGGCATTTCAGCCTCTTCGGCCCGGCTTGCTTGAATCCTGATGGAGCAGTGAGAAAGGGACTCATGTCTGAGTATACCCTGCCACACCTATAGTGGCCAAAAACGATACAGAAAAGGGGGTGGTGATGAACAGAGTGTCTGAATTAAGCAGACCACTCTTACCCAGTCCAAAGATCAGGGCTTGATCCATCACCGTTATTTATCTCACTGCCCCATCCCAGCTCAGAACCTGGCTATATGCAAATTAGTCTGTCCCTGGCCCAGTGCATCATGGGAACAGGGCAGACCAAACTACCAAGCCAATTCTTCACCAGAAAGGAGACAAGCTACCGGGGACCGGTTTCTGGCATTTCAGCCTCTTCGGCCCGGCTTGCTTGAATCCTGATGGAGCAGTGAGAAAGGGACTCATGTCTGAGTATACCCTGCCACACCTATAGTGGCCAAAAACGATACAGAAAAGGGGGTGGTGATGAACAGAGTGTCTGAATTAAGCAGACCACTCTTACCCAGTCCAAAGATCAGGGCTTGATCCATCACCGTTATTTATCTCACTGCCTCTGTCCATCACCACCCCTTGTTGTAAATAATTTTGTCCACCCTAAGCGTGGAAGGGTATACTCAGATGTGAGTCCCTTGCTCATTGCACCATCAGGATTCAAGCAAGCTGGGCCGAAGACGGCTGAAATGCCAGAAACCGGTCCCCGGAAGCTTGTTTCCTTCCCAGTGTAAGAATTGGCTTTTGTAGTCTGGTCTGCCCTGTTCCCATGATGCACTGGGCCAGGGACAGACTAATTTGCATACAGCCAGGTTCTGAAACTGGGATGGTGCAATGAGCTAAAAAACGGTGTTGGATCTAGCCCTGATCTCTTGACTGGGTGAGAGTACTCTGCTTAATTCAGAGACTCTGTCCATCACCACCCCTTGCTGTAAATAATTTTGTCCACCCTAAGCGTGGAAGGGTATACTCAGATGTGAGTCCCTTGCTCATTGCACCATCTGGATTCAAGCAAGCTGGGCCGAAGACGGCTGAAATGCCAGAAACCGGTCCCCGGAAGCTTGTTTCCTTCCCAGTGTAAGAATTGGCTTTTGTAGTCTGGTCTGCCCTGTTCCCATGATGCACTGGGCCAGGGACAGACTAATTTGCATACAGCCAGGTTCTGAAAGTGGGATGGTGCAATGAGCTAAAAAACGGTGTTGGATCTAGCCCTGATCTCTTGACTGGGTGAGAGTACTCTGCTTAATTCAGAGACTCTGTCCATCACCACCCCTTGTTGTAAATAATTTTGTCCACCCTAAGCGTGGAAGGGTATACTCAGATGTGAGTCCCTTGCTCATTGCACCATCAGGATTCAAGCAAGCTGGGCCGAAGACGGCTGAAATGCCAGAAACCGGTCCCCGGAAGCTTGTTTCCTTCCCAGTGTAAGAATTGGCTTTTGTAGTCTGGTCTGCCCTGTTCCCATGATGCACTGGGCCAGGGAAAGACTAATTTGCATACAGCCAGGTTCTGAAACTGGGATGGTGCAATGAGCTAAAAAACGGTGTTGGATCTAGCCCTGATCTCTTGACTGGGTGAGAGTACTCTGCTTAATTCAGAGACTCTGTCCATCACCACCCCTTGTTGTAAATAATTTTGTCCACCCTAAGCGTGGAAGGGTATACTCAGATGTGAGTCCCTTGCTCATTGCACCATCAGGATTCAAGCAAGCTGGGCCGAAGACGGCTGAAATGCCAGAAACCGGTCCCCGGAAGCTTGTTTCCTTCCCAGTGTAAGAATTGGCTTTTGTAGTCTGGTCTGCCCTGTTCCCATGATGCACTGGGCCAGGGACAGACTAATTTGCATACAGCCAGGTTCTGAAACTGGGATGGTGCAATGAGCTAAAAAACGGTGTTGGATCTAGCCCTGATCTCTTGACTGGGTGAGAGTACTCTGCTTAATTCAGAGACTCTGTCCATCACCACCCCTTGTTGTAAATAATTTTGTCCACCCTAAGCGTGGAAGGGTATACTCAGATGTGAGTCCCTTGCTCATTGCACCATCAGGATTCAAGCAAGCTGGGCCGAAGACGGCTGAAATGCCAGAAACCGGTCCCCGGAAGCTTGTTTCCTTCCCAGTGTAAGAATTGGCTTTTGTAGTCTGGTCTGCCCTGTTCCCATGATGCACTGGGCCAGGGACAGACTAATTTGCATACAGCCAGGTTCTGAAACTGGGATGGTGCAATGAGCTAAAAAACGGTGTTGGATCTAGCCCTGATCTCTTGACTGGGTGAGAGTACTCTGCTTAATTCAGAGACTCTGTCCATCACCACCCCTTGTTGTAAATAATTTTGTCCACCCTAAGCGTGGAAGGGTATACTCAGATGTGAGTCCCTTGCTCATTGCACCATCAGGATTCAAGCAAGCTGGGCCGAAGACGGCTGAAATGCCAGAAACCGGTCCCCGGAAGCTTGTTTCCTTCCCAGTGTAAGAATTGGCTTTTGTAGTCTGGTCTGCCCTGTTCCCATGATGCACTGGGCCAGGGACAGAATAATTTGCATACAGCCAGGTTCTGAAACTGGGATGGTGCAATGAGCTAAAAAACGGTGTTGGATCTAGCCCTGATCTCTTGACTGGGTGAGAGTACTCTGCTTAATTCAGAGACTCTGTCCATCACCACCCCTTGTTGTAAATAGTTTGATACATGGCCCTCCAGAATTTTGCCCAGAAAGGATAACAGCGATATTGGCCAGAAGTTGCTGAGTACGAGGGGGTCCGCGCTTACTTTTTTTAGGATAGGAGTGACTTCCGCGATCTTGAAGAGGTTGAGGACAGTGCCCGTAGCGAGGGAGTTGTTGAGAAGCGATAGGGGTGGTTCAGGAAGGTGGAAAAAGACCTCCCGGGCGATGTGAGGGGGGCAGCTGTCTGTCGGGGAGCCCGAACGAACCCTTTTGAGGAGGGAAAAAAAGACCTCCTGAGTGATCGGTGGAAAAAGATCACGAAGAAGAGGATTACGGTTCACGTAGCCAGGGTCAGGTGCAGGGGTGGTCTTGGGGATGCTGGCTTTGATACTGGTCATTTTGTCAATAAAGTATATGTTGAGAGAATCACAGAGGTATTGTGAGAGGATGGGTTTAACAGTGACGCGGTCAGGTTTGACAAGTTCGTCCACGATGGAGAAGATGTCTTTAGCTTTATTGGTGGATTCTAGGATTTTCAGTGAGAAGTAGTCTGATTTAGCTCTGAGAATGGCGCTTTTGCAATCTTTGAGGGCCGATGTAAAAATTGATTTTTTACTAGGGCAGTAATCCTGTTTCCACTTGCGCTCGATTTGGCTCATGGCGAGTTTCATTTCCTTGAGATTGTTAGTGAACCAACTCTGAGCATAATAAGACCTCTTACATTTGATCTTTCTGAGGGGAGCCAGTCTGTCTCTCGCCAATGCTAGCCAGGCGTTGATGTTTTCTGCCTTAGTGTGAGGAAAAACCGGGTGGCCATTGGGCAGAGAGGTAGGAAGCATAGAAGTTGCTAAGAGGGAGGAGAGCACGGTAGTGTCTACCCGGCTCCAGTTCCTGGCCATAGCGGAATCTAGAGGGTGGCTTTGGTGACAGGGGAATTAGGGATAGACAATTATATGAAGTGGCGATCAGACCATGTGCAGGGGGTGACCTGTATGTCAGTGATCTCCAGGTTGGATGTCCAGACCTTGTCCAGGATATGCCCCTTAATATGAGTGGCTACCTTGATGTGCTGGGTAAAGTTCATCCCATTCAACAAGTCGGTAAAGTCTGCCGACCAGGGGCTTTCTTGTGCGTCGTGTGGCCAATAATTGAAGTTGCCAATAATCAGTGCCCTGGCATGATTTATGGCTAATTCAGCGATAGTATTACCAAAAGTTTGTGAGAAATTGGGCATATGGATGGGGGGTCTGTAAACTAGTGCACAGGTAAAGGAGGAGCAGTTAGAGTTGAACATAAAAAGGAGGCTATCAACAGAGGTGATTTTTGAAGTGGATAGAGAGGTGAATTTGTGTGACTGTGATATTAAGGCCTCAACCCCTCACCCCTCTGAAAGCCTTGCTTTCAGGCCTGTTGGCCTGGAGAGCATAATAGTTATCAGGGATGGCGGCCAAGATATCTGGGGTAGATTCGGCTGTAAGCCAGGTTTCTGATAAAAGTAGAATGTCAGGTTTGATGGTATCTAGGAGATAAAAGATCTCTAATTGGTGCTTGACCATCGAGCGTGTGTTGAGGTATCAGATGGTCAGGCTGTCCTGGGTTGAGCTGATCAGGGGGTGGGAGTTGTGGGGGGAGTATTCCTTGAACCTGGAGGTGGCATATGATCAGGGAGGTTGGGACCAGACTCCAGGCCGTATTCTTGGGGGACAACAACCCTAGTTTATATAGGGTCCTCCTGGTATCTGGGTTGATGACCCAGTCCCCCTGAAGGTAGTTTAATTCAACTGAGGAGTAGCTAAGAGGAAAACGGGCAGGGTGCATGGCCCCTTGCACCGACTGGCTGCGGACGGGCGCAGACGGGCTTGCCTCTGGCGTGCCTTCCACACGCCAGCGGCGCGTCCGCTGCGCGACGGGTAACACATTGGGAGATATAGGCTGCAAGCACAGTGCTAGTCGCAGTGCTCCGCCCCCAACTGCCACTGAGGAAATACTGTGTGTCTGTGTCAGCCTGCACCCTCCACAAAAGTCGGAAACACCCTGTGGTGCACTGGGGTGCAGGCGGCAGAACACGACTAAAGTGCAAGTAAGTTTTTATTTTAAAATACAAGAACAATGTGCAAGTAAGCAATCAATTTAAAAGCGTTACTTAAGGAAGCAAGCGGTCTGCGATAATTAAGGCTGGGCAGAAGATTCCACCGAGACTTATATAATTAGTTCAATCGCCGCTACAGTCTATCAACGGTTGCTGTACGGCGGATTGACATGGTTTGGGGATCTATGAACTCCAACACCAGAGATAATAGCTACTGATATTCACAAAGACTTTGAGCCCCTGATTAATGTCTCGCTGATTCAAAGGCATCCATACATCTGGAATAGAAGCAGGGAAGGCTGAGCCAGGCTGATGCCAAGACAAGCCTTCCTTTGAAGTGTTGTACATCCAATTTGCTTAAGTACCCTGCAAAAACTAGAACTCATCGAAGAGGTGCACACTTTCACAGTCAACTCAACTGCACTGATACAGTGGGGACCTGAAGGATTGGTAATAACTATTTTGCATGAGAAACTGAGCTGATGCTTTGTGCTTTTGGCTGCTCAGCACAAAAACTATGTTCCAGGACCACAGAGCAAGTATTCGTAAGCACTACTAAAATATATGTCTCTTTGGCGTAACAGATGCAAAGAGAAAGATCTATCACTTGGTGAATGGGTGCTTCCATAATGTCTGTAACAAGTTCTCTGACTAGGAAGTGGCTAGATAGTTCAGATAGTTCTGCTTTTCTTTGTTCACCTCCATCTCATGCACAGAAACTATTTTTGTTTGTATGAACATTGCTTATATTACACCAAGCACTGACCAAACATTCAGTTATAAAGGGGTTCTGTGTTTTATTGTGTTCTCAGATTTTGGCACACACCACAACCACAGCCTTGAGTAACTCTTGGACTGCTTGCTTTCACTATACTGGGAGGCAACTCCTAAATAGAAGTACTCTGTAATTGAGTATGAGGGGGGCTCAAGCCACCAGTGGTAAATGACTCAAGTTGTCACAGAGCCCAGTAATCTCTGATTACAATGGTGAAACCTGAACCAGAGCTCAAATCACAAAATAAAAACTCATAACACCAAGCAGCACTTAATTTGAGCCGGTGCTTTCTGGTGCACCGGCACTTAATCATCAACACTGGCGCTTTTCATTAGCACCAGTTAGGAACACATTCATTTACGGGCAGATTAAGTGGTTTGTCCAAAATCACAGGATGTTAAGCCAACCCCAGACTCAAACCTAGTTCCCCAGCTCCGAAGTCTGCTTCTTTAGCTATTGCACCATATCCTACCTACTTTCATGGTCAGCAGTTGGTTGGTTCTGTTTTAGGTGGTGCTAACAGGAGAAATGGGCTGGTGGAACCGTCCTCCTGATGAGAGCCACAACACCTATTTTACTATACAAATTACCCACTGGCACCAAGGTTACTGAAATGGCTGGGTGTGCTGCAGTTCTTGTGTGATAAAGAGACAGCCCTGAGAGAGCTAAGAAGCTATGAACCTCAATGATGGAAAAGTTAAAGCTTTAAGCTTGAGTCAGAAAGGCAAAAGGCTTATGAGGAATGTGAAGCAGGCGAGCCAAGGTTGAAAATGTCATTAGGTTTTTAAGGATGCGGGGCAATGAGAAATGTGTAACACTTTACATGTTTCTTCCATAACACTGCAGCCAACCCTTGCAACTTGCACCAGTGATAACTATACTATACTCAACAATTCTGGATTAAAACTACTTAAGGCAGGAGCGTTCACTGTACATTCTTTGATACCATCAAACTCTTTTTGACACCCCGCATTCCATACAAATTTACTTTTGTTTTTCAACAGTTGATGAATGCTAAAAACCTTTTACAGGCAACATTCTACTAATACTTTGCATAGTATTCTACTAGTCCCAGAACAGACCTTACCACATCCTTATTTATTGGTGCAGGGGCTCCCTGTTAGTCTCAACCAGTGTAGGGTTAGTAGTACTTTTGAATACTTTTTCTGGCCCATCATTATGTTCCTCTCTTTTTTTTTACATAAATTAAAATATCATCTTTGAAACATTTTATGTTTGACATTTTTCTGAAGAACTGGTGCACCAAATGTTGAAAATCAGCAGCCGCTGAGGCCAATCAAAATAGCATTCTCATATACTAGCAGCAACCCATGGGAATAAAGAAAGCTGTAAATGCTAACAATAATTGATGGTAAGCAGCTGATAGATCAATGGTAGAAAATCATTTGGCATCCCTTACCAGAACTAGCATTTCTCAAATTTTAGTTAATGGGAATCAGTCAATAACGATGTTATTGTTCAAATTGCAAATGTCTACACACAAACAGATTTTTCTATCGGTGTGCCTTGCTACTATGGTAGGAGAAGCCCATTCCAATGCTTCCACTGCCTCTATAAAACCAGCCTCCAGCAACCTTTGCAATTCTTTTTCATCCTTCTCTCTTAGGAGAATTGGAATATTTCTTGCTTCATGTACTGTTGGACAAAAATCTTGTTTTAATATTATTTGATGTTTGAATACTGTTAATTTCACAATCCTTCAGCTGAACACATCTGGACATTTTTACAACACAGTATTTCCTCCAACCTCTCCGTCATCAACAATCATTACTGTTAGGCTTAAGTGGTATGTGCAGGTTGCCTTGATCATACCAACCTGAAACTGAGGGTCCATTCTTTGCCACATATAACTTGCCTGTGGTTTTCCGATTTTTGAGCCTAAAGATTAGAGACCTATACCCTAGTAAATTATTTCTTCACCAGAATACCCTTTCAGCTTTATGTCTGACTTTTCTAATTTAGGGCCTAGTTTTGTTGCAAACTTCTTATTCCACATCTCTTTATTTATGATTGTATAGGGAGATCCTGAGTCTGCCCCAATTTGTATCTTAACACCCCTTAAGGACATTGTACAAATAGTTAAAACGAAAGACCCCAAACCATCATTGACTTTATTTGTCTGTGCTGAAGTGATCTATTCTTCCTCGCCTTAACTCCTTTCTTCTACACATTTCACCCAGTTCTTTTTCCTTTTGCAACCTTTCAAGAAGTGCCCCATTATTCCACATGTCGAGCACTTTTTCTTTGATGCAAGACATGTCTTATTCTATGCTAAATGTGAACCTCTATATCACCTATAACACCTAAGACCTCTATTCTTCTCTCCAGTCTTAGATTCATTCTTTTGAAATTTCGTATATTTCTCATTATCCTTGGTCCCCACTTTATGATCCTCCTCCACCTGAGTATCATTTAAGTCAGATTAATGGCTGTTACACTTCTTCTTGATAATTCTGCCTTCCTGACTATAGCTAAAATGTCCTTTACTTCTGCATCCCTATTTACCTCTCTTGAACTGTGGGATCTCTTACGCGCATTACAACTTGGTCCCTTACTAATTCCTCTTGTATAGGTCTAAACTTGCAATCTAGTACTAATCTTTTGAGATCCGCCAGATATTCATCAATTGGTGTGTTAAGTTCCTGTTTCCTCTGAAAGAATTTGGGTCAAATTATACCACTAATGAAACAAAGGGAGAGGGAGAAGTATATTCTTGTTTGCCTTCCCAACAGTTAAAAAATTAGTAACAAGAATAAAACTAGTCTTCTACCTATATCTTTTATGTATTTTCCATAACCTTATTTTGTTGCAGTTCAAAGTGTCATTGATTTGGAAAACACAAGGGGGCCAATTACAATGGAGGTCGGAAAGCCTCCGACCTTCGGTCAGAGACTTTCTAACCCCAATCGTCAGTTTCAGTTCCAACTGGCTGATTATGTATCAGCCGGTCAGAATTGAAACTGGCCAGTCATTCCGGATGGATTCCGAGGGGCTCAAGGAGCCCGTCAACCAGTCAGAACCGGCTCGTAATCCCAGAGTGCGGGCCTTTCCTCCTTTGGGATTACGATGCACGGTTTCCGGAATGGTGTCCATGCCGGCCTGTCCAACATGGAAACCATGTCGTAAAGTTTGTTTGGAGGCCCTTGTGTGTGTATCCTCTGGTTGGGGACCAGTGGGGGCACCAATGGTGCCCCAGTTGATTCCTGCACCTCATGGCAGGTACCTTGAGGTGCCTGTCACAGGGTGCAAGGATGAACAGCACCTCCAAGTTCTCTATGGGAGCATGTATTACGGCCGGTTTATGGCCGTAATGCATACAACCATAGGGAAATGTAGGAGTGCAACCAAACAGTGTTTGGTCGCATTCTAAATAGTCAGTTGGGACTGCCAACCGGAGGTCGGTTGGTCCCAGGACTGCGAAGGTATTGGGCAGACTTTGTAGTTAGGCCCATAGTGTTTATAAACGAACCCTCACTCACCTATCTAGTAGGTGACATGCTTCATCACTGGGTTCCCACCCTGGTGGCCAAGTGCTTCCAGGGTGTGCTGCGATGCCTGTTTACAGCAGAACTGGTTTCTATGATGGAGTGATCTTGTGACTGTGTGTGTGTCACAGCATAAGGTGAAAATAAAATAAACTTGAGACTCATAGCCACATGTTGTGATTTTATTTTCAGGACTCTCGGTTGATATTAAAAAATCATGGGAGATAGTTGTGGGATATTTAAATTTCTCCCGCTTATCCTTGATGTGATTAACATGTTTCAGCTAGCTTTTTTGCCTTTCAGGGCTAGATTGGCTTTCTTCAGGACCAAAGAATATGATAAACTCTGGGTGTTATGCAGTCAATACTTACTGAACCCCGACTGTTAGTGAAGACAGTACTTGTTGCATCCAGTCTTAATTATAGGTAGCTTGTTCCACCTTGGGATACTGTGAGGAGGTGGGCCCTGTAGTCAAACCTTCGTCAAGGTGCCTCACCAGCATGCAAACCTACTACATCCTTGAAAGTCACGTAACTTTTAGTTCACATGCGAGTTTAGCATATTCTTAGATAAGTGGGAGCAATTTAAATGCCCCAAAACTATCCACCATGATTGAGTGATGGTTCTTGTGTTTTCCAAATCAGTTATACCACTACACACATTAGGTGCAAAATATCGATCAAAGCCACTTATAGTCTTATCAAAAACATTTTCATCACCTCCCTCACCTGTATCTTTAACCATATGTTCATATACTTTCAATCCCTCTGGACCAACAAAATGCAAAATATCCTCTTCTTTTGATCCTCCGACATCTTTCCTTCCTCATCTATGGTATAAAAATAGTTAGAAAAAATACTGTAGGTCTAAAATGTCCTATTGTATTCTCAGGCTTACGATAAGCCACATGCTGTTTTACTATTTCAGACCACCACTTAGTCTCCACTCTCAGTAGGAAAGGTTTATAAATCTGCCAATGAATCCTTTTGGTAGCTCTGCCACTGCACTGCGTGGTTTTCCTGGCATTTAATACTAGTCACCAAATGTAAAGACACAACACTGTCTTTAATTTCAAAATCCAAGTTTGTTCCTCATAAACGGCAGTACATAAATGCCTGTCTAATGTCTCCAATTTACCTGCGGCAACTGATGATCCCCAAACCTTAAGCATTCTGGAATCAGAAGCAGCTTCTTACAGGCTTCAATGAAAGTAACATGAAATAACAACATACGTGAAAGCAAGATAACACAACAAGACCAGTTAAACAAAATGCCATCCTAACACCTCCTACCCGTTCTGGTGCCACCAAGGAACCAACAGAATGGGATTTTAGATATTTTCTAGCTCCCAAGCTCACACAGATGACCTGTGCATTTTTAGCATGACATACAGGCCCATTTTAATTGTTCAAGAACCATTAACATTTCTTTGATGACTCTGTGGGAGGTGATAGATTAATTTATTTTAAACCATAAATAAGCCACTGTATATACTGTGTTATGACCAAGTGCAAAGTACGGAATTGATCCTGCTGGTAAACTACATGTAATACAGACCATGCCATACCATTCATTTCCTCAGACATTCAGGTTGTACATACATATGGCTGATATCTCATCTCCATCTTGCATGTCCTGCAGGGGTGTGGTCACTCTATGGAGGAAGAAGGCTGGATGGGTTTGATACAGCAGAACTGCAAGACCTCTAGTAGAATTCATATCCTACTTACTTATGACAGGGTGTATTTTAGACACCCACATCCCTATCCTATGGAAATGAAGGTAATAAACTTTCACCTAGAGATTTGTAGAAAATGCTTCAGTTAAGACCATTAACGTGAGTTGCTTTCAAAATCTGTTTTTATTTTACAATTTGTGGTAACATGCAGACACATTCCTGCTCTCCAGGCATGAAACAGTGTTAACAGAGGACCTTGTAGGGTTCATAAACAGATAACTACAGGCAGAGGGTTCGAAAAAGAGGTTTCCATGAAGCTTCTTGTACTCTGTGGCTATAGTGGTGAGGGCGTTATTAACAAGGGGTAGCCCAATAGGAGTCAAAAGGACCTGGGTATCAATTGGTTATAAAAAAAGTGGTCCTAGATGTTAGTTCAACTTACGCACTAGTCAACATAAATCAAATAATCACTTTACTTTAGATTACCATTTGATTGAATCATTTAGGTATGTAACAAAAAACACTCTTACGCCCGAGATAGTTTGTTGAAGCAGGAAAAACACACCTGAAACAAAAGAATTTTACCCAAAAGATGGGGAATTCTCTTATTTACTATACATTTTACAAAAAACCACATTAAATTTTACAATATAAGAAAGCACAATTATTTACAAAAAAGTGGGTTCATTTAGTCACAATTGAACGTGCACAGAAGAGAGTGAAAGTACGTGCTCGTGTGTGAGAAAGCGACCAAAGAGGTCAGTGAGGAGATAGAAATACAATAGCGTTCTTTAAACCACGTTTAAGATAGGCGTCCTTAAAGTGGTGGACATGAGCCTGCCCTTACTGTTATTTTGGCAAAAAATGTCATTCTTTCTTGCTAACGATTTATCGTTAGCAAGAAAGATTTATCGTTAGCAAGAAAGAATTACATTGTTTGCCAAAATAACAGTAAGGGCAGGCTCATGTCCACCACTTTAAGGACGCCTATCTTAAACGTGGTTTAAAGAACGCTATTGTATTTCTATCTCCTCACTGACCTCTTTGGTCGCTTTCTCACACACGAGCACGTACTTTCACTCTCTTCTATGCACGTTCAATTGTGACTAAATGAACCCTCTTTTTTGTAAATAATTGTGCTTTCTTATATTGTAAAATTTAATGTGGTTTTTTGTAAAATGTATAGTAAATAAGAGAATTCCCCATCTTTTGGGTAAAATTCTTTTGTTTCAGGTGTGTTTTTCCTGCTTCAACAAACTATCTCGGGCGTAAGAGTGTTTTTTGTTACATACCTAAATGATTCAATCAAATGGTAATCTAAAGTAAAGTGATTATTTGATTTATGTTGACTAGTGCGTAAGTTGAACTATAGTGGTGAGGGTGCAAGCATTAACTGCAAAGGAGTTCATAACAAGCATGAAGTCTTCCAGCTTTTGCAGTAGATGGCTGAAATATTCAGAATATAACCTCAGTTGCTCTTTTCCTGTCTTCATTGTTCTCAGGTAAATCTCCCTTTGGTTGGCCACCCCTTGTATTTGGTGACATCGCAGTGGATCCCCTGGGAAACGCAGACCGATGTGCCTCTGATCGGTGCCGCTGGCCCAGCGCTGCCAACGGGCAGGTGCTAGTGCCCTTTGAGATCTCTCCCGCCTACTGTAAGTAATAAGTCATTGTTTGTTTCACAAACTTTTATGGATTTTAAGTTGTTCCTGCAATTGGATATTATTAATAAAAGCCTGGTCTCATCACTTGCATGCAGTCCCATAAAAATAAAACGGTGATTATCTTTTCAGACTGACTGATGTCCTGTGACATAGAAATTATTATTAGTAAAGTATTTATAAAGCGCACCTCGTCCCCTAAGGGATATCCCAGAGTTAGAACTCTTACCTGCCAGTTCTAACCTTCACCAAATCCACCCATTCTGGATTTCTTGATTCGTCTACAATATATCAAAGCCTCAATAGCAGAGTAGAGATCCTGAGTTGGCTTATAAAATGTAACTCTGTCACATAGGATTGCTGGACCATTGTCATAAAGTGCTCTGTGCACGTGGCAAACTAGCCTAAAAATGAATCTCTTACGAACTGGAAGCCAGTGAAGAGAATTGAGACAGGCCAACGTGGAACTCCTGCTAGGCCTGTTACAAATCAGTCTTGCCACCGCATTCTGAATAAACAAGACCTGTGAACAAATAATCCGGCATACCCATATATAGCGCATTGCCCTAGTCTAGCCTACTCATATTCTTAACTTGAATGCTATTCCTTCACCATGTCACTGGGATCCACCAAAATAATGTGCAAAGAGTGCACAGACGTCCAAACCAGCTCCTGCATTGAAAGAGAATCATCAATTAAAAACCCCAGATTCTTCACCACCCTTTTAGACCTCGGTGTGGATTCTAACAACAAAGGCCACCAATAATCATTCCATACCAAAAACCAATGTTTATATTTTGTCTGTATTAAGTTTTAAACAATATGCCTGCAACCACCCTGCTGCTTCAGAGAGGCAGCGACTTAAATTCCCCTGAGACTCAGAGTACTTGTAGTCAATGGAAATAATCAGCTGAGTATCACCAGCATACATAAAGATCTCAAGGCCTATCGCCTTGACAGTCCAAGGTGACAAATAGATGTTAAACAAGGTCAGACTCTGGGAGGATCACTGATCAACTCCACATTTCAGTCCCTGAGGGCTAGGTTTAAAATGGGGCAGCTGTACCGAATGAGATCTTTACTTAAAAACGAGTTAAACCACTCCAAGGTAGAGGAATGCACACCAATTTCATGCATCCTCTGAAGCAAAAGGCGATGAGACACTGTGTAAAAAGCCGCAGACAGATCTAAAAGGATCAGGGCTGCTAATTTACCCTGATCCACGAAAGACCTAATACTATCCAAAGCCACCAATGTCAATGATGTGGACATTTCTGTGATCATATGGGCATTAATGAGCAAATCAGAGACCCATAACTGCCATTACTGCCGGCCATACCCAGCTGTGGCTATTGCAGATATAGCTTCGACTTTTAGCCTGCTCATTGGCCTGCAGTCATATATGGTCAACTTAAGTGGAGCTTCAATGCCAACAGTTTCATTGAGTTGGTCAAAAATAATGTAGACTGCCTCTTTAGGTGTGGCTGTTCTTGCAATAATCTTGTGAACTCACAACTAGTGTTTTGACTTGTTTCTCTGATTCTTTGTTCCTATCAGCCCCGAATGAGCGAGCAGTGATTATGGGTGCCATACAATCATTTGCCGCACGCACCTGTATTTCGTTCAGACCTCGAACAAACGAACGCGACTATCTCTTCATCGAACCACAGAATGGGTCAGTATGTGCGCTTCATGGGGCATTTTCAAGGGAAGTGTTTGATGGGTATTTCTCGACAGCCCATGTGATGGCACAGTGTCTGATAGGGCATTGTTGGCATAGTGCCAGATGAGAATTTTTATTACAGGTTGTGTGATTGCCATTGTTGGCAGTGTCTAATTGCTGATTCTTAGGTGAGTGCATGTGAATATGTGAGGGATGCTGTTTGACATCAGCACGTCTGATACAGATGTCTCTATCTGAGAAATGAAGATTATATAGCAATTGTATAGCACACATTGGAAGCCCTAAAAGGAGAAGGACAATGTACAAGGTTGTAAGTGCTGCATGAGAGTAGTGTGGCTTTACTGGAATGAATCAGATAAACTCATAGTTGGGCTAACACAACTTGAGTATAAATGATAATCGAATTGTGGACCCTGCAGGCTTGTGATACTAAAGGGATGGAACTAAGCATGAGCGCAAAATCCGCTCCGATCGCGGATTTTGCGGATTTTCGGTAAATTCGCGGTCCGCGAACTCTCGCGAATTTACCGGAAATCCGCAATCCGCGATCGGAGTGGATTTTGCAGTCAAAAGTTCAAGCGAGCCTAATTTACGATGGCGCCGGCAAGCTGCCAGCGCCATCCTCAAATAGTTACTTAATTAGCTTCAACAGGAAGCTCTAATAGATAAGATACAGCAGGGGCTCGAGCGCCTGCTTTATTTTATCAGTTGGAGCTTCCTGTTGAAGCTAATTAAGTAACTTTTGCAGGATGGCGCTGGCAGCTTGCCGGCGCCATCGTAAATTATTTAAACGGTGGTGTCTTCTTGAATAAATATGAAGGGCAGGGTTCATTCGGGCACGACGGTCCTGGCACAAAAAATAAACCTCAACAGGAAACACTTGCAGATATCAATAAAGCATGTGCCCTAGTTGAAGCTTAAATTCAGTGACTCATTCATCAGCCCAAAAACAATCGTGAGCGTTGTGGGGGCTGGGCAGGTGTGCCTTCTTCCCAAATATACCATCGAAAATCCGCTGTGATGCTGGCCAGAGGCATTTGCATCTTTGACTTTCACGAGCGCAATCCCCGTGCTGTTCCTGTGACCAGGAGCTTCTGTCTCTTAATCTGCTGCTCTGATCGGTCTCTGACCTTTTATACACACAAGAGGCATGTGCGCTCGCATGGAAGCCCCGTCTGTTGGGCCCCGCCCACACACTCGAGGAAGCCCCGCCCCCAAATCCGCCGATCCGCATAATCCGCGGATTTTGCGGATCCAAGATCCGTGAATCCGCAAATTCGTGAATCGTGGATCCGCAAAATCCGCCCATGCTTAGATGGAACTCTCAACTGATCCCGGCAGGGCAGGGCTGGCCGTAGCGGGCACCGGACATTCCCCCGGTGGGCCGGAGGGGTGTAGGCCGGTTTTGTTACAGTCGGACTGTTTCGTATTGATTCACGAGCCAATAAGTGATGGTCTCACTTTGCACTGTTAGTAATATGTGTATGGGGGGTTATCAATAGAGGAACGATGGGCTCTGTATGTTAGGAGTGGCAACATAAAGAAACTTATTCCGTAAGGAGGTTCACTAAAGCGCCATTAGAAAGTAAGGAAAGGGATGCGCTTTTTACGTAGGGTTTCAATATTGAAGTGGTGAGAACCTATAAAAAGACACCCTTGGACACATATATTTCACCTTCTGCCCCTTGTTACAGTTCTTTGAAGGGCAGTGAGGCCTACAGGTAGCCGGGTGAGAGTCTAGTATAGGCGAGCGGCCAGTGTAAGAGTGTTCATCACAGTGCGCCCTTCCCCCTCTGCAGATGCTGGTCCTTCATTGGACGGATCGGGGGTCGTCAGGTGGTGTCCTTACAGAGGAACGGCTGTGTCTTCACCGGCACGGTGCAGCACGAGCTCCTCCATGCCCTGGGCTTCCACCATGAGCAGAACCGCAGTGACCGCGATGACTTTGTCACCATCCTCCTCCAGAATGTGATGCCGGGTAAGTCTAGAAGGTGTGAGGTAACTAAGCTAGGTTAAGACTTGATATACTCCATGCGCAGTAGATGCCATAGAATATATACTGATTTTATTTGCCTGGGTTTGGTGAACCTCTGCATTCTGCAAATCAGCTTTTTTGGGATGCTATGAGAACGAGGGTATATGGGGAAGGCAAGGGTTATGCAGCCTTATGGTGAAGTCATTAGCTGGAGGCAATGCTAAGCCTTTCACTGTGACAATAAATGGTACAAATGGAACAGCCACGATGACACACAAACAAACCAGTATTACTGGACCAGTAAGCTCAGTTCCTGGTTAAAAAGAAACAAATGTAAGCATACATTGCAGCATAATGGTGTAGGTGTAAACCAAGTTTTACAACAGTACACGATTGACGATATCAGCAAAGTATGCAGTTTGTAATTTGTCGTCCTTTTCACCTGACTTGATCAAGACTGCAAATGTTGCAAATGCGAAGTATCTAAACAACAAAACTGGTCAAGTCAATCAAATAGGAAATGGAAACACCCCCCTAGACCATTGATCGTATGTGCAAGAAAGGGGTTCCAAAATATCTTAAAAGGGAAGTCAGTTAGGAATACGAGGGCCAACGAGTGGGGGACCAGCCCAGGTCTTGGTCGGGCGTGGATGTGTGCAGACAGGTCCACTCTTGGCCTTGTCTTCGCCCGGGCGCGTCCTGCACCGTGGGGAATCCAGAGCACTTATACAGCGTGATGCTGTGTGGCCCAGTGACCCTTCCTTCTCATGGGCTGGGGTTGTGGCCAGTGAAGTCTACATTTCCTGTTTACTACGACATTCTCTGAAGAAATAATGTTTTTTTGTCTTTAAATCTATGAAGCTCGTTGATAAACCATGAACGCTGATCTATATTACTAACTTCTTTTTCTTGTTTCGGCATTTACTGTGCTATGGAGAGACAATATCAATTTCAGGATCAGTGTCTCAGTCACTATTCTAGCTGAGTTTGGCTTCAGTCAGAATATTCTTTCTTTTCTTCCTTCCTTTCTTCAAGAATTCTTCCAGATCCAGGATTGTTCTTTACTTCTTGAAGGTGGAAGGGGGTTACGGGTGACACTCTTCAGACACCACAGTGTTGTTCTCCAGAATTTCTGAGAGACACTTGCCAGGATGCCAAAAATAAAACAGCACCTGGCAGAAAGATGCGGCGGCTCCTCCGCTATGGCGAAGGAGCGTTGCTCCCCTCGCCAGCACTCTGAGAAACGTGAAAAATAAAACGGGTTTAAAGCCCATTTTATTATCCTTTTATTTTTCTTGTGCCAAGTCTTGGGGCAGGGCCAGGGTGATGACAGGCTGGAGGGGGAGTGGTGGGCACTGCCTTCACTGGGCATGTGGGTATGGCCGGCCATCTCAGACTGGCCAATCTCACGTGCGCAGAGAATCTCTCTCCAACCCCAGCTGCATTGCCGGGTTGGAGAGAGCAGGCACAGGCTCCCAGTCTGTCTGGGAGCGCAAATCATCAGGACTCAGGCCAATCCTGAAGCTGCTCTCATGTGAGCAGCTTCAATATTGGCCACAGGAAATTCTGGGAACCTGTGCCTGCCTGCAGTGGAGAGGAGTGAAGCAGATAAGTGCGATTGTGGAGGGCAGCAAGTAAGTTCTTTTTTATGTTGTTTAATTTGTCTCCATCCCCCATCCATCCCCCACCCCGCCCCACCTCTTTTCCCAAACACAAGCTGCTCCTGAAGATGATTAAGATGTTTATGAAAAGATGATACCCACAATACAAACAGGTTCCTTGATCTCTTTGTGTCTCATATGTTCTTCCACATTAAGGGGACCAAGGGTTACTCCTAATTTCACAGGACCTTCAGTTGTGTCAGAGAATACTTCAGTTGTCTTGAGAACGAGAGGCCTCCTCATCCAGCTTTCCTTGTCTCATTCCTTGCTATATGCAGTGTGGAAGCACACTTCCTATTAGTACCTTAATGTAGTATTTGTCATGATATTATAGGAAACTGAACTTGAGACTTCATCAACTCGTATTTTAATAACATGAACAATGATTGCTTGTAATTATTTTTTCTTAGGCTTGGAAAATAATTTTGAGAAGGTGAACACCAATAATCTTGGCACACGTTATGACTATGCTTCAATTATGCACTACTCGAGGTACGTTTTGTGAAACAAAATTGGAGATGCCATTGTTTAACAGAGAACAGCGGTTTTCACTTCATGAATTACTGCACAAATGATTTATCGGATCTTGGGAATCTTGGGTTGGATATGGCATCAGGGGCCATATTATACATGCAGTGCATTTTCCTTCATTGTGCTGGGCGCACCTTTTAAAACGTGCCCCTAGCGCAATAAAGAAAAATGCACTGTATTATGATGAATGCACTGCCCCCAGGGCAGCCGCGAACTTGCGATGCCCTGGGGGCAGCGCTTTCAAGTAAAAAACTGAGTGTTTGCTTTGAAGCCGCTCCGTGTTTTCAGAGTGCAGGCAGTACCTGCCTGTACTTTTAAAGAGGATTGGAGAGCCCCTTGTAGGCGGGTGCAGTAAATGCTATTGATATTGCAGAAAGGGCTGCACAAGCGTCTGCACCCCCGGAGCACTTTGTGTAATATGGCCCCTGATAGCTACTCTCATTATCACTTGCATATGCCTTCACCGATATGCCTACCCTAATACACCTATTATTCACTGTCATTCTAATATTTCTAGGCAGCACAGATAAAGTATGGTAATGAGATGTAAAGCAAGCTTGTTAAATCTCACTACTGGGTTTTACAAAAAGCGGGCTTGGGGTATCTGCCACTTTTGCTGTGGTGCAACTGCTATACAAAGCATGTATAAGGGTAAACAGTGAACAAATGAGAATAGTGTCATGTATCATTCCACATCCCCAGTGTAGCCCACAGGCTCCTAAGGACAAGAGAGAACACTGAAAACATTCTTCTAAAATTCCTCAGTACTAAGGACACTGAAAAATAGAAGTTTCTCTCAGGGCTAAAAACTCATTCTGTATTTATTTTCTCAAAATCTTTATTTTGTTTGACCTCAGGTGAGCACCTGATAATTAATTAGCTACATTTATGACTTTTGACCATTCAGTTGAGTCACAATCTATTGCATTGTCACCTGAAGCGACACAGAAAATGGTGCAGGAAGTGCAATCTCACTCAGGTAAATCGAAGACGTAATCAAGGAAAAGCCTACTAGAAAGAGTGGTCAATATTATGCTTTACCAAAGAGATATCAAGTTCTGTCTAAAGCTAACATATCTGAGATCAGGTTATTGGACACCCTCTCTACTGGATGTAGAAGGTTGTATCCCATCTGGAAATCAATGCAAAGAGTAGTTTATGGAGATGTACTTAGCTCTTAAGATTTAACACAATTGGTGTTCATGATTAATGGAAACTAACATTGACTTCAGCTCACATGCTGCCATCAACATGCAGTCTTGTTAAATACTCTATGTATTTGCAAAATGACCAGCCTTTTCACTTAGAGTGTTCACAGAGGGGTCATTGCCTCTATGTGGACAAGGCACAATAGTAGAAGATTGCGTTGCATCTGCTCATACTTGTGTTTCATTACAGGAATGCCTTCTCACGCAATGGGAGTCCCACCATTTTGCCCAAGCCCGATCCTAACACTCCTATTGGGCAATCTCGACAGTTCACTGAAACCGACATCGCAAAGATCAACATGTTGTATTGCTGTAAGTAAACAAGTGGTCATAAGTGATTCACTTCAGGTAGTTTATGTTGCTTTGTAATTTATGGGATGGTGTGGGGACTACTGTAATACCCAGGGGCACCTAGGGAGTGTGCCTTCTTTATACCTCAGTGGTATAATATCAGTACACCCAGCATTGTCACTTGGTGCTAATAATATATGTTATGTTATCTTATGTTTAATCTGTAGAGCAGTGTTCACATTTTGCATGACTTTTCAGCTCTGTACTAACTCAATACTGATCCTTCTTGAAATGTATACTTCGCTTCCCTCGGCGTTCATGAGTCTATGAGTCTATGGGACATATTTACAAGTGAATGGCGAAGCGTGGCATTAATCAAAAATTGCTAACGCTCTGAAAACGCATGGATGCACCGTATTTACAATGGTACAACACATCCCTGTCTTTTCCCTAGTGCTGGCACTAAACTCAGCTGCCTATCTCCCATGCAGGCACCCTTGCACCATAGTGCAAGGGTGCCTGCATTGAGGGAATGATTGCTTATGTGCAGGAAGGTACTCCTACCTACACATAAACAATCACTAATGGTGATTTGTAACTTCTATTTGTCCTACATTGTGCAGCACACATAGAAGTTGCAAATCATCATTTATTAAATGACTGTTTTTGTGCAGGAAAGGACACCTTCCTGCACATAAAAAAATCATTCATGGCTATTTGCTGCTTCTATGTGTGCTGCATAATGCAGCACAGATAGAAACAGCAAAATAAGAGGAGAAATTAAACTTTTCCCCTCAATTCGCCATGTTAAGACCGAGTTTTCCTTGGTCTTAATTTTGGAGCTGCCCCATATCTACACCATCCTTGTAAATAGGGGGCAGCGTCAAAATCAATGAGGGTTGCGACAGAATGCCCACAGCAACGCCCATTACCCGCCCCTTTCACGCAAAAGAAACATGGAAGGGGGCCTTATTTACAAGGCGGTGATAAGCCACTTAATGTAGTTTAACGCCACCTTGTAAATAAATTGAAGGGATTATCGTCACAGGAACTTCGCAAAACGTCATGTTCCTGTGGCAATAAGTCCTTGTAAATATGCCCCTAAATGTTCTCGTTAAAGTATAGAAAGCCTTCCATCTCCATGTCGATTCCATAGCTAGGTATATTGTGTTGAACACTGAACAGCTGTAACATATCCTCCCTTTTCTGCAGGTTTTTTATCTACCTCTACACTTTAACATTCCTTCTACTTTCCACAAGGTCTTGTCATATTGTTTACCTGCTTTGAGGTCATCCTACATTCAATCTTGAAAATACTCAAAAGCAAAAAAATCTTGCAGTGCTGCTGCCTGTGATGTGACTGGTCTTTGCGTGGGGAAAGCTAGCACTGTTGCCTGTGCTCTCTGTCTTCTGTCTGTCTAACAGAAGCTTGCACAAATGCTACTTGTACTGTGATTGTTCTGTGTGTGCCTGTGCTCTGTCTTCTGTCTGTCTAACAGAAGCTTGCACAGATGCTGCTTGTTCTGTGGCTGATCTATGTGAGTGCAGGGAAACCTAGCACTGTTGCCTGTGCTCTCACTCATGTGTCTGTCTAACAGAAGCTTGCACAAATGCTGCTTGTTCTGTGACTATTCTGAATGAGCACAAGGGAAGCTAGCACATGTTGCCTGTGCTCTCAATCTTCTGTCTGTTTAACAGAAGCTTGCAAAGCTGCTGCTTGTACTGTGACTGTTCTGTGTGAGCGCAGGGGAGCTAGCACTGTTGCCTGTGCTCTCACTCTTGTGTCCGTCTAACAGAAGCTTGCACAAATGCTGATTGTACTGTGACTGTTCTGTGTGAGCGCAAGGGAAGCTAGCACATGTTGCCTGTGCTCTCTGTCTTCAGTCTGTCTAACAGAAGCTTGCACAAATGCTGCTTGTACTGTGATTTTTCTGTGTGTGCCTGTGCTCTGTCGTCTGTCTGTCAAACAGAAGCTTGCACAGACTGATCTATGTGAGTGCAGGGAAACCTAGCACTGTTGCCTGTGCTCTCACTCATGTGTCTGTCTGACAGAAGCTTGCACAAATGCTGCTTGTACTGTGACTGTTCTGTTTGAGCGCTAGGGAAGCTAGCACTGTTGCCTGTGCTCTCACCCTTGTGCCTGTCCGACAGAAGTTTGCAAAGCTGCTGCTTGTACTGTGACTGATCTGTGTGAGCGCAGGGGAGCGAGCACTGTTTGTTGCCTGTGCTCTCACTCTTGTGTCCGTCTAACAGAAGCTTGCACAAATGCTGCTTGTACTGTGACTGTTATGAGTGTGCGCAACCATAACTGACAATGTTGCATGTGCTCAGTCTTCTCTCTGTCTAACAGAACCTTGTACAAATGCTGCTGGTACTGTGACGTTTATGAGTGTGCGCAAGCATAACTGGCACTGTTGCCTGTGCTCTCAGTCTTGTCTCTGTCTAACAGAAGCTTGCACAATGTTGCTTGTACTGTCACTGTTCTGTGTGAGCACAAGGGAAGCTAGCACCTTTGCCTGTGCTCTCACTCTTGTGTCCGTCTAACAGAAGCTTGCACAAATACTGCTTGTTCCGTGACTGTTCTGAATTAGCGCAAGGGAAGATAGCACAATTGTCTGTGCTCTCAGTCTTCTGTCTGTTTAACAGAAGCTTGCAAAGCTGCTGCTTGTACTATGACTGTTCTGTGTGAGCACAGGGGAACTAGCACATTTGCCTGTGCTCTCTGTCTTCAGTCAGTCTAACAGAAGCGTGTACAGCTGCTGCTTGTACTGTGACTGTTCTGTGTGAGCGCAGGGGAGCTAGCACTTTTGCCTGTGCTCTCACTCTTGTGTCCGTCTAACAGAAGCTTGCACAAATGCTGATTGTACTGTGACTGTTCTGTGTGAGCGCAAGGGAAGCTACCACGTGTTGCCTGTGCTCTCTGTCTTCAGTCTGTCTAACAGAAGCGTGTACAGCTGCTGCTTGTACTGGGACTGTTCTGTGCCTGTGATGGATGCTTGGACACTTGCTGCTCATACTTTACCTCCTCTCCTCTTGTGCAGTGCAGATCTCCTGGATGTAGCACACCTCTCCTCTGTGTAATTGGAGCCTCCTGCTGCTGCTTGTGCTATTACTGTGCAATGGGCAGTAATAGTGCCGCCATTGCACCTGTTGTACTTGTTCGGTATGCGCAATGGAAGTCTGCAGTACTGGTGCTGTACTATACTGTCTGTGTATGAAGGAAGCTTGCCCTGTGGCTGCTGGCCATTCTGTGACTTGAAGCTTGGTAACATCTTTTCACCATGCAAATATCAAAAGCATGCCAGTGGTAAAACCTATTAATCCGCCTTCTTCTTCCCTCTTGCAGCGAGGGGGACTCATTCAAGAACTCTACTCTAAAGCCTGCAGGTGTATGAAGATGAAGAGTGCTTCGAAGAACTGAACTGTGCCTCTGCTGACACGCTGTCTTTGTTTAGCACATACTCAACTTCCTAAATAATAAACCTATGTGGACATCTGCCTTCCGGCTCATGGAAAGCATGTACGTGTCTCCTGCCCTGTGTTTTAGGCATGCTTGAACCACTTATTTTAGTTTCACGTCAGTGGCAGATTTAAAAGGAGGTCAAAGATGCCACGACCTCTCCCCCTCATCTGCAGCTTATATTTTGTTTCTGGTGTCCCCCCCTGAGGGCTGGTGTGAAGTAGCGTGGTTTGGAACTGCAGCTGACCAATGGGGGCCCACGGGGAACCCGGTGGGCAAAGCCTGTGAGACTGTCTGCAAAGATTGTCTGAAACAGGACTAGTGGGACAAGATTACCAAGAGATGCAAAGTTATGACAAAACATGGGTCCCTGATGACCAACCATGAACGTTGTGAGATGTTGATCCTTTCTTTATGTGATATGCAATAAACTGCGGCCTTTTCTTTTACCATAACCTTGTGTCCTTCGAAGTATGTGGGCAGAAGGGAGGGGTTGTGAAAATTCACACAAACATAAATTGCATGTAAGACTAAAATGTCAGCAATTAGCTTGCTAAAGTGGACCCAGTCCTTATCTTTCTGACTTATATTTTGCAAATTAAATGCTTGCACGTTAAAGGAAATGCTGTGCAATTCATTGTTTCGTCTTCTTGCGTTACCTCAGCATGTGTGCGTCGTCTTCTTGGGTTACCTCAGCATGTGCGGGTGCATGCCGCATCGTGATCTACCAGGGCACGGCTAGGTACTGTCATCCAGAAGACGATGGAGCATCAGGTGCAGTGTCTTTGGGGCTGGGCTGCTACCGACAGGCAAACAAAGAGACCCCTAGGAAAGGGGTCAGGCAAATATCCTTTTGTGTTAGTTATAAGGAGAACACAGCAGGCTGGCTGGGTGCATGGGGGTAATGCTGGATGTTGTGTGATCTGAGGGCCTCTGGGTTAGAGGGGCTCAAGAAAAGTGGAAATAGGGTGATATCTCGGGTTTTGGGGGCTGGATGGGGACATGTGTTGGCGTCTCCAGGGGCACAGTGAGGGAGAAGTGCAGCTGTACACTGCTGTATGGTGTCTCGGGGGCCAGCAGGGCTGGGGTGACTTTCTCTCTTTGTCGGGGCAGCAGTGGCGTAAGGAAACTTGAGGAGGCCCCCCTGCAAAGTGCATGGAGGGTCCCCCTTCTGGACTTACATAGGAAATCTCAGGCCAGGATCCTGCACTGAAGGGGGGGCCTGGAGCTCCCCCACTCTCCCGCACTACAGGGTCTGCAGGGGCCTGTGTTACCCCTCTGGGAGCAGCTATATTGCAGCCTTGGTGGGGACAGAGTGCAGGCGGCAAGGTTGGATTGGGATGTGGTGGTAATGTTGCTAGGGTAGGGGCTTGGAGTGGGTAGTTACTGAGGTGTGGCAGGGGGTGTGGTGGCAACTGGGTAGTGACTTATATGAGCTAGAGCTGTGGCAGCCAGTCACCAAGTGAGAGGTGGCTAGCAATACATTTTGGTACAGGTGAGTAGTGACTGAAGCGAGTCAGGTGGATCGTGCCTGAGGTGAGGCAGGGGCGTAGAGGTAAGGCTGGTAGTGGATGTGGAAGCAAGTAGGTTGTGACGAGTATGGTAGGCGAGTGCCTAAAGTAAAGCCAAGGGTGTAGAAGCTGGTGGTTAGTGAATGAGGTGTGGGGAGGGATGTGGAGGGAGTTGTGCCAGACAGCTACTAGTGGGTGGGATGGGGTGTGTGAAGGGAAATGGCTCAGGTAAGTAATGAGGTGGCTAGTGACGGAGCTGGGTGCAGGTGGGTATTGATTGGAGGTGGGGGAAGATGAGATTTGTCTAATAAGTAGGGGGGGCTTTAGGGAGCGTGTGGCTAGCTTGGCTGATAAATCTGTAGTGGGAGCAGGTAGATTTTCCTGAGTCCTATCTCACTCCCACTCCTCTGTCACCATCCCAATACCCGTCTCGCTCTCGAACCCTATCACAGTCACATCACTGTCACCATACTCACCTCTAACGCTCTCAGGCTTGTTGTCCTCCTTATCACCCTACTGTGTCTTCTTACCCTCCCCATACCTGTCACTCTCTACGGGAAACACCCATTACATCGATGTCAAAACATCGTGGTGCCATCGCACTGCGACTTTTACATCGCAGGATCGTTGGCATCGCATGAATTCACTACGCATGCGACAACGGCGCGATGCCATTAACGCGATTACAACGCTACGGACGATGAAATGCCAACTAATTGTGCGTTGCCTGCACGCTTACGCCTGCGATGCCAAGAGGTTGAATTCTGCTTCGAAAAAATGTAAGTACGATTAAATAACTACAAAGACAACTGAGAACCTGCAGTGGAAATAATTGTGCAAACACAAGCACGATGCAACTAAAAGACAACGGACAATGAAATAACTAAAAACACAAGCACGACGCAACTAATTGTGCGTTGCCTGTAAATTAATGGCAAATAATTGTGCGTTGCCTGCAGCGGAAATAATTGTGCAAACATGATTAAATAACTACAAAGACAACGGAGAGCCTGCAGCGGAAATAATTGTGCAAACACAAGCACGATGCAACTGTGTTGCCTGCAGCGGAAATAATTGTACAAACATAATTAAATAACTACAAAGACAACGGAGACCCTGCAGCGGAAATAATTGTGCACACACAAGCACGATGAAACTGCGTTGCCTGGAGCCGAAATAATAGTACAAACATGATTAAATAACTACAAAGACAATTGAGAGCCTGCGGCGGAAATAATTGTGAAAACACAAGCACGATGCAACTAAAAAGGCAAGCCTTTACGATGAATTAACTAAATTAGTGTCAACTACTTGTGCGTTGCCTCGCATGCGATTACAACGCTCGCTTACGCCTGCGATGCCAAGAGGTTGAATTCTGCTTTGAAAAAATGCAAGTACGAAAAATAATTGTGCAAATACAAGTACGATGAAATATGCCAAGAGGTTGAATTCGGCTTTGAAAAAATGCAAGTATGATGCAGCGGAAATAATTGTGCAACCACAAGTACGATGAGAAAAACTAAATTAATGGCAACTAATGCGTTGGTTTAACTCGCTTGCAGCTGGAAAGGGGTGCGGGGCTGGTGATGTGTGGGTGGTGGATGTATGGGTGCATGGATGCATGATGTGTGGGTGGTGGATGTATGTAACTCGCTTACAGCTGGAAAGGGATGCGGGCTGGTGATGTGTGGGTGCATGGATGCATGATGTGTGGGTGGTGGATGGATTCATGATGTGTGGGTGGCTGATGGATGGATGGTGGATGGGTGGATGGATGCATGATGGGTGGCTGGATGGATGGGTGGATGGATGCATGATGAATGGGTACATGAGGGTGGATGGATGGGTGGATGATGGATGGATGGATGGGTGGATGGATGGGTGCGTGATGGATGGATGGATGCATGCATGATGCATGGATGGATGGTTGGATAGTTGGGTGGATGGATGCATGATGGATGGGTGGATGGATGCATGACGGATGGATGGATGCATGATGGATGGGTGGATGCATGATGGATGGATGGATGGGTGGATGGATGCATGATGCATGGGTGGATTGATGCATGATGGATGGATGCATGATGGATGGGTGGATAGATGCATGATGGATGGTTGGATGGATGCATGAGGGTGGATGGATGGATGGGTAGATGATTGATGGATGGATGGATGGATGGATGGATGGGTGGATGGATGGGTGGATGGATGGGTGCCTTATGGATGGATGGATGCATGCATGATGCATGGATGGATGGTTGAATGGTTGGGTGGATGGATGCATGATGGATGGGTGGATGGATGCATGATGGATGGATGGATACATGATGGATGGGTGGATGTATGATGGATGGATGGATGGGTGGATGGATGCATGATCGATGGGTGGATGGATGCATGATGGATGGATGGATGCATGATGGATGGGTGGATGGATGCATGATGGATGGTTGGATGGATGCATGAGGGTGGATGGATGTGTGGATGATGGATGGATGGATGGGTGGACGGATGGGTCGATGGATGGGTGAATGGATGGGTGAATGGATGGATGCATGATGGATGGATAGATGCATGCATGATGCATGGATGGATGGATGGATGGATGGATGGTTGGGTGGATGGATGCATGATGGATGGGTGGATGGATGCATGATGGATGGGTGGACCGATGCATGATGGCTTGATGGGTGGATGGATGGGTGGATGGATGCACAATGGATGGGTGGATGGATGCATGATGGATGGGTGGATGGATGCATGATGGATAGGTGGATGCATGATGGATGGATGGATGGATGGATGGATGGATGGATGGATGCATGATGGATGGGTGCATGGATGCATGATGGCTTGATGGGTGGATGGATGCATGATGGATGGGTGGATGGATGCATGATGGATGGGTGGATGGATGCATGATGGATGGATGGATGCATGATGGTTGTAAGTGTCCATTTATGAATGATGAGACGGACACAATGTTGTGATGTCCCATGCAAAAATGAAGCCAATGTGTAATTCTAAAATATAAATGAATGTGATATGTAATGTCACATACAAAAAAACACAATAAACACGTTTGGACATTTTTATTTTCTTTACATTGCATTGATATCAAATACTTAAATACTTACTAGGTATTTAATAGCAAACAAAATTAACAACAAAAAACAATGACACAATGCATTAACAATTTAAGGATGGTACATATCCCTAAAAATATATTTTTTTAAAAGGTGTACAATTTACAGATAGGATTATGGTACACTACAGTAAGAATTCAGATGAAGAAATCCAACATAGACAAGTACCAACTTTTTTACCCAAAGGAATTAAGTACATGTGTGATGGAAGCAAGGTAGTCAGAAGGCACAGACAAGGTGAAAAGTTTTAATACTGCCAAAAGTCAGGCAGATATTTCCTTTGAACGGTGGGAAACATGTGGATGTAGATTACCTGCTAAAGATTATGACATGCGCATTTCCTGGTAACTTTGCTCCTTTTGCAAAATCTCAAGAAAACTGTAGAAATGTGGGTGCGGTTTGCCAATACTTTTGTTTAAAGAGTTGTGCCAACCCTCTATGGCATTGTTTGTCTTTGCTCCTCCCTCTAAGCAGGTGGAGTTGCAGTTCCACCAGTCCACAAGAAAACGTCGTTTCTTCCGGCAACCTTAATATTGGTGCCAATTTATCTTCGTTTACCATAAAGTATTCAGACTCTGTAATCGATGTGTAGTACTCGTCTACACTATTAGGAGGAACAAAGCAAAGTCCAGATAGTTTTTTAAGCTCAAACTGTAGTTTACTATCAGACACATAATCCTCAATAAGGGATGTTTTTTGAATTTTGTGCCAAATAGCCTGAGAAAAGTGGAAAAAACATCCTTGTATTTGGGTATCCATGTACAATTTCTTTATAGCATTTATCATGGGTAATTCAAAGTCCATGATTACTTTTCTCGGACTTTTGTTTGGGATTTTGGATTTCAGGACTGACAAAAACTCAGTATAAGTTGAGGATTGTTTGTCTGTTAGTAGACTGTAGACTAAAGGGACTACAATGTCGTTAACGTACCCGTGAATGGTGTAGATTTGGGTGAAAGGGGTGGGCGTACTTTTAAAGGTCCCATCCATCATCCACACATCACTGTTCTCCAAGCGGTTGAGATTACGGGGGGTGCTAAATATTATAATGCACCCATCCACCCACCAACCCATCCATGCACCCACCCATCCACTAACCCATCCATCCACCCATCCATCCACCAACCCATCCACCAACCCATCCATTCACCCACCAACCCATCCACCCACCCACAGAGATACAGCTATGCATTACTGCCCATTACACACATTATCACTACAACGCACACCTTCCACCTGCGATAAAGAAAGACAGTGCATGGTTCCAACCACTATTACTGCCTTATTACGAAAGTGAATTTCTTTAGGTGGTAATGTGTGACCAGAATATTTGTCCTAAATTGTAGTGCTTCTTATTGTTGCAGCGGTGTTGTTTTTGTGCATCTAGCTGCTTGAGCTACTGAACAATTTAAGACACTAAGGTCTGTCTTACACACCATGCAGTGCCCCGGGGCACAAATGGCGTGTGCGCCTCATTTTTGCGTACAGTACTTGGGGCACTGTAGCATTAATTAAGAGGCAACAAGCATCTCATGTGCGCCAGAGCTTTTTTGTGAAAGTGTGGGCCCGATGCAAATGAGGGAATTACTTTGTAAATGGGCTTTTAACCGCATGCACGCTAGCGGTTTTCCCGCTGCGCGCTGCGTTTTTCAAATTACCGCGTTACATGACGAGCTCAGCTCGTCATCAGCGCACGGCACGTTACGCTCATGACGAGATGAGCTCGTCATCAGCCCCGAAGGGGTTAAGATGCGCACTAAGAGAGAGCTACAAACAGAGCAGGCTCTTATTCATGGCTGTTACTTGCATCGGGGTGCACTGTCCATGTTGGCAAACCAGTTCAAAGATGCACAATGGTGCAAACAAGGACAGTGAGTCCATAACGTAATATGGGCCCTTTTAGCGCAAGACTGTGGCACAGCCTTGTCTTAAATTAGCACTTTCAAAGCTGACGTTTTATAATAGGAACGGAGTATTGACCCAACAGCAAACAAAATGTAGGTTTTCTATGGGCAAACGGCAATAACTGATGGATTCTAATATGCAAATGAAAACCTTTTGCTGAATCCAAAAACAACAAAAAACATACGAGCAAAATTATTTAAATCGATATCTGGTTTACCCAAAGACCTCAGAAAGAAAAAAACTTAAAACAGAGGTGCTGCGCTTACGTCACCCACTACAGGGATAGCTGAAGAGTAGGGCAGATTGACATACAAAGCTTTTATTTTCTACATTGCTAAATTTAATCTGCCCATTTCCTGTTTTTAATCCAACGTTTATTGGTCTGAATAACATTGAATCAGGAAAGCTCTAGCTGCAAACTATGGGGTTTAATTGTGCCCTTCAACGCGTGCACCTGCTTTATTTTAATCTGTAAGTGCTTTGTGTTGAAATTTAACTTTTTGTGGCGATGCTCCTGCCACAAAAAGTTAAATATCAACACGAAGCACTTACAGATCGAAATAAAGCAGGTGCATGCGTTGAAGGGCACAATCAGGGTTTCTGTGCACAAGCAGGGCTTACGAGTATTTCGTGTGCGTATTCCACAAAACGGTGGAATCTTCCTGGATAAATACGCAAGACAAACAACCATGATCTCGTATCTGCACCGACATTACAAATAATGAGACAGACAAATGTAAAATAAAAAAGGACAGTTTTGGACAGAAGACGCACATTTCAGGACACTTACCTATTTCAAAGTCTGTCCACAGAGTCACGGCTGCTCACATCCACAACACAGACACAAATGGCTGCAGACACGGTGGGCAATTTTATATATACCCCCCACCCACTGGGGGCCAAGCGTTAGATCCGGGATCACGCATTGGCTGTAAACATTTTAAACATGTGGTAGGGCACAAACATTGCGTTGTCATGACGCGCGATGTAAAGTCTGCGATGTGATACGCTATTCATTTAGAAGGGCGCATTAGCGTTGCAACAACGTGCGATGCAAACATTCCCGCTGTGATCGCTGTTGTGATGTAACTGCCGCACTGTAAACGCACGCGAAAAAAATGTAAGCGATGGATCATCATACAACCCTCCCTACATCCCTGTCACCTCCCAGTCCATTTCATCGGATGTATGACGGTATGACGGTATGACGCGTACCGTCACAACGCGTGCTTTAACAACGCGTCCCTTACAACGCGTTGGGTGTGCAGATTGAGAATAGTATAATTCACTATTCTAACACCAGTCCCCGTGGACACTAGGGAAGGTGTTGGAATAGTAAATATACTATTCTTAATCCTCTAGCGCTCTCCAGCGCAAGTCGTGGTTACGACTTGCGTTGTAATGGACGCGTTGTTAAAGCCTTGCGGAGTAAAATCCGCGTGGTAAAGGATGTTTCCCATTTCACTTTGCCGTCCCAATCGCTGTCATAACCCATCCCTGCCACTCTTCACCATCTGCGATTGTGATTGTGAGAGTGATTTATATAGCGCACCAATGCCCGTAGGCATCTCTGCGCACAGTTCCTACCACTCTCGCTATCACCTTCCGTCTTTCACAGTCCCAGTCCCAATCTCACCCCAAATCATGCCATTCTCCCTGTTCCTTTTTCTGTCTTTCACACCTGCAGTTCCTGCCACTCTTGCAATCCATGTAACGCTTTTCATTTTACTTTATCACTTTACCAGTCCCTTTTGTCATCTCAATACCTGTCGCACTCCCAGTCAACCCAGTGACAATCATATCACTGCCACCATCCCCATCTCACACCCCCCAGTCCCCGTCACCCTCCTTATCCTTGCCACCGCCCTGGTGTCTCTCACTCTCTTTTACCTTCCTAGTTCATGTTACACTTGTAGTCCCTCGTGCTGTCACAGTCCCTGTCACCCTCCGAGTCGCTATCACTTTAACAGTCCCTGTCATCTTACCAGTAACTGTCACACTCCCATCTCTGCACAATTCCAATTTCTTACAGTCACCCCTTCCCTCCTTGTGACCGTCCAAATATTGTCACACTCCTATTCCCGATCACCCTTGCCATCCCTATCACTCGCCTCATCTTTGTCGCCCTCCCTATCACTGTCACCTGTTTCACCCTGGGTAGTGACAGGTGCTTATACTCCTTATCACTGTCACCCTCCTTAACACTGTCACATTCCAGTCCCTATCAACCCCCCCACTCCCTGTAACAGTTCCCATCCTCTGAACCTCACAGTCCCTTTCGCCAATCGAGTCACTGTTACACTCACAACATTACCAGTCCCTAGCACCGTGGCAATTCCTCTCCCACTCACAAACTCTATCACCCGTCCCTTCCTTGTCACCTGCCACATCCCTAGCACCTTCCTCTTTGCCGCCACCCCATCTTTCCTGTTGCTCCCTATCTCTGTTTTGAACCATCTGTGGCTTGATGAAGTGCACTTCTGACATAATGATGGCAATTATTGGCATAATGTGGATATTTTATGTGGAACTCTGCTTTCAAATTCGCTGTGTAACGTAGATATAATCTTTTTTTAATCTGACTTAGCAAACCCTAGAAATGTTTATACCTGTTTAATTGCCTTCGGAGCTGGATAGTGCTTTGCCTGGATCTATCTGAATTCTATTATCGCAATGAAAAGTCCAGAAACAAAACAGTGTTGATTTCAAACATGCACATTTCCAACTTAGCATATAAGGAATTCTTTTGATATTTAAAACTTCCTTGAGATATCTTCTAGGGTCTGGCAAAGTTTGTGAAAAATACAAAAATATATCTAGATATATTCCAACACAACTATCTAGAATGTCTTGAAATATGTTGTTTACGAAATGCTGGACGACAGTGGGGGAAGATATTCATAATGCCTACATTTGCTGTTGAAAGCTGTCTTCCTTTTCTACCCCTCCCTGCTATGGACCAAGCTGCAGGCTTCACTGAGATTGAAGCTGGGAAACACCTTGGCTATTTTGACTTCATCTAAGAGGACAGGAATGAGGGGGAGAGGATGGTGATTGTGAATGATAATCACATTTAAATCTATAATCCATCCATTTCTGAAATTCACCATCTGGTTTTGGTATGAAAAATAGACCAGCACCTGCAGGAAAATCCCGATGGTGGAAAAATACTCTAGGCAGGTTTTCTTCAAAATAATCTTTTAAAACAACACCTTCCTTTGGTGATAAGACGCAGATTCTGCCATGTGAAATCTGAGCACTTGGTTGAAGGTCAATTGCACTTTCATGTATTAGTTGTGGAGTGAATTAATCTTCTTGCTAAATACGTCTAGAAAGTCCCTATAAGTAGGGGAAATATTCAGTTCTTTCTGATGAGCATGATTAGCAAAGCATTATCACGATATGTTGAAATGTACCTCTGACTTAGCCAACAATTCTGTCTGAAATATTAACTTCTGATAATCCTGTATTCCTCCTTCTGTTGATCTCAGGATGGTGTGTTCATAGCCAAGTGGTTCAGAGAGCTAATACAAATATTGGGGCGGTGACAACGTCGGAAGTTAAAGATTCTAAATTGCCATTTTCCATTGCAAGTAAGAGTCTTGTTTCACACACTACGCCTGACCCCAGCGGTGTGACATCAATGCCAACAATAGCTTATACCAGTCTTTTTTTATAAGTGGAAATTCTTGCTTTTTACAAAAATCTTTATCACTGAAACAAACAGATGCTCGGCAATCTGTCAGCGCAGTAGTATTTAAAATTTCTCAGGGGTATTATAGGTAATCCGGATGTGAAAATTAGAATTATTGATAGCAGGGGTGTGTCCAGGGTTTGCTCTCTAATGACAGGCCTGCTGGTTTGGTTCACAATCAGTGGGACGGTTCGCCACCAGCTTTTAGCTTCTCTAGAGGCCTAATATAAAATGACAGAATTGTAGACCCATTTGCTCAGTTATCTTCAGCTTGGGGTTGTTGAAAATGAATGATATTAACTATGTCTCTGTTCCCTTGCCTAATTGTCAGTAGGCCTAAATGAGCTCACTGAGAAGCCTGACACTGATAAAACATCTTAATGAAGCTAGTCAAAACGTTCTGTAAATTGGACAGTGGGAGACTTTATATTAAGAATGGCCTAGATAATAGTTTATAGGTTACATTTGAGAGAATACAAAACACTTTTATAATATCAATAGGAATGGCTTTTGGCTTCTTCAAAAAATGAAGGTGACATTGAGCCAAAAATGCCTGAACCATGTGTAGGCCTCACTCATACTACTAAGGAGGACTCATTCATGTCCTTATATTGGGTATACCAGTCCCTATGTTAAGAGTTGCCAAAATATCTCTGGATTTCATGGAAATTTCCGAAACCAAAGCTACACTGGAGCTCCTGATTCCTGGATATTCTTTACCTTTACCCAATCTTCTTATTCTAGTTAACAAATGGCATCCTTCTTGTCAGGCAACCTCAATATCTTCTTGTATCTTATTAATACCCTGAGCCACTGCTTGATGGTGTTAAGATCGGAGTCCATGGAGATCCACCACTCCTTCGGCAATAGAGATTCATATGCCAGGCACAAACAAAACCTGAACCAACTCGATCATGTCAGGGGGAAATGGGTGAGTGGGATAGGGACGTAAGAGAGAAAGCATTGACTGTTTCTTGCTTTGTCTATTCGATATTTGGGATGGTTGAGACAGCCTTAGATTGGATATGGCAGCAGCAGTGGTAACATTCAGACACATTGCATCATACATGTCTAATGATTTAAATACACACTGCAAATATGGATATTTGTATTAGTTTAATGGGTGTGGTAATTAAGTCGGTTCTTAATTAAGCCAGGGGCGGTAAACTACGCTCCACTCGCGGAGTTTGCGTAGATTTCCGTACTACGCGTAACGCAGAGCTCTCACAGTTTCGAAAAACTCTGCAGAGTGCAGTTTTATTCCTTGCTCGCGTTCGTCAACGTCACCTCCCGGTGAGATTTTTCTTTGTTTGCGATCATCATCAAGATTTCTCAATGCAATGCGGTCAGATTTCTCATTGTGAGTGGTCGTGTATGCTCGAGACCACTTGTGTTGAGAAACTGTCTGTTCGCGTTGAGAAAGCTGCTGCTCGAGTAAAAATCTATTCGAGCGGCAGAAAGGAAGCAGCGCCAGCTTGCGCTGTGCATAGTGCTGTTTGCGATGATTGCACAATGCAGACAAGCACCTGGCACTGAAAATCACCGCAAACAGCATTTATCCAATGCACTCTGCCGCTCGCGAAGCTTTGCGTAGCGTAGTGTTTTTTTGCACTTCGTACAACTCTGCCCAGGCTTAGTCTTAACAAATATTAACTCACCCGATGCTCCCAGTGGTAAAGCTGGTGCTGAACACAGAAAGCCCCTAGAGACGAGCTCGGAAGCACCATGAGATACTGTTAACTGGAGCCTGTCACAATAAGAATGCAGGATAGACGGTCTGAAGCTGACACAGGAGCAATCCTCAAAATGTTAGTCCTAAAGATCTGAAGGAAAACTTAGCAAGCGGAAGAAAATATGGGTGCAAAACTCAAAATGGTGGACAAATTGATCAATCGAGGCAACCATACCACCAAAGCAGTTGCAATTCAACCTGTTCTGGCTGACTCTCCTTCTGAAATTGTTTCTCAAGCACCATTGCCATTCTTCTGATTGGTTCAGACTTTTTGCTTAACTCTGAAGGCCTTCCTCTTGTGTTTCATCCCCAACTGCCACTGCCTGGTCTTTCACAGCATCCAGGTACCGTAACTCGGTCTTTAACTCCGCATTCTCATAAATCCTTTCCACTGCACAGGGGGGCCTTTGTTACCGTTCCTTTGCTCATGTCTTGCCAAGACACAAAGCCCTTACATTTTCTGATGCTTTTTCTGGCAAGCCAAAGCTCCATAACAACACATTTGTCCATGTCACTGATCCACTATCTAACTTCAGCTGTCTCTTTGGCCTGCCAGATCCGCACAATGTATCACTTGGCTGCGTGCAGCCATAAATTATTAACCACTTACTGCAGCTAAACATCTCAAGATCCTCTAATAACCCAAATGTGAAACCCTAAGAGTTAGAAGGAATCTCCATCCCAAGACCCTTAATAGAACCTCAGCATCTGCAGCCAAATAGTCTGGACCACATATCAACTCCATATTCTACGTATAAAATCTCTCCCCTCCGTATAAGGAAGTAGGAGTTACAGTGCCGGGGATGTACACCTTGTGTAAATATTTGAACTGGATTAACCTAAAATGTGCCTAGATTGCTATTTCTGCTGGAATCACGTGTGCATTCTTTCCAGTCTTGATAATTATGTTCTCTATGTCAGATTACCACACTTCCTTCAGTTTAAATATTTTTTAACTCAAGTTTGCCCACAAAATTCTTATCTTCTAAAGCAGAAGTCTTCAATCTTTTTTGCTCTGAGACCCTGTAGGCAACCTTGTTTGAAATCTGGCCCCCCTCCAAAGTTTTATGGCTCGAATTGGGGGAATGGGAAGGGCAGAGATGTGTGCATAATGTGGTTTATGAGATCATTTCAGAGGTACTTTTTCAATAGCTCAAAAAATCTATACTAAATATAAGATTTGTAAACAAAAAACATTAAAACCCATAATCGGGGCTTTGTGAGCCTGTTACACAGCTGGGTGCCAATGCAACTGCATCTGCTGCACTAATGACAGCTGCAGCCCTGAGTAGCAGAATGTCTCCTCTGTCTATTTCACCCCTTCTCCGCCATATCTGACCATCACTCCAATCTTGAAACAGACTCTTTGTCACTTTCAGAAAAAAACTCTTTTGTGTTGCCCTCCTCTTTGCAGCAAGGGTACCCTCTGCCCTAACGTTAACATGCAAAATGAGCCCCCATGCCACTTTTGTAAAGAAAGTCATAATTGTGATTCAGTGAGCCACTCACACTCCTTGGAACTAGTACCTCTGCACATACTTGGCAATGATAGCTGCTCCCTTGCAAACTGTACAGTCTTCTCTGCCTTTTTAAAAAAAACAAGGGCCCCTGTTTTGCCTCATCCCCCTCTTTGTCATCTCTCAGAGGCCCAGCCAAATTGCCTCCTCTGCTTTAGTTTCCCCTCCCGTGAGCCATTAGTCTGAAGCCCAAAACAACACAAGCAAACAAAGGGTACAGTGGGCCCTAATGCAAGCAAAGAATGGTTAGTAAAAGAGAAAAACAACCAAATTGGGCTTTAGTTGTACCCTCACACCTTTGGGCACCAGGGCTACTGCACCTGCAGCCCCACTGGTATCCACAGCCCTGTGAAGCAGGCTGTCTTCTCTGCCCAGTCTGAGGCCCAAAGCAGGTTGTCTGCCCCTTTGTATAAAAAAAATGGGGGGGGTGACCACCTCGGGCATTAATCTGAAGCCCTGGGGTCCGGACAACTAAGTCTCTGTGTCTGAATGTGACTTTGATGGTCTCCCAGCCACTACCCTTCTCACCTCAAAGGCCATCTGAACAGACTTTGAAGTGGACAGGATTTATGGTGATCGATAGGCTTGTGCTTTGGGATATATAGTACCAACTGTGAAGATACATTTTGTAAAAAAACAACCTCCTGTTATGTACCCCAGTCTAGGCAGCTGCACGACCTTTTACATAAAATTGTCCTACCCTGCTCTGCATAACGGTTCTAGCACTGACCTTTTACCCAGTTATGTGCTGAATAAATGTCGATCAGTTTCCTTGAAACCAGCCTCATTTATTAAGCATGAGGATTTGTAGAAAGTCCCTGCACATGACACACATAACAGGATTAACATACTCTGTATAAAAGTCATGGTCATCTTCATCCTAGGCCGAAAGAACTACTTTGCATAATTGCAGGTATTGATTTAGACTCATTTACATATTCGTACTCACAACATATTGATTGTGTAAGGAATCACAAGGCTATCTTTAAGGTATAAAAGAACCATACAACCACTAGATAGGCAGAGGAGAAGCTTCCACGCTGGCACTAGACGCTGAGGTCCTGGCCTGCAAAAGCTACAACACGCAACGGTCTGCCATCGCTCGTGGGGTATCCAACTAGAAGTAGATAGAGACGGGTTTTAGTAATCAGGAAGCTGTGGTGCTCAAGCAATAATTACGTTTGTTTGTGTGTTGGAAAAACCTAGAGGTCTTCGTCTCCACCACTGTCTGTTTTACTGTGCCACAACCGATCCAGCAGTGGCACTGGACAGCCTCGGCACTGGCACGGTTCAGCCTCGGCGCTGGCACGGACCTGCCTTGGCGCTGGCACGGGCCAACCTCAGCACTAGCACAGGCCTGTTGGGCTCAAAATAGCTCCAGGATCTGTACTTGTTCGAAAAGTTTTTTATCTCAAGCCAAGCACATAAGATGGGACGAGCAAAACAGTTCTTAGTAGATTCCATGTCTGACGTCAGCGAATTAGCCTCAAACATACACCACATGCGCACCAAGGGCTCAGCAATGAAGGGGGCAAGGAAGGCGAGTAATACGGTCAGCGGTGATGGAAAGTAAATGTGTTTATTCCACTAGTTTAACAAACGTGGCCTCTCAGAATATTACAGTGCATATAGCGCACAATCTTCATGTCTCTTGGCACTGAAATGGTATGAGTGTTGAGCAATTCAGTGGCAGTCTTATCTTGAAAGCTTGTCAAAAGATACCTTAGATTCAAGTGAGCCATCTGTCTAGTGGGAAGAGGGGGCTGTGGTCAGTGTGCATGTATGCATTATTATAACTGAGTTCAGTATGTTTCCACAGGTGCCCCTCAGACTGGGCGGGATTGCACTGATGACCACTGTGGTCCATCCATGGCAGGTAGGGGAGTTTAGGGGGGCTTGGAGAGGGGTGGGGTCCGTCGAGGGACTTTGTAGGGACCACTTTGTGCACCCAGCTGGAGCTGCACCCACCCTTCTCCACAGCGCAAGGACATTCCAGCTCATCAAGCACTGGTAAAGCCCACAACGGACGAATGCAATTCATATTCTCCAGACACCAGGTGACATGACACTCAGGTCCCCAGTGTGATGATGTCTGTTCACCTGGTCGCCATGTGACACATGTTGATACCGTGTGGCACGCAGGCTTGATGATCTGACATGTGGTTCCTGTTTACATAAAAAATTATTCAAGTGTTAATTCTGAACTCTTCTATAAAAACAAAGGTTGTGGATAACCTTATGCGTTATGCACTTATGCAGCCAGCAGGGGCTCAGCCCGAGCTTTCCTAACGGATAATGACCAGGGTACTTTGCTCTCTGTGGTATGATCCTCAATTTCAAGAGTCACTGCAAACATACAAGACACACGTCACTACACCTTAGCACCAAAGCCCCGAACTTAGGTACAGCACACAGAACACATGCACTACCTGAATTCAAGCAAAGCTGAGAAGCCTGGTAAAGAGAAGCAAGAGGGGGAGTTTCTCCTTCCCTGCAGCACATGTCCTGACAGTCCTCTCCCTGCTTAGGGCACCAGAGTGTGTTTGCTCATCTCAGGGCTTCTGATATGCCTACTTGCAGAGTATTGGCAGCTAACTGATAGTGCAAACCCTTCCCATAAACTCTTCAAGCACTCGTAGCAGTACAGGGTTATGCAAAGTTCAGAACAGTATGACGTGTGTAAAACAAGCATTGACAAAGTCAATAGGTCTGGCTTGCATTTGAGGTCGGGAATAAAACATTTTAAAAGCCCGCTGCATTAAAAATCAAAACATAAACAAGTGCTTTAGTGTACACTGAATGCGTCTCAGACAAAGAACATAATGTGTGATGCTTCAGTGTGTATGTTTGAGATGTGAAATTGTCACCTCATGCATTGCAATGCAGACTCCTCAGGAGGCGGAATGATACACCAACTGCCAGTAGTATGTGGTAAGAGGGCAATATTTAAAGAATTGATAATGACAATTGCACGTAAGATTTCCTGGAGAGCTGGGTTAAGGGGTTTGAACGTGTAGACAGGGCACAATGCACTATGAGCACTGTTTGGAGTCCCTTCACAGCTGGCCACTGGAATGAGGCAGGCTTAGCTTTTTAGGTCTCGCATAGACAGCGCATGCGTTGTCTCTTCAATATACTTTGCTTGCTGTTAATGGGCTTGGAGTCCTCCCATTACTTACCATTGGTTGGTTTCAAATCCACGCTCAATTGCTTGCTTCCTTCTGGCCAGCTCTGCGGTTTGTACTTCCCTCTTCTTGCATGTGACCGTCCCTTTGAGCATGGCCCTAGTACTCGTGTCCTTACACTGCACGTGATTTTGGGAGCCATTTGTTTCTTTTTGTTCAGCCACTCTTCAGAGTGCATCTTTCATAGCTGGCTCTTTCATCTGCTCCATCCTAGTGGATGATGCCCCTCCCTCCCTCTCATTGCCGTGCCCCCACCCAGCGCAATACATGAGCCGGAAGACCAAATGCCTTTGTCCCATCCGGTGACTTTTGCTTCTGCTTTTATATAGCGCAAACTCGACCCAAAGGTGTTGGGTCACTCTACACAAGGACACATACATTTTGTGAAGGGCACAGGAAGATTAAGTGATTCGCCCAGAGTCACAGGATGTTGAGCCAGTGCAGAGACTCAAACCTGGTTTCCCAGGTTCAAATTTGGCCATTATGCCACATTCTCTACCCTGGCTAGCTTTCTGAGAAACATGCATTTGCATCCATCCCCTGCTGCCCGTCCCTCTTTCTTCTTCTCCCAACACCACCCCATCCACCCCACATAAGCCCACTCCATGCCAAATAACGCCGCCACAGTTAATTCAACCCCACTCCATGCCATACAATTACATTCCCAAAAATTCAACTCTGCATAATTCAACACAACGTTACACAGTTAAGTGCCACACAATACCACAAGACACAAATTCACAGTGCATAATTCCACTACACAAAACACATCTCAACATCTCACAATTCAGTTCCCAAAAATTCCACTCCATGCCACATAATTATAATGCAACAATTTCAACTCCACATATTTTCACTCCATGAGACATAATTCCACTTCACACAATACGACTTCACACAACATAGTTCCACTCCACACAATTACACTCCACTCAGTACAATTCAACTCCAGATAATTCCACTACACATAATTACACTCCATGCTACATATTTGCACTCCACATATATCCACTCAGCTCCAAAACACATAATTACAATCCACAACATTCAATTACACACCATGTCACATAATTCCACTCCTAACCAGGGCACATATTTTCATACAATTTCACAGCATGCTTCATAATTCAACTCCATATAATTCAACACCACATAATTTCACTCCAGTTCATACCACATAATTAGACTTCACATACATCCAATCCACGCCACATAGCAACACTCTACATACACACAAACCATACAACTCTGTATAATTCCAATCTACACCACATAATGGGCACACCAAAAACACTTCTACTCCACAACAAATAGTTGCTCTACACACAACATACATCCAATCCACATCACATAATTCCACATCATGCCAAATAATTCTACTCCACTCATGCCACTTCAGCACACAATACCACTCCACATAATTGCACTGGATGACACACAGTACCACTTGACGTAATCCCACTACACTTAATACCATATAATTACTATCCACACAATTCCTGCACACCACGCCACATAATTCCACTACACATAACTCCACTCAACGAATGCCACACAATTCCATTAAACACAGTTCCACGAAACACAATTCCACTCAAACTCTCATAATCCCACTCCACACCACATAATTGCAATCAATACAATTTAATTCAATATGATACCATATAATATGAAAATCTGTCCTGGCAGTTCGGGCTGTTTAGTTTCCATGGGGAGCAGGGTCAAGACTGATTTGCATATGGCTGGGCTTAAACTGGATGGCACGGGGAGCAAAAAAACCAAGGATTTAGGCCCAGATCTCTGTACAAAGGTGAATGTTTGCCATTGTCAGCATTCTGTACATCAGTTGTTCTTTTTACATAATTACATGGCACTACATGCCACACAATGCCACTTCACGTACACTCACACCATGCAACATAATTAGACTTCACACCATTCCACATATTTACACTACATACATTTCTTCTCCACACCACACAATTCCATGCCACATAATTCTACCCCACATAGCTCCTCTCCACCCCACATAATTGCATACCACAAAATGTAACTCTGCTCCATGCCACATAATCCCACTCAAAATAATTCCACTCAACACCACACAGTTCCACACCACACAATTCAAATCCACATAATTCCACTTGACACAGCACAAATCTATACAACACAATTCCACATCACATACCACCTAATTCCATCCCACCCAATACAATATAATTCCCCCTTCAAACATAATTCAACCCCACAAAACATAATTCAAATCCATGCTACTCCTCAATACTACTCCATATCATTGCTCTCCAAGTTTCTAGTTTATTTTATTTGCATAGTTCGTTAAAACCATTGCAATACAAAAATATTTCAGTACAAGACAATTTTTACATATAAAAACTCCATAATTCTAAAAACGTAAAAATTCTGTTAAAAGACTGTACTACAATTGTTCAAATGTTGCAAGTCCAGTTTTTAGTCACGTATTGACCAGCAGTGCATGTCTCATTTGTTTGCCCACAATAGATCCTTAGTGTGTTAAATGTTCATACATGAAAAATTTAATGAGTTAATTTTCTGCCAATAATTTGGTTTCCGGCATTTTCTTTTCGCATGCCGTCAACATTTTTACAAAGGCACAGTTTAGTTGAGGATCACTGGGTGCGAAACAAGCCAGGACAGCCTGCCTCCTAGTTCGAATTCCACGCTGGTCGAATTTAACTTTCAGCAGTTGTTTCCATTCTTGTAAGAGTTGTTTGCAGGAGTATAGTAGGTGCAGCAGATCTTCTGGTACTGACCCGCATAAGCGGCACCTACGGTCCACCATCTCCTTTAGCCAGGGTGGGAAATGCTGAGTGCAGGGTAACAGGCCAAGTCTAAACTTAATAAAACTAATTTTTGTATACTTGGCATAACCCAAGTTAAAGTACTTCTGAGCTGCTGGCTCACAGTAGGTATTCAAAGTCATCCATCCGTGAGACCTTTCTGCGAGTGAGACTTTGTCCTCCAGCCACGAAATGTGTTTGACTGTTTTCCAGACTAGTTTCTTTAGCACACTGGAGCTAGTGGGTGTTTCCCACAGTTGGTTCATTCCCAATTTATGTAATCCATTTTTGAGATATCTCGCTGCGGGTGAGGTGGTATAACGGTTTATCTCTTTCCATAACTGCGCATTTAGTGACCCTGGAGCTGCTTTCCGTATTTTGTCCCACACAATAATGTAGGCCCCATGTCTCGCAATAGATTGCTTCTGTATGCCGAATTCAAGCCTAATTTGCGAGGGGGAGGTGTATTTTGGCAGCCCAAATATAATCCTATACATAGTTGGTACTGTGGAGTCCAGTAGTTTGGCAACTCTTCCTTTCATTGCCCTCCATGCCACATACGTACAGTCCACATAATTTCACTCTATACCAAACAAATAATTCCACTCCACAAAATTCCACTTAACACAACAATTAGATGCCACACAATTTCATTCCACACAAGTTCACCCCACACCACATAATTTCACTCCACACCAAATAATTCCAATTCATGGGTACAAAAGGAAAAGCCAGAGGCAATAGTCTCAAAGGCGAGACCTATTTGCTGTGTCAATGGTTGTTCATTTTTGTATTAGTCCTACATGTGTTTTTAAACTATATCTTCATGCTATAGTAATTCAAAGCCAGCAATACATTTCATGCCTATAAGAATGATATTCTTGTGTTTTTTTCTGAAAAGGGTTTCTACACAAGTTGAAATACACTTGTCTCTTTCGAAGTACCCATTGGGTTCTATTAAAATTCTATACAGTGATTACATTTTTAAAACTATATATTACATTAGATTACATTTTTAAAAATGATATATATTTTTTTTTCATATAGCGCGAACTAGACCCGAAGGTATCAGAGCGCTCTACATAAGCACCAGTTACGTTACAGACAGACACATTCATTTTTGTTAGGCACGGGGAGAATAAGGGCCATATGTATCAAGCTAATTAGCATTCGCAAAGGCCAAAATTCTGTGAATTTCGGCCTTTGCGAATGCCAATTTGACAAATGGTATGTATCAAACATGTTTGATGCAAAATAAGGAATAGCAAATTTTGCAATTCCTTATTTTGCGATTGCACTTAAGGAATCGCAAATTTAGCGATTCTTTAAATGCAATGTATCAAACAAAAAATATTCAAAAAATGCCATTAAGGATTCGCAAATTACCACCAACTTCTAGTTGGTGGTAATTTGCGAATTCTTTTCAAAAACCTTTTTTCAAAAAAACAAAAGGTGCCATATGACGCCCATACATGCCCTTAGGGCATGTATGTGCGCCATATGCCCCCAGATGTCTGTTTCAGGGGTGCAGCAGGGTGTTCTTGAGACACCCCTGCACCCTTGAAGAAATTCCTAATTTGCGATTAGCTAATTGCTAATCGCAAATTACACCTTCATTCCTATGGGCCTCCTGGCCCATAGAAATGAATGGGTAATTTGCGATTAGCAATTTGCTAATCGCAAATTAGGAATGATAAAGAATCGCTATTTAATAGCGATTTTGTACATACATACCGTTTTGCGAATTCCAAATAGCGATTCCTTAAAATTCGCTATTTGGAATTCGCAAAACGGTAGTATGATACATATGGCCCTAAGTGATTTGCGCAGAATCACAGAATGTTGAGCGTCCCTGCCGAGAATCAAACCTGGTTCCCCAGCTGCCGAGACCGACCGGCCTAGCCGTTTGGCCACATTCTTTCCACCTTGTGGCCTTAAAGGCACGATTTTGTGCAGTTTGAAGTATGTGACCCAACAGAGGCGCTGTTGGATTTGTTATTGCAATAGATACAATAGTGGTAAATTGCTGATTGTTCACGCGCACCGGTTTAGGTAACTTTAAAAGAGGGTCAGTTATATGTCACTTTGGGGGCAGATTAGCTCCTAGGACTCTCTAGCTGGGGGGGGGACGCAAGCCAGCCCTTTCCCCACTCTTGGCGCTCGGTGGGCCTCCTTGCCTCGTCAGGGGTAGTAAGCGCTATATAAATACAATTATAATGAAACACACATGTGCTATGCTGCAGGTCCACTGATGTCTCCATCCAGTCCAGGGAAGCGGATGGTGGCGGGTGGAGGACTTAAATTGATTCCAGCCACTGATAATTACTTGGGCCACATTCCTGACCATTATGTTCTACCCACCATGCAACTCCAACCATTGCTGAGAGGAATTCAATAATTCCACCCTTCTCTTTTGTTTTCCTGACTGTGATACCCCAAGTGTGTGAGCAATGCCCAGACATTGGTCCGGTGCTGAGAGGTGCTTAATTTGAGCGGGTGGTTTCTGGTGCTTATTATTTTGATACGCTTTAACAATAGCGACCACGCTTATTTATTTCCTTCATATATGCCCCGGACTGTCTTGCTTTTAACAAGGAATAGTTTGCAAAAGAGCAGACACGTTGTTCATCATCAGTACAAGGAACTGCAGAATTACAGATTTTCTCAGTTGTAGAATTGGAGCGGAAGCTTTTTTTTTATACTGAAGTAAGCCCTGATTGCGCCTTGCTCCTTTTTATCCATGTGGAACTTTTAGTGTGACGGAATTTTAGTCATGTTAAATGTTTTAAGCCTGTTTTGCTTTTAACTGCTGGATTGTGTGTTGATACAGTTTTTTCAGCTATAGCTGCTACTTTCATTTAAACATTGCTGCTATTTCATTAATTAGTTTAAAGGGAATTTACTACCTGCTCACCTGTCCCCCGTATTCCCGCACTTCAGCTTTTCCTGTATAGAGCGGGTGCCGACCCCGGTCCACCGCGGCTTCTGTGTCGTTTGCGCGGAGGGCAGACAGCCTGCTCCATTTTTCGCCTCACTTCCACCCAGTTACCACTTCCGGCTGGTCACGGTCTAGTTCTACAGGAATCCTATCAAATCACTAGATGGTGAGGACGCGCAGCGGACGAGCAGCTGGCGCACCGAAGGTGCCTGGACCGGGCCAAGGGCCATGACCTACTATTAATCAGCTGCTCAGCTATACCGCGAATGAGCTACGCTCCTTCAATCATCCAAGGAAAAATTGCTGTCGCCTTATCCCAGATGAAGGCAATGCATTTTGTCCTTGTGTTTATACTCTCCAGCAATCACACAGGACTAGGACTTTCCAACTCCATAAAAGATCTCAGTGTCTTGCCTCGCCTACATACCTAGGGAGTGCTAAACTTCAGGGGGGTCTTGTAAATGTCAGATCATTGGCAAAACACAAATATGAGATTGCGCACATGATCTCAGAGTGTAAGCTAGACATACTTTTCATTACAGAAACATGGGCAGAAGCTGCTTCCGACCCTGACTTTGTCACCGCACCCAGCCAGATTTTGGGCCATCAGGGTCGACAGACCTAAAAAAAAAAGGAGGTGGAGTGGCAATTATTTTGAGGGAGCACTTCCCGGTTAGATTTCACTCAACCTCCATGCCTTTCTACGAGGCTCTTCATTTTTCGATTTAACTTAGTCCAAGGCAGTCCTTTAGAGGTATTCAGCACAGAAAAGGGGTGAGGGTCATATAGGTTTAGACTCTACCACCCCTGACCCCCAGAAGTCTCAAATGTACATACACAAAGGGGGTGTATAGAGTAGACCACACAAGCAAAACACAAAACATAAATACCCCAATCAGGCAAATTGCTCTGTTTGGAAAAACTGCCCTCACTCACATACCGAAGTACGTGACATGCTTCATCATTGGGCCTGCTTACAATACGCCCTGGTGCAGCCACACTCAGGGCGGAGCATAAGGGAGGGGGAAAAAATAATAAATTCCACTTAACAGGACGTACAACCAGAGTAACTCAACATAGGACAACACATAACATGAATAGCGGTGAAAGCCGTGCAAACACCCAGTGACCAAACTGTAAGTGCGACCATAAGTGCAGTTCAAGGGAAGTGCTTAAAACTGATTAGGGGTGCCAACCAAACAAGTGTCTTTATTAAACTTTCCTTGGTACCCCTATCAGGATTAAAAAATAAGAAAGGGATGGGAAATGCCTTACAGTTTGGTCACTGGGTGTTTGCACGGCTTTCACCGCTATTCATGTTATGTGTTGTCCTATGTTGAGTTACTCTGGTTGTACGTCCAGTTAAGTGGAATTTATTATTTTTTCCCCCTCCCTTATGCTCCGCCCTGAGTGTCGCTACACCAGGGCGTATTGTAAGCAGGCCCAATGATGAAGCATGTCACGTACTTCGGTATGTGAGTGAGGGCAGTTTTTCCAAACAGAGCAATTTGCCTGATTGGGGTATTTATGTTTTGTGTTTTGCTTTTGTGGTCTACTCTATACACCCCCTTTGTGTATGTAAATTTGAGACTTCTGGGGGTCAGGGGTGGTAGAGTCTAAACCTATATGACCCTCACCCCTTTTCTGTGCTGAATATTTTGAGAGCAGCAGCGTAGCCGCAGGGGAATGAGTTTTTAGCCCTTGACTAGGTTCTAGTTAGGATAGACACCGTAGGTTTTCTACATACTGACACGCACCTACCCTCACACTGTCACTCACCCACACCCTTTTTTGCTCACGAAGGGTGAATCAGTCTTAGCAGATTTAGGGAGGGAAGAAATCCTCAGGGCCTTTCCTCGTGGTCCTTCTCCTTCAGCACCAATCAACGAGAAAAATGGAACTTATCCCAGGGTTGTCCTTTGGGGACGACATAGTCTCCGACATCTTGGCAGGACCATCCCTCTTGGGTGATAGTACAGTCACTGAAGTGCTAGCTCAGGGGGAAGGATGGGATACCTTATTGGTAGAAAAAATATCAAAAAAGGGAGTGAAGAGGTGGTGCTAAAATACACCAAGGTGGGCGCGTCCTCCTCTCCTGAAAGTATAAATAATCAACAAGGTCCACCTTATGTAGAGTTAGTGTATACCCAGGTGTTCATGGAATACACAATGTGTGTTAAAATACCCCTCACACACCAAAAGGGCCCTTGGTGTCATGCTTCATCATTGAGGTCTTCCAGCCCCGCTGCGGGACGGGGCAGTGCTGCGACAAGCGACTACGCTGGAGCACCTTTTATATTGAGAGTGCTATGTGAGTGAATGGGAGTGAGTGTCAGTAGGGTCAGGGGTGATACTAGATAAGTGAAGTTAAAAAATACCTGGCCTAGTGGTAGAAAAAACTGTTTAATAAACACTGGCTGGTATTGTTAAAAAAGTGAAGTGGAGAGAAAAAGTGGGTTAATGGACTTACTCTCCTGTGTAGGTCAACATGTTTCGGGGGCCTCAAGCCCCTTCGTCAGGACCGGGGACTGATCCCCCTGTCACTCACTAATGTTTCACCACAAAAATATATGGTGTATGTACTAAGGATGATCAATGTGTATAGATATATTTTATAAATCTATATATTCCTGGCTCTATCAGTAATGCTGATGTAATATGCCTGAAAAGATAAGAGCATACAATTATAATTGCGCAGTTCCAGAGCGCAGGACTAATAGTCACCTGTGAGGGAAAGAAACGCACAAACACACATATATACAATATGGTATATGGTTTCTGGGTCCGTACTGGTAAATGCCCTGTAAGTGAAGTGCTTAGGATAAGAACAGTACAACTACATCACATATCATGAATTCTACACACAAAGTCAAGCATTCATTCTAGTTGAGATACATACTCAGGATGTTTGGAGTCAGTGCCCCATGAGCCAGATCTGGAGCGAAGGGTAAAAAGAGGGTCCAAACTGTGAATGGGGAGAGAGGGAATAAAAGAAAAAGTGTTTTCTAGATCTAAATAGTTGGAGTTGAATGATTCCTATGCCTACGTATTCTTTCAGGCACGGGCAGGTGATCAAATAGACCACGTCGCAACATCACTTTCTCAAACCAGTCCACTTGGAAGCAACGCTCCTTCACGAATTGTAACAGCCGCAACGTGGTCTATTTGATCACCTGCCCGTGCCTGAAAGAATACGTTGGCATGACCACCAGGCCAGTAAAAGTCCGGATGAGCGAAAACCGCAGCAATGTGCGCTGTAAAAAAACCACAACTAGAATGGCTACACACTATGTAACTATGGGTCACAGCATCCATGATTTGAAATGGACGGTAATAGAGGCGTACAGTAACGACAAGGACCTCCTATCAAAAGAACAACGCTGGGTGTTCCGTCTAGGCTCTCACATAACAGGCCTTAATGACGAAATACCTTGGTCCCAGCTGAGAGTCTGAATAATAACTGCTGTCTACAAAATACTGTCCCATAAACCTTTTTTACAGTAACCATTGAGTGTGTTACTAGTTACCAACACTCTGCCTTTTGATGCATTGAGAAAAATTCCATTACCAACTGTGTTTCCATCTTTTTGTAATTTTGATTCATGGTGAGTTGATAATATCCATTACCACTGCTTTTAGATCCATTCATAAACTCTATATGTACTGCCCCCACCTCTGAAATGAAAACAGGGACTTTTTCTGTTTATTTAAATTCATTTTTTCATTTTTTCAAAAAGTAAAATCGCCACCATCATTCATAACATTCTAAATGTAACCTAGCACACTTTATAAAAACAGGCGCATTATATCCCAATGCACTCCGTATGCCCGTTTAGAGTAGAAGATCATATTGCACCCAGTGACTCGCCACACACGCAAGCGCGCTGAACTCTAACGCGTGCGTGTCTACAATGGCTAGCATTCCTTCACCGCGCATGCGCGAAAACAGAAAACCCAGCCCAGAGCGGACGTTTTTTCCGATCCGCACCACATTTGGAAGTGCGGTTAAACTAGATTCATTAGCGGTACACCCAGGCTTCTTCTGCTGACCAAATAGCGACGAATCATGGTAGGCAAACGGCACCTCAATAACAAACTAGCCTGATAATAATGGCCGCCAACTAACAACGTTTCTGAACGGGATCTCACGGGCCAATCCCATCTCGGGTGTGACCAATAATTCTATTAACTCCCAATTACTCCATTAACCTGAACATATAAAAGGCGTACCTCCCCAGCTTCTTAGTATCACGGAAGCCACGGACGAAGGAGGAAGCACCGCGTTGCTGGGGGTTAAGTGAGTACGGCACAGCCGAATGGAATAGCCGACTTCTGGTCTATTCCCCATTTGTAATTAGGAATCATTCAACTCCAACTATTTAGATCTAGAAAACACTTTTTCTTTTATTCCCTCTCTCCCCATTCACAGTTTGGACCCTCTTTTTACCCTTTGCTCCAGAGCTGGCTCATGGGGCACTGACTCCAAACATCCTGAGTATGTATCTCAACTAGAATGAATGCTTGACTTTGTGTGCAGAATTCATGATATGTGATGTAGTTGTACTGTTCTTATCCTAAGCACTTCACTTACAGGGTATTTACCAGTACGGACCCAGAAACCATGTACCATATTGTATATATGTGTGTTTGTTCGTTTCTTTCCCTCACAGGTGACTATTAGTCCTGCGCTCTGGGACTGCGCAATTATAATTGTATGCTCTTATCTTTTCAGGCATATTACATCAGCATTACTGATATAGCCTGGAATATATAGATTTATAAAATATATCTATACACATTGATCATCCTTAGTACATACACCATATATTTTTGTGGTGAAACATTAGTGAGTGAAGGGGGATCAGTCCCCGGTCCTGACGAAGGGGCTTGAGGCCCCGAAACATGTTGACCCACACAGGAGAGTAAGTCCATTAACCCACTTTTTCTCTCCACTTCACTTTTTTAACAATACCAGCCAGTGTTTATTAAACAGTTTTTTCTACCACTAGGCCAGGTATTTTTTAACTTCACTTATCTAGTATCACCCCTGACCCTACTGACACTCACTCCCATTCACTCACATAGCACTCTCAATATAAAAGGTGCTCCAGCGTAGTCGCTTGTCGCAGCACTGCCCCGTCCCGCAGCGGGGCGAGAAGACCCCAATTATGAAGCATGACACCAAGGGCCCTTTTGGTGTGTGAGGGGTATTTTAACACACATTGTGTATTCCATGAACACCTGGGTATACACTAACTCTACGTAAGTTGGACCTTGTTGATTATTTATACCTTATTGGTACTCAAGAAGAACCAGGTTAGAACTATAGTTCATGGGGCTATCCTCACAGAATATTTGCTGGTGAATGCCACCCCTAAGGGTCTACTCGTGACTAACGAACCGCTAATTTTTCTGGAGGATGGGGAATTTAGTCGTGATTGGGCTCTGGTGTCCTGGGAGTGCACCAGAGACTGGTTAGTCTTAATCATTCGGACTGCAAAACGGCTGGCAGATGCCTTTCTGATTAAGATGCAGACGACTGTATAACAACCATTGGCGACATGGTTAAAAATGGCACATTTGTCGTATTTCAGGAGTTAAAAGAGGAGTATAATCTTTCCCAACATGATTTTTTCAAATATCTGCAAATACGAAATTTTATCTTTACCCATCCAAATATTGTACCACTCTGCCATAATGAATTTATGGAAATACTAAAAAAAACAACACGCATAGGGATTATATATAACTATTTCTTAAACTTACAGCAGGACGATATGGAACAGCAGGAACTAAAATGGTGCACGAGACTAGGCACATCTGTAGTACTCTTTCACGAATCAATATGTATGGCCGATAAAATTATTTTATCTGCCAACCTATATTCACAACATTACAAAACTTTATTTAATCTTTATCATACACCACTTAAAATGCTAAAATGGAGCAGTGGCAACAATGGGAAATGCTATAGATGTCAATGTGATCAAGCAGATATTATGCACATCTTCTCAGACTGCCTTATACTAAAACCGTTTTTTGTATCCATAGAAACTTTACTAGCACATATTACAAAATGAGATGTAAAAATTTCAAGAGAGATGATTATTTTTGGTTTATCAAATGATAATGAAGTGTTTTCAGGTTATCAAGAAAATAGATATATTATATTTATGGCTATGGCTGTAGCTCGCCTTTGTATATCATTAATGTGGTTAAAGCCTGAAGCACCTACATATGAAATGTGGCGAGCAAAGTTTTATAATATCTTTTATTTAGAATTTAATCTATATCGCATTAAATCAATTGTGAAAAGGCGTAGAGGTTACAAAACTTGGAAGACTTTGATAGAATATTTGGATCACCAGTGACTATTATTCCTGCTATCAAATGAGATAATCTGTATAGCAGTTATTTATTTTATGTTAAATTACTTTACTGTTTATATCTTGATTTATTAATTCTGAAAATGCAAATTTTTATATGCTGTTTGGGATATGATATAATCTCTGTGTATGTTTATTTTCTGGTATATATGGCCTTGAACTGAATCAATAAAAATAAATAATAAAAAAAAAGATGCAGACGACTGAAACAGGACTTCAGGCGGAGATTGTCATGAGAACATTTGACCACAAACTGGACCAAATTAATACGGAACTGGCAGAGTATAGGGATCACTTGATTCATTCAAAGATCTCGAAACTGCAGAAGGACCTGAAGAATTTCACGAGGGAGAAGGCATATCCGTACACCTCAACTGAATATGCAATACAAAAAATGGCAGAGGGCAATAAGAGCAACCAGCAAGGCCGTCCCCGCCAATATACCACCAGCAGCTCTAGCAAGGGCAGTGAGAATGAGCTCCCACCGAGAAGGAGAGGACGAGGGCGCGGTAACTGGCGGGGCCCGAGACCACAATTTGTTCAACAACCTTTCCAACAGTACCCTAATCAAGGTTTTAATTGGCCTATGATGGGTTTCCCTCCCATACCACCTTATCAGAATCAAACTTTTGGGAATCAAAGATTTCAGAATCCTGAATTCCACAATGCCCAATTCCAGAACTATCAGGGGCCTTTTTTAGCGGCAGGCCGGGGGAGGGGACGTGGCAAGCAGAAGACACCAGCGAGAGTCAATTGGTCCGACCAGGACCAGGACATCACCCAACGGATAACCAGGAGCATTGCGCAGGGAATAACGCCGAGCACGAGCCGAGACAATCAATAGTGGTCAAATTGTCCTCCTACCCTCTGTCTGATCTGCAGGAACAAGTCCTTAACAAGGGTTTGGGATTTGTTCCAACCAATCATCCAGACCTGTTCAAATTGCGACAGGATTTAGCTGTCTTTTTTCGCAATCTGAGACTTAGGGTGTTTTTTGAGAATCGGGACGCCCAGGAGGGAAATAGAGGTGACACGCCATTCCGCCCCAAGTCGACTTTTACACCACAGTTGGCGGTCCTTCCCCTCCAGATTGCAGCCTTTGAGGAGGCTGTGATCCATGATTTGGAGACATCGAATTTATCAAAATCAGGACACTTTTCCAATCTCTCCAATCTGGAGAAAGAAGCTCTGAAGGAACTAGGGTCTAATTCAGCAATCATCCTGAAGCCCGCTGATAAGGGTGGGGCGACAGTTGTTATGGATGTAGAGACTTATCGTAGTGAATGTCTCCGCCTATTAGCCGACTCCTGAACATACCTGAGACTGAGGGAAGACCCTACGGAGCAGATCACCAGAGAAACCACGACAATGGTGGAAGAAGCGAGAACCAACAACTGGATCACGCAACAGGAAGCAGAGTTCCTTGTTAACAAACAACCAAGGACGTATTTCTATGCTTTACCAAAGTCCACAAAGCAGTGCGACCCCCTCCCGGTAGACCCATTGTCTCTGGGATGGGGACCCTGCTGGAACCCCTTTCGGAGTTCTGCGACTTCTATCTGAAGCCTATGGTTCAGAAATTACCTACTTATTTGAGAGACACCCTGGACGTTTTAAACTTGTTAAAGGACATGCCTTTCAACCCGGATGAAGAGTTTCTGATAGGGCTCTATATAGAGGCTCTCTATACGAACATTCCGCAGCTGGAAACTCTCAGGGTCCTGGAAAATTTACTGTTTGAAGGCGAGTGGCCTTATGAAACACCTCAGGCCTTCATTCTACACCTGGCAGAGATAGCCCTCACTAAAAACGTCTTCGAGTTCGAAGGCAGGCTGTACCTCCAATCCCATGGAACATCAATGGGGAGTGTTTTCGCCCCCAGCCTAGCAGGAGTGTACGTAGGGGCGTTTGAGCAAGTGACAGTCCTGGATGCCAACGGACCCGGGGCGGGTCATCTAAGACTATGGCGTCGGTATATCAACGACGTCTTGGTGATTTGGAGGGGCGAGAGAACATCTATTGATCGATTCCTCGAGTGGCTGAATGCCCAGAATCCGTTCCTTCATTTCACCTCGACCGTCACCAAGACCCACCTACCATTTTTGGACTTGGTGATAGAACCTTGTAATGGCATTCTGAAGACCAAGGTATTCCACAAACCGATGGACAAGAATGGCTTATTGGCATTTGAAAGCTTCCATCCTCGATCTTTACGGGAGAATTTACCAGTTGGTCAATTCTTCCGGATGCGCCGGAATTGCTCTGATAAGAATGACTTTGTAACGGAATCAGAGGCCCTGTCGCATAAACTACAGCAGCGGGGATACCCACTGAAGGTGATCAAGAGGGCCAAGAAAAGAGCATTAAACGCAAATCGTGATGCGCTATTGTCCAAAACCACAAGACCTCAGATGGAAAAACCAGTATTTGTGTCAACTTTTAACACTGCTTTCCAACAAATAAAACGTCTTGTTTTACAAAATTGGAAGATACTCAATACAGGAGGCATGAATATATAAACACCTCTCTTTTCCTACAGACGCAGCCAAAATATGAAGGATTTCCTCATACACACCAGACCCAGGGACCTGGGTGGAGGAAGGGAACCTGCTATATTGCCTGGCCTACCTACATTAACAGGCCACACTCAGTGTGGCTCGTGCCGTGTGTGTCACCTCACTAGCAACTCCAAATCTATAGAGCTGGGCCTCTGCACTCCCTGGGAGCAGAGATCCCATACCAACTGTAACTCCCAGGGAGTGATTTACCTGTTAACATGCCCGTGCCTAAAAATGGACGTGGGGATGACGAGCAGAAAGGTGCGTGTAAGAATAACGGAACATCGGAGCACAATAAGGTGTGGTAACACCAACACTAAACTTACAGCACATTTTCAGGAGGCCGGTCATAGCATAGAAGACCTAAGATGGACCGTGATAGAAAGGGTCCAATTGGGTAGACATCAAGCAGAGGATCAGAGGCTCCTACTCCGGCGGGAGCAAAGATGGGTGTATCGCCTGAGGAGCCATGTGGTGGGACTTAATGATGATATCCCATGGAAGTCATTAAGCAGACAATAGAGACTTGCAGATACTGATATTAGCACGTTCCCACCTGGACATAGCAGTAGCATGAGGGAATCCTTGACATACAATGCCCATATTTAGATGACACTGAATACATCAAGAGTCCCACCCCTTTTAGTTCCGGAGATTTATTCATTTATTAATTATCTAAGTACTCTCCAGTTATATTTTCAACAGGGGACGAAGGTCTAGAATTTATAACCCATACGTCAATATTTTCAACAGGGGACGAAGGTCCAGAATTTATAACCCATACGTCAGCATGATGGCAGCATTCTAGCAACCACCAGGAGGTTAATATCACCATTATTGTGAATTTAGTTGGGGACCTTGGATTGAGAGAGAGAGCTATGTTTTAAGGGCAGACAACCAACGGGACCCAGTTAATTGAGCACCTAGTGGTAAAATCTGGGCCTCTCACACTGCTCTCACCTTTGTCAACACTCGACATTTTACTCTAACATTCTGTGACCCTCGCCAATAATTTAGTCAGTTCTGTTGAGAATGACGCATAGGCGGCGAGAATCGGCAAAGTTAGTCGATCCGCCCCTATGAACTACATTTCCCATGATCCTGAATACATTACATGGACAGAGCGCGCCGCGTCAGAAGGTCGACGTTGTGGTCACGTGGGACGCGGACCTCTGGAGATGGCTTTAAGAAACTGTACACCGACACCGCGCCCACCATCTGCGCGGTGTCACAGATCACAGGCTAACAGGAGACGGTGTGCCTACGGAACAGTAAGGAGGGAGCTTAAGGGGTGATCACAGGGGCATTTTTAAATATATGGGACCCGAGGAAGGCACTGAAGCGCTCATTACATGGAGGGCGCACTACACCTTCGGTGTACCTCGGGGGACGGGTTAACTGAAGGTAACACTTCCACTCGTATTATCTTTATTACAGGTTGTGTTCTCTGGCTACCTCCCTGCCAGACACCAGTTCGGGTTTATGGATCTCATAAACTTGGTGAGTAAACAAAACGGGAGTAGACACTAATGTTAATTTTGCCAGGCATTTAACCTTTTTATGTGAATTATGAGGGGTGTGTGGTATGTGTGTGAGGGGCCCTCGTGTACATAGAGAGAGGGGGGTCCTGAAGATACGTGGATGCACACGGTGTATTGAGGTTGAAAAACCTTGAGGCAACGGACAAATAATGTCGAATGCTTCAAATAAACAGGAGGGCATGTTCCAAGAATAGGCAGCAAACTATGAGCAGACGCTTGGGTATTTTGCCTAACCAGCACTCGTTTGACGTAGGATTAATTTGAGGAGGCTTGATAATAGTAGATGGACAGGAAGAGAGTAGAAGCTTAAGTGATTGTTTCTATTATCTCCCTTTATGTTCTTGCAGTGAATGTATTCCCGCACTACAGGGATCAGTCTCCACACATAACGTAGGAAGGGTACGGATCCAGTGGACCTGCCTGTTCCTTGGGATCCATCGTCCGAATTACGGGAGGACCCAGAGTGGCACTGATTGCGACAGTCCTGAAGAAGACCGAAGTGACCTATAGAGGCACATAGTAAACGGTCGAAACATGTTGACTTTAGCAGTGGTAGGAGGGAAGCCTTGAGATTCCTAATTTTCTCCTTAAGGCATTTCCCATCCCTTTCTTATTTTTTAATCCTGATAGGGGTACCAAGGAAAGTCCTTTAGAGGTATCTTGATGTACCGGTATCCCAGTTCCTGAAGCGCCTTTATTCTAACTTAGGTAGTCTTCTGGAGCCTGCTCTCCTGAACAAGGACTTTACTATTCTTGGAGACTTTAATTTCTATCTTGAAGAAAAGACAATCGGGAGGCAGGGGCATTGATAGATACCATGGGAGCAGTTGGCCATACCCGAATGGTACAGACCCCCACTCATAAGGCGGGGCATACACCAGATGGTATCTTTACCTCAGCCCATGGTCTCATCTGCAAAGATACCCTTCCCCTGACGTGGTCAGATCACTTGATTATTAAGTTCAATCTTCCAATCACCCCCTTGGTCTTGGAGGGACTTCCAAGACCCCAGTCTCTACCCAGATAAACTGGAGTAAAATGGCCAAAATGATTCTCCGCACACATTTGGAGAGCTCAGGTTCACAGTTAAGCGGTCACTCTGACTTAACCGTTACAAAATATACGGATTAGCTAAACGAGACAATCAAGACCTCAGTACCAATATAAAAAAAAAACTACAGAGAAAAGGAAGACCCCCTCAGCACCTTGGTTTTCCGACGCATTACGGAAAGAAAAGCAAAAATGACGTCGATTAGAAAGGTGTTGGCGAGCAAATTATCACTCACCTAAGAAGAGAGTGTATAGAATGGCCCTAACACAATACAAAAATCATCTGATAGCAGAAAAGAGGGATTACTTCACCAGATATATTGAGGAAGCAAAACATTCCTCTAAAGCACTCTTTACAGTAGTAAATAAACTCATCACACCCAAGACTACAGGTTTCAAGGGCAATCAAAAGTCCTGTGACGTCACTGCAGCTGCCTTTAAAATTAAAGTCCTGGATATCTTCAAGACGTTTGAGGATACCTCAGCTCACCTCCCGATCTCCCCTCCGATAAGCCTTGATTCGGACAGGAACACTCTGTCTAGTTTTTCCCACACTTCATCAGTAATAGTAGCAAATAACATTCATGAAGCTAAGTCGGGATCTCCTGCTGACCCTTGCCCACCGGTTTTCCTGAAAGAAATTGCGGATCTGGCGAGTTCTTGGCTAGCAGAAATCTTTAATTATATGTTTGATTTGGGCATTTTTTCATCTATGTGGAAGGACAACTCCATCCTTCCGTTGTTAAAAAAACCTACTTTAGACGCAACCAACCCGAACAACTACCGTCCTATAGTCCGGTTTCCTCTGCCAGCCAAAATAATTGACAAACTTACGAATAGCCAATTTACTCAATTAATTTGTGACAATAACCTGCTTGATCCCTTCCAGTTCGGTTTTCGTCAAGAACATAGTACAGAAACGGCACTCATTCACGCAACTGAGGAAATCAGAGCAGTGATGGATGGATTAAGCACAGACGCCCTGGTGCTCCTCGATCTGTCAGCCGCTTTTGACACTGTTGATCATTCTCTCCTGCAACAGCGACTGGAGAGTCTGGGGGTCAGAGGCACAGGACTGACCCTACTATCATCATTTCTCAAGGATAGGAGACTAACAGTGTCGGTTGATGGGCATTACTCTGAGCCTTATACCCTCCTGGGCGGAGTGCCACAAGGCTCCTCCTTAAGTCCTTCTTCATTCAATATATATGTTTCCGAACAGGCCCCTCTGATCCGGGAATTTGGGTTCAGTCTTACATCTTACACTGACGACACCCAGATTGTGGTGGCTGCATGTAAAAGATCAGGCCCCGCCTGCTCGTCAGTTTCAGAACTGTATGTGTGCCATTAATCAGTGGATGAGTACACACTGTCTTAAACTTAATGCCGAAAAAACAGAGGTCCTGATCTTTGGTAATATGCAACCAAACTGGGCCAATCTATGGTGGCCGGCTAAAATGGGAGACCCGCCAAAACCAGCAGTTAAGGCTAAGAACTTGGGAGTATGGCTTGATCACAAACTTTTGCTCACTCAACACATAAATGCAACTGTTTCCTCCTCCCAATTCTTTATCAAGAAAGTAAGGAAGATTTTTCCGTATATCCCTGCCGATACTAGAAAAACAGTAGTCACATCGCTGATTCAGTCAAAACTCAATTATTGTAACGGGTGGTATCTGAACATTCAGAAGCAGTAATTAAAAAAGCTTCAGACTGTACAAAACACAGCAGTATGACTACTGTCCAACACCCCTAGGTGATTATCGGTACCCAAAGAGTTGCGGGACTTGCATTGGCTTCCTGTGGCACTACGGATACAATTCAAGGCTCCGTGTTTGTCATACAAAGCATTGAACTGTTCAAGTTCCATCATTCTACAAAATCCTTTTGTCTGGTACGAACCAACCAGACATCTTTGCTCTACAGGGGCCAAACTCCTGACAGTGCCCAGAATTCGAACACTGTATTGGGGCAACGGCAGCTTTTGCTTTGGCACTTCTAAACAGTGGAACCCTCTACTGAGCGAACTCAGAGGGGCGAGCTCCATCTCCATTTTCAGGAAAGGACTAAAAACCTGGCTGTTCCAGAACTAGTTGTCTGCGCAGGCCTACTCTGTCTTCAGCGCCAAGACACCTACGGGTATGCGCACACTTTATAAATACCAGTAACATTAACATTAATATTATATAGAATTTTAACTCTGCCGTTCACCTATGTTGAGCCTTTACTGAAATATTCTGAAAGCTCCATCTTCATGTTCAGTGTTTTTTCACGTCATTCTGATTCCTGGGCGGAAAACAGTGGGATTTTCTTTCCTTCATTCTGCAGGCCGATCTCAGTTCATCCTCATTTCCTGTAAGATTATTTCTTTATATCTCCTTGTCTCGTGTGTCCACGGTGGTAGTGTAAGCTTTCGCCACCAACAAAACAGCCGCTGGTTACTGTGCAGCAGTTAGTTACATGTTAAGGGACCAGATGATGGAAATAAGGGCCAGTTGCTTTTGCAGCTTCACTTCTGCAGGTCAGCAACACCTGTACCACCATATTATTAGAGATATTATAAGAGCGAGAGGCCCTTCTGTCCCCCTCACCTCCCAGTCTGTCTTTCCAGGAAAGCTTCCCCCCTGAAGGTTTAGAAGCCCATCGCTTTTCAGCCCCAGCTAGCAGAACTATAAAGCTTTCCCTCCCCCACACTGGTCTTCACATGGAGTCTACACAACCCAGGCAATCTGCTGGATTAGTGTGATTGTTTGACTGCCACCAGCTGGGGAGAACTCCCTGTCTGGACCTGTTTGTGTTCAGCCAGTGGCAGCTCTCCTCATCCACCATTCACTCTGCGTTGGCTCGGTTTTATATTTAGCACTGTTCAAATGGCATGAATGCGTTTGCCACCATCTCTGAAGATTGCTAATTTACCATGGAATGTAAGAAACTGAGACACACGCTTTTGTCATTCAATCTGCCAGTGAGACACCACTGAATGCAAAAGAAAGCTGCACCAGCTAAAACAGAGAAAACGAGCGGAGGGTTCCACCAGAGAACTTCAATGCAAATGCAAACATCTTTCATTTGTTCTGGGGCTGGCAGAAATCAACTTTTAAACATCGTTTTATTTTATTAACAACCGCAAATTGCCACACTTTAACAATGGCGCCCGTCTCCACTGTCAGCAACTTCTAAATACTTTTAAGGTCCTAAATGCATTTGAGAATTAGGAAAAATGCTTTTATGTAGATGTGTTTTTTATATAAATATAGTGCTTCTAGAGTTCACAACTTGAGCAGTAATTCATATATTCCCCTTGTTTTCATGTCTCTATTCCCTTAATGTACACATTATCAATAGCCTCGGCCGCTTCAAACGTGAGGGCAGATTTACAAGCCCCTTGTGCCACTTTTACATCATTTTTAACATGGGGAAAATGACGCAAAAGTGGCACAAATCTGCCCAGTGGTATTTTATTATCATATTTATATATTACCCTTATGAGGGATTGAAGCAGCATTAAAATGTGTTGCTCCAATGCATTGCTTCCGAGTTCCAAATAGTGTTTCATGTACAGGGCATTGTAGAAGGCTAAATGAGAACAGTAGATATAACACCCAGGATAATGTGCTGCATGGCTAAATACTTTTAAGGTCCTTAAGGCGAGACCGATTGCATTGCAAATGCTTGTTTTCCTACTGGGCACTTCCCTCATGGGCTAGAGCCAGTACAGGGGGACGGTTTTTATGTCAAAGCCTCCCTGTTACAAACAAATACTGGGGACATGCTGAAGGTTTATCTAAGAATGCATTCTGCCCATTTCATGCCATTGATTTTGTGGTTACTTGTGCTTGTTTTCTGTTTGGTGGCTCTAAGGAGCAGATATACAAGGACTGGCTCATCCCTTCATATTAGCAGGGATGCACCAGTAAAGATGCAACACATGGGAATACCCTTGCGCCACCACGGATACGTTGCATTTGCAATGCAACACACCATGGCACAAGGATAGTCAGATGCGTGTCGCATCTTATGTCGTAAGGGCAGCGCATTGCTGGAGTCATGTTGCAAGCGCGACACAACTCCAGCAGTGCTCAGGGGCGGCCTATACTTATTGTGGTGCGTCAGCCAAGGTTTTTACGCAGCGGGACGTAAAAGTGGCTCAGTGAAATCTTGTAGATTTCACTGCATCACCTTTACGTGGCTTCCTTGCGATGGAACGCCCACCCTGCAGACATTATACCAGACGCAGGTATAATGTAGCGCTGGGCTTTTCAACGTGACGCATCTCACTAGATGCGTCACGTTGTAAGTCTGTTGCATATTGAGCGCAATAGTTACGATGCTGCTGCATCACAGAAGTGACGCAACGGTGTCGTAAAGATGTCACAAGGGGCTTGTAAATCTGTCCCTATGTGCTTTAGCAAATGCAGCTTTTCTATGCACCTCCCGTGGAGCATAGCCTCTTTACCACCTCTCTGATTTTCTCCTTCGGTTCTTCTATGAGAGCTTATTTTTCGAGCAATCTTTTTTTCTCCATGAGAGTGCATGTTTTAACTAGCTGTCTGTTGTGAACATTCGTGGACAGAAGAGTCTTGAAGCATGATATTTTCAAGATAAGTTTAATCTTTAGCACAACCTGGCAGCGACCACCTCGACAGTCCAGTACAACTGCCAACTGTCGAGTGCCGTCAGCCTGACATTCCATAAAACAAGGAAAGGCAGAACGTATGTGACATAGTAATGAAGCTCCACAAGACTTCTGCTAAGAAGACATCATAATACATCCTCTTCCTTAGTGAATACAAAAAAAATAAAGAAATTAAACATAAAACAAATTCAAGCAGTAACATAATCTTGAAGATACAAAGGAGGTCTGTCCACCCTTTGCCCCACACTAACACTACTTCCAATTCCAGAATTTGTAACACCACTCATACCCCCACCCTGCGAAGCAGGAAGAAGTGTGTCACTGGACTCTTGGGAGCAATCTTGGGACCAAGTATCTGGAATAAACATGGCACCAGAACATTCTTCAGCATCAGAAGCATGTCTGACAATAGATCCTCCTTTCTGGTACAAAGCTACTCTTCGTAAATTCCACCTCTCACCTCCTTCAACAACAACAAAAAACGTACCCACGCTGACAACACGGAAAGGTCCCTTAAATTTGTTCAAACCAGCTGTAGTTCTGCCAGACTTCAATTTAACCCAATCGCCTACTCAATCCTTAAACCACGCAGGTACCAACCTGGTGCCTGGAAGACGTCCTCGCATAAGTTGAAAAGGTGACTTTTGTGTTATACTATAAATAGTAGTACGATATGACCAAATCATCTCTCTCAACAAGACGCCTGGGAGACAAATCATTGGCTAAAGCAAGTTGAATGGTGCCCTTAACTAATCTATTCGACCTTTCCACAATACCATTTCCCATGGGATTATAGAGAGAAGTGCAAGAATGTTTAATTCCGCACCTTTCCAAAAAACATCTCATCTCATTCGTAGTCAACTTTGTGCCATTATCGGTCAAAATCATATGTGGAACACCTTCTTGTAAAAAGAGATTCTCCAGCACTGAGATGGTAGACTCAGTCGTGATATCCCTCATGAATTCAACAGAAAGCCATCTTGAGTGAACATCAATGACAACAGCAGCAAATCGCATGTCCACAGGTTATACTGAGAGAGGACCTATAAAATCCAAACAAATGTTAAACCATGGATTCCCTTGATCAGTGATTTGACCCATATTACTCTGACTTCCAACTTTTAATCTTTTCTCACTCTCTTTGCAACAATTACAGGATTCCACCCAGCTTTTAATTTGGTCATCCATTCCCGGCCATCAAAACTCTTGCTTGATCCTCCTAATATTCATCCCTTGGCCTAAATGACCTTCATGTGCTAATCTAAAAATATGTAGCTTTAAACCACAAGGATTCACAAATCGATCTCCTCTCATAACTATATCAGTATCACATAGAGACAATTCATCTAACAGTTTTCAAAACGGTCTAACGGAAACAGACACCATATTTTCCCAGGAAGCACCCTTCCTTATCAAAAGTATAACTTCTCTAAAAGTGGTATCCAACTGCATTTCACTCATCCACTGAGCTTCATAGAAAGCTCCCAAGGAACACTCACACACATCTCTCACCAAGGCTACTGATTCCTCAGTATCAACATTTTTCCCAACATTTTCATGAACACTCTCCCAATCCACTGACATCCGAGACAAACAGTCTGGTTGCACATTTTTCCAACCCCGAATAAATACAATGTCATAAAGATATTCTTGCAATCTGGCTGCAAGTCTGGCAAGATGTGCACAGCCTTTCCCAGCTCCACCAGCCGAAAAAATCGTCATTAAAGGCTTGTGATCTGTTCTCAAAACAAATTTCATACCCCACAAATACACTCTGAAAAGTTGAACACCCAAAGCTGCAGCAAGTACTTCTCGCTCTATTACTGAATAGTTTCTTTCCGCTTGCGTGAGTGTCCTGGAAGCAAAGGCAATAGTCTTCTCTACTCCATGTTGCAACTGAGAAAATACCATACCAATTCCTGTAAGGCTAGCATCCACAGTAAGATAAGATTTGCATGCTGGATCGAAAAGGAGATAAAATCCCAGCATTGCAAATTTTATTCTTAATGCGCTGGAAGGATTCTTCTTGCAGATGTTCCCACACAAACGTATTACCTTTGCGTAATAAAATTTTCAAAGGCTCAGAAATGTCTGCAAACCCTCTAACACATTTGGAATAATATTCAACGAGGCCCAAGAAGGACCTGAGTTGATCTTTGTCTTTAGGTGAAGGGGACTTTTTAATAGCATCTAACAAATTCCTCTTAGGCACAATACCACCACTAGAAATGGTGTAACTTAGGTACTCAACTTGTTCTGTTAATAATACACACTTATCTTTGTTGACTATTAAACCAGTATTTTCTAACTTCTATAACACTTGACGTAAGGTAGCATTGTGTTCGCTAACAGTCTTCCCAGACACAAGGATGTCGTCCTGGAAATAGACTACACCCGATAACCCTTCAAACATATTAGGCATCATACGTGTGAAGACACTCGCAGCCGAGGCTAGGCCAAACGGCATACGAGTGAATTGGAACGTTCCTGCTGTTGTAATGAATGCAGTAAGTGGTATGGACTCAGGATGCAATCTGATTTGATGGTATGCACTTCTTAGGTCAATTTAAGAAAAGTACTTACCGCTACCTACAGATTGCAACAATTCATTGATGTTGGGAAGGGGAAATGTGTCAGTAACTATGTCACGGTTAAGTCTTAAATCTTAAACGACCATCCAATTTAAGTGTAAAAACAACTGGAGGAATCCATGGAGACGCTTCAACTGGCTCAATTACTGTTGACTTTATTAAGTCTTGTAACAGATCTTTAAGGCCTTGTCTCACCGACAAAGGGACTTTTCCAAGCTTATGTTGAACCGGAGTGGCATTAGGTTTTAAAATAATTTTGTGGAGGTAATTCTTAACACAGCCCAATTTATCTTCAAAAACTCCATGGGAATTATTCAAAATATCACCAATCTGAACTTCATCATCAACCACCATAATTAGGTTGGGTTACCTAGGATTGATGACAATATGCAAATCAAATTGGTGCATCCAACCCAAAATAGGTGGGCCATCTTTGGCAATGTAAACCTTCCCTTCAACACTCCTTGGAGAGCTCGGAGGAGGGTTGTTGCGGCCCCGGGGCAGGACATGGAACATCGTCCACGTCGACGGCAGTGCTGGCAGACTTTCCACCGGTCTCTAGTGATGCGTCCCGGGTGCTGCTGGCCAGTCTTAAATCTGGCTCACCACTTGACCCTTGCCCTGCCAAATTTTTGGCTGGGATGGCGGCGGTGGTGAACCCTCTGGTCAACCCGATCCTCAGTGCCTCCCTGAGGGAGGGGAGTGTCCCACGCACCTGGAAAAGGGCAATGGTGATCCCCCTCCTGAAAAAGCCTGGCCTTGATGCCGAGGTTTTGGCCAATTACAGGCCAATTTCACTTCTCCCGGCTTTGGCTAAGATCACCGAGAAACATGTTCATGGCGTCTTGTCGAGCTTCCTAGAATCCAACAACTTGCTCCATCCATCCCAATCCGGTTTCCGTCCCAATTTTAGCACGGAAACGGCGTTGGTGGAGGTCTCAGAGATCATCAGGGAGACCTTGGATGTGGGTGGCAAGGCCATGTTAGTCATGCTGGACCTGTCGGCGGCCTTCGACACCGTCCCCCATGAGGCGCTCCTGGCCAGGCTTTATGACATCGGCCTAAGGGAGACGGTGCTCAAATGGTTTACATCTTTTTTGGATGGCCGCCGCCAGACGATCTGGGTTTCCCAGAGCTCCGCCGAGATGCCGCCATTGGGAGTCGGGGTTCCACAGGGTTCTGTGTTGAGCCCGTCGTTGTTTAACATCTTTATGTCCCCTCTGGTGGCTGCGGTGGAGGCTTACGAAGCCCAGATCGTGTCCTACGCCGACGACACGCAACTCCTCTTCACATGTGGTAAAGATCAGCCATTTGATGGGGAGAGAATTCGGGACTGTCTGGGTATGGTTTTTGGATGATTCCAGCGGAACAGTCTGAAGGCCAACTCCAGCAAGTCGGAGGTTTTATTCTTTGGCTGTGCCACCGACCCCGAGTGGCGGCAATGGTGGCCGGCCGCTATGTGTCCCCCGGCACAATCCTCTTTGGTTGCCAAGAACCTTGGCGTTAAGCTGGATAACAAGCTCTCATTGAGAGCGCACGTTCTCGGCCTGTCCGGCACCTGCTTTGGCATTATGAAGATGTTTCTTCCTTTATTATCTGCGGAGCACAGGCTGATTACGGTGCAGGCGCTCATCGGATCCAGGTTAGATTATGCCAATGCCCTTTTCTTAGGCCTCCCGGATTACTTGGTCCAGCGCCTGCAGGTGATACAAAACTCTGCTGCCCGTGCGATTTTTGGTCTGCATAGGCGAGCACGAGCCTCTGGGTTGCTGTAGACGCTCCACTGGTTGCCGATCCAGAAGCGGATTATGTTTAAATCCCTGACGCTGATGCACAAAGCATTGTTTGGCTCAGGTGCGGGATATTTGCAGAAGAGATTGGCTTTCTATCGCCCTGCCCGCTCACTGCGCTCTGAATCCCTCTTCACTGCTGTGGTTCCGCGTGTGAGGAAGGCCCGCATCAGGGGGGCGTTCTTTTAGCCTCAAGGCCCCCCAGCTGTGGAATTCGCTTCCGTTGGCACTACGCAGTATCCCCAATCTGCTTCAATTCAGGAAAAATCTGAAGACCTGGCTTTTTAATCTTTCTGTTTAGTGGGTGTCTTTTTCTTTTGAGTCTGCTTTTTCTTGTTATGTTGTTCTACACTTGAGCTGCCTGTGGAAAGCGCCGGGCCACTCTGTTAGAGTAGCCGAGCGCTATATAAACGCAATTTAACATAACATAACATAACTCCTAGTACTAAAAGTATTAGAGCCAAACATATAACCTAAAATGTCAATAGTTTGACCTTGAGATCCAACAGGACTGATGTCCTTTTTGGATAAGGAAACATCTTCCCACACTGAGGTGAACAAAGATTCTGGAATAATCGTGAACAAGGAACCTGAGTCTACCATGAGGGAGACATTCTGCCCCCACACATTGAATTCAGCAGAAGGTCTTGTTAATCTATAAACATCTATATTGACTTCTCCAACAATACAGTCAGTATCTTCCTGTACAATCAACACTCTATTTGTGTTTTGTATAAGATCTGACGATTATTGTATGACATTAACTTTAGACTTATTTTTGTCCAAACTCTCAGTTTGTTTGCACATCCTCAAATAGTGTCCTTTACGACCACATTTCCTACAAGTTTGGTCTAAAGCGTAACATTTCTTGAAATCACCCAGATGAAACTGACTGTCACAACGCTAACACTCCTTCCCCTTGATCTTAGCAGAAAAATTCTAGGCACTGTTATTTTTGGTAAACCTCTTCGAAACAGCATTAACATTAACACCTTCCTCTTTGTAATCAACCTAAACATTGCCAATCTGAGATAAATCTGTGTCCATTAGTTCTAGCTCTTTTATATATTTTTGAGATTCTTCAATAACTTTAGCCACGTCTATAGCATCTTTTAAAGAAGGATCTTTCGCAGCCCAAACTCTTTCTTGAACCTTCCTATTACGACATTGTACTATAGGCTGATCCTGAATTAGTTCATCGGTCATGTTTCCAAAACGGCACTTTATGGACAGCTCACATAGTCTAGAAACAAAGTAATCGATGCTCTCATTCTCAGCTTGGGGTTGAGTAAACAATCTATACCTGTTCATAACCAAATTGACATCTTTGGCAAACCTTGTCCTAAGTCTCTTGAGAGCTTCTTTGTATACGTCATCCATGGGTTGGCCCATTGCTACAGGTATATATTTGAATACACGCTGACCTTCACTACCAAGGGTACTGAGTAAAAGTGCTTTTTTCCTATCAGGTGGAATTGTTTTACCATCAAGAGCAGCAATGTAATTGTCTAACATTTCTAACCAATCTTCCCAATCTATGACAGGAGTGCCAGGAAGAGGGAGAAACATAGGAGGTGTAACAACATTAGAATTCATGACAGTAATGAATAAGAGCAGTACCACAGTAACAACATTTTTAAAATGCTTTACATATACTGCAATACTCAAAATGTATAAACAAAAAGGAGAGCATACTTACTTAGAAGCGTAGTAAAATAAAGAAATAAAACAATTTGTCAAGGAACAAATAATACGAGGTCTTAGAAAGAATAAGGAGGTGAGCAAATCACTGTGAAAAGGCTTCCACAGAAATCCGAAGTGGCTTGCACAGGAATACGAAGTTGAAAAAATTGCTGTAAGTTAATGAAGAGATAAATACCTTTCTCTTGATGCTGGAGAAAGAAATACCTGTGGCTCGTGACCGAATCGTAAAGCGATTTAATCTGTGAGGAATGCGCTTTGAAAGGAAATCCCAATATGGCGGCGTAATACGTTGTGCACGGTGTACGTGATGCGCGCAAATGAAGAGAAACGTACACCGTGCATTCCAATGATGAGGTATGTGTTCCAGTGACGAGGTATGAGCACGTGATTCCACCGTTGTAAAGCTCGAGCAGGAGCTCGCAATCCGACAGCAACTCAGAAATGAAGAAAAGTACGGCTACAGTACCTCGAACATTGGGAAAACAGGCAGCCAAGTCACGAAACACCAGGCGGAACAGGCGAGGAGCAAGCAATCAAACCACAAGGCGTTAGCCGATCACCAGGTTGTGCAACGAGTCCACAGGAAACACAGAGGCCCAGGATCATCGCCAAAATTGTTGTGAACACTCGTGGACAGAACAGTCTTGAAGAAGGATATTTTCAAGATAAGTTTAATCCTTAGCACAACCTGGCATCCAACCACCTCGACAGCCCAGTGCAACTGCCAACTGTCAAGTGCCGTCAGCCTGACATTCCATAGAATAAGGAAAGACAGAACGTGTGTGACATAGTAATGAAGCTCCACAAGACTTCTGCTAAGAAGACATCATAACACTGTCTCAATTGTATCCTTCTTTAGGCACCACACCCGTATCACTCTCAAGCAAAGTGTGCTTCTCTGCAACCTCCGTGCTACATGTTACTGTCTCCTGTATGCTTCTTGTCCTCACCTCAGAACCCAACTGCTCTCTTTTGCCCGTGTGCGTCTGTTTATGTATAGCGCGAACTCGGCCCAAGGGCCCGACGGTGCCAGTTACATTACACAATGTCACATTGATTTATTAGGCATGGGGAGTGTGAGGAGGCCAGCGACTGCATTGGAATAAGCCGGAAAAAGAAGAGAGACAAGACGGACTCCATCGCGAGACCGAAGAGGGTGGCAGTCTAGTCTCCCGAGAAACTGGTGCGGCGGCAGGTCTGACGTCAGTAGAAAGGGAGGAGGATAAAGCGGACCAGGGAAGAGCGGGAGAGTGGCGGCGGCTGGACGTGGAGAACAGGGAAGAGGAAGCTCGAACAGCAAGACCGAACGAGGAGAACAGAATGGGACGAGAAGGTGAGGAGAAAAGACACACCCTGCAGAGCGTGGTGTTATCCGCGATCAATACCGGTGGGCTGCATGAGGGAGAAGACGCCCTGGGTCCCGACGCCGCGGTCCAGGAGACGGACCGCGGTTCAAGAAGAGTACAACAAAAAGGAGCCTTTTGGTGGGGGTGGTGGGGTGGTATGGGGAAATGAAGCACACAGGTTTGAATTCCTCATATCTCTACCCCCCATTGCAAGAACCCTGGTGTCCCCATTGCCAGAACCCTGGCGACAGGTTAAAAGTGCTCATAAGGACAGAGAAGCCCATCAGGACCCACTGCGGGAACAAACTACCCTGCTCGTGACAAATCAGCAGGTGCAGGACGCAGCAATTTTAAGACTCAAAGACACCTTTATCTAAGATCTAAGAGGTGACTGTATTTTAGTCAACTTCAAAGATCCCAGGGTAGCACGGTTCGTGTGCAGTCAAGATCCTAGCGGGAATGCCCCGGGTATTAGTACCCGTGATCTCAGCTATTTTTACCCGCACCAGCCAACTAGAGGGTTTAATGGTCCTCCCAGGGGGGTGGGATGGGGTAACAGCTATTTACCCTCTCCCAGTGTGCTGTACCACAACACAGGTTTGTGTAATAACTGGCCAGGGTGGGACTACTGACGTAATAGTCGTAACCTATCTACTAAACTATCTGATTCTACTGAAGATCTCTATGGCTGCGGCATATCCAGCCAAGGGGACATAGGATTGTCCTTCTCCCACATACCTTCTTCTGGTCTCTCCTCTGGGGCTCTTCCTGCTTGTACTAACCCAAATGTCATGGAATCATTGGTAGTGGCAGAGGGCGTGTTAGAAAAATCTGTCTCTGGGTCCATCCCCTCCCTGCAACAATCCCCAGCTGAGGTAGCAGCTACAGATAGTGTTCTAAGGTTTATCAGCTGGAATGTAGCCGGAATTGCCCGAAACCTGGATTCTCCGGAGTGGAACACCTTCATAGATCTCTCCGGGGTATGTCTTTTTCAGGAGACTTGGTCCCTGGAACCACGGCATAAGGTGGGTTATACGACCTATTTTGTTCCAGCTGTTCCCTCCCCTTCAGGCAGGGGCCGCCCATCGGGCGGCCTAATTATCTGGGTAAGCATTTCATTGGGCTGCCGGATCGGGCACATAGAGAACAAAAGCCCTGATTTGCAGAGGATAACTATGACAGGGCCTCTTGGAGGGCGGTCATTGGAAATTTTTAATATCTATGTTAGGGGACCTAATGGGAGTATGTCTTCCCCAACCCTAGTGAGTCTTGAGGAGGAACTTGGAGCATGCAATCCCAATTCATATATTCTGCTAGCAGGGGACTTCAACTGCTCGTTTGAGCCGTTGGCGGCTGATGATATCTTGGGTACCCTAGAAGAGGACGTTAGAAGAGGCATCCCACCGCTATCAATGGCTCCAATTAAGAGGTGGTCCCAACGGGTAATTCAACTGAATGCTCTTACATTGGAGTATGGGTTAAGAGCAACAAATGGGAGAACGATGTCGGACCGTGGTGGTGCCCATACGTTCAATATGCCAGATCACTCGTCCAGAATTGATTATATCATGCTGGACCTTAAACTTTGGGCCCACTTGTTGGACATGGTAGTTATACCAACTGTGGATAGCGATCATAACTCTCTCACTATCCTTGTCCACCTTTTGGATGGTGAACAATGTTATACAGGCGCCCCAGTTGCTGAGGCAGACGGGTGAAGTCTGCCCATCGAACTGCGGGAGACGCCTGAAATGGGACAAGGTGGCCATTGATGAGGGGAAAGTGGCAGACATAGGGGTGATTATGTCCGAGGCACTGACTAGCTTAGAGTCAATGACTCAGAGGCCTCAGGAGATATCCTCGCTTTTTTGCCATACAACAAAAACCCTGGGTGACCTTTTTACCATACGTAGTAGAGAAGGTAGGACAACAGGCCGGGCACGTCCCAAGGCCGTTCCAGGATGGTATTCAATTGATTGCCGGAGGACAAAGAGGGAGCTAATTGAAGCAGTCAAAGCAGGGGAAAGTGGGTTAATTAGCACCGCAAGAAAGAACTATAGGGGTGCCATCAGGGAAGCCAAGAAGGGGTGGGAAAATCAGTTCTGTCTCGATCTAAAAGCATCAAGTGCAGGGAGGGACACCAGAGGTTTCTGGGATCTGGTTAGATCCAGGCATTGGCCTGTTGACTCTCTCATTATATGCAATATCCCCGAGGCCTCCTGGTTTGAACACTTTTCTCTCCTGTATACTTCCTCATCGGAAGAAGGCTTGGGCCTTTTTACTTTACCACCACTGGACCCCCCCGGACTAAACGAGGCTTTAGAGTTTACCGCTTTGGAAGTGGAGAAGGCAATCAAATCCCTCGTTCCCAATAAAGCTGCAGGTCCTGATGGCCTACTGAGGGATTTGCTTCACCTCCACTTTGCGGAATGGGGCATCCTCATTTCCTCCCTCCTCAATGCAACTTTTTTGGGAGCCACTGTCCCTGAATCTTGGATGGGGGCTGAGGTTGTCCCCATTTTTAAAAAGGGGGAACGGGACAACCCAGGAAACTACCGGCCCATAAGCCTAATCGACTCCACACAGAAAGTTGCAAGGAAAGTGGTCCTTGGAAGGGTCCTCCAGTGGGCTGAAGAACATAGAATTTTGTCTGACTATCAAGCAGGCTTTAGAGCAGGCACCGGGACTATCGAACAGTGCTTTCGTCTAGTGCTGCTTTACTGGAAGGTAGTCGTACTGGGCAAAGGCAGTCTGTATCTTGCCTTTATCGACTTACGGACTGCCTTTGACCTGGTGCCCCGCGGGCGCCTCTGGAGGGCACTGTTCGATATGGGGATGCACCCGCATTTGCTGTCTCTAATTATGAAGCTCCACGCAGAAAATTACGCGCAGGTGCGGTGGGGCAAACAGGCCCAAAAGACTGCCCGCATAACAGTTAATCGAGGTGTCCGCCAGGGATGTGTCCTTGCCCCCACTCTGTTCTCATTATATGTGAACGGAGTGGTGGAGCACCTTTTAAAAAATCCGGCTGATGCCCCATCCCTGGCGGGCAGGAAAGACCCCACCCTACTGTTTGCGGACAATACCCTTTTAATTTCCAAATCCCTAGCTGGTTTGCAGAAGCTTCTTGACAGTTTTCAGTCCTTCTGCGACAGCAGGGGGTTAGTAATCAATACTGATAAAACCAAATTTTTGGTCTTGAACCCCCGAGTAAACTTGGTCGACCACCAGTGTTGGACTCGGTAAATTTGGAAAGAGTAAAGGAGTTTGATTATCTGGGTATCCGCCTCACTGACACCATGAGGTGGAATAGTCATCTCCAAAAAATGTTGTTGTGCCATAAACGGGTGGTGGGGGCGCTCATAAAGGAACAGAGGTCATCCAGTATCAAACACATTGCCCCGGTCCTAGATATTTACGCAGCAAGAGGTGTTAGCGCGGCCCTATGTGGGGCAGAGTTGTGGGGCTCTCAAAATCTAGACCTGCTTACCTGTTTGGAGAGCAAGTTCTTAAAAGATTTGCTGTGTGTCCCTTATAGCACTCCAACCCTCCCCCTGCTGTTAGACATGGGTTGTCGTGCCATTGCAGATCAGGCCAGATTAAGACCCCTCCTTCTTTGGGCTCGCTTATGGAGGGTTCCTGAACTTCATAGCTATGCCGAAGGACTGAGGGAAATACTATCCTTGACGGGATGGTCGAAAATAAGGTGGCTCAGGGATGTAAAGCACCTGTTGGGCGAGCTGGGTCTCAAAGAGCTTGGGAGTCTAGATCGGCCCCCCCTGAGCAAGTTCTAAAAAGAGTATATTGGGACTGGGTAGCAGGTAGGAGGAATTCCAGCCCTGACCTATGCAAATCGTCCAGAGATTTTTTATTAGTGAAGGAAGTAACACTCCGTGAGGATTATCTGAATGTAATCTTGCTACCTGCAGATAGGGCTCTTTACTCTAAATTTAGGATAGGCTTGCTTCCTTTGGGGGTACTGACTTCCCGTTGGAGGATCCCAGCACAAACTACATCCTTCTGCCCCTTCTGTCCGAATAGGTTAGAATCTGTGCCCCATCTTTTGTTTGAATGCCAAGCTTATAAATGCCCTCGTGACAGGTGGCTACAGTCTTTGTGCAAAATATTGGGTATCAGACAACATAGTGAAGCTTTGAGAATTTTGAAGTCTGATACCCGGCCCCTGTTTGCTTGTGGCATGGCAAAGTTTTTAAGTTGGGCTTGGCGGATTAGGTCAAGAAGGCTTAAATATATTGTTTAATCCTATTTTATCCAAAATTGAAAATTCTTTTAGCCAATCGTTGTTGTTTTATGCACTGTATCTCATCTGACTGTTTTTATAAATTGGTTTTTATCTTGTTAAATTTCTTATCATGTGTATGTAATGCTTTTTAAGATATGTTTTTATATCGAAATAAAGCCAACTTGACTTGACTCAAAGACACCGTAGTAAATACTAGAGTACACCCTAACATCCCGGGATCCATCTTACAAAAATTCCAAGTAGGGGATGATCCTGATTATTTTTTTGTAAATTTTGAGAGGGTAGCAACCACAGCGGCCTGGCCCCAGGAGAGATGGAGCCAATACATTGCTCCCCACCTATCAGGAGAACTTCAAGCAGCATATCAAGCCGCCAACCCCAATGGCACCACCCCTTATGAGGAGATCTAAGAAAGCCATACTTGAATGATGGATTGCAACCAAGAATTTTATAGAAACTAGTTTCGAAAGGAGACATGGATGATAGGCGATAATCCCCGCTCTCTTTATTACAGGGTCAGGGACCTGGGGAAGCGCTGCTTAACCCCCCACACCTCTAGTACGGAGGAAGTAACTGAACGGGTATACCTAGAACAATATTTGGAAGCGTTGTCAGCAAGTACCCGCTCATAGGTTAAACACCACCCTAACCTAACCTCAGTGACAGCAGTGGAACTGGCCTGTACATTTCATAGATCCCAGGAGTTTAAGGCTAATATATCATGGACCCTATCACTGCCCCAAGAGGTACTCCCCGACCTGACCCAGGACCGACAAACAGGCACTTCTCGTAAGCACCGAAAAATCTCTAGACATATGCACAACCTAGACATCCTAACCCCTGTACAGTAAACCCAATTGTCTATCCTGCTAGATGCTTTTCCTGGTCTCTTTCCCCCCCCCCGGGTTAACTACTATTATAAACCATGATTTCATATCCTTAGAGCAAACCGTCATAAAACAAAAACTGTCCCCCTTCCCAGAGGCACAAAAAGAGGCAGTGGAAAAAGAGGTAGTTGCCATGTTACAAGCTAATATCATAGAACCATCCCAAAGCAATTGGTGTTCCCCGATTGTGATAGTACCAAAACCAGATGGTAGTGTACGCTTTTGTATAGATTTTCGCCTGGTGAACGAAATTACCAAGTTTGATTCATACCCCATGCCACAGATTAACAAACTGATCGAAAAATTGGTGAAAGCCAAATACATGATTTAACTAAGGGGTATTGGCAAATACCCGTTACCCCACAAGCCAGGGAGAAAACTGCGTTTTCGACCCCATCAGGGTTATAGCAGTTCAGAGTACTGCCCTTCAGTCTCCTTGGGGCCCCAGCAACGTTCCAACGTCTGATGGACCGCCTGATGAGACCTCATACCAAGTACGCTGCAGCCTACTTGGACGACATTGCTGTCTTTAGTTTGTCCTGGGAGGACCATCTCCAACACCTGACCGCTGTCTTTTCTGCTATAAGAGAAGCTGGTCTCACAATAAACCCAAAGAAATCACTGTTGGTGACTGATTCCATCCCATATTTAGGATAACAAGATACAAGCAGGTCTGCTCAAACCACAAATGGCAAGATAGGAGCTATGAAGGCGATATCCATTCCCACTACTAAACACGACATACGCTCATTTCTTGGGTTTATAGGATATTATCGGAGATTCATCCCAAATTTTTCTTCACTAGCCAGTCCTCTGACCGACCTTCTGACAAAAACATATCCCTCTTGCATAACCACCTGGAATACTACACACGACCACAGTTTTCAAGCCCTAAAGAATGTCATTTGTACCTATCCAGTACTCCACTGTCCTGACTTCCAAAAAGAATTTATACTCCAAACAGATGACTCCGGTCTTGGGCTGGGAGCCGGGTTATATCAGCCTGACTCTACTGGTGATCTTAAACCCCTCCTCTACATCAGCAGGAAACTTTTTCCCTGAGAGGTACATTACTCCATAGTAGAGAAGGAGTGCCTAGCGATTAAATGGGCCATAGAGGCGCTACAGTATTACCTCTTGGGACAACCCTTTTTAGTACTCACGGATCACGCCCCCTTAAATGGCTTGTATGCAACAAGGACACTAATTCTGGAATCCTCAGATGCATTACAACCTTTTGTATTTCAGACTTTACACATAACCGGAGCTTGTCAAGTGATCGCTGATTATCTATCCAGTCACCCATCCACTGAATGGCCATTCCCGGGAGGGGATATATGTGAGGGGGACAGCTACGGCATTGGAACAAGCCAGAAAGTGAAGAGACTGGAATAGGGTGGCGGTCTAGTCTCTCGAGGAACTGTGCAGAGGCAGGTCTAACGTCAGTAGAAAGGGAGGAGGGTAAAGCAGACCAGGGAAGAGCGAGAGAGCGGTGGCGGCTGGACATGGAGAACTGGGAAGAGGAAGCTCGAACAGCAAGACGGAACAAGGAAAACAGAACGGGACAAGAAGGCGAGGAGAAGAGACTCACCCTGCAGAGCCTGGTGTTATCTGCGGTCAATCCCGGTGGGCTGCGCGAGGGAGAAGACGCCCCGGGTCCCAGCGCCATGGTCCAGGAGACGGACCGTGGTTCAAGGCGAGTAAAACTAAACTGAGCCTTTTGGTGGGGGTGGTGGGGTGGTGTGGGGAAATGAAGCACACAGGTTTGAAATCCCAAATTCCTCACATCCCTAGCCCCCATTGCAAGAACCCTGGTGTCCCCATTGCAAGAACCCTGGTGATGGAAGCACACAAATATAAAAAGCGCCAATTACCTTTTTATTGACCCCACCATGTTCTGATTATTTTCCCTCCCACCCACTGAAAGAGAACTTAAAAGAAGGAAGACCGGAAGACCTCAGACCCACTCCTGATAGTCCGGAGCAGTATCCAGGAAAAGGAGTTACCTTATTTAAATTATATATTTTTTTGGACAAAGTCACGGACTGTACATTTTTGTTAAAAGTATTTCTATATATTTTTTCCTTTTCGTATTTCCCTGCTTGAAAGGGATGAGGAGTACCAATACAAAATAAAAGAACAGCACGTTTCCTACAGAACACCATCGTGTGGCCTCTCCTTTTCTACCCTCACCCCCCAAAACCCCACAGGGAGATTGAGTGATGTGCTCAGGATCTTGAGTGAAGCCATGACTCGAACCTGGTTACCCAATTCCAAAGCCGACAGCCTGGGCCATAACATGTCCTTGCTCCCTCCACTGTACTCCATAGTTGTCATCGAATCTGTGTGCTTCTCACCACCGTCTGTATTGCTTTAAAGCATCCCAAACTACATTTCCAATTCTTTTTCATTAACAAAGTAAACATGTCCTGAGATTGAGACCTGTTTGATTTACCGGTGCTTACTGTATAGCTTACCTCCTGATTATCAACAGTTCTGTTGCTTTTCTTTCCTTAGTTCCTGACTTCTGGCGCCCCACTGCCATAAACCTGGTATTTCCACAGCAAACACAGCATCTCCTTTTCCGCTAGACCAGTCTGAATCTGCACTGCATGCCTATGGAAGACAACCTTTTCTGTCCATCAAATGAGGCTCTGTACACCCTGACACAATGCCACAAGCCCAGATAAAGTAAGGCTCTGGCTGTAGTGTTGGGCCAAGAGGTTGGCCAGCACAGAGAGTGCAGGTCAGACACACAGGGACACGATATGTAGTACACTTTGCCTGATGCGTGACTGCCTGCACGGTAGACGCTTCAGATGCTTTTTATTTTCAATTGTGCCGTAGTGCCCACAACAAAACTATTATCAGCATGTTGGCAGGGGAGTTGCAGATCACCCCTGCGCCGAAGCACCGATGAACAAGTTATGTATTTATTTTGTTTATTTATGTAATGCATTTTTATAAAGCGCAGACTTTACCCAAAGGTTACAGAGCGCTTCACAATAGAACCAAGTACGTTGCATGAGGCGAATTCTACATATTTACATGCTACAGTAACAAACGAGAATGAAAAAAAGAATAAAACAATAGATGGCAGTCAACAAAAAATAAAAAACACATTAGGAAGAAGATCGTACAGGCATAGATGACAAGTTTACGATATTGAAATGGCTTCCTTGAGGGACATGAAAAGGGATGTATTAGTTCTAGAAGTGTCTTTGGAGGAGAAGAGATTTGAGGTCAGTTTTGAAGGTCCGGGTAGAGCTGAGTAGTAGAGGAAGTGAGTTCCAGATTTTAACCACATTGCCTGAGAAGGATTGAGACAAAGATCTTCACCTTTTGAAGGTGAGGGTCACAAGCAGTAGATTTTCCGCATTATGAGAAGGTCTAGAGCCGCTTGAGATTTTAAGTTTAATTGCCAGATATCGAGGGGAGGATGTGTGCAAGGCTTTGTGGGTGATACAGGCAGTCTTGTAGATTGATCTTTCCTCGATGGGAAGTAAAAATGGGTGTGATGTGGTCACTTCTTTTGGCCCCAAAGACAAAACGAGTCGCTGAATGGAGAACAGATTCAAGAAGGGAAAGGTGAGATTTGGGGAGGCCAGCAAGAAGAGATTTGCAATAATCCAATCTAGAGAGAACCATAGATTGGACCAAGGTTTTTAGGTCTTGCTCTGGAAAGAAACGTTGAATTCCCCAGAGAAGGCCCAGTTGGTATTGTGTATTCTTTGCAATGGAATTGATGTGGGAGAGTAGATTGAGCCTTTTGTCAAGTATGACACCAAGGGATTTTGAGTTGTCGACAATGATAGGTTTATTATTGAGTAAATTCAGCTGATCCATCCAAGCTTGAACAGGAGGAGAGAGTGAGGTAGAGAGGTGGAGCAATTCAGTTTTAGAAGGATTCAGAATGAGTTGATGAGCTAACCTCCTTTTTTTAATAGAATTGAGAGTGGCATTGAGGATTGAGATATCATGTGCGGAAGACACCGTAAGGTAGATTTGAGTGTCATCTGCATAGAGATAGTAAAGGATCCCAGATGTAAATAGGAGATTTCCCAATGGTTCCAAATAAAGATTGAACAAAAAGGGTAGAAGGATAGAACCTTGAGGGGCACCTTGAACTATCGCCAATGAAGATGAAAGTCTGTTCGCTATTTTGATCACCTGGGATCTGTCTGAGAGGAATGAGGAAATCCATTGTGGCAGGGATTCTGCTCAGACACAGAACTGTGCACAGAGAGACTCAGGACCTCAGTGAATTAGGGTGTGCCAAAAACTCACCTTAGTACCCAAAATCCACTACCAGACTAGCATCAGTGTCGCATTAGCTCTTCGTCCTATAGCAAAGTCACCATTGATTAGACAACCCAGAACATGCGACTTAGAATACCTCAGGTAAGGTGGGAAACATGAGCACTCTTTCATTATACTCTCATACCAGTCCAGAACAGGGAGTAAAGGGAGACACGTGCAAGTTTAAAATATTTATTTTAATGCCGTTATCTCAGGTGCAACAGATTAATACATAGTTCTCAAAATGACTTCAAATGAAACAAAAGCACTTCACAAGAAGATTCCAAAATTCGCACGATGATGACTTTATCCATAGGAAATTTATTCACTTTCTTCGTGATACAATGAGTCGAACATAGGAGCAAAGGAGCTTCACATCAGCGTTTCACTGTATCCTTGTTGAAGCGCATTTGCGACGCCGCCTGTAGTACATTGGGTTATCCCAGATATATTTCTGGGTATTTCTGGGTATTCATGTTGTGATATGTTCCAGTAGGCTTGCAGGGTCTCTTACCTTTGAACTTTATGATCAGTTGTGCTTATTTTGAGTAATTTTGTTTAGAATTGTTTCCCGAGTGCATTAAGGCTGCTATTCTCTGACTGTGATCTCAGGTGCAGCATATTAGCTAATACAAGCAGACATATAATAAGAAATAAGATTGTCAGCATAGTTACTATTCCATAAAATACAAAGGGAGAAAGCATGTTATAATGCTAAATGAAAACAGGTTAAATATATACCTATATTTGACCCTCCTTTGCTAGTAGGTTATTTTATAACTAAAGAAGGTCTCTTAGGCTTGCATAGGCGACCCCATACCTCAAAGATTAGCAGGAGTGAATCACATCAAGTTCTTCACAAGCTCTCAGCATTCGAAAGTTCTCCAATTGTGTTCAATCATGCCTACACAGTGCATTGTTAAAGGCGCCAGCATCTGAGTTGGCAACAGCTGCATATATGTTATGGCTAGCACGTGCGCTGATCAGTGCGAACAACAGCTACGGTGTTGATATAACCTTGAAGGCCTCGGCACTCACTGTTCAGACTAAGCTTAGGAAGCAAGTCTAGCAATGTAGAAAAACAAGTTATTCTCATGTGAAGCATAACACACAACCTAACTATAAACAATAGCTAAAGTATGTGCCGTGTGCAAAAGACAGAAAAAGGTAAAATGGTGTTTAAACTTCTAATAAGCTCATGCTAACTTAACACTGTATGAATGCAAGGCTCAGCCCCACTACACCCTCCCTTGATCGGAGCACGGACAAGTAATGGGGGCAAAGCAGGAACGCAGAGTTCAGTACAAGAGATAGTATCAAGTTCAAATTTGCCATAATGGAAAAACGGGAGCAAACTCCCAAATCTGAAAATACTCCAATTTACTTATCACTTGTGGGTATAGTAAAGTCAATAGGCCAGAAAAAATAAAAATAAAAAAACTCTGATGTCCAACATATGACGTCGGTCGTGAAAAAGAGAGAGGGAAGGACATGCACCTCACTCGAACTGTGTATATGCACAGTATGTTGCAACAGACTCCAATAGGTTGTCATTGTTCTCATCTGCAAACATTTCAGCCATCCAATTTAGTAATGGGAATGAACATACATGTTCCTCAATAACCAGAGCCTTTAGTACCATCAGAGGACAACTCAGGTTTACTTCAATATAACTGCGTGCCAAGAATTCATGCGCTGCTGCAAAAATATTCCAGCGTCTCAGGACTCCATGCATCGCTGCAAAGGCCATAATCCCGCCACCAGAACAAAGCAATTCATGAGCATCTAATGGGCTCATCAGTTGATCATAATCTGCGTTGGAGACACCGTACTGCAGTGACACAAATCCAGAGCCCATTTGAAATCGCAGCTCAGGCAATGAAAGACTGACGCTTGTGAAAAGGAAAATCAAAACTTCAAATTCAAACTTGCTTTATTCGATAAAACAATTATCATAAAAGCATACTACATATATAAAAATCACATTTTTAAAATCTTAAAAATGGAACATGTAAATTCATCATGTATATAAAAGTTTTTGTACAATTTTACAAAAATAGACATATAGTTAAGACCATAATGTAAAAATTATAAAAAGACAGGTCAAGCAGCATTATAGAATCGGTAGATTACTGAGGTAGTGAAGATCGGAGCTTGTGTCTTATTATCCAAGCCTAGCCCAGGTACTTGGCCACTCCACAAACCAGAGTTAAAGAGGCAGTGTCGGTTTTAAAATACGAAGTGCGACATGGTAATTCGTGCAACCAAGTTCTTTGCATACTGGTTTGGGCCATTTAGCCCTTGCCGTCATGTACGCAGGACACGCAAAAAGAAACTGAGCAATGGACTCTTTGGGAGCAGCACAGCCTGAGCAAGATTTCCAGTAGGCATTTTTGAGTTCCTGCTTGGTCAGTGGGATCTAGCTGGCCCAAGCCTCCCCGAACCCAATGTCAGCTAGGAGCTTCCTAAGATTAGTCAGCCATCGAACCCTATTCCCTGTATCAGCTAGTATCTCTTCGCTGAGTGCTGCTGCATGGTTGGCGAGCTCTGGGACCCTTCTAGTGCGGGCCCAGAAGAGTAGTGGGCGAAGACGTGCAATATCCTGGATAGAACGCCTTCCCATATCATAGTATAGAGGTTTTAGCAGAGTAGATATCGGGAGGGAAACAAGATCTCTAAAAAATGTGTTCTCCGATTTGACAAGTTCACCCACATTTTCGAAGCCCCATAATTCCGCCCCATAGAGGGCCACAGGCAACGCTTTACCCTCGGATACCGCAGTGCAGGGGCTACTGGTCTGCTCGAGGAAAGATATTGCTCTCGTGCTATGGCCCCGAGGCCCGTTGTGACTGAGGAGCATTTTGGCTAAATGGGAACTCCATCTCATATCATTGGAGACCCGAATTCCCAGATAGTCAAAAGACTCAACAGTGTCTAGTATGGTATCGTTTAGGGTAATATTGTTCCTAAAGCGTTTGGAAGGATTGATTGCCATGAGCTTTGTTTTGTTCGTATTTATTGCCAGCCCGGTTTAGGGAACTAAACCTATTTAAAAGCTTTTGAAGGCCGCATGGTGTTTTGGAAATCAGAAGAGTGTCGTCGGCGAAGAGGAGCGTTGGTGTTTTTTCCCCTGCCAGAACAGGGGCATCTGCCGGGTCCTCTCTATGGTGGCTTACCACCCCGTTCATATATAAAGAGAACAGGGTGGGGGCCAGCACGTACCCTTGGCGTACGCCCCTGTTCGCTTTGACCCTCTCTGTCAGCTGGCATTGTGTACCCCACCTAACTCTGATATAGTTATCCTTATGCAGACGTTTGACAAAATCAAGGATCTGGGGAGAAATGCCAATTTCTTGTAACACCAACCAGAGCTTGTCCCGTGGCACTAAATCAATGGCAGTTTTTAGATCAATAAAGGCCAGGTACAAACTGCCCTTCTTGATTGTCACGACTTTCCAATTAATCAGAAAAAGTCTAAAGATCTGGTCCATTGTGCCAACTTTTTGCCTAAAACCTGCTTGGTAGTGGGAGAGTATTTTTTCAACCTCAACCCAGGGCCTTATCCTCATAAGGAGAACCCTACCCACCACCTTCTGGATCACATCGATTAGGCGGATCGGCCTGTAGTTGGCCGGATCCTTCCTATCTCCTTTTTTAGGTCTCGCCTGTCGATGCGCATGCGCATCGAGCTTGCGAGCCTATTGCGGCCTAACCACGCTTTAACTAACAAGCAAGGAATCGTGGCGATTCCTTGCAGTGCCCGTGACTTTTAAGCTCAATGCGCATGTGCATTGAGCTTAAAAGCGCGTGCACAGCCGCCCGCATTCCTCCGACACCTTTGAAGTGAAGCTTAGCTTCACTTCAAAGGCCCGGCTTCTTCACGCCCGGCTTCTTCACACCCACATGCCGCTCTCGCTCTCCCCGCTCCGCCCCCTCCCCTGCCCGCCGTGTGACCTCGGCTTACACTCACCCCTCCTTTCTCCCCTTTAGGCTGCTTTCGGATGCTTTGTTCGCAGCTTGTTCCTGCATTCTGCCCATGTTTTCCTCTCATCCTCTTCAGTCCCCTTCTGCCCTCTATCAAGCCGACTCCCGCATTCACTCCTCTCCGTTGACCCATGCTCCTCCTCTCTCGCCCTCAACTTACCCAGTATTCTCACCCCCTCCACTCCATGCTCCCCTCGGCCCACCTCACGCCTCTTCCTGGTGACTGCTCTCTGCTGCTTGCCCTCAGCTTCCAGAATCTCCCTCCTCTCTCGTGGTTCCTGGAAACGCTTCATAGACTGGACTGGCATCCCGGCAAATCCCGACAGCCAGATCACTTAGCCTCGGGCCTCCATGGCACACTTGTATATGTGTGCATCAGTAATGCAGGCGATGCTCTTGCAGAGGCTTCCCTGACAAATAGCCCCAGGCAAGGCAATTTTTTTTAACAAGGATGAAACCTGAAAGCCGCCGCTTGGCTTGCGCGTGCTACCAGCTCCCACCATCAGGCAGAAATGTATAGCAATTTAGAACGGAAGTATGAATGTATAATAGCTACAATATTAACAGTCATAACATTGACGTTCTTGCTATTGCGTCTACAGCTCATGTCAAGTTAATGATATGGAAAGCAACTCATGTTCGTCTATCTTTTTTCTCTCTCCGTCGATTGGCCTCTGCCCGCCTGCGCCCCTGTGCCTTTCAGCCTCGTGGGGGTTATCTAAGCAGCTGTCAGTTTCCACTGCTTCCACTTCGCTGCAGCTATCGGTGTGTATTTGTCAGGCACTCGGTTCCTGTTGCTTTCTGTTTGTGGTCCACCGCTGACTGACGGTCACTCTCTGCCCCTGTGCTGATATGCCTGCCAGTATCTTCTCGTGGTTCCTGGAAACGCTTCATAGACTGGACTGGCATCCCGGCAAATCCCGACAGCCAGATAACTTAGCCTCGGGCCTCCATGGCACACTTGTATATGTGTGCATCAGTAATGCAGGCGATGCTCTTGCAGAGGCTTCCCTGACAAATAGCCCCAGGCAAGGCAATTTTTTTTAACAAGGATGAAACCTGAAAGCCGCCGCTTGGCTTGCGCGTGCTACCAGCTCCCACCATCAGGCAGAAATGTATAGCAATTTAGAACGGAAGTATGAATGTATAATAGCTACAATATTAACAGTCATAACATTGACGTTCTTGCTATTGCGTCTACAGCTCATGTCAAGTTAATGATATGGAAAGCAACTCATGTCGGATGTGGGTGTGCATGTTTGTCGTGCTTACAGAACTCAGTGATACCATCCCTTTCAAACTTCATTGCTCTCACTCTCCATCTGACACACGCACTAACCAGGCAGCCCACCCCCTCCCTCTACCACATCAAAGGCAGCCCAGCCTCCTTCCCCCAGCGTGCGCTCTGCCTCAGGCCAGCATCTCTCCTCCCATAATTATTCACTGCAGGGCCTGCGTCTCATCACCCTTCCTCCCAGTCCCCACAAGCGGGCTTCTCCAGGGGCTGCATGCAAATCTGAGCCCCAACCTCTCTGACATCGCATCTCTCTTTCCATTTGTCTTCCCCAGCCTCTATCTTTCTTTCTGACTATTTTTTTTCCTTTCTAGTACCAGCTCTGCCTTTCTCCTTCTCTCTCTGACGTATTAGGTTCGCACCTATCCGCAAACCTTTACTGCTTGTTTTTTTTTTTCGTCTATCTTTTTTCTCTCTCCGTCGATTGGCCTCTGCCCGCCTGCGCCCCTGTGCCTTTCAGCCTCATGGGGGTTATCTAAGCAGCTGTCAGTTTCCACTGCTTCCACTTCGCTGCAGCTATCGGTGTGTATTTGTCAGGCACTCGGTTCCTGTTGCTTTCTGTTTGTGGTCCACCGCTGACTGACGGTCACTCTCTGCCCCTGTGCTGATATGCCTGCCAGTATCTTCCTCAGTTTAATGGCGTCGGTCTTTACTCTACTCATCCACGCTATGCCACTCACACGCGCTACGCCACTCACACGCGCTACGCCACTCACACGCGCAACGCCACTCACACGCGCAACGCCACTCACACGCGCAACGCCACTCACACGCGCAACGCCACTCACACGCGCAACGCCACTCACACGCGCAACGCCACTCACACGCGCAACGCCACTCACACGCGCAACGCCACTCACACGCGCAACGCCACTCACACACGCAACGCCACTCACACACGCAACGCCACTCACACACACAACGCCACTCACACACGCCACTCACACACGCCACTCATCCACGCAACGCCACTCATCCACGCAACACCACTCTTCCATTTGCAAAACGAAAAATTTCTAACTATTCTATTGCGAGACCTATTGCATTGTCAATGCTTGTTATAAATTGGGACGACCTTGGCTCCTCTCCATGAGTCGGGGATTGCAGGCCCCCTGGCGATTGCATTCATTAAAGATAGAATAAACTAAGCCCAGGGCTTCGGGTCGTGCACAAGAAGATCACCAGGGAGGCCGTCAGGGCCCACAGCTTTTCCAGGAGAGATGCTATTTATTGCTAATTGTACCTCATGGAGATCAAAACAATCTAATGGAGAAAGGGGTAGGGCGAAAGTGATGTCAGCCCCCATGTGGACTGTAGGGAACCCTTCATTGCCAGAGCATAGTTTGGTGAAATGTGCTTGCCATATCTGCCCAGTAATGTGATTTGGAATAGGATCTGATCCTTTCCTCTCCGCTTCTCTAGGCAGCCCTTCAAGCTCCATGATTTTTTGATCCAGTATTTCCCTAATGCTTGAGATTTTAGATTCATGCTGTCACACTTTAAGCCACTTGAGCCTTCTATTGCAATGTGTGGGAATTACTTCTTTTGTGGACATTGAAGAAGTTATGTGTGCGTCTGAGATAGAGGATGACCAGACATTATTCATTTGGCGACAGAGCGGGTTGTGGTCACTTACAGCGGTTGGTTTAACAACCATACCCAAAAGGTCCCTCCATAGACAAACATCAATTAAAATGTAGTCAATGCTGGACGGGGAACTTATCCTATTAAAGGTGTTGGAGCCCATGAGATCAGATCGCGCCCTCCCATTTACAGCTCTAAGGTTAAATTCCTGGGTGAGCGAATTAATTTGGACTGCCATCTGCGACCATTTTTTAATTGAGGCTAGATTGAGAGGCGTGATATCCCATTTACTATCCTCCTTGATAGTTCCCAAAAGGTCATCTGTACTCAAGGGTTCATATGCGCAGTTCAGGTCACCAGCTCCTATGATCTTAGAGCTCGGGAGAGTGTTGGTCAGCTCTTGCTTTAATGCAGATATGGTCGAAGATGTTTGACCTCCCACAGTTCCCCTAACATATACTTTGAAAAGCTCTAATATTCGTCCATTTGGTGGCCCTCTAATAGTCAGATGGAGAATGTCCGGGGACAGACAGGTGTGTGTTATAACTGACCAATTCAATGAAATACTAATCCAGATAATTAAGCCCCCAGACGGGCAGCCCTTACCTATGCTAGTGGCTGGCACAAAGTAGAAGGTATAGCCAGATTTATGTATGGGAACTAAGTCTGGGCGAAATTTGCGAATTTGCGGTCCGCGAATTTGTGCGAAATTGCAAAAAAAGTCAGCGAGTTCACAAGTTCGCGGATTTTTGTATCATTTGCACAAATATGTGACCACGTGTGCCTGTAACTTTGCCAGCACGCCAAAAGGCGCCGAGGTCCCTTGAGTGAGCTGGCCATTATAGTGGGGACGGACGGGAAGACGTTTCATACAGCTAGTGTGTGGTGGATGGGGCCAAACGGGCGGGGCTTCTATGCTAGCTCACATGCATCTTGTTTATAAGGGGTCAGAGACCGAGCAGCCTCCTGGTCACAGGAGCTACACGGGGATGGCGCTCGGCAAACTCATGGATGCAAAAATACGTTTGGCACAGGACCCCAGAATCCTTCAGATGTACAAGATAGATCTGCTGCGCGTGTTGGTACAAAGCCATTCTGATCCTGCTCGTGGGTTCAGGCGCATGCAGCTGCTGCTGCTGGACAATGTCCCATCTCATACTAAACTGCCCCGTACAGGCATATGCTCGCGCTGGGAGTAGGGTGCAGTGGCATGCGCATACCGGTGCCAGGGGGGAAACGGGTTTATTGGTGCTGTGTAGCAAGTTATGACTTTACATTTTGACAGCACCCTCTGGTTCACCACTGCTACCCTCTGGCTCATCACTGTCACCCTCTGGTTCATCACTGCCACCCTCTGGTTCACCACTGCCACCCTCTGGTTCATCACTGCCTCCCTATGGTTCACCACTGCCACCCTCTGGTTCATTACTGTCACCCTCTGGTTCATCACTGCCACCCTCTGGTTCACCTCTGCCACCCTCTGGTTCATCACTGTCACCCTCTGGCTCATCACTGCCACCCTCTGGTTCATCACAACACCCTCTGGTTCACCACTGCCACCATCTGGTTCATTACTGCCACCCTCTGGTTCGCCACTGCCACCCTCTGGATCATCACTGCCACCCTCTGGTTCATCACTGCCACCCTTTGCTTTGCCACTGCCACCCTCTGGATCATCACTGTCACCCTCCGGTTCATCACTGCCACCCTCTGGTTCATCACAGCACCCTCTGGTTCACCAGTGCCACCCTCTGGTTCATCACTGCCACCCTCTGGTTGATCACTGCCACCCTCTGGTTCACAACTGCCACCCTCTGGTTGATCACTGCCATCCTCTGGTTCATCACAGCACCCTCTGGTTCACCACTGCCACCCTCTGGTTCATCACTGCCACCCTCTGGTTCATCACACCTCCCTCTGGTTCACTACTGCCACCCTCAGGTTCATCACTGCCACCCTCTGGTTCATCACAGCACCCTCTGGTTCACCACTGCCACCCTCTGGTTCATCACTGCCACCCTCTAGTTCATCAATGCCACCCTCTGGTTCACCACTGCCACCCTCTGGATCACCACTGTCCCCCTCTGGTTCATCACTGCCACCCTCTGGTTCACCACTGCCACCCTCTGGTTCACCACTTCCACCCTCTGGTTCATCACAGCACCCTCTGGTTCACCCCTGCCACCCTCTGGTGCATCACTGCCACCCTCTAATTCACTCATGCCACCATCTGGTTCATCACTGCCACCCTCTGTTCATCACTGCCACCCTCTGGTTCACCACTGCCACCCTCTAGTTCATCACTGCCACCCTCTGGTTCACCACTGCCACCCTCTGGTCCATCACTGTCACCCTCTGGTTCACCACTGCCACCCTCTGGTTCATCACTGCCACCCTCTGGTTCACCACTGCCACCCCCTGGTTTATCACTGCCACCCTCAGGTTCACCACTGCCACCCTCTGGTTCACCACTGCCACCCTCTGGATCACCACTGTCCCCCTCTGGTTCATCACTGCCACCCTCTGGTTCACCACTGCCACCCTCTGGTTCATCACTGCCACCCTCTGGTTCATCACAGCACCCTCTGGTTCACCCCTGCCACCCTCTGGTGCATCACTGCCACCCTCTGGTTCATCACTGCCACCCTCTGGTTCATCACTGCCACCCTCTAGTTCATCACTGCCACCCTCTGGTTCACCACTGACACCCTCTAGTTCACCCCTGCCACCATCTGGTTCATCACAGCACCCTCTGGTTCATCACTGTCACCCTCTGGTTCACCACTGTCACCCTCTGGTTCACCACTGCCACCCTCTGGTTCACCACTGCCACCCTCTGGTTCACCCCTGCCACCCTCTGGTTCACCACTTCCACCCTCTGGTTCATCACTGCCACCCTCTGGTTCACCACTGCCACCCTCTGGTTCACCACTGCCACCCTCTAATTCACTCATGCCACCATCTGGTTCATCACTGCCACCCTCTGTTCATCACTGCCACCCTCTGGTTCACCACTGCCACCCTCTGGTTCATCACTGCCACCCTCTGGTTCACCACTGCCACCCTCTGGTCCATCACTGTCACCCTCTGGTTCACCACTGCCACCCTCTGGTTCATCACTGCCACCCTCTGGTTCACCACTGCCACCCCCTGGTTTATCACTGCCACCCTCAGGTTCACCACTGCCACCCTCTGGGTCACACCTGCCACCCTCTGGTTCATCACTGCCACCCTCTGGTTCATCATTGCCACCCTCTGGTTCATCACTGTCACCCTCTGGTTCATCACTGCCACCCTCTGGTTCATCACAGCACCCTCTGGTTCACCCCTGCCACCCTCTGGTGCATCACTGCCACCCTCTGGTTCATCACTGCCACCCTCTGGTTCATCACTGCCACCCTCTAGTTCATCACTGCCACCCTCTGGTTCATCACTGCCGCCCTCTGGTTCACCATTGCCACCTTCTGGTTCACCCCTGCCACCATCTGGTTAATCACTGCCACCCTCTGGTTCACCACTGCCACCCTTGGGTTCACCACTGCCACCCTCTGGTTCATCACTGTCACCCTCTGGTTCACCACTGCCACCCTCTGGTTCATCATTGCCACCCTCTGCTTCATCACTGCCACCCTCTGGTTCACCACTGCCACCCTCTGGTTCACCACTGCCACCTTCTGGTTCATCACTGTCACCCTCTGGTTCATCACTGCCACCCTCTGATTCATCACAGCACCCTGTGGTTCACCACTGTCACCCTCTGGTTCACCACTGACACCCTCTGGTTCACCACTGCCACCCTCTGGTTCATCACTGCCACCCTCTGGATCACCACTGCCACCCTCTGGTTCACCACTGCCACCCTCTGGTTCACCACTGCCACCCTCTGGTTCATCACAGCACCCTCTGGTTCACAACTGCACCTTCTGGTTCATCACAGCACCCTCTGGTTCACCACTGTAGATTATGGGGAGAAAGCACACCTGCCCAGCCTCAACCGGGGGCTGGTTAATGTGTTAGTGAATTTGAGCTTCAAGCACCTGCTTCCTTTTCTGTAAGTGCTTCCTGTTGTGGTTTAATTTTTGTTACAGCCTGGAGTATTGTGCCATACTTGTAACTATTCTCTGACCCTGCTTCAAGGGTCAGAGCAGGGTCAGAGAATAGTTGCAAGTAGGCAACAACTCTGGAGGCGCAGCTCAGGAAGCACTTACAGGGTTACAGCAGGTGCCCAAGTTGAAGATAATTTATTTGTAACCATTTTGTAAATGGTTACAAAGAAATTAGCTTCAACGTGGGCACCTGCTGTAACCCTGTAAGTGCTTCATGTACTTCAGTGTTTGAAAATCGGTCACGAACGCGATTTCGCGGATTTTTCTGCAATTTCGCGAGATTCGCGGACCGCGAAATTGCAGAAAATCTGCAAATTCCGCGAACGGAATGGATTTTACGCCCATGCTTAATGGGAACTAGGCTCCAAGCCTCCTGGAAAAAACAAATGTTAAAGCTCTCAACGAACTGGTTCCAGTCAGGCAGCAATACATTCTTCTGAAGCCCCGCTATGTTCCAAGAAAGAAATTTAAGCACATTTATATTTGGCATAGCGACTGGAACTTCGCTACATGGAATACAATTCTGAGAGTAAGACTGGTTGTCAGACAGTGACTCTCCTGTGCTTCTTACCATAGGAGTGGTATTCAAACTTGGCATAGTTTTCCTTTTGCTAGCTACATTAAATTCAAGAGCAATGGTCTGGTTTAGGCCCCTATATAGTCAGTCGACCACGTTGAGACCAGACTTATCTCCTGGCGTCCCTAGATCTTCCTGACCTTTTGGCCTAGGTGGTGACCGGAGAGGAAAGCGTCTTATTTGGATGGCAGAGGGCTCTGGGGCAGAAGTGCGGAACTCTAAGGCCAGCAAATTCTCAGCTAAATTGACATCTGTCAGGGTCAACTCTATGGAATCCAAATGGGAATTGTGCGATGTGAGCCTCCTTGCTCTGACAATGTCATCCCTGATTATCGACCTACAGCCCCGCACATGGCGTATCCAATGTACTGCTTTATTTCGCAGGGACTCGTTGCTCTCGAATCCATGCGTAGTAGAACATTTTGGGACATTGACCATATATACTTTAGCGGGAGTATCCCCCCGCAGGGTAGACAAATGGTTTCTATAGACCCCAGCCTGGATGTTCATGGCGAGAGGAGGGTGTTGGTGATGAGAGGTTTTGTCGATGTTAGAGAAACTGGGAGGGGCCCCTGATGATTTAATCGCGTCATTAAAGGATTTTTTTTGTTGTAATTTGAAGTGACGCTCTGGGGATAAGGGCCTTTGCCCATATACTAAAGTGGGATGTACTAAATCAGGACGGTGAATCTGGGAGCAGGTGGCTGGAGGAGGAGACTCAACCCTATGGTTTAGCTCCATCACCAGTCTCTTTAATGACTCCACCTCCCTTTGTAATAAACCAACAATCTGTGTCATCCTTGTTTAAACCTGCACAATTACACTTATGTGGTGAATCAGTAATAACACTAAACATTGGTTCACATGGTGCGGGGAGTGGACTTTCTTTATCAGGTATTTCCAATTCAGCAAATCTGTTAATACAAATGATAGAAGTTATCTCCTTGTCTCCCTCCTGTCCTCCTAAGTCTGCTGAGAGACATGAATCTACAGATGAAAAGGGGGAAGCCTCTAGGGTCGGTTCCTTAAGCTGGTCGGGTATTGGCCGGACTGGATGGAGCCGGATGTTTCTCATGGCTTCTTGAATATTGATGGAATTACTCTCTTAGTTTTGCTAGCAGATAGCTCCTGTGGATTGTTGCTGGGCATGTCTACAGCAGTGGTTTTAGCCCCTACGATCTCTTCACAGTCGCTAACTATCGATTCTATCCTATCTAATACACAATTGCTGGCTGCGTGCCTTATATTCTTAGCCTTTTTCCCTTTCTTGCCCCCAGAGGAACCACCTGAGCTGTCCCACCCCCCACTCTCCATTGATTTCCTCTTGCCCATAGCGGTGACTATGAGTCCTCAATATAAGGTAGAAATAAGCAATGAGCATGTAATAAGTCATTAGTATAGGGATGAAGAGCTAGCCGCCACAATGCGCAGGTGTTTTGGAATATTGAACAATAAAAGAAGTAACAAGGGGAAAAGAAAAAAATATATATAAAAAGCCTTGTAATTGGAACTTAGGGCCAGATTCACAGAATGAACTTAAGACTCAATCCTAAACTTACTACTATTTTGGTATTCACAGAATGCACTTACTACTTTTGGCATTCACAGAATGAACTTACTACTTTTGGTATTCACAGAAGTTAGGATTTTGTCTTAAGTCGGTCTTAAGTCTGTCTTAAGTTTGTCTTAAGACAAACTTAAGACAAAATCCTAACTTCTGTGAATACCAAAAGTAGTAAGTTCATTCTGTGAATGCCAAAAGTAGTAAGTGCATTCTGTGAATACCAAAATAGTAGTAAGTTTAGGATTGAGTCTTAAGTTCATTCTGTGAATCGGGCCCAAAGTACCTTAAGTCCAGCAAGCGAAATGTCAGAAGGGTGGCACTGCCCTGCCTCTTTCGGGCAATGACGGGCAAGGACGGGCCCGCCCTTGGCCCGTGCTTCGCCCGGCGTGCGCCCGTGCGCATTCCGTGAAGCTGGTGGCGTGAGCATCTAAGTATCCGGTGGTGGTAGGAGGTGCTGGAGGAGGCAGCTGGTGTGCCCCGCTGGATCCTGGGCTCGGTAGTCCTCTGCACACAACAAGAAGGAGCCCCCGACTGAGCTGCATGCGATGCGTCACCCCCGAAGCGGGCGGCGCGAGCAGCTAAGTATCCGGTGGTGGTGGGAGGGTCTGGAGGAGGCAGCTGGTGTGCCCCGCTGGATCCTGGTCTCGGTAGTCCTCTGCACACAACAAAAAGGAGCCTCCAACTGAGCTGCAAGCAATGCGTCACCCGCGAAGCGGGTGGCGCGAGCAGCTAAGTCTCCGGTGGTGGTGGGAGGGGCTGAAGGAGGCAGCTGGTGTGCCCCGCTGGATCCTGGGCTCGGTAGTCCTCTGCACACAACAAGAAGGAGCCCCCAACTGAGCAGCAAGCGATGCGTCACCCCGAAAATCGAAACCATAATCCATGAACTGCACTCAATGTAGCCAGAGGCTGCGCTCCATAGTAATCAAGCATTTGGTTGCGGAGCAGCAAAAGCCGAGGCAAATCATCTCGTGGCACAGGATGTGCATCCATTCTGAAATAAACAAAGCAGTAGAATCACTCTAGCAATCAGAGCGAGCATCAAGGGAAATCCAACAAAGAGGCTGGAGAAAATCGAATGAAAAAATGCCGGGAACACATCGAATATAGTTTGGAAGGAAGTCACAAGGCCACTACTAACAACTTTAAAAAAGTGATCCAGCCCTGTTGTCGAGGAGGCATTAAAGATAGTGTGAATTAACTCCCCGAAATAAAGGAGAAGATCCGTATTTAATAAGGCATGCACTTCTGTGTGGGTGCTTGCCACGTGAAGGACAAATATCTCACATACAGATGTAAGGGTGACTTCTTTCTGGGACAAAAAAGCTCTTATTCAACTCATCTTGTTGAACTGTGCTTTCAAGGTCGGAATCAACGGCCAGATGGAAACATCCAGCTTCCCATTTGGAGGAGGAAACATTACATATTTACAACAAACTACACGTTGGGAGACCGTAAAGATGTAAGGAATTTCAGCCACCATCCCACAACAATCTTCATTATTTAAAAGCAAATAACTACCGTTTGCTAGTAATGTGAATGTGGGTGTGATAGCAGGCATCGGTGCACCTTTTGAGATACAGGCCAAATTAGGTGCATTTTGATTACACGAGTCATGCAATTGAATGTTTCTACACACTAACGAGTGATCAGGTGTTGTTGTGCAATCTTCACCATTGAAATAAACCTCTTTTCCCTCCCTCAGGCACCTCTAGGTAAATGGTAGTGACCAAGCTTCATGGAGATAAGTGGTGCCTAGAGGTTCATACCTGCCAATCGCATAATGCTTCATGCATGCTTCGAATTTGAACAAAGGAAAAGGTAATGTCATTAACCCATGGACGAGCCACACCGCAGAATTTGTCTCGGCCACAGAAAACGGCAAAGGTTCTAACTTTTCAATATGTAACATAGAAAAAGTTGCATATTTCATAGACATAAATTGCTGTTTGTCAGTCAAATTAAAAGGGGCAAACAAAGAGGACGTGTTCATGTAGTCCCAAGCCATCTTCCCAGCCTTTAACGTTTGTAAAGTCCATGCAATCTGCATAATGGAATGCAATTGATTTGGACCACGGTACAAAACAGAGACATCTTCTTGCACAATATCAACAACCGACAAAACAATATTATCTAATGTGTAAATACGGTAAGAAAGCGTGTTAATGTTGTTATCTACAACTGCTAGCACTTTTTATAAATTTGCTTGATCTACTGCTCTTACGCGGGAATCAGACTCAATCTGGGACAGTTTCCAAACTTCATTGTAAATAGCATATATCCACCTTTTGGATCTGCCGGAAGCAGGTCCCTTGACAAAGTCATTCAATTTAGACAAATGAAGCTTAACTGACACTAAAGTGGAGTGTTTGAGCTAATTCTGACACAGCTTGCCTACGGAATAGGTAGTTACAGAATGGTCACTCTCAAAACGGGGATCCACCCTAACCTGTGTGTAGTCGGGGGGTAAACCCAGAAAAAAATGTTGGCAAGAATCAGCACTTCTGTGCCACAACAATCAACCCTTAGGATCCAAACTGGATACGTTAAAAGTAGAATTCAGCAACACGGTCTGTAATTCTCTGAAGCAGTTGAAGGCTTAATCTGCTGACAAATGTCACATCGAAGGACATGATCACGCGTCTGTTTATACAGTCCCCTCCACCAAAAACTCTGTTGTAGCTGAGATACAGTAGCCAAAACGCAGGCATGAGTGGAACCAACACCCTTGTGGGCAGCCGTAATCATCGCTGACCTGCTGTCCGCGTTGGGAATCAATCTGTCACCAACGTCTGGTATTCTCACATAAGGAACTTTATCAGGACTTAAATGATAAGAGTACTTTGAAGGAAATCCAGCAGGATATTTACTTCCCTTCTCAGTAGCGGCAATTGCTGCCAAGATGTCATCATCAATTTTACTTTTGGAAGTGTAACTGCTGCAACCAAATATGTCGAAACTGCTGTCTTCACGGCCTCATCGGCCAGACTATTGCCAACAGCGTGAACTCCCACATGCTGATGACGAAGAGTATGAATTACGTACACAAGTGGCAGTTGCTCTTTAAGTTCAGCCACTCGAACCCAGATCATTTTATGTTTTATTGTGCTACCTTTGGAGTCACGATAGTCGTTCTGAGTCCAAAAGAACAGATTGTCATTGTAAGACTGGACACAGTAGTAGGAGTCACTCACAATAAGAGTAGTCACACCAGGATCTGCGTACTCCAGTGCAAGCATCAGAGCACGGAGCTCTGCCAACTGGGCAGTACAGTCCCCTAATGTCTGTGTATGTACGACATCGGACTTGAACTCTCCATTCACCATGGTACCAACTACAATTGCACAAGCTGAGACGTAGGCATGCTTAGACCCATGCGCAATTTGCGCTGAACCATCACTGTAAATGATACTATGGAAATCCTCCAGAGGGCGCATAGTCAAAGGGGCAGGATGAACAAATTCATACTGCAAAAACTCCTGCAAACGTAAGGAGGCATAAAAAATGAACGTGACATCCGGAGACGTCAATGATGTTGCCCATTGTATCCACTGAGGGTGCAAAGCTTTAGAATTGGGTACACTGGCTTTCGTCACTGCCTCCAAGGCAGGATACGGGATAACAAACAACATGCGTTTTCCCTGCGACAATGCGCGTTCCTTCAGAATCACCATTTGCACTGCTGTCAAAACTTTTTCGACAGTGGAAAACCGCATTTCAGCCGAAGAGTACAAGTGCAACTTGTAAGCGATAGGTACTGTGTCGCCTTTGGTAAAAGTAAGGTCTGTGAAACCCACCGCCCCAGGGACAATTCTTATCACCAGGTTGGTGTAGTTATCACGAGTCAGTAAGAATTTAGATTCTAGCAGATCAGCCTGCAAGGATTGAGAAATGGATGAAAATTCAGGCAGCCAGCACGATTTGGTAAAAGTTGGTTGTATCAAAGCATATAATGGCTTGATACGCTGGGCATATTCAGAATATAAGTACGCCCGAAATTCAAAAATCCCAGCAAGGATTGCATTTTTTTCAGTGTTGTAGGAGCGCGCAGTTGTGTGCATTTCCCAAAGAAGTGAGGAGCCAATCCTCGACCTTCATTGTTGAGCTCATAGCCCAGGAACAATACTGTGTACTCTGCAATGTGAGATTTCGCAAAGTAAAATTTGTAACCGAAGTCCGCAAAATTACAAATTATGCGGTCAACGCGGCACAGATGCGCCCATATATCGTCGTCTGTGAGATAAATGTCATCCACATAAGAACACGCATCTGGGTCGATTCTCTCTAAAAGAGAAACTATACAGGCAGCAAACACACCTGGACTATTCTTGTAGTCCATAGCCAAACGTTTAAATTTTTTCTGTGTGCCACCACTGGTAAAAGCGGTCCATTGACAACTTAAATCAGAAAGAATGTGGGCGAAAAAAACATTGAATATGTCAAGTTTGGTTTTAAAACTTTTATGCACAAGACCATCCACCAGGGCAGAGCGGTGGGTATTCTGTACTGCACAGGTACGGCAATGCGAGTTTAAATGCCGGTAATCCAATACCAAACGGTAAGAACCATCAGGCTTAGTCACAGTAAAAAGAGGATTATTCATCGGAGACACACAAGTTTCAATCACACCTTGATATTCCAATTGTTGAAGAATTTCTGCGACCGAAGCTTTCACTTCACGCCACATGGGATATTGAGGTTGAGGCTGTGGCACAAACCGTAAGGGAATTTCATGTTGGGGGGAGAATTTATACCAACAACAGTGAGTACGGTACAAAGCAGGTGCAAGGGCCTTAGCCCACTCTTCTGCAAAATTCAGCGCATGCTCCTTTGACACGGTGTACGAAAAACTAGGGAGGAATACCTCCTCCCCTCTCGGACCTGCGAGAACAAAAAGTGGTGGCCAGTCAGCCTCCGCTAACAAAATGTCATACGTAGTTGTAAGATTTTCCCAAAATACCCCTTTTATGGTACGTTGTATGTCACCTTCAATTAAAAGGTCAATTTCAAAAAGCCTTTCAGGGGGAGCTACTCTAGTATCAGCTGTCTCAACAGTAACAAACTTGTCAGTCGCTGTCACCTTCAGTAGTGGACGTAGGGCCTCTCGAACAATGGTAATCTCCGCCGCGCTGTCCAACACCATTAGCGCTCATGTCTGAATCCGAAGCTGCTTTCTCACTATCTGTGGCATATCTCGCTGTTAAAGCGGCAACTTTCTTTTTCTGAAACTGGGGTCTTTTCTGTGAAGAATCGTCCTCCTTGCCTTTTCTGTCTTTCGGGCGGGGTTGGTCACGAGTCTGCTGGCCACCCCGTCCTCTGCCGCCGCCTCCCCCACCGGACAATGAGGCCGATGTGTCCTGTAAAGAACGAGGAGAACGTTGATCAGGAACCTGAAAACAATCAGGCGACTTAATCGTAGCGCGGTCGCGCAAGTCATAAGTGCGCTCAGTAGAAGTAGGCACTGGTGACGCGGGACAGGACTCCTGTTTATGTCGTTGTTTTCCCTGTTTCTTGTTTTTGTTCCAATTTTGCTTTGGAGCTTTGGGTTGATCGTATTTCTCAGACTTCGACCCCTCTGTTTTTTTTTTATCCTTGGTAGAAAAGGGCTTGAGACCTAAACTATTACGGCCTATAGTCTTATAAGCCGGCGTAATAATTCTCGGTAACTGAAGGGGTTTATCGGCATCGGGGACATTGCGCAAAGCATTAGACACTTGGAAGTTTACCGCATCTCCCTTAATATTAGAAAGGACGAGATCGGAAACTACGTCAAATGAGCCAACGAGTCTCATTCCCAATTCAACCGCAGCCTCAGGTCCGTGTTCATATTGAACACGTTTAATTACCCGTCGGAAGTACAGCCATTGACGGAGTACCGAAGCACCTTGTGTACACTGCCGCAAAAATTCTACTCATGACTCGCAGTCACCGGCTTCCAGTACCAAGTCCTTGGGTAAACTAATTGTAAGAATCCTGTGTTTGTCGACGGGACTCAAATTAGGAAACACTGCCTCCAGCTGGTCAAATTTCTCGGCAAGCCATAAAGGCATATCCTCCTTATCCTGGGGATGCTTGCCCATAACCGCATTAACCATGATGGGACTACGCTTAATTCCGATCGGGCCAGCTGGAAGTGCCACAACACCAGGGGCCCACCCTGGAAATTGCGGGTAACATATTGAACCAAGACCCTAATAACTCCAATTGCGAAGGTATATAGGAGCCTCAACTCAGCAACGGGGACTGCCCCTGCACGAGGATGCGGGGTAAATCCGGCCAAAACAGGCCAAGCCTGGAATGGACAAAGGACCTAATCTAATTGCCTTAAAACTGTGGGGAAGGGCGCCATTAAACCAAACGCAGTGCTGCCATGCAGAAATCCGAATTTCCTGTGTCCTACAAGGAACATATGCGACGGGCACAGCTGTGAGAGAATGAGTGTGAAATACCTGAGTAGCCGCTTCCACAGCAGGAAATGTCACCCATGAGTAAAAAATCTCAAACCGGTAAGGTATCTCAGCACTCACTACGAAAATAACCGCCATGCCTTCCAAGGCGACGTTATAAGCCTGCAAATGATTGGGGACCGCAATGCGACAATGCTGCGGTATGTCAACGTCACCCATAACGACACAGACAGGAAAGGTACAATGCAAAACAATGTAGTACAACTGGGTAGTAATTCAAAAGGAGACAGTTTTGAAAGATTCAAGCTTGAAAAGACCGATGTAACCATAGGGTGGTTTATCCTTCACCACTGTAAACCGGAAACATTAGTGAAAGGGTTAAGGACTGATATAAGCACTACTCAAGCGTCATGAAATAAGACCACCACCGTTGGGCACCATGTTGCAGGGATTCTGCTCAGACACAGAACTGTGCACAGAGACTCAGGACCTCAGTGAATTAGGGTGTGCCAAAACTCACCTTAGTACCCAAAATCCCCTACCAGACTAGCATCAGTGTCTCATTAGCTCTTCGTCCTATAGCAAAGTAACCAATGATTAGACAACCCAGAAAATGTGACTTAGGATACCTCAGGTAAGGTGGGAAACATGAGCACTCTTTCGTTATACTCTCATACTAGTCCAGAACAGGGAGTAAAGGGAGACACGTGCAAGTTTAAAATATTTATTTTAACGCCGTGATCTCAGGTGCAGCATCTTGGCTAATACAAACAGACATTTGATAAGAAATAAGATTGTCAGTATAGTTAGTATTCCATAAAATACAAAGGGAGAAAGCATGTTATAATGCTAAATGGAAACAGGTTAAATATATACCTATATTTTACCCTCCCTTGCCAATAGGTTATTTTATAACTAAAGAAGGTCTCTTAGGCTTGCATAGGCGACCCCATACCTCAAAGATTAGCAGGAGTGAATCACATCGAGTTCTGCACAAGCTCCCAGCATACGAAAGTTCTTCAAGTTTGCTCAATCATGCCTACACAGTGCATTGTTAAAGGCGCCAGTATCTGAATTGGCCACAGCTGCATATATGTTATGGCTAGAACGTGCGCTGATCAGTTCGAACAACTGCTACAGTGTTGATATAACCTTGAAGGCCTCGGCACTCACTGTTCAGACTAAGCTTACGAAGCAAATCTAGCAATGTAGAAAAACAAGTTATTCTCATGTGAAACATAACACTCAGCCTTAATCTAAACAATTGCTAAAGTGTGTGCCGTGTGCAAAAGACAGCAAAAGGTAAAATGGCATTTAAACTTCTAATAAGCTCATGCTAACTTAACACTGTATGAATGCAAGTCTCAGCCCCACTACACCATTTAAGCACTGTGCTTTCCAAGCCCATTCTCTGTTGAAGAGTGTTAAGGAGAGTGTTGTGATTAACAGTGTCAAAGGCTGCAGAAAGGTCTAGAAGAATCACAAGACAAGACTCCCCTAAATTGAGTATATGTAGCGCCTCGTCGATCACTTGCAGCAAGGCTGTTTCGGTGCTGCAGTTTTGAGTGAAACCATACTGGAAATTGTCAAGAAGATTATTATCCTTAATATGAAGGGAAAGTTGCTTTGCTACACAATATAGCAAATTCTGCTGCTTTCTTGGGGAATCGTCAGGCTTGATGGTTGAGGGAGAGCAGTTCAAATTTTTGATGAATTCAGAATAGTTTTTTGGTCTGATTTTGGCTGAGTCGAGGAGGGTTCTGAAGGGTGATGCTTTTTCATGGAAGATGTGTTTGTGGAATTTTGATCTTGTTGGACGTAGAATAGAAAGATTAGTGGTGGATGGAGATTGTCCCCATTGTTTCTCCAGAATTCTCAGGTTCTTCCTTTCTTCCTGCTATGTTACGTGTGGTATTCCATGTTTACTGCTTACTCCCCTGTGCTATGTTTCCCTTTGACTTTGTAATGCTTCAATTTTGCTATTGGGACTCAATTTGCGGCCTCTCACACCGTTCCATTCTTCCGTTGGGAAGTTGCCTGCTGGACTCGGAGGGAGAGGGAGCTTGCTGTCATTGGTTCCTGTACTTACAGGAATAAAGTTAATGTTGGTTTTCCTACCTCATGACCTTTAGAGTTTTCTACTTTTACCCCACCACATTTTGGTACCAGGAGTGGGGTTGCCTGTTCTTTGACCCTCCGACCACTCAGCCACACCCACCTGCTATTTTTCTCTTCCGATCATCGCTGAATCACTAAAAAATTCACGCTCCTCTCCTGACCTCATACTTCCTGCTTTGTTGGGTGAGCTGTTTCGTTTATTTTGTGCCCAGCTTTCCATTTTGGGATCATGGCAAGCCGCGCACGTGAACTCCGAGCAGCTCGTGCCTGGAATTTCGCTGCTCTCGTCACCTGGCCCACCCCTGCTCCACACGTCACAGTGGGACGTCGTCCTGTGACCGAGTTCCTTCAGTGGTTGCTAGGCAGAGAATTGAGCACCGCTCTTTCACCTAGTGCTACGTCAGGACGTCACATTTACGTGCGGCCATTTTTAACTCAAGTTCAGCTTATTTACAATTTCTGTTTTCACTGACTTGTACCTGCACTGTGGGAAGCGGGAAGTACTTCTTGGATCAGCTACTACATTAAAGTGTTGCTTACTTCTTTATTTCTTTAAGTTTTTACCGCTTCATCTTTTATATCTGCATTATTTTATTGACTGCAAATGGCTACTGCACAAGGGGTGATTCAACCCACCTTTACTTTCTAAGCCTGGCAAACCGGAAGTCAAATGGGAACAAGCATTGAAAATGCAATAGGTCTCGCAATAGAAAAGTTTGACCTTTTGGTGTTGCAAATGTAATTTTGTTTTGTTTATATTTTTTCAAATTATGAAAGTATTAATTTTTTTTTTTGTAAAGTTAATAGTTATAAATCTACCAAATGTTACATTTATAGCATTAGTAAAGTTACATGTTTAGTTTAGTCCTTTTTGACATGTAAAAACTTTTACCATTAAAAATTAAAAATGACGTTAGGTCACTATCCTTTATTTATAACATTTTACACAAATTGTGAGTTTGCACATTAATACATGTAAAAAAGGACAAAACTAAACATGTAACTTTACTAATGCTATAAATGTAACCTTTGGTGTGGTGCAAAAAATGCAATAGGTCTCGCATTAGGAAAGTTTGAGCTTTTCGTATTGCAAATGACAAATTTTGTATTTATGTTTGGTTTTGAAAATAGCTAAATTAATAGCTTTGTCATTTACAATGTCAAAAGTTATAACTTTCGCAAATGTGACACCTATAGCATTTGTAATGCAATATGTGTTGTATTTATGTGACTTACATGTATTGATAATACAAATAACAATGGCTTCTATTTTTTTAATCAGTAATACTTAAATAAATGTTATTGGAATTTATAATGGAAATAGCTTAAACTTTTGCAAATAACTTTTGTGAAGATTATGTTCAGTGTATTTTATTGTGACGAAAATCCAAGAACAGAAGTGAAATATTAACATTTTTTTGTTACATTTGTAATAAAGCTTGAAACATTGAGAGGACATATTTGAACCAGTTGTTGTTGAATGGTTGCACAGATTGATGCTGTGGTGGCGCTGAATGATGTGATGGCGAACGAGTGATGCTGTGGCGTTCAGTGATGCTGTGGTAGAGCATAGTGATATTGTGGTGCCCCTGAGTGATGCTGTGGTGCTGCTGAGTGATGCTGTATTCTATGCTATTTTTTGTTTTGCTATCCTATGTTTGGTTTTGTTATGCTATGCTATGTTTTGCTATCCTATGTTTTGATTTGTTATGCTATGCTTTGCTGTGTTTTGTTATGTTATGTTTTGTTATGCTATGCTATGTTTTGCTATGCTATGTTTTGTTATGCTATGCTATGTTTTGTTATGATATGCTATGTTTTGTGTTTTATTATGCTATGCTTTTTTTGCTATGCTAAGTTTTGTTATGCTTTGCTATGTTATGTTTTGTTGTGTTTGGTATGCTATGCTATGTTTTGCTATGCTATTATGTGTTTTTTTTGCTATGCTATGTTTTGTTGTGTTTTGTTAAGCTATGCTATGTGTTTTTGTGTTTTGCTATGTTTTGTTATGCTATATGTTGTTGTGTTTTGATATGCTAAGTTTTGTTATGTTATGCTATGTTTTGTTATGCTATGCTATGTTTTGTTTTGCTATCATATGCTTTTTTTTGTTATGCTATGCTATGTTTACTGTTGCTATCCTATGCTTTATTTTGTTATACTATGCTATGTTTTCTTGTGTTTTGCTATGCTATGCTTTGTTATGCTTTGTTATGTTTTGTTATGCTATGCTATGCTATGCTATGCTTTGTTGTGTTTTATTATGCTATGCTATGTTTTGTTGTGTGTTTTATTATGCTATGCTATGCTATGATTTGCTATGCTATGTTTTGTTATGTTATGCTATGCTTTGTTATGCTATGTTTTGTTATGCTATGCTTAGCTTTGTTTTGTTATGCTATGCTATGTTGTGTTCTGTTATGCTATGCTATGTTTTGTTGTGTGTTTTATTATGCTAAGCTATGTTTTGCTATGCTATGTTTTGTTATGCTATGCTATGCTTTGTTATGCTATGTTTTGTTATGCTATGCTAAGCTTTGTTTTGTTATGCTATGCTATGTTGTGTTGTGTTCTGTTATGCTATGCTATGTTTTATTGTGTTTGGCTGTTTTGTTATGCTGCTTTATTATGCTATGTTTTGTTATGTTATGCTATGTTTTGTTCTGCTATGTTTTGTTGTGTTTTGTTATGCTATGCTATGTTTTGTTATACTGTGTTATGTTTTGTTATACTATGCTATGTTTTGTTTTGCTATGCTTTGTTATGTTATGCGATGGGATGCTTTTTTTTGTTATGTTTTGTTATGCTATACTATGTTCTGTTGTCTTTTGTTATGCTATGCTATGCTTTGTTGTGTTTTGCTATGTTTTGTTTTGTTGTGCTACGTTTTGTTTTGCTATCCTATGCTTAGTTTTGTTATGCTATGCTATCTTTTGCTACCATATGCTGGTGAGGGTGTGTGAGAGTGTGGGAGGGTGAGTGAGGGTGCATCGTTCGACAGGTAAGTTTTTTTTTGTTGTTTGTTTTGTGTTTGTGTAGTGTAATGAATTTGTTGATTTGTTGTTTCCTATTGTTTTATTTGCATAGTAGTGTCTTTGTCTTGCAACGAAGGATGTTTCTTTTGAAATGTCGGCTCTTTATGTATGTAATGCATTGTATCCTATTGTTCAGATCTAATTTTTATAATGTTTGGTTTTGGTTAGTAATTGTGTTAATAATTAGAACATAGTGTTTTTTTTTGTGTGTAATTATGTAGTATGTTGTATATGTGCGTGAATATTTTATATTGTTTCAACCCTACGTTCTGTTATTTCTGCTCTCGTCACCTGGCCCACCCCTGCTCCACACGTCACAGTGGGACGTCGTCCTGTGACCGAGTTCCTTCAGTGGTTGCTAGGCAGAGAATTGAGCACCGCTCTTTCACCTAGTGCTACGTCAGGACGTCACATTTACGTGCGGCCATTTTTAACTCAAGTTCAGCTTATTTACAATTTCTGTTTTCACTGACTTGTACCTGCACTGTGGGAAGCGGGAAGTACTTCTTGGATCAGCTACTACATTAAAGTGTTGCTTACTTCTTTATTTCCTTAAGTTTTTACCGCTTCATCTTTTATATCTGCATTATTTTATTGACTGCAAATGGCTACTGCACAAGGGGTGATTCAACCCACCTTTACTTTCTAAGCCTGGCAAACCGGAAGTCAAATGGGAACAAGCATTGAAAATGCAATAGGTCTCGCAATAGAAAAGTTTGACCTTTTGGTGTTGCAAATGTAATTTTGTTTTGTTTATATTTTTTCAAATTATGAAAGTATTAATTTTTTTTTTTGTAAAGTTAATAGTTATAAATCTACCAAATGTTACATTTATAGCATTAGTAAAGTTACATGTTTAGTTTAGTCCTTTTTGACATGTAAAAACTTTTACCATTAAAAATTAAAAATGACGTTAGGTCACTATCCTTTATTTATAACATTTTACACAAATTGTGAGTTTGCACATTAATACATGTAAAAAAGGACAAAACTAAACATGTAACTTTACTAATGCTATAAATGTAACCTTTGGTGTGGTGCAAAAAATGCAATAGGTCTCGCATTAGGAAAGTTTGAGCTTTTCGTATTGCAAATGACAAATTTTGTATTTATGTTTGGTTTTGAAAATAGCTAAATTAATAGCTTTGTCATTTACAATGTCAAAAGTTATAACTTTCGCAAATGTGACACCTATAGCATTTGTAATGCAATATGTGTTGTATTTATGTGACTTACATGTATTGATAATACAAATAACAATGGCTTCTATTTTTTTAATCAGTAATACTTAAATAAATGTTATTGGAATTTATAATGGAAATAGCTTAAACTTTTGCAAATAACTTTTGTGAAGATTATGTTCAGTGTATTTTATTGTGACGAAAATCCAAGAACAGAAGTGAAATATTAACATTTTTTTGTTACATTTGTAATAAAGCTTGAAACATTGAGAGGACATATTTGAACCAGTTGTTGTTGAATGGTTGCACAGATTGATGCTGTGGTGGAGCTGAATGATGTGATGGCGAACGAGTGATGCTGTGGCGTTCAGTGATGCTGTGGTAGAGCATAGTGATATTGTGGTGCCCCTGAGTGATGCTGTGGTGCTGCTGAGTGATGCTGTATTCTATGCTATTTTTTGTTTTGCTATCCTATGTTTGGTTTTGTTATGCTATGCTATGTTTTGCTATCCTATGTTTTGATTTGTTATGCTATGCTTTGCTGTGTTTTGTTATGTTATGTTTTGTTATGCTATGCTATGTTTTGCTATGCTATGTTTTGTTATGCTATGCTATGTTTTGTTATGATATGCTATGTTTTGTGTTTTATTATGCTATGCTTTTTTTGCTATGCTAAGTTTTGTTATGCTTTGCTATGTTATGTTTTGTTGTGTTTGGTATGCTATGCTATGTTTTGCTATGCTATTATGTGTTTTTTTTGCTATGCTATGTTTTGTTGTGTTTTGTTAAGCTATGCTATGTGTTTTTGTGTTTTGCTATGTTTTGTTATGCTATATGTTGTTGTGTTTTGATATGCTAAGTTTTGTTATGTTATGCTATGTTTTGTTATGCTATGCTATGTTTTGTTTTGCTATCATATGCTTTTTTTTGTTATGCTATGCTATGTTTACTGTTGCTATCCTATGCTTTATTTTGTTATACTATGCTATGTTTTCTTGTGTTTTGCTATGCTATGCTTTGTTATGCTTTGTTATGTTTTGTTATGCTATGCTATGCTTTGTTGTGTTTTATTATGCTATGCTATGTTTTGTTGTGTGTTTTATTATGCTATGCTATGCTATGATTTGCTATGCTATGTTTTGTTATGTTATGCTATGCTTTGTTATGCTATGTTTTATTATGCTATGCTTAGCTTTGTTTTGTTATGCTATGCTATGTTGTGTTCTGTTATGCTATGCTATGTTTTGTTGTGTGTTTTATTATGCTAAGCTATGTTTTGCTATGCTATGTTTTGTTATGCTATGCTATGCTATGTTTTGTTATGCTATGCTAAGCTTTGTTTTGTTATGCTATGCTATGTTGTGTTGTGTTCTGTTATGCTATGCTATGTTTTGTTGTGTTTGGCTGTTTTGTTATGCTGCTTTATTATGCTATGTTTTGTTATGTTATGCTATGTTTTGTTCTGCTATGTTTTGTTGTGTTATGTTATGCTATGCTATGTTTTGTTATACTGTGTTATGTTTTGTTATACTATGCTATGTTTTGTTTTGCTATGCTTTGTTATGTTATGCGATGGGATGCTTTTTTTTGTTATGTTTTGTTATGCTATACTATGTTCTGTTGTCTTTTGTTATGCTATGCTATGCTTTGTTGTGTTTTGCTATGTTTTGTTTTGTTGTGCTACGTTTTGTTTTGCTATCCTATGCTTAGTTTTGTTATGCTATGCTATCTTTTGCTACCATATGCTGGTGAGGGTGTGTGAGAGTGTGGGAGGGTGAGTGAGGGTGCATCGTTCGACAGGTAAGTTTTTTTTTGTTGTTTGTTTTGTGTTTGTGTAGTGTAATGAATTTGTTGATTTGTTGTTTCCTATTGTTTTATTTGCATAGTAGTGTCTTTGTCTTGCAACGAAGGATGTTTCTTTTGAAATGTCGGCTCTTTATGTATGTAATGCATTGTATCCTATTGTTCAGATCTAATTTTTATAATGTTTGGTTTTGGTTAGTAATTGTGTTAATAATTAGAACATAGTGTTTTTTTTTGGGTGTAATTATGTAGTATGTTGTATATGTGCGTGAATATTTTATATTGTTTCAACCCTACGTTCTGTTTTTTCAGTTATTATTAAAAGTATGTATATCTTTTTATTTTGATGTGTATGTAAATTTCGTGCTGTGTTTTGCGATACTTCGTTAAAGATCAATGCAATGTCTCTGCTTTTTGTTCCGATTTGTTTTTTAAAGCAATATTTTCTTCTTATATATGCTTTCTCCATGTTGCTATGAGAATTCTGACTTATGTCAACATTACTGTAGAGTTGCGTAATATGTTTTTTATATTTGATGTAATTTCGTGTTAATAAATGCGATTGTTATATGCGTACAGCTTTTTGTGTAACTCTTGACCATTGTGTTTAATCCGTCCCATTCCCCGGGTGAATAATGCTTATTTATTGCCCCAATAAAAAGTAGGCTGTTTCACATTTGTCTTTGTACATCCTCGTCCTCGCTTCCTGCCACATTTTTTTCGTTGTTTTGTTGGTGTTATATTGTCCGAATCATTTTTGTTTTCGACCTGAAGCCTGATAAACATCCTTGCATGCTGTAGCTCACTTTTGGGAAGTAGATGTTGTGTGTAACGTATCTGATGCACTACTCCGTTGTCCCCCTTTGTTTTTATTTTCGTCCTAAAAGTTGTTTATGTCTCTGAAAATGGCATAACATTTATCAATTTGTTACATGTACAAGCTTTTGTTTTTAATAGGGTGGATTTGGAGGCTATTTTTTGAGTCTTTAGTTATATTGTATTTTTGGATGGTTTAATTAGATTGTTTATTTGGCTGGTGGATTAGGATGGCGTATTTATCGTTTGGATTTTGTTTTGGAGGATGTATTTCTGTTGCGTATCTTGAGGGTGGATTTGGCTGTTAGTTTATTAGGGTGGATTAGGAGTCTGGATTTCTATGTTGGAGTTAGAGTGTGGATTAGGATGGTTTACTTCTATTCTTCCTTTGGATGCTGGATTTAGATGGTTGTTTTATAGTGTGGATTTGGATGGTGGATTTGTAACGTGTGTGCAGGTGCCTTTGTATGATGTAGAGGGTGTTATGTTTCTGGTGTTTGTGTGAGATGTAATTAGTCTGAGGGCGTGTGAGGATGAGTGTGTGGGGAAAGTTTGAGCTATTGGTATTGTAAATGACACATGTGTGCACTGTGAGTGAGGGCTGTGTGTACAGTGAGTGAGGGCTGTGTGCACTGAGTGAGGGCTGTGTGCACTGAGTGAGGGCTGTGTGCACTGAGTGAGGGCTGTGTGCACTGAGTGAGGGCTGTGTGCTCTGAGTGAGGGCTTTGTGCTCTGAGTGAGGGCTGTGTGCTCTGAGTGAGGGCTGTGTGCACTGAGTGAGGGCTGGGTGCACTGAGTGAGGGCTTTGTGCTCTAAGTGAGGGCTGTGTGCTCTGAGTGAGGGCTGTGTGCACTGAGTGAGGGCTGGGTGCACTGAGTGAGGGCTGGGTGCACTGAGTGAGGGCTGGGTGCACTGACTGAGGGCTGTGTGCACTGACTGAGGGCTGTGTGCACTGAGTGAGGGCTGTGTGCACTGAGTGAGGGATGTGTGCACTGAGTGAGGGCTGTGTGCACAGAGTGAGGGCTGTGTGCATAGAGTGAGGGCTGTGTGCACTAAGTGAGGGCTGTGTGCACTGAGTGAGGGCTGTGTGCACAGAGTGAGGGCTGTGTGCCCAGAGTGAGGGCTGTGTGCACTGACTGAGGGCTGTGTGCACTGAGTGAGGGGCTGTATGCAATGTAAGTGTTGCTTGTGTGCACTTTGAGTGTTCCCTTGACCCTTCTTTTATTTTTATGGTCGCGCACTACTTTTTCCCCTCCGCAAGGTATTCCCTTAGTAATTATTTATCTTGACGTTTTGTTTATGTAATTAGAGCGTTACGTTTTTTGACGAGCGTTGCGTTTGGCGTGCGTCAGCTGGGAATTTTCCAGATCTTCTAGAATCTTCGGACGCGGAAGGCGTGTTGTGCTTCCTGTGCTGTTGCTGCGTCATTTGACATGTAAGTGACAACTTTTTTTGTGTTTCCCTATGTTTTCAGATTCTATAACTGAATATGTGTTTAATTTACTGTTAATTTTCCATATTTTATATGGTAGTTAGACAAAAAAAAATTTGCGAGAGTTTCCGGTTTCGCATCTTTATTTGTTTTCTTTTGTTTTCAGTGTTTAAAATGATGATGTCCTATGTAAATGTTTTTGTGAAATGTTTAAATGCTTATATGCCTGCCATGGACATCTGCAGTGTGACCTATTTGTCTTTAATCCTTAGAGCCCTGATGAAAATACTATGGTCAATTTGTGAAACAGGCCACTTATTTGTTCTGGTTGTTCATTTATAGAAGTTTGTGGCGTGCCCATGTAACAACCATGCAAAACAATAGTTTACATTGCTATGTTTTTTTTTATTTCTGTAAACGTAGGTATTAATATCATAATTCTATTATCCTGATACGTTGCTAAGATACAGTAAGCAAGTTAGAATAATACCCTACCTTGTTGAAAAGAAATTTCCAGTTTAGACAGCGATTTGCAGACAGCCATTACCATTACGAGTGGCCACCTCTCCTTTCTCTATGTACCTGCTTGATGCTGTTGTCGTGTTCAGTGGTGCTCTGATGATGCTTACTGATGTTTTAGTGGTCCTGCGTGGTGTTGTGGTGGTGCATAATTATTATGTGGTGTTGCTGATTGTTTTTGTGATGGTGCTGACTAATGTGGTGTTGCACAGTGTTGGTGTGGTGCTGTATAGTGTTAATGTTGTTTTGCAGAGTGATGATGTGATGCTGCTGAGCGATGTTGTAGTGGTGCTGAGCGATGTTGTAGTGTTGCTGAGTGATAATGTTAACGTGCTGAGTGGTGTTGTGTTGGTGCATTGTGTTAATGTGGTGTTGCTGAGTGATAATGTGGTGCTGATGAGTGGTGCTGTTGTTGTTGTGAGTGGTGCTGTTGTGTTGGTGAGTGGTGCTATGTTGATGCTGATTGATGCTGTGCTGGTGCACAGTGTTACTGTGGTGGTGCACTTAGCACCACCAAAACACTATGCGCAACAGCAGCATCAGTCAGAGCAACACCAGCATCACAATGCAACACATGCAGCATCACTCACCACCACTCTAGCAACACTTAGCAACACACCAGCATCACTTATTAACACCATAGGATCACTTTGCATCACCACAGCATCACTCAACACTATAACAGGAGCACTTTGCACCACAACAGCATCACTTAACACCACTACAGCATCACTCATCACAACAACAGCATCACTGAGCAACACTGTAGCATTACTCAGCATGCTGGTGTTGTGTTGACTTTTGTTGTTGTGCTGCTTGATGTTGTTGTTGTGTTGAGTGTTGCTGTGATGATGCTGAGCGATGTTGTAGTGTTGGTGAGTGATAATGTTAACGTGCTGAGTGGTGTTGTGTTGGTGCATTGTGTTAATGTGGTGCTGCTGAGTGATAATGTGGTGCTGATGAGTGGTGCTGTGGTTGTTGTGAGTGGTGCTGTTGTGTTGGTGAGTGGTGCTATGTTGATGCTGATTGATGCTGTGCTGGTGCACAGTGTTACTGTGGTGGTGCACTTAGCACCACCAAAACACTATGCGCAACAGCAGCATCAGTCAGAGCAACACCAGCATCACAATGCAACACATGCAGCATCACTCACCACCACTCTAGCAACACTTAGCAACACACCAGCATCACTTAGTAACACCTTATGATCACTTTGCATCACCACAGCATCACTCAACACTATAACAGGAGCACTTTGCACCACAACAGCATCACTTAACACCACTACAGCATCACTCATCACAACAACAGCATCACTGAGCAACACTGTAGCATTACTCAGCATGCTGGTGTTGTGTTGACTTTTGTTGTTGTGCTGCTTGATGTTGTTGTTGTGTTGAGTGTTGCTGTGATGATGCTGAGCGATGTTGTAGTGTTGGTGAGTGATAATGTTAACGTGCTGAGTGGTGTTGTGTTGGTGCATTGTGTTAATGTGGTGCTGCTGAGTGATAATGTGGTGCTGATGAGTGGTGCTGTGGTTGTTGTTAGTGGTGCTGTTGTGTTGGTGAGTGGTGCTATGTTGATGCTTATTGATCCTGTTTTGGTGCACTGTGTTACTGTGGTGGTGCACTTAGCACCACCAAAACACTCTGCGCAACAGCAGCATCAGTCAGAGCAACACCAGCATCACAATGCAACACATGCAGCATCACTCACCACCACTCTAGCAACACTTAGCAACACACCAGCATCACCTATTAACACCATAGGATCACTTTGCATCACCACAGCATCACTCAACACTATAACAGGAGCACTTTGCAGCATAACAGCATCACTTAACACCACTACAGCATCACTCATCACAACAACAACATCACTGAGCACCACTGTAGCATTACTCAGCATGCTGGTGTTGTGTTGACTTTTGTTGTTGTGCTGCTTGATGTTGTTGTTGTGTTGAGTGTTGCTGTGATGATGCTGAGCGATGTTGTAGTATTGGTGAGTGATAATGTTAACGTGCTGAGTGGTGTTGTGTTGGTGCATTGTGTTAATGTGGTGTTGCTGAGTGATAATGTGGTGCTGATGAGTGGTGCTGTTGTTGTTGTGAGTGGTGCTGTTGTGTTGGTGAGTGGTGCTATGTTGATGCTGATTGATGCTGTGCTGGTGCACGGTGTTACTGTGGTGGTGCACTTAGCACCACCAAAACACTCTGCGCAACAGCAGCATCAGTCAGAGCAACACCAGCATCACAATGCAACACATGCAGCATCACTCACCACCACTCTAGCAACACTTAGCAACACACCAGCATCACTTATTAACACCATAGGATCACTTTGCATCACCACAGCATCACTCAACACTCAACACTATAACAGGAGCAATTTGCAGCACAAAAGTATCACTTAACACCACTACAGCATCACTCATCACAACAACAGCATCACTGAGCACCACTGTAGCATTACTCAGCATGCTGGTGTTGTGTTGACTTTTGTTGTTGTGCTGCTTGATGTTGTTGTTGTGTTGAGTGTTGCTGTGATGATGCTGAGCGATGTTGTAGTGTTGGTGAGTGATAATGTTAACGTGCTGAGTGGTGTTGTGTTGGTGCATTGTGTTAATGTGGTGTTGCTGAGTGATAATGTGGTGCTGATGAGTGGTGCTGTGGTTGTTGTTAGTGGTGCTGTTGTGTTGGTGAGTGGTGCTATGTTGATGCTTATTGATCCTGTTTTGGTGCACGGTGTTACTGTGTTGGTGCACTTAGCACCACCAAAACACTCTGCACAACAGCAGCATCAGTCAGAGCAACACCAGCATCACAATGCAACAAATGCAGCATCACTCACCACCACCCTAGCAACACTTAGCAACACACCAGCATCACTTATTAACACCATAGGATCACTTTGCATCACCACAGCATCACTCAACACTATAACAGGAGCACTTTGCAGCACAACAGCATCACTTAACACCACTACAGCATCACTCATCACAACAACAGCATCACTGAGCACCACTGTAGCATTACTCAGCATGCTGGTGTAGTGTTGACTTTTGTTGTTGTGCTGCTTGATGTTGTTGTTGTGTTGAGTGTTGCTGTGATGATGCTGAGCGATGTTGTAGTGTTGGTGAGTGATAATGTTAACGTGCTGAGTGGTGTTGTGTTGGTGCATTGTGTTAATGTGGTGTTGCTGAGTGATAATGTGGTGCTGATGAGTGGTGCTGTGGTTGTTGTGAGTGGTGCTGTTGTGTTGGTGAGCGGGGCTATGTTGATGCTGATTGATGCTGTGCTGGTGCACAGTGTTACTGTGGTGGTGCACTTAGCACCACCAAAACACTCTGTGCAACAGCAGCATCAGTGAGAGCAACACCAGCATCACAATGCAACACATGCAGCATCACTCACCACCACCCTAGCAACACTTAGCAACACACCAGCATCACTTATTAACACCATAGGATCACTTTGCATCACCACAGCATCACTCAACACTATAACAGGAGCACTTTGCACCACAACAGCATCACTTAACATCCCCAACAGCATCACTCATCACAACAACAGCATCACTGAGCAGCACTGTAGCATTACTCAGCATGCTGGTGTTGTGTTGACTTTTGTTGTTGTGCTGCTTGATGTTGTTGTTGTGTTGAGTGTTGCTGTGATGATTCTGAGCGATGTTGTAGTGTTGGTGAGTGATAATGTTAACGTGCTGAGTGGTGTTGTGTTGGTGCATTGTGTTAATGTGGTGTTGCTGAGTGATAATGTGGTGCTGATGAGTCGTGCTGTGGTTGTTGTTAGTGGTGCTGTTGTGTTGGTGAGTGGTGCTATGTTGATGCTTATTGATCATGTTTTGGTGCACGGTGTTACTGTGGTGGTGCACTTAGCACCACTAAAACACTCTGCGCAACAGCAGCATCAGTCAGAGCAACACCAGCATCACAATTCAACACATGCAGCATCACTCACCACCACCCTAGCAACACTTAGCAACACACCAGCATCACTTATTAACACCATAGGATTGCTTTGCATCACCACAGCATCACTCAACACTATAACAGGAGCACTTTGCAGCACAACAGCATCACTTAACACCACTACAGCATCACTCATCACAACAACAGCATCACTGAGCACCACTGTAGCATTACTCAGCATGCTGGTGTTGTGTTGACTTTTGTTGTTGTGCTGCTTGATGTTGTTGTTGTGTTGAGTGTTGCTGTGATGATGCTGAGCGATGTTGTAGTGTTGGTGAGTGATAATGTTAACGTGCTGAGTGGTGTTGTGTTGGTGCATTGTGTTAATGTGGTGTTGCTGAGTGATAATGTGGTGCTGATGAGTGGTGCTGTGGTTGTTGTGAGTGGTGCTGTTGGGTTGGTGAGTGGTGCTATGTTGATGCTGATTGATCCTGTTTTGGTGCACGGTGTTACTAAAACACTCTGTGCCACAGCAGCATCAGTCAGAGCAACACCAGCATCACTATGCAACACATGCAGCATCACTCACCACCACCCTAGCAACACTTAGCAACACACCAGCATCACTTATTAACACCATAGGATCACTTTGCATCACCACAGCATCACTCAACACTATAACAGGAGCACTTTGCACCACCACAGCATCACTTAACACCACTACAGCATCACTCATCACAACAACAGCATCACTGAGCACCATTGTAGCATCACTCAGCATGCTGGTGTAGTGTTGACATTTTTTGTTGTGCTGCTTGATGTTGTTGTTGTGTTGAGTGTTGCTGTGATGATGCTGAGTGATTTTGTGGTGTTGTGGTGGTGGTGAATTATTATGTGGTGTTGCCGAGTGATAATGTGGTGCTGATGAGTGGTGCTGTTGTTGTTGTGAGTGGTGCTGTTGTGTTGGTGAGTGGTGCTATGTTGATGCTGAGTGATGCTGTGCTGGTGCAGGGTGTTACTGTGGTGGTGCACTTAGCACCACCAAAACACTCTGCGCAACAGCAGCATCAGTCAGAGCAACACCAGCATCACTATGCAACACATGCAGCATCACTCACCACCACCCTAGCAACACTTAGCAAAACACCAGCATCACTTATTAACACCATAGGAGCGCTTTGCATCACCACAGCATCACTCAACACTATAACATGAACACTTTGCACCACAACAGCATCACTCATCACCACAACAGCATCACTGAGCACCACTGTAGCATCACTCAGCATTCTGGTGTTGTGTTGACTTTTGTTGTTGTGCTGCTTGATGTTGCTGTTGTGTTGGTGAGTGGTGCTATGTTGATGCTGAGTGATGCTGTGCTGGTGCAGGGTGTTACTGTGGTGGGGCACTTAGCACCACCCAAAAACTCTGTGCAACAGCAGCATCAGTCAGATGACTACTTGACGCTTGTGGATACCTGACTTTTGGGGATGCATGATGCTTGTGGGTGTCTGGTGGTTGGTGTGCCCTGTGGAAGCATGCACTGATGGCCTGCTACTGTGTGCGCCATGCGTTAAAGCAACAATTAGCTGTTGTTGTTTTGTGTGTCTTGCAGAAGCATTCTATGAGGGCTGTAGGTGTGTGTGATTATGTAGTATTATTTGAGTGTAGTTGTAGTTGTATTTAGCCTCCTCCGAAACAAAGTGACCAAACAAGTTTATAATTATTCTTTCACATATTTATTATTTTAAAAACACCAAAACATCTTTTTATTTTTACTTTGTACAAAATGTATTAGCATGTCAACACGAAAGTTTTAGTCTGAACATATTTCTTCCTCGGCTTTCTCTTTTACAATTTTAATTATTTTCCCATTACAAAAAACAACTTCACAAGTTTGAGGCAAATAATGTAGAAGTGCATCTCCAATGTTGTCCTCCTCTTCATCCAACATAAACCATTGAATTAGTATGTTATTTTCAATGGCCATTGATTGATAAATTTCCGTGTTTGTTAATCTTATTGTTATTATACTTGTGTCTCCTTTGGTGCTTTCTACTCCATAAATTTCAATGTCAATTTTTTCCTCTGGTGGTGCTGTTACCTGTTAAGAAAACCCAAAAGAATAATATTAGTTATTTTTTTTGTGGACATTTTATGGTAAGTACAGTGTGAGAGAGAGAGAGAGTGTGTGAGAGAGAGAGAGAGAGAGAGAGAGAGAGAGTGTGTCTGTGAGAGAGAGAGAGTGTGTGTGTGAGAGAGAGAGTGAGAGTGTGTGTGTGAGAGACAGTGTGTGTGAGAGAGAGTGTGTGAGAGATAGAGTGTGTGAGAGAGAGAGTGTGTGAGAGAGAGAGAGTGTGTCTGAGAGAGAGATTGTGTGTCTGAGAGAGATTGTGTGTCTGAGAGAGAGATTGTGTGTCTGAGAGAGAGTGTCAGAGAGAGTGTCTGAGAGAGAGTGTATGAGAGAGAGAGTTTGAGAGAGAGAGTGTGTGTGAGAGAGACAGTGTGTGTGTGAGTGAGAGAGTGTGAGTGAGAGAGTGTGAGTGAGAGAGTAGTGTGAGTGAGAGAGTAGTGTGAGTGAGAGAGTGTGAGTGAGAGAGAGTGAGAGTGTGTGTGAGAGAGAATGTGTGTGAGAGCTACAGAGTGTGTGTGAGCTACAGAGTGTGTGTGAGCTACAGAGTGTGTGTGAGCTACAGAGTGTGTGTGAGCTACAGAGTATGTGTGAGCTACAGAGTGTGTGAGAGCTACAGAGTGTGTGAGAGCTACAGAGTGTATGTGAGCTACAGAGTGTGTGAGAGCTACAGAGTGTGTGAGAGATACAGAGTGTGTGAGAGATACAGAGTGTGTGAGAGATACAGAGTGTGTGAGAGATACAGAGTGTGTGATAGAGAGAGAGTTGTATTGAGCCAGATAAAGAGGTGGTATGATCTAAAGATGTGTTTGGAGTGTGAGAGAGTGATGTTTTCATCTGATGATATTTTGTGTGTTATTTTTTGTAATATTGATGTTTATTCCCCTTACTTCAATTTTGCTGTGCCTTGTTGTATTCAATATTTTCTGCGCATTAAAATCATGGACAGTCACATGAGTTAGCGTCACATAATCTCCAATATTTATGTGGAATAGTGTTGCTTCTCTCCACAGTGTTACTTTGATGCCATCCGTAGCATCTTTTAAAGTAATACATTTAAACGCAGTATCTTGCCCATTTATTAAAGACATTCTTCACGTCCTCTTCCTAAAAAAAAACATTTTTGTAGTTATTGAGTATTGAAGACATAGTAATTGAGCGAGTTATTTATTATTTTGTCCAAGGTAACATACTGTTTGCTGTTCAGGACAAAATCATTTTTTACTTGTGTGCAGATTATAATACCCAACTGAACATCCTTTGTAAAATATGCATTGTTTTTTTTTATATGGAGCTTTAGACGATGTTTTTTTTTAGTTGACTATGTGATACAATGCCAGATTAAACTATAAAAATATAGGACGTTCTAGATAGTATGACAGGGTGTTTAATGCTATGTGTTCTTAGCTGCAGAGCTCAGTTAACAAAGATATATTGTTTTTTAAATCTAACTAGACATATACTCTTAGTGACATTCCTATATTTCTGTATTATACTTACTTCAGATATTGGTTCTGAAACAGTCATAAGACTTTTTAACGTTGCACTTTTGATATCCTTAATGGGAGAAGCAGATGGTGCAGGAGGTTGCAAAATGTTCTTTGCTTGTTGGATAAGTCCCTCATGCATTTTCATTGCTGGACATTTTGTTACTTTGCTTTGTTTAGTAATTAGAATTGTTTTGTTTTTGATGATAAAGTTGCGTATCAATAGTCCACAGTTACTTTTAGTTTGCTCGTATAATGCTTCTTGATAACAAGTACATTTTATTGTTCCAGTTTTATCAGCTAGAGCCAAATGAAAGAGAAATTTTTGTTCTTTCTTGGCATTTTTGTATGTTGTGTTTTCCAGAACAGTTGATTACATTAACTCGTATGGGTTTCTGATAAGGTTTGTTGTCATCGCTAGTAATGTTAATGATTTCTTCAATAGACATCATCTGAAATATAAAATATGTTACAAACAATGTTAAATACAAACACATAGTGCTTTATGATCACTGTAATAGCATTCTAATGTACCATAGTTGTGTAGTTTCTCATTAGTATATATGTGATCTAAAATGGATTGGTAGTTAGTTGTGTAATTGTCTATGAGTTGTTTACATTGTAAGTTTGCTTCAAATAATCCAATTAGTTGGTTAGTGTATGAATTTTGTAGAGATACATCCACATTGAAATCCCCCATAATGATTAATTTGTGTTTGGGGTAAAAATTTGTAATATTTGAAATTAAAACAAAAAGAGAAGTAATATGTTTATGTGGTGGTTTGTATAGGATTATAATAATGTAATCCATGTTATTAATATGTACTGTAAAATGTAAAATGTCTATGCCTTTGTGTGTCTCATAAATAGGCAATATAAATAATTCTTTTTTGTAGTACAATATCATCCCATGGTTTGTGTTGTATGTATGAAATTTATCAAATATAATGTGATGATATTGTGGTAGCGTAAAATCTTTAACTGTTGCCTTCCTTGTAGTGTTGATCTCAGTTAAGCAAATAATGTCAGCTTGTAATATGTTGCTATCAGCTATCATTGAAGTAAAATGTTTCTGTAGTGATCTTATATTGTGTGCAATGATATTGAAATGTGCAGTGTATGTATGTAACTGTGGGATATTAATTTCAAGTGGCATATGTGTCCTTAACCTGTGCATTTCCTCATTAACATTTGGGTGTACTATAATTTTCCCTTCATCAAAATTCTGGACATATACATTTTGTATTGATTTAGCCCTGCTAATAGCAACATAATGCGAATGATGAATTTTGCTGTTATTAAAGTGGATATATAGTGGTTCTAAAGTATCACCTTGTGTGCGATGTATAGTGCGCGCTGATGCTTGGCGTAAAGGAAATTGCTTCTGTATAATGGTAATAAATTTTTTTGTGTATTGAAAATGTCTAGCTATAGCATGTATTGGTGTCCATGTGTTTAGAATTTGTGAATGATATAAGTGCTTATAATGTTGCCTGGTTGTTTGTCCTATACTCTGATTGTCAAATAACACCCAAATAATAATAGGTGTATTGTTAATCAATTCCACTAATTGTACCACACCAGTTGCGCCATTTGTTAATCCATCATTGACATCCACATTGCAACTTAAATCATAATGTAGTTGTAAAGCTATGTGTAATGTATGTGCAAGTCCCATTGTTTTTTGTGGATCTTTGGGCAATTGCTTAAATATAGTTTTCTTAACATTTTCTGCCAAATCTGAACTTACGGTATCGCTAGCTACTGTTATTTAGACTGGATAATGATTGCTATGTTTTTCCAAAACTCTCCTGTTAATTTCATTAACTTCTATATTAGTAGACATGATATATGATATTGTCTCTAAGAGACTCTCATCAGGTTGTATTTCCCTTTGCTTAATTTGTAAAATATCTTCCTTAGTATGCTTCCCCTCCCTTAGGCGGTTTAGTAGTTCAGCAAATTGAAGATCCTCTTTTTGGTGCATAATTTTAGTTAATTCAAATATTTTGAAATGTTCTTTCCATAAGTTAGTACTTAAAGGACCATACAATTGAGTAGAATCATGAAAAATGTAACTGTCAAATACAGGTTTCAATTGGTAAAAGTCTCCTATGGCTAAAATTGAAATTCCTCCAAATGGTTCATTAGATGATTTTATTTCTTGAAGCCTGTTATGTATAAAATTTAACATATTATGCCCGACCATTGATATTTCATCTATAATAATAACTCGAACATGCATCATTTCTATTTGTAGAGCAGTTCTCTGTTCATGACTCAGTTGTTTATAATTCAAACTTTGTGACACCGGTATTTTAACAGTACTATGAAGTGTTTTTCCATTAATATTATGGGCAGCCTTCCCTGTAGGAGCAGTAAGTAAGATATAAATATTATCAGGATTTTCACCTGCCTTTGTGTTATAGTACCGTAGTAATGTTTGATATAGTGCAGATATTTGAAAGCTTTCACCAACACCAGCCCTTCCGGTGCAAAAAGTAAAGCATGGAGTGCTTTTTTTAAAAAAAAATTTATTTTTTTTGAAAACCTTTATTATATCGTTTAACACAAAATACAGAAGTAGCCCTGCATCGTCAGGGGCCGGTCACCACATGTATGCAGAACGTATCAGGAAATCCAATAACACAGCTCTTCAGCCGACAACCCATGGGTCCGGCAGCGGTAGAGGATAGACGATGTATTGAAAACATTTCGAGATCAAGGATATGCCTAAGGTTTCATTTTACATTGAACCCCCCCCCAAAAAACAAGATAAAGAAGAAGATACAGGATATCCGGAGCTACACACTGGAGGTATAAAAATGTGGGTAGGCGTTAAAAGGCAGTCATGGATCAAGATAGACCAACAGTAAAAATGCAAGCGCCAGTATGTTCACTAAGGGAGAAGAACAAAGCTACCTATCTATCATCATAACCACCCACCCCAAACCCTGCCCACTCATATGCAGAAGGATGAGATTGAAAGTATCGCTACCGGACCCTGCGAGAAAAAAGAAAAGGGGCCATAGAACACAACAAAGGCAAAATAACAAACCCCCCCCGCAGCCCCCACCCTGCACCCCTGCAATGGCTACGGCCTACCCCACTAGCAGCGTGCCTGTCGCCCAGAGGAATACCCTAAAGAGAGAGAAAGAGAAGAAAGAAGGGGCCATAGAACAAAACAAAGGCAAAATAACAAACCCCCACCACCACCCTGCACCCCTGCAATGGCTACGGCCTAACCCACTAGCAGCGTGCCTGTCGCCCAGAAACGTCCCTAAAAGAGAGAAGGAAAGAAGCGGAGGAGGAGAGACAAAAAAAACACACTCCCGGACTCCCCTACCCTCCACCAGACGCAACCACCCGGAAACAAGTGCAAAATAAATGTAACGAGATGCACAATCAATCCGGGAAGTACGGAACATACCACCCGACTCCCGCATTTCACAGGTCACAATCCCAGCAGCAGATTAAATTATTTTCACGTATCCTAAAAAGTCCCACAAGTTAACCCTGGCCAGTACGAATGTCCACTGGAGCACTTACAACCCAGGCCACTGCAACAATGAGAGAGGTAAAGTTTCCATGAAAGTTCAAGTCAGTATGAGCAAGCCAAATAAAGGATAAAAGTTCACGATCTCCACAGAGCAAGCGAGGAAAAGCGTGGAAGGATGATAAAACTTTCCAATAGTCACAGGTGATCTTGTTAAGGCAGTCAAAGTTGTCCATAGTGATAGTCGGCGAGATAGGGTTCAAGCAAGGGACGCTGACAATGTCCACGGGCGCGCGATCTGTCTCATAGGAATCAGCAGCGCGAAAGGGATCCGGCGTCTGCACAGGGACCTCGAAGTTGGATACACGATGTTTCACTGGTGGCACTGCTGGCTGCGATGATGGCAAAAAGCCGCTGTCCGGTCTCCGGCAAAGATCATCCATTGTTACCGACAGTGCCTGGTAGTTGACGATGATCTTTGAGTGGAGCGCTCTAATGGCCGCCATTACGGCGCGCAGCAGTGGTGTGCCTTCCGTCCCCTCCATCTCCTCTCGTAAGCAACAGATCAGGTTGCAGACCCCGGAGGCCGGCTACTCCGGGGAAGCAGACAAATCTGGAGCGGACATCAACCACGGGCGCTCTCACCTCACAATTTTGCACCTTCGCCGCTGGTCGGGGCTCCCGTCCGCACCCCCCTGACAAGCTTACTATGTCTCCGGGCGTCGGATACTGGGCCGCAGCAAACACTGTGTCACGCCGTAGCGTGTGCGTTGCAGGCAGGACACAAAATCGCCGTTTAAAACAGGTAGATTATGTCCCCGTTCGGGAGACCGGACAAAGCCCAAGGTTCACAGCCGATGTTGTTCAATTCCAGCCTGAATGGGTTAGAAATCGAGGCCCCGGCTTCCACTCCCAGGTAGGCCGAAAATGAAACACGGCGTATTTCCGTCATCCGGTGTGATAAAAAGTTCGGGATTGCGCCTTCAAAGTCAGTCACTCCTCATATATACGGGAGTCTGGTTGGAAAACAGGATAACTCGCAGGATATACGAGCTGCTGGCGGAGGTCTGCGGAGCCGGGAGCTTATGCGGCCATCTTGCTTGCTAGCGTAGCTCCTCCCGCATGGAGTGCTTTTAGTTTTAAACCAATGCAAGTGATGGTAAACAAATTTTAGTTGTTCTTCCGTTAAGTTTTGCATAATTTGTTGGTATTTATCATCAGGTAAAATAAAGTTAGTTGAGCTTTGTTCTTCGGTGATAGTTCTAATTCCCAAATCTAATGCCAAATCATATACATGTTGTTTTTAAGAATTTCCCCCTTCTGTGTCTATATTTACTGTTGGTGATAGAGGAGGTGATATTAGATTAGGATTACACTGTTCATGAATAATGTTTGTACCCTCCCCGTGCTGATTGTTATAGATTTTCAGTTGCGCGTCAACAAAGTTTTTAACTTCCAGATACCTCTCATAATAGGTTACCTTTTTTTTGTATTTTATCTTCTTCCCTCCATGGATAGTGCAACATTAATATTTCTCTATAATACTCTTCTGGTTCATTATTTTTGTTAAATCTGCAAAAACGTATTATTTTGGCTTGTGTACGCTTATGTAAAGCATATTCATTATTCTGATTTTGTTTTTCTCCTTTTCCGTCACTACATTCTATTTCCAATTCTTCCTCACCTGAGCTGTAAAAGTTTCTTTCTGCAAGTACATTTTCAGAATCATTTATTTCTCTGGTATAAATTTTGTTTTTGACATAGTTGAAATTAGATGCATAATCGGCTAACGTGCACATCTCTAATGTGTGAGGCCGTTTGCAGTACTTAACAATAATATTTTCACATTGAATGTCAGTTGAATTTTCTGGCAAATTATTAATAGTTTCTATATCACGCATTAAATACGTCCTTTTTTCTGGACAGCTAGTATTAATAAATACAAATGATCGTGAGCTTTTCCTTAATGGTATTTGAAGTATTAGATATGCTGCTTCTTGAGCACTAATTTCTGTGCAGTTGAGGAATTTGTTTCCTATGTGTTTAAGTTGATCTTTTATATTACTATTGCTTTTAACCTCTTTAGCAGCTTGTGCAATAAGTTTGCTAATTCCTCTTTGTGATTTACTGATATATGAAATAATGTAGACAGCACAAGCATAAGGGTCAAGTATAAACTGCAAGTCTATGTTTGCTCGCCAAGCTTGTAAAATAGTACTATTGTAGTTATTGATGAAGCATTTGCCTGGTGTTCTTTTAAAAAATATTGTTGTTTTTTGTAGGGTAGTTTGTATACAAGTAATATATTCTTCATCATTCATCTTAATTAAGTCTAAAAAATCATCAAAAGAAAGTGTATTAAAAGTAGTAGTATTCATTGTTTCATGGATAATTTTTATATTATCTTTCCATTGCTTATCTGTCCCCTCAAGTGTTAATGGCTCTAATATGAGAGTTCTTGACATAGGATATTTAGGATATTGATATTTGCATGTCCTTTTCTCTTTACGCCTGCAATTTTTAGTGTGACCATGCCTTTGTAGATTTATTAAAGGTTGTAAAACAGGGTCATCAGACTTATTACATGTGATATATTGGTCAATGAAGCTATTGACTTCCTCCACTGGCGAAACACCATATAGTGGTGCTTTGTTTACCCAGAGTAATGCATGTATATGTGGAGAACCTCTTTGTTGGAATTCGACTCTGTAAAAGTAGTCTACTATTTCTCCAATTGGATTTGTTCCATTCATCAAAACACAATAAAACAACTTCCTAACTTGATAGTCAAACTGTCTTGCACATGTTATCGGATCTTGTTGTATTAATTTACATTTTGTTTCCCAAGACATGTTTGTGAATTCTTCCTCTGTGCATTCCTTTTTGTTTCTATCCCTCAATAGTATATTTATTAAATGGTGCCATTTTGTTTCAGCAGCAGATAAAGTAAAAAAAAAGTGGGTATGCCCAGTTGCCTTATCATAACAAAAATATCTTTTTTGCAACCTTCCCAATATGGAGGTGAACTGCGTATAGTTTTTAATACTTTGTAACCTTCATTAAACTGGAAAACATCCTCAATATTATATTTTATGTCTTTCGCAGTAATTTTTTTCCCATCTGTAAAATTTTTCCTTATAGAAATGTTGATTTTCCTGTGGATTTGCTTAATATGTAATTTTTTAAGTTTGAAAAAGAGATTACTAACAGATTTTGCTACTCTTCTATCATAACTCCTTAACTCTGATTGGCAAATAGTACTATAATGTACCGGTATGTGTCTTTCCTTATTGTTTGGCCTTCGTTCACCACAAAAAATAGTAGGGAAAGCCAAAAACTCTGAATCTTTATCCTCATATAAACCTCTTGGCGTGTTATGTTCAGCTGGAGCTAAACTTAACACATTCACAGAATTTGTAGTAATAGTTTCATTTGTTAACATAGTATCTACATTTCCAGCTTCCATGTTGTCTGAACAATCAGATGAATTGTTTGTCTCCGAAGTCTCATTATGATTTTCTATTTCTGGAGGTATATACTCCCAGTCTGGGTTAATAGTAACACCATATTCGTTAAACATTGTACTATTCGTTGCTAGCCATGTAGCTGCCTTTTTTTACCGTATTTGGTCTAATATTTTCATAATGTGTGTGTGATTTATACACTAATTTCCTTTTTAATTTAACTGGGATTGTCATGGCGTCATTAATTTGCCTTGGTAAAATGGTAACAGTTGTCATAACATCTGCAGGTACATTAACTACAGCACCTGATAATGATTTTTGAAAACCGCGTGGCAAAGTACGAATTTGTAGGAATGGTATCCTAGGCGAAACTAATCTTTCTTCTAAATCATATAATTCTAATTCAGTTGGTACATTTGGGAGCCCCATGCCATTTAGAACTGAACATGGTGGTATATTTTTTTTGATGTAATAATAGCAAGTCATACAAATTAAATTTGTTTTCTTCTTACTAATGTCACACTTTAAAAAAATGTCAGTTTGGCAAACACTGCGTGTATTTTTCACCGTTGGTTTATGCCACAACTGATTGCAAAGAGTACAAATGTACTCTGGGCCATGCAATATTTCACGGTGGAATTTGCTAATGATTGTATGTATTTGTTTCCCCTGTTTACGCATTTGTCCCTGCGTTACTCTTGCTATGTTTTGTCCAAGACAAATTTCTTTTCTGTTGCTAATGTCTTCCTGTGTAGCATTTGAACTTTTCCTTTTTACTATTTTTGGTATACATATACTCAATGTTTTTGTTTTTTTTCTAGATTGTTTATTTGTTTCCTGTATAGAATTACTAGTTCCTGCTAACTGAGAATGATTAATAGTATTGATATTCTCTCCCTTACTTTGATTCTGTAAATCATCTGAAGACATTGTAGTAGATTTCAAAGTATTATTTTGAGTACCTTTAGTAGTATGTACCCAAAATGTTTTCACTTGCGGTAAATGACAATTTTTCTTGTGCACTGTAAGTGCTTTTGCATATGATTTCTTCTTAATGATTTTTATATCTATTGGTGTTAATTCAAATTGTACACATTGCTCAAACTTATTTGTAAATGTATATGCTAGTTTCACAACATATTGAATAAGCCCTTCTAAAGAATAAAATTCAAGTGTAACACATGTTCCATTTGAATGAGGCATGCCTTCATTGTCCCTGCTATGTGAATCAAATACAAAGTATATTTGCATATGTTTGAAAATGGAAATCACATATACATTCATACAAAGTATAACACCACAGTGCTTATTAAGAGTAACATTTAATGCTGTGCTAATATCTGGGTAGTCTTTATCAAAACTTTAAGGACATCACCATAGTAAGCGTGCCGTAGTGTAAGGGAATATATCTGTTGATTGTGGTCTATATATTTGGGCAAGTCATCAGGATGCATAAGTGTTTCTTTGTTAATAGAATGCATTTGTAGATATAAAGCGTCACCACGGTCCATTATATAATGCAGAACATTTGAATTCCATGTAGTTACTGGTTTGCATAAATTGTGCAAAACAGCAAAAGTACTATTTGGTAAGCATTGCTTTCCTTGTGATTTGCTATTAAATCTTGTATTACCTTGATGGTAACTTGCTTTTAAGCACCTATGCATATTATATGTTATAATAAAAGGGTATTGTCACCAATTAAATTTTTTATCCTTCTTTGAATACCTAATGTTTTTGGTGAGTGTAAACTATTTAATTATTACAAAGTTTGCCCTAACTCCCAACCTTTTTTTACCTTAACTTGTGGTTGTTTCGAGGGCGTTCGAAGAATCTGAAAGGGGAAGACAACATTTTTGGTTATAATATATGTATCCAAAATATCCCCCTAAGAGAAATTTTTTATTTTTAATGCAATTGTTATAAAGTTTTCAAATCTTTGACGGAGTGTGTTATTAAAAAAGCACAGGATGATGATAGAGGGAGTTTTCTTTTGGACAGGGTTAAAGAGGAAGAGAGTGCCAAAGACTGTTGTTGATTGATATTTTTTTTTAGAGTACTAGAGGGATATTGAGAGATTAATGGTGAGAGGTGTGAAGTGTAAGATATGTTTATTAGTTGAATAAAACAGATAACATGATGAAAAGATAATAAAATATTTTACATATTATTGTTAATTGCAACATGATTTAAAAAGACTGAAACATTGAGAGACCATTTGAATGAGTTGTTATTAAATTATTACACAGATTTATGCTTTTGTGTGAACGAATGATGTTGTGGTGTTTGTGGTATACTTTAGTAATGTTGTGTTGGCTCTGAGTGATGCTGTGGTGATGCAATGGATAGTGAGGGTGATAGAGGGAGTGTGAAAGATAGATATAGGTAGGGCGATAAGAGAGACAGGGGATGGATGGATGGATGGATGTAGCGGGGAGATTAATGGATAGATAGATGGAGGGATGGATTGATGGATAGAGTGGGGGTGATGGAAGGATGGAGTGGGAGGAGAGAAGATTTGAATAAGTTGTTTTTAAATTGTTAGACAGATTGATGCTGTTGTGTGAACGAAGGATGTTGTGGCTTGTGTAGTATACTATAGTAATGTGTTGGCTCTGAGTCATGCTGTGGTGATGCAATGGATAATGAGGGTGCTAGAGGAAGTGTGAAAGATGGATATAGTTAGGGCGATAGAGAGACAGAGGATGGATGGATGGATGTAGTGTGGGGATTAAGGAATGGATAGATGGAAGGATGAATTGATGGATAGAGTGGGACTGATGGAAGGATGGAGTGGGAGGATGGATGGCTTGGTGGAGTGGGCTGAAAGATGGATGGACTGGGGTGATGTATGGATGGAGTGGGTGAATGGCTGTATGTAGTGGGAGGATGAATGGATGGAAGTACGGATGGTTGGATAAATGAATGGATGCAGTGTAATGGATGGATGTTGTGCGATGAATAGATGTATTAGGGTGGATGCACAGAGTGTTATTGTTGGACGAATGTATGTATGTATGGCTGGATGAATGGATGGATGCAGTGGGATGGATGGATGGGTGGATCGATTGTGAATGGATGGATGGATGGAGTGCAGGTATTAACAGATGGCTGGATGCAGTGGAGTTTATGGATGGAGTTTTGGTGATGGATGGAGTGTGGGGAAGGATGAATGAATGGAGCGGTGGGGATGGATGGCTGTATAGAAGAAGTGTGGTTGATGGGAGAGAGGCTGTGTGTTAGTTATTTTAGTACAATAAACTTTTTTGTATTAACGCCAACTAAGTCATCACATTTAACGTGTCAGTCTGCTTTGCAAATTCTAAATATGTTCCCAAAACTGTGCTTTGTAAACGAAAAGAAGCTATGAACATTTAACGACCAAGTTTGGAGCCATAAAGTTAAGTACTAACATTTAACGTGCAAGGAGAGAGACTAGAGACAGAATCTAATCAATGTAAAACACTTTTTTTAAATGTACGCATGTCAAGTACCTTTTTCCCTTCCTTAAGGCCCAAAAAGTAATAACATTTAACATGCAAGTTCGGCAGCAAAACTTTAAAAATGTAAATGAAATGTTTTGCTAGTTATGCCCCCAAAAATGTTCAAAAATATTGTATAAGTCTTGAAGCGAATGTAAACTAGTAACATGCGTGTGCTGAAGAAGCAGGGGGTGCTGACTAAGTAGGCTGCTGAATGTAAGGGAGGCTGAGTTTTTAATGTAGTTAAAGACAGTACGCAAATAACTTTTAAGCATTCTACGTACAAGGGTGGCGGCTGAATCAAAAGTAATAATTTAGTACGTGCAAGCATAGAGCCTAGAGGCAGATTGTATCAAATGTGACCTAAAAGTAGTTTAATGTACGCATACACAGTTCGAACTTTCTTTGATAGTAATGTAAGTGAAATGCTGTGGAATTTGTTCGAGCTGTGTGTTTATGTGAAAGTAATTGGAGATGGAGGCGCGCGTGCTGGAGAGGGAGGGGAAGTTAGTATGCTGCAGAATGGGAGAGAGGCTGTGTGATTTGTGTTTAAAGTGTAAGCTGTGGCTGTGTGTCGCAAAGTCAGTTTGTGATTTGAAGTTGTGAACGATATATGCATTGAGGTGTGGCGAAGTGGTATGAGCTTAGTAAGTGTTAGAAGGAATCAAAAATAGTGGTGTGTGTGTTGATGGCAAATGAATTGGAGAGCGAGGCACGTGTGCTGGTGAAGGGTATTTGTTAGTATGCAGCTGAATGGGAAAGTGGGTGTGTTAATAGTGTTTTTAGTGTAGCTGTGTGCACTCTGGAGCAGGCTAAACGTGTTTTAGAGCTGCAGAGAAGCTGGCAATTAATGCGTTCTGCGTTTAAAGTACTATGTGCAGGCTGTGTGTCGCAAAGGCACTTTGTGACTATAAGTTGTGAGCGTAATGTTGATTGCGGTGTGGCGAAGTTGTATGAGCTGAGTGTGCGTTAGAAGCTATCCAAAGTTTGTGGTGAGTGTGTTTATGTTAAACGAATTGGAGAGTGAGGCGCGCATGCTTGAGAGGGGGGGCTGTTACTATGCAGCTGAATGTGAGATTGTGTGTGTGATTTGTGTTGTAATTTTAAGCTGAATCTGTGTGCACTGTGGAGCAGACTATTCCTGTTTATTGGGCTGCAGTGAAGCTGGCAATGAATGCGTTCTATGCCTAATTTGCTTATTCGAGTCTGTATGTTTGAAAGACATTTTGTGAATAGAAGTTGTGACCGAAATGTAAATAGAGGTGTGGCAAAGTGGTATGAGCTGAGTGTGCGTTATAAGTTATCCAAAGGCTGTGGTGAGTGTGTTTAAGTAAAATGAATTGGAGAGTGAGGCGCGCATGCTGGAGAGTGTTGGCTGTTAGTATGCTTCTGATTGTTAGAGTGTGTGTGTTATTTGTGTTTTAAGTGTAAGGTGAGGCTGTGGGCACTGTGGAGCAGGATAATAGTGTTTACTGAGCTGGAGTGAAGCTGCCAATGTATGCGTTCTGCGTGTAATTTACTATGTGTAGGCTATGTGTTGCAAAGTCATATTTATGTTTGCGGTGTGGCCAAGTGGTCTGAGTTGAGTGTGCGTTAGAAGGAAATAAAATATTGTGTGCTGTGTGTTTATGTAAAAAGAATAGGATAGTGAGGCGCGCGTGTTGGAGAGGGGTGGCGGTTAGTATGCAGCTGCATAAAAGAGTGTGTGCGTGATTTGTGTTTTAAGTGTAATGTGAGGCTGTAGGCACTGTGGATGAGGCTAATTGTGTTTTTGATTTGCAGAGAAGCTGGGAATGAATGCGTTCTGCCTTTAAAGTACTATGTGCAGGCTGTGTGTCGCAAAGGCAGTTTGTGACAATAAGTTGTGAACGCAATGTTGAGTGAGGTGTGGCGAAGTGGTATGAGCTGATTGTCCGTTAGAAGTAATTAAAAGTCTGTGGGCTGTGTGTTTCTGTTAAATGAATTGGAGAGTGAGGTGTGCGTGCTGGAGAGGGGTGGCTGTTAGTGTTGAGCTGAATGGAAGAGTGTGTGTGTGATTTGTGTTGTAAGTGTAAGCTGAAGCTGTGGGCACTGTGGAGCAGGCAAATCCTGTTAACTGAGCTGCAGTGAAGCTGGGAATGAATGCGTTCTGCGTGTAATTTTCTATGTGTATGCTGTATGTTTGAAAGGCATTTTGCGAGTAGAAGTTTTGCCCGAAATGTTTATTGTGGTGTGGCGAAGTGGTATGAGCTGAGTGTGTGTTAGACGCTATCCAAAGTCTGTGGTGAGTGTGTTTATGTTAAAGTAATTGGAGAGTGAGGTGCGCATGCTGGAGAGGGGTGGCGGTTACTATGCAGCTGAAAGTGAGATTGTGTGTGTGAATTGTGTTGTAATTGTAAGCTGAATTTGTGTCCACTGTGGACCATGCTATTCCTGTTTATTGTGCTGCAGTGAAGTTGGCAATGAATGCGTTCTAAGTGTAATTTGCTTTGTGTAGTATGTATGTTTGAAAGGCATTTTGTGAATAGAAGTTGTGATCGGTTGAATTGATGATGTGCACGCGCATTGACCTAAAAGCGCATGGGCACAGCATCACATCGCCAGTCAATCGCCAGTCTAGGTAAAGCTTATTTAAGACTCTATAGTCTCGCTCTGCTCAATGTGCATGCGCATTAGGAGGCGAGACCTAAAAGTGGCTTGGAATTATTGAAAATTATTAGGCTGCCATAGATGCTGACAAATTTTCTCCCACCAGGAAATTGGCTTTGGTATTTACTCATCTTGGCATAACTGTGCAAAGAGTATTTGACAACCTTGCTCCTGTTCCTGCACCTGGTGCAGAGGGTATTCCTTGGAACCCTTATCTAGAAAGTAAGTAAAGAATGAGAAAACAATTCTCTGACCCATCCAGTGTGTTACTTGAGAGATTTAATTCTGCTATGTTCAAACAATCACAAGAAGAGTCTGTTGAAGACAATGGTGCCACCCTTAGTTTGATAGAGCGCGCAGGTCACCCGACTATAAATTTACCAAATACTCACCTAGGCCCATTTAAAATAAATCACAATTTAGGTAACCTGGACACTGACTATCAGATATTTGTACTTCCTAGGTCCTATACCTTTGACTTACACTCCTGGTCACCAGTATCTGTGGACCTATGGGATATGGGAGTCTAGCATAATGGGTATGGTAGCAATACGACAATATGCACTCATTTAATAAAACCAGACTCAAGAAGTTTTTAAAACCTTTATCTAATCTACATCAAAAATCATAAGCCAAAGGTTAACAGCAAGCAAACTATCAATAATCAAAATCACAAACAGTGTATAACTTTGCAGAAGATATATTATGCCAACCATTCTTCTAAAGGAAAGGTAAGAACAAGGAACATACTGAAAATGCACCTATAGAAATCAGACTTGAAATGGTATTTTCTAAAGGATGGGAAAAATAAGGGACATGCTAGAATGTCACAGTTTTAATCGTTTCAAGAGGGTGGGTAGAGAGGGAACACAAATTATAATGGCGTATCTGAATTTACCATGTAACTATAGGGAAGGTAAGAAAATGGAACACGCTAATAATTCAGGATAACCACTTCAGTTTTCCTTCAAGGGAGGGTAAAGAAAGGGATCATCTATTTATTCAAAGACGGTACTTAACATCCGATTCTAAGGAAGGAAAACTTGGAACATGCTAATAAAGGCAAGATTCAAGATTTAGTAATTTGTCACAAGGGAAGGGTAAGAAAAAGGCACATATGAAATTAAGACTTCAGCACACTCCAGGGAAGGTAAGAAAATGACGCAATTGATACTATTTGTTACCCACACAGATTTATATTTACCTAGAACGGAGTGAAGACCAACCCTGGCCTGGGGTCAGTTAAGGACAGAAACCCCGAATGCTGCAAACGCCAGTAGGCCAGCAAGTGCAGGTCAGAATCAGGACAGGAAAGCCAGATTTGGATCAGAACCGGACCACCAAAAGTTGAGACCAGCACCCGCAGTTCAGTTGCAACGCCTGCGCTACTCCCTCTCGGCAGCTATCAGTCAAAACCCGATTGGGTTACCGAATTCCCCAGCAAAGTGCTTCGCCAGCACTTCAGGTCCCAGAACCCCGATTGGGTCAGCGAGTCTTCTGACAGAGTGTTCCGCAGCACCTCTGTTTTCGATCAGCTATTGAGTGCATTGGGTCAGTGACAGGTCAGCTATTCGGACAAGTCGGACAATTTTCTCTAGCTAAACCTAGGCTAGTTATACTATTTTCCAGGTCAGTGTATCACCCCCCAATGTTGCAAGTGTAAGAATCCCCAATTTCGATTGGACAAAGGAAGAGGACAGGTCATCACCCCATCTTAACATTTGGAATTTTCCCATCTCATTTTCAAATTTGCGTCCCCGCCCATCAAATTCAGGTTCACATAACGTCTTTATTTCAAATAACAATGGATGTTCTATTGACAAATACAAAGTAATTTTCCAGAGTTCACTAGGTGAGGTTCCCAGGAGCATCTTCCCAGTCAGTCAGCTCCTTGGCTGGATTTCAAAGGTCACTGCTATGGAGACTCGCGGATCTCGCACAGACGCAGTTTCAAGCAAGATGGAGTGCAGCAGGGGATAATAGGCCATGTTTCGAAGTGCAACATAAAATGGGAAAAAACTGTTTTAGAACACAGAATAAATGAATACACTGTATACCATGAATCTCTACACTATACCCATTACTTTATTATAAACTATATAATTAAGATTAAGCAGAACGAACAGCTTAGCAAAAGCAGCAGAGCAAGCTTCTCGCATGTGAGAAACACAAAGCAGACATTTTAGCTCTAGTGCGCAAATGCAAACCGTTTCCGACCAAGACGTCACGTCACATGGGTATGACCGACGCATGCGCAGTCCAAATTCCTGCGTAGCAGCGGCCATTTTAGATGCAAGCGTATTAGTATTAGAAAACACGTAAGCAAGCTTCTCTCTGACACCTGGTATGTACTGGAAAATGTAAGTTTAGTAGGACAAACATGTTGGTCACTTATTAATACTGTTATTGAAGGTTCTTGAATACAAGCAAGTTGCTTTACGTGCGAATCCTTGCTCCATCAATCCCCTCTTTGATGATATTTTATATCATCACAATTAATGGAACCAGAAGCCAACTTCTCACATTTCACCCATTTCAATCTCTTCAAACTTTCTATTTTGTCTTTTCTCAGCATTTTTATCAGGATGAGAATTTTTCATCTTTTTATAAATCTGGTTATTCAATTCTTCTAATTCGAGCTCTTCAATATTCCTTCTCACTCCTCGCCTATTCACAGAATATTTCTTTTTGTGTTTTCGACACTTGCAGCAAATTATTATTCCGAATACTAGTAGACCTATTCCCGCTATTGGCATCAGTATTTTGCTCACAAGACTTTTACCTAAATTAGAAAACCAACTACCTACGGTGGAGAGACCATCAGTAAGACTCTTCCATGCACTGTCAACATCTAGTGGTTTCAGCTCTTTTTCCAAATTTGTAAAATTTCTCACATACCCTTTAATTTCAACACATTTGTCTGGCACGTAAGTGCAACAATGTTGCGCTTTCAACATTCTGCAGACTCCGCCCTCTTTTGCCAATAACGTGTCAAGAGCAAGTCGATTTTGTAAAACCAATGACCTGATCGCAACCAATTCGGTATTGACCATCAGGAAACCTCCAGCAGTGTCAGTTGACAACCGATCCACTACTGTTGACAATTTGAAGATTCTGTGTGTATTCAGAGCCACTCCCACTGTAGGTATCAGTGCACTAAAAATATCACCTACTATTTCACCAACACTTTCTCTTTTACTACGTACTAATTCATTAGTTCTTTCATTGCTTCCAGCAATTTTTCCCACATGGTATATATTTGGGAAGACAATACCAAAGTAACAGCTCCCATACCAATGGTCGGACAGTTTGAAATAAGCCTTGTTCCCACATATATAATAAATTCCAGGAAACACAGGCTCTGACCCATCTTTAAAACCCCAACCCCCACTTACTTTGTAATTGTGTTCGCATTCACTGGAACCAATGAATATATTGTTATAATAACTGGTTCTTTCTCTGTGAAGACAAAGTTTCCCCTTCTTTACGAAATCCAGCAACATAGCAGCATTAGCCCCACCATTTGAGGTGCTCCCTATGCTTTCAGCCCATTTAGGAGTTTTCTGATTCTTGTCATTCGCTTTCTTTTGGAAACTCTCTCTGCTTTTCTCTACCATGTTCAGAAACATTTTCTCTTTTTCTTGTAATAAACATATCAGGTTATTTTTGTGTGCATCATCTATATTTATTTTACCTACAGTTAGAAAATATTCACTCATGTATCGTGCTACATCTCTACTTGTATGTACAGGGTTTAGGTTTCTTCATACAGGAAGTTCAGAAAATATCACATCTAGATTAGAATAGTAATACTGTAATGGTCCTCCTTTGTAAAATAAGCTTTTTAAACTACTACCGGAAATTCCATATGTTAGGGGCAAATGGTGGTACGTCACACTCTCAGCTACCGAGGTAGGCAGCTTCATACAGACATAGCAGTTGTCTATTTCCATTGCTTCCACATAATGTACTAACAGGTTTGCAAATACATTTAAATGAGTTCTGTTTTTGATTTTATTATAATGTAGTCCTTCCTCATCTGGTGCTTCTAAGTCTACTTTTGTTTGTCTAAGGCTATGTGCTCTCTCTGGTGTATCTGCTCTGGGTGGTGTGTCTCTTGTTTATAGCTCCTCAGTGTCTTTTGGCAATTGACTAGTAGGGTACAGGTTTGTGTCTTTATTCATCATGTAAGGAATAGCTATTGTTAGTCCTATCCAAAGTATAAGTACTATTGCTATACTACATAAACATACTTTACAGCATGTTTTTAAACAACCTCGTTTCGGTCTTCCATTAACAGAAGGATCAGCCATTTTTAATTCAAAAGAGATTCAACCCCTCTTTGTAACTTTACACAGCCTTTTTACCCTGTGCGGATTTCAGTTCGGTCTCACTTCTTCGTCAGTCTGGTCAGTGATTAATTCTTCATCACTTTCGTCACTTATTTCCAGGTTTTCAAAGTCTTCCAAATGCAAGATAAGTCCATTCAGGGCTTTGATATTTATTATTCAGTCTTTTTATTCGGGAACTCCTTCTTCTGATTTGTATCACAGGAGGGTCAGCTTGACTGGAGACTTCATTCACCTGCTCAGGTTCTTCGTTAATTGTCTTTAGTCGCAGTCTCAGTCTTTTGACAAATCTAGGCAACTTGTCTCCTTTTCTGAGTCTTTTAACTGGCACGGTGTCTTGGCCTTCTTCAAATGCTCTTTTATTTTCATTCAGTTGTGGCACATTTGTTTCAAGATCGTCTTCTGTGTTTCTCCCTAACTGACTAGGTCCAGGTCTTATATCAGTTTCTTCCGCCTGGTCCCTAGCCTGGCCTTGTTCAGGTGTATGCTGGATTTCGCTATGTTTTGTTTCGTCTCCTTCTTCCTGAACACACTTGTCTATTCCTATCTGGTCCTGTTCAAGCTCTTCAAACTTTTGATTTTCTTCCGCTTGAACCTCTGCCCTAAATTCTATCTGTCCCTCTTCAGGCTCAGGAGTTCTTAGAGGAGTGTCGATTGCCTGCTCTTTCCCTATTTGATCCTCCTCAGTATCAGTTTTGATTAGGATTTCGATGATCTGAGTATCTCCCTCTACACCTGTCTTGTCCTCACTTTCCAACTGTCTATCTAAATAGGTTTGTATTCTTGTTCTCACAGGGTCTACCGTCATGTCTATTACTGGGACCAAATCATCTTGACTGGAGCTCGGTTGTTCCTCTTCACCTACTTCTGGATCAAGTTCTCGAGACCCTTCAGCTGCACAACCTTCAGCCTCAGTTTCCTCAGGTTCTGTCACTTTCTTCGTTTGACTGGCATGGATCCAATGTGGCACTCCTGCACATTTCACAGCTGTGGTGGTAACCAGGATTACTTGTCGTGGTTTTCCCCACCTTGGTGCAAGGGAAGTCTTCCGAGTATGTTTCTTTATTACTACCCAATCAACAGGGTTCAGGTCATGTGCTGGAGTTGCTGGTCTGGCGACAGCGTCTTCTCCAACCTGGTGAGAGATAGAACGCACTTGGTCAGCCAGTTCTTTGCAGTATTCTAGTACCAAATCATCAGAAATGCTTATCAGTTTGTATCCTGACACCCATGCTTGCTGCATTGCTCTTCCCATCAGTATCTCATGGGGACTCAAGCCTGTGTTCCAGTCTGGAATACTTCTAAGTCCCATCAAAACAAGGGGCAAAGCATCTGGCCATTCCATTTGAGTTGATTCACACATTTTTCCCAATCTTGATTTGATAGTGCCATTCAACTGTTCCACCACTCCAGAAGCCTCTGGGCGATATGCACAGTGCAGCTTTTGCGTAATTTTGAATGCTTCACAAATTTGATTTATTATTTCACTATGAAAATGTTTTCCTCTGTCTGATTCAATTGTAACCGGAAAACAGTACAGAGGTATAAGTTCCATAAGTAACAATTTAGCTACAGTGATGCTATCATTCCTGCGTGTGGGGTAGGCTTCCACCCATTTTGAAAACTGGCAGACAATGACAAGTATGTACTTCATTCCTCGACAAGGGGGTAACTGAATGAAATCAAGTTGTAATCGTATGAAAGGGCCTTCTGCCTTCCCAATTTTCCCTGGCAACACCACCGTTTTCTTTCCTGGATTAAATTGTTGACAAACTAAACACCTTTGGCAGATTGCCTCTGCTATGTTTCTGAATTTCGAGTTGAACCAGGCCTGTCTAAATATGCGTATCATAGCATCTCTTCCCAAATGTGTGTCTCCCTGTCTAAACCTAGCCATAGGAGCAAGCAGACAGTCTGGTAACACAGGCATACCATCAAGGTAAACAATGACACCATCTTCAACCCTTCTCTGAAAACCAAATTTCTTCCAATTTCCCTTCTCTTTTGGCTCTGCTGTGTCCTGTAAGTCTTTCACTTCTTCCCATGTGTTTATTCCTTCTAGCATCATAAGTTGGCAGCTGTTTCCGTTCACCCCAACCTTTTTATTGACAGCCATTTTGTATCTTGCGCAATGTTGGGCTAACTGGTCAGCATATCGATTACCTGCTGTCACTTTGTCATTACCAGATTTGTGAGCAGCACACTTGACCACAGCCAATTATTTTGGTAACTGGATGGCTTCCAGTAAATCTTGGGAGTGAAAAAAGGGGTACCCCTGAAATAAGTTCCTAAATCAGGGAAAGTAATCCTAGTGTAAATATGAACATTTAGGAACAAAATAAATACAGTGGACCTAAACAGAATAATTAATTCACGAATGCCAGAAAATACATGTCATCAATAATACATAGAGATAATAATTTCACAGGTTTATTTTTTATTGAAAAATATTTTTTTCTCTAGATATAAATATATATTAAATACAGTAAATACACAGTAATTCAAAAGTCCATTCATAGAATAATAGTACTAAAACATGTCACTAAGTGTCAGGTCAGACAATCAATGGTCACAATACAATTCAAAAAGATAAGTTGTAGTGAATTGGGGCATGGCTAGGGAATGTGTTCCTACGCACGTTTCGGCTATGTGCCTTCATCAGGAAGCCATGTTTTCAGAAACAGAGATGTGCCCTTCAGTAGTGTTGATTTTAAATTGGAGAAGCACTCCGTTTCTTAGTTTACCGCTATTCAAGTTTTAAACTTTTTTTGATCTTTAATAAAGCGTGCAGTGGAGGTAGCACGTTTGTCCCAACCGTGCCTTTACTGAAACATCCTATCTTGAGTGAAACAAGACACTCAACCTCTACGCACTGTTACTGCTGTGGTTCTAATATTTAGAACATCACTACAAAATTAACTCAATCTCAAAACAATAACACACTTAACAAATAATTTCTGTGCATGTTTTGATTATATTTACTGTTATTCACATGATATCTATTCAAAAGACATTCCTATTTGTAATTTTAAACAACATTACACATATGTTGCAGTTTTTCTAAACAAATATTGTTGACGTCCAAGGAAATATTTATTTATGCCCGATGCATTTCGAGCTCAACGAGCTCTTCCTCAGGGGCCTGAAATCTAAGCAAGTATATGTAAATTAATTTCCTGTGACTCAATCTTCACGACGTTCATAAAAATTGCAGGAAGGTAAACTAAGGAAGTTCAAGAGGGATACACTAGACTATAAGTTAAATGAAGTGTATACTTGGGCGGAGGTTTATGCCCAAAGAAGAGTGTTTCCAAAGAAGAAAGCACCAACAACATCAGAGGAAAGTCTAGTATCTGATAGTGACCTAAATACCAACAGACCATCCGCACAAACTCAAATCTCAGGGGAACAACCATCAGCGGAGAAAGGAGCTGGAAAAGCAACAGGCACTAGCCAGTCTTTTTTGTTACAGGCCGGGGACACAAGTCAACCTCCAGGAAAACAGAAAAATGCAGGAAAACTAGGAGAGGTAGTGGAAGGAGCACGAACAAGGAGCCAAAGACAAACTTAGTGTTAAACATCTCTAAAACTGAGTTGACTCAAGATGAAATAAGAGTCCTAAACAAAGGTTTGGGGTTCGTTCCAACATATGACACAAATAAACTGGAAGGTGAAATGTCTTTCTTTAAGTTCATGAGAGTGTTGAAACTTAGACATTTTTTCACCAATGTGGTGCCTGTCCAACCAGAGAAAGAAGAACCCGAATTTATTGAATTTAAACCAAAGTCAAAATTTCAAGCACCGACTTCACATAAAATCCTTGACGCTTTTGAAAATGCAGTGAAGAATGACCTGGATCGGTTACATTTTCATAAGTCCAAAAAGAAGAATTTATCGGTACACGATAGGAACACCTTAAAAAGTCTACAGGAAAATGAGGAAATCTTTATCCAAAAGGCTGATAAAGGGGGAGCCATAATAGTCATGGACAGAGTAATGTATCAGCGTAAAGTAAATGAACATGTGGCGGACTTGTCTACTTATTTCGAACTGGATAGAGATCCGACAGAGGAATTAAAAATCACTCTCCAAGTTATTCTTGAACAAGCTTATGAATCAGGACACATCTCACCAGCAACAAAACAATTCCTTACTGTACAGTACCCCAGGAGACCACGTCTCTACATGCTCCCTAAGGTCCACAAGAACCTGTTAGATCCACCTATGCGCTCTATAGTCACCGGATGTGGCACTATTTTTGAGCCACTCGGCCAATATATTGACAAATTTCTCCAGCCATTTGTACAGCAATGGACATCATACATAAAAGACACGAATGACTTCTTATTGAAGTTAAAGGACATCACAATTACAAATCAGATGCTTTTGTGCACAATCGATGTGAAATCATTGTACACTTCTATCCCCCATAAATCCGGTCTTGAAGCCGTAGAATGGGCTTTGTTGCAACAACCATCAATTCAAGCTAACAAGGTTTTTATTTTGGAACTGTTACATTTCTGTTTGTATCACAGTTATTTTCAGTGGACTACGAAGTTTTTTCTCCAACAAAATGGAACCTCCATGGGATTTGCAGGGGCGACGGCCTATGCAAATACCTTTATGGCGAAATTTGAGGCAGACTTCATCTACAGTGACAGTATTTGGCAGGAACAAGCGATCATATACCGAAGATTCATAGACGATATTTTTGTACTATGGTCTGGATCAAAGGAAAGTTTAGAGGATCAAATTGCAAGACTTAATCACAGCATGGAACATATTGAGTTCACTTACACCATCAGTGAAAAAGAATTACCATTTCTGGATGTTATGGTTAATATTCAAGAACTCAAGGTTAAGACAAAAGTGTACAGGAAAGAGACGGATGTGAACAATTCTTTATCGTTCCAAAGTTTTCACCCCCAAAACTTGAAAAACAACCTACCAGTCTCACAGTATATAAGAATTAAGAGAATCTGTTCCGAAGAGAATGATTTTGAAGAACAATTAGAAACTCAACATCAAAGATACAAAGAAAAAGGATACCCTGATGAGGTTTTGATCAAATCTAGTAGAAGGATACATACTTTCAGCCGAGAAAATCTTCTTCAACAGAAGTCCAAGAAAACTATTGAAAGACATGTGTTTGTCATGAAATTTTCTACAGCATCGCAAAAAATTAAAAACATTGTGAATAGACATTGGGAACTACTGCAGAATGAACCAGATTTCAAAGGAATATTCAATCAAAAGCCAATATTTGCTCACACAAGATCGAAAAACTTGAAAGAACTGCTAATGACACCAAAAAGAGAAGTGGAAATCACTTACAAGGGAATGAAAAAATGCTACAATTGTGTACACTGTGCTAATGTTGCAGAGGGAAGGATTATACATCATCCCCACACAGGAAAGGAAATTACATTACATTATGATGGAGACTGTAATTCCCAAAATGTTATCTACTATATAAAATGCCCATGCGGGAAAATATATGTAGGAAAAACAGAAAGGAAATTAAAAACAAGAATTACAGAACATAAGAGTACCATCAGAAACCTAAACATTAAAAGCAATCCGGCAAATCACTGGTCTGAACATCATCACAACATATCCCAGATCAGGTTTTCAATACTGGAGAAAGTCAGAATTTACGAGGGGGTTGATCTAATCAGATCCCTACTCCAAAGAGAGATTTATTGGATTAGGAGATTAGAAACACAGGAGCCAAAAGGGCTCAACGAAAAAGTTGATCTGATTTGTTTTCTGTAATTATCTCTGTGTTACAATAGGATTGTGGCTTGCATTCCGAGATTAACAATTTCATTGTTGTTAAAATGTGCAGTGAACAGTGCACTATGTATTTCCTCTATTGTATTTATTTACTTATTATTTACCATTTTTCTTTCATGTTTTTCTTTTTTATTTTTATTTCTCTACTTCTAAGCACTTCTCCCTATAGTTCACAATCGCGTTACAGCACGATAAAGTTACAGGACCTCGATTAGTTACCATGCCAAGATGGCGCCCGCGGACGTTAGAATAGTAGTCCATTCTCAGTTTCCTTATATACAGAACGCGAAGAGCACGAGAAAACGCCTAGCGGCAATGGCTGCAGTTTAGTGAGAAAGCACGGATTGAATTGGAGGACCGGGTTCCGTGTACTTTGTTCAAAGTCGAGTTTTAGGTAAGAGGAACTTGTTTATTTTGAGGTTTGGTACCTCACAGATAGTAAAGCAGATCCTAGCTTGACCATGCACTATGGTATCGAGTGATAGCGTTTATATTTCAATTTTCTACCGCCTTTTCAGGTGGCAGAACGATTTTGAAGTTGTCGTCTATGAAGGCACATTGAGAAAGCTACAGTGATATTTGCGAGGAGGTAAGGTATGACTGGAGGCTGGTCTCCACTGCATTTTTGAGAGTTTATTTGGCACAGTTGATTGAAGTAGATTTTTTGCACTTAGGTTCCCCATAGGAGTTCAGCATCTGGCAATTGCAACACAGTGAGTTTATTTTCACTTTTATTACAACACAGCGGTGTGGAGATGGGTAGACTTTCTTATCTTTTTATGATCTCTTTATGATTTCGGAGCATCTATATAAATTCTTGCATATTGTGAATTTTTATGAACGTCGTGAAGATTGAGTCACAGGAAATTAATTTACATATACTTGCTTAGATTTCAGGCCCCTGAGGAAGAGCTCGTTGAGCTCGAAATGCATCGGGCATGAAGAAATATCTCCTTGGACGTCAACAATATTTGTTTTGAAAAACTGCAACATATCATATGTGTAATGTTGTTTAAAATTACAAATAGGAATGTCTTTTGAATAGATATCATGTGAATAACAGTAAATATAATCAAAACATGCGCAGAAATTATTTGTTAAGTGTGTTATTGTTTTGAGATTGAGTTAATTTTGTAGTGATGTTCTAAATATTAGAACCACAGCAGTAACAGTGCGTAGAGGTTGAGTGTCTTGTTTCACTCAAGATAGTACCCTTCAGTAGTGTCCCACAAAATCAGGCAGTCGTAAAGCTGGTCGATACTTGGTAGAGTTATAAGGAAGGGTTCTCTAGGAGCCTCTTTATGAGAAGGTCTAGGTCGCAACTGGGAGACTGCGGATGGCAAAAGCAACCAGTTACTGATGAATGGAGGCGATGAGTCAGGGTGGAAGGTGCAAATCCCTGCAACCGAGTCCCGGTAATCGCTGAGTATTCCAAAGTCTCTACAAAAGTAGAAGAAGCCGATTCAAGAGTCCAAATGTTTAGGGCAGAAGGACTGCTCTGCGATACCTGTATAATTCCTGCCAAAGAAGGTCTCGTTTATAAATTGGTCGCAGTCAAAAGACGGGCAGCGATGGTGCCTGGTGATGAGGTGCACGAGCTAGCAGGGTGCTCAATGCATCAGATGGTGGACGCCGGCACCAGGGTACGGCTCTCAATGATGGTCGGCTCGGCAGCCCTCTGCTCCAGTCGAAAACGATAGTCTTGTACATAATTTCTATTTCTGATAGGAGTACCCGAAGAAGTCAGAAACTCCCTTTGCATCCACAATTGGCCAAAGTCATGCACAACTCCGTAACCATACTGGCTGTCAGTATAAATGGTTACTTTCCAGTTCTTCCCAAATATACAGGCTCTTGCCAATGCAACCAATTCAGCTACTTGTGCAGACTTGACTCCAGGTAAATAGGATGCTTCAACTGGACCTCCCAATGTACACACCGAGTAAGAAGCGCTTAGGCCTCCTTCCTCATGTCTGTCTCATACAGGAGCCATCTACAAACAGCTCATATTCTGCATTAGTTAAGGGCTCTTCTTTTATGTCTGAGCGTGGTTTTGTACTATACTCAGTCAGATCAATGCAGTCATGTTCAACTTCTCCCTTTACTTCTGCTGAGAGTGAATTTGGTAGTAGGGTAGCTGGATTCAAGATATTACATCTTGCAATGGTTACGTTTCCTGCATCTACAAGAATTCTCTCATACTTAGTCAGCTGACTAGGTGTGAGATACTGGGTTTTCGTTCCTGTCAGTAAAATCACAACTGCATGTGGAACATACACTGTTACAGGATGTCCCATAATGATGGATTCACTCTGCTCAAGACTCATGCATGTTGCAGCTACTGCTTTCAGGCACCCAGGTAATGCAGTTGCCACTGGGTCCATTGTGGAAAAAAATATGCCACTGGACGTCTCGTTAAGCCATGAATTTGGGTCAGGACTGAAAGTGCACAATTGTCTTGTGTGTTACAAAACAGTGCAAATTCTTTTGAATAGTCAGGCATTCCTAATGCAGGAGCTGTACACAGGCATTCCCGTAATTTTACAATAGCAGTCATTCTTTCGTCATCCCACTCCACTGGGTCTTTAGCTCCTTTCTTTGTCATCTTTATCAAAGGTCTTGCTAGGACTGCAAATCCCACAAACCACTGCCTACAATATCCTACAACTCCAAGAAACATTCTGATTTCTTTCTGGGTGTTGGGCAGCTCCATGTTTCGAATTATTCTAATTCTCTCTGAGGTAACTTTTCTGACACCCCTCTCTATCTGGTGCCCCACATATTTTACTGATGAGGTACAGAACTGTAATTTCTCTGGTGACACTTTATGTCCTCCTTCAACAAAATGGTTCAGTAATGCAATGGTGTCAACCACACAGTCTTTCCGACTTTTAGACGCCACCAAGAGGTCGTCTACGTATTGCACCAGGACTGATTTTCCGGGTAATATCAATTATTCAAGGCATTTTTTCAGAATTTGATTAAAAGTCGAGGGACTCACAGTGTACCCCTGAGGAACATGATTCCAGACGTAGACATGACTGTCGAATTCAAATGAGAAAAGAAATTTGCTGTCTGGATGTAATGTAATCGAAGAAAATGCATGACATAGGTCAATGACAGTAAACCATCCAGCATTCCATGGTATTTGATATAAAATCACTGCCGGATTTGGCACAACTGGACAGCAAGGAACAACAATTTTATTAACCTTGCGCAGGTCTTGTACGACCCTGTACTTACCACTTGGTTTCTTTATGCCAATTATGGGAGAGTTACAAGTACTGCTCAACACTTCCTGCAAAATGCCTGCTTCCAGCAAACGTTTTATTTCGACAGCAACCCCTGCTTTTACTTCTGCACTCATTTTATACTGTCGAGTATTTGGGTAGACTGCATCTTCTTTTATAGCTATTTTAATCGGGTCCACATTTGCCATTAAGTCTACGTCTTTTCCAGTAAAATCCCATACCTCCGGTTTCACTGTCTGTTGGAGTTCTTCTGGTAAGTCTTGTATTGTCAGCAGCCTCCTTGATCAAGATGGTAATTCTACCACAGCTATTGTACCTGTTCATAAATATTCCCTATTTTCCTGGGAGACATTTTTTTACATCCCTCAGATCCGAACTGGGCAGACTGGTATGGGGCGGTAAAAGAGCAAGACTGCAATGGTCCACACTTACTAAACCTTATGCAGCGGGTCGATTCGGCATTCCTGACTTTGAACTTTATTATCTTAGCACTCAGGCACACTATATAAACTATTGGATTCGACAGCCCAAGTACATGCCACAGCTTGTGGCTGAACACTGGCAACTACACCCAATCCCGATAGAAGGAGCAGTCTATATGACTCTGAATGCTCGAGAACGCAGGCAGACCACAGTAAATGCCACAATCACAGCATGGCAACGAATAAAGAGCCTATTCGATCTCCCCCTGCTGTACTCACCATTGCTTCCTCTGGCCTATCACCCGGACATGCCGCTGCTACAGGAGGCAGTCTTCCACAGGATGCAGCGGCGAGTATCCATTCCATTATGGGGGAACCTCTACACGAATGGCACGTTCAGGGACTCAGGTGACTTGTTCAAGGATGTACACCACACTCCATTGGACAGCTTTCTGTATATTAGACTCAAACAGGGAGTGAGGGCGCTTCACACTGACTTTCCTGCTGAACCCCCATTGCTTCCACCACTGCACGCTGTACTACAGCAACCCTCACCCAGACGACTGGTCTCACTCATCTACTGAGCCATACATACTAGACCTGTGACACTAGATTCGCCGTCCCGAACTAAGTGGGAGGCAGAACTAAGTACAGCCATAACAGAGGAGCAGTGGGAATACTGTTGCTCACAAACTGAACGAGTGTCTGCCAGCAGTCGGTTTCGGATAAAACATTATAAATATCTACACAGAATGTACTGCACCCGGCTGGTATGCACAGACACCAGCTGCGAGACACTGACCACTGCGATAGGTGCCGCTCGCCGCAGGCTGAGTACTGGACGCATGTCTTTGCAGCCCTCACCCAGATAATCAGAACAAGCATTGAGGCTACCCCCTTGATCGCATTACTGAGCTATGTTCAGCATGTCCCAATAGCGTATCGCAGATTCCTGGCACTAGCTTTGCTGATGGCCAAGCGCCGCATAGCCTGCAGATGGGGTAGGGGAAGAGCACCGAAATTTAAGGACTGGCTCGCAGACATGATATACTGCCAAGACCACTCCGCCCTTTATGCTGAACTTCTACCTAGCAGCTCTCGGCCCAAGGATATATGGGCGCCGTTTGCAGCTTATCTGTTGTCCCGCGCGGAGACAGACGACCAACCAATTGCTGATATTTAGGTGAATGAGCAGCCTCCCCACGGCATTAAGCGCTTAAAGTGGCCTTCCTGCATGTGGTTTCCTGATTGATGTCCCTTATGTTCTGCAGAACCCCGGTGGGTTGTGTCATGGGGCGGGGGCTCCCGGTCACCCCTTCTACCTTTTTTAATTCTTATGCTTGCCTTGAATATATTTACATGTACAATGAGATGAGGATTATCGTGTAATGAGATGTTAGTTATTACTTGCTGATTGTTATTATTGGCCCGGGTTAACCAGAGAATCACTGTGTACACTGCACCTTTCTCAATTTGATGTGGGTTCCATCATGCACACGTATTTTTCTACTATGATTAAACATTGAGACGCGGCCGGCCCTGAGCGGTTGTAGGCGGTTTGCTGTGTTAATAAATATGGACTATCCTCCTTTGCTATTGATGATACACACTGTTCGTAAGCGCTGCCGGCCAAACGACTGGTTGTAGGCATGAAGCTGTGTAACCCCTTTACTCACCTAATAAAATGTTAAAAAAAAATAAAAAATAAAAAAGTCTTGTATTGTCAGCCTTTTAATTTCTGTCTCTGGTCTTGCTAACATTAATTTGTAAATTACGACTTCGTCTGGGGTTTGGATTTCAACTCCATTTGGAGTACAAAAGATGGTACAATTCATTTTGCACAACAAATCTCGTCCTAACAAATTCACAGGACTTGAATCACAGACAACAAATCTATGCATTTCTTTAAAATTACCTATTCTGACTTCCATGGGCTCTGTAACTGGGGTACTAATCTGTTTATTAGAAACACCCACTACTTGGATTGCTTCTCCCGAGAGGGGTAGGTTTGAAACGTCCACTGTTCTCACAGTTGAACGGGCAGTGTCCAACAAAAAGGTGACATCATTTCCTTCTACCTTTCCTTCAATGTATGGCCCTAACTGGTCCACCGGCAAGGAGGCGCCAAGCACGCACCCCTTGTCCTCCCCCCTCAGGCACCGTCAGTAAGGTTCGTCACAGAGGAATGTGTTGTTTAAAAGTAATTGTGAAGTTGCTGTATCTTTTCTCTCCCTTCCTTCCAAATTTGTGGTATCTATACCCTGTTGTGCTTTGCTCCTATAATTTGGCATAGATGCATGAGGCAACTGATTTTGCTTTACCTGCTGCTGCGACTTCCGTGGCACCTCATTCTGCGTCCGTGGATTTAAATCATTAATTTGCACATTACCACTCTGCACAGCCTTACACTCATCCTTCCAGTGTCCCAACTTTCCGCACCCGTGGCAGGGGAACTTTTTCTTTGCCTCCTCTCTACTCATTTTTCCCCTTGGCTTTCCCCCGTTTCCAGTTCCCTGATTCTGGTTATTAGTCATTTTGTTTAACTGCTGTTCCTGGTGCTCTCCTAATTTTACCTGTGCCCACATGACCTTTTCTTTCAACTCTTTTTGTTTATTTTCTAGCTCATCCTCACAGTTCTTAGCATATTTAAGGACCTCGTCTATTGGCTTAGCCTGCCAACAGATTTTATTGTCTTTGATCCACTGCGAGATCTCAGGCCTTAACCCTAACACGAATCGATAAATGAAATGGGTCATGTCTTTCATTTCAATATTGTCCAACCCACTGTACGTTTTGAACACCTGTAACAGACGTTCATAGTATGAATGTACAGTTTCATCTTGGTTCTGAGTGGTCCTATCTATCCTAGTCCAGTCAGTCTCCTTTGCAGGCACCTTTCCTTTCAGGTACAGCATCACCTGATTATATTTTTTCAGTACATCCTCGGAAGGTACCCCTGTCTTTGGGTCCCTGGGGTATTCCTCAGTAGGCCAATCAACAGCAATTTTACGTTCTGTCCACATATCTACGGGAACCACAATGTGAAAAAATCCATCCAGATCTTTCAGAAGGCATTTGGAAACTTTCACAAATCTTTTGACCTGCCTGTACCAGTCTACAGGTTTTTATTGCAGTTTTGGGAAATCATTTGTAAAGCATACAATATCCTGTCGGGACCATGGCACATGCACATAACCTCCACCTGGTACTTCTCGCATAGGATATAATTTTTCCACCTTTTCTGATTCTTTTAAAACATATTCTGAAGTCATTTGTTTTGATCGAAGCTCTTCTTTTTTCTTTGCCCACCTGGCTTTCCACTTTTCTAAGTCTCCCCATTTTTGTAACAGGTTTAGTAATTCTTTTATCTGTACTTTTCTTCCTCACACGTTCATATTTTCTAAATCTTTGTCAGAGAATTCTGCTCGGTAGGGCTTTTGCAACACTTTAGATTTACCAATGTCTATCCCCATGCTAGCTGCGGTGTCCTTTATTTTTTCATGGTACACCCTTGTATTCCGGGTAATACTTTTGCAAATAAATAATAATTCATCTTCACTAAGAGTATTTAGTCTGTCCAATCCCACATTCCCAGCCATCAATTCCTCCAATTCAATTCTTAGCTTATATATCATGGCTTTGGCTGGGTTTTTGGTCTCTGTATTTCTTGGGTCCATCTGTCTATTTCTTCAGGGGTCACTACTGTGGCACTTCTCGTACCAGAAGATGTCTCTATCTGGACTTCTCTTGAATTTATAGGAGTGTTCTTTCTCATTGAACTGCCTTCTTGTTCCCTAATGGGTAAGTCCATTAAGGATATTACAGACTCACATTCGCTTGCCTGGTCGTCTATTACCAAGGGCTCTTTTCTTGGCTGCACTACTGATGTAGTTATAACTGGAGCTTTTGGACTAGCTTGCTTATCCCCATACAAAGGAACAACTGGGCCAATAATTACTGGGATTGTCAAGGCTTCAGGACTTGTGTTTAATGGTGCACAGACATAATATCGACTCCAAAATATCGTTTGGACAGAATATCGAGTTTTAAATATCGTTTGGACAAAATATCGACAGGACAGAATATCGACAGTCAAAATATCGTTTTTAAGGTAAGTGAAGTAATATCGACTGTAAATAATATAGAAAGTGAAAATATCCAAGTATATAATCTAGATAGTAAAAAATATCGTTTTTTAAATAATATTTAATTATTTATAGTGTTTTTATGTTATAATATGTGTGAAAAGTGTCATTTTATGTTATAATTATTTTTAATTAATGATTTTTTTTTAATTATTGTGTAATTTTATTCTGTAGCGGGTTGTGGTTTTATAGGGGAATAGGGTGGGAAGTAATTTAATTATAATTAATTAAATATGTACATTTATTAATTGGTAGTAATAATTAATTAATTGGTAATTAAAAATTCTTTGTTAATTATTTAAAATTTAATTGGTAATTAATTTAATTTAATTGATTAATTGCTAATTATGTAAATTAAAATAATTTATTTCCTGTAGCGGGTTGTGGGTTTATAGGGGAATAGGGTGGGAAGTAATTTAATTATAATTAATTAAATATGTAAATGTATTAATTGGTAGTAATATTTAATTAATTGGTAATTAAATAATATTTGTTAATTATTTAAAATTTAATTGGTAATTAATTTAATTTAATTGATCAATTGCTAATTGTGTAAATTTAAATAATTCATTTCCTGTAGCGGGTTGTGGGTTTATAGGGGAATAGGGTGGGAAGTAATTTAATTATAATAATTAAATATGTAAATGTAATAATTGGTAGTAATATTTAATTAATTGTTAATTAAAAAATATTTGTTAATTAATTAAAATGTAATTGGTAATTAATTTAATTTAATTAATTAATTGCTAATTATGTTAAATTAAAGGGGTATTTTTAGGGTTCAGGGTCAGTTTTTGGTTTTTGGGTAAAGGGGTATTTTTAGGGTTCAGGGTCAGTTTTTAGTTTTTGGGTAAAGGGGTATTTTTTGGGTTCAGGGTCAGTTTTTAGTTTTTGGGTAAAGGGGTATTTTTAGGGTTCAGGGTCAGTTTTTAGTTTTTGGGTAAAGGGGTATTTTTAGGGTTCAGGGTCAGTTTTGGGTTTTTGGGGTACAGGGGTACAGTGTAAAAATAAAGTAAAATTAAATTTACATTAATTTAATTTAATGAAATGAAATTAAATTAAATTATATTAAATTAATTTTAAATAATTTAAATTATAAAAATTATTATATACTTACCAATACTTACGTTGTAATGGTAGTGCGTTGTAAAAGTTGCGTTGTAACGTCATATATCCACTGTTGCACTCCTTGGAGTGGGAATAGTAATTTTAACCCCTACGCTATCCAACGCTTTCCCTACTGTTGCACCCACTGGAGTGGGAATAGTAATTTTTACTCTTTTGTATTTGTACGTTAATAATATTGGCTATTATTTAATTAAATTTTGTTACTATATATATATATGTTTTAAGAAATATGATTAAAAAATATTATTTTTTTACTTTCATTAATTATTTAATTATTAAAAGTTATTTTAAGTATTGTTAAGTATATTTTAGTAATTAATTTTTTATATTAATGTAATTAAACATTGTTTTTATTAAAGTCGATATTTTTTACAACTATATTTTTGTAAACGATATTTTTAACTCGATATTTTTGTACTTACCTGTTTGTAGATAGAAACTCGATATTTTGTCTCTCGATATTTTGTCAACGATATTTTTGTTGGTCGATATTCTGTCCCTCGATATTATTTCAGTGATCCGTGTTTAATTGGGAAATTTTCTGAATCAGCTCACTTCTTTGTTTGATTAAAGCCTCTCGTTCTCTGTCCTGTAGTACCTTTTCAATGGAGGTTTTGTGTATTATTTGCGGAATCAAGGGTGGGTTTAAACCCGGGGCACTTGGATTTACCATACTTGGTCCTTCAGTATAAGTAGGTTTTAAAAATGGGTTTCTTGGATTTACTGTTCTGGGTTCCTCATTATAAGGTGGTGGATTCTTCATTAATAAATGCTCTAAATAATCATCGTCCGAATCACCACTGGTCATTAAATGTTTTGTTTTCTCAGTCCTTTTACCTCCCGTGGGCTCTCCTAATGTTAGTACAGGATATAACCCTTCCAGTAACGTGTTCTGTCTCTACTGTTTCATTTTTTTATCTATGGATTCTTTTTGTACCTTTGGATAAAATTTACTTAACCCTTTGTCAATTCTGGGCCTGTCTCTCTCAAAAGCCTCTATTTCCCATTCCTCCAGGGCCTCATATTGCGTTAATCTAGGTCTGGGATGTAAATCATTCATTCGGGTCCTCAGGTTGAACAAAATTCTTCCAATAAATGTACCTTCTAAGGGAAATGCTAAAATGTCATCATCTTTAGTATATTCCACCCAAATCTCCAACCATACACAAGAGTGGTAACCTCTATCAAACATCATGAATGATGCAGGAGTTTTAGGTGGTGGAATGATGACTCCTTCGTTAGTTTTAATGGGCTTGTCTTATTTGAAATAATTCTCTACTCTGTCTACGATTGACATTTTTCTCTTACTTCCGTACATAATGCGAGGTCTGCCTCTTATCGCCTGATCTCTAGCAAACCCTTGGTATCTTGGATCAGGTCGAATCTCTGGATGGCTTGGATACCACATATATTTTACAAAATTTAAAGAGTGCGAAAATATTTATTTCTGTTTACCAAATACTTCCAATAGTAGCGCGTCTTTTATTTTCCTGCAACCAACCAACGCTACGGTTTCAAATAATTACAACCAATGAGTGCGCGGCTTTTCTCGTGAGATGAGTTCCCATGCTCCTGTGCTCACCCCTCCTTTACAATGCTACCTCCACTACACGCCCGCTCTCTCGGCCAATACCAGCGCGGCACTGAGTGACGTCAGCGCTGCTCGGCAACTGACTCCCTCCTTCACAAGGTAATTGAAAACTCAAATTTCTAGCTTTTTAAAGTGCAAGTGCTTTGTTTTATTTTACAACGCGAAACATTCGCCACTGTACTCGAGTGTCTAGAAAGGAAAGATGTATCACTGGAGGTAAATCCCTTCCGTTTACTTTTCATATACTGCGGATAGATATCTTCTGCCTACCCTTCACACAAGCATTAGAGAATCCTGCTACTCCTTTGGACTCATCCACTCGGGGATATATAGTAAGGCCAAAGTTTCACCAGCGACCCCTTTGCTACCAATTAAGCTCAAATGAACCTGCTACTCCTTCCGTGTGACCCTTTCTAAGTGATATCACAATAGAAGTTTTGCCAGCGAACACGTTGCTATCATGCATTCATACAGAAAAACCCCTAATTAGTGCTTCTGGTTCTGCCAACCATGCACTAACTTCCTCGAGCCACTGACCTCACTGCGATGTGGCTTCCCTTTACCACCCGCTATTCTGCCCCCGGGGATTCCAGTCAAACATATAACAGTCACAAACAGGTTTGGTTAATACATGAATCAACACAGCATAAAATCCGTAAAATTTTTCAAAACATTTCGACATTTCATATTTGATTAAACATTTCACATTTGTATTCAAATTTGTGTCCCCGCCCATCAAATTCAGGTTCACATAACGTCTTTATTTCAAATAACAATGGATGTTCTATTGACAAATACAAAGTAATTTTCCAGAGTTCACTAGGTGAGGTTCCCAGGAGCATCTTCCCAGTCAATCAGCTCCTTGGCTGGATTTCAAAGGTCACTGCTATGGAGACTCGCGGATCTCGCGCAGACGCAGTTTCAAGCAAGATGGAGTGCAGCAGAGGATAATAGGCCATGTTTCGAAGTGCAACATAAAATGGGAAAAAAACAGTTTTAGAACACAGAATAAATGAATACACTGTATACCATGAATCTCTACACTATGCCATTTACTTTATAATAAACTATAGCATTAAGATTAAGCAGAACGAAGAGCTTAGCAAAAGCAGCAGTGCAAGCTTCTCGCATGTGAGAAACAAAAAGCAGCCATTTTAGCTCTAGTGCGCAGATGCTAACCGTTTCCCACCAAGACAACGAATACGTCACGTCACATGGGTATGACCGACGCATGCGCAGTCCAAATTCCCGCGTAGCAGTGGCCATTTTAGATGCAAGCGTATTAGTATTAGAAAACACATAAGCAAGCTTCTCTCTGACACCCTGTATGTACTGGAAAATGTAAGTTTAGTAGGACAAACATGTTGGTCACTTATTAATACTGTTATTCGAGGTTCTTGAATACATGCAAGTCGCTTTACGTGCGAATCCTTGCTCCATCAGGGTACTTGCCGCAAAATGCGAATTTGGACCAAATGTTGACACCCATATACGAGACCAGTGTGTATTTTATAGTTTTTCAAAAAAAATCCAAGAGCGTTTACTTACATGTCTGAATGTGGCTAAGGGTATTGAGAGGTCTATGGTGACCTCGAACGTTTTGTCAAGTTATGCGCCGCAATCACAGCCTTCTGTAAGTTCCATTGTAAATGAAGATGTTGTATGTACTGTTTCAGATAAATTTACCAATGATAAGAAGCCGTTCAGGAGTCAACAAACTTGTGGTCAACAAATATGTTTTAGATGTGGTTCCAGGAGCCATATCGATAACAATTTTTCTTGTCCTGCTGTTGGCAAAAGATGCAACAAATGTTGTACTCCTGTAAGCAATTAGAAGAGTTAGAATTAGCGGTGTGAAGCTTGAGAATGTTGAGAGTAAGATGCGTGATAATACATCCAAGTTTTTGAATGTGTTATTAACAGTGGATGTTTCCACTGTTGCTTCTGTCAGTTCGTAGAAAACTATCAAAGACCCTCTATGGATGCATGTATTGATGGGATACTTGTGCATGTCATGGCCGATTCCGGTGCACCTGTTATGATTTTGGCAGATCTCACTTTGTTTAATGCTTGGCCTGCTGGGACCGTTCTATTTCCTCCTGACATCAATCCCAAAGCGTTTGGAGAGCAAGATATTGATCTTCTTGGTTTTCTTTGGTCTTCTGGGGAGTGCTTGGGTAGGTCCATTAACAAGAAAGTCTACTTAACCGTCAAGGGTAGAGATATTTTAGGTTGGAAGCGCCTGGCAAAGCTGGGAGTCATTCTGCACCCTGGGCAAGATCCTCCCATCACTTTGGGAGAACCACCCATAGACATGCTTTACATGAACACTAATTGCAATGTAATACCTAACTTCCTTGATGCTTATTCCAATGTTTTTAAGGATGTTGTTGCGGCAGTCTCTGGCTTTGAACACTGCATCAAACTTAAGAAAGATGCCCTGCCAGTGGTTCATAAAGTTAGACCCGTGCTTTTGAGTATAAGGGAGGATCTCAGAATCCTATTAAATAAACTGAAGCAGGAGAACATTATAGCACCTATTGATGCTTCTGAGTGGGTTTCTCCCATTGTTTAAATGAAGAAAAGGACCGGAGACCTCAGGTAGGGGCGTAACAAACACCCCCGCAGCCCCCGCGGTGCGGTGGCTCCCCAGTATTCAGTACATGAAGGGGGACCCCCTCAGCTCATCGGTAGAGAGCTGTGGTAGGTTTGCTCAAAAGCAGCTAAGGCAGCTGCAGTCTGCAGCCTGCTCTGGGCTCCTCTGGTTAGCCCAGGAATGAAGAGAAACAAAGTAACAAGTTACATTGTTTCTCTTCAGTCAGAGGCACGAGCCAGGCCCGGAAAAAGGATGGGGTGGGGGCCCCAGAGAGAGCATTGACAACAGAGCACTGCTCCTCTGAGGCAGAACAGAGCCTACTTCGAGTTTGCAGCTCCAGAAACAGGATCTGCTGGAACGCATTGGAAGGTGAGAGTTAGAGCTATTGATGTTGTAAAGGACAATGTATTTTACCTATGCATTTTATTTTTGGAGTGGAGTGAATGTGTGTGGTGTCAAGTGGACATATATGGTTTGGATTGGAATTATTAGTTGTGGAATTGTGTTGCATGGATTGGATCTGTGTAGTGAAATATTGTGGCATGGTGTGCAGTGTAATTATGTGGTATTGAGTGGAGTGGGATTGTGTGTATTGTAGTGGGATTATCTGAAAAGGTATTTTGTGTTGTGTAGTGGAGTTTACTGATGTTGTGTGCTGTTAAATATTGTAGCATGATTTGGAATTTTGTGGTGTAGATTGGATGTATGTGGTGTGCTGTGCATTTATGGTGTTATTCTGAATTATATAGTCTGTTATGAATTATGTGGTGTGGAATGGAAATGTGTAGAAATGAAATGTGTGACGTGGAAGTTGCGGTGTTGAGTGAAAATATGTTGATTGGTATTTTGAGGCATGGTGTGAAGTGTAGCTATGTGGACTGTTGCTACATGGCATAGACTGGATTTATGTGGATTGTATGTATGCAGTATGTAGTAGAGCATAATTATGTGGAGGTTAATTAAATAGAGCAGAGTGGTATTAAGTGCAGTGTAATTATGCTGTGTGATCATTTGTGTGGGGATGAAATGTGGAATTGTGTGACGTGTGGAGTTATGTGGCATGGTGTGGTGTATAATTGTGCAGAGTGGAATTATGCAACATGTTGCAGAGTTGTATTTTGTGGAGGTTAATTATGTGTTGTAGAGTTGAATGTAAATATGTTGTGTGAAGTGTAATTATATAGGTTGAAGTGGAATTATGTGTAGTTGAGTTGGGTGGAGTGGAATTATGTGGTTGGGAGTGGTATTAAGTTGTGTGGAATGTTATTCAGTGATGTGTAATTATGTTGTATGGAGTGAAGTGGAAATATCTGTATTTTTAGGATTGTAAGTATGTGGTATGGAATGTTGTAGGGTTAAAATTATTTATAGTTGAATTATGTGGCATAAAATTATAAGCAGGGGGTAAAACAGGCCCCCACAGCCCTGTACTCCAGGGGCCCCCACACTCAGCGGAGCATGCAAACCCCTTAGTTCATGAATTAAATGGTGCGCACGGCCATGGTGCGCACTCATGGCCTCCTCATTATTAAATGGTGGCCGCATGGCCAGGGGCGTAACACAGGCCCCCGCAACACCCAGCAAGCCTCTTTATGAATTAAATGATACGGCCTTTTAATTAAATAAATGGTGCGAATATCTGCTGGGCTTCGGAGGCTCTTTATTAGTTATGGTGCGCAGCGCACCGATGTCTCCATGTCTACGCAAGTGCGTGTCCTCAGGGTGGGGCATAGGGTGGGGCTGGTGACCATACCATTGTCATGCACATTGCGCAGAAGCACAATAAAAAGTGCTCATGATCGTGACAAGTGCAGTGGGGCATCTTACCCAGGACCCAGCCAGAGTGATTACTGAGAAAGACCGTCACTATGCGGCTCCCCCGGCCATAATTTAATTATTACTAGCCCCTGCCTGTCTACCCGTGCCTTTGACCTCTTCTGCTGCCTGCTCGCGCCTGCCACTGAAGCTGCAGGCCAGGCCTCAGGTGTGTCTGTCCGAGCCGAGGCAGGAGTGGCCCATGGTGGCGAGGAGTCTCAGTGGGTGGGTGGGGTGGGATGAGATCATAATTTGGATCATGGAGGGCATCATGGTGGGGCCCGGCCAGGAAATCGGAAGTAAAAGTTAAACGTAATATGTATGCCGGCCCAGGGCGTAATTGACCCCCACAGAGGTAAATTATTGGACCCTTGCCCTGGTTGCAGAAACCTCTCTACAAGGCTGGCTTTGGGGAATGTCACTACACATACTATCTGTAGGTAGAGAAGGGCATACACAGATTGTCAGCAGCAACACAGGTAGTGCCTGGGCCTGGAACAGAGCCATAACACTCCAGAGATGGAAAAGGAAAATCACTAAGGTAACTCCCCTGCGGGTAAGTCCCTTCTTAGAAAAAGGACACATTGAAAGGATTTAGAAGATGGCATCTCTATGGAATTCCCAAAGTAGGTGACCTAGCACAGGGCAGTGGAGCACAAAGACACTTGAGCACATGCAAAAGAATATAAATACATACAGATAAAGCTATTTCCTGACGTCATGCCCATAATATGGGCTGCATTGTTGGAATAAAGTCCGTGGGAACATGGGTTTCTAGTAGAACATTTGCCTAAGGGACAATTTCTGTTCTTTACAAGGCTTGGAAGAACCACAACATATCTGGCTGCTTCAGTTACATTTCTAAATGCCAGTCATCATGCCTGACTGCAGTTTTAGTCTTTACTTCTCTGAATTTGCTCACTTTTGCTTAAGGGGCTTTTGAGGGGATGCTGAGCAGCTCCCTCGGGGGAAGGGTCAATGGGCCCTCACCCCTGAGCAACAGCTGAATTTGCAGGGAAGAAAAGTAGACTTTTTCCATATGATTTGGGTGTGTATTGCTATACATATTTACTGGAGAACTACAGCCAGTGAACTCTTAGGAAGAGTGAGCAAATGGTCCTCTGACCCCACTATGCATAATTTTAGGTACCAAACGATGTGAACTTGGCTAGAGCTAGACTTGCTTCTTGCTTCTTTGGGCCTTATTGAAGAGAAGAGCGATGTGGTTAGAGCATGGGTACTCACAAACAACTTCAGAGGGGCCACAAAGTACAGTCTGTGGTGTGACTGAGGGCCACACTGATTCCAGCAGGGTGGCGGTTGGGTGATATGAGGTTTGTAAGGTGGGTGTAGAGAAAGCGAAGCATGTACAAAAAGTGGTTGATTTGCACAATGCAAAACCAGAAAACCTGTTATCAATCCCACTTTCCCCACTTGATCAAACTGTGTTATCCTAGGCAATTGTTTTTTTTTCACTTTGTTCTTTTCTTGTCTTTAATTTAATAAGCTATGATGTAGTCCATTTATATTAGCAGCCCAGGCCACCCAGAGGGTGCACATGACAATTGACTTGCCTCAGTGCAATGTTGTCATGGTCAGTGGAAGCATGAATGTTTCTACATTCATGAGTGAAAACTATCCTATAAAAAAAAAACTCTCAATGCAGTGATATCATCAGATATACTGTGGAGAAAAGGCTCTGCAGGCTAATGAAAAAGACATTTTGGAATTTTGAAGAGACTTTATCATATTTTTACACCTTCACTGTTAGATGCCTTTAAAAAAGAAAGGTGTTTACAAAGTGTTGCAGGATGTCTTAGTTAATTCCATTCTGAATGTTAGTGCTGAGTCAAGTTAACAGCAGACTAGTTCTGCTGTTCACTAAGGGGTCGCATGGAAAGGTCAGGAGAGCCGCAAGCAGCCCATCGGGCCGTACTTTGAATATCACTGACTTAGAGGGTGGAGAAGTCCAGTGTGCATGACCAGAGCTGAGTGGTGCATGGGTATGGACAAATGCATAAAGTCTGAAAAGGTCACTTATGTTAGTAGAGGGTGGCCACAAATATTATAAACATTTGGCAGACAAGGCAGAGCTACTATGGGCAGTGGCGGCTGCTAGAGAACAGTAATGGTGAGGCGGGGGAGGTATAAAAAAAGAAAAGACAAATTACCTGCCAGCCGTCGCCTCTCCTCTGTCCTCTTCTGTTCCTGCCGGCCTCACACAGGCTGCCAGACTCCCCTAAGTTAATCACGATGCTGCTGTCACCAGCATTACAGCATCGTCGTGATTGATCTGAGTGGCCTGGTTTGCAGCTTAGACAATGACCAGGCGCCCCCTGTGAATAGCTGTGGGTCACTCTTAGTCACTCCAAGTGAAGGAGCCTAAAAAGTCCCTCGTCGGTTTACGGATAAGAAGAGGGTCGCTGGCTGGTGACGTCATTAGGGGGCACCGGAGGCTTATAAGGCATCGCAAGAGGGGAGACCACCTCTTTTTCTCTCCACCGTGCACCAGCCTGAAGTGGGTGGAGAAATGCTAGTGCACATGTCAGTTTGGCTGGGCCCAAGACTTCAAGCCAAACCGTCATGTGCAACTACGGCTCAGCAACCACTCTTCCTCCCTCTGACAACAGCCAATCCCTGCCCTAACCTGGCTCTGTACTAAAAATAAAATGATAATAACATTGTGTTATGATAATTTTTTTTCCTTTTGCACTGTTCAGAGAGCAGTGGGCGACGCTTCTCCACCTTAGAGGAGGATCCGCCGCTGAGGGTTAGAAGAGACAGAAGATGGAGAGGTTTCCCAGAAACCTCCATGGATGGTAGAGGAAAGGTTCACCGAGGTGTGGCAGAGGGAGGGGGTTAAAGTTAACAAGCATTTGCAATGCAATAGGTCTCGCATTAGGAAAGTTTGAGCTATTGGTATTGTAAATGACACATTTTGTATTTATGTGTTGGTTTTGAAAATAGCGAAATTAATAGCTTTGTCATTTACAATGCCAATAGTTTTAACTTTCGCAAATGTGACACCTATAGCATTTGTAATGCAATATGTGTTGTATTTACAAGACTTAGATATATTGATATTACAAATAACAATGGCTTTTATTTATTTTTAATAATTAATACTTAAATAAAAGTTATTGTAATTTATAATGGCAATAGCTTAAACTTTTGTAAATAACTTTTGTGAAGATTATGTTCAGTGTATTTTATTGTGACGAAAATCCGAGAACAGAAGTGAAATATTAACATCTTTTTGTGACATTTGTAATAAACCTTGAAACATTGAGAGAACATTTTTGAACCAGTTGTTGTTGAATGGTTGCACAGATTGATGCTGCAGTGGCGTTCAGTGATGCTGTGGGTGCGCATAGTGATGTTGTGGTGCCCCTGAGTGATGCTGTGGTGCCCCTGAGTGATGCTGTGGTGGTGCTGAGTGATGCTGTGGTGATGCAATAGATAGAGTGAGTGCGATAGATAGATAGAGTGAGTGCGATAGATAGATAGAGTGAGGGCGATAGATAGAGGGAGGGCGATAGATAGAGGGAGGGCGATAGGTAGATAAAGTGAGGGCGATAGATAGATAGATAGATAGATAGATAGATAGATAGATAGATAGATAGATAGATAGATAGATAGATAGATAGATAGATAGAGGGTAACAGATCGATAGACATAGGGGAAGTGTGGCTCAATGGTTAGAGCGGCAGACCCTGATGCAGAGGCTCAGCCCGGGACCAGGGTTCAAATCACGCCTCGGCAGGGTCTTGGGCTTAATTTCCTCTGACCTAATATTTCTAGCCTCTGTGCCTATTCTAATCATGGGTCCCACTCTGCAACTCTGGGCAATAGCTTGCTTAATCTCCTCAATGGCCCCAACAACGCTAGGATGCCTGTCTTCACTTTGGGGGTGCCCAGGAGTGGGCACTTCACATGGAAAGCCAGGAAGGGTTCCACAGCGGTATGCGTACAAGCGCCTGAGTGGGTGTTCATCAAAGGCCCCCGTTAAGCAAGGCGTGTTTCATGAAGGGATGCAGATTGCATGCTCATGCAATTATTGGCCTCTCAGAGCGATGTTCGATTGTGTGACACAGCGCAAGTCTGTTGCACGTGTTGTTAGTCTTTGTGTGTGTGCAAGGGCATAGTGAAGGGGTGACACAGGTAAGAGTCTGAAATAGGTCCGAGTGACCAGACCGTGATGAAGAAAAGGGAGCTGATGTGTAAAATATGCTGTGGCGTAGTTCAGCAAAATATGGATGCAACAGAAAGAGAGAATGCATGGAAAGAAGGAAGAACTGGAGTGAATGTTTAACTCCTAATCTGCCTCTGACTTCCACAGAACTGTAAAATTCAGTGCAACTGAAACATCTTCTATTCTTGTTATTCACAACGTTGTGACTGGTGCTACTCATTCTATGATACTGACAGTAAGCATTGGTAAAGTCAATAGATCTGGCTTGTGTTAGGCGCATGTCATTGTTTTGCGATATATCTGATGCAATTAAAGAAAACTGCGGTACTAAACCATGATCACGGGGCGCTCTGTCTCAAGAACAGGATTTTGGCTGTAATTTTTAAAGCTTTTTGGAAAGTAATTCTCGCTATGCTTTTTTTAGCCATGCCCCCTTTGGACACCCAGCCCCCACCTTTTTGATCCCTCTTAAAGCACTGAGAATGGGGGAGGGCAGAGATCACTTAAAATTCTAAAATAAGTCTGTGGAAGAAGCCTTTACTTGTACATTTCTGGCTGGGCTCTATGTTGAGCAGGGTGCATGCAGCTGGGGGGCAGCACTGGCAGTGATTGCACACTGGCATCACCATGTCTCTGCGAGGCATTATATTACGGTTGGTAACTTTAGAAAAACAAGGAGCACCAACGCCAGTCAGTTAGCTGTTTTTAGTTAATTATGGGGCAATTACTCTTTATTTCCAAGTTTCCTTCTAAAGGGAATCGGGTCTAAATGTGGGACTTTCGTACATGACTTATCCTGCAGCATAAGTTAAAACTTACCAGGCCCATTTTTGTTGCAAAAGATAGTTGTTCAACAACATCCCTCCTGGATGAAAGCTAATTAAATAAAAATGTAAGTGAACGCTGTGTGTGTCAAAAAGAAACAAGCATTTACAATGCAACGGTTTCGCCTTTGAAAAAGTTAGAGCTATTGGCATTGTAAATGACAAATTTTTTATTTATGTGTTGGTTTTCAAAACAGATAAATAAATGGCACTGTCATTTACAATGCCAATAGCTTAATCTCTCGCAAATGCCACACACAAACACACAGACCCACAGAGTCCCACACACATACATACCTGCAGAGCCACACGCAGATCCACACACACACACACAGAGCCACACATACACAGAGCCACAGACACACACAGCCCCTCCCCCCCCCTGCCCCCGTTGGGATGCACCCTCCAGGGCCAGCATGGACGGGAAGTCCTTGCAGTTTGCATAAAATGGAAAAACGGTGATGTTTCAATTTTGCTAAAAGCAGTGCAATTACCACTCTTTCACCCACACACTGTGTTCCTCTGGCTGGAATTATGCCCGAAAAGCATATTATCGATCAGTTATCTTACAATCACTTTTCATTTGTAGGAACGTTTTAAGCATGTTCTTATGTGAGGGTGTTGGTTATTGTGAACATCATACATTGAAGCCTTTAATTTGCATCACAAATATTGCAGAGACCCCAGTTTCATTTGTACAAATAAAGGTCCTAGGGCCAGAGGTCTGCCACTGCAGCTGGCATTCACCACAGCTCCTCTAAATGCCAGTGTCTGTATTACTGTGGCAGCATTACTTACAGAAGCTGACATTTTGCACAATTCCAGGTCGCCCCGAGCTTTAGGAAAGGCCCCAAAGTGCTATTTCTATTTATGTTTTATAGTACATAGCATTGGTTTGCTAAAAAATAGAGAGACAGCGTCGCCTTGTGTTTTACTGTTCTAAATAATTGTCGGTGTTTAGAAACAAGCAACGGTGGCGATCATTGGCAAACACTGGCACTAATTAACCAATGGTAGTGGCTCAAAACACGTCAGAGGATCCTAGAACAACCTGTTGCATCCACCGCCACCAGTCGCTACTACCTAAAGTCTAAAGGACTGCTGCTGCTGGAGCAACTCCCTGCTACTGCCATCCCCAGCCAAATGCTACAGGTGGAGCTACCCACAGAGATCAACAGCAGTGTCATAGCGTCATAGTAATCAGACGAAGATGTGAACCTGTTACACACAAATAAATCATGCACATATCATCAACCAATAAACAACAAAAGACACAAATGAATTTGCTATTGGCTTGGAAAGTGTTTTTTAGCCATATGAAGCAGTGTGGGTGCTGTGCAGCATGAGTGAAAATTTGGAGAAAGAAATGTCATGACACAGCCAGCACTGGCGGCATCATATTGTTTTGTTTCTGGTGGGAAGGGAGGGGGCAAATAACAGAGCAGCACAAGCAACAATGCTATAGGGAGCATGAGGGACGAGGGCTAGTAAAAAGGTGAGTAATGTAATGAGGGGCGTGGGAACGCAACAGGGTGTCTGTGGGGAAGATGGACAGGTAAGCCACAACAACAGGGATGGGGTCGAAGTTACAAGGCAAGCAACAATAACGAACAGGGAGGCGGGAGGAGTAGGGAAAAGCAGCAACAATAGCAAAATGGAAAGGGAGAGGGACGGGAGCAAGCAATAACAAGCATTGGCAAAGCTAATAGGCTTTAAAAAATAAATATATATTTTGGCAGTGAGACGTGAAAGAAGGACAGGAGGGGTAAAATAATCAGAACAGAAGGACAGGTAGGGGAAATAGCATGGAGGGCAGGTGGGGGAGAAGCGGAGTTGAAAAATAAAAGCACACTGGAAACCGAGGAAAGCAGTGGGGAGAAAAGTACATGACAGACAACAGGTGGACACACATGCACTCTCATGGAGTGCTTCGCAAAAACGAAAAAATAAAACCTGAAAAGCAGACACTGGTGCACGCATAGAAGCAGCCAATGAGAAGGGTCCAGATGAGGGACAATTACAGGCTGGCCCAGCTAATACATTGCGCCAGCAAACAAAAAGTAAGGAAAAGTGAATGACAAAACAAAAAGGAAGTGTTTAGCAATGGGATAAGTGCACTCCTAGGTCCGTTTTCAGCATGTCCACAAGAAGCCAGCACACGGTCTGGTGGGCTCCGACCTAAAAAACTGTCTTTATTTTATTTATCCAGCTATGTTGCACTCAGACTTGCTTTAGTCCTCCGTGTAGGCAAGAGGTGGGAAAGCAGCTTTTACTTAACCAGAGAGAGAAGGAAAGAAGCTAGAGCTACTCTGCCTCTAAGAGATGCTATTGCTCCATGTGAGGCACTGGAGCACGGGTTCAGATTAGCCTCGTAGCTCCCTTTCATTTTAGAAGTCTAGTGTACCAATATGTTTTATTTATTGTCTTTACCAACAGAGCAATAACAATTGCTAAAAATTCTCCCCTTTTAGGCCTGTCAAGTAAGTTACAGAAGGTACACATGATGGAATTTACACACTAAGAATTTACGTATACAGTCGGGATTATAAACAAGGTGAAGATAAAATCTCGCATGAATCGGTGGAGCAGACCGGAAAATATTGGTGAAAATGAAAGCAGGAACAAGAAGGTGGGGGCACATTGAAAAGGAGAATGGGATATACACAAAAGGAATGCCAAACTAGATTCACAAAATACCCACTTCCCGCAAGGTGAACGAAGTGTGAAGATACAGACGCAGTGTTTAGTTCCGCGAACAAAAGGTGCATGATGCAACTCTACGATCTCTATCTCCACCACCCCTCACCTTATCATCAAAACGCCTCCATCTTGAACCCCGTTCCATTTCCCGGGCATCGGTGACGTCACACATAAAAAAACGGAATCATGGGAGGTGTAGTCTCTGCAGGGTTCAGAAACGCTTCCGGGATATTCGGCCATTTCCGGACATTGGAGTGTAAGATACAGAAAGTAGACTGTATAACCGCTTGCTGCTACTCCCTTGCCCTAGAAGGCTGTGGTTCATGACGTCTATCATCCAACGCAGCACCCAGGGTCGAGCAGAACAACATGCGTTGTATGGATTTACGTTTCACATATAATATTTGTATGTCCCGTGCATGTGGCTTAACGGCCGGAGCTGCCACTTTTTATTTAATTCATTTATTTAATGCAGTTTTATAAAGCGCAAACTTAACCCAAATGTGTCAGAGCGCTTTACAATACTACCAAGTAAGTTACAGAAGGTACACATGATGGAATTTACACACTAAGAATTTACGTATACAGTTGGGATTATAAACAAGGTGAAGATAATCGGTGGAGCAGACCGGAAAATATTGGTGAAAATTAAAGCAGGAACAAGAAGGTGGCATGTCCTCGGTAGACGCTGCTCGGAAAGCACAGCGCCCTGTAGGGATTCGGGCGTGTTTTTCGTGCTCTCCCCTTCCCATTGGCTGGAAGGTAAAATTCCAGCCAATGGGAAGAGGAGAGGGCGGGGCTTAAAAAAAGACACGGAAATGCCCCCGAATCGCGTTGTGAGGGGGAAAGAGTAACAGACTTCCAATGGCTAGCCTCCATTTATGGAGCTAGCCAATGGAAGACAGAGGCGGGACAAAGCCCCATATTGTAGATCAACAGATTTCGCCTGCGCGAACGCTGCTGCGCAGCGGACGCCAGGCGAAACCTAAAAAGGTCGAGACTATTTTAGTGTATCCTCTTCTGTTAGTAGTTATAAAAAAATTCTGTGGAAAAAAAAGCAGCCTGAAAGTCTGCTATAGTGTGAAACATCGGTACAAAAGGGAGTGGTGATGGACGGAGCATCTAAACCAATCAAACACTCACACCCAGTCAAAAGATCTGGGTTGATCCATCACCGTTCTTTAGCCCTCTCTGCCACTCCAGTTCAGACATGGCTATATGCAAATCAGTCTGACCCTGTGCCTCATGGGAACAGTCCAGCCCGAAATGCCAAGCAATGCCTTCCCTGGACCAGAAACAAGCTTCCGAGGACCGGTTTCTGGCATTACAGCCGTCTTCAGCCCGGCTTGCTTGAATCCAGTGGCAAAGTGAGCAAGGGACTCATGGGCGGATCTAGCGGATCTCGCGTATGCGAATTTGCGTATTTACGGATTCGCAATACGCAAGATCCGCGAACTCTCGCGGATTTGCGGATTTTTACGTTTTTTGTGTTGGCGAGCGTTCGCGAGGATTTGTGGACCATTTCGCAATTGCGAACTTACTTTTCGGCTCGCAACGGCCGCGACTATGTTGTTTCTACGTCTGGTTTATTATCACAGGTTCACAGAACCCTCTGTTTCACCACTGCCACCCTCTGGTACACCCATGCCACCCTCTGGTACATCCACACTGCCACCCATTAGGTTTGTTTATCACTGTAGATTATGGGGGTGAAAAAAAGCAAGCACACCTGCCCTCCTTCAACTGCCATGAATTAATTTGGGGTTGATTAATGTGTCAGTGATTTTGAAAATTCCAGTCTGGCTGGCACCTGCTTCCTTCCTTATCTGTAATTTGCTTTCTGTTGCAGTAAAAGCAAGCACACCTGCCCTTCTTCAACTGCCATGAATTAATTTGGGGGTGATTAATGTGTCAGTAATTTTGAAACTTCCAGTCTGGCTGGCACCTGCTTCCTTCCTTATCTGTAATTTGCTTTCTGTTGCAGTGCAATTTTTTTTCACAGGACCTTTATGGTCTACTTGTAGCTATTCTATGAGCCTGCTGTTTGGGTCATAGCAGGGTCATGGAATAGTTGCAAATAGGCAACTGAACTCTGGAGGGGCCCCTCAGGAAGCACTAGAGTGAATGGTTACTAATGTTAAGTTTGAACTTTTGCACCTGCTGATTGCTTTCAGTTTAGCAAAAATCGTTTTTCTGCAATTTCGCGCGATTTGCGGGGCGCGAATCCGTGCGAGATTGATTTCGGGAGCCGCGAATGCGTGCGAATAAAATTCTTTTTTTTGCGGCGTGTATGTTCGCGTGATTTTTTGCGTGTTCGCAAGGCGCTTGTAGCTATACGTTTGCGAAGATACCCTAGCAGTCGTACACGGGCGCGGCCATCTTGTTTGCGTGACGTAATTCCGTTTCCGGCCGCTATGTGTAATCTCGCAAAGTGTGCTGCTCGCTAGTACAATTTCACGCGTGATCGCGAGGAAAATCTCGCGCGAACTTACCCACGCGGTCGTGAATGGGCGCGGCCATTTTGTTTCTCATTCATTGCTATGGTTCTGGGCATGCTTTCTGTATCCTCTCTGAATCTCTGCCATCCTTTGCTTTTTTTGAAGTTTATTTGATCTATTTTACCTATTATCTATCCCTCTATTTTTCTAGCTCTATATTTTTGTGTTTTCTGCTACTTTTTGTTCATTTTAAACTACTTTTTTAAACTCTTTTATTTTCTTCTTCCCTATTCTATTTCTTTTTTATTATTTAACTCATTTCTGCCCAGACCATGGTAAAGGGAGCCGGGAAGCACCCTGAGAAGGGGAAGGGTCCCGCACCCCGTGCCCGGCTCCCGTGCGGGCGTTTGAGGGGGGAGCAAGTGATGCCACGGGAGATCTTTAGCGCGGAGGAGGTGGCCGCACTCATCTTCCACGTCCAGCGCCGCCTCCCCAAGACGATCCTGGGAGGCGGCAAGATCGCAACCGGCTATGGCATCCGGGAGCGCCGGAAGCGGTGGGAGAAGGTGTGCCGGGCCATGTTTAAGCTCTCTGGGGTCCGGCGCACCTATAACCAGGCCACCCACGCTGGACTGATGTCATGGACCGGGAACGGGACTTGCTGGAAGCGCTCGGCGTAGAGGTCCCCGGGCTTGGTGAGTAGTAGTAGCCATTTCTAGCTATTTCATCACTAATCTGTTTTATCCGGCTCTGTTATTTGCAAATCTTTGTTCTTTACCAAGAGCAATAATGCTGCCGATTACATTAGGTAAATTATATTTCAAAATCTTCTATGCATTTCAGGTGCACTGCTCTCCTTCTCAGTAGCCTTGCTTGCTACTATGCCTATTTGTTTTGTATTTTGTGTTCATTTCATTGGCCTGAGAAATTATGTATGAGTGTAGTGTAAAGAACTGCGTAATGCTAGACACTAAGGGTCATATTTTCAATTACCGGCGCATCCCTTCAAAGTAGCAGGGATGCGGCAGTAATTGTGCGCCATGCCACCACCACCCATTGGCCCAAAACGTCACAGAAGCCTTACGCATCTGTGGCGTAAAGGCGGCGCATTGCTGGAGTTGCGTGCCAACGATGGCGCAGCTCCAGCAATGCTGTGGGGTGCCCTATCTCCCCAATGCTGCATCAAGCCGTACGTCGGCTTCAAGCAGGCGCAGGGTTTGAGTCACGCATCATTGTCCTAAAAGTGACTGATTGACATCTTATAGATTTCCCTCACCCACTTTTAGGATTCGTTCCTGCGCAGGAACGCCCCCTGATGGTGCAGGGCTTTACAACGTGATGCATCTCCCATATGCGTTTTTTTTTAATATATACGTCGCACCATGGCGACTCTTTTGTTCTGCCGCTGCGTCACAAAAGTCACGCAACAATGGAGGAAAATGAGCCGCAAGGGACTTCTAAATCAGCCCCAACAGACTGAAGTCCAGTCCTTCCTTTAGACACATGGCTATAAGAAGAAATAGTGGTGGTGGTCGGTGGATTGATAGTTTGAGTATTCACTGATCTGCAAGCAGGATGGACTTTGTCTGTCACTTTTCCGTGCAGCGGACTGCTGCCTGCCAGGCCTAGGCAAACCTTTTTAGTAGTTGGTTTATTGAGTTACATAGGAACTTTGAAAGTCGACGGTCCGCAAATCAGGCAATACGAATAACGTAGTATACCACATGAGATAGGTCAATATATCCCGTGGAATAGTTGTCTATCTATTTGCTATTTCTCAAAAATATTTTGTTATAGTTCTTTTGAAATGTTTGATTTGGTTGACAAATCTCATCCATGTTTTCTGGTCTTTCTTTCTTTCATGTTGTACATCAGCTCCCCCCAAGGGCAAGAGGACACAGGAGGAGGGTGCTGTTCAGGAGGATGCAGGCCAGGATCGGGCAGGCGAGGGCTCCTTTGCTGGCCCCATTAAGTTTTAATTTTAATAAAGAGTACCTATTTTTTCCTAGCGTTCCTCATTCGATTTCTTCTAAATCGTCTTTGATCTTCTTGTAGACTGTATCTAAATTCTTATCCTTCCTCGACTATGACTCCCTGTGGTATTACTAGATTATTCTTATTAGTCTGTGTGGTAGCTAACTAAGATTGCACATTTGGCAATTCCATTGGACTCCCATTCTAGTCAGCAATAGCTCTATGCACTGAGTGCAGTCCTCTGGGATTGTCCATAATGTCTTTTCAAGTCTTCTAAATGTTTATGCTTTGACAATTGCCAACAATAAAAAGGTGAATGACCACCAAGAAAGAATAAGATACTACTTTACTTTTGTTTTGGATAGGAGGACAATCCATTCTACTACTGTTGCAGGGACAAATCTGCACAAACCGAACTATGAACACTAAATAGTGCATTGTTTATCAATTATAATAGGCGCAGGTAGACTTTCTTTCCACATACCTCAGTGATATCAGACTTTGAAGAACCCCCAATCTCCTTACTGACTAGATAGTGTGGCAGAGTCATTTAGCTCCCTAAGTCACCGATGATTGATCCCCAATGATCATTAGATTATCCTACGCAGGGCAAGAGTACGGAGTCACAGTCAAGAAGTGTCAGAGGCACTCATGCTTGCAAAAATTGCAAAACCTTTAGCTCATCCACTCTAGTCTGGAGGACCAAAAACCACAGAGTCTATTTAAGTTTAAAAGCTTTATTAAAACTAAACACATTCATTAAAATCAACTTTGTCATAAAAGTAACCGTTTAACTGAAAATGGAAAAGTGCTTAGTGCTAACGATTAATTGGACACATTTCTTTTGGTCGAGCTGAGCTCTCACCTGGTTTGAACTTGAGCTTGCCCTGATCGTGTTCTTAGAAGTCAAGCTTCTGTTAGGAGAAAAAGTGTTGTGTGTTAAAAATAAAAAGCAAGCATTCATCAGTTGTGCCAAAAAGTGCAGCAAGACAACAGCCTTCCCTGGAAAAAGGGACATTTTTACTGTAGAGTATACAGTTACAAATTATTACATTGTATTTCGTTTTTTTAACTTTCTTTATTCCTCCTAGACCAAATATTATATAGTAGTGAGTGGTGTATTCTAACATTCTTAAATGTACTTTGTAGGTGGAACATCTGGTGGCGGGGCCAGCGCGGAGGTGGTGGATGAGGAGGACAACACTTCTGGGGAGGAGGCGGTGCGAGTGCCGGACGACACCAATGTGCCTGTGAGGGTTGACACGGTGGTGGCGGGCACAGGTAAGCTATATATTCGAAAAGCGAAAGAAGGGTGTAAGTAAGTGTGGAAGGACGAGAAATTTTATGATGGCTGGCAAAGAAGAATGATATGTGTTTGCTTGGCCCCCGAGGTGGCTGGGAAGGAAAGAATATGGTATGGTGCATGGCTGGGTCAATGATGAAGCAAGGATGGGTGGAAGGACAACAGCCTGGGTGGGTGAAACATAAACTGTATGTGTGCATATACTTTGAATGGATGGATGCCTGGAGCATGGTATATCTGACTCTTAGATAGCACATGTGTATCTAGAGAGAGTAGATGGTCACTGGATGAACTAAGTGTTACCTTGAAGAGCATGTAACACCGCACCCGCACGTCCGTTCCAGTGCAGGGAAGGCAAGGAAAAGAAATTGTAAATTTGTCCAATACTACCATGAATAGTAGCAATAGTTTGTATTGCAACTGCAAGCACAGCATATATCCGGTTATTACGGTGGACACTCCGTACCTCTCTTAATAACTTTAGTTTAGTAGTAGTACGTCATTCATGTGTGGGTGTATCACTGTTCACTCAATAATAAGCAAAGCACCTAAAGTCATCCCATATGTCATCAAATACATCCCATGTGAAGTGATAGATAATCTAATTATTTAGCTTCTTCATTTTCCTTTTCTAGTACTCATTTGCACTGTAGGGTGAAAGGTAAATTAATTAAGCAGTAGCCATTGTAACAGAGTATTCTCAGTGCCACCCGTAATAGAAAAGTAATAGCTTCACCACCTGCATGTACTGGACCAGTACAGTAACGCAAGTCTGTCTCACTCATCATGGTGTGCGTCTGTTTTTCTCGGGTGCAAGTTCACTGCGCTGGCATTCTGCCGGCTTGCATAAGATAACGTACCAATTTTCCGAAACAAGAGAGAAGAAGAAGAATAAGACTGGTGTACTGTCATAGTCGACTGTAATGGAAGTCCATAGTGGTCGTAGAATTTGTTCATTAAACTACCACTAATGTTAGAGCAAGGATGCAGAAGTGGGAGGTTAGATAGATACTGTCCTCAATAGTTATATACTGTGCTTTCAATTTGCTACTTGTACTGTGACACAACTTTCGGCTCAATCACTTTGTGTTATTAATGTTAAGGAGCATTGGTTACAGACTAGGTCTTTCTTTCTTCATATAGTTGCTCCTTCCAAATCGACATCACGGAGGGAGCAGGCTCGAATGGCCCGGCAACGGAGGCAGGATGCCACTGTCGCGGAATATCGGCGGCTGGTGGCCCTGGAGGAGTCGGAGGACACGCAGTCGACCGGTGCAACCACAACATCCTCGACTGGGACAGCTGCATCCTTCTCCGTGAGCCCACGGGCTGCCAGCCAGCGCAGTGCTCCAGCGGTACGGAGCCGGGCTAACAAAGCCAACCGCCACCGCCAAGCAGCAAAAAGACCAGCTGCCCTCCACAGGAGCTGCAAGGCACGCCAGCGCCGCCTAGGAGTGAGAATGTCCTACCTGGAGCAGGAGGTCCATAGGTACAAGAACTTGGTGGAGGGCATCCGCTTCGAGCATGCCACCCTCCGCAAGGAGTATGATGCCCTGGCCGCAAAATTCACCAGCACCCTCCAGTAGTGGAGTGTCCCTTGCCCTTTTTTTAGAGACTTTTGGGGGGTGGGATTTGGGAGTTGGGTGCTTTTTGGGACTTTTCAAAGACAATCGTTGGGGTTAGGGAGGGTCTTGAGGGAGATTATTTTGTTAGGGCTACATAAATATACTTTTTTAAACTTTATCTGACCATACCTGTTTTTTTACTGCTTTTCAGTCTGGTGGGTGGGGGTGTAACAGTAAGTTTGTTTTCCTGAAGAGTCCTAGGACTTTAGTAGTACTACCGTCAATCTCTCGTCTAGTCCTAATACTCCATTATACTACTTCCCACCAAACCCGTATCTTACCTGTAATTTGTGTTAGAAATTAGGGCTAGGCCCAGGGCTGGCTCCACGTGAAATGGGGATTAAGGTTGGCAATCCTGGGCGGATGAAATTTCCTCATTGCGGTGGTACTAGTGGTGTGACACAGTGCCAGTTGCATGCCTATGGAAAAAAAGAAAACGAAACCTGGTTTGTCCTTACTGTAGCATTACAACGGTTACGGTACGCTCGAGAATATAGCAGGTGACAGTACACTAGAACAGTGCCACAATGTAGCCTAACAAATGGTAAAGTATTGCAAGTATAACTAGTACTTGCGTTGAATTTATTTGACATTGGCTCCTACTGCTACAAGAAATAGTACTGAAGCTGAGTAAGTCTAGAATATATCCTCGTATTCCTTCACCAGCCTGTTGCTATGACCTTATCCTCCCCAGCAAGTGTGTGGAATTATTGATGTCATTTAGTCAGACATCAAGCAAAACCACACAGCCCGGGGGAAGAGGGTTAGGGTTTGGAAAATGGATGGGAATGGGGGTTTCTTTTTGGGTAGGTTTTGTTGAGAGAAGAAAAAAAAGCACAGCATGGACAAACAATAATTGAAGATAAAGAAATCTTTGGGTACAAACTAAAGCTAACCACATGCAGTCACACTCATAGAAGAAAACAATGGATACTGTATCTGTATTCTGTATGTTGTTGGAGTTGTCCTGTTGAATTTGGTAAGTAAGTTGCATGCAGCAAACAATTCCTCTTATTAGCGGCACTCCTCCATTCCAGCTGACGCTTCGTCCATCAATGTTGGTGACCACTGACAGAAGACACCCTGTCCACTGCCTGCCTGGCGGGTGTTGACTGAAACCCGGCCTGTAATTATTGAACGGAAAACAGGAAGTGCTATTACAATACCACTGATAAATAAATATAAGGTATGTACGCTGTGTGGTGCAAAAAGTCACACTTTGATTTCCCTAATAGACAGTACAATATTTTTGAAATTGCGTACTCTGTCTGAGTCACCTTTTTAAGGATAAATAAGTATGGCCAAAATATTATAGCAGATCTTTCCCCTCAAGGTAGGTGTACTGTAAACTGTGTTTTAGAAAAAAATTTGACCTTCCCAGCAATGCTCCCACCAAGACCCTTACTAAAGCCAGTCGCAAATGTAGAAGACCCCCAATCAGATCTCAAAAAACGAGGCCTAGCAGAAAAATGGTGACAAAACGTACTTTAAAAGTAAAAGTAGGCCCAAATACACCCTTACCCACCGTGGATTGTATTCAAACCACTTGCAAGCAAGCAAAAGTATCCATAGCCAGCATCGCTCCAAGAGTGCTCTAAAACCGCAGAACTGAGTTGCAATAGAACACCCCGAAACACATGCAATCCTGCTGCTAGGGCTAACCCTAACAAACCCTAAGTTACAAAAAGTGCCAAAAGGTTTTGCCTTATGGATTTTGTCCAAAACAATTCTATCCGGTATTAGACCTTCCCAGGAATGCCCCAAGACCCGCCAACCCACCCGCAAAAAAGCACGCGACAACACCCCCAAACAGCAAAAAAGCAAAATCTCATACTTACAATATCTCTCGGCCTTCGGTCCAAACGTGCTATGCAGCTAGGTCATCATCATAACTCCTGTTTTCCACCACGGATTTCCTGAAAAGCAAATGCAATCAAGATTAGACTGTCGCAGCAGTGCTTCGACAGAGACCCCGCAACCCACCCACAAACACCAGGAAGCCCCCCAAAACGCTACATTGAGCAAGATGTCAGAAGAAATAGCAAAAAAAAGGCTTTTCCTTATGGATTTTGTCCAAAACACTTCTATCCGGTATTAGACCTTCCCAGGAATGCCCCAAGACCCGCCAACCCACCCGCAAAAAAGCACACGACAACACCCCCAAACAGCAAAAAAGCAAAATCTCATACTTACAATATCTCTCGGCCTTCGGTCCAAACGCGCTGTGCAGCTAGGTCATCATCATAACTCCTGTTTTCCACCACGGATTTCCTGAAAAGCAAATGCAATCAAGATTAGACTGTCGCAGCAGTGCTTCGACAGAGACCCCGCAACCCACCCACAAACACCAGGAAGCCCCCCAAAAACGCTACATTGAGCAAGATGTCAGAAGAAATAGCAAAAAAAAGGCTTTTCCTTATGGATTTTGTCCAAAACACTTCTATCCGGTATTAGACCTTCCCAGGAATGCCCCAAGACCCGCCAACCCACCCGCAAAAAAGCACGCGACAACACCCCCAAACAGCAAAAAAGCAAAATCTCATACTTACAATATCTCTCGGCCTTCGGTCCAAACGCGCTGTGCAGCTAGGTCATCATCATAACTCCTGTTTTCCACCATGGATTTCCTGAAAAGCAAATGCAATCAACATTAGACTGTTGCAGCAGTGCTCCCAGACCCCAAAACTCACCCACAAACACCCGGAACCCCGCCAAAGAGCACCTCAAAGGCAAGCAAGTCAGCAAAAACCGCAAGAAATTTCCGCCTCATATTTGGTCCAAAACACTTTTATCCGTTATTAGAGCTTCACAGCAATGGGCTCAGAGCCGTCAACTCACCCGTAAAGAAGTAGAACACCCCCACAAGTGCTGAGTCTTTCTTCATTGGGCGTAATCCAGCCCTCTGCTTTGAGGGAAATCGGAGTCTGGAGGAGGAGGATAGAGGAGCATGTTCTTCAGAACTTGTGAACATGAGGAATGTAGACTGCGGCACCTTCAAATCAATAAGCAAACAAGTGAAGACAGTTCTGCTGATGGGCTTGTTTTTGGGATTAGGTGATTAAAGTTTGCATTAAATTAACTGTGCAAAACAAAGAAAGACAGACACACAGGAATAAAAGTGAATAAGGACGAAAAAGAAAGTTATTGATTCATTGTCTCATTTTCAGGGCTCGGTGTCAGTGAATAAGAAGAAGATTTCGTCATCATACTCTGCGAATTCAGGCAGGATGAGGTCAGTGTCACCGAACAGAGAACAAATCCCCTCATCTACGTTGCCGTCCTCCTCGTCTTCATGCGGCGTGCTTTCTCGTACTTTGTAATCTGGTGGTATGAGGTGCTGATTCATCTTGATCATTGTCAGCCGCTCCACATTTTTGGGCGAGAGGCGGCTCCGTTTGGGAGTTACAATGCCACCAGCAGCACTGAAAACACGTTCAGAAGACACACTTGCGAGTGGGCAAGACAAATAGTTTATAGCCAGGTTGGAGAGCTGTGGCCACAATTGTTTTTTCCCATGCCAATACTGCAATGGCTCATCATAAAGAAAGACCTCTGTTGAGTCATTCAGATAGTCCTGCACCATCGACTCAAGGTCCTCAACGGTTCCTCCACTTTGCTTACTTTTTGCTGTGCCTGTGACATTTTTTTGAGAACCATACCCAAGCAAAGTTAGCCAATCCTCTACAGCAGCCACTGTTACTGTTGTGTCTGGTGCAGATGATCCGGTTGCCGGTGTCTTTAACGGCTGGGAGGTCACTTGTGCCACAGCCACAGGTGCAGAAGTGGATTTTTTTGACTGGGGATGGCCTGCTGATGCTGATGCTGATGAACTGCCTTCTCCTTCAATATCCTGCCGTTCTTTTTCAAACCTCTTGGCTGACCAGGCTAGCCAACGTTTGTACTTTTTAACATCTTCATCAGCAAAAGGAAAGAATGCTTGGCCTGCCAGCGCCTTTTTGTAGCGTGGATCCAGAATAGTAGCACAAATGTAATGCTGTTCTGAGTTGATCTTTTTAAGACGTTCATCACCACGTAGGCGCTCTAATAATTTCTCCGACAAAATAAAAGGGTCTTTTTTTTTTCATCTTTTTCAAACTCAGAAGACACCGCCTTCAGTTGGTGCTCCAGCATGCACAACAATGGGATAGCTTTTCCCAAATTACAGTCCTCCTGGCTGACTGCACGCGTGAAGAACTCAAAAGGACGAAGCATGTCTGTCAGGCTTTTAACTATGTCCCATTGCGCCGCACCCATCCGCAGGTCCTTCTGAGCTGTACCCTCTGTTAAGAAATAGTGATCGAGTACCGTATACTGCTCATACAGACGCTCAAGCATGTAGAAGGTTGAGTTCCAACATGTTGCCACCTCCTGGATGAGTGCTTTCACTGGCATTCGACGTTCAAGTAGCAGGCTCCTCAGATGCTTCGGGGCCTTAAAAGAATGGCTGAAATGGTTGCACATTTTGCGGCAGGTGGCCATTACCTCGCACGCTGGACTGTCTTTATCACTCAAGAATTTTTGAACTACCAGGTTGATACAGTGCGCCAAACACGGCACTCTGAAATAGTCACCCAGCGCCATGGCCTTAACTACATTGGCGCCATTATCCGTGGAAACATAACCAATCTTGCGTTTTTTTGGGGACAGCCAGTGAAAGACCTTTTTGTTAAACTCGTCCAAAATGTTTTGTGATGTGTGACTTTTCTCCAAGCCAAACATGGCTAGTGTTGCATGTTTACGAGCAGCTTTAAAAACTTGGTCCGGGTCAACACCTGCGTTTAGCTTTGCTTTAACACCTGAAAAAGAGACCCAGTGTGCAGTGATGCACATGTAATCAGCGCCTGCGCCACTGGTCCACATGTCTGTTGTCAGATGTATTGTGTGAACAGCACTCTTCTGCAAAGCTGCCCCAATCGCCTCCAGCACATCTTCATGTAGTGCTGGAACCGCAACTCTGGCAAAATAGAACCGGCTAGGAACCTTCCATTTAGGGCAGAGCGTTGCCACTAAATCTAGAAAACCTACCGCTTCTACAAAAGAAAAAGGGAGGAGGTCCACAGCTAGCATTTTAGCCAGCTTAGTGTTATACAGACGCGTCAGTGGGTGGTTGCGTTCATATGGCGCGTCTGAAGAAAACATGGTTCTAATGTTGCCCTGGACCAAGCATTTACGAGATGATAATGACTTCGTTGACCCAATTATGCTCGCTGGTGAACTTTTGCGCGTTGGTGTCTCACTCGCTACAACACTCTTAGTGTGCCTCACATGGGGTGTGCTGCTGACAGGGGTACTGGGTGTAAGTGAAGTGTTTGACACGTCTTCTTCCTCCTCGTCATCATCAGATGAAACATCAACGTTTTCTTGACTTCCAATTCGGGCTTCCTTGATCGCCTTTAGGTGCGCATACCATTGGACAGTGTGCTGTCTCCTAAGATGACCTCTCTGGCCTCCGGTACCATAGTTGGTACCAAACTTACCACGACTAACTGCAAGCTTACAAAGGGTACAAATGGCGAACTTTTCCCTTTTTGTGCAAACAGTAAAGAAGTACCAAACTGGGGACTTGAAGTGTCTGTGGGGCCTGGAGGAGGCGGCGATACTGGTGGTGGTGGTCATGCTGCTAATGCCAGATGAAGTGGAGGATCTGGATTGCCCAACTTTTGTACGTTGTGCACTTTCACCGCCACTAATTAAGGTCGAGGTGGATGGAGGTCCCTTCTTGTGAGAAAGAAATATGGAAGCGGTACGAGTTGGTGTACTTAACTCCAATGATTGTGGTGTTTCCACTTCCTCCTCGTCGACAACATCATCATCATCATGCTCAGCAGCTTTTCGGGCTAGGGTCAAAATGTCTGTTTACTGCATGCCCGCTGGGGCCGCAGTGACCTTTATGATGACTGGGTCGTCGTTGTCAGAGTCTTCATCAGCAGCAGTATCCCCCACTTCTTGTTGAGCCTCATCATCACACTCCATAACTCTGAGACTTTGGACGAGCTTCCTTTTACGCTTAACTACCTTTGTCAGATCATGTGCCTCACTCTCAGACGGCAGTGGTGCTGGTTCCCAATTTTGATCCGTATCATCAGAAGGAGGTGTGCTTGAAGAAGATGTAGACACCACCCTTGATCTCTTCCTTGCTAGGGGTGTGGAACAAAAATGAATGATCATCAGGAGGAGTGTCTTCCTCAAATGATATCTCGCCTTGATTGTCGATTTCCTGATGTGCCCCTACTTCGGGAGGAACAACTATTGTGGGCACTTGTGACCCTCCATGCACCTCTGCTTGCGCATCTCCTTGCGCTGCCTCTCCTTCCACATGTACTTGGGCTTGTACTTGCACATGTGGTTTTTGTTGCGGCTGTGGTTGTTCAACACTCGTCAGATGAGTTACTACAACCTGTGTTGATTGAGGGACATTGCTGCTACTTTCTTGCGATGAGCCAACATCACTGGTCGATGGTGATTGAACAACTAGACTAAGTGACTCTGCAGCACTGAAGGGCTTGGACTTAAGTTGGCGTGGTGGTGGTGGTGGCACTGAGCCCAATGGAGCGGGGGTGCTGCTCCCAGCTTGGTCCCCAGCAGATCCAGCTGCTGCTGCAGGCATACTTTTTTTTTTACTCCCAACAAAAGGGGCGGCCGGCACACCAGTCTCCTTGGTAACTTGCTTCTTCTGCTCCTTACTGGCAACTTTCTTGCTAGAGGAGCTACGGGTAACTTTTTTTGGGGCCATCTTCTTCAGAACAGCAGGCAGCAGTTGCACGAGTTGCAGAGTTGTCTGTGTCCAGACGTGACGTCGCGTGACGTTATGCTGCACACACACACCGCTGCATGACTTCTTCCTGGCACTGGTGGTTCTCTAGAGTCTTGTGCACCTAAAAGCAATGGAAGACAGAGGAACATCAGTTCAGTTATACACCCCAAAAAATGGAAAAACACAGAAAAATAAGCACAATCCCATGCCATCCATGATGTTTACATTCAAGACACCACACAGAAAGACTAGGCCCATGCAACACTGAGTCACTACCCCTGGGGATAATGGATGAAAAGTAGGCTAAATAAGTGCAGGCCTCAGACACTGCCTCTCTTCAAAATGGCCCCTTGCACCCCAAGCACATGTTGCCTGTACCAGCCAGCACTCAAGATGGCTACCACCACCACCCACATGGCCAGTCCACATCAACAGTACACCCCAAAAAAACAGAAAAACACCCAAAAATCACCACAATCCAATGCCATCCAGGATGTTTACATTAAAGAGAGTGAGACCCCACAGGCACACTCAGTCCATGCACCACTACCCCTGGGCAAAAGGCCACACCAGCGGCCACAAAAAAACGACAAAAACCACAAAAAACAGCACAATCCCAGCCCATCCATGGCCTCAATGGTGTTTAAATTCAAGAAGACACCCCACAGAAAGACTAGGCCCATGCAACACTCACTACCCCTGGGCATAATGGATGAAAAGTAGGCAAAATAAGTGCAGGCCTCAGACACTGCCTCTCTTCAAAATGGCCCCCCCTTACACCCCAAGCCAGTCCACATCAACAGTACACCCCAAAAAAACAGAAAAACAACCACAAATCACCACAATCCAATGCCATCCAGGATGTTTACATTAAAGAGAGTGAGACCACACTACAGGCACACTCAGTCCATGCACCACTACCCCTGGGCAAAAGGCCACACCAGCAGCCCCCAAAAAACGACAAAAACCACAAAAAACAGCACAATCCCAGCCCATCCATGGCCTCAATGGTGTTTAAATTCAAGAGGACACCCCACAGAAAGACTAGGCCCATGCAACACTCACCACCCCTGGGCAAAGGGCCCCACCAGCAGCCCCAAAAAAACGACAAAAACAATAAAATCAGCACAATCCCAGCCCATCCATGGCCTCAATGGTGTTTAAATTCAAGAAGACACCCCACAGAAAGACTAGGCCCATGCAACACTCACTACCCCTGGGCATAATGGATGAAAAGTAGGCAAAATAAGTGCAGGCCTCAGACACTGCCTCTCTTCAAAATGCCCCCCCTTACACCCCAAGCCAGTCCACATCAACAGTACACCCCAAAAAAACAGAAACACACCCACAAATCACCACAATCCAATGCCATCCAGGATGTTTACATTAAAGAGAGTGAGACCACACTACATGCACACTCAGTCCATGCACCACTACCCCTGGGCAAAAGGCCACACCAGCAGCCCCAAAAAAATGACAAAAACCACAAAAAACAGCACAATCCCAGCCCATCCATGGCCTCAATGGTGTTTAAATTCAAGAGGACACCCCACAGAAAGACTAGGCCCATGCAACACTCACCACCCCTGGGCAAAGGGCCCCACCAGCAGCCCCAAAAAAACGACAAAAAACAATAAAATCAGCACAATCCCAGCCCATCCATGGCCTCAATGGTGTTTAAATTCAAGAAGACACCCCTCAGAAAGACTAGGCCCATGCAACACTCACTACCCCTGGGCATAATGGATGAAAAGTAGGCAAAATAAGTGCAGGCCTCAGACACTGCCTCTCTTCAAAATGGCCCCTTGCACCCCAAGCACATGTTGCCTGTACCAGCCAGCACTCAAGATGGCCACCACCACCACCCACATGGCCAGTCCACATCAACAGTACACCCCCAAAAAACAGAAAAACAGCCAAAAATCACCACAATCCAATGCCATCCATGATGTTTACATTAAAGAGAGTGAGACCACACCACAGGCACACTCAGTCCATGCACCACCACCCCTGGGCAAAAGGCCCCACCAGCAGCCCCAAAAAAACGACAAAAACAACAAAAATAAGCACAATCCCAGCCCATCCATGGCCTCAATGGTGTTTAAATTCAACAAAACAGTTGTATCATGCACCCATAACCAACCCTGGTCCTACTGGATACTGTGGCTACCCACAATATAATTTATTTAATGTTCTGAAAAAGGTCTAAAATTGTAGTTGCAGCAACTGTAATGCCCCAAACAAACTTACTTGTGAAAGTTGATTTCTAATCCAAAAGTGATCCAAAGAAAGTCAAAAAGGCCTCAAATCCAAATATCCAGCAGCACCCACAAAAAGCAATCCTTCCAGCTCCAGATCCAAATGAAAGTGACCAGGAGATGGACAAAGCACTGGGAGGAGCCTGCTGGACAGGAACAGGAAGTTGGAGACTGTGGGGCACTTCCTTCCCTCCCCCCCCCCCAAAAATGGACTCCTTGCAAAAAAAAGGCCATGCAAATGTCAACCTGAGGAGTGATTCTGATAAAAATCATCATTTTCTGAAGGTTTATCCTGTTTGCTGGTGGATTTCTTGTGCAGAATTGCAAAATCTCTATTTTGCGAGTGCGAGATTGTTCCTTTCCGCCGCAACTACGTGTTCGCAATTGCGAACTCTCGCGAGGTGTGCTGTGCAAGGTGGCAAGCCGCGATTACGTATTCGCGGGCGCCAAACTCCCGCGGGATCACGCAGCAAGATCCAAAATGGCGCAGCACTCGCAAAATATGATCGAGAAAAACAACTCGGCAAACGCTTAATGACGGAAAGTGAACGCCGTGCACCACGCCGCGCGCCGCAACCAAGCAAAAAATCAGCCGCGAGCGGATTCACGGATTTTCGACAAATTCGCGAGAGTTCGCGGATTGCAAATTTGCCGAAAATCCGAAAAATCCGCGAGCGGAGCGGATTTTACGCCCATGCTTACTCACGTCTGAGCATACCCTGCCACACTTATGGCGGCCAAAGCGGTACAAAAGGGGGTGGTGATGGACGGAGCATCTGAACCAATCAAACACACACACCCAGTCAAAAGATCTGGGTTTGATCCATCACCGTTCTTTAGCCCACTCTGCCACCCCAGTTCAGACATGGCTATATGCAAATCAGTCTGACCCTGTGCCTCATGGGAACAGTCCAGCCCGAACTGCCAAGCCATGCCTTCCCTGGACCAGAAACAAGCTTCCGAGGACCGGTTTTTGGCATTACAGCCGTCTTCAGCCCGGCTTGCTTGAATCCAGTGGCCAAGTGAGCAAGGGACTCACGTCTGAGCATACCCTGCCACACTTGTGGCGGCCAAAGCGGTACCAAAGGGGGTGGTGATGGACGGAGCATCTGAACCAATCAAACACTCACACCCAGTCAAAAGATCTGGGTTTGATCCATCACCGTTCTTTAGCCCACTCTGCCACCCCAGTACAGACATGGCTATATGCAAATCAGTCTGACCCTGTGCCTCATGGGAACCGTCCAGCCCGAACTGCCAAGCCATGCCTTCCCTGGACCACAAACAAGCTTCCGAGGACCGGTTTCTGGCATTACAGCCGTCTTCAGCCCGGCTTGCTTGAATCCAGTGGCAAAGTGAGCAAGGGACTCACGTCTGAGCATACCCTGCCACACTTATGGCGGCCAAAGCGGTACAAAAGGGGGTGGTGATGAACAGAGCATCTGAACCAATCAAACACTCACACCCAGTCAAAAGATCTGGGTTTGATCCATCACCGTTCTTTAGCCCACTCTGCCACCCCTGTTCAGACATGGCTATATGCAAATCAGTCTGACCCTGTGTGTGTGGTATGCTCAGACGTGAGTCCCTTGCTCACTTTGCCACTGGATTCAAGGAAGCCGGGCTGAAGACGGCTGTAATGCCAGAAACCGGTCCTCGGAAGCTTGTTTCCGGTCCAGGGAAGGCATGGCTTGGCAGTTTGGGCTGGACTGTTCCCATGAGGCACAGGGTCAGACTGATTTGCATATAGCTATGTCTGAACTGGGGTGGCAGAGTGGGCTAAAGAACGGTGATGGATCAAACCCAGATCTTTTGACTGGGTGTGAGTGTTTGATTGGTTCTGATGCTCCGTCCATCACCACCCCCTTTTGTACCAATAGTGTGAAACATCAACATGTTTCAGTGCTGGGGAAACCAGGACGAGCTAATTGAGTGAGAATCAGGCTTGGATCCTAATCTTTCCGTTTGCAGCATCTGTGAGATGCAGAGCTTTAAGTTGAGGAAAAAAAGCTAGATGGAAAACGTGTGAAAACAACTGTAGTTTACAACTAAATTGTCCCAAAAAAACACGAAACACTACACATATGTACAAGAATCCAAATTCCCGTCCTATATAGTTTTAATATGATGTGAACATTCCCCCCTTCTCAGATTTTGTGGTGAGAGTTGGCTATGTTTGTATAAACGAGGCGGAGACGGACTCTGGAGCAAAAAAAAATGAGGCGGGAGGAGTAAAAGTGCAGAATGGGAGGCTGATGCTTGTGGGTTAGAATGGAAAGCTGCAGCAAGTCTGTTTTTGCAGTTTTATATAGCTCGAACTCGACCTTAGGGTATCAGCGCTTTACATAAGCAATAGTTGCATTACAGATGGACACATTCATTGTTAGGCATAAGTATGGGCGAAATCTGCGAATTCGCGGTCGGCAAAATCATGCGAAAGCGAATTCGCGATCTGCAGAATTCGCGAATTTGTGCGAAATTGCAATTTTTTTGTTTTTGCGTGTTCGCGGGGCTTTTTGCGTGTTCGCGGGGCTTTTTACGTGTTTGTGGGCCGCTTGCACGGCGAAGTTACCCATGCGGTCGTGTATGGGCACAGCACCCTCTGGTTCACCACTGCCACCCTCTAGTTCAGCACTGTCACCCTCTGGTTCACCACTGCCACTCTCTGGTTCACCACTGCCACCCTCTGGTTCATCACTGCCACCCTCTGGTTCATCACAGCACCCTCTGGTTCACCACTGCCACCCTCTGGTTCACCCCTGCCCCCCTCTGGTTCAGCACTGTCACCCTCTGGTTCACCACTGTCACCCTCTGGTTCACCCCTGTCACCCACTAGTTCACCACTGCCACCCTCTGGTTCACCACTGCCACTCTCTGGTTCACCGCTGCCACCCTCTGGTTCATCACTGCCACCCTCTGGTTCATCAGAGCACCCTCTGGTTCACCACTACCACCCTCTGGTTCATCACAGCACCCTCTGGTTCACCACTGACACCCTCTTGTTCTCCCCTGCCACCCTCAGGTTCAGCACTCACCACTGCCACCCTCTGGTTCATCACAGCACCCTCTGGTTCACCCCTGCTGCCACCCTCTGGTTCAGCACTCACCACTGCCACCCTCTGGTTCATTACAGCACCCTCTGGTTCACCACTGACATCCTCTGGCTCACCACTACCACCCTCTTGTTCACCACTGCCACCCTCTGGTTAATCACTGCCACCCTCTGGTTCATTACTTCCACCCTCTGGTTCGCCAATGCCACCCTCAGGATCATCACTGTCCCCCTCTGGTTCATCACTGCCACCCTCTGGTTCATCACAGCACCCTCTGGTTCACCAGTGCCACCCTCTGGTTCATCACTGCCACCCTCTGGTTCACCACTGCCACCCTCTGGTTCATCACTGTCACCCTCTGGTTCATCACAGCACCCTCTGGTTCACCACTGCCACCCTCTGGTTCAACACTACCACCCTCTTGTTGACCACTGCCACCCTCTGGTTCATCACTGCCACCCTCTGGTTCATTACTGCCACCCTCTGGTTCACCACTGCCACCCTCAGGATCATCACTGCTACCCTCTGGTTCATCGCTGCCACCCTCTGGTTTGCCACTGCCACCCTCTGGATCATCACTGTCCCCCTATGGTTCATCACTGCCACCCTCTGGTTCATCACAGCACCCTCTGGTTCACCAGTGCCACCCTCTGGTTCATCACTGCCACCCTCTGGTTCATCATAGCACCCTCTGGTTCACCACTGACACCCTCTGGTTCACCCCTGCCACCCTCAGGTTCAGCACTCACCACTGCCACCCTCTGGTTCATCACAGCACCCTCTGGTTCACCCCTGCTGCCACCCTCTGATCCAGCACTCACCACTGCCACCCTCTGGTTCATCACAGCACTGTCAAACCAGGCTACGTCGTCCCTTACCTTGTCCTGATAGCGAAGCCCTCTGGAATGACGTAGATGATTTTCGCAGAGACGCAAGGGACCAACTTCCCAAATGACTAACTATACTCTTACTGAAATTTTATTCACAGTAAAAATAAACCTAGAAATAGGGGAGGAGGGCCGGTACTGGACGTTGATGGGTAGGATGATTCTTGCTGTCGACCTGCGAGGCAACAAGTATCAAAGTTGTAAACACTAGACCTACTTGATTCGCTACTTCCTAGACTACACATCTAAGGTTTAACCTATCTACTCTTGGGAAGAGTTTTTAGTCATAAACCTACCTGCGAACAGTCTTGTCTTGGCGAACGTCCAGTATGTCTTGGTCTTGTCTTGAAATTCAAGTCATCAGATTTTCTCTCTGGTGAGTTGTTCAAGAAGTGGGTTGCTATAAGATACAAAATGCATTCAGTTAAACACTATTCCTTGTCTTCTCTCTTTACATACATGAAGCTTCCTATTGCAAACTTACTTGAAATTGTTTTCATGTAACTCTAATAAAGGGGTTCTGCAAGGTCTTGAGTCTTGGCCTGCTCTTTTTAAGAAAACAAAATAACACAGGGAAAAATACAAAATGCACAAAGACTTCACTTTCCTTGAAGCCTTCCTAATTAGCATTCAATTTCTGACAAGAAAATATTGTTACTAACAAAAAAATACTGCGAAATTCCTACACCACAATAACTTCTTGCAATGTCAAAATGTTAAAATGTCTCAGATTACTTCTTTCCAGTAAAGCTGCCAGGAAATAAATGTTCCAAAATTGTTCGAGTCTTTCTTGCGCTGGGCGCCTGAAATAATAGCAAGATTGCACTTAACTTTGTTTTCCTTTCTTCCTTGCAGGAGTCGAGATGAAGGAAAATCCGAAATGATGACTTCAGACAGCTTCAGGATCATCTAAAAGGTCAGTGCCACGGAGAATTTCCAGACGCGATCCTTCCTCGAGTCAGATGAAAGGCAAAGCGTCTTTTAGAAAGCTGGGTGCGGTTTAAATAGTAGGCCGCACCCAGAAAGCTCTAGAAGTAACGTGCACTCTTTCACGCAAGCTGACAGCCTAGCGCAGCTAGCGTGATACATGTCATATACTTTCAGGGCATTGCAGCAGTCAGCCTAAAAGACGGTTCCCTGGCAATTCAAGTGCAAGTTAAAAGAAAGTAAATCAAACCCTATGTAAATACAAAGAAACTGTATAACATACTAGGTGCCTTCCCAATAATAATTGCAGAAAACATGTACAATAATAGAAAAACATTACATTACCACATACTGATAATCAGGACGTGCGGGTGCACGGGAAAGGGGTGGGTTTTTTAAGGACCAAAAATGCCATAAGAATGGTGAGACGGAGGGTCCGAATCTGCGCGGGGAGACAAGATTGGAGAGTCATGACAGTACCCCCTCCTCAAGATCCCTCCTAAAACCGGTGAGATAGGTTTAGGTTTATCAGGATGTTGTAAATGAAAGGTTCTAACCTTTCTTGGAGCATTCTTCAGGTTTTCCAAAGGTTCCCATGATCTTTCCTCCGGACCGTACCCCTTCCAATCTACCAAATACATGAGTTTTCCTCGCAATCGTTTAGAGTCCAAAATAGTTTTAACTTCATATTCGGGAGTACCTTCTATCATGATGGAAGGGGGATGATGAATCAACCTAGTAAGAGGGTTAAAAGGTTTAATTAGCGATACATGGAACACAGGATGAATCGGGTATTTTGGAGGAAGAGTTAATTTGACGCAAACTGGATTAATGATCTTTTCTATGGGAAAATGACCAATAAATCTGGGGTTGAATTTGCGATTCCCTTTTATCTTTAAGTTCTTGGTGCTTAACCAGACCTTATCTCCAAGAGAGTATTTAGGTTGCTCAGTTCTATGTTTATCTGCAGAAGTCTTTTGATACTCCTTTGCACGTGCCAAATTGTAAGAAGCCTGTTCTTGGATAGAAGATAATTTTGACACATATTCAGTGAGTGCAGGAACAGGAGTAGAGTCCTTGAAGTTTTTTGGGAAACATTTGGGATGGAAACCATAATTACAAAAGAATGGAGACATTTCTAAGGAAGCATGGTTCACGTTGTTGTAAGCAAATTCTAATGGGCTTAACAGACTTGACCAATCTTCGGCTGAACGTGCTAACATACAGCGAAGAAATTGTTCAATAGTTTGATTGGTGCGTTCAGTTAAACCATCAGTTTGGGGGTGATAACTAGATGATAATCGTACATCCATATTCAAGAGGGAACCTAAATTCCGCCAAACACGTGATATGAATTGGGACCCCCTGTCTGAAATTACTACAGACGGGATGCCGTGCAATCGTATAACATTTTCCATTACAAGATGAGTCAGTTCCATGGCTGTAGGTAGACCTTTTAAAGGGATGAAATGGGCCATACGAGAAAATTGATCCACTATAGTCAAGATGGTTGTATGACCTTTTTGAGTTTTGGGAAGCTCCACTATAAAATGTAAAGAGACTGTATGCCATGGATGAGGTGGGATGGGAAGAGGCGCTAATAAACCACTAGGAGCCTGATGTGAGACCTTATTCTGAATACAAACACTACAAGTTTCTACAAAATGTTGAACATCTTTTAACATGGATGGCCACCAGAAGGTTCGTTTTATTAATTCGTAGGTCTTTATAATGCTTGGATGAGCTGTTAAAGGAGTGTCATGGTGTAAGTGAATAATAGTCTCTTGAAGTGATTTTGTAGGAACCATTATGAGATCATGTACCAGGATTAGTTTATCTTTTTCCTGAAGATAGGGAAACTCTCTCTTCCATTCGTCTACCCCTTTCTTTTGCACTTCCTTCTTGATATCAACAATGATGTCACAAACTGATAAACTGGCTTGAAAACATGATGTGGGAATCACAGGATGAACTTCAGAAAGTTGTTCGACATTGTTTTCGCCTAATCTGGACAAAGCATCAGCTTTGAGATTTTCCTTTCCAGGACGATATGTTATGACAAAATTATAGTCGTTAAAAAACATTGACCATCTTAATTGTCTAGCTGACAGAGCTTTTACAGACCATAAAGCCTGGAGATTTCTGTGGTCTGTATAAATTGTTACAGGGTGACAAGCTCCTAACAAGTAATGGCGCCATTCCTCAAAGACTGCTTTTATTGCCAAAAGTTCTTTGTCAGCGATTGCATAATTTAGTTCTGCTTGGGAAAATTTCCTTGAATAAAAAGCAATTGGGTGCATTTGTCCTGTGTTTAAATTTCTTTGAGACAAAATGCCACCTAAGGCAAATTGTGAAGCATCTGCTTCCACAATAAAAGGCTGACTAGGATCGGGATGACTTAAAATTGGAGCAGATGTAAATCTCCTTTTAAGTTCTTGAAAAGCCTTTTCAGCTGAATCTGACCACACAAACTTTTCTCCTTTTCGCAATAATCTCGTGATGGGAGTAATAATTTGAGAAAAGTCTTGTATAAAGCGACGGTAGAAGTTTGCGAAGCCCAAGAAGCTTTGAACATTTTTTACAGAAGTTGGACTTGGCCAAGAGGTTACTGCGTCAACTTTTTTTCTGATCAATCTCGATTCCCTTGGGACTGATAACGTAACCTAGGAAATCTACCCTGGACACATGAAACAGACTTTTCTCCAGTTTTACGTATAAAGAATTTGAAAGCAATTTTTGAAGAATGGCACAAACTTGTTGTACATGTTCCTTCTCAGAGTTGGAAAAAATAAGAATATCATCAATATATACCACACAGCATACATCTATGAATTCGTGCAATACTTCATTTATAAAAAAATTGGAAAGCAGCAGGTGCATTACAAAGTCCGAAAGGCATAACTTGATATTCGAAGAGGCCAAATTTCGTATGAAACGCTGTTTTCCATTCATCGCCTTTTCGGACTCTTACCAGATGGTATGCACCGCGCAAATCCAATTTAGTATAAATGGTTGCTTTCTTTATTTGGTCTACCAGAGTAGGAATAAGTGGCAAAGGATACCTGTTCTTAATGGTAACGTTATTCAAAGCTCTGTAATCGATACACATGCGCAACTCTCCTCCTTTTTTCGGAATGAAAAAAAGAGAAGATGAAACAGGGGATTTGGAATGTCGAATAAAGCCATTTGCCAAGAATTCGTCAAGATATTCTCTAAGATGTACATTTTCGTTCTCTGTAAGGGCATAAATCCTACTACAAGGCAGAGTGGCTCCAGGTACTAAATCAATTCTACAGTCAAAGTCCCTGTGAGGAGGAAGAGTGTTAGCCTTTTTTTTTATCAAAAACGTCCAAAAGATCTGAGTAAACAGAAGGGACACCATCAAGGGCTAGAACACTGGTAGATTCAGTTGTAAAGTTAAATCCTTGTATTACATCCACTTGTTTCTTTAAAAGGAAACAATGATTAGAACAGTGTATAGAATTAAACGTTAATTCTTTAGTGACCCAATCAATCCTTGGGTTGTGCTGCACTAACCAAGGAATCCCTAAAATTAATTTAAATTGAGGGGCATCTATGATGTCAAATCGGATTCTCTCTCTGTGAATCGGTGAACTGTCCATTTCTAGCAGTTCAGTTTGTCTGTCCATTGGACCTGAAGTCAGTTCCTTTCCATCTACAGCCCTTACGGTTTCTGGACAACTTTTAAGATCTGAGGTAAAACCTAATTGAGTGAAAAGGTGCGAATCAATAAAATTTCCTGTTGCTCCTGAGTCTATGATTGCTTCAACTTTCCTAGAATGTGATGTTGGAAGTAAACTCTTTAAAATCACTACAATACAGAAATGTTTACAACTAATGGGAGGAACTGTGGAGGCCAAACTAGAATTCTTACTCGATAAACTGACATCTTCCTTCATCGAGTTCTCTAGTTTTCCGACACTTCCTGAGTTAAAGCAATTTCTGTTTGTTTTGTCTTAGTCTTGTTAGGTCGTGTAGGACATTCTTTAACAAAATGACCAGTCTTACCGCAATACAAACATTGATTTAGTTTTCGTCTCTTTTCTTTTACGTCTTTAGATAAGGGACCTCTTATAGAGCCTATCTGCATAGGTTCTACAGGATCTACTCTTGGGTTGTTCTCTCGAGATAAAGATGTGGTCTTTTCTTTAAAGAAAACCAGTTTGTGGTCAGATCTCTCTTTCTCTCCTCTTCTTTCAAGAAGCCTATGGTTTAACTTAACCACCAAATCTATGAACTCTTCAATGTTTTCCGGGGGTTCTAGGATCTGAGAGACCATGTCTTTCAAATCGTCCCTTAAACCCCTGTAAAATATTGAGACTCTCTTCTCATAAGGCCAATGAGTTTCTAGAACCAGACGATTAAACTGAGAAATATAATGAAGCAAATCCGAAGAACCTTGCTTCAAACCTAGAAGTTCATTATCTGCGGACTGTACGAAAACATGTTTAGCAAAAATCTTTTTTAGTGCTCGCTCAAAATTTCTAAAGTTGTATAAAAGAGGGTCATCTTTCTCCACTAAAGGAACAGACCAAAGAGCTGCATCGCCTCCTAAATAGGATAACATAAAAGCCACTTTAGAGGAATCGTCAGGAAAGGCGGTTACTTTGGCTAAAAAATGCAAATGGCATTGCTGCAAAAATATGGAGAATTTGTTACTATCCCCATAAAACCTCTCTGGCTGCGCTAAGGGAGTGGGAATGGGAGTTACCACTTGGATTTGAGTCTGGGGTCCTGAGTCAGAAGACGTTCCAAGGAAGGCTGCTGGTTTCAAAATAGGCTTGTGTTGAATCGCCTCCTGTAAAGAAGACATATCCCTACGTAAAGAAGCATTTTCTTCTCTCAGGTCATTTAGGATAGCTGCTATATCCTGCAAAGAAACCTGGTCCATTGTGTCTGGGCGAAAAAATATCCGTGGGCTTTGCCTTCTGTCAAACCAGGCTACGTCGTCCCTTACCTTGTCCTAATAGCGAAGCCCTCTGGAATGACGTAGATGATTTTCGCAGAGACACAAGGGACCAACTTCCCAAATGACTAACTATACTCTTACCGAAATTTTATTCAAAGTAAAAATAAACCTAGAAATAGGGGAGGAGGGCCGGTACTGGACGTTGATGGGTAGGATGATTCTTGCTGTCGACCTGCGAGGCAACAAGTATCAAAGTTGTAAACACTAGACCTACTTGATTCGCTACTTCCTAGACTACACATCTAAGGTTTAACCTATCTACTCTTGGGAAGAGTTTTTAGTCATAAACCTACCTGCGAACAGTCTTGTCTTGGCGAACGTCCAGTATGTCTTGGTCTTGTCTTGAAATTCAAGTCATCAGATTTTCTCTCTGGTGAGTTGTTCAAGAAGTGGGTTGCTATAAGATACAAAATGCATTCAGTTAAACACTATTCCTTGTCTTCTCTCTTTACATACATGAAGCTTCCTATTGCAAACTTACTTGAAATTGTTTTCATGTAACTCTAATAAAGGGTTTCTGCAAGGTCTTGAGTCTTGGCCTGCTCTTTTTAAGAAAACAAAATAACACAGGGAAAAATACAAAATGCACAAAGACTTCACTTTCCTTGAAGCCTTCCTAATTAGCATTCAATTTCTGACTAGAAAATATTGTTACTAACAAAAAAATACTGCGAAATTCCTACACCACAATAACTTCTTGCAATGTCAAAATGTTAAAATGTCTCAGATTACTTCTTTCCAGTAAAGCTGCCAGGAAATAAATGTTCCAAAATTGTTCGAGTCTTTCTTGCGCTGGGCGCCTGAAATAATAGCAAGATTGCACTTAACTTTGTTTTCCTTTCTTCCTTGCAGGAGTCGAGATGAAGGAAAATCCAAAATGATGACTTCAGACAGCTTCAGGATCATCTAAAAGGTCAGTGCCACGGAGAATTTCCAGACGCACTCCTTCCTCGAGTCAGATGAAAGGCAAAGCGTCTTTTAGAAAGCTGGGTGCGGTTTAAATAGTAGGCCGCACCCAGAAAGCTCTAGAAGTAACGTGCACTCTTTCACGCAAGCTGACAGCCTAGCGCAGCTAGCGTGATACATGTCATACACTTTCAGGGCATTGCAGCAGTCAGCCTAAAAGACGGTTCTCTGGCAATTCAAGTGCAAGTTAAAAGAAAGTAAATCAAACCCTATGTAAATACAAAGAAACTGTATAACATACTAGGTGCCTTCCCAATAATAATTGCAGAAAACATGTACAATAATAGAAAAACATTACATTACCACATACTGATAATCAGGACGTGCGGGTGCACGGGAAAGGGGTGGGTTTTTTAAGGACCAAAAATGCCATAAGAATGGTGGGACGGAGGGTCCGAATCTGCGCGGGGAGACAAGATTGGAGAGTCATGACAAGCACCCTCTGTTTCACCACTGTCACCCTCTAGGTCACCACTGACACCCTCTGGTTGACCCTGCCACCCTCTGGTTCAGCACTCACCACTGCCACCCTCTGGTTCATCACAGCACCCTCTGTTTCACTACTGTCACCCTTTGGTTCACCACTACCACCCTCTTGCTCACCACTGTAGATTATGGGGGGAATGCACTCCTTCCCAGCCTCAACTGAGATGAATCAATTTGGGGCTGGTTAATGTGTCACTGAATTTGAGCTTCAAGTCTGGCACCTGCTTCCTTAGCTGTAAGTGCTTCCTGTTGCAGTTTAATTTTTTTTACAGGAGCATTGTGCCATACTTGTAACTATTCTCTGACCCTGCTTTGAGGGTCAGAGCAGGGTCAGAGAATAGTTGCAAGTAGGCAACTGAACTCTGGAGGGGCCCCTCAGGAAGCACCACAGGGAATGGTTACAAATTAGCTTGAACTTTTGCACCTGCTAAGTGCTTTCAGTTTAGCAAAATTCGTTTTTCTGCAATTTTGCGAGATTCGCGGGGCGCGAATTCGCTCGAAATCAAACTTGCAATCCACGAATTTGTGCGAATTTGCAGATTTCTATTTTTTTTTGCGTGTTCGAGCATTTTTTTGCTTATTCGCGGACCGCTTGCAGCGCACCGACCACGAGGTTGCCCATGCGGTCGTACATGGCCATCTTGTGCGCGTTGCGTATTTCCATTTCCGGGCGCTATTGGCAATGTCGCGTTGTGTGCGGCGCGCTATTACAAGTTCGCACGTGTTTTTGCGTACTCGCGGGGGGAAAATCGCGCAAACTTACCCACTCGGTCCTCAATGGGCGCGGCCATCTTGTTTTTCATTCATTGCTATGGTTCTGTGCATGCTTTCTAATCCTCCTTTCATCAGTGCAATCCTTTGTTTCTTTGTACTTTTTTTAAATCTTTTCTACTCTATATCTATCCCTCTTTTTTCTAGATCTATATTTTGTGTTTTTTTCAACTTTTCGTTACTTTTAAAGCTACTTTTAAAAAAAAAAATTTTACTTAACTTTTTCCCTATTCTTTCCTTTTTTTTTTTTCTGCTGTATAGGACCATGGCAAAGGGAGCCGGGAAGGAGAAGGGTCCTGCACCCCATAACCGGCTCCCATGCGGGCGATTGCGGGGGGAGAACGTCACAGTCCGGGCGATCTTCAGCGCGGAGGAGGTGGCCGCACTGGTTTACTATGTGCAGCGCTGCCTCCCCAAGACCATCGCGGCAGGCGGCAGGATCTCTAGCGGGTACGGGCTCCGGGAGCGTCGGAAGCTGTGGGAGAATGTGTGCCGGGCCATGTACAAATACTCTCGGGTCCGGTGCACCTACAACCAGGCCACGCACTGGTGGTCTGACCTCCGTGAACGCGACCTGCTCGACCTGCTAGGCGTCGAGATCCCCGGGCTTGGTGAGTAGTAGTAGCTATTTAATCACTACTCTGTTTTCTCCTGCTCTACGTGTTATCATATTGCAACATTTTTTTTCCGAAGAGCAATAATGCTGCCGATTACATTGTAGGTAAATTATGTTTCAAACTGTTCTGTGATTGCATTTCAGGGGCACTGCTCTCCTGCTCAGTGGCGGTGCTACTATGCTTATTTGTTTTCGATTTTTGTGCTCATTTCATTGGCCTGAGTAATTATGTATGAGTGTACTTTACAGAACTGCGTAATGCTAGACACCCAGGGGCAGATTTACAATTACTGGGGCATCCCTGCAAATTAGCAGGGATGCGCCAGTAATTGTGCGCCACACCTCCACCACCCATGGTGCGCCGCATTTACAAAGCGGCGCACCACGGGGCAAAAACGACACAGAACCGTCACGCATCTGTGCCCTAAAGTCAGCGCATTGCTGGAGTTGTGTCGCAACCACGACGCAGCTCCAGCAATGCTCTTGGGTGCCCTATCCCCCCAATGCTGCTTCAAGCCGTACGTCTGCTTCAAGCAGCCGCAGGGTTTAGAGTGACGCAGCATTGGCCTAAAAGTGACTGAGTGAAATCTTGTAGATTTCACTCAGCCACTTTTAGGATGCGTTCCTGTGCAGGAACGCCCTCCCTTGCGCCGGAACGCACCCTGATGGCGCAGGGCTTTACAACGTGATGCATCTCCTAGATGTGTCACGTTGTTAATATACACCGCACCATGGCGCCTCTTTTGCGCTGCCGCTGTGTCACAAAAGTCACGCAACGACGGAGCAAAAGAGCCGCAAGGGACTTGTAAATCTGCCCCTAGAGACTCAAGTCCAGTCCTTCCTTTGTACACCTGCCAGTAGTAAGAGTGTTGGTGGATTGATAGTTTGAGTATTTTAATGACTGGTTATGTAGTAGGAAACTTACTTTTTAGTGTTCTCACTGGTCTGCAATCACAATGGGCTTTGTCTGTCACTTCGCGTGCTGCGGAGTGCTGCCTGCCAGTCCTAGTCGAACCTTTTTGTAGTTGGTTTAGTGAGTTACATAACTTTCCAAGTCGACGGTCCGCGAATCCAGCAATACTAATATCCTAGTAGACCACACCAGATAGGTCAATAAATGTAGTGCAATTGTTGTCTATTTGCTATTTCCCCGAATTAATTTGTTATTGTTCTTTTGAAATGTTTGATTTGAAAAGAACAATAACAAATTATTTCGGAAATGTTTGATTTGTTGCGATCGGTGGAACTCCGCCTTTATTTGAGTGCCCCGATATTTTCTCTCTTTTATTAGGCCCACAATCTCAGCAAATGCTACTTCGGTTTCTTGAACCTAGTTACTATAAAAGAACCAGGTTTAAATTGGTGATGGCTGCATTTAAAGGATGGCGGTTTATACGGAAGCTTATCTCCTTTTGGCGCATTAACTTTTATACCCCTTGTCACTCTATGGAACTGCTTCCGTCAATATTCTGGGACCATACTATGGGTATATGGGGGCAAAAAGGTATATTAACTATAGGCAATTTGGTTAAAGATGGCACAATTGTCTCGTTTCAGGAGCTAAAAGACACCTATAATCTCTCCCAACATGATTTCTTTAAGTATTTACAAATACGTGATTTTATTCTTAAACACCCAAATGTTTTACCACTTTGTCACTATAACTTTATTGATATACTTAAAAAGCCTTTTCGTATTGGTACCATATACAATCATTTGGTGAATTGGTACAAGGACGATCTGGGTTTGCAGGAATCCAAATGGTGTGATAGAATGGGCACACTGGTTGTGCCCTTTCAAGAATCTATTTCTATAGCGGATAAAATTATTCTGTCTGCCAACTTATACTCACAACACTATAAAACTGTATTCAACCTTTATCATACACCACTTAAAATGATGAAATGGGGTAGTGCTAACAACGGGAAATGCTATAGATGCCAATTTGATCAAGCAGATATTGTACATATATTTTCAGATTGTTCAGTGCTAAAACCGTTTTTTATATCTATAGAAAAATTTCTAGCTCATATTACCCAGTGTGATGTTATAATTTCAAGAGAGATGATCATTTTTGGTTTATCTAACGATGATAATTTATTTCAAGGATATCAAAATAATAGATATGTTATATTTATGGCTATGGCGGTTGCGCGCCTTTGTATATCTTCAATGTGGCTGAAGCCAGAAGCACCTACATATGAAATGTGGCGTGCAAAGTTTTATAATGTTTTTTATTTAGAATATAATCTTTATCGGATTGGATCTGTTAGCAAAATCCGAAAAGGATATAAAATTTGGCAGGCAATGATTGATCATTTGGATCCATGACAAAAAAAACGATTGCCTTTTTTGGTGTCTTTGTTTTATGTTATATATATTTGATTATGATTGTGTAACTGTCACACAGATCTCTTTGTTGTATGTGGCTTTGAACTGAATCAATAAAAAATAAAAAATAAATGAAATGTTTGATTTGGTTGACAACAATCATCCATGTTTGGTTCTTTCTTTCATGTTGTACATCAGCTCCCCCCAGGGGCAAGAGTATAGAGGAGGAGGAGGTAGCGGCGCCAGCGGACGAGGACCAGGAAGGCCATGATCGGTCCGGCGAGGGCTCCTCTGCTGGCCCCAGTAAGTTTTCATGTTAATATTAATAATTATACTTCCCTACCTTTTAGAGTACCTATTTTTTACTAACGTTCCTCATTCGATTTTTCCTACATCGTCTTTGATCTTCTTGTAGACTGTTTCTAAATTCCTATCCTGCCTCTACTATGACTCCCTGTGGTACTACTAGATTATTATTATTAGTCTGTCTGTGTAGCTAACTAAGCTTGCACAGTTGGCAAAGAGTGTTAAACAAAACTCCCATTCTATTCATCAATAGCTCTATGCACTGAGTGCAGTCCTTTGGGTTGTCCATAATGTCTTTTGAAGTCTTCTAAATGTATATGCTTTGACAATTCCCAACAAAAACTGTCAATGACCACCAAGAAAGAATAAGATACTAGTTTACTTTTTGATTGGATAGGAGGACAATCCATACTACTATTGTAGCAGGGACAATTCTGCACACACAGAACTATGGACACTAAATAGTGCATTGTTTATCAGTTATAATAGGCGCAGTTAGACTTTCCACATACCTCAGTCATAACAGAATTTGAACCCCCCATCTACTTACTGACTAGCTAGTGTGACTGTCTCATTTAGCTCCCTAATTCATCGATGATTGATCCCCAATGATGATTATCCAACCCAGGACATAAGACTACGGAGTCAGCGTCCAGAACTGTCAGAGCCACGAACTCATGCTTGCAAATTGCAAACTCTTTCGCTCACTCACTCATGACTAAAAACCACAGAGTCTATGTAAGTTTTAAAGCTTTTTTAAAAGTAAAACATTTATTAAAATCAAGTTCATCATACAACATAAACGGTGGATTGAAAATGGAAAAGTGCTTAGTGATTTCACACATTAATTGTGGGCGAGCCCTCACCTGGTTGGAACTTCAAATCTTCTTTGTGGTGCTGAATTGTTGCTGACTTCGTCCTAGTGATGATGATCTGATGATGTTGCTCTTGTTCTTAGAAGGGAAGCTTCTGTCTGTTATGCGAAAAATGGTGCATGTTAAAAAGCAAGCATTCATCAGTTGTGCCAAAAACTGTAGCAAGACAAGCAACACCCTTCCCTGAAAAAAAGTGAAATTTTTAGTTTTGACTAGACGGTCACAAATTATTACATTTGCTTGTGTAGTTGTAGTGACATTTTTTCATTCCTAGACAAAATACTAGGGAGTGGTGTATATGGCATCTAAGAATCTGAAATGTATTTTCTAACCGGAACATCGGCACAACCATCCACCGGTGCCGGGGCCAGCGTGGAGGTGGGCACTCTTGGGGCGGAGGCGGTGCAACAGTCAGCGAAAGCTGCTGTGGGGGATGCCATGGTAGTGGCGGACAGTGGTAAGATATTATATTCCTTACTTATTGAGATAGCAGACTGTAGAGTGTGCACTCTGCACAGGTGTATATGTTGTACAGTACAAGTATACTATACTGTTAAGAAGACTTACAAATTTAGAACTAAGTTTTTATTAACCAGGTAGTAGCCTCCTCTAAATTGACTTCAACTCAGCTGTGAAAGTTTTTTCGAGAATCCAAGTCAGATCAGAGATGAACTTAATGGATGCGATGAACGAAAAGGGAAAGAAGGGTGTAAGTAAGTGTGGAAGGACGAGCGAGTAAAAAGTAATGATGACTGGCAAAGAATGATACGTGTTTTTCAATGCTGCCCGAGGTGGCAGGGAAAATGATGCATGGCCGGTTGAAGGATGAAGCAAGGATGGGTGGAAGGAGAAAGGAAAGAGGACTGCCTGGTTGGGTGAACCAGAAACTGTATGTGTGCGCAATATATCCTTTGGTTGAAATTCAAATGCAAGTCAAGCACGGATGCATGGCTTGCGGTTTCCAAAATAAAATGAAAATGTTGTTTTCCCGTGAGAAAAAGTAAGGTTTGTCCACTTGAGACATTAAGAAGAATGATTGACATTTACTTTGAATGGATGGATGCCTGGATCATGGTACTATCTGACTCATGGATAGCATATGTGTATGTAGAGAGAGTAGACGGTCACTGGATGAACTAAGTGTTACTTTGAAGAGCATGTAACACCGCACCCGCACGTCCGTTCCAGTGTAGGAAAGGCAAGGAAAAGAAGTTGTAATTTTTCCGAATACTACCATGAATAGTTGCAGTACTTTGTATTGCAAGCACAGCATATATCCGGCGATTACGGGGGCCACTCACTACCTCTGTTAATAATTTTAGTACAACTCTGTCATTCATGTGTGGCCTATCAGTGTTCACTCAATAAAAAACAAAGGGGCATATTACCAACGTTAAGCGATATTTATCGCTAACGATGCTTAGCAACGAATTTTTTACCGCTAAGCATCGTCAGAAATTATCGCAGATAAACCTTGCTATTATCAAGGTTTATCGCAAATGCGATAAAAAACGGCCGCAATGCATGAATATCGCTGAAAAGTCAGCGATATTCATGCATTACCGAGCTAATGCACTTAGCCATGTTATCCACCTCCCATTGGATAACATGGCTAAGAACTGCTCAGGGCAGGTGTTAGCTTTTGGAGATATTCGCGCTTAGCGCGAATATCTCCAAAAGTTGGTAATAGGAGATAGCGATGTTAGCGACTGTTTCCAGTTGCTAACATCTTGGCACGCCCACTTTGCATATCATTAGTGATAAATATCACTGACATGCAAAGTGGGGCCCAAGATGGTCGCTATCTCCTACTAGCTGTCGCTAACTGGTGTTAGCGACAGCTAGGTAATAGGGAGATAATTTTATCTCCGCTTTCTTGGCTTTTAAAGCCAAAAAAGCGGAGATGAACCCCCTTGATAATATGCCCCAAAGCACCTAAAGTCATCCCATATGTAATCAAATACATATCCTGTGAAGGGATAGATAATCATATTATTTATCTTCTTCATTTTCGTCTTCTAGTAGTCATTGGCACTGTAGGGTGAAAGTTAAATTAATTAAGCAGTAGCCCTTGTAACAGAGTTTTCTCAGTGCCACCCGTAATAGAAAAGTAAGACCTTCAACACCTGCATGTACTGGACTGGTACAGGAACGCAAGCCCGTGTCATCATGGCGTGCGTCAGTTTTTCTCGGGTGCAAGTTGACTGCGCTGGCATTATGACGGCTTCCAGAAGATTACGTACCAATTTCGCTAAACAAGAGAGAAGAAGAAGAATTAGACTGGTGTACTGTCATAGTCGACTCTAATGTAGTGAGTCCATAGTGCTCATAGAATTGATTCCTGAAACTCCCACTAATGTTGGAGCTAGGCTGAAGAAGTGGGAGGTTAGATAGATACAGGCCACAAATGTTATGTACTGTGCTTGCAAGTTGCTAGTTCTACTGTGACACAACTTTCTGCTGAATTATTTTGTGTTAATCTTAAAGAGCATTGGTTACAGACTATGTTTTTCTTTCTTCATATAGATGCTCCTTCCAAACTGTCACGGAAGGAGCTGGCAAGACGGGCCCGGCAACGGAAACTGGAGGCGACTGTCGCCGAATATCGGCGGCTGGTGGCCCAGGAGGAGGAGGAAATGCAGTCGCAGACCACCACAACATCCACAGGGACAGCTGCATCCTCCTCCGTGCTCCCTGGGTCAGCCAGTCAGCACAGGCCTCCAGCGGTACGGAGCCGTGGTACCGCAGCCACCCGCCACCGCCAAGCAGCCAAAAAATCAGCTGCCCCCCACAACAGGTGCAAGGCACGCGTGCACCGCCTAACCCTCAGGGTGTCCTACCTTGAGCAGGAGCAGAAGAAACTGAGAATCCTGCTCAAGAACCTCCGCAAGGAGCAGGACCACCTGGCCCAAAAAGTACGCCGCCGGCGGCATTAGAGAAGGAGAGACTGTCCCTTGCCCCTTTTTTAAAGACTTTTGGGGGGTGGGAATTGGGAGTTGGTTTTTTTGGACTTTGGGGACTTTTTATTTCACGGACATTCTTTGGGGTTAGGATACGTGTTTTTACTGCAGTTGAGGCTAGAGGGGGGGTTAACTATAAGTTTGTTTTCCTGAAACTTAAGTGGCTTCTTGATTCAAATTGTGTAAGTAATTTCCCAAATGTTTACAAAAGTAAGTGCCTCTCACAGAGTTAGTGAATTCAATTGTCCTAGGACTTTACTAGTACTACCGCCAGTCTCTCGTCTCTCATACTACTCCATTATTCTTCCTCTCATGCTTATCTTACCTGTAATTCATGTTTGAAAATAGGACTAGGCACAGGGCTGGCTGCATGGCAAATGGCGATTAAGGTTGGCAATCCTGGACCGTTGAAATGGCATCATTGCGGTGGTACTAGTGGTGGTACACAGTGGCAGTTGCAGCATATGAAAAAAAGAAATTGAAACCTTGATTGGCCAGAGCGGAGCATTAGAACGGTACGATAGCACGTGACAGTACACTAGAACAGTGCCAAAATGTAGCCTTACAAATGCTAAAGTATTGAAAGTATAACTACTACTTGCGTGGAATTTGACATTGGCTACTACTACAAGAAATAGTACTGAAGGTGAAGGACACAGCAGCGTAATCATTTGCCACATGTAGGAGGAGGATGTTCTTCATGATCAATCCATTTCGTGGCGCCCATGAATATCTGCTTTGATTTGCCAATAGTCATGGGTCTGAGTCAAGCTGAGTAAGAATATATCCTTCGATTCCTTCACCAGCCTTGAAATGTAATTCATTTTCAGTTGCTATGACCTTATCCTCCCCAGCAAGTGTGTGGAATTATTGCTGTCATTTACTCACACATCAATGAAAACCACACAGCCCGGGGGAAGAGGGTTGGGGTTTGGAAATTGGATGGGAATGGGGTTTTTTGGGAACGTTTTGTTCGGAGAGGAAAAAAAAACACAGCATGGACAAACAACAAATGAAGATAAACAAATCTTTGGATACGAAGATATCCAGAAATATTTTAAGGGATATAAAGGAAGTGCATGCACTTCTGCAGGCATGAAGTTGATTGCTAAATGGATGGTTAGGTTACTTAAACTAAGTAGTACTTTCTAATGAATGAAAGAATGCGACAGTACAGGGCTGCAGTAATTATGCGTTTTTGCCTATCTCAGCACTCAGAGAAACACTTTGTTCATTAAATTAGTTTGAAAAATAGCAAAGTAAAACTAAACAATGGCTGGAGGGATGAATTTAGAAGCAGAGAGCAAAGAAATGCAGAGTCACACTCAAAGAAGTTCACAGCAATAACATTACTTAAAAGATAAGTAGAAATGAATGGGTACTGTTACTGTATGTTGTTGTACTTGTCCTGTTGAATTTGGGAAGTTGCATGCATCAAGCCATTCCTCTTATTTGTGGCACTCCTCCATTCCATCTGACGCTCCGTCGATCAATGTTGGTGACCAGAAGACACCCTGTCCACTGCCTGACTGGCGGATGCTGAATTGCGGGTCGCTAATGTGAAGCCTGACTTCATCCTTTTTTCCATTGCACAGGGTGAAACCTGCCCTGTAAATGTTGATGCAAAAACAGGAAGTGATATTAAAACACCACTGAGAAAAAAATATAAGGTACGTACGCTGTGTAGTGCAAAAAGTCACACTTTCAGTTTCAGAATCGACAGTACAATAGTTTCGAAAAGGGCGTACTCTGAGTCTCCTTTTGAAGGACAAATACGTTTGGGCGAATTTTGAGGATCTCAAGCTAGGTGTAGTGTAAAGTACGATTTTAGAACAAAATTAGACCTTCCCAGCAGTGCTCCCAGACCCTTAAACACAGACGCTAAAATGTAGAATACCCCCAATCAGACCACAAAAAACGTGCGATAATGCTACCTGTCTGAGGCCTAGTGGAAAATGGTGACAAAACGTACTTTGAAAGTAAAGTAGGCCCAAATCCCCCCTTTCCCACCATGGATTTTCTTCAAACCACTTGCAAACAAAATTAGACATTTCTCGACAAGTGCTCCAAGAGTAGACCCCAGAACCCAGTTGCCAAAATCTCGAACACCCCCAAACACATGCAATACTGCTAACCCTAACGAGCCCTAAGTTAAAAATAGTGAAAACGCTTTCTTCAACTAGGCCCTAACTCCCCTTTGCCACCATGGATTTTCTTCAAACCTCTTGCAATCAAAAGTATCCATACCCAGCATTGCTCCAAGACCCCAAAACCCACCCACAAACACCAGGAACTCTCCAAACAGCCCCCCGAAAACGCTAAAGTGGGCGAAATGCCAGAAAATGGAAAACCTTTTTCAGCTCCGATTTTCTCCAAACTACTTTTATCCGGTATTAGACCTTCACAGCAATGCCCCCAGACCCGTCAACCCAGGCGGAAACAAGTTTAACCCCCCCCAAACAGCCAAAAATGGAAAAATGGGCACTTTGACAAATTTCTGCATAGGTCCCAGGTCACTCAGTGCGCGCTCTGCAGCTAGGCCCTAACTCCCCTTTGCCACCATGGATTTTCTTCAAACCTCTTGCAATCAAAAGTATCCATACCCAGCGTTGCTCCAAGACCCCAAAACCACCCACAAACTCCAGGAACCCCCCAAGCAGGCCCCCGAAAACACGAAAGTGAGCGAAAACTCTGAAAAGTTAAACACTTTTTCACTGTGGATTTTATCCAAAACACTTTTATCCGGTATTAGACCTTCCTAGCAATGCCCCCAGACCCGTCATCCCAGGCGAAAACAAGTTTAACCCCCCCAAACAGCCAAAAAGCAAAAATGGAAAAATGGGCACTTTGACAAATTTCTGCATAGTTCCCAGATCACTCCGTGCGTGCTCTGCAGCTAGGCGCTAACTCCCCTTTGCCACCATGGATTTTCTTCAAACCTCTTGCAATCAAAAGTATCCATACCCAGTGTTGCTCCAAGACCCCAAAACCCACCCACAAAACCAGGAACCCCCCCAAGCAGGCCCCCGAAAACACGAAAGTGCGCGAAAACTCTGAAAAGTTAAAAACGTTTTCATGGATTTTATCCAAAACACTTTTATCCGGTATTAGACCTTCCTAGCAATGCCCCCAGACCCGTCATCCTAGGCGAAAACAAGTTTAACCCCCCCAAACAGCCAAAAAACGAAAATGGAAAAATGGGCACTGTGACAAATTTCTGCATAGTTCCCAGAACACTCCGTGCGTGCTCTGCAGCTAGGCCCTAACTCCCCTTTGCCACCATGGATTTGCTTCAAACCTCTTGCAATCAAAAGTATCCATACCCAGCGTTGCTCCAAGACCCCAAAACCCACCCACAAACACCAGGAACCCCCCCAAGCAGGCCCCCGAAAACACGAAAGTGAGCGAAAACTCTGAAAAGTTAAAAACTTTTTCACCATGGATTTTACCCAAAACACTTTTATCCAGTATTAGACCTTCCTAGCAATGCCCCCAGATCCGTCAACCCAGGCAGAAACAAGTTTAACCCCCCCAAACAGCCAAAAAGCAAAAATGGAAAAATGGGCACTTTGACAAATTTCTGCATAGTTCCCAGATCACTCCGTGCGCGCTCGGCAGCTAGGCCCTAACTCCCCTTTGCCACCATGGATTTGCTTCAAACCTCTTGCAATCAAAGGTATCCATACCCAGCATTGCTCCAAGACCCCAAAACCCACCCACAAACACTAGGAACCCCCCCAAACAGCCCCCCGAAAACGCTAAAGTGAGCGAAATGCCTGAAAATGGAAAAACTTTTTCACCTCCAATTTTCTCCAAACCTCTTTTATCCAGTATTAGACATTCACAGCAATGCCCCCAGATCCGTCAACCCAGGCGGAAACAAGTTTAACACCCCCAAACAGCCAAAAAGCAAAACCACAAAAAGGGAGACTTAGTAAATTTCGGGCCTACCTGGAATTCAATCCAAATGCGCTGTGCAGCTAGGCCCTAACTCCCCTTTTCCACCATGGATTTCCTGAAAAACAAATTCAATCAACATTAGACTGTGCCAGCAGTGCTCCCAGACCCCAAAACCCACCCACAAAAACCTAGAAGCCCCCCGAACAGCACCCCAAAGACAGGCAAGTGAGCAAAAACGCAAAAACCTTTTCACCATGGATTTTATCCAAAACACTTTTATCGGATATTAGACCTTCCGAGCTATGCCCTCAGACCTCTGCAGCCACCCGCCAAAAAGCAGAACAGCCCCAAACAGGCAAAAAGCAAAAATGGGCCTACCTTCAATTCAGTCCAAATACGCTCTGCAGCTAGGCCCTAACTCCCCTTTTCCACCATGGATTTCCTGAAAAACAAATGCAATCAACATTAGACTGTGCCAGCAGTGCTCCCAGACCCCAAAAACCACCCAGAGAAACCTAGAAGCCCCCCAAACAGCCCCCCAAAAACATGCAATACTGGTATATTCAAAACATGGCAAATTGTGCTGTTCACAAAACATTGCTGTTTTCAGCACTTCCACTACGTCGATCCTCTTGAAACTCACCTGGACAGTCACTTGTTCCAGCGATTCACAAGAATCTCAGCAAGGCAGAACAAAATCGAACCACTGCGCTCTTTGAAGAAGAAGAAGAAGAAGGTCTACGATAACCCTGGGCGAGGCAAAGAACAGTCCTCCCTGCTGACTTCACGCGTGAACACCTCAAAAGGACGAAGCATGTCTGTCAGGCTTTTAACTAGCTTCCATTCCTCCAACTCTAGCCTCTTGTCCTTATGATCAGAACTTAGTTGAAAGACATAGTCATTGATTACCATGCACTGCTCAGACAGATGCTCAAGCATGTAAAAGGTTGAGTTCCAACGTGTTGCCACCTCCTGGATGAGTCCTTTGACTGGCACTTTACGTTGATGTTGAATGCTCCTCAGCTCCTTCCAGGCCTTAAAAGAATGGCTGAAATGTGTGCAGATTCTTCGGCAGGTGGTCAGTAACTTTTTGACTGTGTTTTCAGTTTTCAAGAAATCTTGCACAACCAGGTTTATACAGTGCGCCAAACACGGCACTCTGAAATATTCACCGTCCTGCATGGCCTTAACTATATTACTGCCATTATCCATGGAAACATAACCAACTATGCTGCGAGCTGCACGTAGCACAGTGCGAACATGCGTAGTGCAGCGTAGCGTAGTGCAGCGTTCATTTTTTGCTTGTTCGCGGTCCTGAACGTCATGTTCGCGACCACGAGCAAGCAAAATGACATCCCGGCGAGATTCTCAACGCGAGGAGGTCAGTTTTCTCATTGTGAGTGGTTGCGCATGCTCGCGACCGCTCTCAATGAGAAACTACCTGTTCGCGTTGAGAAAGCTGCCGCTCGAGTAATAATCTACTCGAGCAGCAGAAAACTACAGCTCGCACTGTGCAAGATGCCGTTTTCAATGCTTGCACAGTGCCGGATGCTTGTCCGCGTAGTGCTACGTGAAGTTCGCGTAGTGCGAAGTGCACTTCGCGTAGCGCTACTACGCGAACTACGCCCAGGGTTTGTCTACGACTAGTTTTCACTAAGTTTTCACCCAAACACACGCGCCCGCAAAACACCCAAAAAGGCAAAAATTCTGCCAATTTTGGACCAAAGAACACCAAACCCCCTAAAACATTGCCAACATCATTATGAACGAGCCTGCATCGAGCCCGAGCCCTAGAATCAGCGTGAACCATACCAACTTAAACCCAAAAACCCTAGTAAATCCCACTGAACCCTAAACCGTAGATATGCTTTGTCTGTCTGTGTCAAAGAGCCTAGGTATGCTACATCAGGAGGATGCTTCACTCAGTGGTGCCTGCCTTGACCGTCTGCATGGCCCTGCCGCAAGCATGGCCCAAAAATCCGTTCTGCTCAAGAATTTGCGATTTTTCGATACTTTCACAAGATTTGCGAAATGCCGAAAACCAGCAAATTTTGCAAACATAACGGATGTTTGGCCCAAGCTTGAGGTAGTGCCATGCAGAGGGTCAAGGCAGGCACCACTGAGTGAAGCAACCTGATGTGGCACACCTAGGCTCTTTGTCAGACAGACAAAGCATATCAAATTGTATGCAGCAATCCACATAGCCACAATTTTACATGAACTGCTGTCTGGAGTGGACTCTGCCTGGCATAACAACAACAGTACACTGCCTCGCCCTCGACCAATACATACCACGAATAGACAGACATGTAGTCCTGCTGTAGTAGTTGTTGTAGACTGGTTCACCTGTTTGCCACTCAAGAATTGGCCATTGTTCTTCCGTAAATCGACGCTGATGATCCATCCATCCCAGTGAGTGACTGTAAAGAAAAAAGATATATTATTTAACCCCTTCCATGCTGATGACGGCCCCCAGCCGCCATGCACTACGGGGCTCGTGTGCTGATGACGGCTGGGGGCCGTCATAAACCCGCCCACTCGCGATTCTGCCGCACAGGCGCAGAATCGCGGCCGCATGGAAGGGGTTAATCAATCATCATGGTATATTGGGAAGTGAGTCCGCTCCAAGGACATTTTGCATATTTTGTGAAATGCAATATAGTGGCCCCTGAATTTGAAGTACAATTTAAATCAAACAAGGTAAAAAAAACAGAGTTGTTGACATGAGGTACAATTACTGTGTGAAAGATTAAATAATAACTAAGACAAGACATATGAATCATCATTTCATGCACAAAAACAAACAGCAATTGGTTTCATCAGAGCCAGACAGCCATTGCTGTCCACTGCATGCCATCTTCTCAATTATTCATTATCTGTTCTACTTTTTGTCCGCATCTTCTTCGGAAAGTGAGGGCCCACAGGGCAGCCTCAACTGTCAATATCAGGAGTAACTCTGTCAGCAATCAGCAAGCTTGATAGTCAGTCAGTAATTTCAGTCCCACTTGAGGGGACTCGTCGTAATCCATCCATCTGTCTTGAGGGAAATGGATATGGGGAGTCTGGAGGAAGAGTATAATTGAGTTGTGAACTTGTGGACCTCAGGAATGCAGACTGAGGCACCTTCAAATCAATAAGGAATATAAGATGAAGACAGTGCTGCTGATGGACTTGTTGTGATTAGGTGATTAGAGTTTTGTTGTGGTAAAAGTTGCAAAACAAAGAAAGACACACAGGAACAAAAGTGAATAAGGACGAAAAAAAGGAAGTCATTTTCAGGGCTCGGTGTCAGGGAAGTAGAGCTCGTCCTCAAACTCCATGAATTGAGACGGGAGTAGGTCAGGTAACAGAGAAGAACTTCCGTCACCTAAGTCGGTGTCCTCTTTTTCCTGCGTGCATTCACGTACTTTGTAATCTGGTGGCATCAAGTGCTGATTCATCTTGATCAGTGTTAACCTCTCCACATTTTTGGCCAAGAGGCGGGTCCTTTTTGAAGTTACAAAGGCACCAGCAGCACTGAAAACACGTTCAGAAGACACGCTTGCGAGTGGGCAAGACAAATCATTTATAGCCAGGTTGGTGATCAGTGGCCATAGAGCCATTTTCCTGTACCAATACAGCAATGGGTTCGTATTAACAAAGACCTGTGTTTGGTCATCCAGATAGGCCTGCACCATCAACTCAAGGTTCTCCATGGTTGCTCCACTTTGCGTACCATCTGTGGCCTTCTCAGCACTGGAACAAACAAACCCTTTATGAGTTAGCCAATCCGCTTCCGACAATATTATGGCTGGGCCTGGTGCAGGTGAGGATGATGATACGGTTGCTGCTGGTGTCGTTAATGGCTGTGAGGGAAAGTGACTCCCTTCGTCCACAGATTCAGAAGTGGAACTTGACGCTGGATGGCCTGCTGATTCAGTTGGACTTCTGATGGCTCCTTGAATTTTCTGCCGATCTTTTTCGAACCGAATGGCTGACACATCTAGCCAATGTTTGTACTTTGAAACATCTACTTCATCAAAAGGAATGAATGCTTTGCTGGCCACTGCCTTTTTGTACCGTTGATCCAGAATAGTGGCACAAATGTAATGTTGTTCTGTATGTATGTTTTGAAGCCTTTCATTGGCAACTAGGCAGCTTAATAAGTTCTCCGCCAACCGATATGCATCTTGCTTTCCAACATCATCTCTGAACGTTGAAGACACCGCCTTCAGTTGGTGCTCTAGCATGACCAACAATTGGATAGCTTTGCTCAAAGAACAGTCCTCCCTGCTGACTTCACGCGTGAACACCTCAAAAGGACGAAGCATGTCTGTCAGGCTTTTAACTAGCTTCCATTCCTCCAACTCTAGCCTCTTGTCCTTATGATCAGAACTTAGTTGAAAGACATAGTCATTGATTACCATGCACTGCTCAGACAGACGCTCAAGCATGTAAAAGGTTGAGTTCCAACGTGTTGCCACCTCCTGGATGAGTCCTTTGACTGGCACTTTACGTTGATGTTGAATGCTCCTCAGCTCCTTCCAGGCCTTAAAAGAATGGCTGAAATGTGTGCAGATTCTTCGGCAGGTGGTCAGTAACTTTTTGACTGTGTTTTCAGTTTTCAAGAAATCTTGCACAACCAGGTTTATACAGTGCGCCAAACACGGCACTCTGAAATATTCACCGTCCTGCATGGCCTTAACTATATTACTGCCATTATCCGTGGAAACATAACCAACTATGCGATTTCTTGGTTGCAGCCATTCAGAGACCTTACTGTTAAACTCCTCCAAAATGTTTTTTGCAGTATGAGTTTTCTCCATGGCAAACATGGCTAATGTTGCATGTTTCCGAGTAGCTTGTCCAGGTCAACAACTTCACTTGACTTGCCTCTAGCCCCTGCAAAAGACCCTGCAAAAGAGACCCAGTGTGCAGTGATGCACATGTAATCAAGGGCTTGGCAACTGGTCCACATGTCGGTTGTCAAGTGGATATAGTGAACAGCACTCTTCTGCAAAGCTGCCCCAATCACCTCCAGCACATCTTGATGTAGTGCTGGAACCGCAACTCTGGCAAAATAGGACCGGCTAGGAAACTTCCATTTAGGGCAGACTGTTGCCACTAATTCTAGAAACCCCACCCCTTCCACGAAAGAAAAAGGGAGAAGGTCCAGCGCTAGCATTTTAGCCAGCTTTGCGTTATACAGACGTACCGTTGGGTGGTTGCGTTCAAATGGCGCCTCCGACCAGAACATTCCGCGAATGGTGGGCTGGATCATTTTACGTGATGATGATGATGATGACATCTTCAAACCAGTTAGGCCCAGTGATGTACTTTTTCGCATAGGTGTCTCTCCAACACTCTTAGTGTGCCTCATAGATGTTGCAGGGGTAGAGGGTGTGGGCGATACCACTGCAGTGCTGCTGCCAGGGGTACTGGGTGTACCAGAAAAATGTCTGTCGCTTCTTCACTTCCCCCCTGCACGATCAGCCTCTCGTAATCACCATGATATGCAATATCAATGGATACATTTGGATTTGTTTTGCTTTTGCCTTCCTCGATCTTCCTCATGTGTGCTTCCCAAATGATAGTGTGGTGTTGCTTGAGATGACCTCTCTGGCCTCCGGTACCATAGTTGGTACCAAGCTTACCCCGACTAACGCATGCTTTACAAACCGAACAAACGACCATGTTTTCCGCCTTTGCGCTAACAGTAAAGAAGTCCCAAACTGGGGACTGGTGATGTCTGCTGAAGGTGGAGGTGCTACTTTGACTTTCAATGCCAGATGAAGTGGAGGATGGGCGTGGCTGAATTCGTTTCTGTTGTTCACTTACAGCACCACTACTTGAGGTCGAGCTGGATGGAGGTCCATGCCGGCCCTTCTGACTAAAAAAGATGGGAGCTGTAGGTCGTGTTGGTGTTGTAGTTAACGGTGGTGGTACCAGTGCCACGCCGCGCATATCCCGCTCAGCAGCTATTCGGCATAGGGTGAAAATGTCTGTCTGCTGCATGCCTGCTGGGGCTGGAGTGATTCAGAAAAGGGGGTGGTGATGGACAGAGCATCTGAATTAAACAGAACACTCATACCCAGTCAAAAGATCAGGGCTTGATCCATCACCGTTGTTTAGCTCACTGCACCATCCCAGTTCAGAACCTGGCTATATGCAAATTAGTCTGACCCTGGCCCAGTGCATCATGGGAACAGGGCAGACCAAACTACCAAGCCAATTCTTTACCGGAAAGGAAACAAGCTTCCGGGGACCGGTTTCTGGCATTGCAGCCGTCTTCGGCCCGGCTTGCTTGAATCCGGATGGTGCAGTGAGCAAGGGACTCATGTCTGAGCATACCCTGCCACTCCTATAGTGGCCAAAACGATTCAGAAAAGGGGGTGGTGATGGACAGAGCATCTGAATTAAACAGAACACTCATACCCAGTCAAAAGATCAGGGCTTGATCCATCACCGTTTTTTAGCTCACTGCACCATCCCAGTTCAGAACCTGGCTATATGCAAATTAGTCTGACCCTGGCCCAGTGCATCATGGGAACAGGGCAGACCAAACTACCAAGCCAATTCTTTACCGGAAAGGAAACAAGCTTCCGGGGACCGGTTTCTGGCATTGCAGCCGTCTTCGGCCCGGCTTGCTTGAATCCTGATGGTGCAGTGAGCAAGGGACTCATGTCTGAGCATACCCTGCCACTCCTATAGTGGCCAAAACGATTCAGAAAAGGGGGTGGTGATGGACAGAGCATCTGAATTAAACAGAACACTCATACCCAGTCAAAAGATCAGGGCTTGATCCATCACCGTTTTTTAGCTCACTGCACCATCCCAGTTCAGAACCTGGCTATATGCAAATTAGTCTGACCCTGGCCCAGTGCATCATGGGAACAGGGCAGACCAAACTACCAAGCCAATTCTTTACCGGAAAGGAAACAAGCTTCCGGGGACCGGTTTCTGGCATTACAGCCGTATTCGGCCCGGCTTGCTTGAATCCTGATGGTGCAGTGAGCAAGGGACTTGGCTACCTTTGTCGGCTCATGGCGTGACTCACTCTCAGACTGCATGGCTGGGTTCCAATCATGATCAAGGTCATCAGAAGGAAGGGGGCTTGAAGAAGAACTTGTAGTAGTAGTAGTATCCCTGATTGACCTTTTTCTTGATGGGGATCTGGAAGAAAATGGATAATCATCATCAGGATGAGTGGCTTCCTCAGGATGAGTGGCTTCCTCAGATGATACCTCCTCTTGAATATCAATTTCCTGATGTTCCCCTACTTCTGGAGGAACAAGCGTTGTAGGCAGTTGTGCCGCTCCATGAACCTCTAGTTGCACCTCTCCATGCACCTGTCCATGCGCCTCTCCTTGTGCCTCTACTTGCGCCTCTCCTTGCGGCTCTACTTGCGCCTCTCCTTGCAGCACTACTTGCGCCTCTCCTTGCGGCTCTACTTGCGCCTCTCCTTGCGGCTCTACTTGCGCCTCTCCTTGCACATGTATTTGCGCTTGTACTAGTTGCACGTGTGGTTGTCGTTGAGGCTGTGGTTGTTGAACACTCGTCAGCTGAGGTACACCCGGCGTTGATTGGATGGTACTTTCTTGTGATGAGCCAACATCACTGGTCGATGGTGATTGAACAACCAAAGTGGCTGCCGCAGCAGCACCATGGTTTTGGACCTAAGTTTGTGTGGTGGCACTGAGCCCAATGAAGCGGAGGTGCTGCTTCCATCTTGGTCCCCGGCGGACACCTCTGCTGCTGCAGGCGTAGTTTTTTTTCCCCAAAAAGGTGTCGGTGGGCACACCAGTCTCCTTGGTAGGTGGTGCCACTTGCTTCTTCTGTTCCTTCTTACTGGCAGTGGCACTGGAAACTTTTTTCGCTGCGGCGCTACGGCCAACTTTCTTTGGGGCCATCTTCTTTAGATGTCAGAACAGCAGGCCGCAGTTGCACAAGATGCAGAGTTGTCTTGTCTGTGGCCACACGTTACGTCACATGACTTTGTGCTGCACACACCGCTGCAGGACTACTTCCTGGCACTGGTGGTTCTCTTGTGCACCTAAAAGCAATGGAAGCCAGAGGAACATCAGTTATACACCCCAAAAAGTCGAAAAACACTCAAAAATAACCACAATCCCATGCCATCCATGCCCTCAATGATGTTTCAATTCAAGACACCCCACAGAAAGACTAGGTCCATGCACCACTGAGTACCCCTGGGCATAATGGTTGAAAGCAAGGCAAACTGGGGGCAGGCCTGAGCACACTGCCTGGCTTCAAATTGGCCCCTTGACCCCCACCACATGGCCAGGCCCTGCCTGTACCAGGCCTCAAAATGGCCCCCACCCACATGGCCAGGCCCCAACAACACCCCAAAAAGTCGAAAAACACTCACAAATCACCACAATCCCATGCCATCCATGCCCTCAATGATGTTTCAATTCAAGACACCCCACAGAAAGACTAGGTCCATGCACCACTGAGTACCCCTGGGCATAATGGTTGAAAGCAAGGCAAACTGGGGGCAGGCCTGAGCACACTGCCTGGCTTCAAAATGGCCCCTTGACCCCCACCACATGGCCAGGCCCTGCCTGTACCAGGCCTCAAAATGGCCCCCACCCACATGGCCAGGCCCAACAACACACCAACAAGTCAAAAAACACTCAAAAATCACCACAATCCCATGCCATCCATGCCCTCAATGATGTTTAAATTCAAGACACCCCACAGAAAGACTAGGCCCATGCACCACTCACTACACCTGGGCCTGCTGGCTAGTGAGGCTTTACAGGCACCCCAAAATTTTAAAAAAATCAACATATAACAGTGAGCTAAAATTCCATGACATAAATGAGAATTAAGTTTAAAAACAAATCACAGAAAAAGTTGTATCATGCACCCATGACTAACCCTGGGCCTACTGGATACTGTGGCTACCCACCACAATATATATTTTGTTAAAGTTGTGAAAAAAGTTTTAGAACTGTAGTTGCCTCAACTGCAATGCCCCAAACAAACAACACCAACTTACTTGTAAAATCTCAAGTCCAAAAGTGATCCAAACTCCAAAGTCCCAAAAGTCCTCAAAAACAAATATCCAGCAGCAGTCACAGAAAGTAATCCTTCTTGTAACTTGCACATTTCCTATATTGTCGCTGCTGAATTTAAAAGTACGGTTGACAAACATTTTAATATTGTATTTTTGCACACTGTCTGGGGAACTAATTGAAGCTATCCTTACCTGCACTTTCTTTCCTCGTGGCCCCGTTCCGCCCCGGCTTGTGCCGCTTGTTGCGGAGGGTCAGACCGAGGAGCGTCACTTCCTGTTCAGTGACACCACTTCCGCCCTGCACTGAATCTTCGCAGGTTAGCGGTCTAGTGCTCCCTCCCCTTTCAGTATTTATGGCGGCATGGAGGAAGCGCAGCGGACGAGCGCAGCGGGAGCGCCGACTTCGCGCCGAAGTCGCGCATAAGTCAAGCCCGTCTGCGCCTGTCCGCGGCCGTTCAGGCCCAGGGCCCCGTCGTAACGCCCAACTCTTGACGTACTCTGCTGAGGAGCTCACTACTCTGCAGGGCCATTGGCCGTTACCAGAGTCAGTCCGCTGCTACATCACTTCACTTGGCCTTACCCCTTCTCCCTCGACCCTTTCGTCCTCCCCCACTACATGTTTGTTACCGTCCCCTTCTTTGCCCGTCTCCCCTCCTACTACCCCTCCTCTATCCATCATCTTGCTAAACACCAGGTCAGCGGTCAAACACCATCATGAGCTATTTGTCCTGCTTGAGTCTGAAAAGCCCGACTTACTGCTCCTGACCGAAACCTGGTTTTGCGACTCTTCCTTACCTGCTCTTTTAGCTGCCCTCCCCCCTCCTATGTCGCTTTACGCGCCGACCGCTCAGCGGGTAGGACCGGCGGTGGCGTAGCTTTAATTGCCCGCTCAGATTATAATTTTCAAATGTTGCCATCCCCCCCCATTTCTCCCGCTGAATACCTTGTGGCCCGTTCTTTCTTTTTTTCCCCTCCGATTACCTGTCTCTTAATGTATCGCCCACCCGAGCTTTCTCCCTTGTTTCTGGCAGCATTTCAAGACCTACTGGCTAACTTGGTGGTTAACCACGCCTCTGTCCTGGTGTTAGGCGATTTTAATTACTGGCCCTTGGACCCTTTAGAGTGTACCCCCTCTAAACAATTCACCGAATCCCTCCAGTCCTTGAACTTTGTCCCTCACATATTTGTCTCTACCCACTCCCACGGCCACATCTTAGACCAGGTTTGGTCTCTCAACCTCTCGGTTTCCTCCGTGTGTGTATCCCCCTGCCTCTGGTCTGATCATGACCTTATTTCCTTTTCTCTCCTTCCCAACCCCGCCACCAAGGTTCCGCTCGCCAAAAACACCTGGGCGCGGAATTGGAATCGGGTTGATTTCCCCTCACTGACCTCCCTGCTTATGAATTCTTCTCCCAATCTCTCAGGCCTCTCTTCCAATTTACAAGCCACTGCTATTAACACCTGGCTTGCTGGAAGCTGCAACTCGGTTGCCCCACTACGCCGTGTCTCAACTCGACGATTCAAGGACTCCAATAGGTGGTTCTGTGACGACTTAAAGGAACAAAAGCCGGCCGTACGACAAGCCGAGAGGCAGTGGAGGAAAAACTACTGTCCCCTACGGAAAAACCAATACTCTTCACTGTTAATAAAGTACAAAAAATCCAATTTAGCTACTAAAACTACGTATTTTTCTACAAAAGTTCAGTTAGCTGAAAATAAACCCAGGGAGATTTTTACTATAGTTAACGATTTAGCCTACTCGGATAGGGCCTCACCCCAATCTTCTCCTACTCAGGCCCTGTGTGACAAACTAAATTCCTATTTTCTGGATAAGATTGCAACTATTAAGGCAAATATCCCCTCTCCCTCTCCTCTCTTTGTTGACCCTTGCCCCCCTACTGCTCAGTCCCGTCTCACCTCAATCCCTCCCCTCACCAAAGAAGTATTTTTAGAGATGCTGCCCAAAGTCAAATCTGGCTCTCCGGCAGACATCTGTCCGGCTCGAATTTTACAACAGATCTACTCCACCTGTCCCCAGCCCCCAATCACTTTCCTTAATAGCTCTCTTATTCAGGGAGTCGTGATCCCCGCACTTAAATCAGCCACAATAGTGCCCATTTTAAAGAAGCCCGGCGCTGACCCGTCTACTCCAGCCAACTACCGCCCCATTTCCCTACTGCCCTACCTGGGGAAGGTGCTTGAGCGCCATGTCACCTCGGTACTCAGCACCCATGTAGAGGTAAATGGAGGCTTGGCGTCTCGTCAGGCCGGCTTCCGCCCTAGGCACTCTACCGAATCCGTTGTGGTTTCGGTCCTGGACAACCTCAGGGAGGGGTTAGACCAGAATTTACATCAGGCGCTGGTGCTCCTCGATCTCTCCGCCGCTTTTGACACGGTGGACCATACCATCTTGCTTTCACGTGTCAGAGCGGCGGGAATCGAGGGCTCAGCCCTGGTCTGGCTATTGTCCTTCCTGAGGGACCGCACCCAGGCGGTTCGGTTAGGAGAATTCACGGCTACCCCACTTCACGTCACTTGTGGTGTCCCCCAGGGCTCTTCACTTTCTCCTTTACTTTTCAATCTCTATATTTCTCCTTTAATCTTCGCCCTCCAGCAGCTGGAGGTCACCGTATATAACTACGCGGATGATCTCCAGCTCATTTTCAATCTCTCCTCTTCTCCCCACTCTATTTCTAATTTCCAATCTATTATGATTTTCATCAGGGACTGGATGAACCACAACCACCTCAAACTGAACCCGGACAAAACCGAGTTGGTTTTCACAGGTGGTTCCTCCAGTCCCTGGAATTCCTCTTTTTGGCCCCCCTCGTTTGGTCCTTCCCCCACTCCTTCCTCCACAGTCAAAACTCTAGGTGTTAGGGTGAATAACCAACTCACCTTACACTCACAAATCAGTTCAGTCGTCTCCTCTTGTTTTCTCACTCTCCGTACCATTCGTACTGTCTCCCGTTTCTTTTCCCCTCTGGCACTTAAGCTGATCATGTCTGCTCTGGTGATTTCGCGGCTGGACTACGCCAACGCCCTCTACAACGGCATCCCTGCGTACAGCCTGCGGAAGCTCCAGCTGGTTCAGAACCAAGCGGCATGATTGGTGTATGGTCTTTCGCGCTCTCATCACTCCACTCCCCTCCTTAGAGAGCTTCATTGGCTCCCTGTCAAGGAGCGTTCCCTTTTTAAAACTGGTTGCATGATTCTCCAGGCTCGCCAGGGGTCTGCTCCTGCCTTTATTTCCTCCCTGATTAATGAATACGCTCCTGCCAGAGAGCTCCGTTCTTCGTCCAAATTTCTCCTCCAAATTCCGCGCTTCAAACAAAAGAAGTGGGGAGGTGCCAATTTCTCAACTTTGGCTCCCACTATTTGGAACTCCCTCCCCGACCATTTACGTTTCGCCTCCCACTATCTTTCTTTCCGCAAAGATCTTAAAACTTTTTTGTTTAAACAAGCATTTTCCCTGTAAATCTTGCCCATGTTACTTCAGGGCCAGTCTGCCACAATTCCGTTTTTGCCGAAACTTTGTCTATACAGCGCCAAGAAACCGCAGGGTATATGATGCGCTTTACAAATGTTTTAAATTCAAATTCAATTCCAGCTCCACAGCCAAATGAAAAATGACCAGTACATGGACAAAGCACTGGGAGGAGCCTGCTGGACAGGAACAGGAAGTTGGAGACTCTGGGGCACTTCCTTCCTCCCACCCCACCCCAAAAAATGGACTCCTGCACCAAAAAGTGCAGCCAAATGTCAATCTGAGGAGTTATTCTGATCAAAATCATCATTTTCACAAGGTTTATGCTTCCTGCTGTGGATTTCTTGTGCAGAATTGCAATTTTTGCAATTTCGGGAACGCGAGCTGTTCAAACCTCCCGCCGGAAGTCAGCTGCGCGCCGTCGCGGGCCTTTATGACGTACTCGCGTTGTCAAACTCTCACCGTGCATGATGGCAAGCTGCGATAACGTAATTGCGTTTGAAAAACTCTCGCGCGATCACGCAGCAAGATAGAAAATGGGGCAGCACATGCAAAAATTGGGAGAAAAACAACTCGGTGGACTCAGAATCCCGGTAAGTCAACACCGCACGCGCGATATTGTATTTTTCAAGTGCGACCAAGCAAAATAAATTGTAGCTTGCAAATTTGCGGATTATTGTGTAAATTCGCGCAATTCGCGGATCGCGAAATCATCAAAAATCCGCAAATTCGCCCGCGAAACTGATTTTACGCCCATGCTTAGACACGGGGAGATTGTGATTTGCCCGGAATCACAGTATGTTTGAGCCTCCAGACAGACTCAAGGCTGGGTTCCTGGCTTCAAAGTCCACCTTAGTCGTTAAACCACATCCTTTCCCTTCTCCCATTCACGGAGAATGGCAACGAGGTTCCGGCATCTGTTCTGCCCATTGTAAATAAAAATGGAACGTGAACGCCGTGTGTGTGAAAAAGAAAAACAAATGCTGTCATGCAGCATGTTTGTTTAGGAGATTAGACAAAGTAATTTCGGTTCTGCTTGTTATCACAAGACCTGCCAAATGCCATTCAGCTACAAGCAATGTGCCCGCGTGTTTATGGGTAATTCCTTTCACCCGAAAAGGAGCGTTTTTCAAAGCACAGCATGGGGGTGTCATGACCCCTCATCAGTATGAACGCTGTACCCTTCAATACGTTTTATTTGGTAGCTGAAACCATGCCCCTTATTGCTGCTCTACTATAAACAAAAATCACACTTTGATACTAATATAAACCTGGGGTATACTTAGACATGGGCTATTGTGTAAAACTAAACAAGCCCACACACAGAGCGTCCTGTATGCCACCCATAACCGTCAAAGTACCTATTTTAAACACCTAAGCAAAACATGTTTTTAAACATGGAAATAAATATATATAAGTAAACTCCACCACGAATATAAAAGACTTCTAGACAGACAACCTGTTGGCCTTCAGTAAGCCAGATGACTCACTGAGTTGACCCGACATCCGAGTGTGACCTCTACAAATTCTGAATACTCGTAGGGCAGGCTCAGCCTTTCTTCCTTTAGAGGGTGATAAAGTGGTCGCCATTGAGCTGGTAATAGGAACATCGGGTTATAAGGCTGCAATTGGTGTGATGCAGAAATGTACTTCTAATAACTCGTCCCACCCGTAGAGTTTTATTCACAGTAAATTACACCTCGTTCACTCCTGAGGCAGAGAGAGGCTTAAAGCTTCTGCCATCAGTAAACAATGGAGTGATTTTCACTTATCAAGGCCTCTGCTGTGAAGGCCGTCGGGAATTGTAGTCCTTCTTTTGCTAGTTATCGCACGCAGAAACTGATGGGAACTACAAGTTCCCGGGTGCCCTGGGACATTACCTGAGGGACATGGGTGCAGGCTTCCCGGGGAGCCTGGGGGGGAGAGAAGATGAACATTTGGAGCAACTGGACAGGGGAGGAGAGTTCAGGCGAGGCGGAGGAGGTGAGCCCGGGAGACGACTCATGAAGGTACCAGATAATCTTTTTGGAGGGAGGTGGACATCTAAGGGCGGTATCACGGAGGCGGAGCGTTACCGAAGGGTGTGAAGGGAGGGTGGGGTTATTAGGTAGGTGTTAGACCTGGCATCTTTGGCGTGGTTCCCCCTATCTTTTTGCCTCTACCTCCTGTATTTTTGATGCTGTGCTGAATTTAGTTTTTGCTGGTTTAGATGCTTTGGACACTCTGCCACTGCTGATCAGTGCCAGAGTGTAAGTGCTCCCTGTGTAAATTGTTATTCTGATTGAATATACATGTTTGGCATATTTGTATCACCATGAAGTCCCTAGTAAAGTGCACTGGGTGTGCCAGGGCTGGTGATGACAAATGCTACTAGTGGGCCTGCAGCACTGATTGTGCCACCCACAGGAGTAACCCTAAATTGATGTCTCAGGCTGTGATGTATTCCTATAGGTACTGTATCGATTCCCCTATTCCTGACCCTGGTTTGGTTAATAATTAACTAGCAGCCACCCAACGGTGCAAAAACCGTTATCTGATTAAGCCACACCACGGCACAGAAGCGCGTTATCTGATTAGGTCATAACGCATGCCATCTAATTAGACAAGCGATATTCCTCCAGCCCCTGATAAGGCATACGGAGTTCTCAAAACAAATCAAACCTACAGCGACCTGGGAAATTCCCATAGCCATTGCTTTGATTTCACCGAGAACTTCAGCAAAAGAATGTGCGAACGAGCCCGTTCATATGACATCCTTATTGACGTATATATGTCCATCCTTACGTCAATCTCGGCACCTTTCAGGTATAAATATTACCAACATTGCCTTAAGCAAACACATGTGGTGGTGACGAGATTGGAGCAGCGAGACGTGCCGAGGAGCCCAGCAGAGAGCGAAGCCCACAGGCGCTGCCCCTCCTTCCTGACGCGCTGAGAACGAGACGCTGCCTTTCTCCTGCTGAGAAATCCAGCTCCGGCGCTTCCAAGCAGCCCTCGCAGGCAGCTGGAATATCAAGACCTGGGATAAGAGATACCAGCCCTCCACCATTCTAGATCTCAGGTACAGAACTGAATAACCCCTTGCAGAGAATTCTCGAGTCAGTCCCTTGGCAAAACAAACTTAACTTAAACTGCTACTTATCTACTCCCGCCCACGTATTAGGCTTAGGTCAGGTACACTGGGGTAGGCGTGGTTAGAAGCACCAGTTGAGTATGATTAGTCAAATGTATATATGTATGTATCTATTTTATCCATTTTAAAGTATCATATGGCTCAGAAACCATATCAATGCTTTTACAGTATTATTTTATAATTCTGTCTTTACTGTATGCACTTTACTTAACTATAAGTATTACAATAATAGCGATTCATTTCTCTTGTATGAGAAAGGAGACTGATCAATAAATAACATCTTTTATTGAACACGCCCGTCTCTTCCTTTTCTCTACAATCTGGTGAAACTAAGAATGCACTTAACTGACTGAGTAAAATAAGTTGTCTTTTGTTTTCACACGACTCTAGAGATACACTCATGATTAGGGGAGAGCAAAGTTGTCATGTTCTATGGTTGTCAGAAACTAAATGCCTTCTTGTCTATCCAGGGAGGTTAAAATCCTCCTTGTCTATTCGAGAAAGTTTCTAGTGAACTCTGAGCTAGCTGGCAAACACAAAACTTTAAGTCTAATATCGTCGGTAGAAGACCTAGTTAACCTCTGCCCTAGGTCTATACTATTGAAGATATTATTCCAATGCACAGAGCCTATTGGGATAATAGGAACTACACTACATGGCACCCAACGTTTGGATAGGCGATAAAACTAACGCAAGACATTAGAGTAACTCAGTCGTGCTTTTTCACACAGACCCCTTTTTTCCCATAATACTCCAAAGACGTCTGGAGTGGGTGAAAGGTCATATCCGCCAAACCTCGCAGGAGGAGACTCCTATGTATGGTTCTTGGTTTATTCAACGTTGAAGGATACACTGTTCCAAAATATTGTGCATCTAATCTTTGTTTCCATAGAAACCTGATCTGCAAACAAATAGAATAACCTTCCTGTCAGTAAAATGACAGAAAGTGAAGAAGAAAGGGAGACAGTTAGAATAGCAGCTGAACTCCTAGTAGCAGACAATACTCTGCTGCAAAATGACCCGGATATAATACTCATCCCGGTCAACATAAGAAAATCTATAACCCTAAAACTTATAGAAAATGGACTGACACCAAGAGGTGGTACAGTCATATTCGTAATTGAGGCACACGAATATCGGCAGACAGAGGTATTCTATTCATGGATAAACTTTCCAGCAGCAAACGCTGTAACAAAGGACTTCCACTATTACAAAATAGAGGAACCTCCTAATGAGTACATTCCTTTCGAGGAGGTGGAAATACCACTCAAATTCCAAGAGCACCTGCTCTTGTTTCATGGCGCCCTAAAACATAATAATCACATCACCAGGCTCGGTCCACTAGGTAGACCAGGAGCAACGTGGCCGGTCCTAGCCGGATACACACCACATCCAGACATTGAAGAAATGCCTGCACCAGAGCTTTTAGCACAGCTAAAACAATTAATAAAAATACATAGACAATTAGTCCAATATGTAATGCGGACTTCAACAATCCAACCAGCAATTAAAATTCCACAGCTGATCACTCATCAGGGGAACACAAATAAAATTACACCACAGAACATACAGTCCTGTCTAGGTAAAGTACCCGCAAAACGGGAACAAATTCCTTTCTGGCTAGCACAAAAAATCACTCAAATAGAGGCGGTGTTTCCAGATACCACCCCTGTTGAGAAACATAGGATTCTGACTATCTGTCTTCCAATGGGAATCGCACCACATGTGGAGGACTGTGACACTTGGGGAACAGTCTTTGCTTCCATTTACACAAAAACACATGGTGTACCATCCATGTCAGTAATACCAGATGTGCTAAAACAGATTCAAGATGAATACGGTCCAGAACCCGCTTTAACTCTCGGTATGAAATTACTGAAAGACTTCAAGCAGGTCTCTGCAATATTATTAGCCAACATAAAGGGAGAAGCAGCAAATGTGGCGATTCGACAGAGGTTAAAAGAGACAAATATAGCAGACCAACCATCTGAAATTGCCAGAATCATAGAAAAATCCTATGAAGAACTAGGAAGAGATAGTTTGGGTGGAATACCAGTGAAACCCCAACTAGTTGAAAGTCCTGAAAAGGTATTTATTAAAAATAATTTAAACACTCAAAAAAAGAGCTGGGATGGAAATAAACAATCCAATCCTAAAGAAAAAAGATTCCAGTCCAGAGGAAGGTCTCCTCGGCGGAGAGAAAGATCTCCTGACCAAGGACGCAAGTCTCCCCAAAGGGAGCCCTCTGTGAAAAAATACAACCTTAGAAATAGGGATAAATTTAAAAAAACCTGATAGATATCAAGATATTGATACACGTCCCTTTCAATCTTTTCAGAATTCCTCGCAGAAATCGGAAAGAAGAGGACGATCAGAACACAGGGAAGAGCACGTCAAGTCCAAAGACAAAGAACCTGCTCATCTGAATAAAAAATTACAATTTCCAAAAAAGAAGGTAGCCAGTATTAAAGTAATTAACAATGCCGAGAATACTGAGGACACAGCTGTAAAACGGAGAATGGGCTCAGACAATGCTAGACAGCGCAGCAGAAGTGAGCATAGCTCGCAAAGTCCTTATGAATCATCTGGAGACAGTGGACACGAATGAATACATTCAGGTGGAAACTGCAGATACCAGAGTTAGCAAACCTCATAAAATATATGAAATAACATTGCGTATAGAGGGGGATAAGACTAGAAAAATAAGGGGTCTATTTTGGGATAATCTCTCCAAGGGCTATGACATCCTTCTAGCTGAACGAGACTGGCCTCCAGAGTTTGTCAGGGAGTGCCCACATGGCGAAGAAATAATTATGCCTGCCTTCTCAAACCATATTCCAATTCATAAAAAATATACACTTGCAAGAAAGTGGGCAGTAGCTCAAGCCCCTGCCTTATATAAAAATCATGTGGGATGGGATGAGGACTCTCCTCCTCACAAAATCCAGCTAAAATCACAACCTACTGCACAGAGGCAGTACCCGATTAAGCAAGAAGCTAAAAAACAGGTAAAAGAGATCCTAGATCAACTTGAATACCAGGGGGTGGTTGAAACTTGCACCTCACAAATGAACAACCCTTTGTTTCCTGTCTCCAAGCCAGACAATTCATATCGTCTTGTTTTGGACTACAGACACCTTAACTCATGTTGCAAAACATTTGCAGTACAAAACTCGCATAGTGATGCACTAATGAATAACATAGTGGGCAAAAAATACAAAACCACATTAGATATTTCTAATGGATTCTTTTGTCAAAATATAGCACCAGAGAGCAGATATTTGACGGCGTTCTCAATAAATGGCACGCAAAAATATTTCTGTCGTTTGCCCCAGGGGTTCAAGAACAGCCCAGGATTATTCTCAGCGAGAGTAACAGAATTACTACAAACATATGATGACGAGGCATTATCTTATGTCGACAACATCTATCTAACAGATGATGACTTGGATACTCACTTGAAAAGAGTGAACACCATAATACTTGGGTTCGCAGCAGAGGGTTACAAATTCAACTTTAAAAAGTCAAGGATTGCCCATCTAACAGTCCTGTTTTTAGGATATGAACTATCAAGTGAAGGCAAAAGCCTGGCTGACAATTTCCTAGAGAAATGTGCTGTAATCCAAGCACCTAGGACACTGAAAAACTTACAATCAATTCTAGGCTTCCTAAATTTCGGAAGAACTTACATTATAAATTATGCAGAGAGAATTAAACCTCTCTATGATCTTATAAAACCAGATTTTAAAAGAATCAATTGGACTCAAAAACACACAGAAATTTTGAGATCTTTACAAACAGATATGTTAGTTAAAACAAAATTACAAACACGTGACAATACACGCAACCTTGTGATTCGAGTCATCCCAGGAAGATGCGGATTCACATACCTGACCTCTAATGAGGGAGAGAAGGTACCAATAGCATACAAATCACACTTGTACACAAAAGCTGAAATGAAATTTAGCCCAACGGAAAAAATTCTGACCGCTGTACAGACTGCTGTAGCAAAGGAGCGGGCCCTAGCACAGGGTAAACGAATAATCATCGTGACACCTATACCAGCCCTAGAGGCGGTAACCAAGGCAAGCATTCCGAATGCTAAAGCACTCCATCCAAGGTGGATACAGTGGGCTAACTCTCTTGCTGCAACGGACGTGGTATACGAATTTGATCCCAATTTAAAAACACAAGAATTTCTCCAATATGAATTCGAATGTCCTCCGCCGAACGAAATTCTGCCTCTAGAATACTACGGCTGTATAATATATACAGACGGATCAGCACAACCCGCAGTGGGGGGTAAGCAAGCCTACAGTGCTGCGTGCGCAATTGTTAAAGGTCGCTGGCACAAAGGAAAATTTAAACCTGTGGTCACTAAAACGCAATCTCTAGGAGACTGTACAGCTCAAAGAGCAGAACTACTAGCATTCAAGATGGCGCTTGAAAATACCGATCGAGAATTCCCCACACTTATTGTGTGCGATTCGTATTACTGCGTCCAATCTTACAATGAATACTTGCAGATCTGGGTTCAGAATGGTTTTAAAGATGCAAAAGGTGGCACAATCAAACATAAAATGCTTTGGGAACAAGTAGTTCTTTTGCAAAAGGAACTACAAAAGACTCACGTGATACATACACTGAGTCATCAACGTGATGGCGTTCACGTTGCAGGGAATTCATTGGCTGATGAAGCAGCGAAGACAGCAGTGCAAACGGCTTCCGTAGCTGCTATCACCCGGTCAAAAACAAAAATAGACAGCGAAATATTACAGGCTGTCAGCGCTACAGTAAAAGATGCGATAGAAACACTCCCGAAAGGCTTTCCAGTAAAGTACTCATACATAAATGATGCAAATAATGTTCCGTTTGCTCGAATCCCTGGAGTGGGGGATAGGGCAATTCCAAACATGGAACATAGGTTAGGACTCATTATAGCGGCACACGAAGGACTCGCTTCTGTACATACATGCTGGCGTTTCAGCCACAGTGTCATTATTAAAACAGAGATACTGGGGGTCACAAATGAGAAGACAAACAAGGAACTATGTTCTAGAATGTGAAATATGTCAAAGAATGAAAGTATCAACAGTGAAACGACCAGCACAGACGCACCTTCTAATCTCAGATAAACCATTAGCCTGTGTTTACCTAGACCACTGTGGTCCCTTACAAAGGGATGTTAACTATAAATATTTCTTGGTGGCAGTGGATTCATGCACGAGATTCATATGGTTGTGGCCCCAGCGATCGGCTGACGCCAGAACTGTTATAAAAGATTTGCGAGTCTTTATCGGCACATACGCAATTGGCATGCTACATTCTGATCAGGGTCCTGCATTTAGCTCTCGAGCTTATAAGGAGGCCATGACCAGCATGGGCATTGCATTGCGGTATTCTTGTCCATTTCATCCTGAGGGAAACGGAATCGTAGAAAGAAAAAACCGTGACATAAAGCAATCTATAACAGCAAAGGTATTTGGTTCAGGAGCTGGGTGGGTCAAACATTTAATAAGTGTCGAACGTAGTTTAAATAACCTGCCAAGGAATTCTCTGAAAGGGTTCAGTCCGTACGAACTATTGTTCGGGACTAGAATGATGATCCAAGATCTTGATAGTCAGACTTCAGTGGTTAAAGACAAAAGCTTTGATATCAAAGATCGTTTGGCTATTTTGCAGGACTTAAATGAAACAAGAAAAGACCTGAGCAACATAAAGTTGAAACAACAGCCAACAACCACTGAAGAGAAACCACCTGTCCCAGCAAGGCCTGTCTGGATTCCAAAAGTCGGGGATCTAGTCAGAGAAAAGATCGCGGTAAAGAAGGAATTTGGGCCTTCTTACAGAAAAGCAGTTCCTGTCTTGTCTATCAACGGGACAAGATCAGTAGTACTACCGCCCCTTGCTGGTAAAAAGGAGAACCGAGTCATATCCATCGACCTGGTTAAACCACAATCATGTGGCCGATAACAAATAGTAGGCCAAGTGGACTCCCAAGAAGTAGCAGAACACCAATGTTTGCTATGAATACAGAGGCTCAAACTGGAAGACTGATCACATTTGGAAAATCTACAGTGAATCAACAAGGACTATGCAGCAAAGCAATGGAACTTGAACCTCTTAAAACCCAAATCAAAGCTTTTCATCAAGAAACAACAACCTATGATGATGTAACTGCAGACTTTGCTAATGAAACAAAGCAAAATCCAAAAGCAATTGGAACAATTGACAGAACAGCATCCGGCTACTTCATCAACTTCGATGATTCATCTGAAGACCTGAGTGAAGCAAAGAAACAGCCATCAACAAAAACTTTTAAAGATAAAGCTAAAGAACTTCTTCAACAGCTGAAAGAAACCTATCTGATTTCTCCATGGATTGAATTTTGGGTGGCCTTAGGTGCATTTATCCTCATTCTTTGGCTCATCATGGTACTATGCTTGGGACATTTCATTGAAGGAAAATATGCTAAAATGGACACAGCAAGCCAGAAAATCAACTTGGTCCTTAAACCACACACATCTTCACACATCGAGAAAAGAGAACTTTCTTCAGTGAACTTCACAGCCAATCCTATACCAGGCGGTGTAGCATGGGACAAAACTGATTATGAAATCTATGGTCCAGTTGAAATCCTGAAGTATCCACACCAATTCAAGATCTCATTGAGTGACTTTGTAAAACCAAGCACATTTGCTGATGATTGGGACTTTGAAAGTATTAATGATATGATGTCTGATCTTGTGATGTCTGCTAAATTTACAGAACATGATTATTTGCAGGGTTCGTCTAATTATGATCAAATGTTCTGCTATAACCACTATGGTAACCATTATCTCCATAAATCTGCACAACCTAGAAATGTTTTAAATTATAACCAATGGGAACATTGTGCTACTCCTCCAAAAGATAGCTCGAAAACATTTTATGATAAATATTCATACTTTTCAGGGTTTAACACAAGTAATGCAGAAACATTTTATTTCAAATTGTCAAATAAGACAGGTATGAAGACCATGCTTACCAACACAAAATTGATATATTCAGATTCATTTTTTGAGCAAATGAATACATTTGGTTTTGATTTCTGGAACAGTAACATTGAAACAAAAACTGTTTGGGGTACAAAAGATTGGCAAGTACAAGGTATAGAATCATTGTTCAGAGCCTGCATGATCCCAGAACAAATTATATTTTTGAATGACACTATTCAACAAACTACCTGTCTTGGCTTAGCCAAAATCAAAGATTTGAACAAACCGTCTATTCCAAAACCAACAGTCAGCAGTAATAGCTCTATAGATGATGAGATAGACGTAAACCATATATTAAACCAAAACAGAACACATCCTGAATGGAAACAATGGTTGATCTGGCCCACAGACACAAATAACTGTCAAGACAGATTCCTGAACAAAATACAGGGGTTCAAATTGACCAGGCCAGACCCTAGATATTCCCAAAGACAACATCCAGGGATAGTAACCACCTACAGCGTGGGCAAGCTCTGCCTTCAATGGCTACAAACGTCCACACTGGCTGAAATTAAGCAACACCTAACTTTACTTACAGAAGGTGCTGACTTGCGTGATTTCATATTGGGACCACGCAAACAGCGTCAAAAACGTTTCATAGCGGCCTCTATATATGCAGCTTATAACGAAGTTTGGAAAGTAACTCAAATTGAGACAGCAGAAAAAATACGGGAAATTGACCGTATTAATTTGGAAAAATCACTTTCTGTGGTGGACAATGGGTTAATGACTCTGTCCTCCAGAATATATTCTCTGGACAGCATTGTGTCTTCAGCAATCGATATAATATCGCAAGACTTACTGATGTTACAACATGGTCAGTCCCAATTGCGTTCTATTGTACAGCTTGGCTGTACGTTACAAAATCTGCGTTCTGGCTATGTGCCTTGGCGTTTAATCAACACAACGTAATTATTTAATATCTTTAACCTTACTGATAAACAAATCAGTTTGGCACAGAAGGGTGCTGACTATACAATTCTGAGCATTGAAAGACTTGAGAGATTACCATTGACAATGTCAGAACGACCTGTCATTGAATGGATAATACATGGAATAATAAATATTCCGATAACTACTTTCCAGTTTCAATTCTGCCAAAAATATATACAGGCAGGCCAGTATGAAAGGTTGTGTAAAGGATACATTAAGTCAATATGGAACTTGCCCTATACACACGAATGTGTCAGTAATAAAGGCCAGAAAGTGTTTCTCAGTGGCAATAATTGTGCAAAATCACTAAGCGGTACACTTCTGTGTCAGGGTATTAGCTTGCATGGAGCCTGTGAAGGGACTTCAAATAACCTTTCATGTTACCAGCTAGGCACACCTGCAACACAAATAGAACCATTCTTTAGGAGACTCTCGAACGGGAGTTACATTCTAATAGTAGATCGCAGATGTTGTAGTTTGCTGCCCGGAAAACCTTATCTCATAACCGTGACTAGGAAGGTCATGTGCTGTGAACGAGTATTGTTCCCGAACGATTCTCCAGACAGGGAGGCAAGGTTATGGCCCGATTTGAAAATTGCTTCTATTCGAATAGATACTTTAAGCAGAATGAAGACTGTGCTCCTACAGACGCCGACTAGGCTCACGTCATCAAAAGAAACATATGATCTCCAAGTTGCAAGGACAACAGAAGAGATTCATTCATTATTATCAACTAATTCCCCCATACATTTCGCAGAAATACTGAACGAAATCTTAAATATTTCTGATACCACTGGTGTCTCCAGTGTATTTAAAGCAGTGTTTTCGGGTGCTTTAACTCCATTCAAAGCCATCCTGGGTATTTTTCCAGACTTTGTCCATTCAATTTTTGGCGGACTTCCTCTCCTTTTGGGACTAGTGGCAGGCTTCCTATTTTTGATCCTGTTATTTCGCTATGGCAAACCATGTCACAGACAAAACACCTGCGACAAGGGAAGAAATGATCCTAGCCATTGGCTACCGGGACCGCATAACTAAAGTCCTTGGACTAGCACGGCTTCGGGACCTGAACATGACCTGGTCTTTTTCATTTAAACCAATGTGGCAAAGTTGTGTTATGCCTGTATTAAGGTGCTTGCTATGCGGCGAAGAATGCGTGTTGGACACCTGTCTGGCACTACAATCGGATGTGCCAATGGACACAGATACGTTGTTGGGTCCGGTAACGGCTCATGCATTGTGCTGTCCCCAGCGGCTACCAATCCTGATGACGGCATTCGTGGAGACTTCACCACTACGATTGAGGGGTAGTGAAGTACAAGATGAAAGCAGCATCGATCAGGTACGACCTTCAGTCAGCTATGCTGATCAAAACATCAATGGAGGCAATCATGCTCAGGCTCATGAATTCATGGTAACAACTTTTTCCGAGTTAGTGGAACTTACGCAAGAAGCTGTTGACAGTTTTTTCAACAGTCTAAATGATATGATGTTTTCACGAGAGCAGCAGGAATAACTTTGAGCAAACTAGCACTCGGAGTTCCCCACATGCTGAATTTGGCCTTCAACTTTTATAAAAGCGATATGAAAAACAAAAAAAAATTCTCATCATTTTTTCAGACTGCAAGAGCTTTTTCCCCAATTCAAAAATATTTACGATTTTTTGGGACACTTATCTTCTGCTTAAAGTAGACATTATTCTTAGAGAACTAAATTTCTATTTTAGGTAGTCACGAGACATTCGCTATCCTCTAGCACTCCCATACAGACCTTTATGATTGTGATGAAATGGTCTCGCACTTTTTTTTCTCTGTATTAAGAGCCATTTCATGTGTATTTTTCGCATTTTTTTTATAATGAATTTAAAATATGCGTTATATGTGTAGCATTATTAGACTGCTTGTACATATAGTACATGTGATTGTGTTTTGTATATTTCCTAGTTTCAATTTGTCAGGATACATATGAATGTATTTTGGGGTGGTACGGTATACACAAACGCTACTGGTTTCACTATGCCTAGATTTGTAAATATGGACATAGTCTACGTGGAGTGGGTGTGATGTATTCCTATAGGTACTGTATCGATTCCCCTATTCCTGACCCTGGTTTGGTTAATAATTAACTAGCAGCCACCCAACGGTGCAAAAACCGTTATCTGATTAAGCCACACCACGGCACAGAAGCGCGTTATCTGATTAGGTCATAACGCATGCCATCTAATTAGACAAGCGATATTCCTCCAGCCCCTGATAAGGCATACGGAGTTCTCAAAACAAATCAAACCTACAGCGACCTGGGAAATTCCCATAGCCATTGTTTTGATTTCACCGAGAACTTCAGCAAAAGAATGTGCGAACGAGCCCGTTCATATGACATCCTTATTGACGTATATATGTCCATCCTTACGTCAATCTCGGCACCTTTCAGGTATAAATATTACCGACATTGCCTTAAGCAAACACATGCGGTGGTGACGAGATTGGAGCAGCGAGACGTGCCGAGGAGCCCAGCAGAGAGCGAAGCCCACAGGCGCTGCCCCGCCTTCCTGACGCGCTGAGAACGAGACGCTGCCTTTCTCCTGCTGAGAAATCCAGCTCCGGCGCTTCCAAGCAGCCCTCGCAGGCAGCTGGAATATCAAGACCTGGGATAAGAGATACCAGCCCTCCACCATTCTAGATCTCAGGTACAGAACTGAATAACCCCTTGCAGAGAATTCTCGAGTCAGTCCCTTGGCAAAACAAACTTAACTTAAACTGCTACTTATCTACTCCCGCCCACGTATTAGGCTTAGGTCAGGTACACTGGGGTAGGCGTGGTTAGAAGCACCAGTTGAGTATGATTAGTCAAATGTATATATGTATGTATCTATTTTATCCATTTTAAAGTATCATATCGCTCAGAAACCATATCAATGCTTTACAGTATTATTTTATAATTCTGTCTTTACTGTATGCACTTTACTTAACTATAAGTATTACAATAATAGCGATTCATTTCTCTTGTATGAGAAAGGAGACTGATCAATAAATAACATCTTTTATTGAACACGCCCGTCTCTTCCTTTTCTCTACAATCTGGTGAAACTAAGAATGCACTGAACTGACTGAGTAAAATAAGTTGTCTTTTGTTTTCACACGACTCTAGAGATACACTCTTGATTAGGGGAGAGCAAAGTTGTCATGTTCTATGGTTGTCAGAAACTAAATCCCTTCTTGTCTATCCAGGGAGGTTAAAATCCTCCTTGCCTATTCGAGAAAGTTTCTAGTGAACTCTGAGCTAGCTGGCAAACACAAAACTTTAAGTCTAATATCGTCGGTAGAAGACCTAGTTAACCTCTGCCCTAGGTCTATACTATTGAAGATATTATTCCAATGCGCAGAGCCTATTGGGATAATAGGAACTACACTACAAGGCCTGACACTGCAGTGCCTGTGTGCAGTTTAGAACTGCCATGTCCTCCTGGTCAGTGTCCCCATTGACCAGGCCTAACCCTTCCCTTTTCGTGCACATCAGTCACCCCTATGGAAGGCCCAAGGTACCCCCCTGGGCAGGGTGCCGTGTATGTAAAAGGTAGAGCATGTACTAGTGCAGTTAACATGCTCTGGTAGTGAATGGCAGCCATTTTTGTGTTTCACTGCTGTAAGGCTATCTTGCTCCACAGGTTAACATGGGGGATGCTGGCTACAGTGGTTGACAGCATTTCTTCCCATAGGAACAAGATAGGACATAAGTATCTAGTATCCCTGAACTCCGAATTTAATAACACATCTTTTAGGAAAGGTTGTTTTTAAATCCTGTGTTTGAGAACAGCACTTTTAGAAAGTTGCTGTTCTCTTGTCTGACCCTTCTGTGTGCCTGGGCCTGTTTGTGTATTGACTGTCTGGTTTGAGAGTGACAGGGGGTTGGGGATTCCCCAGGAGGCTGGATGAGTCAGCACTAGGCTGAATGACTGCAATTGCAACTGGCGTGGTGGGAGGAGTTAGCACCTGGGCTGAATAGGGCTGTGCCTGCCTTCCACAATGCTGGATCCACCCCCCTGCTGGGCGGCTGAGGACCCTGCCCCTCACTCTGAAAGAAAAGATGCAGCCAGCAAAACAAAGTGCTCAGGATCCACCCAGAACTGGTTCAGACTGGGCTCAGGGCCCACATGCACCAAGAGAACAAAGACTTTAGGGGTATAAGTACAGGACCCCTGACAACAGAAAATTAGATCATCCTGGAAATCAAGAAGGAACCTCTGCCAAGGAGAAAGCTGAAACTGAAGAAGGAAGACTGTCCTGCTGTTGCTCTGCTGGACTGACCTGTTTCTTTGCTGCCAAGGAGAGGGGAAGGACTTTGCTTTGTGCTGTGTCCCCTTGCTTGAAGGAATTTCCAAGGGCCTGAGAAGAGCTGGCTCCCTGTTTCGAAGTCCCAGGAACAAAAGGACTTCACCCCCAGCTTCCCTGAACTCTGCTGAGAGAGTTCTGTCCTTCCTAGAGTGCTTGATCCAGTTGTGGGGCCTCTGGAAGTTGTACCTGTGCTGGGAAGCTTGAAACTAAGCTTGAGTGATTTTTGAAACTGAAAAGTGTCGCATCGCTCGCTTGCGGAGCGCATCCCCGACAGTGCGAGAAGTTTCCCGCCGCTACGGAGGTCGAGTTCGTCGCAGCGCCTGACGCCGCTGCCAGAGACGTCGCATCCTTCGTTTGCGGGACGCACCAGACCGGTGCGGGAGAATCGAACATCGCTGCGAGTATCGTCGCAGAGCCTGTCGTCGCTGGGTGAGATCGCCGCACCGCTTGCTTGTGGACCGCATCACGTCGCTGCGAGCATCGTCGCAGAAGCATCACTTCGAGGAGCTGCGAGAGAGAGGATCACCGCTGGACCGCGCATCGTCGCCCCAGAGATCGTCGCAGCCCCTACGAGATCGTCGCATCGTGCCTTTGCGAGAACAAACTTCCTACGGAACCTACGCACCGGAATCCATACAAGTGGCCTCCCTCCCCATACAGACCGGATTCGCCGCAACACGCCCGCTGCTGCAGCAGGGCTGTCGCATCGCCTCCCAGGGTCTCAGGAGCAACGCATCGCTTGTTTTCCACCGCACCAGCTTCTGCTTTTGGAACTTTGTTGCAACTAAAAGGTACTGTGAGTAAACGTGACGCAACTGTGAACTTTTCACGCATCAGTAGAGAATTCTATCGTAACGTAGAGAATTCTATCGCAACCTAAAGAATTTTAACGCAACCTTAAGAACTCTTTTGAAACCATATTTTTGAACTGTGTATGTTGGATTTTTGTCGTTTTGGTCTTGTGTAGTTTAGATTAAAATACCTTTATTTTTCTAAACTGTGGAGTCAGTTTGTGGTGTTTTCACTGTGTTACTGTGAGTGTTGGTACAAATACTTTACGCATTGCCTCTGGTTAGCCTAGACTGCTCGTGCCAAGCTACCTAGAGGGTGAGCAGGGGTTATCTCAGAGGGTTATCTCCTTGCCCTGACTAGAAGCAAGGGTCCCTATTTGGACAGTGGTACCTACCTCTGCCAACTAGAGACCCCCAGATCTAACATTGGTGGTCAGGCGGTTTGGATTTGAACTTGTATTTGTACTTGACCCACAGTAATTGGTGTACATCACTAGTGAGTGCAGACCACTACGCCACCGCATACTACTGGTTTTTGATTTTTGATTCTATTTTTGAGTAACTCTTCAAAGCATCATGGCTGCAAAAGGAAAGGCGCTCAGTGAGGGGGCAGAAGTAGTGCCAGAGTTTTCCATTGAGGATTTGTATTCCTAGCCAGCAAAACATCTTAAGCACTTCTGCCAGAAATGTGGGTGCCCCGCAAGAGGCGCCAGGAAAGAGGAGCTGCAGAAAATCTTGAAGGCCCATTGGGAGGCACAAGAGGGAAATGATGATGTGGATGTAGAGAATAGTTTTCAAGTTGCAGATCTGCCAGTGGGCAGAGTAGGCTCAGGAGCTGGCAGCAACCATTCCAGCAGGGGCGTCAGCCCAGAACAGTTACAGGAAAATCAGAGAGTCAGAGAATATGAGTTGGAAGTTCTGAAAATGAAAATGAAGCAATTTGAAATGGATAAAGAGAGAGAAAAGGCGGCGGAGGAGAGCAAATGGGCCCGCGCCTTGGAGGAAAAGAAATTGCTTCTGGCTCATGAGTTGAGCATGAGAGAACTGGATCTTAAAGCCAAGGAGGTCGATGCCAGTTCTAATGGTGGCAGCGCGCAGCCAGTACAGGGGGGTAAAGTATACATTCCCAAGGACCTGGTGCAGAATTACCTTAGGAGTGAGGATATTTATGCCTGGTTCACTTCGTATGAGATTGCATTGAGGATGAATGGTGTGCCTGAACAGCATTGGGGGGCGGGCCTGTGGAAACATTTTGAGGCTTCTGGGAGGAGTGCTCTAGAGCCCTTAGAATTAGCAGGTGCCATGACCTACCCCAATATGAAGGAGGCCTTATGTCTCAGGTATGGCCTTACTCCAGAGCAGTACAGACTGCAGTTTAGGAACTCCAAGAAGAGAGAGTCTGAGACTTGGACGGAGTGTGTGAATTCGTACTCGCGTGCACTGGAAGGTTGGATGAAGGGCAGTAAAGTAACTGATTTTAAGGGGTTGTTGCATTTAATCAGTTGGGAGCACTTGAGTAGTCTTTGTGTTCCAGAGCTGCGCCAGCATCTTTTAGACAGCAAGCTGACAGACCCCATTGAGCTTGCTAAGGAGGCGGACCACTGGACCAGTACCAGGGTCCACAGAGGAATTGTGGGTACCACAGCCAAAGGTGGGCAGGGTCCCCAGCAGCAGAGTGGGGGGGACAAGGGTAATCAAAAGGAGTTCTCAGAAGGGCCCCAAAATAGTTCCCAGGGAAAGGAATCCCAACCCGCCAAAGCTAAACAACCATGGCCCTCTAAGGGCAGGTGGGACAATAGAGATAGAAGGGATAACCAAGGCCCCCCTACCTGCTATCACTGCAATGAGGTGGGCCACATTGATCCAAAATGTCCCAAGAAGAAGCAAGCACCCACTGGTGCCCCCGCCCCAGCATTAGCTAGTGTAGCTTTGGGAGGGGATTTGGTTTCTAGTGACTGGGGGGAGCTAGCAGTTATGACCCTTGTCTCCCTAGGAGACCAAGAGGTGGTCCAGGAAACCTTACTGCCCTCTAACACTAAGAAATATGGGCAGAAGGTGACCATCAATGGGAGGAAGATTGAGGCTCTAAGAGACACAGGAGCCAGCGTGACATCTGTGAGGTGTCAGTGGGTGTCTGAAGAACAAATCATCCCTGGTGTACTCCGCCCTGTAGTGGCAGCTGACAGTTCAGTGCGCTTCAGCAAGCTGGCGCGTGTTCCCTTTGAATGGGGGGGTGTCTCTGGTCTCTTGGAGGTAGTTGTCTGTGATGCCTTGCCTGTAGACTGTCTGTTAGGTAACGACCTGGAGAGTTCTCTATGGAAGGATGTAGAACACAGAACTCACTTGGAGATGTTGGGTTTACCTGCGTGGATCTGTGTGTCCACACGTGCTATGACAGCCAGTAGGGGGGATTCAGCAGAACTGGAGCCTGAAACAGTGGCCCAGAGACCTGCCAGGAGAGGAAGAGGCAGAGGGCGCGGGAAACCAGCCCCAGACGTTCCCACGGTCCAGGAGGAAGCAGAACCTGAGGGGGATGCCCTGGAACCTACAGGGGAACAGGTGGCCGAACTGGGAGTCCTACCTGAGCTGACCCATTGGCAGCAGGAAGGTGGTCCCTCCAGGGAGGAGTTCTGCCAGGCGCAGAAGGAATGCCCTTCCCTCGATGGTCTGCGGCAACAGGCTGTAGATCAGGCAGCAGGTGGAGCAGCCAGAGATCACTTTATCTACTGGGAAGATGACCTACTCTATAGCGAGCCTAAGTTTGCTGAGCCCGGTGCAGCCCGTGTGCTGGTGGTACCCGAGCGCTTCAGAAACTTCCTAATGGGTCTGGCTCATGACGTGCCTCTTGCAGGACATCTGGGGCAAGACAAGACCCTGAACCGGCTTGTCACCCACTTTCACTGGCCCCAGATGAGAAAGCACGTTGGTTCCTTTTGCAGATCTTGCCAAACCTGTCAAGCCAGTGGCAAGACTGGAATGAAGTTGAAGGCACCCCTTCAACCCTTCCCAGTAGTGAGCACCCCTTTCGAGCGGGTGGGCATAGACATAGTAGGGCCCCTGGACCCCAAGACAGCCTTAGGCAACAGGTTCATCCTGGTCTTGGTGGACCATGCCACCCGGTACCCGGAAGCAGTCCCTCTCAGGACAATCACAGCACCCGTGGTGGGCCGTGCATTGATGGGGATCTTTTCCCGTGTGGGGTTCCCCAGAGAGGTGGTCTCCGACCGGGGTACCAACTTCATCTCTAAGTACATGAAGTCTCTGTGGGAGGAGTGTGGGGTAACTTATAAGTTCACCACTCCTTACCACCCTCAAGGAAATGGGTTGGTTGAAAGGTTCAACCGGACCCTGAAAGGTATGATTATGGGACTAGCGGAGCCCATGAGACGGAGGTGGGACGTCTTGTTACCATTCCTGTTGTTTGCCTACAGGGAGGTGCCTCAGAAGTCCTTAGGGTTCAGTCCCTTTGAGCTTCTGTATGGCCAGCCTGTTAGAGGACCTCTCTCACTGGTGAAGGAGGGTTGGGAAAAGTCCCGTGGGAAAACCCCCCAGGATGTGTTCAGCTATGTGCTGGCCATTCGCAACCAGAAACAACGCTTCAGGAAGCTCGCTCAGGCGAACCTGGAAGCAAGCCAGGAAGAAATGAAAAGATGGTACGACCAGAATACCACTCTGGTGGAATTTCAACCTGGGCAGAAAGTGTGGGTGATGGCGCCAGTGGAGCCTTGCGCGCTCCAAGACAAGTGGACTGGGCCATATGAGGTGGTGGAAAGGAAAAGTGAGGTAACCTACCTGGTTAACCTGAGGACTCCCAGGCAGCCCCTGAGAGTCTTGCATGTGAACTGCCTCAAACCACACTTTGAGAGGTCTGAAGTGACTATGCTCATGGCTACAGATGCAGGGATGGAAGAGGATAGTGATCCTCTCCCTGACCTCCTGGCAGTTAAGGAGCAAGATGGGTCAGTGGATGGTGTGGTCCTCTCGCCCACCCTGACCCCAGAGCAGCAGAGTGACTGTCGCCAAGTATTGGGTCAGTTTTCCTCCCTGTTCTCCCTGACCCCAGGTGTCACCAACTGGTGCGTCCATGATGTGGACACTGGAGACAGTCTGCCTGTGAAACAAAAATTTTACAGGGTAGCTGACAAGGTCAGGGCCAACATCAAGGAAGAGGTTTCCAAGATGTTGGCGCTAGGGGTGATTGAGCCCTCCAGCAGCCCCTGGGCTAGCCCAGTGGTCTTGGTGCCCAAGAAAGCTGCTACGCCCGGTGGCCCTCCAGAACTCCGGTTTTGCGTGGACTACCGTGGGCTCAATGCGGTCACGAAGACTGACGCACACCCCATCCCCAGAGCTGATGAGCTCGTGGATCGGTTGGGAGCTGCCCAGTACCTCAGTACATTTGATTTAACTTCTGGGTACTGGCAGATTGCCTTAACTGATGGGGCCAAAGAGAGGTCAGCATTTTCAATGCCAGAGGGGCACTTCCAGTTCCGAGTCATGCCCTTTGGGTTGAAAAATGCCCCTGCCACATTCCAGAGACTGGTTAACCAGGTACTGACCGGGCTGGAGGAATTCAGCGCCGCATACCTGGATGACATTGCTGTGTTCAGCTCCACGTGGGAAGAACATTTGCAACACCTCTGCGAAGTCTTGAAGGCTCTGCAAAGGGCAGGCCTCACTATCAAGGCCAGCAAGTGCCAGATAGGGCAGGGATCTGTGGTGTATTTGGGACACCAGGTGGGGAGCGGCCAGGTGGCGCCCCTACAGGCAAAGATTGATACCATTCTGGCTTGGGAGCCCCCCAAGACCCAGACCGAGGTGAGAGCCTTTTTAGGACTCACCGGGTATTACAGACGGTTTGTCAAGGGATATGGCACCATTGTCGCCCCCTTGACAGAACTCACTACCAAGAAATTGCCCAAAAGAGTTGACTGGACTGACGCCTGCCAAACTGCTTTTGAAACCCTGAAAACTGCTATGTGCACAGAACCGGTGCTCAAGGCACCTGACTTTTCCAGTGAGTTCATAGTTCAGACAGACGCTTCAGAGCATGGTGTGAGAGCAGTACTCTCACAAATCACTGAGGAGGAAGGAGACCAGCCGGTAGCCTTCATTAGCAGGTGACTACTCCCCAGGGAACGGAGGTGGAGTGCGATTGAGAGAGAGGCATTTGCTGTGGTCTGGGCCCTGAAGAAGCTGAGGCCCTACCTGTTTGGGACTCACTTCCGTGTTCAGACCGACCACAGGCCCCTCCGAGGATTAATGCAAATGAGGGGTGAGAACCCAAAACTGTTGAGGTGGTCCATCTCTCTACAGGGAATGGACTTTACGGTGGAACACCGCCCTGGCACAGAACACGCCAATGCTGATGGTCTGTCCAGGTTTTTCCGCCTCAGTGAAGAGAACTCCCAAGAGGGTGGGCAGTTCTCCCCACTTTCAGCTGGAGGGGACACGTGTTAGACCTGGCATCTTTGGCGTGGTTTCCCCTATCTTTTTGCCTCTACCTCCTGTATTTTTGATGCTGTGCTGGATTTCGTTTTTGCTGGTTTAGATGCTTTGGACACTCTGCCACTACTGATCAGTGCCAGAGTGTAAGTGCTCCCTGTGTAAATTGTTATTCTGATTGAATATACATGTTTGGCATATTTGTATCACCATGAAGTCCCTGGTAAAGTGCACTGGGTGTGCCAGGGCTGGTGATGACTAATGCTACTAGTGGGCCTGCAGCACTGATTGTGCCACCCACAGGAGTAGCCCTAAAATGATGTCTCAGGCCTGACACTGCAGTGCCTGTGTGCAGTTTAGAACTGCCATGTCCTCCTGGTCAGTGTCCCCATTGACCAGGCCTAACCCTTCCCTTTTCGTGCTCATCAGTCACACCTATGGAAGGCCCAAGGTACCCCCCTGGGCAGGGTGCCGTGTATGTAAAAGGTAGAGCATGTACTAGTGCAGGTAACATGCTCTGGTAGTGAATGGCAGCCATTTTCATTTTTTTCTTTGCTGTAAGGCTATCTTGCTCCATAGGTTAACATGGGGGATGCTGGCTACAGTGGTTAACAGCATTTCTTCCCATAGGAACACGATAGGACATAAGTATCTAGTATCCCTGAACTCAGATTTTAATAACACATCTTTTAGGAAAGGTTGTTTTTAAATCCTGTGTTTGAGAACAGCACTTTTAGAAAGTTGCTGTTCTCTTGTCTGACCCTTCTGTGTGCCTGGGCCTGTTTGTGTATTGACTGTCTGGTTTGAGAGTGACAGGGGGTGGGGGATTCCCCAGGAGGCTGGATGAGTCAGCACTAGGCTGAATGACTGCAATTGCAACTGGAGTGGTGGGAGGAGTTAGCACCTGGGCTGAATAGGGCTGTGCCTGCCTTCCACAATGCTGGCTCCACCCCCCTGCTGGGCGGCTGAGGACCCTGCCCCTCACTCTGAAAGAAAAGATACAGCCAGCAAAACAAAGTGCTCAGGATCCACCCAGAACTGGTTCAGACCGGGCTCAGGGCCCACATGCACCAAGAGAACAAAGACTTTAGGGGTATAAGTACAGGACCCCTGACAACAGAAAATTAGATCATCCTGGAAATCAAGAAGGAACCTCTGCCAAGGAGAAAGCTGAAACTGAAGGAGGAAGACGGTCCTGCTGTTGCTCTGCTGGACTGACCTGTTGCTTTGCTGCCAAGGAGAGGGGAAGGACTTTGCTTTGTGCTGTGTCCCCTTACTTGAAGGAATCTCCAAGGGCCTGAGAAGAGCTGGCTCCCTGTTTTGAAGTCCCAGGAGCAAAAGGACTTCACCCCCAGCTTCCCTGAACTCTGCTGAGAGAGTTCTGTCCTTCCTAGAGTGCTTGATCCAGTTGTGGGGCCTCTGGAAGTTGTACCTGTGCTGGGAAGCTTGAAACTAAGCTTGAGTGACTTTTGAAAATGAAAAGTGTTGCATCGCTCGCTTGCGGAGCGCATCCCCGACAGTGCGAGAAGTTTCCCGCCGCTACGGAGGTCGAGATCGTCGCAGCGCCTGACGCCGCTGCCAGAGACGTCGCATCCTTCGTTTGCGGGACGCACCAGACCGGTGCGGGAGAATCGAACATCGCTGCGAGTATCGTCGCAGAGCCTGTCGTCGCTGGGTGAGATCGCCGCACCGCTTGCTTGCGGACCGCATCACGTCGCTGTGAGCATCGTTGCAGAACCATTGCATCGAGGAGCTGCGAGAGAGAGGATCACTGCTGGACCGTGCATCGTCGCAGCCCCTACGAGATCGTCGCATCGTGCCTTTGCGAGAACAAACTTCCTACGTAACCTATGCACCGGAATCCTTACAAGTGGCCTTCCTCCCCATACAGACCGGATTCGCCGCAACACGCCCGCTGATGCAGCGGGGCTGTCGCATCGCCTCCCCAGGGTCTCAGGAGCAACGCATCGCTTGTTTTCCACCGCACCAGCTTCTGCTTTTGGAACTTTGTTGCAACTAAAAGGTACTGTGAGTAAACGTGACGCAACTGTGAACTTTTCACGCATCAGTAGAGAATTCTATCATAACGTAGAGAATTCTATCGCAACCTAGAGAATTCTATCGCAACCTAAAGAATTTTAACGCAACCTTAAGAACTCTTCTGAAACCATATTTTTGAACTGTGTATGTTGGATTTTTGTCGTTTTGGTCTTGTGTAGTTTAGATTAAAATACCTTTATTTTTCTAAACTGTTATGGAGTCAGTTTGTGGTGTTTTCACTGTGTTACTGTGAGTGTTGGTACAAATAATTTACGCATTGCCTCTGGTTAGCCTAGACTGCTCGTGCCAAGCTACCTAGAGGGTGAGCAGGGGTTATCTCAGAGGGTTATCTCCTTGCCCTGACTAGAAGCAAGGGTCCCTATTTAGACAGTGGTACCTACCTCTGCCAACTAGAGACCCCCAGATCTAACAGTAGGGTCTCTATAGGGGCGGGGAGGTGCTGAAGCAGTGGAGTGTTAACGAGTCGGATGGGGGTGGGGGGCGGGGGAGAAGGGGAGTGAGCGAGTGGGAAGGAACCGCTGGTGAAGCTTCGCGCTTCAAGAGCCTGGTGGGGGGGCAGGGGAGCCAGCGAGTGGTAGGGAGGAAAGGAGCATAAGGGGATGGGGTGTGAGTGAGGGGGAGCAGAAGCCCTTGATGGTGGTGTGGGAGGCCAAGCGCGCGCCTGGGGAAGCTTCATGCTCGAGTGCACAACATGCATTGTAGGAAATCTGCTGGTTTAAGAGACTTTGGTTCAGATGTAATAGGTTTGAGTATAAATACTCGACCAAAAAATGTCTGATGGGAGACAACTCCCTTGTCAGTGAAATTACAGAACTACTTTGTGATGATGTCATTCTGTATAAATGGTTACCTTTGCACATTTCAGGAAAAAGAATAATAAATAAAAATTGGAAATAAAAACAATATCACTGGAGGGAAGAGAAGACAAAAGGAAAACGGGAAGGAGGAGAAATGGAAATAAAGCAGGGAAGAGAACAGAGAGGAACAAAGCAGCATGCTTTTACCTTGATTGCACACATAGCACGTCACTGGTTCCCTGCATTAGGCCGCTTTAATTTACAAAGAAGGGAAGGAAAACCAGAGAGGGAGGACGTAAGAGAAATGGAAGGAAGCGACGCAGTGTCAACCACTGCTACTTGATTACACAGTGCCTAGGCTGCTTCTGGGCCCCATTACAGGGCAGAGGGAGACAGACGAGAGGTGGAGGGGGCATGAAAGGGAAGAGGACCCTACATAGGGAAGAGGGCTGCATGGCAGCGCGAAGAAGAAATAATGAAGCTTGACCATCTTATTGGTTTGTGGCACTCGTGCACCCAAAGGTCACCTCACGGTGCTCATCTCTGGATAATGAATTTGTAGACATTTCAAAACCAAAACTGAAGAAAAGTATGAGGACAGCTAGGGTTTGGGGTAAAATTTCAAAATAAAAGGCAGAAGTGTTCTCTCTCAGGTTAAAAAAGTGTTGTGCTTGGCTAAGACCCATGGGATACTGGGCTTTGTTAGAATGGCATTCAGTGCTTAATTTGAGCTGGTGGGGGCACTGGCACGTATTTTTGGGGACCGGCACCGTTCCGAGCGCAAGAGAGGAAAAACACGAGAACAGAAATCAGCCAAGTGCAAGGTAGAGAAAAAGGGGCAGGGAGTGCAGAAAAGACTGTTGGCCTTGGTGTTTGGTGCACCCATGTTTAATTGCACGGCCGCCAGCTTGTGAGCAGAGCTTCGGGCTCCGGCACTTTTGCGTTCACAAATTAAGCACTGAGGATGTTGAGCCAATTTTCGTATATCAGAAAGGCATGATTATCTGTCTACCAGAGCATATAAACTGAAGAATAAAAGTGATAAACAAACATATAATTAGCGGTTTTGGGTTGCCTCCTTCAGCTATTGGTTTTTGAAGGTGTCATTAACATTTTTGTTCGGCACACAGAAAAGCATACATAAAATATGATAATGGGTCATCCCCGTTTAGTCATTACTTTGTTGGAAATTCACATTTTGTAATATGTTATGTTATACCAAATTTGTATAGCGCATATTCACCCAAAAAGTTTCCTGGCGCTGTCAGTCACCATGAATGATTGCATTTTCAATCTATAATTCTCTGGGTCCACTCGCTTCTGGTCTATGAAACTACCAACCAGTGAGACAGATGAGAGCATGTTGACCATCTCCCCCAGGGGCAATGGACTAAGGGGCTGGTGCATTTAAACCCCTGTGCAGCAAATGTGGGGCTAGGAGGATGACAGCCTGGGCCTCCTGTGGACAGCATTGCGCCTCCTGTGGAAGGTAGCTTCTTCTGAGCTGCCTCCATCCCGGCTTCCAGTGTTGTCCTTTTTTCACACCTGTGGCTCCAGTTGCTGCTCGGACTGTCCTAAGGCTGGAAACCAGTGCTTATTTTGAGCTGGTGGTTTCTGGTGCTCGGCCCAGCACTTAATTGTCAGCACCGGCTCTAATGACAGTCCACCACATGGTGGCGTTGTCTGTCAAATGTTGAGATGAGCACAACAGTGTTTAATAAGTCAATGTACATTAAAATGAATAATATCCTAATATATCTTTGAGGGCCTGCAATAGTCTGAATTGTCACTCTTGTAGGAGTGCAATGATTAGTAGTTGTGTTTGTGCGGCCATTGGCAGTGCTGACAGGGGCAATGGGTGGTGCAGACTGCAGTGACCTCACAAGAACGGCCTTGGCACATACTTTATTTTAATTACAAATTAAGCACTGCTGGAAACATTGGTAGAGGTGGAGAGGAGACCAGCAGCGGAGAGATAAGCTGGAGGCACTGGGAGGTGAGTGTGAAGCAGAAAGAATGGCAGTCCTGCGCCTGCAGCCTCGGTAGCAGTCTCAGCTGCCTACAGTCTGTATCCTCCGCTCTCACTGTGGCAAGTTCTGCTCCTGAGCTGTGAGCTCCTGCAGACCCTGCCGTTCTCAGCAGAACCTCCTGCCCAAAACACCTCATGTTGGCCAACTTCTGCAGCCGTCCCTTCCCGGGTACACGCCATGGGGTGTGAAACGCCCTCTTCACTATCTTTTCTTCATTCTCAACCTGTGCACAAAAATACACACCATAATAAGGTAGAATGAAGGTAGACTGGGCAATAAAGCACTCAACACTACCTTAAAGTGCTGAAGGCTGTTTTCATGTAACAGGTTAACCCAACACTACAGCATAGGTCTTACAGCCTGATATTCACCTTAATCATACAATTAATTGGATTTACCATTTCCTTAATCCTTCCTTCAGAAAGCCAGACCAGCCAAACAAACACCACCACATTCCACACATTCCTAAAGTCAACTGTTATAGTCCATTGTTGCACCCTTTCTGTTCAACTTTCCCAGTCACTGATCACAACCCCACCACAGCTAGCTAGAACTGACTGTCCTGTCACCATCCCAACCATCACTTAGTCCTCCTGCTTGTCTTTCCTGCCGCCATCCAAGCAAAACCTAAACAGATCTTTCCTGTCCCCCCACCCCAGTACCCCCCTCTATCACCAACATGTTAATCAAACCAGTGGTGTAACAAAAGCCCCCACAGTCCCTGCAGATGGCCGCAGTGCGGGGAGGGGTGCTCCCGAGCTCCTGGACCCCCCTCCGGCACTGGCAGGCCCCTGGCCAGTGAGCTTCAGACTGGGTCCGTAGCGTGGGGGCCCCATGCATGCACTTTGCAGGGGACCCCTTCAATCTTCGTTATACCACTGACCTCAGGCTGTCTATGGACTTGAGGTCCCTCAACCAGAACAAAGTGGTGGATTGTCACCCCTTGCCACACATTCATGAGATTTTTGCTAACATTGGCTCTTCCACGTTCTTTTCTATAATTGTCTTGCACTCTGCATATCACCAAGTACAACATTCAGAGGAATCTCAACATTTCACTGCCTTTGTGACTCCGTTTGATGGCCTCAAGTTTTTGAAGTTGCCTTTCGGGCTTGCATCGGCAGCAAGTGGGTTTCAAAAGTTAATGGATAGTATGCTTGGTGATATGCCACATGTGCAAGCATTTCAGGTGACCTTCTGGTCTACACAGAAACTGAGGAAGAACATGTGCTAGCTTTTCACAAGGTATTAGGCATTATTCAAGACAGAGCGATACCAGTCAAACCTAGTAAATGTAAACTCTTAGTGCAAGAAGTGGAGTATTTGGGCCACCTCATCTCTAGTAAGGGCATTAAAACAACATTTTTGTAAGGTGGAGGCTATTCAAAAAGCCCCAGCTCCCTCTGATAAAGATGAATTGCGTTCATTTTTGGGACTAAGCAAATATTATGCCAGATTTGTTCCTGGGTATGCTCTCACATTTCAACCATTGCGATCCTTATTGAAGAAAGGAGCCAAATTCATTTGGACAGAAACTGTTAATGACATTTTTGAAGAACTCAAACTATTGGTAGTCAATGCCCCTGGTTTACAAACTTTTGTTTCTACAGGCCAACCGTTCATCATGGTTGATGCCAGTTTCAAGGGACAAGGAGCTGTTTTTGGACAGTGGGTTAATGGGCAGGAGAATACTATTGCTTTTGCTTCTAGGGCATTGTCAAGTGCCAAAACTAACTATAGCACCATTGAGAGAGAGGTATTGGCAATAGTGTGGGCTGTGCAAAAATGTAAAACCTACATTTGGGGTAACTCGTGTGAAATTTTCCCAGACCACAAGCCATTAGTATTCCAATTGTTAGGAAATGGTTTGAGCCTGGCCTCTGCTTGCCTGGTTTGTTTGTTGTCCAAACTCCAAGAGTCTGATTTGGCGGTTACATACATCCAAGGAGGGAAAAGTGTCCCATCTGACTGTCTGTCTTGGCTGCCTTTGGGTTCAGGTGGTGATTTGCATGATTTCTCTGACAAGGAATGTGTTGTTGAACTTGTGGATGCTTTATTTCCTTGCCATGGATTCATTTCCCAACAAGAGTGGGAAGAAGCTATGAAAGAAGATGTTAATTTGGTAAAAGTTGAGAACCATACGAAATATAGATGGCCCTCTGAAAAAAATCTTTCCACTGAAATGAGATGTTACAATCAGGTTTCCAAAGAGTTATCTTTTGAGGATGGGATTTGCACCAGGAATGGTCTTTTTGTTTCCCCCACCAAACTCAGACCCAAGATCATCAATACAGCTCACTAGGGACACTTGGGGGTTTCAGCCACTTCCAAGAAGTTAAGGCAAATTTAATGGTGGCCAGAAATGGACTCTCAGGTACTCACTGTAGTAGAGTCCTCTCCTCAATGTGAAGTGTCCGACAAGCACTGGAAGATGACCAAGGAACCATTACATCCTGTTCCTGATGGACCTTGGGAAAGAATTGCATTGGATTTTGCTGGGCCTTTTTCCATGCTTAATGGTGAGATGAGGTACTTGTTGGTAGCCATTGACTACTTCTCGAAATGGATTTATTATTCTTTTGTCGAGACAGCAAACACCTCTTTCGTGATTCATTTTCTTGAAAACATTTTTAAGTTGGGGGTCCTCCATGTGCAATTGTCACCAACAATGGTTTGCCTTTTGTTTCCAAACAGATGGAGGCCTTTTTGAAGAAAGTTGGTGTCAAACATTTAAAAGTTGCCCTCTATATCTTTGTTGAAAGGGCTAATAGATTTCTCAAAGAGGGCATCCACAGTGCTTTGGCAGCTAACATCTGTCTAGCAGATTTCTTGCAAGAAAAGGTTTTGGCTTACATTACTTCTCCCCACTCCACCACTAGAGATACTCCATTCAAAGCTCTCCGAAGGAAAGAACCAAACTCTAGTCTTATGCTTGATCGGTTTCAAAAGTTTTCTGTGGATTAAGACTTGCTTCAAAGTAGGAATTTAGAGAGCAATGCCCAACTGGTCAGAAACAGAGGGACCACAAAATAGATGACACAAAAACTACTACACGACAATAAACATAAGGTCAAGGATACCATAAATGTTTGGGTGCTGATTTTAAAACCATATTAAGTCTGCAAAGGGGAGTCCACATTTTCTCTTCCTGTACACATTATAAGTGTCAGAAAACCTTCTGTTTCAATTGAAGGGAAAGGTTGGTGGAACAAGGATAATGGTATTTGTTTGAGTAAACAACAACTTGACTTTTTTCAAACGTATCTATGCTGATTGAAAAGGTGTTGAAGATTCCACTTTGAGCTATGATCTTGAGCCAAGCTCTGAGAATGTATTCTGTCCTTCGAACAATTGCACTAACCAGAACTACACTCCGCAAAGTGCTGACACTTCCATTTCTCAAAGTTTTGAAGATGGTTTGCGTGCTTCTTTTATGCAAAAAGTAACGAGTCCGGAAAATATGTCTTCTCACTCTCAACGTATCATCAAAACATCTTCTAGGTTACATGGCTATGTTCTCCATTAGTTTATTGTTCAAAGGGGAGGTTTATGGTATTCCATGTTTATTGCTCCTGTGTGCTATGTTTCACTTGGACTTTGTATTGCATTCCATTTTGCTATTGTGACTACAATTGTGGGCTCTCTCACTGTTCGATTCTTCTTTGGGCAGTTGTCTGCTGAACTTGGATGGAGAGGGAGCTCGCTGTCGTGGGTTCCTATACTTACAGGAATAAAGCTAATTTTGGTTTTCCTACCTCATGACGTTTGGAGTTTACTTCTTTTACCCCAACACATTGCATTTCTCCTTAACTTTAATTAAACAAAAACCCATTACACAAAAATCATAAGTACTTCAAGAGCGGTCTCATACTGCTATTGCCAAAGCTACAACATGCTGCCATTTGCACAGGCCTCTTACTGATCCTTTCCTACCGTTTGGAAACACTGCTACCTGGCTATGTTGCACATATCTTGATCCTGTAAGGTTTTTAACTAATTGCAGACATCACGTTTAAGACAAGGTTTTTTAAATCTTTTACTCAACGTGCTACTAAAATTGTGATGTTGGTTCTCACCTGCAATTGAGTAGTGAGGCTTTCCCGGTCCGCCACGGTTTGTACCGATTGCTGCGGAGGGAAGAACCTCATTTCAGTCCCGTGTGTGCCTGGACCGGGCAGAGGGCCTATGAACCCAGGCTCACACTCTGCAAATAAATCTATGATTTCATATTCAGGTAAGAGCTTTTTGCTTTTACATCCGCCGATGCACAAGAAATGCTATCAGTTGAACTGTAAACACATAACAAAACCAGACCACCCCCAATGTCCGGGCTGTGATAGTAAATTACCAGATTTACTAGACTTGCCACTCAACCCCCTGAAAAGTCTAACAACTCAAGACAAAATAGATACTGATCTACCGCTAGCCCTTGTTAATGCCAGATCTTTGGTCAGACATAAATACGAAATTGCTGATTTCATTACAGACTATAAAATCGATGTACTATTTGCTACAGAAAGTGATGATTCATCAGACTCTGATTTTAACATTGCGATGCCACAGGGCTGCAGTATTTTTAGATTTGATAGACAGCTAAAAAGGGGCGGTGGATTGGCTTTGATCCATAAGGCCAAATTAAGTTCTTTCTGTTCAGAAATAGACACACCCGACTGTGAAGCCCTGCTTTTTAAAATTACTTCTTCTGGTCACGATTCTTTTAAAGGTCTCCTGATCAATCACCCTCCAGGCCCTAGATCTGACTTTCTAGTTAACTTCCATTCTCTGCTAGAGCTTAGTCTCCACTTCTTTACAATTCTAGGTGATATGAATTTTCATCTAGAAACAACTGATGACAGAGACTCGAAGAAACTACTCGATATAACATCAGAGTAAGGCCTCAGTCAGTTGATCCAGGGTGCCACGCATACGGCAGGTCACACCCTGGAAGGCCTGTTCACTAACAATCCGGCCATCTCTAATTTGGTCGGACCATCAAGCCATTTTTTTAAAATATAATCTCCTACGAACTAATAGCCTAAACACTGCAAATTCAAAGATTATTGGCAGAGAATGGCAAAAAATTTACCACACAACTTTGGTCAACGAGCATGCAAAAAGCAAACAGGAGGTAGAGAAGGACGTAGAAATCTCAGCCAAAAAATATACCACCTGGCTTGATACCAATTTTGCAAACCTAGTCCTTAGTACGTGTATTAATACAAATAGGAAATCACCTTCTGCCCCTTGGTTTTCTGAAGCCTTGAGAATAGATAAACAGGCTTGCAGAAGGCAAGAAAGGATTTGGCGTAAAAATGATGAACTCAAAACAAAATAGATATAAATCCATGCTCTCAGATTTTTTTAAAAAGTTGATTGGGGAGAAAATTCTTTACTACGCAGCAAAGAAAGAAAAAGCTAGTGGTTCCAGTAAAGAATTATTTCGCATTGTGAAAAACCTAACCACAATCAAAAAAGATGATTCTACTAATTTTAATCAAGAATTCTGTGATGCTTTAGCTCTCTCCATTAGAACAAAGGTAGACCAAATTTATGATCAGTTCACTCACTCTACATTAAATGGTAACTTAAGGTTGGCCGTGGTGGACTCCATAATTTCAACTTCGGGATACTTGGAGAAATCGTCAACGACCACCAGCATATGACGTCCATCGAGGAGACTTCCAATATCTGCACTTGCTCGATACCAGGGAAACTGTGGGATCACTTTTGTAATGATGGCGCTGGTGGGTCAGCAGGCCCTGCTGCTTGACAAAGCGAGTACCTACGCACAGCCTGTTCCACAAAGGCATCCAGGCTAGGAACCCACACCTTACACCTTAGTCTGGATTTCGTTTTCACATCTCCTTGATGAGCTAAGTGTGCCAAATCCACCTCCCTCTTTTGCAGACATCCTGGAATCACCAATCTTGGAACTCTCATCAAGCACCCTTACGGGGATATTATCAACTCACCCCTCACATTGTTGAAGAGACACCAGTGTTGACCTTGCCACCTCAGTGCAATACACAGTTTTGTCCAGCAGGGTACTCCACTTTCCTGATCTCACAGCGTAAACGTTGAGCTGATGACATTCATCCTTCTTTGTGGCTTCCAGGATCTCATCCAAGGATATGGGAAGGGGTCTGGAACTTTCCACTACCAGACGAACGTATTCTTCTACTTCCTTTGCATACATTTCCTCGACCTGGGTGACCGAACGGGCATGCCTCAAGAGATAGTCCGCCGGGTTTTGGGTTCCGGGACAGAAGTTCATGGTGAAGTGATAGTCTTGTAACTGAAGAATACATTTTTCGATTTGAGGTGGGGGCTTTGATGATGTTCCCATGAACAATGAAAAAAGAGGCTTGTGATCAGTGTGTACCGTAAAAGGCTGTCCATAAAGGTATAAATGAAAATGGCGGCAGCCCCAGCGGATTGCGATGGCCTCCTTTTCAATGTGTCCCTGTTCCATCGCCGTTAGCGCTCTGCTGGCATATGCCACAAGGGCCCATTCCCCTTTGCCTTGTCGTTGAGAAAGTACCGCCTCCAGTCCAATGGGACTGGCATCCACAGACCACTCTGACTCTTTTGCGGGACTGAAATAGACTAACATCATGTCTGCTGAAAGAGCTTGCTTCGTGGCCTGAAAGGCGCTCTCTCGTCCTGGTCTCCAGTTCCAGGTAACGTTGGAGCAGTAAGATCGGTCAAGTTGCGGATGAACCGGCCACAGTAATTCACCATTCCCATAAATCTTCTTACTCTAATTACATTGGTGGGGGCAGGAGCTGTCTGTATATCCTGGACCTTGAGGGGTGTCTGGTGATACCCCTTCTTGCAAGAAGTGGTAGCCAAAAACTGATATCTCCCTTTTTTAGAATATCACACTTTTCTTTCTGGATCGTTAGTCTGTTTTCCATCAATCGTTGAAATGCCGCCTTTAGGCAGGCAAAGTGCTCCTCTGGCGTGGGGGCATGCACCAAAATGTCATCACTGACATTGAACACGCCGTCAAGGCCAGGCAGTATGCCCCAGATGATGCCATGGAAGACCTCTGCAGCACTTGAAATTCCAAAACTTAAACGCTTGTACCTTCTTAATCCCACGTGAGTGGAAAAAGTGGTGACGCATGGGATGCGGGGTCCAGCATCAGCTGGTGGTATCCGGCACGTAGATCCATCTTCGAAAGCCATTTCGAACCACTGACCTCAGCTACGATGTCATCCACTGTAGTAGTAAGGTGTCTTTCTCGCTTTATGGCGAGGTTGGGCAGAAGCATATCAACGGCTACGCAGATCTGAACTTTTCCTGGCTGCTTGGGTTTTTGGGCCACTACAATCTGAGACACCCAGGGAGTCGGGCCTTCCAGTCTTTCAATGATATCAACCTTTTCAAGTTTGGCCAGTTCCTCCTCCACCTTCGGCCGAAGGTGGATGCCACCCTTCCATGTCGTAACGCCACTGGCTGAATCGACTCATCGATCGATGTGAACCTTTATTAGCCGATTTTTTAAACAACTTATGCCCTCGAACAGCAGTGCAAACTGTGCCATCAGGACCTCCACACTTTCTTGATGCAGGCTGAGCGCAAATTTGACCAACTGGATGAGTTCTGCTGTCCGGCAACTCAGCAGCTTGCCTTGGCCCCCTTTCGTGATGTATATTTTGGTCGTCGTTGATCGAGCTCCATGTGCCACTTCAGTGGTGAACACTCCTGCCAGCGGGAGGGGATCGGTGGACCCCTAGGCGTATACTCTGGTGGTAGTGTGTCTCAGGACCGGTGAGAAGGGTAACGTGAGCCTCATTAAATGGGTCATTATATTGATAGATGATCCCGTGCCAATCAGGGCTTACACCTGGTGGCACTACACCAGCAGGCTACACCTGGGGAGGTGTTTTCGCAGGTATCCTCCCAGTTGCAAGGCATGAATGACATGAACAGCTCCTTCCACATCATCATCGTCCATGTCTCCTTCCTCTGCTGGACTATCATTGGCATAAACCTAGTTGATCGGCTTCGGTCGAGGATTCCTTTGCGGTGTCGTGGAGCGGCAGAATTTCGCAAAGTGATTCATCTTGTTGCAATTTGAACATCCTTTCCCTTTACCACTTGTTGGAGCGCCGCCTCCATATGGGCCGCCCGTGTTTTAGACAGTTCCTTCGATCTGCCCATGGTCAGCATGTCTGCCATTGACATGCCTGGGACCTACAGGATATTTTCACATAGCTTCATAGATGAATAGCCTTGAATAAATTGGGCTCGGATTTCATCTGCCGTGTCAGGCAACTAAGAGGACTAAACCTCTTAGTTGCACATAAAACACATTGATTGACTCTTCTGGTAGCTGCCTCGCTTGACGCAGCTGAAACTGTTCAGTCTGGATTCGCTAGCGGTTCGAAATGGGCTGTGAGCGCTTGTTTCAGGGTGGTATATGTGCGTGGCGGGCCCGCCTCAACCAACGATTTTCCAAATTTGTGAATAGCTGGTCCCCCTAAGTGTAACCGCATAAGATGTCTTCTCTCGTTATCTAGGTCAATGGACACAAAATAAGCCTCTAGGCGCGCCACCCGGTCCTTCCACTTAGCTGCCTGAGCTGAGGGAGGGCCATGAAGTAGAAATGGATCCACAAGAGGAATGGCAAACATAGTGCCGGTGTTTGTGTGCCCAATTCAGTAGGTGTACGATATTTCACCTCCAGGTACTGGCTGCTAAGAGCATGAAGGTAACTAGACATAATGTCCAATACAAAATATATAATGGACAAAATATCGAAGTAAAAATATAGAATGGACAAAATATCGAATGGACACAATATAGTGGTTAAAAATATCGAATTTAAGGTAAGTAATATAATATCGTTGTCAAAATATAGAAGTTTAAAATATTGAAGTATATAATGTAGGCATTAAAATTTATCGAATTTTTTATAATATAAAATTTTTTAAGTGTTTTGTATGTTAGTATATGTGTGAAAAGTGTATATTATTTTTGTAATGTATGTTTAATTTATTTTAAGTAATTAATGTTATGTTATTTAATTTTTGCGTAATTTAATTCTGTAGCTGGTTGTGAGTTTATAGGGGAATAGGGTGGGAAGTGATTTAATTATATTAAAATAAATATTATTTTTTAGCAATTATTTATTATTTTTAATTTAATTTAGCTCTATAGTTCTGTTGCCTGTAGACATAACAATCTGTGGGAGGAGTGGGACGGGGTGAAGCTGCTGTGCCAGGGGAAGAAGTCAGAGGAGAAGACAAGCAGGGGTGCAGTGCTGTAATCTTAACAAACACAGTGCAAATAATTCCACAAAAGCGAAGGGAAACAGAAGTTTGGCACGGGGAAACTGATAAGAGAAGCACATAGAACAACACAAGGAAACAATATGCTACACCCAATAGTAACAGACAAAAAGTATGTGGCAATCACAGAAGCCAATGCAGAGCAAGGGGGTGAGATGTAAGCCCCTTTTAAGATTTATATTAAATACAATAGATTTCACAAGCACAGTGCAAGCGCTGTGCAGGCGAAACCTAAAGTGCTATAACGTTGGCTGTGTCATAGCACATTTTTCCCCACCCCTCTGTTGTCCGTGGTGCCCCACTGACCTCTCTAACACCCCAACAGCAATAAAAATAAAAAAGTACTAAGACGTGGCCAGTCCTAGTCGTATCATAGCGCAATTTTTTTTTACTTTCAGTAATGGGGCTTCTGTACAACATGACAGAAATTCATTGCTAAACCAATAGTTTTCTCGTAGGCATGACGGATTGGCTTTGCCAATGTTTGTGAAGGCAATGGGCAGCTTCCTCTGTCATTACAGCAGGTGTGGGAGGGGTGGGGGAGCTTCAGGAAAGTCACAGGAGAGCAAGAGAGCGGAGGAAGGGATCAGGGTTGGTTCGAGAATTTTGCCAGGGCTGCTTTTGGTTCCCAGTCCGGCCTTCGAAAGAAACTTCTGCAGCAGACATGGTGCCTGGATCCCCCCTTCGTTTTTCTGATAGGAAAGACAAGCCTGAATACATCAGAGCAGTACAAAAATATATACACATGATCACTCATATCTGTTTATATTAATTTTTTTTTAAATTTTTGTTTTTCAGTACCACAACATTCAGTATTAGTTCTGACCACAAGCAAATTGAGTTTTCTGTCTATCACATCACTCTCATACCGCAATAACTTGCAGATTAGCTTATCATGTATAGTGTTGTCGAGAAGTTATGTGTTGTCTGTGAACAACAGAGCGCAGTTTCTATCTGGTGCCTCTGCATATACACTAGCTCCGCTTCAGTGTTCTATCGAATGTGTCATGTTGGAGGAGGTGAATGTTGTTTCTTATGGTTAGAACTGTTGGGAGCTTAGTGATATCCAAGAAGAAGAATGGGCATATTCGCAAATATTTTGCATTGTGTATACACCATTTTTTGGTGCAGTCACCAAGCAAAATGTTATTTCTGATTTACAAAGACATGCACATCAGATTTGCTTGATTTTGCATGGGATTTTTCAAAAAAGTAACGCTAGAGTAACGCAAGATGCCATGCATTACTTTGCGTTAGAGATATGTTCCATTGGCGGAACATGGCCATTCCCATGGATCCACCTATGTATTTTGTACATTCCTAAATTTAAAAAGACTTTTATACTTGGGAATGCGTCAAAATGCTACGCCTCTCAGGTTATTTCTCCTTGTTGCTTCCTCTTTCTATGCGTACTCCGTTCTGCAGCACACATAGAAAAAGGAAAATGTACTGCACAAAAACAATGCTGCCCATAACACAGGAACCCTTGCAGCATGTGCCTGCATGGGCGCTAGGCAGCCACAAGTGTGCCAGCGAATGGAGAGAGATGAAGAGCGCCCTATCTTAATAGATATAGTGCTTTTCAGGTCTCTTCCATTACACAATGCAATGCCTTCCCTTGCTGCACTGCAATGCGTGAATTGTAAGTAAATAACCAGAATGTCTAAGCTGGGTTGTGTGTGTGGTGAGTGTTCTTTTGGCTGCAGTTTCCTATTGGAAGTTTGTGTGCACAGCAATAGCCAAATGTGCCCTCATCTGCCCAGGGCTGTGTGCTCTTTTCTCTGTGTTTGTTATCATGAATCCAGTTTTGATGTTGTTCATGCCCAGCTATGTGCAGTGGGTCATCTGACTTGGGTCGGGGTGTATCTTGGCTTTTCATGTTTGGTGGGAATTTTTGTTGTAATGTTGGTGATACTTTGGAAACTTGGAATCCATTAAACCAACCACCTTGCATAGCTTTAAGTTTCTGCTATGATTATATTAATCATGGCATCTTAATGCAGGCCTGTCAGTTTTACCAGTCTTCAGGATCTGTGTGGTCAGTATCACCTTTGAAAATTTGCTGACACGTAAACTGGTATGAACACTCTACTGTGGGCCACAGTTGCACTGTCCGTCTTCATTCTGAAAAGCATCTTTGTGCAAGATAAATATAAATGATCAGAATTGCAATGTAGTATGCATATCAAGCTGAAATTAAAAGTATTATTACTCCTGTGCAGTGGGTGACCAATTCCCATGACCTCTAGTTAGAGTGTTGATTGTGCAGGCAGAGCCATACTGCTCTTTGGTCCTTATGCATGTGTACATAGAAGGCATGCAGCCCAAGGCACTCTTGCATATACATGGGGATTATTATTATTATTATTATTAATTAAGTCAAGTCAAGTCAAGTCATAAAATTTGTATAGCGCACTACATACCCAGAGGGTTTCAAGGCGCTTAGGAAGGGGAGGAGGATTACTTGTCAAATATCCACGTTTTAAGTTGCTTTCTGAACGCTAGGTGGTTCTGGGTAAGGCGAAGGTAAGCGGGGAGTGAGATCCATGTTTTAGCAGCCAGGTATGAAAAGGATCTGCCTCCCATGGTGGTCTTGTTGATGCGAGGTACAGTGGCGAGGGCTTGGCTGGAAGAACGTAGTTGGCGGGAGGGGGTGTAGAAGGACAGTCGTGAGTTGAGGCAATCTGGTCCGATGTCGTAGAGTGATTTGTGTGCGTGGGTAAGCAGTCGGAAAGTGATCCTCTTATTGACGGGTAGCCAGTGGAGGTCTTTAAGGTGACCAGAGATGTGTTCGTTGCGTGGGATGTCTAATATGAGCCTGGCTGAGGCGTTTTGGATTCGTTGGAGTTTCTTCTGGAGTTTTGCGGTAGTACCCGCGTAGAGGGTGTTTCCGTAGTCCAGTCGGCTCGTGACCAGAGCGTGGGTGACTGTTTTTCTTGTTTCGGAGGGGATCCAGCGAAATGTTTTTCTGAGCATGCGAAGAATGTTGAAGCAGGAAGAGGATACGGCGCTGACTTGTCTGTTCATTGAGAGTGAAGAATCCAGGATGACGCCAAGGTTCCGTGCGTGGTCTGTCGGGATGGGTGCTTTTCCGAGGGCTTCCGGCCACCAGGAGTCGTCCCATGCAGAGGGGGATGTACCTAAGATGAGGACTTCTGTTTTGTCTGAGTTCAGTTTCAGACGGCTTTGTTTCATCCATTCGGCCACTTCTTTCATTCCTTCGTGTAGGTTAGTTTTGGCGGTGTTGGGGTCATTGGTGAGAGAAAGGATCAGTTGAGTGTCGTCCGCGTAAGAGATGATGTTGAGGTTGTGTTGGCGTGCGATGGCCGCGAGGGGGCTCATGTATACGTTGAAGAGGGTGGGACTGAGTGAGGATCCTTGTGGTACGCCGCAGATGACTTCAGAGGCCTCGGACTTGAATGGAGGAAGGCGAACTCTCTGGGTTCTTCCGGTGAGGAACGAGGTGATCCATTCAAGTGCTTTTCCTTGGATTCCGATGTTATTGAGGCGTTGTAGAAGGGTGCTGTGGCAGACTGTGTCGAAGGCAGCGGAGAGGTCGAGGAGGATGAAGGCGACTGTGTCTCCATTGTCCAGTAGAGTTCGAATGTCGTCTGTTGCTGCGATGAGGGCGGTCTCAGTGCTGTGTTTAGCTCGGAAGCCAGATTGTGAGGGGTCGAGGGATTTGTTGGCTTCGAGGAAGGCGGCGAGCTGGTTGTTGACAGCTTTCTCGATGACTTTGGCCGGGAATGGAAGAAGCGAGATGGGGCGGTAATTTTTTAGTTCGGTGGGGTCCGCTGTTGGTTTTTTCAGAAGGGCGGTGAGTTCAGCGTGTTTCCAGTCTTCCGGGAAGGTGGCGGAGTTGAATGAGCAGTTGATGACGTCTCGGAGGTGCGGTGCTATGACGGAGTCTGCTTTGTTGAAGATGTGGTGAGGGCATGGGTCTGTGGGGGATCCTGAGTGGATGGAATTCATCAGGCGGATGGTGTCCTCAGTGGAGATTGGGTTCCAGTCGTTAAGGGTGTTCACGGGGGGAAGATGATCAGCAGATGGTAGGGTGGGTTGGTTTCCGGGATGGTTGTCAAAGCTGTTGTGGATGTCTGCAATCTTGTTGTGGAAAAAAGAGGCTAGGGAGTCGCAGAGGGCTTGAGAGGGGGTGATGTCGTTGGAGTTGGCCGAGGGATTGGAAAATTCCTTGACGATGTTGAAAAGTTCCTTGCTGTTGTGGGCGTTGTTGTCAAGTCGATCCTTGAATGCTGTTTTCTTGGCTTTTCGGATCAGTTGGTGGTGAGTGCGGGTGGCGCTTTTGAAGGCGTCCTTGGTGCTGGTGGTTGGGTCTTTTTTCCAGGCCTTTTCAAGGGAGCGGCAGAGTTTCTTGGACTTCTTGAGATCATCGTTGAACCATGAGGCTTTCTTGCTGCCAGGTTTGCTTTGACGTTTTTTCAGTGGAGCTAAGGTGTCGGCGGTGTTGGATAACCATAGGGTGAGGTTGGCGGCGGCTTCGTTAGCGTTAGAAGAGAGGGCTGGGGAGTTTCGAAGGAGCGATGCGGAGATTTGGTCCGTGGTGATTTTGTTCCAGTTTCTTTGCAGGGTAGGATGGGGGTGGATGATGGGTTTCGGCTTGTTGTAGGTGAAGTGAACGCAGCTGTGGTCAGTCCAGAGGAGATCCGTAGTGTGGCTGAAGGAGACATGATTGCTGGATGTGAAGATGGGGTCGAGTGTGTGACCTGCGATGTGGGTGGGGGAAGTGACTAGTTGTTTAAGTCCGAGGTTGGCGAGGTTGTCCAAGAGGGTGGTGGTGTTGCGGTCGTTGATCTTTTCAAGGTGAAAGTTGAGGTCTCCCAAAAGGATGTAGTCTTTGGAGGGGAGCGCGTGTGGGGTGATGAAGTCCGTGATGTCTTCACTGAATTTTGCGCGGGGTCCTGGTGGTCTGTAGAGGAGAGTGCCTCTGAGTGTGGTTTTGGGGTCGATGTGGATCTGGAAGTGAAGGTGTTCGGAGTTGGCGAGGTTGGCGTCAGAGCTGGTTGAGATGCGAATGGATTTCTTATGGACGATAGCGATTCCTCCTCCTGTGTGGCTGGTACGGTCTTTGCGAGTGATCTTATAGTCTTCAGGGATGGCAATGGTGATGTCTGGTGCGGAGGAAGCATTCATCCATGTTTCCGTAAGGAAGGCGATGTCCGGAGAAATGGTGTCTAGTAGATTCCATAGGTCAATGGCGTGTCTGTGGACGGATCGGGTGTTGAGAAGGATGCATTGTAGGTGATTGGGGTCGGGGATCTGTGGTGTGGTCGAAGCGGAGATGTTGACGGTGCTGATGAATTTGCAGGAGTAGCAAGAGAAAGGTCCATGGGTGTGTCCAGGAGCGGCTTGGACGCAGTTGGTGGCGCGACCGGGGTCAAGGGCTAGGAGGGTGGCGGCATCGTAGGTAATGCGGGAGGGCTGGGGAGCGCGAGGGGCAGGGGGTCTGGCGCTGGGCGCGGGCCAGGCGCGGACGGGCGTAGACGGGCTTACCTTTGGCGCACCTTCGGCGCGGATTGGGCGCGGTCGCTGCGCGTAAACGCTGCGCGCGGGAACTACTGTCATATATGGCTAGTGGAGGGGGAGGGGCGAGGGCGGCTCAGCTGGGAGGCGGGGCGGGCTGCGCACGACAACAACAAACAAAATGGAGGAGGGGGGAGCACAACAGAGCGCTTGGGGAGAACGCGCTAATGCAGTAAAAATATAATCACAATCAGGTTAAAGCGCCTACTGAACAAAGCGGCAGCCAGGCACAGCTGAGGCGGAAATCACGAAGCAAATTCGGCCAGAGCGCTAATGCAGCATAAAATGTAAACACAATCACGTTAAAGCGCATACACAGCAAAGCGGCAGCCAGGCACAGCTGAAGGCTGAAATCACAAAGCAAAATTCTGCAAGAGCGCTGCTAACGATACCACAGAGGCGCTAGGGGCACTGGGAGCGACCACTCCGGCCAAAGCGTAGAGTGAGTCACAGCGCTTCCAGGTCGGGAAGCGTCGTTTGTAGATTGTGGGAGGGCGGCTCAGCTGGGAGGCGGGGCGGGCTGCGCACGACAACAACAAACAAAATGGAGGAGGGGGGAGCACAACAGAGCGCTTGGGGAGAACGCGCTAATGCAGTAAAAATATAATCACAATCAGGTTAAAGCGCCTACTGAACAAAGCGGCAGCCAGGCACAGCTGAGGCGGAAATCACGAAGCAAATTCGGCCAGAGCGCTAATGCAGCATAAAATGTAAACACAATCACGTTAAAGCGCATACACAGCAAAGCGGCAGCCAGGCACAGCTGAAGGCTGAAATCACAAAGCAAAATTCTGCAAGAGCGCTGCTAACGATACCACAGAGGCGCTAGGGGCACTGGGAGCGACCACTCCGGCCAAAGCGTAGAGTGAGTCACTTCTAAAGCGCATGGCTACTCTGATGCATCCCAGCGCTAGCGGCAGAAGGAACAGGCGCAGAGAAGTAGCTACCAGTTGAAGCTTTTGAATAGCCTGGTTTTAAGACACTTCCAGAAGGTGAAGCGGGATGTTCCAGAGCACAGATGAAGGGGGAGGGTGTTTCACAGCTTAGCTGTATTGTATGAGAAGGAACAACCCCCCCTTTTCGCATTCTTTGGATTTTAGGGATGGTGGCTAGATTAAGGCTCGCAGAACGGAGGAGTTTCCTCGAGTGATATGCGGAGATAAGAGACTTGATGAGGGGGCCTTTCCACATGAGGGTCTTGTGGGCAATACATAAGGCTTTAAATGTAATCTTCTCCACTATGGGCAGCCAGTGTAGGGTCTTTAAGCTGGACATGGCTGAATGTGTTTGAGGCAGACCTGCCAGTAGTCGGGGAGCACAGTTCTGTGACACCTGTAGCTACTTTAAGGTGGATTTAGGTGCTCCTAGGTACAGTGATTTGCAGTAGTCCAGGCATGAGAGGATTAAGGCATGATCCATAGTTCTCCTTGCCCCCATGGGAAGAAGGGAGAGGACTTTATGCAGTATTCTAAGGATGCTGTGACAGATCCCTGATACTTCCCCTGCTTGCTGGTCGAATTTGAGTGAGTGTTCAAGCCACACGCCCAAGCTTTTTATTTTGGTCTTTGGGACCGGGGTAGGTTGGGGGGCCTAATGTTGCATCCAGGCAGGATTCCAGGTCAGATGGAGCATTCAGCAGGTGACTTGGAGATATCACCAGCTGGAAGTCAACAGCATGTGACAACCTTAATCCCATACGGCTGGATGACATCTGCCAGTGGCCTCATATACATGTTAAACAGTGTAGGACTCAGGGAAGATCCCTGAGGAACTCCATAGCTGAGAGGCTACGACCTAGAGGTAGATTCCCCCATGAAGACCTGAAATGTTCTGCCGTTAGGAAGGATTGGATCCAAGACATCGCTCCCCCTGACACCCAGGCCCTCCTAAGCCTTTCGAGGAGAATGTTAAAGTTGACCGTGTCGAGGGTGGCACCGAGGTCGAGGAGGATGATGGACGCTGCTCCTTCCAAATCGGTTATCTTTTTTGCTTCTTCGAGCACGGCTATAAGTGCGGATTCTGTTCCATGTTGGGGGCAGAAGCCCATCTGGGAAAGGTGTAGGAGCTCATGAGTTTCTAAGAAGGTTGACAGAGAGGGTTTATGTGCTTTTCCAGGATCTTACTAAGCCTGGATAACAGGGATATGGGACGATAGTTGCTCAGAACTTCCGGATTTATTTTGCAGTGCATGAGTCTATAGGAAGCAAAGGCCTATGTCCTTCTGCAAATACCCTGTGAGAAGCAGGATCCCAAAATGTGATTTTTGTATCTGAATTCTCTTTTGATCTAGAAAAATTGTGTATATTTAACTCAGCCAGCATGCTACACACCAACGGCCAGATTAATCATCATTTGATGTAACGCAGAAAGACAACTTGCTGCGTCAAATGGGGAGGGCAGGAATGCACCATATTTACCTTCCTGCACAAAACAACCCTTCGAGAACAACCCTTAGAGATATTTTCCACTTTCTAAGTGTGCTGCAAAAAGGAAAAACAAGGAGAAATAAAGCTAGTTCTCCATCTTGCATCTCTATTGGGAAGGCATAGGTAAATCTGGGAATGTGCAAAAATCCATGGGTGGATGCGTTGGAACACCCATGCTCCACCCATGTAGCTCCTTCTTAGATCAGAGTAACGCAAGCCAACAACTTGCACTACTCCAGATTTACCAAACAACGAAGGGCCACTCAGGGTGACCTTGCATGGATTGGTAAATCTGACTTAACCCCTTGCATGTGTCGGACGGCCGGGATCCATCCAACGTCACGGTGGGTGTGTGTGTCGGACGTCTCCCGGACGTCCTAGCACCAGCCACTGGGGAAGCGCTGCCACTCCCCACATGGACCGCCCTTCATTCTGACCCTACAGGGGAAAGCCCTTCCACTGCCCCCCCCACGTCATCTAATGACATCAGCGTGCGAGAGCGCGCTGATGTCATTAGAGGATACCGGACGCCCAAAAAGCCATTTGCTTCCAGCGCGTTGGCAGTAGATGAGGTAAGTTTCTCCTCTGGGAGGGTGGCGGGGGTTTAAAAAGAGGTATCGGAGGAAAAGAAAGGCTTTTCCTTTCCTCCTATGTCTCTTTAAGCATTCCCGCTCCTTAGGATTTAAAAAATAAATGTAAATACCCTTTGTGTCGGGGAGCAACCCCTTGTGCAAGGGTCGCAAGGGTCGCTCCCCTTGGGGAGAAACTTATTTGGCCAGTTCTACCCCCCTTGAGGGGTCAAATAGGATATTTAAAAATTTAAAAAAATTGCGGTGTGCCCACCAGGGATTTAAAAAAATATATATGTTTGTGGGGTTGGCCCCTTAGGCAAGGGTCACTCCCTTTTGGGGGCAGATGGGCCTTGTGGTTCTAGACCCATCTGCCCTCAGGGGGGGGCAGAAGCCAAAAGACACCAGGGATTGTTTTAGCGTTGTTTGGGAGTGGCCCTTGGGCAATGGTCGCTCCCCTTGGGGGAGCAATTTGTTTAGCCAGCAGGGAAGATTGTATATATAAAAATACAAAAAAATTAGCTGTGTGCCCACTAGGGCATCAGGGATTTTCTTTTTTTTAAATATGTTTTTGGGAAGCAACCCCTCAGGCAATGGTCACTCTCCGGGCCTTCGGCCCAAATAAACAATTACTTTTATTGTGTGCCCACTAGGCCACCAGGTATTTTTTTTCTTTTTTTAAATATGTTTGTGGGTCATTTATGTTGGCCGTTTCTGCCCCCCTTCAGGGCAGATCAGCCTTTTGATTCTAGGCCCATCTGCCCCCAAGGGGGGCAGAAGCCATTAGACACCAGGGATTGTTTTAGTGTTGTTGGGAAGCAGCCCCTTGGGCAAGGGTCACTCCCTTTTATGGTGCTGAATATTTTTGCAGTTTCTGCCACCCTTAGGGGCAGATAACCTTATGTTTTCAGGCCCATCTCTTTCCAAGGAGACCAGAAGCCACTAGACACCAGGGTTTTAAAAATGTTAGTGTTGAGGAGTGACCCCTTGGGCAAGGGTCGCTCCCCCTTTATGAGGGTACATTTTTTGGCTGTTTCTGCTCCCCATGGGGGCAGATGGGCCTTATGCGTTTAGGCCCACCTACCATCCTTGCTTGGCTGGTGGATTGTGTGTGGACTCGTGCATTATTAGCATATGTGATTGTAATGTTTTATTTCTCCTTTTTATTCTAGTGCAAAGCTTTTGAATCTTGTTTGCGGTTTCGGCAGTGGTTGATCTGCAGTTTTACGTAGTTGCATTTATTTGGTAAAACATTTTTTTTTGTTGTGTTTACTCCAAATGAGTATTATTGTATGAATGAAAGAACTTTTTGTAAGTGGTGACATAATAGCTGCATATTTAGTTAGTGTGTCTTACTATGTCTGTACAGAGTAGGTGGTGGTGAGTCTAGTTGCTTCTGGCAATCGAGTGGTATAATTTTGGTATATATAGGTCTTAGTGATAAAGCCACATTTTATTTATTACTTATTTTACAAAGTGTTTATTGCTGTTGACTTGTTTGACAAGTTACCTTTATTAATAAGGATTATGGCTAGCCGTAGAATTACTGCTCAGCAGGTGGTTGGTATGCTTTTTGAATTTTCCTCTGAGCAGGATTATGAGACTGACAGTGTGTCTAAGGGAGAGGAGGGAGTGCAAGATTCTGGCAGAGAGTTTTCTTTCCATGAGGAATCATCTGATGATGAAGCTACTCTCAGTACGGGTGAATTGCCTGTTTTAGAGGAGGACATTGATGTGTTGATGGTGCAGGAAGAGACATCGGGATTGCAGCTGGAGGCTGCAAGGCTTCCTACTGGAAGTGCTGGACTCTGGGTTGATCCAAACATGGTTCAGCCGGTGTTGCCTGCCTTTAGTGGTGATGCAGGGTGTAGAGTGGATTGTGAATTTTTTTTGCCTACACAGTTTTTTCAGTTGTTTATGGATGTATTTTTGGCTGAGATTGTTGAGCAGACTAATTTGTAACCCTGGGCAAAGCTCTACGTTACGCTTGCGTAGTTTACAAAGTTTGCGCTACTTCGCACTAAGCGAATTGCACGTAGCACAGTGCAAACACGCGTAGCAAAGAGTAGCTTAGCGCAGCGGTAATTTTTTTGCTTGCTCGCGGTCCTCAACGTCAAGTTGGCGACTGCGAGCAAGCAAAATGACATCCCGGCGAGACCTTTTTCCTCGTTCGCGATCAGCAACATCAAGTTGCCGATCGCGAGCGTGGAAAATAAACTCCCGGCGAGATTCTCAACACGGGGAGGTCAGGTTTCTCATTGTGAGTGGTCACATATGCTCATGACCACTCGCAATGAGAAACTACCAGTCTGCGTTGAGAAAGCTGCCACTCGACTAAAAATCTACTTGAGCGGCAGAAAACGACTGCTCGCAGTGTGCAAGATTCCGTTTTCAATGAATGCACAGTGCGGACAAGCATCTGGCACTGTGCAATCATCGCGAACATGGCATTACACAGTTCACGTAAAACTACGCGTAGCTCGCGAAGTGCACTTTGCGTGGCTACGCATAGCGTTACTTCGCGAACTACGCTCAGGGTTACTAATTTGTATGCAGAACAGTTTTTGAGGGACAACAGTGCCAGACTTAGCCCCCACTTTAGAGCTACTCGGTGGACTCCCACTACACTAGGGTTTCGATGAAAAGGTTTTTTAAATTTGACATTTTTGATGGGCTTGATTGGGAAGCTGTCCCTGGCTTCATAAAGGTCTACCATTACCTTGATGGCAATGGCAATATTTCCTGCAATCATGAGTCGTGATCGGTATTTACTTTTACTTCAGATGCTGCATTTTGTTGATAATGCTTTGGCGTTGCCACGAGTTCACCCTGATTGTGACCGCTTTTTTAAGATTCGGCCTGTTCTTGAGCACTTTGTAGATCGATTTTCAGAGATCTAAACTCCCGGGAAAGAAATAGCTGTTGATGAGTCTTTGGTCATGTTCAAGGGCCATTTTTTTCTTAGCCAGTACATTCCTAGCAAGAGGGCAAGCTATGGAATTAAGATGTATATATATATATTGTCTGAGAGTAGGACAGGAAGAAGAAACTTTATTTGGATATAAAATATCCGCAAAAGTACACATCAAAAATACCAGCAGCAATACTAATTATTTTAAAAAGCAAGACATAAAAACAGTGAATGGATAAAAACTTCCAAGTTACATTGGAGGACTTCAATAGCATACATATGTTAAAAAGAAAGGCAATATATACAAAATAACAGTGTCCGCAATGGCATTTAGACGAAAAAAGTTTGTGGGCATGACAATAGCAATATTATGCTAATAGATACAGACAAGTCTTCAACAACTAGCAGCAGTTTATGGAAAAGTGCAATGGATGTAAACAATTTTAGCAGCATAGAATAAAGTACGTTTTAGTGTAAACGGTATTCTTTAAAAATAAAACATCGACAGGCCCTTTCCGATTATTGGCTGAAATTGCGGTATGCATACCGAATAAAAATTGTAAGGCCTATGTTTAAAACTGTATGTTCCGGGTTCAGAGCTGCGATAATTGCCTGTCTACAGGTCCGGGTTCCCAGCCTGTTCCATTCTATTTTCAGTTTTCATCTGCGCTGTGGTATAAGACCGGGGCCGAGACAGACCACATGCTCTAAGGTTTCAGCCGTCTTACCACACCCTCTGCACAGTACATCCTCTGACGTTCCACGCCAAGAGGGAAGATCCTTTAAAAATCGCCAATCACCCAGTCTAAGAGCCATGAAGCTAAGTTTTAAGTGCAAGGGAAAAGTGCAGGACAAATAAGGGAGGGGAGTAGCCAACCCATAAAAATTCATTATTGCCCATGCATGTTTGCATTTTGCGAAATGAGCTTTGTCGGCAATTTGGGACCTCATTCGAACACATTTCTTAATGCTGATTTTAAAAACTGCCTTACTAGGGTTGAGAACCCATGGTTCGCCCACGGACATTTGCTGGACTGCGTCCTTAAAAAAACGGCCATAAGAGCCACCTGGGTTTTTCTCGGAGATGTCTAACCAAAGTAGTCACTCCAGTGTACCTGGGTCTGCTTGTCTTAGTTTGTGGCACAGGTTCAGATACGAGCCAGTGTTTGAAAATTCGTAATTTAATAGGCGCAGTTCTAATCTGATCTGTGCTGCAGAGGCGGTTTTAGGCATATGAAGGTTTTTTTTGTAAATTTTGGTCACATGTTGGTTTAGATTGGCATTTAGTTTTCCCCTAAAATTTCAATGCCGTACGACAGACTGGGCCCGATTTTTGCTCTCATGACTTCTAGTAATGGTGATAAACTTGGACGAGAAAGTTTGCTTGAGAGCTTAGAAAAATTCACCTGAAGTTTCATGGCTTTTATTGATATTTCGCTACGTTGTTTAGCAAAGGAACCCCTGGAGTCAAAGTTGACCCCTAAATATTTATATGCTTTTCCTATTCTAAGGTTCATATTATTATATAGCCATCCACCGCCGAGGTTGCGTTTTCTACCAAAGATAACCACTTGGGTTTTCTTTAGGTTTACCTCTAAGGTAATCATGGTGGTATAGCTGTGTAGTTCGTTTAGTAACCTTTGCAGTCCTACCCGGGTGAATCTAAAAAGGACCAAGTCATCTGCGTATAAAAGGTTACTTATTGACACGTCGCCAATCTTAGGTGGGTGACTATTTATTTCTTCTAGGATGGCTGGTAGATCTGCTATAAACAAATTAAAAAGTAGCGGGGCCAGCACACATCCCTGTTTGACACCTCTGGTTGTCATGAGTTTCCAAGAGAGATGTGTGCCAGTCCCCAGCTTTACTTGTATCCATGTGCCTGAGTGCAGTTGGATGATGGCCTCCAAAAAATTTGGCTGGGATTCCCCATTTCTTTAGCTTTACCCACAGAGCAGCCCTGGGAACCCGATCAAAGGCCGCTTTAAAGTCCACAAAGCAGCAGAAAACAGCCCTAGATGTGATAAGTGCTTTGTCAATGATTATGAACAATGTCAACAGGTTGGTCGTGGTGCCAGAATTTGTAGTGAAGCCAGTTTGGTTCCTTGGGATCAGGTTGTTCAGGTCCGCCCAGGTTCTCAGCTCTCCCAGTAGAATGCCTGCATAATGTTTTGCCTCGATGTCTAAGAGTGCAATTAATCTGTAGTTATTTGGAGAGGCATGAGAACCTGACTTATAAATTGGATGGATTATCGCTCCCCGCCAGGAGTCCGGTATGGTTGAGTTGCTTAATGCACAGTTAAAAAGATTGGTTAAGTATCCCGACCAAAGGGTTATATTTGATTTAAATAGAATCTGTGGTAGGCCGTTTGGGCCAGGTGCTCCATCTGATCTTGCTTTTAGTAATACTTTAGTGACCGTTTCCTCTGAAATCTTCAAATCTTCCCTTGGAGATTCTAGGAGTTCAGTGGGGCTGCTCCAGCTTTTACTTGGGCTTACTTTTGTCAGGTTGAAAACACATATGTCTATGGGGGCTGTTATCTCTGTGGCCCTAAAGTGGTCGGTCAAAAAAGCAGCCCAATAGGTTTCTAGGATGTTTGCGCTCCCGATGATGGATGTACTGGAGTTTTGATGACGGATTAGGGCCCAGAATTTTCTTGAGTTGCGGTTGTTGCTCTCCCATAATAGTTTACACCAGAATTGGTCTAGCTAAAGTCGTTTGTCTTTTTGTTGTGCCAGCCTAAATGACTTTTGGGCAGTTTTGTACGTGTTCAGGAGCTCACTGTTCTCTGGGAATTTCTTGGATGTGCGCAAAGCATTATTTCTCAATTTCTTCAATGCCATGGTTTGGTTTGAGATCGAAGACTGGGGGCTGGTGGAGGCCTTGTAGAAGTGCAGTTTTGATGGAAAAAGGCTTATCAGGTGGGAGCAAAAGATGGACCAGGAGGCGATAGGAGAGGTCACCAAGTCAGTGCCAACTGTCGTAAAGGCCAAGCATTCCTTCATAATGTTTATTGAAATGTCGTCGCTCCATCTGAGTCGTTTTAGGTTTTCAGTGTAAATTCCTGGGCATGTTGGTGGAGCAATGTTATGATAGGTTGGCTTTACATTGAGGGTGACGACTTGTGGGCGATGGTCGCTTTCCGAGCGGGGATAAATGCTGTAGTTGCCCAAACGTGGGAACAGGGCTAGGTTGCAGATGGTGTAATCGAGATAGGATTGTTTGCCACCATTTGTCCAGGTCCACTTTGGTGGAGTGTCTTTCATAGATCTGCCATTCATTACCAAAAATCTGGCACTATAAAGTTGTAACACACAGAGCTCTCCTAGACTGCAATATGCTTGATTTGGTGGTTTAGACTGTGCCTCTATTTCTGTAGGTGGAAATGGAAAAAGCCCTTTAAAGTCAGCAGGGTTTCCCTAAAAGAGGTTAATGTTGAAATCACCAGTGATCATGCAGTCTGAGTGAGCATGGTCCGCAGCCAGGTGACACAAGATTTTGATTAAGCGTGTTAAAGGATCCTTTTTCGAACGGGTACTTGGATTGATGTGAACATTAAGTAAAAGAAGCGATCGGTGTTTGCTCCATGTACTCATTTTGACTCCGAGTAACCAGTCCTCCTATAAGTTTAGTAGCTCGATCGGGCCTTTAAAGTAGGTAGAAACGTAAATCGACAGACCACCTTTGGGGTGGCCATGAATGCGGTCTCTCGTTGCAGGTTTCCAGTATTCCATAAAGCCCGTCACAGGGCAGTTTTGAGTAGCCCATGTTTCGTGAAGGGCTATTAAATCATGCCCAAATGTGAAATTGTGCATCTCCAGCTCGCTTTCTGGTGGAGACCACTAATATTCCATGAGCACAGTGTGGAGGACAGGATATGTCTATAATTTCCCGGTGTACACTGGTAGGGATGCCACTATTTTTTTTGTTTTAAAATTTTTATTGAAAATAAAAACTAACAAAAGCAGAGTCAGTATCCTATAATTAAGCATTGCAATACAGGATCAAATAAATTAGGCACATACAGAAAAATCACTTTAAGGATCATTACATCATCTCGATCCAGCCTTATCCAATGCCATTAGGGATTCCACTATTGTCCCCTCTGGTTGTCCGTCTACTTTTGGGGTTTCAGAGAAAATTGTGTAGGAACTTGCTAGAGGACTGTTTAACAGAGGTCACCATTTGCACCTTGATAACTTCTACACTGCTGTGTAATTGTTTAAGGAATTATTCAAAGTGGGCACTTTTGCTTGTGGCACAATCCGGTCTAACCGTAAAGGTTACTCAAAATAACTTGTTTGCAAAAAGCTTCAGAGGGGCCAGTGCAGTGCCTTACGTAACGAGGAACTGCTAGCTGAGAAATTTGTGGACAGGAGAGATATGTACAAGCTGACTACCATCCATGATGACAGTACTTCAACTGTGACTGTATGGGGTCAGGTTGATGAAGTGCGCAAACCTGTGTGCATTGTAGACTACAATAAGCACATGGGTGGTGTTGATAGAGTAGATCAGAGGTTGGAACCTTACACTGCTGTTTGTGAGGCTTACATTTGGTATAAGAAGTTGGCCATCCATCTCTTCAATTTAGCAACTTTTTTCAGTTTCAGGAGTTTGTGATAGGTAGCCTTTTTGTAGTGGAACAGGCAAGTGTTCCTAGAGTTGAGGTGGTGGAGGATGTTGCTAGATTGAAAGATCGCTGCTTTCCTGATTCCCTTCCTCCCACGCCCAAAAAAAACAATCCCTGTAAGAGATGTAGATTCTGTTTGGTGAGAGGTATGCAGAAGGAGAGCCGTATGCACTGTGCTGATTGTCCTTCTAATCCTGGGCTGTGTGTGACCACATGTTTCAGATTGTATCACACTCAAAGGAGTTTTTGGGAGCACCCATGAGTCTAATAGTGTACTGCTTGGTCTGTATGGTTTTATATAGTTGTTGTTCTTCAGTTTCACGGTTGGCATTAGAACAATGTCTTTAGTTACCGCTGTTGTTTTTGTAGTTATAGTTTTGTATCTAGTTCCAATTAGTTTGTGTTTTCTTTCTTGTTAAAAAAAGATTTGATGATGGTGTGCGTGGACTATTGCTTGGCTGGTGGTGTGCATGCACTGGCACTTGGCGGACAGTGTGCGTGGGCTGGCAGTGTGGCTGGGGCTTGGCTGGCACTGTACGTGGGCTGGCACTTGGCTGGCAGTGTGTGTGAGCTGGTGCCTGGCTGGCGGTATGCATGGGCTGGCAGTGTGGGTGGGCTGGTGCTTGGCTGGCGGGGTGCGTGGGCTGGCATTTGGCTGGCAAGGTGTGAGTAGTGACTTGTTGCTGTTCATTACACACTCTGCTAGTCAAACGCCAATGCACACACTATGTCAACCACCAGCCGGTGTGATTGCTGTGTCAGTCATATGGGCGTATGAAAGTGATGGGCCCTTGAATGGCGCTGTCTGCGGATGTGAGTGTTGTAATGTGCTTGGGCCGCCGCTGGTGGTGTGAAAGTGTGTGTCAAGTATGAAAGGTGTGTGAATGGCCTGTAAAGAGGTTCGAGCTTTGTTGTGGCTTTACAACTCACGAACTGTGAGTCATTAATTCAGGTTTTTAACCTTTTAATTATTAAAGGTGCATTTCCTTTTTGTTAAATCTCTTGTTAGTAAAATATACAATTTGAACCATTCACTCACCCTCTTGCCAACTCCAACGAGTATGTGTGTGTACTTGAGGAACAGATGGATAGGCAGTCATATTTGTAATTGTAATTGTTATAGTAACTTGGTACTTATAGAGCACGCAGCTACTCAACTAGAGTGACCCCACGCTGTAGACCTCAAGGCAGACACTGACAGTATATCTACCATAGAATCGGTTCATAGACTATTGCTGGAATAACCATGTTTTCAGTTGCTTCATGAAGGTAAGTAGATCCTGCTCCTGTCTAAGTGCAAATGGCAGGCAGTTCCAAAGGCAGGAGGCCTGCACCTGAAAGGAGCATCCACCAATGCGGGCGCGGGAGAACTTGGGGGTGAGCGCCTGCTGCTATGATGAAGACCTCAAAGTTTGGTGCGGAATATAGTACTGGACTCTTTTCCTGATATAGAAGGCACCTGTGTTATGAAGAGTTTTGAAGGCCAGGAACAAAGCTTTAAACTGGATCTTCTTGCGGATTGGTAGCCAATGAAGGGATTTAAAATGGGTGGACATCCGCGTTCTAGGACCTAGCATGAGTATCGCCCTAGCCGCTGCATTCTGAACCACCTGAAGGCGAACAGGACGTTAACGTAGTCCAGCCTTGATACTATCAAAGCCTGGACCACCATTTTCCTGTGTGCATCCGGAAATAGGGGTATTTGTCTCATCTGTATTTCTGTGCTAGGGTGTAGTCTGTCTCTAGGGAAAATTTACCAACTTTAGATATTTCTGAAAACCCAAACAAATGGGTAGTGCTTGGTGGTGTGCCTCTCATGGATCCCAACAATTTTTTTACTCACAATGCCATGCAAACCTCAAAATTTGACTATAGTCACACATTTTTCATGCATTATGGTTTCTTAATATTCTGGTTTAAAAAAAACACATTGTTCCTACTATCCAGCAGCATATTGAGGAGACATCAAAATTACCTATCACAAAACAACCCAGTTTTTCAAGGGGTGTCTCTGGGTTTTTGGCCCCAGGCTCAGCGGGCATCTTGGGAAACCTACCAAACCCACACATTTCTGAAACGTAGACACCGGGGGGAGTCCAGCTTTGTATGGCTTGCGTGGATCCCCCAATGTTTTCCTACCCAGAATTCCCTGCAAACCTCAAATTTCGCTAATAAAAACACATTTTCCCCTTATTTGTGTTGGGCTCACCGTGCCGGCACAACTGTCCTGCCCCACAGTGTTCCCCTCTGTCTCCAGAGTAAAATGATACCTCATTGGTGTGGGTGTCCAATGCAGAATTGGCTAAAAAAAAAAAAAATTTTAACTCTTTTTATTAAACACTTAGAAATAATAGACTTACAATAATTGTACTGAGTCGCCAGTCTGCACAATAAATCAGTTCACATCCTCCTGAAGCAAGATAAAATGAACAATAATAGCAACAGTCAGGTTTAAGGATCTTCCAACACTTCTAAATCGTCCGTTGACGTCGGGGGAGTGCATATGTTGCCTCTATAGGCATTCCAGGGCCCCCAAATCTTCCCCCATTTCTTGGGTCTACCCCTTGCCACATACACAGCTCGCTCTCGAAACACGCACCAATCCAAATCATCCGTCCATTTCCCAACCACCGGCGGCTGAGCCGCACCCCACAACTGAGCTATGTTGCGCTTTGCTATACTACATGCCAACGTTGCCCACACCTTCCCATGAGAAGTGAGATCGGTCAGGTCCCAAACATTCAAGAGACAACGCCTTGCCTCCAACTCAAATCCCACTCCCCATACCTCTCTTACCTTAGCACGAACAGCCGATCAGTATCTTTGAACATGGGGATATTCCCACAAAACATGGAAAAAGGTTCCCAACTCACCACACCTTCTCCTGCACTCGCCGCTGTCAGCCAAACCCATGCGCACCAACCGAGGTCCGGTTACATAGCTGCGATGTAAGATCTTTAGTTGAACCAGGCGAAGCCTCATCTGGACAGCCACAACCCGCGGTGAGGCCACCGCCTTTCTCCACTCCTCATCATCAAATAGCAAACCGTCGTCCATCCATTGATCCCTCAGGGCCACCAAAGGGTCCCCCACATGATTAACTAGCTTCCTATAAATCAAAGAAATCGTTTTTGTCGAGAGATGACCATCGAGCACCCTATCCTCAAGCGGGGAGACCTCCAGGGACATCCCTCCAAGGGGAATGTTGGCCAACTGCGCATGCCGAAACTGAAGATAGCGGAACCTCTCACTCCCTTGCATCTGATACCGTTCCTGCAGGGTCTCGAAGGAGAGGATACCATCCTTCCCCCACAGATCCCCAACCCGGGAGATCCCAATGAGATCCCACTTGTCAAATCCTTTACATTTCCACAGACTGCCCAGTCGTTCCGAGTTCCAAAGGGGAGTTGCCAATGTAATCTTCCCTTACCAAGCAAGGGAGCGGTTCGCCTCATGCCAGGCCCCAACAGCCACCGCTTTCGGTCCCACCAGTGGAAAGCGCCCCCGCCCAGCATATAGCGCCCTAGTGAGCTCTCCCCCGGGCACCTGACCACGGTCCATAATATAACCGGGGTCGAGCGGTGACCCATAAATAGCTTGATTAACCGCCGCAAGCTGGGACGCCCAGTAATACCTCCTGATGTTGGGTAAGCCATCGTACCACGGTAGGGTCAATTTCACGTACGCAATGCGGGGTCTCCCCTCCCAGAGAAGTTGCCTCTGAAGAGACTCGATCTCCTTGAAATACGACAGAGGAACCGGGTCCATAGGGTTCTGGAGCGCATACAAAAAACGCGGGAGAGCCATCATCTTGAACAATACTGCCCGACCGAGAAGGGAGAGAGGAAGCGCCCTCCAGCGATCAACATCCCGCCGAAGTCGAACCAACGGGGGCAACAAATTATTGGAATTTCTAACTCGTGGGTCCAATGATATAAAAATGCTGAAATATTTAAAGCAAACTGTTTCCAACCTGACCGGGCATTGCAGGGGGACATCCGGGGGATCCCCACTCACAACAAACAAGACTGACTTAGTCCAATTAATAGCAAAGCCTGAATATCTACTGAACACCCCCAAAACGTCCAAAAATGCCATAAGCGATGTCCGGGGGGAGGTCAAATACAACAAAATATCGTCTGCATAGAGAGATATCTTATCCTCCCAATCAGATGTCCACCGAAGACCCCTAATCGACCTGTCCCACCGGACCCAAGACGCTAGTGGCTCAAGCACCAACGCAAAAAGCAAAGGGGAAAGAGGACATCCCTGCCTGGTGCCCCTCCCCAGCACGAAATCCGCCGACCTGTGATTGTTCACGACCACTCGGGCCAGAGGGCCCGAATTCAAGAGGTGAACCCAAGAAATAAATTCCGGGCCCACCCCCAACATATCCAGGGCAGCAAAAAGATAGGGCCACTCCACCCTGTCAAAGGCCATGGTGGCATCCAGGGAGAGCAATACCGTCGGCTCATGTATCTGTGACGCCCCGCCAACAACCCCATGCAGTCGTCGCAAATTAAGAGCCATGTTCCGGCGGGGCATAAAACCCGATTGGTCCGGATGAACCAGTGTGGTAATCACCTTGACCAGGCGGTTTGCCAACAGTTTCGCCAAAATTTTGAGTTGAGCATTCAACAATGAAATCGGCCGATAGGAAGAACACTCAGTTTTTGGCTTGCCCTCCTTATGAAGGACAATAATATTAGCCACTCGCTGGTCATATGGAAGCCGACCCCTCTCCCTACTTTCCAAAAACATATCCTTCAAAAAGGGAGCCAGCTTGTTCGCATTGACTTTGTATAGTTCAATCTGGAGCCCATTTGGGCCCGACACTTTACCAGAGCGAACCCCCCTAATTGCCTAAGCCACCTCGTCAATGGTAAGGGGGGAATCGAGAAAGCCCCTGTCATCATCCGAGAGAGCGGGCATCGGTATGTCCCTAATCAATTCTGCATTCTCAGCCTCCGAATACAGACACTCGGCAGTAAAGATCCCCTCATAATAACCAGCAAAGACGTCCACAATTTCCTGCGGGTCCGTGACCCTATCCGCACCAGGGGACTGTAGCACCGGGACCAGCCACGACGCCCAGTCTCCCTTCTCCAACCAAGCTATCAATTTCCCCGCCTTGTCTCCATGCTCATAAATCCTACTCTGAGTGTCCAGTAGCCGTGATCTCGCATTATCACAGGCCAGTGACCGATATTCATCTGTAAGAAGACTCAAGCGTTGCAACCCCTCCGGCGTGGACGCACGCGATACCTCCAACTCCAACGTATGCAGATCCGATTCTACCCTATCCATCTCAGCACGCACTTCCCTTTTCCTACCCGAGATAAACAAAAGCAACTCCCCCCGAAGGACCGTTTTATAAGTCTCCCATATGGAGCATGCAGAGGACACTGAGTCAACGTTCTCCTGGAAATACCTGTCCGCCACTCGCACTATCTCCCTCTTGGCTCCAGGGTCCCGAAACCTCCAAGCGCATATCGGGGCAAAACGCACCACGTCGCCACCGCCAAGATCGAGGCTAAGCCAAACAGGGGAGTGACCCGACACCCCCCTAGCCAGGTGACGGACCTTCCGGACCCAAGCGGTCTGCGCCGCAGGAACCAGCATGTAGTCTATTCTAGAGACGGACTTGTGCACCGCAGAAAGTGTGTATAATGCACCTCGTCAGGGTGCCTGAACCTCCAGCCATCCACCAGGCCCATGGTACCCACAAAATCAGTCAACCACCTCTGACAGGGCAACAACTCGCGAGCCGGGCACCGATCAATCATCCCATCAATCACTGCATTGAAATCACCATCAACAACCAACAAACCCACCGGCAAGGACAAAATATTTTTCCCAAGGTCGTGAAATGTATCGGACTGAAGGGCCGGAGGGACATATACAGACAAAAAAGTTACAGTTCTCCCCTCCCACAAGCCAAAGACCCCGACATACCTCTCCCTGTTGTCAATCCACGTAGCCTGAATAGCAAATGGAAAGGACTTCCTAATCAAAATCCCAACCCCTCTAGATCCAGTCGTGAAAACCCGCATGCGCCACCAACCGATACCCCCCTCTATGAAGTGCCATACATCGCTTTCCCATGAGATGTGTTTCCTGCAGCAACACCACATCTGGGGAGTGACTACGTATCAATTGGCTCACGATTCCCCTCTTAATCTTGTCCCCTAGACCATTTACATTCCAACTCAGTGTGGAGATCCCCATAGACCCTTTAACAGAGGATATTCAAAGAAAAACGATCAACATTGTAGTGCCAAAGCGCCCAGTGCAAAACAAAAAGACACACAAAAACACAATTACAAACTCCAACCTCGACCCCCCAATCCCCCCTCCCTGCACCCCACAAAAATACAAAATACATTGAAACAAAAACCTCTCCAAAACCCCCCCTCCCACCCTCCTCCCTGCACCCCTGCATACAGCTTCCGCTCATCCCCAACTAGCAGTGTTACTGTCACCCCTGACTAACCTAAGCAAATCTAAAAGTTGAAAACAAAGGAGGGCCTAAAAATCGACCCAGCTACCCCCCCCACCCCCACACTGACTCTCTAGGGACACCCCTGCATCACAAAATCTACACCAACATCATGCACAACAATTTGCAGGAAGTCCAAACTCGAAGCCCGCCAAACCCCCCCGGAAAAACTGTCCAAAGCTCCCCGCTGCACTCACGATACTCCAAGTCATTGTTCCTCGGCCTCACCCTGATTGTAGGACCCCCTGTCCGGCCGCTGCACATTGTCCAACCAGTCCGTAGCCACATCGGGGTTGTCAAAGAACCAGGCCTTCCCATCAAGTTGCACTTGAAGACGCGCAGGAAACATCATGGCGTATCTCATGCCTTTGTCCCTCAGTTTCTTCTTGATGGTGACGAACCTCTGCCTCTGTTTCTGCACCGCCTGAGTGAAATCCGGAAAGAACAGGAGCGTCGCGTTCTCGAATTCCAATGGATCGGCCGCATGGGCCGCCTGCAGGATAGCGTCCCTGTCCCGAAAGTTAAGGACCCGGGCTATAATTGGTCTGGGATTAGCCCCAACACGGGGCCTGCCGCCCGGCACCCTATGGGCCTGCTCCACTGTGAAGAACTTACTGAGGCCTTTGGGTTTAAGGTGGTTAAGGATAAGGTTTTCGACAAAAAGATCCGTGGCCTGCCCCTCCGCCTTCTCCGGGACTCCCAGGATGCGGACATTGTTGCGTCAGACCCGTCCTTCGTATTCATCCAGCCGCCGGACGGTGCTCTCCCTGGAAGTCCGAAGATCACGCACTTCCTGCTGCAGCTGGCTCACGTCACCGATAAGACTCGCTGTCTTCACCTCCAGCGATTGAACCTTCTCGTTCGCCTTCGAGAGGTCGGCTCTAATCAACCCCATTTCCAAAGACACGGTGTCAAGCTTAGTATCCAGAGTCTCCATTTTCTGGCCCAAGGACGTCCGGACCCCATTGATAGCCGCCATTAGGTCCGTTAAGGTTGGCTCTTCCGTCCCGGAGCGATCGCCGGCGCTGACCCCCGGCCCCCTCTTAGATTCCTGAGGCGATCCCCTAGGAAGGGTATACCTATCCAGTTTGTTGGACTGCACCTGTCGTCCACCCTTGGTGGTCTTGGGCTGCTGTTTCTCTGGGTCCATCTTTGTCGCCATATTACCGCACTACAGGAGGGCACCGTCGCGATCCAAAAGAAGCTAGGCTGGCTCCCCAGCCAAACGGTGCCAACACCGGCTCCGCAGCAGGAGCCTGACCCATTCAAAATCAAAGGGCCTGAAACACCGCCGTCAACGCCCCTGGGGCAACAAGGCCATCAGCACCACGATCGCAGCTCCAGAGGACCCAGGCAAAGGCCCCCTGGGACTGTAAAGCTGCCTCAGTGCTCTCTCCAGTACCCACATCACTGCGGAACAAACAAGGGAACCCAGCACTGTCACATGTGCCCTCCGATGGTCAATGGGCACGGCCACCAGCAATTGGGCCCCACCAGGACCCTAAATCACAGGGCGAGACCAACCGCCTCCAGCCCTGCACTTCACTGCAGTTGTAGTCCCCGCACCAGTGAGGGCGTCCTCAGGGCACCAAATCAGGGATCACCAGGCCAACCGCCATATAACCTAGGCGCAGCCTCAGTAAGCAGGGGCCATCTCCTCCAGGCCGGCTTCCCGGCCTCGCCAAGGGACCACCACACACTCGGGCCGCAATTCAGGGACCCCCCTCTGCCAGGGGGCGGCCCAATCAAGCAAGCAAGGCAGCGGAGAGGCAACCACCAGCACCCCCCGCGACCGGACCAGCACTCAGCCGTCCCGGCGGCCGCTGTTGTCGCACTCTGTCTGGGGGGCACTGGAACTCAAGGCCCCGGCTTCCAGCTGCTGCAGGCCGCGATCTTCCCGACGGCGTAGCGCGGTCGCCGGGGCACCAGGAGAGTCCGGGGGCGGCTCCGTAAGCCCCGATTAGTATCCCCCACCCGATTCTCGGGGTGGGGGTCAGGATATGTGGCAGGATCAGGAGACGGTGGAGCGGGGCCGGCAGGAGCCGATCCTCAGGCGGCCATCCCAGTCACAGGCCCTTGCCCCACCCACACAAGTGAGGTATCATTTTACTCGTGAAATTGAGGGGAATGCTGTGGGGTAGGACACAGTGATTCCACACAAAAGTATGTGGAAAATGTGATTTTCTTCAGCTACATTTTTCAGCTAAATTAGTCTACACTATCCTACACACAAACGTAAGGGACCGCGTTTGCAGCAGCATGACACACATTGAACAGCAACGAGCAGAGTGCAGCAGTACATGTCTCGCTCACAGCATGCAGTAGTGATTTTGGCAACCAGCCATTTCCTTCCAAACATGCTCTCTCGAGTGCTGTTGCTTTGTAGTGGTGCTAAGGCACAGAGTATGCCAAAACGTAGAAAAAAAATAGAGAAAAAAAATGGGGTACAAAGCATACCATCTAACTAATCTAGAACCTTCAAATAGCTTCAAGTACCTGCAATAGCCTGGATAACCTCTTGAGTGATAAGCAGTGCTCTATAACTTGACTGATTTATAGATGTATAAACAACTTATACATGTGGCAGTTATTCAATTAATCAATCAAACACCGCCTGTCAATTATGGCATGATAGGAGCAGAATTTACATTTCAGTTACATGATATAAGATATCAGGTGGCCATGGCTTGATTGATTAAGGTCTTATTTTTATGCCTGGTGTGGATCTATATTCCCTTGTTTTAGAAATGAATGTCACTGCCTTTCTATTGTGTGCACCATAATGTTTTGTCCCTGTAGCATATGCTTTACTTTTCACTGACTGACTTCCATTTGTGATCCTTTTATGGTGGTAATCTTCTGTTTGCATTTGCTACGTATTTCATCTTTTGTTCTTTGGGCCATAAAGAATTGCTTGATGGGCGCTGAGGTGCGGGTTCTCTAAAGGTTATCACATGATGGCTTGGGGTTAGGAATGGATATAGGCCAGTGATGACCCACCGTCCCCAGCATCCTGCATGCTCCTATGGTCTTAGGTTCGGCAGCTCAATGTTTGTCCAGAAACGTGGCTCTTGAATAATGTAACTAGGGCAACAAGACAGAGAGAAAGGAAGGGGCCTTAGTATCAAATTGGTGCTCAATGTTGTAAATAGGGTGGGCACAGGATTCCTTATTGGCCAAACTCTGCGGGCTGTTCTCAATGCTGATAGCCTGTTCTCAAACTGGGACTGATTCCGAAGTCTGAGATTGTGCACCTTTTTTGATTTTGCTTATCAATTGGCCCCAGTAGTCACCGCAGATCCTTGTTCTTTTGCACGTTCAGAGCCATGTACTTAGCGTACAGTAATTCCAAGTTTCCAAATGGGTATTTCAGGTGTGACATGCTAAACCAACTCAAGTTCCCCAAGTAAATATAACAGGTATCTTTCCTCAGCGTCCTAGATACATACGTCATGTCTTATCTCTCTGTCAGGTTAGATTTAATAAATATGCTAAAGTTTATAGTTAAAACACAACCTTATCAAAGCAAAGCACTAAATAAATGCAGAACAAAAGAAGTATATTCACAACTTAAATTGAAAATAATTATTTATGCTAAGGGTTTCAAGCTATCTTTTCAACTGATAAAAAACGAGAAAATACAACTGTAGTACTTGGCCTTTTTGGCTAAAGTTCCCTAAACTTTTTACTTTCCCCCTAGACCGTTTTCCTGACATAGAGTTGCCAATTTAGATGCTTTGGATACTTTGCCACTGCTGATCAGTGTCAAAGTACAAGTGTCCCCTATGTAAAATGTAATGGTAATTGGTTGGCCATGATTGGTATGTTTGCCTTACTAGTAAATACCCTACTGATGTGCACTGTGTGTGCCAGGGCTAGTAATGCAAAGGTGTGTATTGGGCCTGCGCGCAGTTTGCTAAATTAGCATGTTGTCCTGACAAGGGCAACCACTTGTCAGGCCTGACTTTACCTTGTGCATACACATTGGGCAACCCTGTGATAGGTCCCGGGTAATCCCTGGGCAGGGTGCAGTGTAGGTAAAAGGCAGGACATATACTAAGGTGTGTTATGTCCTGACAGTGAAAAACACTCCATTTCGTTTTTCACTGCTGAAAGGCCATCCTGCCCATCGGACAGAATGGGGGAGGCTGGGTGTTGTGTTTGTTAGCCTAGTTGCCTGTAAGTTTAAAATGGAGAGGTGAAGTTTACTATGTATGATCTCACAGTGTCATAACGCATCTTTCTGTGATGGTGGTTTTGTCACTGTGTGATCAGAAACAACTCTTTTAGAAAGTGGCTGAGTTTTGTGCTTTAGGCATTTTCTGTGTGTCTCTGCTGAAATGTGGATTGTCTGTCTGGATCTGAGAGGTGAGAGGAGCTGGGAGTGGTCTTGACCCAGGGAGGGGTTGAGATGGCACCAGGCTGCCCTGCATCTGGGGAGTAGGGAGAGGAGAAGCCCGGGAGGTGAAAAAGCCTGAGCTGGTGCTATAAACCAATTGACCCATCTCCTGCTGAGTGATTGATTATCCAAACCCCCAGTATCAAAGGGAGAAAGGTGACACTGGGAGGGAGACACCCGGAACTAATTTAGGGAGGGGTCAGGGTCACCTGAGCACAAATGAACTTCAAAGACATTAAGGGGTATAACTATGAGAGCTTAAACCCCTGAACTTTGGAATGAAACAGAAATGGATTGAGACTGAAAAGGCTTGGAGCCATTCTGTGGTCAAGAGGAACCTCTGCTAAAGATGGAGCAACTGGGGGTGTGGCCAAGATGGCGACCTGACCAGACGTCCTTTCATTGGCTCCCCGTCCCTGAACCCCATATCACTCTTTCATTAGCAAAATACCCCCTCAGAACTCACCGCTTTCACCCTGCTGTGTTTGGTGATACGGCGAGAAACGCTTGCCAAGCTTACGGCGAAGGAGGTGACCGCTGGAATCCCTTTCTACTCTTCCGCGGCGCACCTGACGAGGGACGGCTGTCATGGCGGCGACGGCCTGAATCGAACCGCCGTGTTGGGATACCATCCTGCACCTGATTAGAGGGCGGTGAGGAGCGACGACGTACCCGGAGGCGGAGAGCGGAGCCCGGCATAGGCGGTCAGTCCTCAGGGCGCCGGAGTCCACCCGAAGCTGAAACCTGTGGTGGCCTGGCCCCTCGGACACGACCAGACTTGGAGGGAGGCCGCTGGCTTCGGGACAGACCCGGCTCTGTGGAGCGCCCTGCTGACCGCTGCTCCCGTGGACGGGAGCCTCCTGCGGGGTGCCCAGTTGGAGTGGTCGATCTCCGGTGCGTAGAGGCCACATACCCGACGGCGACCGGTGAGGAGACGCTGCACGACCGGAGGAGGTGAGCAGCGGGCGGACCCCAAAATCGAGCCCCCGGCTTTGGGCCTTCCCCGGTACAAAACAGAATCGCCCTTACAGCGTGGACTCGACACCCGAGATCCAGAGAGAAGGCAAGAGACTTTCCCAATTAGAGATAGACCCCCCTCTGGGGCGCGTGGCCCTGGGGGATGGCGCCGAGCAGAGAGGCCTGCACACACAGCACAGGGGGTCTGGAAATGTAATCCCCGGCTCTAGGCCTGGCGCGGTGCCGGCGGGGATGGGCCCTTGGTCGACACGCCCAGACCCTCCCAGCGACACCAAGGCACCCAGCACCTAGAGACCCTGTTGCGATTGAGCCGTGAGGCCTGGCCCTACGCCGCCGACGCCCTGGCCCGGCCTTGGAGTGAGGGGCCCAAGCACCGCCGGCGTTGAGGGGGGACAAGAGACTCTACATAGCCCCAGCGGGCGGTGTAGACATCACCACGGACGGACCCCCGCCATACCTGCTAGTCGCACAGGGAGGCCTGCACACGCAACACAGGGGGAAATGTAAGCCCCGGCGCAGGGGTTTGCGCGACACCGGCGGAGACAGGCCCTCAACCAACGCGCCTGGGGACTGCACCCTCCCTGCGGCACCAAGGCACCCACCACTTAAAGACCCAGTTGCGATTGAGCCAGGAGGCCTTACCCTTGGCCACCGGTGCGCTGGCCCGGCTTTGGGGGCGGGGGCCCCGGACACTGCCGGCATTGAGGGGGGACCTGAGACTCTCCACAGCACCGACGGGCGGTGCAGTCATCAACGCGGACAGACTCCCGCCGAACCTGCTGGCCGGGGGGGACGCCGGCTGGTTCTCTGCAGAGGTCGGCCGCACCCTCCTAAACCATTCAGGGCGCTGAAAGAGACCGGGCCGCGTTGCAGCGGCCCCTGGATGACATAGGGCCCCGCGGTCCTCGAGATCTTCTAATTTGGTGGCAGCATGGCTAGCGGGGGGCGCAAAGGCAACCGCACGATACCCGACATGCTCACCAAAACCGTCCCTAAAGGGGGGAAGACCCAAGCGCCCCCTTCGCCATCAATCGACACCGCTGGGCAACATCGAGAGGATGGAGAGGCGCCCATCACAAGGACCTTCCTGGAATCCCTTTTTAATACCCTACGGCAGTGGTTCCCAAACTTTTGACTCCCGAGGACCCCCATTGAGTCACCACTGGAAGCCGGGGACCCCCAAGCAATCTATATGAGTTAAATTTCAAATATTAAAACAGTAATTAAAAAAAAAAAAACACGTGTGCACACAAATCAAATACTCAAAGTACTAAGGATTTTGGGGCCTGATGTACGACCATTTTATTTAGCGACTCGCAATTGGCAACCCATTGCGAGTGGCAAATTGCGATTCGCTAAATGAAATGTACAACAGTGTATTTAACACTGTTTGGAATTCCCAATGGGTTCGCAAATTGCGAGGCTCATTAATATTAATGAGCCTCTCGCAATGTGCAAGCCCATTGGGAAAGCCAGCCCTCCCAGGGATGGTGGCCTGCTGGGCTCAGCAGACCTGCATGTCTGGGAAGGCTTTTAAAAAAAGCAGTTTTCTTTCAAAAAAATGCAGCCCGTTTTCCATGCATTTTTAAAAAAAGAAGAAAATGAAACGTTTTTGTTTCATTTTTTAAGAGCAGGCAGTGGTCCCTGGGACCACTGCCAGCCCTTAAAAAATTATTTTGCATGCATTTGCAAAGGTGAAGGGGTCCCCTGGGGACCCCTTCCCATTTGCGAATGCATTACCATCTACTTGAAGTAGGTGGTAATTGCGAGTGTTTTGCGACCGCAATTGCAGTCGCAAAACATTTGTACATGGTTTTGAGACTCGCTATTTGGAAGGGAATGCCCCTTCCAAATAGCAAGTTGCAAAACCTATTTAGCAAGTCGCAAAACAATTGCGACTCGCGAAGTAGGCTATGTACATGGCCCAATAGGTTTTAACATGCGCAAACGGGTTCGCTAACCCGTTTGCGCATATAAAAACGGGTCGCACATCTGGCCTTTAGTATTTTATATTGAAGGAATACCCCCTCTGTCACATGTATTTCCTTTGTTTTATAGCATCTCTCATGCCATTGTTGGATGTCAGAGCACTTAACATCACACACATATAGAGACAATGAATCATACATGTAAATCAGTGTATACAATTTTTTTACATAAAGTAAAGGGGACTACAAGGTGTATTTACATGTCATTTATACTGGTAGGCATTTTTAAACCGTGCTTGGTCTGGACAAGCACAAACTCAGGATTCAGATCATAACACAGTGGCTAGCACTGACTTTAACATTAAAAATGTATTTCTTCCCAAATAAATATTTTTAGCAGCATCAGGGTAATGATTGACTGGGTAAAAACATAAGTTACTAACTGGTACCATGCAGTTTGCAAGCAGCTCTTTGATGACAGCTTATAGGAGGTCCCTCTGCTAGATTACGATTGTCACTTATGAAGTGCACAGTAACAAAAGAATCTCTGTGAAAAAAGCAGTAACCACGGACCTATGCAAATAAAATCTGCTTTTTAAAATGCGTGTTACACGTTCTTTGTTGTAGGCACATTAACCCTCTGTGCTACATTAGTTAAGTCAAAGTTGCCACTGAACAAAACTCTCCTCTCTCTCCAGCAGGTACATTAATGACTGGCATTACCTTGACACTTTTATTGTTGCTTGAACTCTGCTAATTATACAAGAAACTTTGCTGTGCTTTTAAAACTGCTGCCTACGGACCCCTGGGAATGTGTCACGGACCCCTGGGGGTCCGCGGACCCCAGTTTGGGAAACACTGCCCTACGGGAAGACTTCCAGTCCCTGAAGCAGGTACTAGCGGGGGAACAGCGAGAGCTACGCAGGGACATTGATGGGCTGGGTGAGCGAGTGACTGCAGTGGAAGAAGCTGACCATACCCGCAGTGAGGAGCTAGCTCACCTTCAGCAGGAGGTCCTCCGCCTTCAAGAACAACAGGTGGACCTACAGGCACACGCGGAGGACCTCGAGAACGTTCCCGGAGGAACAACATTCGGGTCCGGGGGGTAACGTCGAAAGCGGAAGGGAATAACGTCACGTGCTACCTGCAGGACCTCTTTAGAGATATACTTGGGGAACCACCTGAATTTGTCATCCGCATTGACCGTGCACACAGGGTGGGCCTGGCAAGGCGCGCACCGGCCCCTCTGCCGGACATCCTGACATTCCTCCCAGACTTCCCCCTGAAGGATCGGATTCTACAAGTGGCCCACCAGAAACAGCCTCTGCAGTTCCGGGTAGATTCCATCGCCCTGTTTCAGGACCTATCGACCATCACGCTGCAGAAGAGGGGAACCCTCAAAGTGGTCACGACATTTCTACGTGACAATAAAGTACCATACTCCTGGGGTCATCCATTACGCCTCATCTTCAAATGGCAAGGCTCTTTGCATCAGCTCCGCTCTCTTAGCGAATCATGCGCTCTACTGAAACTCGACCTGCCAGACGACGAGATGTCCGGGGAGACCTATCCCACGCGGATCACAGGATAGGCCCACACAACACTCCCGCGAGGGCTGGCAGCGAGTTCGACGGCGACGCCAACCGAAGGCGCACCTCAAGCCCGGCCCAGGGACAGTGGCCCTGGAGCAAGCTGCAGCTGTCCAGGAGGTGGTCAAGGACATCACAGCTCCTCCCTGAGAGACCTTGATTTGGGGGGGTTACTTCTAAGGCTTTGCTTTGACCGGTGAAAGGGGCCGGGGGGCCAGAGGGGTTGCCACTGCCACGCTTTCCTACATAATGACACTCTACGGACCTGAACTTCGTTCTGACAGGCCCGAGACTTTGGTTTGCATTTGGGTTCTTCAACGATTGTGGGGGGAGGGGAAGGTTTGGGAGTTGGGGTCTAAAGGGGGGGCCCTCCTTGTTGTCCACGGGGGTTTTTAAAAAAAAAAAAAATCTTTGGCCACCACATGTCGAATGCAGCGCAGAAGCCATCCCGACTAACTACTTAGGATGTCACGTCCATTGACTATCCTCTCTCTCAATGTGAGGGGACTTAATAACCCGATCAAACACCGAGCGATACTTTCCCTCCTGGAACACTCAGCTGCAGATATCTGCCTCCTACAGGAGACATATTTACTGCCCAAAGATCACCACCGGCTTAAGTCCCGATCCTTCCCCTTGCAGTTCTTCTCGTCGGCAACCAAGAAGGTAGCAGGGATGGCAATACTAGTGTCTAGATCCTTTGAGGGGCGGGTTGTGCAGAAGGAGGCGGAGATCAGGGGCAGATTACTGATACACCGCTTTCTCATAGCCGGGCACACACTCTAAGTGGGAACAATATATGCACCCAATGAAGGACAAGAGAAATTCCTACACACAGCACTAGAATTGGCCACAGCTAACACACAACCGCACTTGCTGCTAGGAGGCGATCTCAACCTAGTATTCCATAACACAGCAGATCGCTCAGGCCAACACTATGGTCAAGTCGGGGCACTCTCCGAGAAGGGCCACGCTCACCTCTCCGATCTGGGCCTTGCTGACCTATGGAGGCACCTCCACCCACAAACCACAGCATACACTTACTACTCAGCTGCTGGATATATTTCTCCTACATCTGTTTCAATTCCTCCTTGGCACCTAGTGTGATCCAGTGTGCCCGGGGAAAGGACCTCACCTCTTCCTGGACCTGGCTCAGGTAAATGTGAGACCCCGCTCTGTCCGTCGTTGTCCCAAACGATGACTGAGTCAGGGGGAGGCTCCCACCAGGTGCCAAGGAGGAATTGAAACAGATGTAGGAGAAATATATCCTTTACTGTTATTAATTCACTTGTGTGTTTTTTATTATAATTTTTTCACACGTTTCTCACTAATTTGGCAGTAGCATTCTTTGAGAACAGAGACCCTGACGAAAGCCTTGGGTTTCCTCCCATAATAGGCTGAAACATGTTGGTCCTCTCGCAGCTATTTGTGTAAACTGCGTTTATGTTGTTGCACTGTTCTTGTTTTTAACAAGGAAGGGGCTTATGCCCAATAAAGTAATTTTTGTTAAAGCTCCCTATCCTGTTTTAACCATCACATTCATCTTCATTTTTTTGCACTGCACTTTCCCATCAGATCATCATCATTTGGTCTAATCTAGTAATTGTAGGTCATTACCCCATGCCAAAGATGGGGGTATGCCGTATGTCTCAATGATCAAGAGACAGAATACCCTGGCAGGATTACCAAATTAAAAAATTGATCCATACAAGTTATTGATGGGAATCCATAATGGGTTTTGATTAGCAATTACAGGTGGCCCTTTTGTTGGCGATCTGGTCTGTTGTTCATAACTGTTAGCCACTTCTTTATCTTGATGTACTTTTTAGACATGAAGGTATTTTGAAAGATATTCAGATCAGGTTTCTGATTTAGACTTCTAAGTTTGTTTGTTGTTCAATTCATCTCTATTGCCACAGCTAACAATAGAGACCGTGCTCAGAAACGAGCGGAAATCACCCAACGCGTGGCAGAGCTGGAGCAGATGCACCAGCGCACCGGGACGGCCCGGGCGTGGCACCAGCTGTTTAAGGAGAGAAAGATGCTGGCGGCCCTGGACCAAGATGTGGCAGAATACGCAGCCCTACGCCTATGACGCGCGTATTATTCTGGGGGAGATGGCTGCGGGAGACTCCTGGCGAGTAAACTGCGAGAGCAACGCCAAAGACAAGGCGTACGAACCATCCGGTCTAGTCAGGGGAACCTTGTTACTTATGATGCCGCCATCGCCGCAGCCTTTGGGGACTTCTACGGCGACTTATATGCCGCAGACCCGCTTGACATACAGGCGGGCCAGGCCTACCTGGGTGGAGCGCCCCTGCCGTCCCTGAACAAAGTGCAAGCGGAGTTCCTTGATCGACCCATTGGACTAGAGGAGGTGATCTCGGCGATTTCTCGCCTTAAACTGGGGAAAGCGCCGGGCCCAGATGGCTACTCGGCGGCCTTCTATAAAACCCTCTGTCATCAGGTGGCCCCATTATTACGGGACCTCTTCAATACATTCGATCAGCCCAGTGCCATCACCACGGATCTGTTGGAGGCGGCGATATCGGTTATACCCAAGCCCGGCCGGCACCCCACCCGGTGTAGCTCCTACAGGCCGATCTCCCTGTTAAACATTGACCTGAAGCTCTACACGGGCATCCTCGCGAATAGGCTGGCGCCATATATGCAGCAGTTAGTGGAACCCGACCAAGCAGGCTTCATCCCCCAAAGACAAACCAGCGATAACACTAAACGAGTCCTCCACCTCATTGAGGCCGGGTCGCGTACGCAGCCTGGCTGCATGTTGCTCACCATTGATGCCGAGAAGGCATTTGATGGAGTGCACTGGCCCTATCTGGAGATGGTGCTGCAGCGAGTCGGGATAGGAGAGACTCTCCGTAATCGCATACTGAACTGCTACCGCCAGCCTAACGCCACGGTCCGGGTCAATGGGCATACCTCCCCGCACTTTCCAATTGGCAGGGGCACCAGGCAAGGGTGCCCGCTTTCTCCAATCCTGTTTGCCCTCTACATGGAGCCGTTGGCGCAGCGGATCAGGCATCACAACCTCATCAAAGGCATTCCCTTTGGCGGTGACGTGCACAAAATCAGTCTATATGCGGACGACATCTTGCTCTCCCTGACAGACCCGATGCAATCCCTCAGAGCGCTCTTTATTGAGCTCCATACCTTCGCGCTCGCCTCAGGTTTTAAAATCAACGTAGAAAAATTGGAAGCCCTGAACATCTCCCTGTTGCCGGACACGCTTGTAGAGCCCAAAAATGAGTTTGATCTGCAATGGTCCGACACCACTGTTCCCTACCTAGGAGTTCTACTGGCCCCCACCCTGCAGGCCACTGCGGAGGCCAATTATGCCAAACTCCGCTCACGCCTCAGTGACGAACTCAGGAGGTGGAAGTGGCACTCGCTCTCCTGGCTTGGATGGATAGCGGCCATCAAAATGACTCTGCTGCCGCAGATCCTCTATGTGTTTCAGACCCTCCCTTTGCGGCCCACCACGGGCTGGCTTCAGCGAACACAGTTCGACCTGGCTCGTTTTGTCTGGAACGGTCGCCGCCCGCGCTTTAAGCATGCGATCGCGATACTACCCCCCGCGCACGGCGGGGTGGGGATACCTGACCTTACCTTATACTATCAAGCGACTCAACTGGAGTCCGGCAAGCATTGGATCTTCCAAGACCAAGAGGTGGCGGGCAGGCCCTTTAAAGGGGTTCCGTTTCGACCGCGATGTCATAGGCCCCCCAATCTCTATGCATCGCAAATCACGAGCACCGTGATGGAAGTGTGGGACAGAGTAGCGGTCAAACATGATCTCACTTCATTCCCCTCCCCGATGACCCCACTTTTCGATAACCCTGACTTCTCCCCGGGTCTGGACTCCAAGACGTTTGCTGCCTGGAGACGCTCACCCTGTAGAGACCTGGGACACCTGTTCGATCTAAACGGCATCCTTCCCTTTCAGAAGGTGAAGGAGGACTATGGCATACCTGAGGCGGACCGCTTGCCTTACCTGCAGGTTCGTCACTGGGTCTACATCCGATGATCAAACCCGGCTCGCAACGCTTCCTCACCCCGTATGAGAAGTGGCTGTTGACGCGCACCTCAGATAAAAAACTGATTTACGACCTGTACCAACACCTCCTCCTCACCAACATATACACGTACAACGCAGGGAGGGTCAGGTGGGAGAGGGACTTGGGGAGACAATTCACGCGCAAGGAATGGGGAAGCATATATCACAGAGCCAGGCACTCGGCCTTCCACACGGGTCTCACAGAAACCCTGACCAAAGTGGCCACCTACTGGTACCACACGCCGGACCGCTTACACCGATGGGACCCCCGCATTAGTGACCGCTGTTGGAGGGGATGTGGGGGACTCAGCACACTAGAGCACTTACTGTGGAGCTGTGACCGATTACAACCCTATTGGAACTCGATCCTAGATGAAATAGACTCCCACTTGGACACCCAACTTCCCAGATTCCCCGCTTATATTCTGCTTGGACTCCCTAATGCATTGATGTACCCCTTGAAGTCCAGAAGAGGGAGACTCATAGCGATTGCACTGGGGGCCGCCGTCCAGAACATTTTAGCGCACTGGAGGACCACTCAACCTCCCCCATACACTGGCTGGCTCCACAGGTTGTGGATGGTATTGGGGATGGAGAAGTTAACTCTGGCAAAAGAAGGGAGGGGAGAAGAATTCGCAGCGCTTTGGCGACCATTTTTGACTCTACTCTGGGGGAATTCAGGGAAATGAGCTGCCCACGCTATTTACGCTTATTACGCCTTACAGACACGCACTTGAGGAACCTAAAGTTCAGCCGCGCAGGCATAGGACTAAGGACTGATGTTTGAACTATGGCCTCCTGTTGGAGATGTGGTAACTTACTTTTACTCATTCTTTTGCTTTATGGACAAGGAGGGGGGTTGCGGACTGGGTTCCCCCGTTGCGAGACCCCTATGCTAACGACGTGATCAATATCTATGTTACCTCATGTCCGGAGGGGTTTCACGCACAAACTAGCACTATTGCATCTGATGGGGAAATGTGGTCTGTGTGTTTTTCTTGTTTTGGAAAACCAATAAAAGATTTAAACCATAAAGATGGAGCAACTGAAGAGACTGCTGTGGAAAGACCAATCCTTGCTTCGTGATCTGGGGCTGGTCTGCAGTTTGCTGTTCCAACTAAGGGAGAGGCTGTTATGATTGTGCGTGGAGGCGCTGGGTTTCCCTGCTTGAAGAAGACTGTGCTTTGTGCTGTGTCTTGTAACCCCAAGGGCCTGAGGTGACCTGGCTCCCTGTTTAGAAACACAGGAACATAAAACTTTCCGGAGAAGTCCCAAACAACGCGGTGTCCACTTGCTTTTGCAGCTTGAGAACCTCAGAAGTTATGCCTTGTGATCATGGGCACGCAGGAGTAAGCTGAGTCTTGGATGTGCAGGGTGCGTGTCGTGGTGCAGTCCAAGGCGTTGGTGAGGAGCACCTGGTCGTTGTGTGCACGGGCAGATGAGGTGAGACTCGGATGCGCAGCGGGCGTGTCATGGTGCAGCCAGGGCGTTGCTGAGGAATGCCTGGTCGTTGTGGGCACTGAAAGAAAAAGTGAGTCTTGGACGCGCAGAGTGTGTGTCTTGGTGCAGCCAGGGTGTTGGTGAGGAGTGCCTGGTCATCGTGTGTACCGGGAAAAGAGGTGAGACTGAGACATGCAGGGTGCATGTCATGGTGCAGCCAGGGCATTGGTGTAGAGCGCCTGGACATCGTGTGCACCGGGAGAAGAGGAGAGGCTCGGACGTGCAGGGTGCGTGTCGAGGTCCCAGCAGAGACATTGGTGAAGAGCACCGGGTCATCGTGAGCACCAGAGAAGAGGTGAGTCTCAGACACACAGAGTGCGTGTCAAGGTGCAACCTGAGGTGCTGGTGAGGAGTGCCTGAGTAGTGTGCACCAAATTCGAAGTAAGTCTCCACAGTGCTGAGGGCGGGTCTCGGTGTTCACTGAGAGCGCCGGATGGAGGGTCAGATCATTGGGCCCTCGGAGTGAAACAGCAGAGGGCCCGGACAAGCAGCCCCGGAAGAGCTGAGCCGCCGGCCCGAGCTCACCGTACCTCGTGACGGAGTTTTGGATCAAGGCCCAAGTCGCTGAAGTAGGGGAGGAGAGTGGGGTCGCGCCCCCCCAGGTAATATGGATCACCACCTGGGGTGGGGTGCAGGCAGGAGGGACACTCTCTCGGCCTCTCACTTCTGTCAGCTGTGCAAGCCTGTTGCTTCAGCTCAGATCTCGGCCCGTGCTGGCCCAAGGAGGAGCAGTACTGGGGCCGGACTGAGAAGCAGTACTTTAGTGTCATCATTGATCCATATTGGGGGGCACTGTTAACGGAGCACCTACACTGTCCTATTACACTTTGCATTATTGCTGCTAACGAACTAAGGAACTGTCATATGACGCCTGACCTCATTTGTGCCTGACGAACTACATGCTTGGTGCGCTACACACTGCATTATTTTTCCCTTGCAGAGTACATGATTGTAACGTGGCACATTGCATGATTTCTTCACTGCACAGTACTTGATTATAACTTGGCGCAGTGAATTATTTCTTCATTGCACAGTGCATGATTGTAGCGTGACGCATTGCTTTGTTTCTTCCTGGTACAGGGCATTCTGGTAGTGATACGCATTGCGTTATTCCTTATATTGCAAAGTACATGATCGTGGCGCTACGTATGGCATTGTTTCTCTATTGCACAGTACAAGAGAATATCGTTACACATTGCAGTATTTCTTTCTTTTGCAATGTGTGTGATTCTAGCAATATGACTTGCCTAACCTTTTGGGAACAGTTAGAAGTGAGCTCAACTGTTGGTTAGAAGCGGTGGTTGGGATTAGAACCTACCAACCCACCGAAAGGAATACTACCCATTCATATATGTTGATTTTGTATCGTGTGGTCATATTGTATAACTTCTTATATAAAGCTTACACTCATTTTATAAAAACTCGAATGGAGTCTATCTGTGGTGACATCATTGGGCTGCTGTGAGAATGGCTGCACATATTGTACACTCGTGCCTTAGAGATACGCCTGGTTGCTCGTGCCAAGCTACTATGAGGTGAGCAGGGCTGTCTCAGATGGTGTCCAAACTTAGCCCAACGTTGAAGCGAGGGATCAGGGACTCCGATCCCCAGCATTTGGTGGTGGCGGTGAGGGATAAGGACCCCCACTTCCAACACCTACCAATCCCACAATGAGCCTTTTCAGTTAAAACCTAGTTCCACCGATATTTTTGAATGCCTGAATTTGCACTACTTTAATGCTTCAGGGAGCCAAAGCATTGTAAATGTAGGCATTAAAGATGAGCCAACGGTAAAGAAATGCCCCAACATTAATGAGAGTGCAGGTGAGTGAATTTTGCTGGCAGCTTCTGCCCGACATTTCCTTGCTTCAGACAGCAGCTCAGTGAATAACTCCACACACCAGGTCTAACCTTTGACATTGCTCACTGTGACTCTGCTGTTACTGACGCATGGACCCTTTTGAGTCATTTGTACACTTAGTTATACATGCATATTTTGAAAAGATTGTGTGATTAACCCATACGTTTTCCCTATTTCACTGCTAACATTACACTAGCTGTGCCTGAGTGAGTAAGGAATACATTTTTTTCAAAAATCAATATTAGCTTAAGCTAAGCAAAATATGTTTGTAAACCTTTCACATTGTTGTGGTATGCGCCTTCATTTGATTCCAGGTGTCAGTGTTATGCACAATCACACACTCATGAGTTTAATGTCCAGCAGCTGTTTATTTTATTGTTATTAAACCACAGACATTACAACTTCTTGCCACTTTGCAGCTCTTGAAAGAGGGCTATAGTATGAGGCCTAGCTGGAGATGAGACGAATCACTCTTAAGCCAATTGAAGTGTGCACAGGTTTATACTGCAAAACAAGCAAAGTGTAATATTGCTATAGAAAGCAATAGCATGTCCCCTCTACTGTAGTAAGCATCTAAGGCTAACCGCTCTCTTTTTTGCATGGCTTGTTATAGGTTTACTTCTTACATCACTTCATATGAGAGTGTACATAACATAAACTGAAACTTTGTGAATCCTTGTGTCGAAGTGACAAATACGATAGTGAAACTGAATGGAGAGCATTGGACACACAGATTTATTTTTAGGCTGGGTCTATCAGACAGTTTGTCTGGTTGCAAAAGATCTACTGTAGGCTGCCAAGAACTTAATAGGGTTTACAGCCTGAGCATTGCTTACCATCAGTTGGCTTTATTGTCACTATCATTTGCTTGCTTCTTATTCAATGGCTTTCCTTGTCCATCTTGTATTTGCCCCTCCCTTGAAGCATAGCCTCTTAACCATCCCTCTAATTGGCCGGCTTCATCCTTCCACTGCTCACTTTTAGGAAACTACTTTTTTGTTGCATATGTTCTCCAACTGTCTCCCTCGTGTGATTCTCTAAGCCCTCTTAAATACCCACCATGCCATGTTCTGTGTTGCTATCTCGAGTATGTTGCAAGCTGTCTCTCCCTGCTGCAAGCTCTCTCTCCTATGCTTCTCCCCAGTCAAGTTCCCTGCTTCCCCTGGTTACGCATGTCAAACAGAAGATCATTCGATATAGGCTTGGGCGGGACTATCGACCCTGGACAGTCAACCAGCACATAAAAGAGAAACCTCAAACAATATATGCAGGATCTGCTTCTCCTGCAGGGAAATGATTGTGTACATTATCTGCATTTGCCTTGCCCTGCTGAAAGAAAGACAGGCTCTTTTAAAACCACAGTTCCTGGCCTTGGGCATTCGCTCATGCCAACCTGCCATAATTGCCTGCCTCTCGGTTGAACATCCCATCTTGACGGGAAGATTAATGACATTCATGAAGGTGTTTTAAAGTACTCTGAACAATTTAGCACATCTGGACTAACTAACTTTCAGGTATTTTCCCCCTGACCTCATTTTTATGCACTAAGTCTCCGCCTGGTTGATCATGCCCCCTATGGTACGGGCTCTGGTTAGCTTCATATGGTATCCCATGCTCTGTAACAGGCTTTTCTGCTTCAATCTGAATGTGTTAATATTGATAAATACGATGTTGATGTACACCATGATATATGTACATACAATAACAAACTTGCATCTCCATTGTTGAAGTCACCCAAGATGACCTCCCCCTCAACCCTGATTCAGAACTATATGGTCAAGCAGGCCCTGCGACCTAAGCCTGAAGCAACTGATTGAAAGATCACAGGTGGGGGGACAGGTAACTCTTAAACAAGTGTGCAAAAAGGAAAACCTAGATAGATCCCACAGACAGGCTGAACCACCACAATGGTCTCCGGACATTGGCCACAATACAACATGTTTTGCTGTAGGGGAGCACGTCCTCAAAAACACCATAAAGTCAGATGCCACAGTAAGTTAGGAACAAAAAGCCAATCAAAACACAGCATGCACACTACATGCAGTGATCCGGACATCTGGAACTCGTACCCACTGGCCCTGCATTGTGTTCACTCATGGTCAAGGCCCATCTGCGCTTCTTATCAAACAACCAGATTCATGGCCCTGTGACTAGGCCCAGATTTCTGTCTTCAAAGCAATGTACAAATCGTTTTATGATGTTTCATGTAATGCATAAATTGACGCCTGAAACCTATGCACTTTGAACAGTCTTCAGTCCTCGACTCTATTGCCTGTTCTCCCGGCCGCTGCATTTAATTAAACCAATTGTTCCTGTTTTACCGTACGACTCTTGTCGTTCATTTTTTCAAGCTAAATTCACATTAGAGCAACAAATGTATGGTGAAAGGTGTCAGTGATATACAGTGCAGCTTCATATAACTGAGGTCCTTACGACAACAATGAGTTATTTATAGACTACATCCAAAGATTGAAAAATAAACAACCCTGCTCCATCACTACCCTTTACTGTGTTAGCATTCTACATGTTAGGCGGGCATGTTGGAAATGAGCAGCACTTGAGGTATATTTTTATAATGTTGTTGTAAAAATAACTATTTTCTAAAGCAGCATACTCTGATTACATTTTGAGAGTTAATGGAATTATCATTTACTAAAAACTGCATTTTAGTAAATGGTGTCTAATTGCATGTGATGGGAATAGTAGGTTACTGAGTGAGCATCTTTGCAGTGACAGCAGGTGTCAGTTTTATTGTACTGTCCACACACAAGTAAATTTAGTTACTGCTTTCAAGTGACTCCTTCTCACCACTTTCTACAAGTCCTTTGCTGCATTCAGTGTCTGTTGTCAGGCTCACATTTGCCTTATTGAATGTGACATTTCTTCGCTTGTTTTCAGTCTTTAAGGCAGTCAAATGCTTGAGATGAGATGTATTTGCTTAATAATTCAAAAATAGAAAGATTGTATGCATCGATGTCTCCAGGGCAGATGTGTTCGCTCAGTCCAATAGTCATCTATTGCATGGAACACATTTGTTCTGCCTTAGTGTCACCATTCAAATGATGTACTAAAAATGAAAGAAAGAAATAAAATAAATATTTATTCCCACAAGTTACTCATCTGATGTGAATGAGGCGATTGCCTGCCTCATTTAAAAGGAAGTATCCAGAGTAAAGATAACACAGCCTTAATGAAAAGTCAGCTCTGTGAGGGGAGATTTATTGTGAAGAGCAATTCAGAGACCTGAATGCCAGTTTTTAGGTCGAGCCTGTAGCGGCAGCGCACATGTGCTGCTCGCTTTGCCAGGCATGCAGTACTGGAGTATGGAGTGGAAGCTCCTTGTAAGCTCTGCCCACTTTCCAGCCATGTTTTTAATTGGCTCGTGTCATTGTCTTTCGTAAATGCTGCCGTCTGATTGATTAAGAGGCTTGTTAGTCCTCCTTATTATGGTAATGTCGTCATTTGTACCCTCCCATGGCTACTGGCCCCTTTTACTTCGAGTGTTACACAGTACGGTACGTGTTATTCAGACTGTGAGCACCACTTTGTCTGTGCCTAATCGCCCCCTTCTGCCCCCTCCCCGCCCGTACTCCAATTGTCCGTGCTTCCCCCACTTCCCGTGGTCCGTGATACAATGCAATAGGTCTTGCATGAATGCAAGTACTAATGCATTGCAAAAGCTCTTTTATTACCCCGTGTGTTTTCAAATCTTGGTGAGCATGGGAGCTATTATTTTGAATTATGGTGACAAATGGGGTTATGGTGTGACAAATACATAACCCCCATAACAGAACAACCTCCCCACCCCCTTTCAGGTTGGCAATACTGTAATACTGACATGACTAAAATGTAGAAGTATTGCCAAGGCTTGGACGTTTCTGTATTTTATTTATTATGCCATATAATCTCTGTTTCATGTAATAAAAAAAAGAAAGGAACTGGTACCCTGTTGTGTGGTTTACAGCTTTTGCAAGAGTTTGGCACTCCATGGACGGTTGGGATTTTTAAAATCAAATGCTTAGCCTTAGTCTTATAAATTAGTGAATGTTACGTTATTTATGCATCAACGCTGCTGCCTGTCTCTCAAATGGCCGCCACCTATTTGCCCTTGTGCAGTAGGAATGCCTGACCTGTCATGAGGAAATGGTGGCAACATTATTGAATATGAAGCTCCCTTTCCGCAGTTCATCTTCCATCGCTCGCGTATGCATCATAGCACAGAAAGATGGCAGCGGTGGTGGGTGCAGCTGATGCTGCTGCGAGTGTGGCTTCCAACGGTGAGATGGAGGTGGACGCCACCGGTACTTGACCGGACCTGTCGGTAGTTAAATGCTAGATTGTCGTAGTCGTATCTTTGAGTAATAAGTGAGATCCACGGATAGTTTGCTTTAGCTCGGTGTTACAGACCGAAGGCAGTATAACTATCTTACAAAAAGATTACATAAACAAGCCACGCCCGCAGGAGATTGCTTGTACGAAGGCATAACTGAGTGCAGAAATTACTCATCTTGTTTTATCAAAGACTTGTTCACTTTCCACTGTCATACTGGGTTTTATGTGGGGTTAGAAAATGGGAAGTGAGGGTCTCTGAAAAGGGCATGGCATAGAAAGCATAACTAGAAATCCTTTTCAAGACGTATAGACAATTACGGTTTAAAACATGTAAACTAAATTGTTGTGCTCACTTATCTATTACCATACCGGTATTTTGCTGTGAGCTTGCATCAAAGTAACTGACATGCACATAAAACAAGCCAAACCTATTGTGTTTCCCAATGCTGGTTACCAGTATCGGATAAATCTGTAACAGTAACAGCAAAGGTTTTTCAATTAAAAAAATGCAAGTTAAGCATTTTTCGGTCTGTGGAAGTGGTCATAGTCTTCAGAGTGCCTCGAAAACTCCTGTTATTTGGTTTACACTACTTTCCTCTGTAGTCACTCTAAGACAAATTTACTGTTTTGTCCCCACACCCGACTGGGACCCTTCATCTGCATACGTCACTCCTTATCTCTTTCCTCTTCGACACCCTCTTTTAACACTCCACTGCATGTATTTCCTTGCATCTCCTTCACTTCCTCCACCCCTACCCACACAGTACACCCAATTATTTGTAAGCATTGCTTTTACTTTTACACTGTCCATATTTTGACAGTTTTGTACCTCCTTAATATTCTTTTACATAGAATCATAATTGACACAATGACCATTACTCTGTGCGATCTGTAGAGAGACAAAGGTTTGGTTGAGCGCATATTCTGAACACCTATATGACCCATTGACCTTCACTGCCTTCAGCCTCAACTGTGCCCTAGAGGGGCCACAAATTTAATTTCACACCCTGAACTCACTCAGACACCGAGAGAATAGTCAGTTCACATTAAGGACTATCCAAGATTTAAAAAACACAAGCATTAAAAAAGCAATAGGTCTCGCCTTTCTTTAAGTTAAAGCCAATTGCTTTAATAATACAATATCATTAGCAAAGCAAATGGCTTTAACTTAATCAAAGGCGAGATATTTTGCATTTTCAATGCTTGTTTAATGGGCTCCTGTCTTCCACTATGAACATAGCGTGAATGTGGACAATCTTTTTGCAGGAAGATGGCACGGAAATTGTGCTCCTAGGGCAGAGACAATTTGTGGCTAGCAAGTCAGACGGCGACCCTCCTGAAAAACACTGATCCTGTCATCCTTCTGAGGTTGAGAAGCACCGAGTTGCCTAGATTAAATAAAGAAAGATCTCTACCAGCAACTGGGTCCGGGGTTCTGCTGTATCTAGTTTATGTGGCATAGCTGTTTATACATCTGAGGACAGCTACAGAGAACATATCAGTTGCGATTTGAAAATGGTTTCAGTGCTGTAGTTTTAGACTGCGATTCTTTTTAGCCACTGGGTGAACGGCTGACTGCAGCAATCGGGGAGGGGGAAGCAACGAGAGGGGATAGGGGACAGAGGAGTAAAAGCCCCAGAGCACACTGAAATACTTACAAGGTGGAGAGACTCAGTAACAGGACTGTGGGACACTTTTTAAGCAACTCATCAAAGTGCGCCATTATTAACGATCTAGCGCGCGCAAAGTGAAAGCACTAGTGTAGCGGACACAAAAGTGTGGACACAAAAGCGTACCATTATTTGTGGACATAGCGCGCGCAGTCAAACTGTGTGGGATGAGCTATGAAAAAATGTTTTGGGGAGGTGCTGGAGTAGGTTTGCAACCTTTTCTTCATGGAAGAAAAAAAAACAATGGCGGGGGAGGATGGGTGAAGCAGCAACGAGGGAGGGCGCAGGAATGTAAACAGCATCATCAAAGTGAAACGATGTAGGGACAGCCATTGTGGTATTGGACTAGAATGAACTGTGGAACATAGATGCAGAGCGCTGCACGTTGAATGCGCATAAAGCATTGCGATTACCGTTATGGAGGCCACTTTCAAAACGTTCGTCCGCTGCCATATTAGAGAACGCTGGTAATGGAAATGAATGTCTACAGGGGTGGGAGCAATTTAAAGAAGTAAACAAGTGGCACGGGTTACTCTTTCCCTCGTTATTCCCACTGATGCCCGCAGACCAGCAATGGGTGCCGACATGAGCATAAAAGGTAGAGACGGGATGATGGTGGTGGGGGGAGGGGGGAGGGCATCGCGAGCGGAGGCAACACAAGTGCAGCCGCTTGTTATTGTAACACTACACAAATGGAAAAAAAGTGCTTAGCTAATAATTAAAAGAGTCTGTGTACTTCTGCTAATTAAAGATCCATTCCAGGTGGGCGGGGCCAAAAGTGGACAGGGCGGCAACAAGGAGGGACTAAAAAGCCTCCTTAACAATAGAATGCCAGTGTTTAGCCTAAGCTATGATGCATGTCAGTGGGAAGAGGGGGCGTGGCTACAAGTCCCCTTCCGAAACCGTATTGATTACAAGAAGCCCTCGCATGAAGAGATCAGCGCATGTGTGCTGCTAACGTCAGGCAAGGCCTAAAAACGAAACGCAGCATCCAGGAAATAACAAACATTGTTAGGGAATGACAGACTAAGTAAAACATGTAAGGACCTGCATAAAGAGCCTGAAAGGGACCCGTTTCAATATATGTTTTTAATTTCTGCCTGGTCTGAGACATGGAGTGCACATGACCAACTTAAAGTCTTGATGATGTATATGCCTCTAGTTGCAAATCCAATGTTTCCAGATGGTGCTACCCTTAAAAGGATTGAATATTTAGGCTGATGGTGTTCACTTTTCAAAGGACTGTGTCTGTTTACTAACAGTGCCTTCTTGTGTAATTGCGCTTCCCGAAATGTAATAACAGTTGAGAAGGTAACATTATTTTGTGACACATTTGGCAGCGCACGCAACAAAATTAATTTTATTTATTTGTTAGTGTACTTAGCTCTGTGTGGCTGTATTCCGGAGTTTACTAACCCCCAACCTACCCCTCCCCCGCCCCATGTCAGCGCCCTGCAGCACTCCCACCACAAGCCGCTACTGCATTATTCCCAATAGTAAGACTGTTACGGCTTCAGTTTGCTTTTGTTTTCCACTTCTACAGTCTCAGCTTGCTGATGTGTGGCTTTTCCATGTATTTTAAGGTGCTTATTTCATGACAAACTAAAAGCGTATTAATAAAGACACATTACTAAATTAAAAGAAAATCACCTTATTGCAACTTGAGTATCTAAAATGGACCCAGATATATTGCTAAACTTAAGAGTAATGTCATCCCTCACTATCTAGGAAGGAGGAGAGGGTGTGGTATTACAGACAGGATTGCCAACTTTGAAACTGGGTAATGAGGTTGGAGTCCCATCAGTGTACTTAACTTCTTGTGATGCTGGACAAATCCCTAAATCATTCAGTGCTTCAAAGGGGGGAAAAGCAAATCTGTCCCTGTGAAATGCTCACCATACCTCGTGACAGAGTTTTGGATCAAGGCCCAAGTCGCTGAAGTAGGGGAGGAGAGTGGGGTTGTGCCCCCCCAGGTAATATGGATCACCACCTGGGGTGGGGTGCAGGCCAGGAGGGACACTCTCTTGGCCTCTCACTTCTGTCAGCTGCGCAAGCCTGTTGCTTCAGCTCAGATCTCGACCCGTGCTGGCCCAAGGAGGGGCAGTACTGGGGCCGGAGTGAGAAGCAGTACTTTAGTGTCATCATTTATCCATATTGGGGGGGCACTGTTAACGGAGCACCTACACTGTCCTATTACACTTTGCATTATTGGTGCTAACGAACTAAGGAACTGTCATATGACGCCTGACCTCATTTGTGCCTGACGAACTACATGCTTGGTGCGCTACACACTGCATTATTTTTCCCTTGCAGAGTACATGATTGTAACGTGGCACATTGCATTATTTCTTAAATAAACAGTACTTAATTATAACTTGGCGCAGTGAATTATTTCTTCATTGCACAGTGCATTATTGTATCGTGACGCATTGCTTTGTTTCTTCCTGGTACAGGGCATGCTGGTAGTGATACCCATTGCATTATTCCTTCTATTGCAGAGTACATGATTGTGGCACTACGTATGGCATTGTTTCTCTGTTGCACAGTACAAGAGAATATCGTTACACATTGCAGTATTTCTTTCTTTTGCAACGTGTGTGATTCTAGCAATATGACTTGCCTAACCTTTTGGGAACAGTTAGTAGTGAGCTAAACTGTTGGTTAGAAGCGGTGGTTGGGATTAGAACCTACCAACCCACCGGAAGGAATACTACCCATTCATATATGTTGATTTTGTATCGTGTGGTCATATTGTATAACTTCTTATATAAAGCTTATACTCATTTTATAAAAACTCGAATGGAGTCTATCTGTGGTGACATCATTGGGTTGCTGTGAGAATGGTTGTGCATATTGTACACTAGTGCCTTAGAGATAAGCCTGGTTGCTAGTGCCAAGCTACTATGAGGTGAGCAGAGCTGTCTCAGATGGTGTCCAAACTTAGCCCAACGTTGAAGCGAGGGATCAGGGACTCCGATCCCCAGCATTTGGTGGTGGCGGTGAGGGTTAGAACCCCCACTTCCAACACCTACCAATCCCACAATGAGCCTTTTCAGTTAAACCTAGTTCCACCGATATTTTTGAATGCCTGAATTTGCACTACTTTAATGCTTCAGGGAACCAAAGCATTGTAAATGTAGGCATTAAAGATGAGCCAACGGTAAAGAAATGCCCCAACATTAATGAGAGTGCAGGTGAGTGAAATTTGCTGGCAGCATCTGCCCAACTTTTCCTTGTTTGAGACAGCAGCTCAGTGAATAACTCCACACACAAAGTCTAACCTTTGACATTGCTCACTGTGACTCTGCTGTTACTGACGCATGGACCCTTTTGAGTCATTTGTACACTTAGTTATACATGCATATTTTGAAAAGATTGTGTGATTAACCCATACGTTTTCTCTATTTCACTGCTAACATTACACTAGCTGTGCCTGAGTGAGTAAGGAATACATTTTTTTCAAAAATCAATATTAGCATAAACTAAGCAAAATATGTTTGTAAACCTTTCACATTGTTGTGGTATGCGCCTTCATTTGATTCCAGGTGTCAGTGTCATGCACAATCACACACTCATGAGTTTAATGTCCAGCAGCTGTTTATTTTATTGTTATTAAACCACAGACATTACAACTTCTTGCCACTTTGCAGCTCTTGAAAGAGGGCTATAGTATGAGACCTAGCTGGAGATGAGACGAATCACTCTTAAGCCAATCGAAGTGTGCACAGGTTTATACTGCAAAACAAGCAAAGTGTAATATTGCTATAGAACGCAACAGCATGTCCCCTCTACTGTAGTAAGCATCTAAGGCTAACCGCTCTCTTTTTTGCATGGCTTGTTAAAGGGGTAACTTCTTACATCACTTCATATGAGAGTGTACATTACATAAACTGAAACTTTGTGAATCCTTGTGTCGAAGTGACAAATACGATAGTGAAACTGAATGGAGAGCATTGGACACACAGATTTATTTTTAGGCTGGGTCTATCAGACAGTCTGTCTGGTTGCAAAAGATCTACTGTAGGCTGCCAGGAACTTAAAGGGGTTTACAGCCTGAGCATTGCTTACCATCAGTTGGCTTTATTGTCACTATCATTTGCTTGCTTCTTATTCAATGGCTTTCCTTGTCCATCTTGTATTTGCCCCTCCCTTGAAGCATAGCCTCTTAACCATCCCTCTAATTGGCCGGCTTCATCCTTCCACTGCTCACTTTTAGGAAACTACTTTTTTGTTGCATATGTTCTCCAACTGTCTCCCTCGTGTGATTCTCTAAGCCGTCTTAAATACCCACCATGACATGTTCTGTGTTGCTATCTCATGTATGTTGCAAGCTGTCTCTCCCTGCTGCAAGCTCTCTACTATGCTTCTCCCCAGCCAAGTTCCTTGCTTCCCCTGGTTACGCATGTCAAACAGAAGATTATTCGATACAGGCTTGGGCGGGACTATCGACCCTGGACAGTCAACCAGCACATAAAAGAGAAACCTCAAACAATATATGCAGGATCTGCTTCTCCTGCAGGGAAATGATTGTGTACATTATCTGCATTTGCTTTGCCCTGTTGAAAGAAAGACAGGCTCTTTTAAAACCACAGTTCCTGGCCTTGGGCATTCGCTCATGCCAACCTGCCATAATTGCCTGCCTCTCGGTTGAACATCCCATCTTGACGGGAAGAATAATGACATTCATGAAGGTGTTTTAAAGTACTCTGAACAATTTAGCACATCTAGACTAACTCACTTTCAGGTATTTCCCCCCTGACCTCATTTTTCTGCACTAAGTCTCCGCCTGGTTGATCATGCCCCCTATGGTACGGGCTCTGGTTAGCTTCATATGGTATCACATGCTCTGTAACAGGCTTTTCTGCTTCAATCTGAATGTGTTAATATTGATAAATACGATGTTGATATACACCAAGATATATATGTACATATAATAACGAACTTGCATCTCCATTGTTGAAGTCACCCAAGATGACCTCCCCCTCAACCCTGATTCAGAACTATATGGTCAAGCAGGCCCTGCGACCTAAGCCTGAAGCAACTGATTGAAAGATCACAGGTGGGGGGACACGTAATTCTTAAACAAGTGTGCAAAAAGGAAAACCTAGATAGATCCCACAGACAGGCTGAACCACCACAATGGTCTCCGGACATTGGCCACAATACAAAATGTTTTGCTGTAGGGGAGCACGTTCTCAAAAACGCCATAAAGTCAGAGGCCACACTAAGTTAGGAACACAAAGCCAATCAAAACACAGCATGCACACTACATGCAGTGATCACGCGCGTCCCATGCCGGACATCTGGAACTCGTACCCAATGGCCCTGCATTGTGTTCACTCATGGTCAAGGCCCATCTGTGCTTCTTATCAAACAACCAGATTCATGGCCCTGTGACTAGGCCCAGATTTCTGTCTTCAAAGGAATGTACAAATCGTTTTATAATGTTTCATGTAATGCATAAATTGATGCCTGAAACCTATGCACTTTGAACAGTCTTCAGTCCTCGACTCTATTGCCTGTTCTCCCGGCCGCTGCATTTAATTAAACCAATTGTTCCTGTTTTACCGTACGACTCTTGTCGTTCATTTTTTCAAGCTAAATTCACATTAGAGCAACAAATGTGTGGTGAAAGGTGTCAGTGATATACAGTGCAGGTTCAGATAACTGAGGTCCTTACAACAACAATGAGTTATTTATAGACTACATCCAAAGATTGAAAAATAAACAACCCTGCTCCATCACTACCCTTTACTGTGTTAGCATTCTACCTGTTAGGCTGGCATGTTGGAAATGAGCAGCACTTGGGGTATATTTTATAATGTTGTTGTAAAAATAACTATTTTCTAAAGCAGCATACTCTGATTACATTTTGAGAGTTAATGGAATTATCATTAACTAAAAACTGCATTTTAGTAAATGGTGTCTAACTGCATGTGATGGGAATAGTAGGTTACTGAGTGAGCATCTTTGCAGTGACAGCATGTGTTAGTTTTATTGTACTGTCCACACACAAGTGAATTTAGTTACTGCTTTCAAGTGACTCCTTCCCACCACTTTCTACAAGTCCTTTGCTGCATTCAGTGTCTGTTGTCAGGCTCACATTTGCCTTATTGAATGTGACATTTCTTCGCTTGTTTTCAGTCTTTAAGGCAGTCAAATGCTTGAGATGAGATGTATTTGCTTAATAATTCAAAAATAGAAAGATTGTATGCATCGATGTCTCCAGGGCAGATGTGTTCGCTCAGTCCAATAGTCATCTATCGCATGGAACACATTTGTTCTGCCTTAGTTTCACTATTCAAATGATGTGCTAAAAATGAAAGAAAGAAATAAAATAAATATTTATTCACACAAGTTACTCATCTGATGTGAATGAGGCGATTGCCTGCCTCAATTAAAAGGAAGTATCCAGAGTAAAGATAACACAGCCTTAATGAAAAGTCAGCTCTGTGAGGGGAGATTTATTGTGAAGAGCAATTCAGAGACCTGAATGCCAGTTTTTAGGTCGAGCCTGTAGCGGCAGCGCACATGTGCTGCTCGCTTTCCCAGGCATGCAGTAATGGAGTATGGAGTGGAAGCTCCTTGTAAGCTCTGCCCACTTTCCAGCCATGTTTTTAATTGGCTTGTGTCATTGTCTTTCGTAAATGCTGCCGTCTGATTTATTAGGATGCTTGTTAGTCCCTCCTTATTATGGTAATGTCGTCATTTGTACCCTCCCATGGCTACTGGCCCCTTTACTTCGAGTGTTACACAGTACGGTATGTGTTATTCAGACTGTGAGCACCACTTTGTCTGTGCCTAATCGCCCCCTTCTGCCCCTTCCACGCCCGCACTCCAATTGTCCGTGCTTCCCCCACTTCCCGTGGTCCGTGATACAATGCAATAGGTCTTGCATGAATGCAAGTACTAATGCATTGCAAAAGCTCTTTTATTACCCCGTGTGTTTTCAAATGTTGGTGAGCATGGGAGCTATTATTTTTAATTATGGTGACAAATGGGGTTATGGTGTGACAAATACATAACCACCATAACAGAACAACCTCTCCGCCCCCTTTCAGGTAGGCAATACTGTAATACTGACGTGACTAAAATGTAGAAGTATTGCCAAGGCTTGGACGTTTCTGTATTTTATTTATTATGACATATAATCTCTGTTTCATGTACTAAAAAAAAGAAAGGAACTGGTACCCTGTTGTGTGGTTTACAGCTTTTGCAAGAGTTTGGCACTCCATGGACGGTTGGGATTTTTAAAATCAAATGCTTAGCCTTAGTCTTATAAATTAGTGAACGTTACGTTATTTATGCATCAACGCTGCTGCCTGTCTCTCAAATGGCCGCCACCTATTTGCCCATGTGCAGTAGGAATGCCTGACCTGTCATGAGGAAATGGTGGCAACATTATTGAATATGAAGCTCCCTTGCCGCAGTTCATCTTCCATCGCTCGCGTATGCATCATAGCACAGAAAGATGGCAGCGGTGGTGAGTGCAGCTGATGCTGCTGCGAGTGTGGCTTCCAACGGTGAGATGGAGGTGTACGCCACCGGTACTTGACCAGACCTGTCGGTAGTTAAATGCTAGATTGTCGTAGTCGTATCTTTGAGTAATAAGTGAGATCCACGGATAGTTTGCTTTAGCTCGGTGTTACAGACCGAAGGCAGTATAACTATCTTACAAAAAGATTACATAAAAAAGCCACGCCCGCAGGAGATTGCTTGTACAAAGGCATAACTGAGTGCAGAAATTACTCATCTTGTTTTATCAAAGACTTGTTCTCTTTCCACTGTCATACTGGGTTTTATGTGGGGTTAGAAAATGGGAAGTGAGGGTCTCTGAAAAGGGCATGGCATAGAACGCATAACTAGAAATCCTTTTCAAGACGTATAGACAATTACGGTTTAAAACATGAAAACTAAATTGTTGTGCTCACTTATCTATTCCCATACCGGTATTTTGATGTGAGCTTGCATCAAAGTAACTGACATGCACATAAAACAAGCCAAACCTATTGTGTTTCCCAATGCTGGTTACCAGTATTGGATAAATCTGTAACAGTAACAGCAAAGGTTTTTCAATTTAAAAAATGTGAGTTAAGCATTTTTCGGTCTGTGGAAGTGGTCATAGTCTTCAGAGTGCCTTGAAAACTCCTGTTATTTGGTTTACACTACTTTCCTCTGTAGTCACTCTAAGACAAATTTACTGTTTTGTCCCCACACCCGACTGGGACCCTTCATCTGCATACGTCACTCCTTATCTCTTTCCTCTTCGACACCCTCTTTTAACACTCCACTGCATGTATTTCCTTGCATCTCCTTCACTTCCTCCACCCCTACCCACACAGTACACCCAATTATTTGTAAGCATTGCTTTTACTTTTACACTGTCCATATTTTGACAGTTTTGTACCTCCTTAATATTCTTTTACATAGAATCGCAGTTGACACAATGACCATTACTCTGTGCGATCTGTAGAGAGACGAAGGTTTGGTTGAGCGCATATTCTGAACACCTATATGACCCATTGACCTTCACTGCCTTCAGCCTCAACTGTGCCCTAGAGGGGCCACAAATTTCACACACTGAACTCACTCAGACACTGAGAGAATAGGCAGTTCACATTAAGGACTATCCAAGATTTAAAAAACACAAGCATTAAAAATGCAATAGGTCTCGCCTTTCTTTAAGTTAAAGCCAATTGCTTTAATAATACAATATCATTAGCAAAGCAAATGGCTTTAACTTAATCAAAGGCGAGATCTATTGCATTTTCAATGCTTGTTTAATGGGCTCCTGTCTTCCACTATGAACATAGCGTGAATGCGGATAATCTTTTTGCAGGAAGATGGCACGGAAATTGTGCTCCTAGGGCAGAGACAATTTGTGGCTAGCAAGTCAGACGGAGACCCTCCTGAAAAACACTGATTCTGTCATCCTTCTGAGGTTGAGAAGCACCGAGTTGCCTAGATTAAATAAAGAAAGATCTCTACCAGCAACTGGGTCCGGGGTTCTGCTGTATCTAGTTTCTGTGGCATAGCTGTTTATACATCTGAGGACAGCTACAGAGAACATATCAGTTGCGATTTGAAAATGGTTTCAGTGCTGTAGTTTTAGACTGCGATTCTTTTTAGCCACTGGGTGAACGGCTGACTGCAGCAATCGGGGAGGGGGAAGCAACGAGAGGGGATAGGGGACAGAGGAGTAAAAGCCCCAGAGCACACTGAAATGCTTACGAGGTGGAGAGACTCAGTAACAGGACTGTGGGACACTTTTTAAGCAACTCATCAAAGTGCGCCATTATTAACGATCTAGCGCGCGCAAAGTGAAAGCACTAGTGTAGCGGACACAAAAGTGTGGACACAAAAGCGTACCATTATTTGTGGACATAGCGCGCGCAGTCAAACTGTGTGGGATGAGCTATGAAAAAATGTTTTGGGGAGGTGCCGGAGTAGGTTTGCAACCTTTTCTTCATGGAAGAAAAAAAAACAATGGCGGGGGAGGATGGGTGAAGCAGCAACGAGGGAGGGCGCAGGAATGTAAACAGCATCATCAAAGTGAAACGATGTAGGGACAGCCATTGTGGTATTGGACTACAATGAACTGTGGAACATAGATGCAGAGCGCTGCACGTTGAATGCGCATAAAGCATTGCGATTACCGTTATGGAGGCCACTTTCAAAACGTTCGTCCGCTGCCATATTAGAGAACGCTGGTAATGGAAATGAATGTCTACAGGGGTGGGAGCAATTTAAAGAAGTAAACAAGTGGCACGGGTTACTCTTTCCCTCGTTATTCCCACTGATGCCCGCAGACCAGCAATGGGTGCCGACATGAGCATAAAAGGTAGAGACGGGATGATGGTGGTGGGGGGAGGGCATCGCGAGCGGAGGCAACACAAGTGCAGCCGCTTGTTATTGTAACACTACACGAATGGAAAAAAAAGTGCTTAGCTAATAATTAAAAGAGTCTGTGTACTTCCGCTAATTAAAGATCCATTCAAGGTGGGCGGGGCCAAAAGTGGACAGGGCGGCAACAAGGAGGGACTAAAAAGCCTCCTTAACAATAGAATGCCAGTGTTTAGCCTAACCTATGATGCATGTCAGTGGGAAGAGGGGGCGTGGCTACAAGTCCCCTTCCGAAACCGTATTGATTACAAGAAGCCCTCGCATGAAGAGATCAGCGCATGTGCGCTGCTAATGTCAGGCAAGGCCTAAAAACGAAACGCAGCATCCAGGAAATAACAAACATTGTTAGGGAATGACAGACTAAGTAAAACATGTAAGGACCTGCATAAAGAGCCTGAAAGGGACCCGTTTCAATATATGTTTTTAATTTCTGCCTGGTCTGAGACATGGAGTGCACATGACCAACTTAAAGTCTTGATGATGTATATGCCTCTAGTTGCAAATCCAATGTTTCCAGATGGTGCTACCCTTAAAAGGATTGAATATTTAGGCTGATGGTGTTCACTTTTCAAAGGACTGTGTCTGTTTACTAACAGTGCCTTCTTGTGTAATTGCGCTTCCCAAAATGTAATAACAGTTGAGAAGTTAACATTATTTTGTGACACATTTGGCAGCGCACGCAACAAAATTAATTTTATTTATTTGTTAGTGTACTTAGCTCTGTGTGGCTGTATTCCGGAGTTTACTAACCCCCAACCTACCCCTCCCCCGCCCCATGTCAGCGCCCTGCAGCACTCCCACCACAAGCCGCTACTGCATTATTCCCAATAGTAAGACCGTTAAGGCTTCAGTTTGCTTTTGTTTTCCACTTCTACAGTCTCAGCTTGCTGATATGTGGCTTTTCCATGTATTTTAAGGTGCTTATTTCATGACAAACTAAAAGCGCATTAATAAAGACACATTACTAAATGAAAAGAAAATCACCTTATTGCAACTTGAGTATCTAAAATGGACCCAGATATATTGCTAAACTTAAGAGTAATGTCATCCCTCACTGTCTAGGAAGTAGGAGAGGGTGTGGTATTACAGACAGGATTGCCAACTTTGAAACTGGGTAATGAGGTTGGAGTCCCATCAGTGTACTTAACTTCTTGTGATGCTGGACAAATCCCTAAATCATTCAGTGCTTCAAAGGGGGGAAAAGCAAATCTGTCCTTGTGAAATGCCAACCACATAATTTAAAGTGCTCCACTTCCGGAACTCTGGCATAATCCTAATTACAAAGCGCACTTCAGGGTTTACAGATTTTTTGTTTTTTTGTTTTTCACTTTCTGTATTCTGCATGCAGTCAGTCTGTTTTTCATTTCTTTTTTTTCACAATACCCAACGGGCACGCAAGTCATTGCCAGTCAACATATATCACCTGCATTTCTTTTTCAAAGGCATGTTATGTTCCTTCAGCGTACGATGTTTCAGTCGCATTTTATCAGTAAATCTGGTTCACTTTGCCAGACGTCTGTTACCCAGTTAATACACTGGCACTTACGTTACTACTTTTCTTGTTTTGCAGACACATACATCCACAACACACAATGCAATTTCACATAATTGCACTCTATAATACACAATCCCACTCCACATAATTCCAGTATTCTCAATACCAGATAGTTACTATCTACATATTTCTACTGCACACCATTCCACATATTTTCACTACACAAATCTGCTCCACACAACACACAATTCAAAAACTAACAATTCCAATCCAACCCAGATAATTCCACTCCACTCCTCATACATCCACTCCAATCCAAAACACATATGTAAAAGACATTGTAATTTACAGCGCCAATACCTCGAACTCTCACAAATGTGAGACCAATTTGCAGGGCAAATGCTTGTTACTTAATGCCTGTGGGCGCACACATTGTGACGAAACCTGAGATGGCTGGCAATGGGCAGTCAGAATTTATAGATGGAAGCCAGCCCTATGCCGGGAGAGGAAGGTCCACCTGTGGCAGTGGGTGGCAGTACTAGTCACTTGACGAAGCTTAGGGGCAGACCAGAGCTACCACAATTGCAGGTTCTTAGGTCTCGGCCTGCGTAGGCTGCGCATGCGCAGTCTCGCTGGTTAGATTTTATGATTTTAGGTGAGCTTCAGTATCGGGCTTTAAGCCCCGCCCCTCTTTCCCATTGGCTGGCGTCGCTGTTTAGGCTAAACGGTGGCCGTCCATTGGGAAAGAGTTTGCAGTGACATACTGTTTTCTCTTTTAAAGCCGTCCCACTTGGACGGACTTCCCTGACTTACTGCTGGCGTAAAAGGTTTCTTATCTTCTTTATGGGTCCAAACAGATGGTCCCATAAAGAAGATAATAAACCTTTTCCGCCAGCAGGAAGTCCGGCCGAGCCAGTCCAAGGGGGACGGCTCTAAAAGAGAAATGTGTAGGTCGTCGTTTTTTTTCTATTTCTTTCATTTTAGTATAATCGCGGCACCCGCGCTGTACTTTTAAAATGTTATAAGTAAAGCGCGGGTGCCGCGATTATACCAAAATAAAAGAAATAGAAAAAAAATCTATTTCTTTCATTTTAGTATAATCGCGGCACCCGCTCTTTCCTTGTAACATTTTCACAGAGGCAGAACTGTGGCCTAACAACGTCTGCCTGCGGTCAACGTCAGGCAGCGGGAAGTAACATCACACGCAGCCTTTGCTCCAAGGTGTAAACCAGCAGCAGTGTATTAATGAAACCAGGAGCCAAGCCTAATTCACGCCCCAAAAATACACAAAGTACCAAAATAGAAATACTATCTTGCAGTCGGACCGGACATATGAGATGTAAAGCAGCAATTCCTCCAGATTTAATAAAGGTTATATTGGGGCAAACGCTAACACAGACCCAATAAACAGACCCACGTTGTGAGTGTGGCTCCGGTTCTACAAATGCACCGCTGTGCATTGCTGTCAAAATGAATCGCGTTACACCAAGTAAACATCCATAGCTGTCAGTTGTGCGGCGTGAGCAGTGGCACCCCGGCTTAGGGTGGTAAAGCATCTCTACTGTAATTATGGATGTTTTGGAAATGGCATTTTCCATGCTTGCATCAGGGGCCCGACACTCTCACCAGTGCACCACCTATTAATATACTGCCGCCGTGCTTGGGGTTTAATGGCGTGGGGATGTTTGCCTTAACTTCAATGCACACGGTTACAACCCACTGGTCGTCCGTTGTCCATACAGTGCACAGCGTTGTGCTGCAGTCACGAGCTTGCTGATAACTGGTCCTGTCCAGTTGGCATGTGCGCGCTCATCCACGGCGGTGCCCTGTCCTCGTGAGGGCGGCAGGTGACACTGGGTCATCTTCGGCTCACAGTGTGACCCGAAGGCAGGCGCCCCGGTCCTTTCCACGCTTTCCTAGAATTAAAGCCCGCCGCAGTCCGAAGCCCCGTTTTGTTTACGGAACATGGAAAGCTTTGTACGTGAAGATCTTTCTTTGCTTACTATTACTGTCCTCATTTGGTCACTTTATGCGGCCATTCAGCACATGCCGACAAATGGCTCTTTTATTATACCTAAATAGCATGCTCTGTGCGCTTTTGCTGCTCTTGTTTGTTTCCCAGCCGATCTGGCACCTTTCAAAAACGTTGGTAAGTAAATTAAAATGTTTTTTTTTTACTTTTTACAACTGTGGGGTGAAGGGGGAGACAAAACAAAAACATCACACCACAGGAGCTTGCGAGGGAGAGTGATTGAGAATGGGGGAGCCTGCCAATACTTCTGTATGGGCTGGGGTATCTATCTGGGAAGTGCTCTGACGCTCAGCACCTGCTTGCTGGAGAGGACATGGGAGGTTTATCAGTGGTCTCACCCTTCCTCGCAGAGGTGCCATGTCCATTTAATCATAAAGTACCAAATCAGAAAGTCTTGGAAGGGACAGGTGTGTATTCCATGGTTGGTCTCAGAACTGTAGGAGCCTCACCAAGACATCTTAAAAGAAGAGGACTCAATTGAATCTGGCTGCTCTGCATAAGATAATGTATGCACCCAGTTTATCTTATGATCAATTTTGTTTTATAGGTTTTAGTCCCTTGTCTCCATCCTGTTTGGTATCACATCGCAAGAATGGTTGGGTTTATCCAGACATGCATTAGTGTAGTTTCATTATGTGCTTTTTTTTAAATCTTAAGAAGCATTTATTTTCTAGTCAGTACTTTTTCTGGACTCTATTTCATAATTGAGTTGCTGGTTTGAACTGATTTTAGGTTCCCCCAGCCTACCTCCTGCTGATCTTCACATTGTGTTCAATCGCAAATACGAAGGGTGACACGAAGAAGGTTGGGAATCGTTGTTTTTTTACCGCATTTGTGGTGTAACTCTGGCGCTAGCTTGTTAAGGAGCACACTCTAAGTGTTTCAAGACTAATAATGCAAAGATTTATTCCAGATTAACTGCATTTCTGAACTATTAAGCCCACTTTGAAGAAGAGACTCATAGAATTGTTGCCACTTTTGTAATTACAATAAATTATTGCAAAGATGACAGGCAGTTTGATGTTAAATGGAGAAAAATTCTAGTTCGTAGTTCTAAAGAAGTCATGTAAGATATGCCCCTTATACAGTGAGCTAGGGCTGGGCTAGATAGTCTATCAACTAAATAGTAAAATCTGCACCATTAACAAATAAAATAATCTCATAATAATAATAATATTAATACTAAATACATTTATTTTAAATCAACACTGAAGTTTAGCATATGTTGTTCTCTCATACTTATCCATTGTAAATATCCTAAAAACCTGAAGGCTTTTTTACTTTTCTGTGGGCCAGTAATACGTATTTTGAGTGAATATTAAAGTGAGCGACACATACATTTGGCCATAACCGCACCAGAGACCAGGTGCCATATTGGCTTCCACTTTAATTTGGAAATTAGAAAGATAAGTTAGTTAAAATGGGTGACATGTGTCCGTAAAATCTGTGATGGCACACTGAAGTGTAACTGATGTATACTTTACTTTAGCAATCTTTATTTCGGCCATATGGCCATCAAAGATATACAATAAAACATATACAACCATTATAAAATCATCCACAATCGATACAAATTTATACATTGAAAGATTGTTCATTTCTGTAATTTAAAACTACTAAGTCACATTTAAATTTATAAGCTTAAAATTAAATTCAAATGGGAACCTGCGACTTCAGGATACGGGTGCGGGTGTGCCAGACATTGGTGAGAAATTTTGCTAGTGCAAAGACTATTGGACTTGATACGTCAGTTTTTAAAATTCTGTACATCGGGAGATACTCCCTACAACCGAGGTTTCTAATAAGTGGAAGGAGCCAATATTTCCTAGCTGCCTTGTAAGTTGTGCAAAACAGGACCACATGTAGATCACTTTCCTCGGCACAGAGGCATGCCGGGCACTGCTTGGAAGAGGGCGGGGTTGACCAGGAGCTGGTAAAGGATCGCAGCGGCAATGTGCCATATCTCCATTGGAGAAACAGCTTCCTGGCCAGTACGGGGGATATAGCATCCAAAACCCTCTCCAGCCTATATGAGTCCTTGCTTAGCGCAAATGTGGATGTTAATGACCCCTCCCCCTGGGAATCCAAAGCAATAACTAGTTTCTGATCATGATAGACATTGACCAGAGCTCTCCGTGAGATGTTTAGTGAGGCGCTAGCAGGATCAGACCAGAGGTCAGGGAACCCCAGTCTCGTACAAGATTTTTGGATATATTTTATCCAGGGGATCCGTAGCGCTTTAGGATGAGTTAAAAGCTCCCTCAGTTCCGCCCTATAAGCAGAGAGTTCTTCACTACTCCATAGCCTTCGCCAGAAGACTATGGGTCTGAGGCCTAGTTCGTCAGCTATTGGTCTCAGTCCCAGATCCAGCCTCAGGGGAAGAAGTGGGGTGCTGGACGGAAGTGCAACTGGACAGACTGCGGGAAGATGTATGGCCCCATAGTTCCGCCCCGTACATAGTAGCACCCCTGGCCTGTGCCTTGTAAATCTGGATGAGCGGCCCCAATGGACGGTATGTGGAGCTTTTCATCATTCGAGTGATGCCCCCAGTGGTCTGTACTAGTTTGAGGTTGGCCCTAGTCTGATGTGGACCCCAGGACATACTTTCGTTCAGGGTTACACCTAGATATTCGAAGGTGGAAACTCTCTCTAGCCGTGATGCTCCCAGATGTGGGTTCGGGCGCAATTTTTGGCTAGGATTCAGGACCATGAACTTAGTTTTTGCAGCATTAATTTCTAGGCCCCTATCTGTGCAAAAAGCCACAAATGAATCGAGGATCCTTTGAATCCCCATAGGGGTTTTAGACAGCAGCAGGGTGTCGTCTGCAAACATGATTGCAGGTACCCTGCTGCCGTTCAGTTTTGGGGCGTCGGTGTATTTAGTGCCATTCAGATGGGCGATTACCCCGTTGCCGAAGAGGCAAAACAGGGTCGGTGCCAGCACACAACCCTGCCTAACCCCCCTGTCAACGGGGAATCTATCCGTCAATTCCCCAGACCTCCCGCACCTCACTCGGGCATAGTTATTATGATGTAATCTCTGTAAGATTAACAGGATGTCCGGGGGTACGCCCATCTCGGCCAGGACACTCCAAAGTTTCCCTCTGGGCACCAGGTCGAAGGCGGCCCTCAGGTTCACAAATATTGTGTATAAGCTGCCGCCTTCGAATATCGCTGCCCTCCAGTAGATGATGTTCAATCGGAAGACCTGGTCCACTGTGGAAACTCCCTTTCTAAAGCCCGCCTGATAGGGGCTGAGGACCCCCATTTCTTCTGCCCAGTCCTGGAGCCGGTTCAGCAGTACCCTAGAAAACAGCTTCTGTGGCACGTCAATTAAACTGATTGGTCTGTAATTGGCTGGGAGCGAGGCGAGCCCTTTTTGAATATGGGAACCACCTCTGCCCCCAGCCAAGTACTCGGGATTTCCATGCCACTCAGAACTCCGTTGAACAAAACGGCAAGGTAGGGGGCCCAAACATCGGGCTCCTGCTTGAACAAATCCCCGGGCAAGCCATCCAATCCTGGCGCCTTACCCGAAGTCAGTCCTGCTATTGCTGCCCTAACCTCCCCCACTGTTGTTAGATCCCCCTCATATTCGGCCCGGCCAATATCGATGTCATTCCTAATTTCTCCCAACTCAGAGCTATAAAGAGATTGAAAGTGTGCCTGCCACACCCCTGCTGCGATATTAGGCTCAATGGCTGAGTGGAGACTCCCCGACCCCCCGTTCACTACTCTCCAGAACATTCGGTGGTCTCTTTTAGAGAGGGAGTTGGTAAGCTCCTCCCATTGGTTCTCCTCCCATTCAGTTTTAGCATGGCCAATCAGTTTTTTATATGCCTGTCTGTTTTCTCTTAACTTCTCACCCCCCTAGGCCCTCCTTGATGTTTCTGAGAAGTTCTCCCTTTGCCTTTCTGCAGGCTGTATTATACCATGAGGATTTGTGCAGCTGCCCCCTCCTCTGATTCTGTACATTACTGAAGAGGATGGGGGCAGCTCCCTTTAGAAGGTCCTCGTGGGCCTGGTGTAGTCTGCCAAGTGAATCTTTATTGCCCGCCTCAGTGGCTATGTCTTCCACAGTCTCTAGAATAGGGATTAACCCTGCATATAGCCTCGGGAGTTTCTCCTGGCTTGAGGCTAGTTTTTCCCACCTGATTCTTCTCCTATTATTGGTCAATATAAGTTCAGGTTTGTTCTCCTCCACAGTTGATATAGATGTTTGAAGGCCGGGGTGGATGAAATCAAGTTCAAGAGCATTGTGGTCACTATCCAGCCTTTCAGTAATCCTAAAATCCTGAATAGATGGCCAGTTCTCTATCTGTACCAGGACATAGTCCAGGCGGGATTCTCTTCCCGCTCTATTATAGGTGGTTCTGCTAGGTAAATCGGAGTTAGTACGCCCATTACAGGCTCTAATTCCGAATCTTAAGGTAAGGGCTGTGATCTGTAATGCTACCGGAGTCCATGCCTTCGGGGGAGGGGCTTCTACCGAAGGTACCGACCACCTGACCTCTTCTTCCATCGCAAAACCCTCTAGGAGGCCAGGCAGCGGCTCAAAATGGGAGTTTAGGTCCCCTCCCACTACATAGGGTAGGTCTCTTGGTATTTCTGCCAAATAAACTGAGAGTTCCTCAATGGTGGGCGACTCCCTGGCAACTCCCACTGGCCTGGAATAGATGTTGATCAGTGCGAGTTTCGCTTGATTCGGCCAGGACAGTAAGACCACAAGGATATCATCAGATGGCACCGGTATGCGTGTGGCCTCACAACCTAGGTGGGATGCTACCCATGTTGTTAGTCCACCTGAAGGGCGGCCTTTACCCTCCCACCTGGCCGGGATGGAAAATGGCTGATAGCCCTGGTGCCTATATTCCTCCCTTGCCCAGGTCTCCTGGAACATGCAAACGTCCCCAGTCTCAATATAGTCTCAATATAAGTTACCCAGTCTGGAGTAGTCAGCTTGCTAGCTAATCCAGCCACATTCCACCAGATTAGTCTCAGGCGCTCAGTAGGAGGGGTTGCAGGGATGGAAATATGAGGGGAGCCAGTGCCAGGTGCTGCACCAATTACTACCTCAGAAACGTTTTCAGCAATACATCCAGCTGGCTCATAGAGGTTGCAGGAACCATTGTCCAGGGTCACCGGGTTGGGATCTGAATTTGAAGACAGTCAATCAACCCCATCCAACCCACGCAAACAATTAAAACGATTGTAGTGGAAAAGGGGAGTATCAGGTGGTTGATAAGCTGGACGTGCAGCATACTCCTTATATCTAGGTCTCCGTTCTACCCTTGTACAGTTGCCTTGCGGGGGGTCATGGTGCATGCGGATGGGAGGGAAGAAGAAGGAGACTGGGAAAGTCTGTATGGTGGAATCCAAGGATCTGTTTGTCCCTGCACAGATATGTAAAACAGTACCAGGATCTCGAAAAGACACCATAATGCAGTCCCCTATTATTGTTTTCTTCGTCTTTCCCAGCCATGGTACCCTTCTGACCATGATGATCTCATTGTTGAAATGGGGCGGTAAGGGTCTGTTCCAATTCAGCCATTGGATGACTTTTCTCTTGAGTAATTGGAAATTTTCAGTTTCGCCCCTTTCAAGTGAGGGGGCACCCGCCAACACCACCATAAAGCTATTAACTTCCGGTGGCAAGTCCGGTCTCCATAGTTTTGGGGCGGGCTTGCCAGACGGAGGAGGAGAGATAATGACCTTTGATGGGGCCCTGGGATTTGTGCCTGAAACTAGGCTGTAAGGAGCTGGAACTGCTACATGGGGAAGCATGGCGTTAGAAATGTTAAGTGGAACTGAAACTGGGATAGCCATGAGTGGCTGCAGAGGGGGAACAACGGCAGCACCCTGAGTGGGTCCTACGTTATAACAAGGGTTTTGTAAATGGGGGAGGGTTGTTGTTGTTGCAGGTGAGTTGGGCCCAATGGTTTTGGTCTGCTTGCTAACCGTGGTACTCAGGCTAGTTAAGGTTGCCTCTAGAATGGTAAGCCTGATCTCTACTTTTTTAAACTCTCGCTAATAGGCAACAGGAGTGATCTAAGTAGGAACTCTATATTCCCCATAGATGTAACGGGGGGTGTTGTAATAAACGAGTTAGCCCCTAGGTCGTTGTTGTTAACAGCGGTAGTAGGACTGGTACCCTTAGGGGAAGCAGCAATGTGCACCCTCTCTATTGGCCTATCTGGGATGTGGGCCTGTTTGGGATTTTTCCCAAAATCTGAGTGGGGTATTTTAGTTTTCCCCTGCCCGCCCCTCGTCTTCCTTCTACGCTTATTGGGTGGGGGGCCATGCACCTCCGCCACAACAGTTTGCTTGGGCTTATTTTTCCTGGTTTTAACTGCAGGGGATGTTTGGGTAACCAGATCCACAGCCATACTAGCAGAAGTTGAGGGTGGAATAGCCTCCGTGGTCAGTTCGGGGAATATGCCGGGATTGGGGGTGTTGTCCCGTAGTAATAGGGGGACACCTTCTTGGGTTGATGGATCCTGACTGCCATGGAGAGGACTGTCCTCTTGGGAGATGGGATAAGGAATTATCTCACTGAGAGGTATGTTTTTCATATTTTCAATGGAGCGACGACGCTCTACCCTGCGCTTCTCTAGGGAGCATTCCTTACCCCTTTCACCTTTGGCCGATTTGAAGTAGTTATCCAGCGTCCCAGTGTTGCCTCCCCCCGCCCCTGTTGGAGTTCCACCTCGGGCCGGCGAGGGCATGACCGTGGCCTATACCGCAGTCCTGTTGGGATCTAAAAGGTGCAGGCGAAAGAGGGTGGGCCCAGCCCGGCCTCCCTCGGCCCCTGACGGCCACAGACGGTCCCGCCCTTGTCCCGGCGCGCTCCCGCTCGCTCCCGCGAAGCGGTGGCGCAGGTCACCTTTAAGGAGGGATACGGCAGTCTCAGACGCTAATAGGCGGGGGGCGTGGCCAGCGGGGAGAGCAGCCCAGGTGTGGCAAATTGGGCGCGCAGGGACTCCTGGACACTGGAGTCCCTGCCTGTATACTCGCAGCCCCGCCGGCGCTCTCACCTGCCCCGCACTCCTCTCTGAGGAGCTCCCAGGAATCAGCAGCTTTCGATGGTAATGGCGCTGCGGGACAATGCAATAATCACAGAGTCTCTCCTCCCTGTTTGGAAAAATTCTCAGTTCTCGCTCTCTTTGCGCTTCCTGTTTTAGGCCACCCCACCAATGCTACCACTCCACAATTAATTAAACTGATGTATAGAATAATAAGAGTTTCCCCCTGCATCAGGTTATTAGACCGAAAAACAAGAAACACTTGGCACATTTACAGAATTTCTCATGCGCAGACCAACTAAAGAGCATTGGGAGAAATCCCCCACGTTGCTCTTTGCGGACGATACCCTCCTGATTTCAAAAAGTCCAATGGGACTCCAAAAACTACTGGATCAGTTTAGCCAATTTTGTGATTCCAGGGGCCTATGTATTAATACATCTAAAACGAAGCTCATGGCACTGGCTCCATCTAAACGATTCAGGAACACCATCAAGTTGAATGACTCCCCATTAGAATTAGTTGATACTTTCGACTATCTGGGTGTATGGGTCAACAACTCGATGAGGTGGAGTTCCCACATGTCAAAAATGCTGCTTAACCACAAACGAGTCTTGGGGGCAATTGCAAGACACCAGCGACTTTCACATAGCAAGCCAATAGCCCCTGCCATCAAGGTGTATGAGGGAAAAGCCCTGCCTTCGTCCCTTAACAGGGCGGAACTTTGGGGATTCGAGAACACCGTGGACCTAGTGAGATCAGAAAACAAGTTCTTTAGGGATCTGGTCTCACTTCCTCCATCGACCCCATTAGTTCCGCTCCGCCATGATTTTGGGAAACACCCAATTAATGAAATAGCTAGGGTGCGCCCCCTTTTATTTTGGGTGCGCCTGAGAAGGACCCCCGAATTGTCAATCTATGCTTCTGCCCTGAGCGAATTAGTACGTCTAGACACGGCTCAGAAGACCACCTGGATAGTCAAATTGAAGCAGTTGGTGGGGGACATTGGGCTGGCGGAGGCATGGGAAAGCCAGACTCCGCCGCCAAAACAGGCAGTAAAGAAAGCTTATTGGGAGTGGGTCATAACAACAGCCACCACAAAATCCAAGCGGGCACTTTGACGGAGCAATTCCTAGACCACAAGCCCACCACTAAATTGGAGCCCTTTCTCGATTTCATGGCATCCCCGAGAGATAGGGCACTGTAACTGAAGTTGAGGCGTGGAACACTCCCACTCAATGACTTTACGGTAGGGTGGAATACTTGTGATGCAAAAGGTAGTAAGTGCCCTGCCTGTGCTTCTCCCACAGAATCTATTCCACACTTTCTTTTTGCCTGTCTGGCGTACAAACTCCAGAGAAGAAAATGGCTCAAACCCGTATGTACCAACCTGGGAGCAAGGAACCATAGGTAGGTGCTGCGCATTTTAAAATCCGATACATCCTCCCCTAGTACAATCTGTAGGATAGCTAAATTTCTGGGCTGCGCCTGGTTAACCAGAAGTAAGCTATTGAAGGCTAATGCCGTTAAAAATCAGGATCAATAGTAAGGTCTCCCCCTTGATATGTGGATTCTATGTTATATGAATTGTTTTTAACCTGTATAGATTTTATGCTATTTTTACATTTTGTATACCTTGTTTTTATCATTACGATTGTGTTTTATCGAGCTATTGTATGACATTGAGACACCGTTCCTTTTTATCAATGGATTGTCTTATTTGATGGACATGGTCTGTTTATACTTTTATGATATTTTTATATCGAATAAAGTCATACAATAACAGCATTAGACCACTTTGCATCTTACACTCCTTTAAGGTCAGCATGAAAGACCATTAATTTATTAATAACCAAGTCCCCAACCAAATGAGAAATGATACAATTAAGAATTAACCCAGGCCAGGGTATTTTCCCTCGAGTCTTGCTGAGCAATGACAAGTTGAGACCTTTGCCAATCTAGTTAAATAAGAAATAAAACACAGTTCCTCTTAGAGAAGTTAAAACATGCTGATACCTGAGGAATTTGTGGCTTGTCCCAGGCCACCAGTATCCCATGGTAAGTATGTCTGCCTTTCCCATATTTACATTTGGACAAGAAATCAACCCAAGTTTGCAAGTAAAAACCTAAATTGTGAGCTCTCCTAGACAAGTTGTGCAGAAGAAATAGATACGACTATAGAAGATGTCAATTTAAAATCCTTTCTGGCAGACACGTCCTTCTCCAGGAGAAAAATGATTGCTCCTTTTTCCCGATGTTGGATTCCGAATCTTTCATACAACTAACAGAATAACCAAATCTCTCTTGCCACTCTCTTCTCTTACCTAAAATGGTTCAACGCCCGCTCTTTTACTCACATATCGAAGTAAAACACACTATGGGTTGACAGGAACTGTGAAAAAAATCTTGCGAACAATTTGTGCAAGCATCCTCACTCAAACTAACCACTTGAAGGGAGCCACGATGAGTTAGGAGAAGGAAGGGATGGACAAACATATCAAGTCTGTGCTACAACCAGTCAGTGGTTCACATGACGTTATATTTTTTTATCCAGAAAAAGGTCGGCCTGGCACCGCATTGACTTTATGCACTTGCTTCTTTAATGAATAATCCAGCGTTTATATGGAATAATGGGAAAGCATTTTGGTCACCCTCTCCAAATGAGAAAACAAGGAAATAAGGTGCTCACACATTCAAACCAACCTAATCTATCCGCTCCATTCCCAGCTACGAAACCAATTAAAACAAGCATTTGCAATGCAATAGGTCTCGCCTTTGTGAGAGTTTGAGCTATTGTCATTGTAAATGACAATGCCTTAAATTTATGTGTTTTGAAAACCTGTAAGTGGTTGGTAAACACGCACTTTGTACTAATGGCTGGCAGTAAAAGAGCCACAGTTACTGCCAGCCTTGCTTCTCGTAAGCAGCGTCTATAAGTACAAAGTGTGTGTTTACGCACAGCTTGCAGGTTTTCAAAACACATAAATAAAAGGCATTGTCATTTACAATGCCAATAGCTCAAACTCTTTCAAAGGCGAGACCTATTGCATTGCAAATGCTTGTTTGTACAGAGGCATCACACTCCCTGTGGGTAGCATGCCAAATCAATGTCTCATTTTCGTTGCTGCATTGGATTCTTTACGTCACAAATAATTTGCCATGCTAGTGTTAACTGAACTATCTTCATCAATAGTACAAAGTCATTAATAGTGTGCCTGCCATTGTGGTATGAGCAGTGTGGACTGCAGTTCATTGTTACAATTGCTGAGTGCCGGCCTCTAAGTGTAGCAAGCTCACTCACATATAAGTGGCCTATTAAGGACCTCTGCCTCTACCTGACACCTCTGACTAGGGCCAGGTAAAGAGATTCTGAGTCCAAGCTCTTTTTCACAGGCTTGTTTGATCCATTCTAAACCTTTTTCTCCCCCACTCAAAGAATCATGGAGAGCGTGTAATTTTAATTTAAGGCTGCCATTTAAAAGATGTGCCTTTCGGCCTGGGTTAGGGACTGTAATCCAATGTTATTAACAAGAAACACTGGTCCAAGAACAAAGTCACTTCTCGGCATTGGGCTCTTCTGTATGCAATTAAGCTGCTCCACCCCTAGGTTGGTATTTAAGCTTTAAGATCCCCTCCTGTAATACCAAATCTCTGGCTATCAAGGTACTAGGTGAGGGTCATGGACAACTTATGTAGCTCCATTTTACCTATCCCAGACTTCTTATACCTGGACTTGCCTGCACATATTCCAATTACATTACCTATACTGTACCTAATGATTAATAAAAAAAACACAGAAAAGGCCAGTCCCATTGACTATTGGTATTGACTTCTGCTGGCTCTGCCTCCACCCAACAGGCCTCTGGCATGGCCTGTCCAGTCAGAAAATTCATCACATATCTGTGCATGATAATCCCCTCTGCCTATCCTTGCAATCGTTTTAGAAATGTCAGCAAAATATATGGCTTTTTGGTTAATTTGTTAAAGAAATGGTGCTGGAAAATGAACCATTTTACCCCACTTAAAATAATAACTCTCGGGTTAACCCCCTTGCCCCCACCTTCTCAAACTCCCCTTTCTGCACCAGAACTCGCTATGCTTCCTCGCTCACGCAAATTCGTGGTTTGGTCTTATGCCCCATCGATTTCAAACTTCATCCGCCGCCACTGGAACTGACAGATGTTGTGCTCCTGAATAATATGATGATGTCCACTGAAGAATCACTGATGGTCATTGAGGAGAGCCCACTGATGGTCAGTGAAGAGAGTGGTAGGTCTGGCACCTTGATAGTGGAACTAGGCTCCCGCAAACAAGGTGAGCTGGTGACTCACTTGGTGGAAAAACTGAGACTTCTGTGTTGAAGAGATTGAAAATTGAAGTCTTTCCAGATTTGAACGACACCACCCTACAAACTATAAAAGTAAAGAAGAAAGCCTGGGACTTGCTTCCCGGTGTGTTTATAGGTGAGTGTTGAAGGAATAATGTGCCTGTTCTCCAAACAAGCAATGATGAATGTCCTTTGGAGCCCTAGAAGAAAGGTTGTAGACATGGGAAAGAAGGTATGGTAAGTTGAACATGCTTTCTGGGGTGGGTTGCTATTCAGCTAGTTTTGAATGAAACAAGAATTAGGTGCCGCAGTAGGCGAGTGGTACAAACTGGGGTGGCACCAGAGTTTTATCATAGCCATGTATATTCCAATTTGTGTGAGATGCTTGTTGTGCCCCCATGTTCTCCGGCCAGATTTCACCAGATCTCTCAAATCTATGTAAAGCCAAATATCAACCACTCTTACAATCAATTCCAAAGGGTAGATCTCATGCTATGGACGTCCGTCACTCTTTTGGTCATATCTAGGCAAATTAATACATTGAAGGTGACTATCTTGCCAAGATTACTATATCTATTCAGGTTCTTCCCATCTTAGTCCCCTCCTGCTTTCTTTGCAGTGCTTAAAAGTGCAGTGCAGCACAATGATTCATCTGGCACGAGGGACACCCTGACCTCCGGTACAAGGCGCTGTATCAGTCTAGTGCAGATGGTGGACTAGCGCTGCCTGATTTTCACTTATACTACAGAACAGTGCGACCGGGGGGCTTAGCTGACTGGTCATTGCGGATCTCTGATTAGCATTGGATCCATATGAATAAAACAATTGCTGGAGGGACTTTTTGGAAACTTGTTTTAAGAGGCTGGGACTGCAAAAGGTCGTATAGCATTGCTTTATTCCATTTAGCTACAAACAGCCTACAGTTGCCTGCATCCTTATTGACCCAATAGTCAGGGGTCCTTCAGACACCGATAGAGGAGAAATGGTAGTCTGCACCCTTGGGAGATTTTTTGAAGGGCACAAACATAGCACACTGGGGAGGGAACTTCACTACAAAATAGATTATGGTTGGTGATTAAAAAAGGACATATCAAATAATTAGTGTGGATTGTTAATGAAGAGCCTTGTGCCTCCCTGAACACCACCACAGGCCCTTCAGTAGCGTGTCAATCTCAAGTGGGAGTCCCCTTATCCAGAGATTTAAGTCGCCCAGTATGTGTCTCTGAATCCATTTAAAGTGGGCACTGCGTGTCTCAGGCATAAAACTCAAAGGATAGATGCATGTAGAATGTACAGACATTTAGAAGCAGAGGGGTATATTTATCATGGTTTTGTGTAATCCTAGCGTAAGGGGGATGCAAAACATAGAATGGCATTTACTAGGCTTAGCCGGCTGATAGATGGCCGCAACTTGAGTAGGCTCTGCCGGCAAGCCTATCACACGTTAACATCCTGCGGACTGGGGGCTCCCTGGATCTCTTTGCCTAAGCTGCAAGGTGCTGCCACCTTGGGGAGTGCGGCGACAGCAATATTTCCCCAAACATCGCACTACAGAGGGTACACTTCCCACGAGTGTTGCGGAGACCGAGCCCCAACATGGCGGTCCCCGCATTTAAGCTGGAGGTAGCTGGACGGGCAGCCCTTGCGGCACAGGAGTAATGCAGTGCTGCACTGTCGACCACACTGCTGGGAGGCGATCCGGCGGTGTAAGCTGATACCGAGACTGCAGGGAACATCTGAAGGCTGAGATGCATGTACGGTGCGGGACCGCGCTGGGCTCCGAAGCACACTGTGAGGCCCAAGTAAGTGGTGTGGCATGCGTGGCGGGGTACTGTGGGTGTGGTAGGGGCAACATACCATCAGAGCTGAGCGGATGAGGCCCAGTGGAAGGAGGGAGCTCTCCTCCCGGCTGCTGGTGTGTATGCACGGGTCTCACGATGGGCTTCCCCACTCAGACTGCACCGGCTGTGGGTGCTGCATTATACAATTTATTTATGTTATTTGTAGAGCGGCTACACTCATCCCAAGGGATATCAAGGCGCTGATACCAGTGCTGATGATTCTGCAGCACTGACGCTAGAAGCTGATGCATTAGGGTTTAGGGAATAAGTATGTTTTTAATTTTTTCCGGAATTGAAGATAATTGGTGGTGTGTCTTAGGTCCTGAGGAAGCTCATTTCATTTCTTGGCTGCTAGATAGGAAAATGAGCGGCCTCCTGTCCTTACTTTATTTATGCATCTTGTTCTGGCAAGAGCTGATTGGAGCGATCACAAGTTTCTTGTGGGAACATAGAATTCGATCTTCTCCTGAAGTAATGTAGGGCCTGTTTTATGAAGAGCTTTATGAGTGTGACTAAGCAGTTTGAAAACTGCTCTCTGGCGCATTGGCAGCCAGTGCAATTTCTTCAGACAACCTGAAGCGGACTCATACTTTCCTTTATTGCAGACAAGTTTAGCCGCGGCGTTCTGCAGTACTTGTAGGCGTGTGAATAAATGTTCATTCATGCCTACAAATAAGGCGTTGCCATAGTCCATGAGTCTTACCAGCAAGGCTTGTGTTACTGAGCGTCTGCAGTCCAGTGGTATCCATGGGAACAGTCTAGCTAGAAGCTTTAGGATGGCGAAGCCTTTACCACAGAGGGATCGCACATGGTCCTTCATAGTCAGGGCGTCATCCATAATGATGCCCAGGTTTTTGGCATGTTGTTTTGGGATGGGGGCCATACCTAGAGTGTGTGGCCACCAAGTAGCATCCCACACTCGTTTTGCGCCGCCGAACAGTAGGATTTCAGATTTGCCGGCATTCAGCTTCAAGCAATGTGTGTGCATCCACTGGGCCATTTCAGAAAGACAGTTATGTAGTTTAGATTTGGTAATGTCTGGTTTTTCGTCCAAGGCCTCCATCAGTTGTGTATCATCCGCATAGGAGCAGATGCCAATGCCCCACTTCCCACCAATTTTGGCTAGAGTTGACAAATAGACATTAAAAAGGGTGGGACTTAATGAGGCCCCTTGGGGGACACCACAACTGATGGGGCTGGGTTTAGAATGAAATTGGCCCATATGTACTGCTTGAGTACGGTTGCTCAAAAATGAGTATAGCCAGTCTAGGGCAGTAGAGTGAACTCCTTTTTCATAGAGGATGTTCAGCAGGCAGTTGTGAGAGACCGTGTTGAATGCTGCCGACAAGTCCAGCAGTATCAGAGCCACCGCCCCACCTTAGTCGGTGCATGATCTGATACTGTCCGACACTGCCAGCAACGTTGCCTCCGTGCTGTTGTTAACTCTGAAACCTGTCTGGGAGGGGTCGAGGAGATGATTCGCTTCCAGGTACCTAGTCAACTGGCCATTCACCAGTTTCTCTAAAACCTTAGAAAGGTATGGGAGCTGGGAAATGGGACGGTAATTTTCGGGGTTGAAGACGTCCGTCCCAGCTTTTTTTAGGAGGGGATTCACTGAGGCATGTTTCCATAAGTCCGGAAAGATGGCGGTTCTTAAAGATTTGTTAAAGAGCTGGGTAATCAAGGGGCAAAGCTTGGGGGCAATTTTTGAAAAGACAAAATGAGGACAAGGATCCAGTGGGGAACCAGATTTTACTGTACTCATAGTTTTCAGAACCTCATCTGCTGCGAGGGGCTCGAAGCTACCCAAGGTTGGTGTGACTTCAGAGTCAGGGACGACCCCGGCAGTCTTTGCCACGTTAGTTGTGCTAGGGGGACTCTGGGGACTGAAGGTGGAGTAGATCTTTCTAATTTTTTCAGTGAAGAAGGCGCTAATTCGTTCACAGGCCTCTACCGAAAGGGTGAGGGTTTGGGTAGTGCTAGACAGCTTGTTGAGTTCCTTAACAATTCGAAAAAGTTCTTTGGCCGAGTTGCAGTTTTCATGGATGCGCTGGGAAAAGTAGTTTCTTTTTGTATTTTTTATGGTGAGATTATAGGACCTCAGCTTGAGCATGTAACTTAGTTTGTTTGCTTCGTTTTTGGACTGCCTCCATAGGTGTTCCAGTTTCTGGCACTCCCTTTTGAGACTTTTTAACTGTGGGGTGTACCATTTTTCCATATGGGGCCGTTTCCTGGATTTCCGAATAGGGGCCAGCTTGTCTAGTGTTTGATAGATCTCAGTTTCGAGGGCGGCCGCGTCTACACATACTGTGGTATCGTCTGAGAACTCTATGTTAGCATCTGGAAAATGTGTATCGAAATTAGATTCATTAACTAGCCTCCAGGCTCGGTTGGAGATCTGATGGGTTGTCCTGGGTTTCAATGATTTGGTGGGTACACCCAGTGTGAAGACTATGGGAGAATGATCTGACCAGAGTAATGGCATGATCTCACAAATATCTGTGGCTTCGATGTTGGTGAAGAGTAAGTCTTGTGAGTGGCCTGCTATATGGGTTGGACCCTCTATCCACTGTTTAAGATTGAGGATCCCCATATCACTCTCCAGTTGGGAGACAGCTAGGGTGTCCTTTTTCTCATAGTGCATGTTAAAGTCTCCGATTACTAGGTGGTTATGTTTTAGGCAAGTTGGTAGGAGTTGGGTGAGTAATTTGGCACTAAAATTACCCTGTTGGCCCGGGGGGTTATAGATTACTGCTCCTGCTAGGATGGTGAGGCCATCATAGAGTAGTTGAAAGGGAAGAGTTTGATGTTCATTGTAAGAGGTTGCCTGCTCCGGAAGGCAAGTCAGGTGGTCTCTAAATATAATAGCAACCCCTCCTCCCCTACTTCCGACTCTATCTTGCTTGATCATTTTGTAATTGCTAGGTAGTGCATTGGCCAAATCTGGGGCGTTAGTGTCGGTCAGCCAAGTTTCGGTGATAAAACCAGATCAGGGTTCTTTACCTTCAGCAGATCCCAAATATCCATGGCATGCTTGGGTAAGGATCTAGCATTGAAGTATAGGCAGAGAAGCTTTTGGATAATCATGAGACTTCGGGCAGCCTAATTGTACTTGGCCCATGCTAGGCCATCTACAAGCGAGACCTGAAGGGCCAACGTGGCCGTGCACAAGCCTGGGGGGCATTGCAGGCGCGAAGAGCAAGCGCCAAAGTACCTATCAATGCCCTACATCTAATTGCCGGACGCTACGTGGGCCTTATCTCCATACCTGATGGGTCTTCGGCCAAAAGGGCTTGTATAAATGTAGTAAATGTAAATGTAGTATACTTGTAAATCGCACAGCTGCCCCAGCAACGGGGCGTCCCGGCGCTGTATAACTCTGGGGAACCTGTCCTGGCTTTCCTTGTGGGATGGTCCCTTGCTGGGAGTCCCCAAGGTGGAGCCAGGCATCCCCGGAATTGGTGGGGCCGTTGTGGAGATTAGGCAAGCTAATGCCCAGAGTTGCCGAGTGAAACCCCTGATTAGAGTAAGCACCGAAGCGAGAATTATCGAGTCCGCTGACCAAGGTCCACGACCCTGCCGCGTCGGGAATTGAACCCTGGTCCCAGGCTGACTTCTGCTCTCAGGCCTGCCGCCTCTAACCAGTGAGCCACACTACTCCATACAGTGAACTACGCGAAGAGCGATGTGCGCCTACTGAGATGATTTGCCTACGACGTGCCTCCTGACACAGCGGCCTGGCTGGTTGCACGGCAGGCCTGCAACACGTTACTGACTAATTGTGGCCCACGCACCGACACAATCCTTGCCATGTTGGACGACCCTGGGCAGATCCCGGTATAGCCTGCCGGAGTGACAAGCTGACATAGGCCACGCTAGGAAGGCACCGGCTAATTGTTGCACAGTGTGCACAGAGAGTGATCCTTAAAGCCAGCAACACCCTCAAGACACTGGGAAGAGGGTGCGCACTCCCCAACACCGGCATTCATGTAGTGGCCTATCGGCCCTTGTGCTCAGCCTTGCACGACAGTGTACGGAGCGACACCGGCCCTGAGGTATTGAGCGTCCTTTTTCTTCTACTCTCATGCCTCCTCCACTGGGTTGAGCAATATGGGCAAGGTGGATGCAAAGCAAACCAAGCTTTCGTTTAGTAACAGGTGCCAAACCAGACAGGAAGATCCCGCATAAGAAGCGAAAAACAGTCCACCCAGACAGATGCCGCTGCAGCGTGAGATGATGACTTGAAGGCACTCCTGCTGGAATTTAAATCCAGCCTCGGCACAATAGACTCCAAACTTGACTGCCTGACTCCTCGCCTCGACCAGGTGAAGGTGAGAGTGGATACGCACGATGCACAGATAGCGCAGCTGAAGGTGCAAGTGTCAGAGGTCGAAGACATGGCAGCGGCGGAAAAGCAACAATTGCTTAAGATGGACAAGGTGTTGGAACTGATTAGGGAAAAGAACAAGGATTTGGAGGTGCTCTCCAGAGGGGCAACATTTACATCACGGGCCAGCCCGAGTCTACTAACATCGTGAGGATGGAAGACTATGTGCAAACTCTGCTGCGGGACCTCTTTGCCAATGTGCTCTCTTCAGTATTTATTGTGGAGCGGGCACGCAGATCTCTGGGACCACGCCCCCTCCGGGAGCGCGAGCTCGCCCGATCATATCCAAGCTGTTAAATTACTGCGACCGCGATGCTGTGCTGCGGGCAGCGCGGAAGATGGGTGAAGTGCAGCACCAAGGAAATCTTCTACGGGAAGTTAATTTCCGACGCCTTGAGAATAAGACGAGGGACACGGCAAGGCTGTCCATTGTCCCCACTACTTTTCTCCCTAGCTATGGAGCCCCTAGTGGCGTTACTCAGAGCCAGTGATGGTGATTGGCGTATACCATTAGGCGACGTGCTACACACGGTCTCACTATACGCAGATGACCTACTACTATATATCAAAGCCCTGCGGGCTATACCTCCGGTTATAGGAGACATTTTCCAACAATTTGAGTGATTGTCAGGACTCAAAGGGAACTGGACGAAGTCTGGAGTGTATTCTTTTACCAGCGGGGAGACTGACACGGCTATCACTATTAATGGAGCCACGTTGGCTTGGTATCAATCAATGTTCAGGTAATTAGGGGTATACATATACAGATCACCCACAGATATATTGGAGGGCAATCTGGTGCGGGCCATAACGACAATCAGAGCGCAAGTCTATTTCTGGAAAACGCTGCCATTGAGTGTGATGGGTTGTATCACCTTGACGAAAATGATCATTCTACCGCGACTGTTATATTATTTCTCCAACCTCCCAATATATGTCCCGGTCAAGATTCTCTGGAGCTTGGAAGGCATCCTTCGTGATTTGATCTGGAACAAAGGCAGGCCGCGAATAGCGTTGAGCAAACTGTATGCGTCCATGAGTAGAGGCGGCCTAGCAGTCCCTAATATGGAATTGTACTACATGGTTTCCCAGCTACAATGGGTGTCAAAATGGATGAGCTGGCACAGGTTAGCGGATACTGCGACTACAGAGCCGCTATGGCCACAATCCCAACTGTACTATTACTTTCAGCCTATAAACGGACTCCCCTGTCCCCCCCAGGTGTATGTATTATTGGCTCATAAATGCTACAGGAGATGCCTCTACCTGACTCGTGATACGCCTCCATATGCCCCACTGTTACCACTGATAGGAACCCCAAGAGGCAAGGGGAAAGTGTCTGACACTGAATTACAAGCGTGGCATGAGGCAGGCTTAGACGTGGTGGGTGATTTGTATGCAGAGGGCAACCTTCTCACATTTGACACTTTGTCCATGGAAAATGATATTTCTGTCGGCCAATTTCTTCTACCCTAACGGTGGCTTGGAGGGGCATTACTACTGAGCCCAAAACACATCTACTCGAACAATACCTGCATGTAATGGGGGAGGGCTCGCATGTGGTACACTGGCTGACAGAGGCGCTCCTGGCACACAAGTTGAAACCATTGACGAGACTTTGCGAGAAGTGGGCTGCAGGCAGAGGACAGTTGTGGACTGACAAGGAATGGGCGACAATTATAGCTGGCTCCACCTACATACCTTTCATAGGTGGAGTCGACGCCAGACACCTTCCACCATCGCGCAAATTGAAGGGGAAGGATCTACGACCCACATTCGGGGTTGCCGTTCCATGAGGTCACTACCCTCCCGGCTGGTACGAGTACAGATGGCCGAGCGAGGTTGCGAAGACTAGTTTGTCCTTATGCAGTGGCTTTAATATGTGTGACGCCCTGAAGAAATTGCCAAAAAATTTGATGGCAATGAAACATGTCGGTAAGTAAAGTGGTGTTGGTTGGATAGTTAGTAACCACACTCACTTTTTTAGGTTCCACACCCAACACAAGAGACAGAATAAAATTGCATATCTGTGTTGCCGTGTGTGTTTTATATGTTGTTTTGACACTTTATTGGTTGTTTTGTGGTCTTCTTTCACTGCATACTTTCACAAAATACTTTCCTTTTTTTGTGTTTCTTGGACACAATTTCCTTTCCGAGCTTGATGGTGCCAATGATGAGAACAGGGCTATCCTGTTGAGTACCTGCCAGATTCCCGTCGGTGGTGCGCCTGTGAGGTGCCATCTCGCTCCCACACACTTAGTTTTTTCATTGTGCTTGTGGTACAGTTCTGACACTAAGGTGTGTGTTTGTTCTTTGTCTCGCAACCTGAATTTTACTGCTACCATAAGGGAATGGGCGATTGTTAAAGGAGGCACACTTTCAGGATATACCGACTACCCCAATAATTAACAAAAGGGGAGTAAGTTTGTAATATTCATGCAACATATGGTATACCTAAAAAGAATTACAAGAATTTACAAGTGCCTACAAGGTCAAGGTAATTTGTGTATTGATTCCACCTACATACCACCAACTCAAGGTTCAGACTTATTCAGACATACATAATACATAAGGCATACCTCTCCCCTAATAAGATCAATGACTATTTCCACCTCGATACCTCTGTTTGCCCCCGTGTAAACTAATTGGCGCTGATTTGCTACACATGTTGTGGTCTTGTGTCTGACGATGATCCTACTGGCACGCAGTAGTGGACGCATTGACAAACTGTACCGCGGAGCCCTTACAATTAAATTAGGAAACCTGCATCCTGGGACTGTACCCACAGACAAAAAAGAATAGAGTAACATCCAGATTCGGAGATCTGGGCTTGATAACGGCAAAACGCCTTATCACGAAACGATGAAAACACACTGACCCACCAGGGCTGGCTAACTGGGAGAGATCCTTCATAATATGGGCACAAGCTGAGAGCACTATGCTACATAAGGAGGAAACTGCCGGATTGTGCAAATAGCCAATTGCGCAGATCTGGGATGATCTCCTTAAAAAACTCACACACCCAGACGCCGCGGAACGAGATCCGCAACCCCCTAGTTGTACTGATGCGGCCATTCCATAGCACACTGTTCCTCTCCCCCCTCCCCTCCCTGACATGATGGTCAGGAATCGCCACCATTCCAACATGGCGGGCCAGACACGGCAAGTGAACAATGTGACACCCCCCGCACATCACTAACATATGACTAGACTTTGCTTTCATCGGTCTTTCTACTTTCGCAATGTATTGACCCTCACATTCCTCCACACCAACCCTACGATGTACCTTCTGCAAGTTAAAGATGGCGTTCTTTTGTATTCTATATATTTTTTTTAATGTTGTTATCAGTTATAGTTCACTTAAATAGACATTTTCATCAGACTCTTGGCACTGACACTACACATAGAGACAACGAGAAACATTCATAAAGTCCCCATAACAACGTTTGGGTAAAGATGCAACTGTAGCATGCATATTTATATGTCATACCTTGCCCTCTTTATAACTGCACAACTTTTTGATATTCTCCATATTGTTGATACATGCTTGATATGATGCAAAACACATGAATACTGTGCCGCCTGTACTTAAAGAGAAAACTTTCAATAAAAAGATGTTAAAAACAAAACCATGGCAATTTTCTATCGTTTTATCTTGACTTCACCTTGGCAGTGCAAGACGCCAGCCGAGAGTTTCTCCCTGCTAAACAACTCCTCCAAAAATATGAGGTGCAATATGCTCTGATCTACCCTGCCAAGCTCAAGATCCAGAGGGGCGCTCAAACATAGATCTTCAGTGACCCTAAGGCTGCTCTGTCATTTGCCAAAAATTTAGAAGAGAAGAAGCGTAATGCATCTAAGAGCCTCGAGAATGCAGAAAGTGGACAATTAAGTGACAATGACTAACTAAGTTGTGGGGTTCTGTTCATTGGGTTTATACTGCGATGCAGCCTGGGTAACAGTGCTGCCAATGTGATGATGTTTTTGCGGTTACAGTTGAATCTCTTTCAGGGCGGGATGCTTCCAAGCTTAATTATGATTTGCTTCATAAATTTCTGAACACCAGTGTGGCTTGGCCACCCTGTCTAATTGGCAGGGGTGTATGCAAGGTGGAACCATGCCCCCTTGGGATAATTCCCTTTCCCATCTACGTTGCTATTTCTCCAGGTTCGGGGTCCCTGGGAGGGGGGGGTTGGATACTCAACCTAATTGGGGGGATGGAGTGGGTGTTGGGCAGGATGGGGATTCTCCTACGGAGTTGCTGCCTCCCATAAGAGGCTTGTTCCTTTTATTGTTCTCTTTTGTTTTTGGCATGTTGTTGCGGTATGCACTCTATAATACGTTGTTCACCCTGGCACTTACTGCGGTCACTCCTATTCCAAATCACGGGCAATCTGCTACCAAATCACTCCGCGTTACCACATGACGTATACTACATTTTGGACCTGGAACATTAGATGTCTAAACAACCATCGCAAGGCACGCATTATGCACGCTCAGCTTATTAGACACCAGGTGGATGTCTGTTTCCTTCAGGAGACACACCTCCTTCCTGCTACTGTATCTAAGCTACTATTTCGACATTGGGGTGAATCGTACACCTCCTACTATTCTAACTACTCCCGAGTCGTCTCCATTCTCTTTCGGAAAGGTCTCCCCTGGCACAATACCCACTCTTTCATTGACTCAGAGGGCAAGTATGTGGTCCTTGCTGGCACCCTTTACAATCAGCCACTGATATTAGCAGCTCTGCACAGCCCCAACTCAGATGGCCCTGACTTTTTCACACACTTTTGGCAGGTCATTTCTTCCCTGGGACACCACTCCCTGATCTGGGGAGGCGACTTTAACATAGCTCCCACGAAGGGCACTGGACTGCTCTGGAGATTGCACCCAACACCCTCAGGCCACCTCCCTTTTCCACTCCATTATGTCAGACAACTCCTTGCTGGATGCATGGCGACATGTGTACCCTGACAGGAGCAAGGGGACCTGCGTCACGGGCTTGCAGGGCTCATGGTCTAGCCTTGATCTTTGGATCAATACTCGCGATGTCTCCTCCTGGACCACGAAAAAATCAAGGGAGGGGGGGATGGATCACTTGTCCTGTATACCAGGGTCTTAGATTTCTCTGGGATGTTAGGTAAAAACCCTCATATACGTACTCAAATGGCGTGGGCGGTATATCTTGTTTCTCCGCCTATCGGTACTTTAGTAGCATCATCATTGGGTCTTTATCCTTGTAGGTATGCTAAGACCAACTGGTTTACCAGTAGTGTCCAGAGATGACAAAATTGACAAGAGGGCATTGCTGTGCTCTGGTGACAGTGAAGTGAAGTAAAAAAGCCCTACATCACTGTAGCTTTAGGTTTTACTTGAAAAAGCAGTGATGTGGGTAATTAAAAACAGAAGGCGTGCGTAGGGGATCTGATTATGAGCCCACCGCACTGGTGTGGGTCGACATGTTTCAGCCTCGTGTTGGAGTCTAGAGGCTTTCTTCAGGACCAAATGTGTATAGGGAGACGCTTTGTGGCTCCTATATAGATGGCATATACGCCACCTGTGTTTAGGGGAGGTCAGATCTAGTATATCTGTACCTGTAGATGAAAGAGAAAAAACACATACTGGTTCTGTTTTCTAAATGGATCCAAATGGACAAGTTTCAAGTCCAAGGGTCGTTATCTACCTTGTGTGCGAACTCATCTATCTAATTCAGTGAGAGCTCCATAACACATGTGAACTTAATACAAAGGTACACTGGGATGAAATGATTTAACAAAAGGCTGTGCTCCAGGTGTAGAGTGCAACAGAAGGAAGTGCTATCTTTAATGGTGACTACGTTTGGTAGAGGCAGCGTTTGTGCGCTAGCCATATTGTCTATATCTTAAAAAAAGCCATGCCCGGTGTTAAAACTGCATGTTTCTTCATGTAGTTAATGTTCAAATGAGCCCCGTCTGGAATTCGGACAACTTTGTCATTGTGTTTCCATGTAAATATCATTATAATGGGTGTCTCGTTATCAAGGACGCATATGTGCGATACATCGTACGCGCCTTAGATGCTGGAATAGTCGACAGGATTCCGAATGTGCAAATAACAACTATCTCTCATTATTATTGTTTTTCACTCTCTAAAATGAGGCAGTAGAGAGTAAAGGTTTTCACAAGTGATTACTGTATGGTGGATGTCAGCCAGATATGCAAAGCTGTGCCCCTAGTAACAATCTCGTGCAATACCTGTCTCCATAGGAGACTCGTAATTATTACCTTTGGCTCGTTGTGCTCTACTTTCATCCGGGCGTATTTTGGCAAGTCGAAGCCGAATTCTATGGAGATAAGGAAAAGTTAGCAAGATCTTACTTGAGATTCTTCCCGTAGATTCCGGCGTGCCTCGTGGTTGCTCACCGGTTCTTCACATGCTACTTGCTTGTGCTTGCTCTGGCAACGGTGTCCCGGGTGACGCGGGCCCGTTACCTACTCATATTTACATACGCGGTCCTGTTTGCAATAGAGAAAAGACTTGCATGTGTGTCATCGTTGGTGATATTGATGTTATTCATACTAAACAGTGTTCGAATGCCGAGATCCAAATCCTTATTGTTATAAGATCTTACGGGTGGTAATTCAGTATGATTTACAATGGAAGATGTCTTGGTCGGGGTCCGTATTTTTTGCTAAACTTTTTTGTTAATTTTGTCGGATCTTACAAGGGCAATTGGGCAATTTGTCCAATGTTAACTGAATGGTCGGACAGTGTTCGTGAGTAGAGAGGTATCGCTCATTTTCAAAAGGGGCTGCGGTTGGCAGCTAGTGGTTGGCATTGAGGTAGACATAGTGGAATGACCTCTCCTACTGGGTTGTTTTGTACTGCCTCAATGGACATGGTATATTTTCTGAAGGGTATGGTGTTCAGCGCACAGTGTGACCTTGTCTGAGCTGGAAACTCACCTGGCAGGGTCTCTCAGAGAGCGGTCCATATTTGGTAGGTTTTTCTGTTATTGTTCAATCAGGCTAGGGTGTGCCAAGGAATGTCATCGTTTAAACCTACTGCATCCGTCCTAAGACGGTGTATCCAACTTTGTTCTTTTTCGAAGAGGATCTGCTCTGCGTTGTAGTTTTTAGATTGCAATGTTTCCAAAACCACCCAGTTGAGATCGTCTGCACTGTGGTTGTTCTCTATGTAGTGCTTACTCATTCTCGTGGTTGATCTTCTACAGTTTACGTTGCTTCTGTGTTCACAGATGCGTTGTTTTATTTTTCGACATGTCATCACAACATATCTCATGTTGCAAGGGCATACAATCATATAGATTACATGAGAGGTGTTACAATTGGTGTGTTGTCTTAAGATCCAGATTAGAGTAGGTAGGAGCTGTACTGTTTTGGTCACCTTAGTTAGTTTGCATACTGAACATGAGCCACATGGGTAGTGGCCAGGTACTTTGTTCAAATTCCAGGCCGCAGTTATAGTATCTCTCGTCACATGTGGTGCCGGTCTGGTATGTACCAGGAGATCCTTAATATTTTTAGTTCTCTTGTTTGCAAAACAAGGTTTTGGCCAGTTTAAATTATTGGATGTTAGGATCCTCCAGTTTTTGTTAATTATTTTCTTCACAGCATTCGAGGAGGTGCAGTATGTTGTGACGCATGTCAAGAGGTCATTAAGTGTCGCTTTTGGATTGAATTCTAGGAGACATTCTCGTGGTTGATTGCGGGCTCTCTTTTGGCACTTCTTTATGATCCTTGTGGGGTAATCCCTCAGTTCGAGTTTTTGTCCTAGTTCTTTTTCTTGTTCTTTGTAAACCTGTTGTGAACTACAGTTTCTTTTTAGGCGTAGGAACTGACTGTACGGTAGGTTTTCCCTCAAGGGACGAGGATGGAAGCTGTTATAAGAAAGTATACTGTTCCTCGCCGTTGGCTTGTAGTAGGTTTTAGTCATGAGGATGTTGTTTTCAGTGTAGATTGTGATGTACAGAAAGTTAAGTTGTGTTTTGCTTGATGTGCACGTGAATCTCAGGCAGGTGTCTCTGGTATTTATCCAGTCTAGAAATAGTTTGAGTGAGTCCTCAGTGTCTTCCCATATCGTAAAGACATCGTCTATGTAACGTCGCCAGAATTTCACTCGTGGAAGATAGGGATTGTTTTGATGTAATATGTGATGTTGTTCAAAATCACTCACATATAGTCCGGCTACGCTTGGAGCAAACGTGCTGCCCATAGAAGTGCCGTGACACTGTCTGTATAATGTTCCATCATATTCAAAATAGTTCTCTGTGAGAGCTAGCCTACAACATTCCAACACGAAATGTCTGGGAGTCCTGTAGTTCCAGTCCTCATTGTATAGTATCTCTTCAAATGTGTCTAAGGTTTTCTGTTGAGGGAGGCTGGTGTAAAGGCTCCCTACATCGAGTCCTACTAGGAGCATGGTGTCTTCATTGTAGTCTTGTCCCCTTAGTAGGTTGAGCAGATCACGTGTGTCCTTCAGGTATGCGGGTGTTTTTGGGACCACTGGTCTTAGAAAATGGTCTGCGAATTGTGACAGAGGTTCTAGTACCGACCCAATTCCTGACACAATAGGGCGTCCAGGCAGTGGTGTCCTATTTTTGCGGGACCACATCAGTGGATCACATGGCCCACACCCTATCCAATCACACCCCTGTACGCCTGCGCTTACCGCTCCTGCTCACACTGCACCGTATGCTTGCTTGGCGATTGCCACCCAATGCTCTCCGAGATGCTGCTTTCCACGAAGACATTTGCGGTGCTATAACAGCCTACTATAACCTCTCCCATTTTGTTAAATCTGATAACTACTCAGTTGAGTCGCCTTCAACCCTCAGGGAGGGCTTTAAGGCTGTAATTCAGGGGGGAGTGTATTGCCAAGCAGTCTGGGGTGTTGAGGTCCATCCGGGGCACCCTTGAGCGTCTGGAGAACGAGATTAAAAGTTTAGACCTCCAACAATCCCGAGATCCCTGCCCTGCCACACTTGCATTGTTCAGAGCCAAACTTACTGAATTTCATGAGGAGGCTGATAGGGAGATCACATTTCTGGGTAGAGAGGCGCGCACTTGTCGTTATGGTGAGGGAGATCGCCCTGGCAAAACTCTCGCGAATCTCCTCAGGCAACCATATGCCTACTCATATATTTTGCAAAGCTAAGGAGTTAGGTCCTGGGACATGGAGTAGGCTGGACCATATATATATTTCAAACAACACACAAAATGCCTACACCATTCTTACTTTCAAACAATTAGTACCATTAGTACGCGATTCTTAACGCTTGTGTAGGCAAAAGATTAATATGTTGACCAAAGTTAGGAGTGGCCGCATTACCTGCTCGCTCACCAGGCGGGCTGTTCGAGTTCACCGCGGTTGAGTGAACTCGAACTAATGGTACACTGTTTTACACCAGGGAACGTAGAATACAGGATTACAGTGGGCCTCTTCACGGTGAAGTGTTGGAAACTGAGACCAGTTTGAAGGTACAGAAGCGGCACGGGGCTTGCAGCCAAGCGCTGTGTGAATAGAATCAGGTCGGCCCTTCAAAAGATTGTCAAGATTGTGACCCGGCAAAAAGAAAAGAAGACCGGCTCCATAACCTCTCGCATTTTGTTAAATCTGATAACTCTAAATCAGAAATACAGAAATAACATCCCAGTCGAGTAGGATGAACCTCCATGCAATAAATACAAGGAGTGATTCAGTGTAATCAGAGGAACATCAGGAATTCCGGTTTGCCTAATTGAAGCAGACATAAGTGACAAAGCCCTGAAGAGAAACCGGGAACTTGTTTCCCCAGATTCGAAACGCGTCGGCATATTTGAAGGAGGGAGTAACATCATTCATTGTGGAAACCAGCAAGCGCTGGGTTCGCAATTGGTCGCCTTTTGGTGAAATTACCTCCTTTGTTTTGACTTTGTCTTTGAATTGTTTGGACATTTTTTTGGACATTGGTTTGTCATCTGAATATAAAATTCCCAAAGATTCATTATTTGTTTGCTTAAACTAGTACACGTAGGATGTATTTCGTCTAAGTCTCATTAATGAAGATGTTGATTGTAAATATGTGTTTGTAAATATTGTTGTACATATGTGTAGATTTTGTTGAATGTATTAGTGTTCTTTTTCATACACAAATACGATAAAGAAAATATAAAAAGAATTGGATAATTCAAAGGGTATAAATAAAAGTACCCAGACAAACTAAGAATTAATTTTGTTTGTTCCTTAAGTATATTGTTTGAAAGTAAGAATGGTCTAGGAATTTTGTGTGTTTTTTGAAATACTCATATATTGTGGCACTGCAGGATGAGACCGCTGGCAGAACAACTTCTCCTACAGAAATCATTGCCAGAATCTCTGCCTTCTACTCCCAGTTGTACACTGTTGGAGATGCAGCCCCTCGTGAGGATATGGATCAATATTTTTATACCATCGAACTTCTATGGCTTAGTAACAATCACCGGGACTACCTGGACGAACCATTTACTCAGGAGGAGATCTCCACTGTCATTGCAGGACTCCCCGGTGGCAAGGCCCCTGGGTCAGATGGTCTCACCCCTGCATTCTATAAACAATATACGCCTCTTCTGGTCCGGCAATTCGCCGCAATGTACAATGATTCTCTCAAACTGGGTAGTTTCCCTCCATCTCTTTGCGAGGCTTTGCTCACCATTCTCTTGAAACTGGATAAATCTCCCGAGTGCTGCGATTCGTATCGCCCACTGTCCCTCATAAACACTGACAATAAAATTTACACCAAACTGGTGGCAAACTGCGTCCTCCCACTTATATCATTATTTGCTCGCCCGGATCAATCCGGTTTTATTCCAAGGCGCGCCAACTCTCACAACCTATGAACCATCTTTTGAGTCCTCAACCAGATCAATCCCGCACTACCGGCTGTGGCTGCCCTATGGGACGCTACTAAAACCTTCGACACTCTGGAGTGGCCCTTCCTCTTTTACCTTCTCCCTCGCTTGGGTTTTAGGCTAAATTTTGTACGTAAGATACAATTACCATACACGCTTCCCACAGCCCGCATCAGAATAATTGGGCAGGTCACTGACCCCATCCCTATCTCGAGAGGCACCAGGCAGGGGTGTCCCCTCTCCCCCTTACTTTTTGCCATCACCATGGAACCCCTGGAGGTGCGACTGCGCCAACATCACACCCACAGGGGCATCGGCTTCTCAGCTTGCGCCCTTATCACTTCCATTTACACAGATGATATCACAATGTACATCCGAGACCCTCAGGAAAACTTTGCACCCATGACGAGGAAGGTGGTGCGATTTGGTTGCCTATCTTGAGTCCAAGTCAATTGGAGCAAGTCAGTACTTTTACCCCTCACGGATGCTACAAAGCCCTCCACCCCTGACTACCCCTTTGTTTGGGCGTCGGGTCCCTCTAGATACCTCGGCATCTGGCCAAGTAGGGATGTGGATGAACTTTGGAAGTTCAATTTTGAATGGGCGATGGACTGGCTATAACTGTCAGGAATCAAGCTGGTTGTGCCTACATATTCGGACGAAAACTACATTACCCAGAAATCCTGTCGGGGTAATGGGATGTAAGGCCTGAAGTTGCGCGGGAAGACGCGCGTAATCTGATCTGTTGATGGAGTTACTCTCTCGGCTGAGAGAGTGGAGGACGTCGCCGGAGGGTCCCGAGGAGTTGAAATCCTTTCCTGTCCAGTTCCGAGTCTGCACCCGTGAGTACCTTTGATTAGTGTACTAATAAGGAAGCAAAATACGACGGTAATGGTCAGCCGCGTATAATCGTATTCCTTGCATTGTTTGGCTATGGAAATCCTAGCGGCTGCCGGCAAAACGCAGCGGTGCTGTTAACCGCTATCTGCCGAGCCGCGTGTTGTACTTTCACGCTCTCTTGTGAAGCTTGTGGATTATTTTGCTTGCAGCGGATTATGGCGGTGTGCGCAACCGCATGATGCCGTGTGCAGTTTCTGTTCATTATGTTTAATAGAATGTAGTGGTGGTCGCAACTGCTCATTGCTATAATCATTTGCTTTCATAGGAAATTTGAACCCTTCTTAGTAGCGGAATACTGCGGCGGTCACAACCACGTATTCCCGTTACATTAATTACAGACTGTTAATTCTTTATTTTGTTTATCTTCGTGCCCTTGGAAGGCTGGTGTTGTACAGTTGAAAACAAAAACAATTGCAATGAGGAACATGCTATAACTTAATCAGTGGTGAAGTCAACCCAGGTTTTTGCTATAGGTCTATTCTTTATGGAACAATTGTGGTTTTCAGAAGATTACTTTATTTTATGAGACTATTGGGAACTAGGGTAGGTAATGATACATCAGTACTGAATGTTTATAACCATAGAAGTGAATGGGGATATATTCATGTTGTTGAATGCTTTCATTGCAGGTAACCTTATATCATGTTGATTGGAGCACATATACACTTTTCCCAACAGTAGTTACCCAGGTACATTCAATTTGTCTTGTAGTGAAAATTCATGAGAGTAGAATATTTACCTGTATTTAACCATTGTGTTTTTGTGGTTGTAGGTCCTATTTCCCCGCTGTTCCCTTCCATTCCTTTCCCTCACCTGATAGTTCGAAGACCCTGGGGGGGTATCCCCATTTCAGGGGACTTGGTAATATCAGGAGGTGGACCATATATTCTGCTGCGACTGAATCCTGCGGAGCTGGGCCTGACAGTATTACGCACCCAAGAATTTAGCTTCGCCCGGTTCAGTCGAGGTAGAAACAATGGCAACCATGGATGATTTTCAGGAGATCCATCCAAAGTGCAGGTGTTTTTACCCCAAATAATGTTACATTTCTCTTGCAAACCTGCCTCATTCCCCAACAATCATTCCGTGGTAGCATTTGCTATTTCTTACTTAATTGTGATGCCGCCAATTGGGCTGTTCCATTGGTCAGGAATGACGATGCTGTGTTATCTGATTGGGCCACTTTTAGAGCAGTGTTTGAGCGGGTTTTACGATCGCAGGGCAATCACCTTTAGTGCTGACAGAAAATTGTTAGAACTCAAACAAGGGAGAGGAGATTTGGTTACTTATCTTACTACCTTCCATTTATTGATAGCAGAAACGGCCTGGCAAGAGGAAAAAGGAATGTCCTTATTCTGTCAAGGACTGAAAGATGAGCTATAAGATGTTTTGGCTCAAATAGACCCTCAGCCATCTACCTGTACTGACATGAGAAATCTGACTTTAAGATTAGATGGTAGGATGGCGGAGAGAGGGGGAGACAGAAAGAGGTGGGATAAGGGATCTTACAGATATGAGAAACCTGTTTGTAGACCTATGAATCTTCCTGAAACCAATGTTGAGCCTATGGAAATAGGAGCAGTACTTTCACCCTTGTCCAAAGAAGAAAGAGACACCAGACGTATACAGGGACTGTGTATGTATTGTGGGAAAAAAGGCCACTATGTCAGGGAATGTCCCACGAAAACAAAGACTTCCGAAGCTTGGTCACGAAGCAAAAAAGTGGCAGTCTCATCTTCTAGTTACTCAACCTCTTCAGGGGGGGGATAATGCGATAAACAAGGGTTTGCAGCTCCCTTCTCTTGCAGCTTCTGAGTTGTTAGAAACTGAATCACACATGAAACTCCCCATGGCCCTATACACAGCAATCAGATACACCAGGTTCAGGTTATGTTGGATTCAGGCGCCACGGGAAATTTTATTGACAGTGGTTTGGTCACTCAATTTGGGATAAAGAGGGTACGTCTAGATACAGCTGAAGAAGTATTCGCTGTTGACGGTAAACCTCTGAAGTCCGGTTTGGTAGTGGAATGAACAGATACCCTTGTGTTAACTTTCCACATGACTCAGGAGAGACATACCGAGAATCTGTCTCTCAACATAATCGAGGCCCCGCAGTATAAGGTCATATTGGGGATGCCTTGGTTTTGTCATCATAATCCTGTGATAGACCGGAAACCAAAAACTATCCAGTTTCCCTCAGAAGAATGTCTGGAACACCTAATACCCCTTTCACAGTTAGCAACAGCGGCTCTGTCACATTCATACATAGTAGCCATTGCAGCGGAAAAAGATGTAGTGTAGTTCCTATATTCCCAATAGGCTCTGCGCATTGGAATAATATAAACAGCAGTTTAGACGTAGGACTGAGGTCATCTAGGTCTCTACTGACTATATTAGACTTAATTAGTTTTGCCAGCTAGCTCAGAGGTCACTAGAAACTTTCTCGGATAAACAAGGAGGAGTTTAACATCCCTGGATAGACAAGAAGGGATTAGCTTCTGACAACCATAAAACATGACAACTTTGCTCCCTCAGAATAAGAGTGTATCTCTAGAGTCGTGTGAAAACAATAGACAGCTATTTCACTCAGTCAAGTGTGCATACTTAGTTTCACCAGAGTGCAGAGAAATAGAGAGACGGGCGTTTTCACTAAAAGGTGTTATTTATTGAGCAGTCATCTTTCTCATGCAAGAGAAATGAATTGCCACAATTGCAATACTTATAGTAAAGTAAAGTGCGTACAGTAAAAGGAGTATTATAAAATAATACTGTAAAAGCATGGATATGGTTTCTTAGCCATATGATACTTTAAAATAGATAAAATATATACATACATATATACATTGACTAACGTACTCAACTGGTGCTTCTAAATACGCCTACCCTGGGGTACCTGACCTAAGCCTAATACATGGGAAGGAGTAAGTAAGTAGCAGTTTAAGTTAAGTTGGTTTTGCCAAGAATCTGAATCAAGAATTCTCTTTAAGGGTTTAGTCAGCTCCGTACCTGGGTAATAGAATGCAGGAGGTCTGGTATCTCTCTCTCAGGACTCGATATCCCAGAACCCGCAAGGGTATCTGGAAACACCGGAGCTGGATTTCTCGGCAGGAGAAAAGACAGCGTCTCTCTCAGTGCGTCAAAGGGGAGGGGTGGCGGCCGTGGGCTCTCGCATCAGCTGGGCTCTCGGGCAAGTAGATAGCCACTCTGCGCCAAAACCACCGTGTGTTTGCTTAAGGCAACGTTGGTATATTTATACCTGAAAGGTGCCGGGTTTGACGTAAGGTTGGACATAAGACGTCAATAAAGATGTCACTAAGAACTGGCCGTTCTTTCAGTATTCGCAGGAGTTCTAGGACAAATCAAAACAGAAGCAATGGGGATTTCCCAGGTTGCTGGAGGTTTGCTTTGTTTAAAGAACGCGTTGTGCTCTCTAGGAGTCTGGGGAAGTAGCCTTGCTTAATTTGAACTGCATGGGCTACGACTAAATATGGATATGATTCTTATGCCTTTATAAGGATATTGTTTATTATAGCCACATAAGGGCATACATTAGGAATATCAAATTAGGGTCCTAGATAGAAATACAACACCCACTCCACGATCTAATGTCCCTCATTGCTAAAACTTAAGCAATAATAAACATATAATGGTGCATGTGTTTTCCAACCCACCCCAAAATACATAATTTGCATTTGAAATGGTGTAAATACACGAAAATGAGTATTGGTACCGTACGCTTATCAAGCAGTGGTTTCATTCAGTTAAAAAATGCATATATATATCAGCTGAATGAATTGCGAAAATTACACATGAAATGGCTCTGAATACAGAAAAGAAGGTTGAGACCATTCCATCACATATTAATACAAATGCTGTACTGTGCTGGAGGCTGAGGTAATATATTGTCTCTAGAGTTCCAAAAATAGAAGCTCTGTTCTTTAAGAATAGTTCTACTTGAAGCAGAGTACATGTGCCAGAAAAAGGTAAATATTTTGGAAGTCGAAAAAAATTTTTTTTACTTTCAGGGGAAAAACTAGTTCCAAATGTTTTCAGTAGCTTTTGTTTATCAAAGCTGAAGGCCGAATTCAGAGTTCAGGGAACGCTGTGTGCTCATTGCTTAAAAAGTTATTCTTTCTGTTCAGAGGAGAACATCATTTCAGACAGACTCGCAAAAAATTGGTCTACGACAGCAGGTGAAAGTTCGATCAAGTTTGAAAATGCCGAAACAGTGCATGTGTGAGAATGATTGCTATCATCGATGTCAGGATAGGAATGCTCACAGAAGGTTGTACCTGGGTGATGCTGCTCTCATCTCGTACTCCACTGCCACATACTCGTAGTGGTGAAGTCTCAACGAATGCCGTCATCAGAATGGGTAGCCGCTGGGGGCGAGAAGAAAAGGGTGAGAGGAGCACTCAATTATATACTCAAAGCAACACTGTAATCTAATTTAATCCAAGGGTGCGTCACTACGAAATTGTGTTGGCTGACACAAAAAGTGAAAAATTGTGGCTAAGTAGAGAGAACCTACTAGTAGTGAGCACTGTTCCTACTGGAAAAGAGAGCCTTTTCCAACAATAAGGGCGAAACAATTAATCAAAATTGATCAAACTTTTTTTTCGTTTTATTGTTTAATTCTCATTCATAGAACTGTAATCCAACATATATACATAAAAGCATTATCTCTTATTTTACATCTATTCCAATATATTGGAGAATCCACATTATGGTGCATGAAGATCTGAATTGTTACAAATGAAATGTTCTAATTACATAATTCTCAATGATTAGAAAACCATAATACATGATTGTTCGTGCGTCAATGAGTGTTGATTTTCTGAAGCCATGATGCCCGATGCATTTCGGGACCCAAAGGTACCCTTCTTCAGGGGCAAAATCTTAAACATACAAAAAGCTATTCAGATCAATTGAAAAAGGTGTAAGTGTATATTCAACATGGTGTCATCTATCTAAAAATTCAAGACACTGAAGGGGGGGAAGAAAAGAACCTGTTTGCAACCTGGATGAATAAAGAGAAAAGAGACTCTTATAGTATTGTTCTAAACCTTATAGACATATGAGAAATTGCATAACCCAAGTAGCATCATATGTTAACCTGGATAGAACATCCTGGAATGCCTATTTGACGTTCACTTCTTGCAGTCCATGAAAATAAGAAAACAGAATCTGGGTGATCCACGATGTGGATAATGTAACTGAAGCTAATTGATCTCGACAAAAATACAACGTATGATACATATCAATGAATGTATGGCACAGAAAAATATAATCCCATAGAAATACAAATGGATAATAGCATGCTATGTAAGGTTCATTTTGGAAATGTCGCTAAAACATGAAGACCATTAGACAATCAACATTGTAAGGAAACCACAATGGAAGAAACATTCTACTCATGTCTTATGTTTGCGGTTGTACAAAAATACATGTCATTATTACTCTCCACACATACCTTATTGTTAAGATGTGTAATGACTGAAATGGAGTCCTGTTATGTTTGTCACAATATCATCTGATTCCGTGGGTTTCATTTCCACGTACCTACCCCATATCAAGCCATTAACAGAGTTAATGAGTTATAGATCGGTTTTTTCAGGTCTAAGTTGAACGCATCACTTTTTTATCACGTTACCAGGAAAGTTACTGCAGTTTAGATTCACACAGTTGTCCGTCAGGACTATCACAGTTTTTTTCCCCGAAAGGTAGTTTTAATCATTGGACTACATCTCCCACCAGCTCACGACTATGGGAACTCTTTAAAGAGTTGTGTAGTATCCTTCCGCGGTTACCCGAGAGTTTGAAGACATTCCATAAGACACGGGAACAGCGTGCTAGACATTCACAGAGGTAAATTATTCAAAGTCTCGTGCCGCCCTTTAGATTGTTTAAGGCGCACTAGTGAAACATTAATATAAGACATTGTTGTCGTTTTAGCGGCCAGCGTTTATTACCACCCTGAAGTTTCCCGGGGGATTCTGTATTTAACATTCTGCCACGATCCCGTTATCTCACAGTAATTACGGAGGTAAATCCACTTTTGACTTATTAGTTTAAACATGTTCAGCATGCTGTTTCTAGTAAACGTAAACAGTGACAGATTATATTTCCGTTTCTCCAGTGGCCCATTGTCATTCGTTACCTCGTATTTTGACTCGTGAGTTTATTTGAACTTTCACCGTGTGACCACCGTAAGTCCTACCCAGGGGTTTCACTTGACAAGCATCAAGGTATGTGCTTTCGTGTACACTTCGAGTATATTTTCTAGTAAGCACACGTTTTACTATATCCGTATTTTACATACATCCGCTATTGCTCCCACAGTTTTTACTGCCCGAACGGCAGAACTACATAGTCTTAAGAGGAAATCATCATCGCACATAGTACCCCAGGAGAAGAATGTAATCCCTACGAAGTGTCTTCTACTATCACAGGTATATGTTTTCAAAACCACATAGCTTCGTTTGCACTATCTATATGGAGCATATTTACAACAGCTGTCTATAATCTTATTTACCTATAGGCCTCGTTTCTGGGACACACCACAAAATGTATTATCGGTGCCGCTTTTGTAAACTTCATAACAGGACTCCATTTCAGTCATTACGCATCTTAACAATAAGGTATGTGTGGAGAGTAATAATGACATGTATTTTTGTACAACCGCAAACATAAGACATGAGTAGAATGTTTCTTCATGTTTGAAGACCCTTCGCAGTCTCCATGCAAGTTAATACCTTGACAAAGAAGTGTACCGCTCAGTGATCTTTTACAAATGTTAAATATATTCTTTTTCTTTTCACTGTAACATGTGTGTGTATAAGGTAATTTCCATGTTGACTTGATGTACCCTTTACCCAACCTTTCATACTGGCCCGGTGGTACATACTCTTGGCAGTATTTAAATTGGAAAGTTGTTATCGGGATTGTAATTATTCCGTGTATTATCCATTCAATGACAGGTCTTTCTGACATTGTCAATGGTAATCTCTCAAGTTTTTCAATGCTCAGAATCGTATGGTCTGCTCCTTTTTGTGCCAAACTGATTTGTTTATCAGTAAGGTTAAAGATAGAGAATAATGACGTTGTGTTGATTAAACGCCATGGTATGTAACCTGAACGCAGATTTTGCAACGTCCAGCCAAGCTGTACAATAGAAAGTAATTGGGACTGACCATGTTGGAACATTAGTAAGTCCTGCTCTATTATATCAATAGCAGATGATACAATACTGTCCAGTGAATATATTCTGGAGGACAGAGTCATTAACCCATTGTCCACAACAGAAAGTGATTTTTCCAAATTAATACGATCAATTTCTCGTATTTTTTCTGCTGTTTTGATTTGCATTACTTTCCAAGCTTCGTTGTACGCAGCGTATATACCGGCCGCTATGAAACGTTTTTGACGCTGTTTGCGTGGTCCCATTAAGAAATCACGCAAGTCAGCACCGTCTTTAAGTGAATTCAAGTGTTGCTTAATTTCAGCCAGTGTGGATTTATGTAGCCACTCAAGGCATAGTTTCCCCACACTGTATGTAGTAACTATCCCTGGATGTTGTCTCTGGGAATATCTAGGGTCTGGCCTGGTCATTTTGAACCCCTGTATTTTGTTCGGTAATCTATCTTGACAGTTATTTGTGTCTGTGGGCCAGATCAACCATTTTTTCCAATCAGGATGAGTTCTGTTTTGGTTTAAAATATGGGCTACGTCTATCTCCATGTCTGTAGTGCTATTGCTATCAGGTATGGGCTTTGGAATAGACGGTTTGTTTAAGTCTTTAATCTTAGCTAGGCCAAGACAAGTAGTCTGTTGAATGGTGTCATTCAAGAATATTATTTGTTCTGGGATCATGCAGGCTCTAAATAATGCTTCTAAACCTTGGACCTGCCATTCTTTTGTACCCCAGATGGTTTTTGTTTCAATGTTGTTTTTCCAGAAATCAAAACCAAATGTAATAATTTTTTCATAAAATGTTTCAGAATAGATCAATTTAGTATTTGTCAGCATTGTTTTTATTCCTGTCTTATTTGACATTTTAAAATAAAACGTTTCTGCATCACTTGTGTTAAACCCTGAGAAGTATGGGAATTTCTCAAAAAATGTTTTCGAGCTGCTTTTGGGTGGAGTTGCACAATGTTCCCATTGATTATAATTAAAAACATTTCTAGGGTGAGCAGATTTATGCAAATAGTGATGACCAAAGTGATTATAACAATACATTTCTTCATAATTTGATGAACCCTGTAAATAATCATGTTCTGTAAATTTTGCTGACATAACTAAATCTGACATCATATCATTAATACTTTCAAAGTCCCAATCATCAGAGAATGTACTTGGTTTTACAAAGTCACTTAATGAAACCTTGAACTGATGTAGATATTTCAAGAGCTCAATCGGGCCATAGATTTCATAATCCGTTTTGTCCCATGCTACCCCGCCGGGTATTGGATTGGCTGTGACGTTCAGAGATGATAGTTCTCTTTTCTCGATGTGAGATGACGTGTGGCTTTAGGACCAAGTTGATGTTCTGACTTGCTGTGTCCATTGTACTGTATTTTCCTTCAATGAATTTTCCCAAACAAAGAACCATGATGAGACAAAGCAGGAAGAAAAGTACACCTAACACAATCCAAAATTCAATCCATGGAGAAATCAGATAGGTTTCTTTGAGTTGATGAAAGAGTTCAGTTACTTTGTCTTTGAAAGTTTTTATTGCTGGCGTTTCTTCAGGTACACTTGGATCTTCAGAAAAGTCATCGAAATTGATGAAGTAGCCAGATGCAGTTCTGTCAATTTTTGGAATCGCTTCCGGATTTTCATTTGCTTTTGGATTTTTCTTTGTTTCATTAGCATAGTCTGAGGCTACATCGTTGTAGACTGGTATTTCTTGACGAACTGTTGCAATTTGGGTTTCAAGAGGCATAAGTTCCATGGCTTTGTTGCATAGTCCTTTTTTATTCACTGCAGAGTTATCGAATGTGATTAGTCTCTCAGTTTGAACCTCTTGTCTTGTAGCAAATTTTGGTATTCTGCTATTTCTTGGGAGTCCACTGGGCCTACTACTTATTATTGGCCACATGATTGTGGTTTTACTAGGTCGATGGATACAACTTGGTTCTCCTTTTTACCAGCAAGAGGCGGTAGTACAACTGATCTTGTTCCGCTGACAGCTAAGACAGGTACTGCTTTTCTGTAAGAAGGCCCAAATTCCTTCTTTACCGCGATCTTCTCTCTGACCAGATCCCCAATCTTTGGAATCCAGACAGGTCTTGCTGGGACAGGTGGTTTTACTTCAGTGGCTGTTGACTGCTGTTTTACCTTTACGTTGCTCAGGGCTTTTCTTTTTTCATTTAAGTCATGTAAAATAGCCAAACGGTCTATGATATCAAAGCATTTTTCTTCTAGCACTGAAGTCTGACTATCAAGGTCCTGAATATGCATTCTAGTAACGAACAATAGTTCGTACGGACTGAAACCTTTTAGAGAATTTCTTGGCAGATTCTTAAGACTACGTTGGACACTTGTTAAATGTTGGACCCACCGATCACCCGAACCTAATAACCTCGCCGTTATAATTGAGTGGATAGTTTACAGGTAATGCTGCACCGTCGCCTTTTGAAGACGATTTTACCGCCAGCAGGGTTTCCCTGTCTATGTATTTTTCTGAACGCTTTTTTGTGGCTACGGAAGCCGGGTTAGTTGCTTCCGCTGTGGCTGTGTCAGCCAATGAATTCCCTGCAACATGAACGTCATCACGTTGATGACTCAGTGTATGTATCACGTGAGTCTTTCGTAGTTCTTTCTGCAAAAGAACTACCTGTTCCCAAAGCCTCTTATGCTTTATTGTGGCACCTGTGTCATCTTTGTAATCGTTTTGAACCCAGTTCTGCAAGTCATTATTGTAAGACTTGACGCAGTAATGCGAATCGCACACTATTAGTGTGGGGAATTCGCGATCGGCATTTTCAAGCGCCATCTTCAAAGATCTTATTTCAGCTCGCTGAGTTGAGCAGTTTCTGAGTGATTCAGTTTTTTTGACTATTGGTCTGAATATACCAAAGCGCCAGCGTCCTTTAACAATCACGCACGCAGCATTGTAGGATTTTTTCTCTACATCGTAATGTTGTGCAAATCTGTCCATGTAGATTACACATGTGTACTGTTCGAGAGGCAGAATTTCGATTGGCAGAGGAAGAAATGAATGAAATGAAAATGATTTTTGTAAAGCACACATAGCTGCCCTGAGGCGTCCAAGCGCTGAGATTGAACAGAAGAAAACAGTTTTAAATGAAAATCGTGTAAACCAGAAGAAATCCTATTTATTAAACAGGAATGTTTTTAGTTGTTTACGAAAGGAAGTGAGTACTGGATTGGACCTTAAATATTGGGGAGAGCATTCCACATCTTGGCCACATTAAAGGAGAAAGAGCGGCCTCCCGCTCTAGTTCTCTTTATTTTGGGTACTGTGGCCAAGGTGGCATGGGTTGAGCGCAACTGTCTGCCAGGATGGTACGGTGTGATTAGGGAGAGATTGATTGCTGGACCAGCAGCCCAAAATGCCTGATGAGCGAGGCAGAGGGACTTAAAACTAATTCTCTCCTTGGCGGGGAGCCAGTGTAGGCTTTTTAGCCCCGATTTAACAGATGATCTGCGAGGGATTTGCAATAATATCCGGGTGACACAATTTTGAATTATTTGAAGTTTACGCAGGGTAAAATCAGGAGCTGATAAGTACAGGGCATTCCCAAAATCCAAACGGGATTGGATTAGGCCCTGCATCACAGTCTGCTTTGCCTCAAAAGGTAGCAGTGGAAGAATCTTTCTAATGATTCTAATGAGGCCAAAGCAGGTGGCAGAGAGTCTGGTTGCTTGATAGTCGAATGTCAAAGATCTATCTAACCAGATTCCGAGGCTCTTGGTGGTATCCTTGGGGGCCGGTGGTGGGCCCAGACAAGGCGGCCAGATCGAATCAATGGAGGCTGGAACCAGCCGGCCCAGCAACATGAGCTCAGTTTTGTCTCCATTAAGTTTGAGACAAGACTTGGTCATCCAGCTTTTGACCCTGTCCAAACAGCCTGCCAGATCTACCCCGGTTGAGGAGCCGCACTCTTGGGCCAGAGAGACCACCAGCTGAGTATCGTCCGCATAGGTAATGATCCTAATCCCATATGGGCGGACGATCTCAGCCAGCGGCCTCATGTAAACGTTGAATAACGTTGGGCTCAACGATGAGCCCTGAGGGACTCCACAGCCCAGAGGTTTACTGGAGGAGATGGCATTGTTTTCATATACCTGGAAAGCTCTGTTGCTCAAATATGATTTGAACCATTCCAGGGCTCTACCAGATATTCCAAGATTCAAGAGACGCTGCAGGAGGGTTCCATGATTTACAGTATCAAATGCAGCGATCAGATCGAGGAGGATGACTGCCACCGATTCTCCTCGATCTAGGATTTTTCTGGATTCTTCTGTGACCGCCAACAGAGCGGTCTCCGTCCCATGTTTTGGTTGGAATCCGGTCTGAGAGGGGTCAAGCAACTGGTTGCTCTCAAGAAAGGATGTTAATAGGCCATTTATGTACTTCTCCAAGATTTTACCAGCCCAGGGAAGCAAGGAGATCGGAAGAAAATTATTAAAATTATTGGTGTCCAGATTAGGCTTTTTAACAAGAGCCAGCACCATGGCCTGTTTCCACGCCAGTGGAACGGTACTTGTGGAAATTGAGGTGTTAAGTACTTTTAGCATAATGGGGAGGATGGTATGCAAGGTGGCAACCAGGATACAGGAGGAGCAGGGTCACTGGGTGAACCTGATTTCACCTGCATCATTAGGGAAGTGAGTGGTTCGGGACTCAGCAAGGGGAATTCGTCTAATGAAGGCGAACGATTGTATCTAATTTCCTGTAAAAGGGAAAGAGGTGGATCCCCCAGAGTGATCAGGTCTGTGGCCGGAAATGAGGAATAAATGCAATCGATTTTCCAGAAGAAAAATTCTGCCCGATCCTCACACCAGGATTGGGGATTATGGTCGGTTGATGGAGGTGGTGGGAGCTTAGTGAGGCTTTTCACGATCTGATAGATCTCTTTGGAGTTGGAACCGGCTTCAGAGATTTTATGTGTGTAATATAAAGATTGGCAATCCTTATATCCTTTTTTTAAGCTCTGATAGCCTCTGTCTAGATACTTTTGTCCAACTCAACATACCCCAAGCGCCATTTCCTTTCTAGTCTTTTACATAGTCATTTTTTCTCCCGGAGCTCAGCCGAGTACCAGGGGGCGGAGATCCTAGATCGTTTTAAGATAGTTTTCCTAATTGGAAGGATGGCATTAAGGGAATTCTTTATCCAGTTATTGAATGTTTCATTAGCTAGCGACGGATCCTGATCAATTGATGGAATTGAGCTTTCAAGCTCATATGACCATTGGTCCAGCGGGAGTTTTGACCAGTTACGTGCTTCCCGCACTGCAGATGTTAGAGCCGGAGTTTTACGGGTCTCCCAAACTAGGGGAATTAATGAGTGATCTGTCCAGGGGAGAGCTATTGGTGGATATGTCCTCAGATTAGGGCAGTTGCTGAACACCGGATCTAACAGGTGTCCTTTAGTATGTGTAGGAGATAAAACGAGCTGGGTCATCTGTAGAGCAGAAAAATCTCCATTAGCTCTCTAGCGATGTTGTCAGTCAAATCATCAAAATGAATATTCAGATCGCCTAATAGCGTGCAGTTAGATGGAGAAGAGGCAAGATATGTGACAATCGGAGGCAGTGATTCATTAAACTGTTTGGCAGGGCCTGGTGGACGATAGATAAGTGCCCCGGTGAAACTCACATTGGGGGAGAACTCAAGACAGAAGGACATGCTTTCACAATCGGTGAAGGGGTTAGGAAGGCATCGACAGGCATAACGATCCCTAAATATGATTGCCAAACCGCCTCCCTTCTCCTTGAGTCGATCATGTCTTACTATTTGATAGTCCTGCCCTAGAGTTTGTACTAACTCAGGTTCCGAATACGGGGTTAACCACGTTTCGGTTAGAAAGATTGCGTCCGGTTTAAGCTCCTCAAGCAGCAAAGATAATTCTATACAGTGCTTAGGTAGGGACCTACAATTTAGAAGGTACATTTTAAATGCTTGTTGTTTGTCCGGGGGGGCATGGGTTTAAGCTGAGTGTTGCAGTGCGAACACTGCATGGGCACCTCTGAGGGATAGTAAAGATGTAAACAGGTCGCTTTGGATTGTGTTCTTAACTCTCTCAGATCAGTGGAGGTGTAGCTCTTCACAAATCCTGTAAAAGATACAGGGGTTGTGGCCCCTGGCCCTGGCCGGACGCGGACGGGCGCAGACGGGCTCGCCCGCTGCGCCCGTCCGCTGCGCCTCCTCAATGAGGGTGCATTTTATAGTAACGAGGGCGGGAGTGGCCGAGCACTGGTCTGCTCGCCGTACTCCTCACTTGAGATGGCGGCCGTTGGGCAATAATGCCGAATCGAGTTGTTCAGGCACCGCAGGTAAGGGAGGTAGCCCAATGTCTGGACAGGGTGTCGAGGGAATAGCCAAAGTGAATTTTAAAACAAATAAGTGCAATTTTTTGAAATCAATCACAACGTTCTACTCACAGGTCCCGGCTTCCACCTCAAGACCCCACAATTCTCACACACGTATATTCTGTCAATCGGAGTGCGTGGGATTTCTGGGTAATTTTATAGTAACGAGGGCGGGAGTGGCCGAGCACTGGTCTGCTCACGTACTCCTCACTCAAGATGGCGGCTGTTGGGCAATAATGCCGAATCGAGTTGTTCAGGCACCGCAGGTAAGGGAGGTAGACCAATGTCTGGACAGGGTGTTGAGGGAATAGCCAAAGTGAATTTTAAAACAAATAAGTGCAATTTTTAAAATCAATCACAACGTTCTACTCACAGGTCCCGGCTTCCGCCTCAAGACCCCACAATTCTCACACACGTATATTCTGTCAATCGGATATTCTTCTTCATATGTTAGATTTTCAGTTTTTTCATTTTCAGGTCAAAATAGTATTTCACGTCTTCTGCAGCAAGAGAATTTTCCCATTGTATCCATTTTGGATCTAATGCCACAGCAGTCAAATTGCGTGGGCTTGTTAATGCCTCAAAGGCTGATTGTGCTGTTAAAACAGTTATCCTTCTGCCTCGGGTTTGGGCTCTTTCTTTTGCTCCAGCAGTTTGAACCGCATTTACAATTTTTTCAGTAAGACTGAATTTCATTTAAGCTTTTGTGTACAGATGTGATTTGTAAGCTACTGGTACCGTTTCTCCCTCATTAGAGGTCAGGTACGTGAATCCGCATCTTCCTGGGATGACTTGGATTACAAGGTTGCGTATCTTATCGCGAGTTTGTAATTTTGTTTTAGCTAACATGTCTGTTTGCAATGATCTCAAAATTTCTGTGTGTTTCCGAGTCCAATTGATTGGCTTGAAATCAGGTTTTATTAATTCATAGAGAGGTTTAACTCTCTCTGCATAATTTAAAATGTATGTTCTTCCGAAATTCGGGAAACCTAGTATTGATTGTAAGTTCTTCAGCGGTTTTGGTGCTTGGAGTACAGCGCACTTCTCTAAGAAGTTGTCTGCTAGGCTCTTGCCTTCACTTGATAGTTAATATCCTAAAAATAGGACTGTTAGATGGGCAATTCGTGACTTTTTAAAGTTGAATTTGTAACCCTCAGCTGTAAAGCCAAGTATTATGGGGTTCACTCTTTTCAAGTGTGTCTCCAGGTCATCATCTGTGAGATAGATGTCATCGACATAAGATAATGCCTCATCATCATAAATTTGTAGTAACTCTGTTACTCTTGCTGAGAATAATCCTGGGCTATTCTTGAATCCCTGTGGGAGTCGACAGAAATATTTTGTGACCCCATTATTGAGAAAGCGGTCAAATACCTGCTTTCAGGTGCAATGTTTTGACAAAAGAATCCATTAGAGATGTCTAATGTTGTTTTGTATTTTTTGCGTACAATGTTATTCATTAGTGCTGCACTATGTGAGTTTTGCACTGCAAATGTTTTGCAACATGAGTTAAGGTGTCTGTAGTCCAAAACTAGACAATATGAATTGTCTGGCTTGGAGACCGGAAACAAAGGATTGTTCATTTGTGAGGTGCATGTTTCAATCACCCCTTGGTATTCAAGTTGATCTAAGATCTCCCTGACTTGCTTTTTAGCTTCTTGCTTAACTGGGTACTGCCTTTGTGCAGCGGGTTTGCATTTTAACTGGATTTTGTGAGGAGGAGAGTCCTCATCCCATCCTACATGATTTTTATATAATGCAGGAGCTTGGGCTACTGCCCATTTTCTTGCAAGTGTATATTTTCCATGAATTGGAATATGATTTGAGAAGGCAGGCATAATCATTTCTTCGCCATGAGGGAACTCCCTGACAAACTCTGGTGGCCAGTCTTTCTCAGCTAAAAGGATGTCATAGCCCTTTGAAAGGTTATCCAAAAAGAGACCCCTTACTTTCCTAGTCTTATCTCCCTCTATACGCAATGTTATCTCGTATATTTTGTGAGGTTTGCTAACTCTGGTGTCTGCAGTTTCCACCTGAATGTATTCATTCGTGTCCCCTGTCTCCAGAAGATTCATCAGGATCTTGCGAGCTATGGTCACCTCTGCTGCGCTGTCTAGCATTGTCTGGGCCCACTCTCCGTTTTTCTGTTGTGTCCTCAGTATCCTCGACATGTTTAATTATTTTAATACTGGCTCACCTTCTTTCTTGGAAATTGTAATTTTTTACTTTGATGAGCAGGTTCCTTGTCTTTGGACTTGACGTGCTCTTCCCTGTGTTCTGACCGTCCTCTTCTTTCCGATTTCTGCGAGGAAGTCTGAAAAGATCGAGAGGGACGTGTATCAATATCTTGATATCTATCAGGTTTTTTCAAATTATCCCTATTTCTAAGGTTGTATCTTTTCTCAGAGGGCTCCCTCTGGGGAGACTTGTTTCCTCGGTCTGGAGATCTTTCGCTCCGTTGAGGAGACCTTCCTCTGGACTGGAAACTTTTTTTATTTGGGAGTGGATTGTTTATTACCATCCCAACTCTTTTTTGGAGTATTTAGATTATTTTTTAATAAAGGTTTTTTCAGGATTTTCAGTTAGTTGGGGTTTTACTGGTTTCCCACCCAAACTATCTCTTCCTAGTTCTTCATAGGATTTTTCTATCATTCTGGCAAGTTCAAATGGTTGTTCTGCTATATCTGTTTCTTTCAATTTCTGGAGGTAAGTTATATCCTCTGTTGCCAATTGAACTAACTCTCTATATGCCTTTGTTAATTCTTTTATTTTAACTAAGAGTTCTTCGCTCGACATTTTATCAATGTCTGGATGTGGTGTGTAGCTGGCTAAAACCGGCCACGTTGCTCCTGGTCTACCTAGTGGACCGAGCCTGGTGATGTGATTTTGATGTTTTAGGGCGCCTTTAAACCAGAGCAGGTGCTCTTGGTAATTTAATGGGATTTCAACATCCTCGAAAGGAGTGTATACATCCGGAGGTTCCTCTATTTTGTAATAGTGGAATTCCTGTGTTACAGCGTTTGCTGCTGGAAAGTTTATCCATGAATAGAATACCTCTGCCTGCCGATATTCATGGGCCTCTACCACGAATATGACTGTACCACCTCGTGATGTCAGTCCATTTTCTATAAGTTTAAGAGTTATAGTTTTTCTTACATTTACCGGAATGATTATGGCATTTGGGTCATTTTCTTGGAGACTTGTGTCATCCGCTAGGAGTTGAGCTGCTATTCTAGCTGCCTCCCTTTCGTCGTCACTTTCCGTCATTTTTACTAACAGAAAAAGGTTTTGTTGCAGATCAAGTTTCAAGGAAACAAAGATTAGGTGCACAATATTTTGGAACACTGTATCCTTCAACGTTGATTATACCAAAAACTATACATAGGAATCTCTTCCTACTAAGTTCCGGCGGATTTTAACCTTTTACCCACTCCAGACGTCTATTGGAGTTTTTACGGGAAAAGGGTTTGTGTGAAAAAGCACGACTGAGTTACTCTAACGTCTTGCGTTAGATTTATCGCCTTACCAAATGTTGGGCGCCATGTAGTGTAGTTCCTATATTCCCAATAGGCTCTGCGCATTGGAATAATATAAACAGAAGTTTAGACGTAGGACTGAGGTCATCTAGGTCTCTACTGACTATATTAGACTTAATTAGTTTTGCCAGCTAGCTCAGAGGTCACTAGAAACTTTCTAGAATAAACAAGGAGGAGTTTAACTTCCCTGGATAGACAAGAAGGGATTAGCTTCTGACAACCATAAAACATGACAACTTTGCTCCCTTAGAATAAGAGTGTATCTCTAGAGTCGTGTGAAAACAATAGACAGCTATTTCACTCAGTCAAGTGTGCATACTTAGTTTCACCAGAGTGCAGAGAAATAGAGAGACGGGCGTTTTCAATAAAAGGTGTTATTTATTGAGAAGTCTTCTTTCTCATGCAAGAGAAATGAATTGCCACAATTGCAATACTTATAGTACAGTAAAGTGCGTACAGTAAAAGGAGTATTATAAAATAATACTGTAAAAGCATGGATATGGTTTCTTAGCCATATGATACTTTAAAATAGATAAAATATATACATACATATATACATTGACTAACGTACTCAACTGGTGCTTCTAAATACGCCTACCCCGGGGTACCTGACCTAAGCCTAATACGTGGGAAGGAGTAAGTAAGTAGCAGTTTAAGTTAAGTGGGTTTTGCCAAGAATCTGAATCAAGAATTCTCTTTAAGGGTTTAGTCAGCCCAGTACCTGGGTAATAGAATGCAGGAGGTCTGGTATCTCTCTCTCAGGACTCGATATCCCAGTAACCCACAAGGGTATCTGGAAACACCGGAGCTGGATTTCTCGGCAGGAGAAAAGACAGCGTCTCTCTCAGTGTGTCAAAGGGGAGGGGCGTCGTCCATGGGCTCTCGCATCAGCTGGGCTCTCGGGCAAGTAGATAGCCGCTCTGCTCCAAAACCACTGTGTATTTGCTTAAGGCAAAGTTGGTATATTTATACCTGAAAGGTGCCGGGTTTGACGTAAGGTTGGACATAAGACGTCAATAAAGATGTCACTAAGAACTGGCCGTTCTTTCAGTGTTCGCAGGAGTTCTAGGACAAATCAAAACAGAAGCAATGGGGATTTCCTAGGTTGCTGGAGGTTTGCTTTGTTTAAAGAACGCGTTGTGCTCTCTAGGAGTCTGGGGAAGTAGCCTTGCTTAATTTGAACTGCATGGGCTACAACTAAATATGGATATGATTCTTATGCCTTTATAAGGATATTGTTTATTATAGCCACAGAAGGGCATAAATTAGGAATATCAAATTAGGGTCCTAGATAGAAATACAACAAAGAAATACAGTTGCCATCGGTATACGCTCAGTTTGAGGATGTGTTTAGCGAGATACAGGCAGAGCAATTACCCCCTCATTGGGAGTATAACTGTAGAATTGATCTAGTCGAAGGAGCCACCATCCCTGCCTGTAGAGTATAAGCACTCTCTAAGCCAGAAACTAAACATCTGCGTGCATACTTGGATCATTATTTAGAAATAGGATTCATCCAGCCATCTAGGTCGCCTGCTGCATCCCCTCTTTTTTTCATCTCAAAAGCCAATGGTGATCTCAGGGCTTGTGTAGACTATAGAATATTAAACAAGAATACTGTTCGCAATAGGTATGCCTTGCCTCTTATATCGGTTTTACTGGATCAGGTGAAGGAGGCACAGATTTACACCAGACTAGATCTAAGAGGGGTGTATCATTTGGTGCGTATCAAGAGTGGGGATGAGTGGAAAACACTCTTTAAGACAAGGTATGGCTTGTTTGAATATAATGTTATGCCTTTCGGCCTTTGCAACGCCCCGGTGGCATTTCAATACTTCCTTAATGATGTGCTTAAAGACTTTGTGGATCTGTTTGTTGTCGTATACATCAACGATATCCTTATTTATTCAGGGACTACGGAGGAACATGTTAGTCATGTGAGCAGGGTCCTGTCTCAGCTACGTCTTCATAGGCTTTTTTGCAAACTTAGCAAGTGTGAGTTTGGGTTAAGAAGTGTAGAATTTCTGGGTGTGATGCTTTGTCCAGAGAGCCTACACATGGCAGAAAGGAAGGTATTAGCAGTAGAGGAATGGCCCACCCCTAAAAACATGCGTGAAGTACGGTGTTTCCTGGGCTTTGCAAATGACTACCGGAGGTTTATTCTCAAATTCTCCAAGGTAGCGGTACCTATTACCAGATTGCTTAGGAAAGGTAGCACATTCCAGTGGACCAAGGAGGCTGAAGAGTCTTTCATATTCCTGAAAAAGACATTTACGGAAGCCCCTGTGCTAGCTCATCCTCATCCAGAGGATCCTTTCATCGTTGAAGCCGATGCATCAGATGATGCTATCGGAGCAATTTTGTCTCAAAGAAATTCCTGTACTGGTCAAATACATCCAGTGGCTTACTTATCTAGGAAGTTGAATCCTGCAGAGAGGAACTATACCACAGCTGAGAAGGAGCTGTTAGCGATTAAAAAAGCATTTGAAGAATGGAGACACTATTTATGGGGAGCCAGACATTCCATCACGTTCTACACTGATCATAGAAACTTAAAGTACATGAAGACAGCAAGACACCTCTCACAGAGGCAAATGAGATGGATGCAGGTTTTTGCAGAGTACGATTTTGTAGTAATATTTCGCCATGGAGTAGAAAATCACAAGGCTGATTCATTGTCCAGATTGGAGTCAGAAAACATCCTTTCTCAGGAAACTAAACCAGAGGCGATAATTGAACCTGCCAAGGTATTGTGTGCTATCAGACTAGATAACTTTCTGGAGGAGGTAAGGAAACATAACTCTGTTCTTGACTGGGAAAACTGGGCAGCACAAGAAAGAGAATGTAAAGTGCGACAAGGGCTGCCATTCCGGAATGAGAGTTCATTCCTTCCCACTGATGTTCTTCGTAAAAAGGCCTTCACCTGGTGTCATGTGGCTCCGTTAGCTGGTGATCCGGGAATTAGAAAAACTCAACAGTTGTTACAACGTCATTTTTTGCGGCCTGAGCTTAACAAGGATGTGGCAACTTGGGTGTCCCAATGTGAGGAATGTGCAAGAGCCAAGAACAAGACTGTTGGAAAGAAAGGTAAACTCATACCCATGCCTACACCCAGAGTCTTTGGCAAACATCAGTTTGGATTTCATCACGGGTTTGCCCTCAGAGAAGGGGTTTTCAGCAGTTCTAGTGGTTATAGACAGTCTAACAAAGATGGGACATTTCATCCCCTGTGCTAATCTCCCTACAGCCAGTCAAACGGCTCAGTTGTTGTTGGCTAACGTTATTCGAATACATGGATTGCTAGAAATTATTGTGTCAGACAGAGGACCACAGTTCATCGCCAGGTTTTGGAAGATATGGTGCAAGGCTATGCATATTGAGCCATCACTTTCGACAAGCTTTCATCCCCAGACTGATGGACAGACTGAAAGGCTAAACCAGACATTAAAGAAATATCTCAGATACTACGCGAAGAAAGCCCAAGAGTCATGGGTGGATATGTTGTGGATGGCAGAATTAGCTTATAATAATGCCTAGCACAGTTCCATTGGTCTGTCTCCTTTCCATACCAATTATGGATATGATGCTAGGATACTACCTATCAGTATACCACAAGAAGTGGTTCTTCAACCTATGGTTTTGTCCCAAGTAAAGAATTTGCACTCTCTACAGACAAAGATCAGACGGCATTTGATTAAAGCTAAAAAGGATTATAAACAATGGGAAGATTGGCATAGGCGTGATGGGCCTCAATATCAAGTGGGGGATAAGGTGTGGCTGTCCACCAAGAACATACGTTTTAAGTTGCGCAGCATCTTACATCCCAAGTTTATTAGCCCCTACACCATATTGAGACGTGTCAACCCTGTCACATACAGGCTGAGATTGCCTGGTTGCCTCAGAATCCACCCTATGTTTCATTGTAACCTTTTAAAACCTGCTGTGGGGGCTCGCCGCCGTGCTCCTCCTCCTGTGATCTGCGATGAGGGTCTGGAATACGAGGTCAGGATCATGCGTGATTCCAAGTTGCGCCGCGAAGTGTTGTGGTATTTGGTTTCATGGAAGGGTTACACAGCTGAGGATGACTCGTGGGAACCTTGCAACAACGTGCATGCGCCCGTTGCAGTTCGCTCGTTCCACAGATGTTTCCCGATGAAGTCTTCGGTCTAGGAGGCGCTAAGAAGGGGGACATACTGTCAGGAATCAAGCTGGTTGCGCCTCCATACTCGGACAAAAACTACATTACCCAGCAATCCTGTCAAGGTAATGGGATGTAAAGCCTGAAGTCGCGCGGGAAGACGAGCGTAATCTGATCTGTTGATGGAGTTACTCTCTCGGCTGAGAGAGTGGAGGAAGTCGCCGGAGGGTCCCGAGGAGTTGGAATCCATTCCTGTCCGGTTCCGAGTCTGCGCCCGTGAGCACCATGGATTAGTGTACTAATTAGGAAGCGGAATACGGCGGTAATGGTCGGCCGCGTATTACCGTGTTCCTTGCATTGCTTGGCTATGGAAATCCTAGTGGCTGCCGGCAAAACGCAGCGGTGCTGTTAACCGCTCTCTGCCGAGCCGCGTGTTGTACTTTCACGCTCTCTTGTGAAGCTTGTGGATTATTTTGGTTGCAGCGGATTATGGCGGTGTTCGCAACCGCATGATGCCGTGTGCAGTTTCTGTTCATTATGTTTAATAGAATGTAGTGGTGGTCGCAACTGCTCATTGCTATAATCATTTGCTTTCATAGGAAATTTGAACCCTTCTTAGTAGCGGAATACTGTGGCAGTCACAACCGCGTATTCCAGTTACATTAATTACAGACTGTCAATTCTTTATTTTGTTTACCTCTTCATGCCCTTGGAAGGCTGGTGTTGTACAGTTGAAAACAAAAACAATTGCAATGAGGAACATGCTATAACTTAATCAGTGGTGAAGTCAACCCTGCTTTTTGCTATAGGTCTATTTTTTATGGAACAATTGTGGTTTTCAGAAGATTACTTTATTTTATGAGACTATTGGGGACTAGGCTAGGTGATGATATATCAGTACTGAATGTTTATAACCATAGAAGTGAATGGGGATATATTCATGCTGTTGAATGCTTTCATTACAGGTAACCTTATGTCATGTTGATTGGAGCACATATACATTGTTCACAGCAGTAGTTACCCAGGTACATTCAATTTGTCTTGTAGTGAGAATTCATGAGAGTAGATTATTTACCTGTATTTAACCATTGTGTTTTTGTTGTTGTAGGTCCTATTTCCCCGCTGTTCCCTTCCCTTCCTTTCCCTCACCTGATAGTTTGAAGACCCTGGGAGGGTATCCCCATATCAGGGGACTTGGTAATATCAGGAGGTGGACCATATGTTCTGCTGCGACTGAATCCTGCGGAGCTGGGCCTGACAATAGTCCAAGAACCGCGTGTGGCAAAAACTCCCTTTATCATTAGCTGGGCGCATTGCTAATGCTAAAATGGTGGTGCTCCCAAAATTCCTGTACCTCTTTTTAAACATCCCTGTCCCTCCCACATTGCATTTTTTTCCGCAAACTACACTCCAACATTATTACCCTGATCTGGGCAGGACACCAACCTAGAACTGTTTATGATATTCTTACACTACCACTCGTCTGAGGCGGTATGTGAGTCCCAGATTTGAAGCTGTACGCGCTGTGTACCAAAGCCAGCTTTCTCCACTTTTGACTCCAACCCACGCCTTTCCAGCCCCACGTGGTGATTGAAACGGACCTTGCTGCCCCCTGGCCACTTCAGACTGCACTATTTCTCCCACCCAAACCTCCTCGCAGTGAGATTGAAACGGTTGAATACCTGCGTAGGCCTGGGACGAGCTGCGTAAATACACTGGCGCCGCACCTTCCATGAGACTTACTAGCAACCCAGCATTCACCCATTGCAGACAGCAGGCATGGCCCGCCGTGCAGCTCACCTAGGTCTTAACACCATAGCGGACATCTACCCCGATAGCAAGTTGTTTTACCCATCATCAAAACACTGCTCCACTTGACAAGCTACTGTATTATCAAATTAGAGCGACATGCAGAGAAGATAACCCAGCGTTTCCACATGCCCCCAAGCCAACGCCGCCCTTGAATTGGTCCATTCCTCCAGCTCCGCACGGAAGCTGGTCACTAGACTACACGCTCTTACATTGGCTGCCTCCTCCACTATTGTTGAACGCACCCATAATGTGTCGAGTGTAGACTTAGAAAGAGACCTCCTTCCTGAGCACTGGCTCTACTGCTGCAACCAGATCAAGCGCTCCCCCCCCAACTATCGCCTGAGGCTCATTCATTTAAGTATCTGCATAGACTCTACTGCACCCCTGCATCATTACACAAGATGGGCCTCCTTGACAATGACAGGTGTGCGCGCTGCTCGGCTCCCGGCGTGAACTTTGCCCACCTGGCCTGGTTGTGCCCCAGAGTTTCATCGTTATGGAATGGGGTATGCACAGCTATCAGTGACATCGCACTTGAACGTATCACTCCCGATCCTCTGATATGCCTCCTGGGTTATGTCAAACACGTGTCAGATGCCAACCGCAAACTAATTGCGATGCATCTAGTGCTTGCTAAGCATTGGGTGGCCATCCGCTGGGGGCGTAAACCGGCGCAATCGGTCAAGAATTGGTGTGTTCCTTTAAACTCCTACCTCGGACGATTAACTGCTTCTGACAACCCAATAATGGACTCCCCCATCACCGACACACAGAATGCCTAAGATAGTACCACTGGTATTACCCCCCCCCCCCCCCCGATCAGATTATTTGTGCTTCCTCCAATGTGCCTTAATCACCACTCACAGTCGATGGGCTATGTAATGTGTTCCTTTGGTCCTATCACCTTGCAATGTGGAATGTAGTTCCTATGCCTCGACAGGGGAGACATAACGAGGAGAAATATGCGTATTTCTCCTCAATCCTTCCTCTTACTACGTGTGCTGCATTTTGCAGCACAAGTAGAAAGAGAAAACAGGCTTAGAGGATTGTATTTATACAGGAAGGTATCTCTTCCTGCACAAAAACAATCCTGCTTACAGCGCAGGCACCCTTGCACCATGGTGCAAGGGTGCCTGCATTGGCGCTTGGCAGCAGTCTGTTGCACCAGCACAGTCAGAGAGCAGGAATGCGTCATATAATGTTAAATGTGGCGCATTCCTGCCCTTTCTCTTTCATGCAGCACAGCAAGGTGGCTTACTGTGTTGCATTAATATTTCGTAAATATGCCCCAGAACTTATATCCCTTCTGTCTCTTAGATTTAAAAAAAAAATGGAAATGAGTGATCATTTTCATTAATACGCAAGCCTATATCTGAAACTGACAAGATAACAATATTGAGCCCCTTCAGTGGACTCGCAGAATACTGGAGAAAAAGAAAATGATAGCACAAGTCAGAAAAAGCAAAAAGATTTTCCAGACAATGGAGCCAATGTTACATGCACCACAGCATCAGGAGAAGCCTCGGCACACTACACTCAATATGCTCAGGTCCTTTTCTAAAGAGCAACCAGTGTTTAAGTTCTAAAAATAATTATAATAATAATCATAAGTTCATGGGCTCAAAGTTTCTCTTAGGAGCCCGCTGTGTACTAAGGCAGCTTACTTTTGATTGCGCCTCGTGGTTCTTTTCCCCCTCCACACTTCCTGTCTCACTCAGCAGCCCCGGACTGGAAACCCAAAGCAGCCCTGGCAATTTTGTCAGACCAGCCACCCCGGGTAGCCGGTGGGGGGTGCAAGTGTGAAGCACAGCTGCTTTTGGTACTGGGGGCTGACATTACAGCACTGCTGCAAAACCGGACCCCAGAAACAAAACCGGTCCCCATCACAGCAAAACCAACACCCACCCTTCCATCCTCCCAGAAAACACCCGATGCCTGCTACGGTCTGTCACTCAGCAGGTTTTTTAGGTTTTGACTTTGAGGCAGATTTAGCTGTTTTTGCCAGACAATTGTTTTTCCCAAAATATCATAGGACAGTTTGGTCTGGTAAACTGTTATTAAACTGTCATTCACATTCTGCTTCCTCCTCCTTGCAGCATACTGCATGGGGTAATGTGTCAGCACACTTTAACCCTTGACTCCCTTCACTTTGAGTGACTGCACAAATCCTGTGCATATTGTTCTCTGTCTCCCTAAAAAAGGTTCCTTTCTCTTCAGTGACAAAGTTGGTTCAAAGTGTACTTTAATATATTAATTTTTTTATTTTAACTTTATCAACCGGCTATTTCAATTGCAAGAACTTTGGATGCCACGTTAGATGAGAATTTATTTTCCATCTGCTTTGTTTAAGTAACAAGAAACCATTGTGCCTGCAATCTAAGAGTTTGGTTTGATGGTGATTTATTCGTATCACCTGCACAATTAATAATAATAAAATGCATGGTGCAACTGAAATGGCTGTTATTTCTAAACATCACTAGGAAGCGACTGAATGTTTAATGTAATACAAATTCTTGCAAGCACACAGCAGCCACACACAGGTGCTGCATTTTCTTTTTTCATTTTATTTTGTGGCCTATTCTCGTATTAAAATGTGCTGGCTTTGCCAGTGCTTATTTGCATCCTTGGTTTCTCACTTTTTGAATGTTTTTTTTGTTAGCTCTAACTTTCTTACGACCATTTAGGTCTCGCCTGAGCCAGCGCATGCGCTGCCTGGTGAGACTTTTCGTAAGTGGGCTCTGAAAATGCTACCATGGCAGACCTAGAGCTTGCAGTTACACAAACGGGCGAGCGCTTACGAGCAGAGGCGCTATCTGGCCCTCCTCTCGCTTTCCCGTGCACGTGCGCCTCACTCTGCCTTGTTTTGCTTGCTTCAATTCCCTCATCATAGGCCGCATGCCGAGACATCATGGATGAGCGTTGCACGCGAGCGCTTTGTCATTCCACCTCACATTTAAAACCGAACGCTGCTTCTTGGCACTCAGGTCAACAGTAACTTTCTGTATAGCCGACGAGCTACTAACACTTGCCTCTTTACCACAATTTACTACTATCAAATATAGAAAGATAATATATGTTGCCTCTCATGGACATCCTCATTCCAATTATATCTATTTTGCCTTTTTTTGCCCCCTCCTCGGATCAGTTCCCGGTGCCCCAGCCGCATGGTCCACACGACCTCGGAAGAACACACGCGCTCATTGGCTGATCTCTAACAATGACTTCACAACAAAACTCGCATAGGGTCCCGCCTCCACGCCTGGTCTGACAGCCAATAGCCGCTAGCATCACGGTCTTTAGGACGGTGCCCAATCCTGTTGCCCGTCAGCATCTACTTTACGACCAATCCTGTGTACTTAGTCTGACCACTAATCACTCTTCCACCAATCATCACGTTCTTTCCTCTCTGTGGCGGTTACTAACGTCATCTTCGTCCATGCAAGTTGAAGAAGGTTAGCTAAAGCTTTGATATAGGTGACTACAATGTATGGATAGCTACTGGTATGGAGCCACTACAATGTCATTTGTCAATCCTGGTCACCATGTTTCTGGATTTAGGAAGCATAGCTTTACCCATGTCGGAGGACTGAGTGTTGAGAGTATTAACTGGGTTCACAACGTTCATTTCTCTCCCGTAGGGCTGCCACTTGGCCGCTATTCTACCTGCACACCAGCAAATTTCTCTTTGAAGCAGTAGCCGTTCTTTTTTTTTTTTTTTTCTGGATCCTGGTTTGTGTTTTTCTTTTTCTTGTTCTCTCTTTTTTCTTTTTTTTTTTGGCTGGCAAATTCTACTTATCTGTGTATTTGATGTATTTGCTTTGTTGAAATAATTCTGTACGGCTTGCAAAAAAAAGTGCAAAATGATAATAAAAAGATTTTTTAAAAAGAAGCAGTAGCCGTTCATTAATAAATACCGGCAATGCATCAGCCGTATTTCCTCTATTTGTTCTGATTAGAAATGTTCCTGCTTAACCGCATGCGCTGCGGCTTTTCCCGTAGTGTGCGGCGGTTTTGAAAAAGCTGCATTACATGACGAGCTGAGCTCGTCATGAGCGTGCGAGCGGCACAACTCATGACGAGCTCAGCTCGTCATGAGCGCGGAAGGGGTTAAAGTAATTAGGAGTAGTCACAGTTTAACGCCGTGCGTACGCTGGAGCTTTTCATTCCTCCTTCAAGAATCAAGGTGAGGAATCTTGCGACTCTCCCTAAAATCGTTTTTTTTTAAGTTCAAGTTTATTGAAACCAAGGAAAAGGAATAAACAATGGTAGTGCATCAGGAGAGAAGAAGAATTGAAATGGCAATACATAATATGATGCATAAATAAAGTGAAACGGAATCAATAAACATAAATCTCTAAGAAAGAGAAACGGGAAATGGGAAAGAGGAAGAAAACAAAAGAGGGGAAAAATAAATGCAGTAATATAACATATGCAGATATAACATTGTATGCAATAATACAGCGAGAAAGTGATAAATCGAAAAAACTATTGATAACAATTTGAATGAAGGAACAAGCAAAAAAAGTTATATAAAAAAGACAACTAGGGGTTTTTCTTGGAGGTTTACGAACTTCATCAGAGGAGGTGATATCAGTATTAATGATGGATGGGTTAGGGGTGGATAGGGTGGATAAATAGGAGGTCAGAGGAATCCAAAGTAAATCCCTCTTAATAGCAAGGGAAACAGGGGTGACATAATTGGTATCTAATCTGTGATTAAAGCAAAGAGCATTCCACCAAGCGGAGTAAGTGACTTTCGCAGCATCCTTCCAATTGGAGGTAATCAGATGAAGAGCAACGGCTATGAATAAATCCAATAATTTAAAGTGAGAAGGTGAACGGGGCCAATCCGGAGACAAAGAACCTAGGAGGACATTAGCCTAAAATCGTTTTTTAAACAAATGATAACTTATGGGCGAGGCATCTGTGTCTTTTGATGATCTAGGTATGACTAAACGAGACATTCTTAAAATTGCATGATTTGTTTTATGGAGCAGAACGCAGTATAATGGCAATTGTGACTTTCCTGAACAAATGCAGGGTAAATAGTTTGGCTTCCAAATACAATCGGGTAGTTGTATTTTAACACAACCATTGTGAAGAGAAGTTACCATTTGACTTTAATGTGTGCATTTAATATTACAAATCATAGGGCCAGATGTACGACCAATTGGAATGGCCGAACATAATTTTGCGAGTCGCAAAAAAGTGTTTAGAGACCCGCTATTTGTAAGGGCAGTTCCCTTCCAAATAGCGACTCTCTAACCCATGTAACTTGCAAATTACCACCCTCTTCAAAAGGGTGGTAATGGAGTCGCTTTGTGACAGACTCTGAAAATATTTTTTAAGGGAAGGCAGTGGTCCCAGGGACCACTACCTGCACTTAAACAATCATTGGCATAGCCAATAGGTCTCGCCTTTGGGGACCTTATAAGTGTTTAGTTATGCAGCACAATATCCTTGGTGCAACAACATCAACTGTTGCATGGCTAAGCACTTATAAGGTTACAATGTGAGACCTATTGGCTATGCCAATGCTTGTTCTCTCTTACTCTGTGTCAAAGTCTGGTGATGAAAAATCAATCCTGGTCCCAAAATAGTTCGTACAGGCGCCCACTATCTGTATCCACGTGCACAAATTAAGCAGTGGGCCCTTTCGTACAGGCCGCGAATCTCTGGGTAGTGAACCTTGGCACAGTGACCGGCAGGTTTCAGATGCTCTTCTGAGAGTTGGTGTTGAGAAATGTTTTGTGCACCCGTCATGCGTTGTGGGCGGTAGTCCGCTTTCCTCATCGTGACGGTGGATTTTTCAAACTGCCCTGTGGGTGGACGTGGTTTCAGGCGCTTGTTCAATTGTGAATTTCTCATCCTCCGTTCGTTTACTCCAGTTTGTAATCAGAAGCCGTTAAGTGTCTATTACATAAGTGAGAGAGGAGCGCGCGCTGGTTCTTTACAGCAAAGTGAAGGGCTGCTGATAAACTGGGGGCTCGGGGTGTTGGCCGGAATTTATTCGGGGTTCAGCAAGAGCCCCAGACAGCCCGGAGAACTTTTAATGTCACCTCTTTTTTGTACAAAGCAAGTGCAGCGCGCATGCTCAAACATTTTCAGGGGGCCTGGTATTTTTACTTTTTATAAAACGAGACCTAGCCATTCGCCCAAATATGTTGGGTGCACAGCCAAAAACGATACGCGTGGTTTCTGAAGAGAGCTGTGAAATATGTCAGTACTTTAGAGTTACAGAGAGCCCAGCAACATTATTTGTCTGCAGCAGAAAAATGTTATTGTCTGATGACACTACTTTGGTCACAAAGCGCTATTACCTTGTTCTTTGCATGCATGCAGGGGCGTACATGGTTGTGTGTAGTGTTGATTTGTGTGACCGGCGCTGTCACTGGAATTATGCGGCAATGGAGGACCAAACTATGCAGCAGGGTTGATTAAATCGTGCAGCCAGAAAGGCCAATAATGTGGCGCATTGTGACACTTTCTGTGGCAGAATTATTTCAATATTTTTGGTATTTTAACACATTGATAATGCGTGTGCAACAGTTTCACCTCATTATTACCAATTTAACCCCTCAATCAGCATCTAAAAGGTTGACAAGTAAACACTTACACAGTCAGCCACTTTGAGGAACCACACGTGGATTTTTATCAGTAACTTTCATCTGCTGGAACTAAAAGGTTTCTTGTTGAAATCTGCAAATTAGACGTCACTAGATAGAATATGTGGCAAGTGAAATAACTCCATAATTATGCACACAATAAGTAATTCTATTGGCTCTGCGTATATGTAGGGAGTCAGGTGATGTTTCAAAGGATGCAAAGATTGTTTGTCTTTCCACGCCAGGCTAGCTGCAGAATAATACAGAGAGAGTGACGGAAAGTCGTACTGAGTGGATCAATGGGCCAGTAGCGTCGGCCAAAGTCAATCAGAGAGTTTGTTTAGGAGACTCCATTGTACTAGTGTGAGACTGCAAATGAGGGAGATAAAGTATAAAGTATAAAGTATTTTATTGTGATGATTATTTAAAATCTTACAACATAGCGCATATAAAAAAGACTTTTAAAAATATATGTTACAGCATAAAATCGCCTAAAATTATCATTGCAGGACCTTTACAGACAATTAAGTTTTACAGTAGTAACGTCTTCTATTTTCCTTTTAACCAGCAGCAGGAACTTTACGAAGAATGCGTTAAGAGCAATATCGTTTGGGTCCATACACTTAATCACTGCCTGCCTGCATGTCCGTATGCCTCGTGATTTTAAAGGAAACTTGAGCATTGATTTTCTCTCTTGCAGGAGTGCAGGGCAGATACACAAAAGATGTTGAATGTCTTCTTCGCCCATGTTACATAATCTACATTTCGTTTGGGTTTCTTGAAATTCCCATGGCGGAAGATGACATCGGCCTGGCAGGGATCCAAATCTCGCTTTAATAAGCACCTGCTTATTTTTTTCCGTCCACGGGGTTTTCAGATATTGTTGTATCTCCTTCTTTTTATAGCCATTTAGCACCGTCCAGGCATGTTTTCTGTTGGTGAGTGTAGCCTTGTCCTTTAAAATGGATAGGTGGTCTACAGCTTTATTAATGATTTTCTTAAATGAAGACTTGGTTATGTTCATTTCCCATATCGGCATAACCCCAAATTCATTAATCGCATCTCTAAGGTAGAGAGCTGCACTAGAGTTAGTGTCCTTCTTAATTTCTCTCCATAAGAGCAAAGATATCTCATTTTGATGGTCACTTTTTATTTGGTTCCAAACTTTAATAAAGTGGCCTTGCCTTGTAACGTGTTGATTTGTTAGGCCGAACTCCATCCTTACTTGTGCCGGGGAAGCGTTCACTGGGAGATGGAAAAGCGCTCGAGGGAGATAAATATAATCATATTCCAAAACATGGGTCAGTCAGTGGCGCGTTCCATGCTAATCGTTAGGTCCCCCCTCACCACTTTGGAGACATCACAATTGCCATGCAAGCAACCAGCCCAAAACAACATAATGCCCGATTTTTGACCTTAATGTGCAATGATTGAGCTGGCGCAGTTTGATTCAATCTTTTTTAATTTCCCCACATGTTTTCATCTCCCCCTTGTGTGTTCTGTGCTTTTCCATATTCCATATTCCTCACTCAAACATGGACAGAGCATGACATAAACTTGACTTGCCCTGTTTTGAAATCCTGTATTTCCCCTTACAGGCACATTGAAAGATGCATCTTCACCCTGGGAGAATCATCTATCTCAGTTAAGAGTGTGATTCGTGAAAAACTTGCCAATATACAAGCCGTTTTATACAACTTTTTTCATTTGGTAAGAATTGTGCCTTTACACCTCTCTCTTGGTGTGTAGTGCTATTTATACCGGTTACTGGCTCATTTCAGTCCTTCGCTCGGTACTGACTTTATGTACCGCTTAAATCACTGTCAATCTATGTCGAAAACGATGAGATTGATCAAGATACCCGGTGTCATCATGTGATATTGAAGAGTCTTGCGCTAAGGACCAGGTTCTATCTAAGTTCGAAGTTGTTTTGTTTTATATGGAGTGTGCACTTTATAAGTAATCAATGTGTTAAGTCTTTTGTGAGTATTTAAATCCTAATTTATCTCGCATAAAAATGTATACATTAATGTTATGTTTAATTATGTGCATATATGTATAGTGTTGTTTAGTCCTTTGTCTCGTTATTTAAATGTAATATTTGTGTTATCTGTTACCTTTTCAGCCCTTATGAAGTTACCAGTATGTAAATGAAACACGTTGGCTGGAGTGTCTATGTTTGATGACTTTTATATAATTTGAAATAAAGAGAATATCTTTTTCATCTACATTTGACTGTTGGACTTTGTGAGCTGCGCACCCCCATTGAACATAAAAACAATTCCTTGATCTGTAGCACAGTGACGTCACGCAACGGCTGGCGTTGGGGTAGCTTGCGCGGCCAACTCACTGACTGGAACTGGTGACAGGTGCAGAATGAGCGGTCCGCCGTTGCTCCACTTGACATTCAACATAATGTCCCCTCTCACTTTCCTTTCTACTGGCCACTCTGTCTACTTCCTTCTCCTCATGCATGTAGTGCTTCAAAGGAGCAAGTTCTTCCCTATGGCTTACTGTGCTATAGGGGCGTAGGCTGCACTGATGAGCCCCAACAAGGCTCAAACCAGTCTCGGGTGTTGAATTGCCACTCAGCTAGCAGGGCCCAACGAGGTGAACTGTTCACATCAGCACTTGACGAAGTCTATTTAGCATATGGTTGGTGTAATTCTGCAGTGGCACAGATGAGGTAAAAACAATGTTATGTAATGTCCCCAGTGTAATCACCAGGGATTCAGTGACTTATATGATGTTTGAATTACCTCAAGTGTTGTGGGTTTGCCCAGATACAGGTCCTCTGCTTGCTGTGCTATAGGCACTCAAGCTGCAACACATTGTTTAGACTCAGCAAAGCTAAAACCAGGTGGGGTTGCTTGTCTTCTCATTTATTGGGTGTGTGGCCTAGACCTTGACTGGACCCTTCCTAATGGAGTATGGCAGGCCGGCTTGTAGTTTGTCATTCTTCTGGAATGGGCAAGCAAGCTAAAAGGTGATTGTTTGGAATTGACACAGCGTAATTAACAGTGATTCGGATAAATTCATGCATTACCGTCCATCACCTTTTTGTTGTCTAAGCGGGTCACCATAAGAGGAGTGCGTATGCCCAGACATCTTTTCCTTCTAAGCTGTGCTGGAATGGCATGGTGAGCATGGTGCGCAAAAAAACCGATGGATTTAGGCCAAGATTTCTGTACTGGGGTGGTTGTATGGCATTGTTCTGTATTGTTGTTTTTGTATTTGTCTCCCTGAGTGGGACGGGAATGCCGATACGTGGGTCCCGTGCTCTCCACGCCACTGGAGTCAAGCTATTCTGGCTGATATGGGGTGAAATGCCGAAACCAGTCCTGGGATGTTTGTTTCCAGTCCAGGGAGGACCTGGCCTTGGAGTTCGGGCTGAACTGTCCCCATTGGGCACAGGGTCATGACTGATTTGCATATGGCTGGGTTCAAACTGGAATGGCATGGTGCGCAAAAAAATGATGGATTTAGGCCCAGATCTCTGTACTGGGGTGAATGTATGACATTGTTCTGCATTCTGACCATCAATTGTTGTTTTTGCATACAAACTTAAGTTGCAACCTACTGATGACACTTCACAATCCCCCAGGAGTTGCTTGTGTTCCCATTCGGAGAGCACATTTCCAGTTTGGCTAGATAGTTCATTACTGCATTAGGACTAAGACTGTTTAGCATATGGATGATCATCTTCTCTAATGTCACACATGAGACAAAAAAAGTCCATATGGAATGCGCCCAGGGTAATTATATGTTTTCTAGTTATTTCAAGCATTCCCATTTGTTACTTTTTACTGTTGAAGAAGCCAAACAGGGACATTAAGCTATGTAGATGTTTCCTTTTTTCCCTCCCTCATTCCTTCTTTCTGTTCCCATGTCCTGGGCACAAGCTCCAACAAAAAGAAGTGGGCGGACTAAACAAGTTAGGCAGTATGTAAGTGACATAATGGCACCAGATATCAAGCGTGTGACATCGTGTAAGGCATCATAGGAAGTGGTCTCACAAACCATGACCTCACAGGAAGTTACATCACAAGAAGTGACATCAGATCTTAGGACCTCATACATATGTTTAGCAGGTCTATCATGAATACATTTGAGCACATTACAACGTTTAACAAATGAGATTTTTCATCGGAGTTGTGCCCAAAAAAGTGCTGCAAACTCGATGCAAAATCTGGGCCTCAACTTGTAAATATATTTTTGTAAACACTGCCACAAAGAAAATGACAACAAGGAGAAACGTGCCAGTAAAGCTGTTCTACTAAATTGGTTGTAAAGTCTGCATTTTAAAAATTCGCTTGCGGTTAAGGCAACTGCTGTGTTTTGTCTAGTTCCAGTTTTGAATCAAATTAGCGTAAAGAGTTAATGTTTCCTGCAAAGCACATCATGTTATATGCAGTTGACAATTATTTTATGTAGATGGGTTACTGCTTTTAACACAGAGATCCTTTTGTTACTTGAAATCTATAATTTTTAATTCTTGTTCTATAGTAAAGTGAGATACGAAGAACATCTGTCTCCAAAACCTTGCAACCCTCACTGTCTTATGTAACAAGTCCTGTACATTGGTTTCCACACATATTATTTATTGTTATTGTATAATGTGTACATTATGTAAATTGTTCCCACACCCTCAATTGAGATGAAATCGCACTATAAAATAAATAAGACAAAATAGTGCATTTAATTATTATTTGTGTAAATACTGGGACAGTCATTCTTATAGTGCTTGCATATGTCTTATAAAGAGGGATTGAACAAAGTAAAAACTATGCTGCTCTTAAATACCTGTGAAGTAATAAGCTGTGAGCCTTTGTTTCTCGTTCATTGCATTTGCAGTTAGGTGTGAGGTTAAAGATAGTTCCCAGGCAGGATACTCATTCAGAAGGAGGTGAGGAGGTGTGATGGCCCCTTAACTTCAGCCTTTAAAATAAAAAAGCCCCATCGCCTGCACACTGCTGCTCAGAATGAAAGCAGACAAAATGCAGGTGCTGCTCAACATGTCCCCTGGACGAGTTTAGCATATTTCTGTTGGGCCCAACGTCTTGACAGGGGATACAGCGTCCACTCTGTGAAAAGAGTGGGCAGAAAGCTGTAGGAGCTGGCTCTGTATATACTATACAAAAGTAGGGTATAGTGTGCACAGAGTCCAGTGGATCCCCAGAGGTGTAGCAGAGGCTAAAGTAGATAATACTTAGTCTCTTTTGTGGTAGTGTGGTTGAGCAGTCAGGCTTATCAAGAGGTTAGTGTTAAGCAATTGTTGTACACACCCAGGCAAGAAATTATATCACACACATAAAGACTGAATCCAGATTCCAGACAAATTGTTTGTATAAAAAGTTAGTTTGCTAATTTATTTCTAGAACCAAGATTTACTTAGAAGCTGGTAAGTTAAACTCTTTATGTAATGTGACTTTTAAAAATACAGTAAACACCCTCCAGAGGAATATTTTGTAGGTATAGTTAGATTAAAAATGCTTCTAATTACTTTCCGATTACTTTTTGACTTCTGTTGTAGCTTGGTATAAAACACACTCCTAACATAGTTTAGACAACAAAGGACTTTTGTAAGCAGGTTAACTCTTCTGAAGGCAAGAGGTTACTTTTTGTGCAGTACAAGACAGTTCGACACAAGAATTTTCTGAGTAAACTCACCATTCAGTCCTATGGAGAAAAGGAAGTGTTAATTTTACAGGGAAGTAAAACCGTTTTAGGATTGGAGTTCTCCAAGGTTCAGGTTGCACTCAAGGGGCACCACCAGCGGCATTTGGGTAGCTGGGGCAGAGTGCAGGATGCTAATATTAACCAATGGGGATAGGGAACACCTTTGTTGGGGCCTGCTTATGGGCAGGCCACTCGGTCTCTCTTAGGGTTAAGGTCAGGGCAAAGGGAGTCCCAGGTTGGCAGCAAGTCCACACCACCAGTGGCGCAGGGTGCAGGTATTCAGGAGGTGTTAGGAGCCCAATACTTTTCAACGGAGGATGCCGGTCATGGAAAAAGACTGCAGTCTGGGGCCAGGAGACTGGATGAAGGGAACGAATGACTGGAAGATGAAGATGAAGAGTTTCTGGATACCTGGACACCATCAACCGGGCACCTCAGGGCTCAGGAGCTGTGGGTGCAGGGGTGTACTTTCATGTCAGATTCTTCTCACCTGCTCCGGTTGCGGTTGGGAGAACCCTTCAGAATTAGGATGCAGGCATCGAGGAGAAGTGTTAGAAATGGGATTTCTGGTTGGCTAGGGCATGCGCCTAAGCCAGGAAGAAACAACCACTCTAGTCAGGGCAAGGGGGTTACACGCTGAAGATAACCCCTGCTCACCCCCTTGGTAGCTTGGCACGAGCAGTCAGGCTTATCTCAGAGGCAATGTGTAAAGTGTTTGCGCAACACACAAGGAACACCACAAAATAAACTCCACACAAGGTTATATAAAAAATAGCCTTTGTATTATCCAAAACACATTAGAGTCATAATCACATACATACTATGTGCCAACTGGCACTAGGCAATACTTACAGAGGATTATATACACAGGACAGGGCCAATTGGGCACTGTCAAAACCTTTAGAAAGCACTAGTAACACATATAACGCACAACCAGTAACTACTGGCACAATACTGTACTTAGCATCATTACCTGCAACATTTTTTTTTAACTCTTTATTCAGGAGTGATCAAGGTAATGTATCACAGTTAGATATTAATATATGCATCCATCAGTCACATTTTCCGTTTTCATCCCAACCATAAACCTTATCGGTTGTTATAGTACCAACAGCCAATCATACAGCAAGAAAGATAATATAAAAAGAACAAGCATTTACAATGCAATAGGTCTCGCGTTATTAAAGTTTGAACTATTGGCAATGCTAAATAATGCTCCTCGGCATCCCATGTACCGCATAATTCACCGCACAAACGCCACGGGCCACCCCGTAAGATCTTACACATGATCCTACTAAATTCTGTTTACTTAATTTCTTTTAAACTAGTTACGTAATATACCACATTTGGTTAATATTAAAAAGTGTCGTCTGTCGGCACGGCATGTTTGCTCGAATTGAGTGGACACGCTGTGAAATGTTGAGAGCGGGTGCTGTGGGATGGTGATGATGCTTGGAAGGCTGGGGTCTGTGTCCTGGTGCTAGCTTACCAGGACCACCGTGGGAGGGAGGATGGAAATTCAACAGCATCCAAGGGATCTCTGGCTCTGACTAGGGCCTAATTTGAATAAACAACTACTACTGCCCGAGTGGCTGCAGGCCTGACTGTATGAAGACTCTGCCCTCCAACAGAAACAGACTTATCTGAGCAACGCCGGCGGCTGTACACTGTTTTTGAAGCGGCAAACTGCGCATGCTTTTCGTTAACAAACAGAGCACAGTTTTAGGAAGAGCTGAGGCCATAAGCAAACTGTTGGGCTGGAACCAATTATTAATGCTTCACACGTTTTGTGATTCACTAGGGTTTATGTTTGCAAAGATGCATGAAGTGCCAAGTGATGTATGAACATAGCATCATTGGACAATGCACTCAGATGGCAACAACCCACAGTTTGCTACTTAACAGCCCCCACCTCTACTCTTCGCCTTAGCCATCAACTGGTAGGAATGAGTGCATGCTGACCAGGAATGAAATCACCATCTGGTAATAGGAAGGTTAAAGGTGTTTTGACATGTTTCAGCCAATCATCGCTCTTTCTTGTATTGTTAATTATACCTGACAAAAAACAGGCAACTGCATTCAAACAACAGATAGCCAACGTATACTTTCACTAATTTTGGTATTGTCATCAGTGTCAAGGTTGCTGCTTGCTCCTCCGTTCTTTTTGGCTGCCCAACAACCTGGGAGAGGTGCGTTGATTGAATGGAGGGAGGTCGCTAGAGGCAAAAGATCACAAAATACCGAGAGGCCAAAGAGAAGGGAGCGCTGGACTGACATTTATCATTTATTTCTGTATTTCCTGATATAGCACAAACTCCACATAGAGACAGGCTTCAGAGGTGGAAACGTACATCGTTTACAGGTATACACTAGCAGTTATATAATTTATTGTGCAAACTAGGTAATAGGGGTCAGTTAGATTTGCATCAAAAGTGTACAGTGATGCAGTGTGTCGCAAATCAGGCGGCCAGCGTACAAACAATACCAGCTAAAACTAAATACTTACAGATAAATATCTGCAATGTAAGTTCATGGAAGGCCACAGCAGTTTATTGTTGAAGATTTCTTTGACGACGTGACACAACGCCCTCTTAAGGCTTGAACGGTTACACATATACGAGTATGCTTTAATTCCATTCGTTGTAGGCGAGCGCCGCGTGTTGTCGTGGCTACGGGCACCTGACCAGCAAAACCGAGAGCAGCCCGGGCTTAGAGTGAGAGGGCGGGGGCTGCCCGCGCATGCGCGCTCCGAGCCCCGGCGCCAAAGCGGAGTGCGGCATCTGAAGTCCCGGGTCCCAGGAGGGGGCCCGGGTGTAGACCAGCGCTGCGGAGGGACCTCAAGACTGCAGAGAGAGACAGGGACACGGAACACGCTGAAAGAGCCCGGTGAGTGGAGGGGGATGTGTGTGCGCGTGTGTGTGCGCGTGTGTGTGCGCGTGTGTGTGTGCGTAGGTATGTGTGTGTGCGTTTGTCTGTCTGTGTGTGTGTGTGTTGTGTGTGTGCGTGCGTCTGTCTGTGTGTGTGTTGTGTGTGCATGCCTGCGTGTGCCTGTGTTGTGAACAGCCTGCCGGAATCGGAGCGCGTGTTCACGCGCGCGACCTGATCCGATTCCGGCAGGCTGCGTGCGCGTGCCAGTCTCTTGTCCCAAGTCTTGTTAGTCTTTGAAAGGAAAACTGATTACAGTAGGGCTCCACTGCGACAACCGCTTCGTGATTGTGTCGCAGTGCGAGCCCTAAAAAAGGGTATAAGTATAACAATAGAATCTAAGCGTACCTATGTCTATGACCATCAGTAACATGTCGTTCCCTTCCTACTGTAGATCGGATCAACAGAATCTCTCCAACACCGTCATACATAACAAGGTAAAAATAACCCACCCCCCTCCCGCCCTCCCCGACAGTCCCACCCTACCCCCCCCCCCCCGTCTCCTGGTCACAAGGAAAAACCCACTGTAGAGTGGCTCCTGATTTATATCGTAATTGTGTAGGCCGTAGTGTTAGGGATACAAGTATTCCGTACGTTGCCCCGGGCATCACCACATCCCGTCAACCAGGCTCCATACCCTTTGTTGACATCATACTCCATCACCTTGTGACAGCATAAGGTCCATCTCCTCCAGATCCATCAGCAAGACCTCCCATTCCTGTGCTATAGGATATTTCCGTTGACCCTTCTCCTCCTCTCTTCTGAGAGCTGTCCCCTCCGCTCAGCCCCATTTCACCAGGTCCGTCTGCCACACGGCCTTTCTGGATGGACCATCCCAGTTCAGAACCTGGCCAGGGACAGACTAATTTGCATATAGCCAGGTTCTGAGCTGGGATTGGGGCAGTGAGCTAAATAACGGTGATGGATCAAGCCCTGATCTTTGGACTGGGTAAGAGTGGTCTGCTTAATTCAGACACTCTGTTCATCACCACCCCCTTTTCCGTATCGACCCTGTATATAACCAGCACACTAGATGTCCCCCTGCTCCCATATAGTATAATAGGTGAACCAATTCGTGTTGCGAGGGTTGGAGTCGTTGTGGTGCCCAGGTGTTCCGAATGTAGTGCGACACTGAGGCGTGCAAAATGTATAATCTAGGGGGAGCTCCTGTAATCTGTAGAAAGGATTCATGATCCAACAGAGTCCCATCTCCAAAGAATGCCCCCACCTCCTCTACTCCAGTCTCCACCCAAGGGCGCAGTGTATGCCCTGTTATCCTACCCTGCGGTGTCGGGATAACCAGTAAGGGGATGTTCGCCGCATATGGCATCCAACATTACCTGCAACATAAACACATTATGTCTGCATCACATTAGGCATAAGTCACATTATGCATGAACCTCATAAGCATAACATTAGGCATCCTCCTAAGACATTATCGCATGACATTAGGCATGAAACACAGTATGCATCTTATTAGGCATTAACCACATTATGCACTAGCATTAGGCATCACCTTAGGCCTAAACACAAAAAAGGCCCCAGGCCAACTGGCCTTTCAAAGGGGGCCCCAATGCCCTCTGTCCAGAAAGTCAGGGCGTAGCTGCCACTGCAGCTAAAGTGATATACGCAAAGCGCTGGGGCGTGGGGTGTATCTCACCCCTTTCTGAGTATCACCAAAGAAATGGCCCCTAAACGTTGCAGCTGCCTGCGCTCTCGCAGCGCAGCTGAGGAAGGCAAAACAGGTACTAGCACTGTCGTGCCTCATGAGCCTCAGGCACCGACAATGTGCCTCGCAAAAATGGCTCTGGGGCAGGTAGTGACTCAAAGCAGCTGCCCACTGCCATCCGGGTCAGCTGCTGCTGTGTGGAAAATAGAGCCACACTTCCCTCCACCTCTACCACAGCCTCTCACCTGGGACAGGCACCGGCAATGTGCCTCGGCAGGTCCCACTCTCGGCCTCTCCAGGTTTTGCCCGGTCCCTCTCCTGGGACACGGGACTTCTCTCTGGAGCCCGCGAGGCTTCCGACGGTCTGGGCTGCATGCTTGGCTCTCCTCACTAACACTAGTGCCACGCCTCAATGCTGGAAGCCGTTTCCTACGTCCCGCACCTCTTCCTGGTGCGGGACGTAGGAAACAGGTCCCGCAACTCTTCCTGGTGCGGGAGTAGCCCCCTGAACCTCTTCAGGGTCAGGAGGCTACTCCACTCACTGTTCCAAATACATATCCCCTCTTCAGCCTAACGCTGACTCACCCTGCCCTGCCTGGAACCACACACACCTCACCAGCCCCTGTCACTCCAAAGCCAGACATGCAATCCACCTCAGGCAGGCAGACACATAGCACACAGAAATGCCAACTTCTAGAAATGGCATTCCTAAAATAGGTATAATAAATCTGCCCACACCATTGCGCAGCATTTATTATCACTATTCCAAATATACCAAACTTGACCACGCTGCTTCTCTCATATGAGGAATTACCACTGAAACAGGGAATCCCAATGCATTCCTATGGGAGGGCAGCCTCACAGCAGTGAGAAACAAAAATGGCTGTTTGTCACTACCAGGACATGTCACACACTTAAGGTACATGTCCTACCTTTCACCTACAACACACCCTGTCCATAGGGCTAGCTAGGGCCTACCTTAGGGGTTGCTGACATGCAGTAAAAGGGGGGTCACAGATATGGCACACACTTTAGGTGCCATGTCACAGCGGCAGTAACACTGCACGCACAGGCCCTGGAATGGCAGAGGCCTGAGACAGGTTTGAAAGGCTTCTTTGGTGGGTGGCGCAATCAGCGCTGCAAACCCACCAGTAGCATTTAATTTACCATCCCCCGGTATATGAGATGCTACTTTACAAGGGACTGACAGGTAAATGAAATATGACAAACAGGTCTAGACAATTGTTACCATATTTATCACAGAGAGCACACGGATGTATGACGTTACAACGCATACTTTTACAACGCCTACCTTTACAACGCATTTTTTACACCGCAACATCCATTACAACGCACACCATTACAACGCATGCCATTAGAACGAATTCTTTGAAACTACCTTTACAACGCATTCCACTACAACGCATACTACATTTACAACGCATACCATTACAACGCATTACATTGCATTGCATGTAAGGTAAGTGTTGGATAGTGTGGGGGTAAAAATTACTATTCTAACTCCAGGGGGTGCAACAGTAGGGTAAGTGTTGGATAGTGTAGAGGTAAAAATTACTATTCTAACTCCAGGGGGTGCAACAGTAGGGTAAGTGTTGGATAGTGTAAGGGTATAATGTGTTGTAATGCTATGCGTTGTAATGGTATGCATTGTAATGACTGCGTTGTAATGGTATGTGTTGTAGTGGTGTGCGTTGTAGTGTCATGCGTTGTAATGACTGCGTTGTAAATGCATGCGTTGTAATGGATGTTACGTTGTAAAAGTTTCGTTGTAATGGTAGTGCGTTGTAAAAGTTGCGTTGTAAAGGTTGTATACCGAGCACACGCACTTTACACTGAACAGCAGTGCTAAAGTGCCGAGAGTCCTAAAACCTTTTGAAAAACTAAAGGAGTTAGGCCCATGTGGACAAGTGGTAAGGCTGGACCTTATTTAGATAAGAGAAACACGAAAGTGCCTGACCACCACTGTATTTTCACAAAATTAAACAGGTCAAAAACGCTAGTTGTCTAATTTGACCAGGTATTATTATTTATACCGAATATTTAATCTATTTTTAAGTTTTTATGAGAACGTTTTTTTAAGCCAATAAGACACCTGTACATTCACATATTTACACTAATATACAGCAAAATTTACAAACAAATAATGACATTACCATAAACTTTCAATCAAATAGATGCCAACATCCTACATAGAAACAAGACTATTAAACAAGACAGTACATCATTTAATCCTGTGCCTTGAAAAATGGCACTACAATCAATTCAAAATGGAAGGCGTTTAGTCAATAAATGACAGCTATTTGGACCAGCACTTGCTGGTTTGATCCTTTGAATGACCAAGAATACTCCTTATTAGACGCGTTTCGATTCCAGGACAGAGTTCCTGGGATCTCTTCAGGGCGTTGTCATTGTATCTCTGGAAGATGCAGAGAAAACAATAAAGTTTTATTCACAACATTCCATACTAGACCTATTCTAGAGACACTCAGTCATTACAACTTATGTAAGGGCCTACCAGATCATTTTAAAGAGAATGGGAGCTGAGGGGTACATTATGTTGCTTCCACCGGCTTGGTCATGTGGAAATTCAGCCTTTAGGGTCTTCCTTGTCTGTTTTGCGATTGCCTCCGTGTCATGTTGAGAACGCCATTCTTGTTTTTATCGTTTAAAATGGGCCACTGATTGCAAGATTTCGCTGGTGTAGTTCTTAGACCTTATAATGCTGAAGGTCCAGGTATTGCCTTCCGGCGGGATTATAGCTTACATGTTGCACAGTGTCCCCCACGGGTAATTCCAATTGTAATGGTGGCGTTGCTCGCTCTTGTCTGCTGTTTACTCTCCTGGCTCCGATCGAATCATATATGATATTGTACTTTACAAGGGACTGTAAGGTAAATTAAATATGTCAAACAGGTGTAGACAATCGTTACCATATTTATCACAGAGAGCACACGCACTTTACACTGAACAGCAGTGCTAAAGTGCTGAGAGTCCTAAAACCAGCAACACCATGTCAGAACAAGCATTTGCAATGCAATAGGTCTCGCATTTGCTAGAGTTTGAGCTATTGGTATTGTAAACGGCAATGCATTTCATTTATGTCTTTTGAAAGGCTACAATTAGTGCTTAACACGCACTTTGTACTTATAGTCATTGCTTGCAAGAAGCCAGGCTGGCAGTAACTGCGCCTATTTTACTGCCAGTCTTGCGTCTTGTAAGCAAGGACTATAAATACAAAGCATTTATAAAGTGCTTGCTACTTCTGATGAGATGTCTAAGCTCTTTTAGGCGAGCAGCACGCTACTTCAGAACCAAAAAAGGATTAGTTGTGCATTAGGCTGGGGAAATATGAAATTAATTTTTAGCAGTGGACATGTTAGTCTGTTTTTGGATTGAAAAAGATATATCTCACTCTTGCTTGAGTCTTGCCTTTTCTGTAACAATATTTTAGGCCGAATGACTAATATTAATTGTACAGTTTTACTCCTAAACAAAGGTTAGATCTACAGCTTAAGAACGGGTTCATTAGAATCCCAAAGGTTACTGTTTTTTTAATGTAGTTTCATGTTTACACAGACACCCTCTATGTGCCTTAGAGAATTCTATACCTCATCAACGTGCTGGAAAGCAGAGGAGGAGGTTGTTTTACGTTTGATATATTAAGAATACTATCAGCATTGAGTACTGGATTGATGCTCATGGCCTGCTTTCTTCACCAGTTGTTAGTGCTTTGAAATAACAAGTGTCAGTATCACCCAACTCAACAGTTCATATTTTACCAACCTCGGATTAATGACGGAATGGGTCTTTGCCATACTTGAACTTTTACTTGCAGGTTAGCTGAATAGCTCAGCCCTTAAATCACTGAGCTTTATGTTGATAAAGTCCTGGTAAGAGCATACAAAGGCAAACACTGTATACCTCTCAAAATAAACAACTGCTCATATCGGTACCGAACTGCTAAACCCGGAAACTGCCTGGAAAGCCAGGTTTTTTTTCAGTAAAGAAAATATTTTTACAAAACGGAGTTTATTGTGCTAATGTTCAGAGAGACAATACTATGTACTGAAATGTGGCTTAGCTTAATTCAAGCATTTCTACCCGTCTGTTTTTTAAGTGAAACGTCCAGTGCGACTGGTAAAGCCAGATATGGGTCACTTACCTCAGAGAGCCTAGGGTTCGGGCTGGACCTCATTGGTAAGGCCCAACAACTGAGCAAAACGGGTCAGAAGGGATGAGCCTGGCAGTTTGGACTCAACTCTTCCTATTCCAGAGGGACCAGGGTTGATTTGTTTATGTTTTTCCCAGTTTGTAAAGGCACAGCAACCAAAAAACGGATGGACTGCATTGGCTCCCAGAGGAGTTACCAGTGGCTGAGATTAATCATGAACCAAAACTGAGAATGGAGAGCTTCTGAGGTCCGTCTCAGCCATCAGAGCAGGAAGACCGATGCAGTGCAATGATTGGTCATTACAGGGGAAGGACAGGAGAGGAAGAATGTAAAGGAGAGAGATAGGGGAGGAGCGAGCAAGAGATCACAGCAGAGAAGTCGGTTAGCAGGCTTTTTCGTCACGATATAAGAGGCGATAAGCAGCTCTGACCATTACACCAGTTCCCACAAGCCATAGCTCCCACTATAACATTCAACCCATTTCTCTTACTCACTCCTCAAACTTAAAAAACCCAGGCCTCACGCTAGTGGAGTGGCGGCATCCGCTGCCATTCTTAAAGGAAAACAAAACTGAAAGCGCGCATGGCGTGCTGAAAATAAAACAATAGTGTTAAAACAGAGCAAAATCAATTATTACGAAAACACGGGTTGAGCAAATAGCAGCAAAAATTTACCTTGTTTAATGCTCCACCCTGCTGCGTAATGAAAATAACACACTCCTTGTGTGCTCATGAGGGGGGAGGACGAGGTGGGGCACTGAGAAGCAAAAGGTTTGAAGGGGTTACGGGTGGGTGCGTGGTGAGAGGGTGGTGCGCATGTCACACACAGAGCAACGAAAACAGACGGGAGGAAGCCGAAGTTACGATTGCTGTCTAAGGTTAGCCGCTCGTGCACCAAGTGTTGCATAACAGGACAATTAATTGTCAGAAAGTTTAATAAACATCGCGCAAAAGAAAGCAGTTACTCTACCGTGCAAGGGGATCAGAGGGCTTCCAATGGCAATCCAGCTTCCTCGGACACACAGTGGTGCGCATATAACAAAAATGGGAGAAAGCCGCGCCTCAATAAAATAAATAAATAATACAAATACAAGTGAAAGCACGTCAGCTTTACAGTGACGAAACGCGTGCTAAAGCATCTGTGTATACATACCAATGCCACATGCGAAAGAGAAAGCGCGCAATGTAATGAAAAGAGATGCCCAAGGGACCGGGGAAAATAGAATGCAAAAAAAAGTGGGAGCGTGTGAAAGTGAAAGTGCGCCATGCGCACGCTGTGATGAAAAGAGACGCCTGCGGGACTGGGAAAAATACTATGTAATTAAATTGGAAGTGGAAGCGCGCCATGCGCACACACCGTACGCGTGCAGATTGACTGTCCAGGCAGGCACGGCGAGCAGAAGACAGGGAGGGAACAATACATGCCTCCCTTCCAACGAAAACCTCACATTTTGGAGCTGTGCCAATCAGAAGCAGGGGTGGAGCTTTCATCCCCGCTTCGGAACTAAATCGATGACAATAGATCTCGCAAGCGAGCAGTGCATGCACTGCGTCGCTAGGCAAGACCTAAAAAAGGCTAGGAGGAAGGCAAAGAGTTCAGGGATGACCCTGCAAAAAGGGCCAAATCCAACAAGAAGGTCGGTGGAGGTTGTCCAACATTGCCAATCAGGTCTGACTGGCCGGGGGGCCTCTCTGGGGTGTTGGGCCACTTGGACTGGATCTGGAGTACTGGCTTGGTTTGGTGTTGCGATACAAAAGGGGATGATGGACGGAGCGTTTGAGCAAATCAAACACTCACCCCCAGTCAACTGATCTGGGTTTAATCCATCACCATTCTTTAGCTCACTCGGCCACCCCAGTTCAGACATGGCAATATGCAAATCAGTCTGACCCTGTGCCTCATGGGAACAGCCCAGCCCGAACTGCCATGCCATGTCTTCCCTGGACCGGAAACAAGCATCCTGGGACCGGTTTCGGATTCATAATCCTCATCAGCCAGGCTATCTTGAATCCAGTGGCCAAGTGAGCAAGGGACTCACGTCTGAGCATACCCTGCCACACTTAGGGCGAACAAAGCGATACCAAAGGGGATGATGGACGGAGCGTTTGAGCAAATCAAACACTCACCCCCAGTCAACTGATCTGGGTTTAATCCATAACCATTCTTTAGCTCACTCGGCCACCCCAGTTCAGACATGGCAATATGCAAATCAGTCTGACCCTGTGCCTCATGGGAACAGTCCAGCCCGAACTGCCATGCCATGTCTTCCCTGGACCGGAAACAAGCATCCTGGGACCGGTTTCGGATTCATAATCCTCATCAGCCAGGCTATCTTGAATCCAGTGGCCAAGTGAGCAAGGGACTCACGTCTGAGCATACCCTGCCACACTTAGGGCGAACAAAGCAATAAAAAAGGGTATGATGGACGGAGCGTTTGAGCAAATCAAACACTCACCCCCAGTCAACTGATCTGGGTTTAATCCATCACCATTCTTTAGCTCACTCGGACACCCCAGTTCAGACATGTTGGTTTGGTGTTGGACAAACCCGATGTCCACAGGAGATCAAAGTTCTTTTAGAAGGCAGGGCAGGTCCCCGGGGTTCTTGGAGGCTGCTGGCTTCATGACACGCTGGGTTCAGCTCGCAGAGGGTCAGAGCAGGAGACAGGCCGATAGGGTCAGGACCAAAGCAGTTGTGGCAATCACCCTCTTTCGCAGCACTACTCTTCGGTTCTTCTTCTTGTCAATTCGAATCTGAAGAGGCAAGGTTGAGGGGTGCTCCTAAATACTAGATTTAGGGGTGTGCACGTTGGGACCAATGGGTCCCTTTCCTGGGTTGTCTTCACTCCCTAATATGCCACCCTCCAGATGGAGGGGGCATAGACCTCTTCCTGATTGGAGGGGTTTCCCCATGTACAAGATGGTGGCGACTGAGATGTGTGCTTCACATCGCCTCACCCACCCGAGGGGTGAAGCTGACAAAGGTGGGCACACCTCCCTTCCTGGCTAGGTTTTCCTGCCGGTTCTCACACCCAAAATGGGGGTCAGAACCAGTGGGAGCCAGTTGCTGATAGCAGCAAAAGTTTGAGGGTAGGTAACAAAGGTGTCAGGCCTTTGAAACTCCTTCTTCAAGGACCTGCCCATCCTGGGGGAGGAGGCTTGACACCTCTGCCTAGGATGTGGTTTGTTCCCGGCCCAAAGAGCAAAGGGCTTTCAACACAGGGATCAAGAAATCTGTCTGTTGGTGGCAGATGGCTGGGAGCCAGTCAGAAACCACACCATGGGATGTCGTCTTTCAGAGGGCATCTCTATAATGCCCGCTGTGTGCATTTTTCATTAAATCCAACACTGGCAACAGTCTGGGTTTAATGTGCTGGGAAGTTTGATACCAAATGTCCCAGTCTTCAGTAAAGCCATTATGGAGCTGTGGGGTTCCTGTTGACAATCTCCCAGCCCATGTACTCAAAATTGCTTCACTGAACGTACAATGTCACTAAATGGCACAGACACTGTAGGGGCATATTGCTCTTGCAGGTATGCCCTCTCCTGGATATGGTGCACCCTGCCTTATGGACTGTAAGGACTGCTAGAGGGTTGACTTACCCATGCCACAGACAGTGTTGGTGGGCATGACACACAGGGATATGTGCCATGTCGACTCTTTAGTTTGGTCTTCACCAAAACACACAGTCATAGTGGGGGTATTAATGTGAGGGGGTCTCTGAGGGTGGCATAATATATGCTGCAACCCTCAGAGGCCCTCTCTGGTAACAAGGCCGTTGGTACAATGGGTACCTTTTACAAGGGACTTACAGGTGGCCAGAGGTTTGCCAATTGTGGGTACAAATGTACAGTTTTAGGAAAGAACATAGGTGCTGGGGCCTGGTTTGCAGGTTTCAGGCACACACTCAGTCAAGTTGGCATCAGGTATCGGGCAAAACATTAGGGGGTAACACACCATATACATATAGAGATGACATATACCCGCATTTACCCCCGACTTGTTCCCTCTATGTGTCCATCCTCTTCCTTTGCTGTACTGTGTGCTTTGAAGCACCCTAAGTGTAACATTCGGTGTAATGCAGGCAACCAATGGGATATTAAGGAAAAAAGATATGCCCTAGATAATTATCTGCTCAAAGATGTCCCCTCAAGGTACTTTAATTTTATTGGCTGACACATAACATAGCAGGAGACAGACTCGACTGACCAATGTTATAGACACTCTGTATTTGTGAGATGATGTGATGTGGGATAGAGGTAGAATATAACACAGCTATCAGAGTTGCAAGAAACAGTTTAATATCCAACCACGGTTGTGATTTTTGTACATACACAACATGTTAATAACTGAGAAATATACATATCTGTACAGTAAAAGATGTGGCCAAATAGTAGAAAGCTCGCAGATTGAAATACACAATAGAAAAGAGCGATTATCCAATGAACACATAATGGTAAACCAAGGAGACTAAGGACCCTTGTCATTCCAGGTGAACGACTATTTAGATATAAAGTTAGGGAAGATCTATAACCCACAGGTACGACGTGGTGGGAGACCACAGGAACTAGATCACATCTGGGGATCATTTGGGTCCTTTTTGGGGTCTCTAGATCTGTCTGGGCACAAGCCAGCCGGATGCTGGATCTCTGAATGAAAGAGCAGGCTTCAAGGGTTCAAAGCAATAAAAGGTAATGCAGGGAGGGTGTGTGTCTGCCACAGTCACCACTCAACTCACTCACACTTGTAGATGTCTTGTAAACCTCTTTTGGTCTCCATATTTGGAAGCAAGAGCTTCCAAGCACTTTATCTATATCTTTGATTTCTTGGTTTGGCCGGGGCTTTGGTACAGGCAAGGTCCATAGCAGCTCAGGCCATCAGACCGTCAGCAGGCCCGTCTATTGTGGTCCTAGCCTCACGAAACGGGCAGCGCTCCTCTCCAAAAGCTCTAAAAGTAAGGAGGTCTATCAATGTAAGTGCCAAAAATCTCTATTATAACCTGTTTATTTCTTCGATTAGAAGTCCTATGTACCCAGGTTGTGGCAGAGTTTTCTTCCTTATCCAGGTTTCTGTGTAATTCATCCTCGGCAATCTGGCTGGAATAGCTTGTGTGGCCTGCTGCCCACATGACACCAGGTAGATACAATCTCAGGTACTCGCCTGCTGCGGAGATAAACATTTTGTTTGCCCTGAGGCAGCACCCGAGACAAGGAAACAGGAGAGAAAGAAGTGTGGATGGGGCGGTCCTTGTAGATCCTTTGCCGGTACCAGCCATCCTTTGCTCCTGCTATTTCATGCCAAAACATGTTTGTGGTCATCTGAACGCAACCCTAAAGAAATATTCAACAAAGTGTGTGCGAACCATCTCCTACTAGTTTATGTTCTTATGTTTGCTTTCGTTTTTGGGAAAGCTAGGCACATCATATTTGCATTTATTCAAACTAATAAAAAAAAGTAAACATGAATGGACCATTTGTCACAGGCCATTGGACTTAAATTAGAAGGGAAGGGCAAAAAAACGCCAGGCAGCGCCAAAGGATGTAGTATGTGTGTGTTTTATATTGTAAAACACCACACAATGTTTGTTACACTTACGTTTCTCTCTATAACATTGTTTTATCGACAACAGTACAAGGACTGGCAGCCCTTTGACTCCAGGTCCATTGAGGATGTCTCTGGTACCACGAAGAATGTCAAGGATGCGAGTGCCATGAGGGCAGTCTGGTCCAACGAGATCCCTTGCCAGGCTTAATTCTACTCGGGGTGCCCCTTGGGCTCGTGCCAGGCTGATCCTGAATGGCCATGGTGCCAAGTACCAGCACACCACAAGGGCGGGGACCCTTACCCAGTATCATCTCTGTTGTTCAGGGCTCTCTGTCCCTACGCATGCCACAGCCAGGTCTTGAAATGGATCCTCCGTTTGCCTTGGGTCTTTAGAGGGAAATCCATCAAAGGGCCGAGCTCTCATTCACTCTCTCAGGAACTCAACTGGAGGAGGAGAGGGGGACCCTTGGCGAAGCTAAACAACAGCCAGCCCTGCAGTGATCTCACCATTAGACTCGTTGAGTTGGCCAGCTGCATCGTTGCTTTAAGGGCAGCTGCCTGCCCATTTAGGGCTGAATGTAATCACTGCCCCTTCTTACCTACCATACCAAGCCTTGGGTTTGCACCCTCCATAGACAGATAATGCACTAACACTATATTAGATTGACAGCAGCTTCAGTCTTGCTAAAGTAACACCTCCTACGGTTCCCACTTCAGCAGATGCTGTGCATCGACAGGGACTTATGCACTAATTAAGTTATTATATGTGGCATTAGTTCAGGGCAGTCGTTGCCTAGGCCTCCCTATGAAGAGGGATGACAGGGTTCAGGGCTGTGTAGGTACTTGGCATGGAATATCCAGAAAAAGTACCACAATAATTACCAAAAAGCGACAGGTCTTTTTTAAGGTTGTATGATACTACATTAATCTATGTCTGTAGCACTACCAATACACCATTAGATCTTGAGGCTAAGTTTTATATTCATTTTACCACTATCATGAACTATCTCCTATATAACTTTTTGTTAATTGTAGTTTAACCCATTTCTTAGCTATAGAATAACCTTAATATGTATAAATGTATAAACAGACACATATATATATATATATATATATATATATATATATATATATATATATATATCAAACACACAGAGTTGCCTCGAATGATGGAGCCCAACACGAGTGTAAATTTCTGTTTGCAATTTAATTGAGGCTGCAGCTACACAAGTTCGAAGCAAACAACACCAGCTCATCAAAGTCTATTGCCGACGCGTTTCGGGCTCCTGCCCTTTATCTTAGGCTGACTTCTGAACAGTTATGCAAACACGCCAATAGTGAGCACTACATTTAAACAGAACCTGCCTCAGTGGGCGTGGCTGCCCCGCAGCCTCATGGTCTTCGTAGTCTTAGCTCCAAAAGTATTTCTCAAGTGAGTTTGGCGTGTGCACTGTAGTAAATCATAAATTAAAATCCCAAGTGGGTGGCTTGCGCTTGGAAAACATTGCGAAGCTGCCATCAGTAGTCTCAATCACAGCACTCGTCCCAAAATGGTGATGACCGGTTTGGCACCACCAGGGTCCGTCACAGCAGCGGGGCTCTCATCGCAGCTAGGCTCGCCGCTCCACATCAAACACACAGAGTTGCCTCGAATGATGGAGCCCAACACGAGTGTAAATTTCTGTTTGCAATTTAATTGAGGCTGCAGCTACACAAGTTCGAAGCAAACAACACCAGCTCATCAAAGTCTATTGCCGACGCGTTTCGGGCTCCTGCCCTTTGTCTTAGGCTGACTTCTGAACAGTTATGCAAACACGCCAATAGTGAGCACTACATTTAAACAGAACCTGCCTCAGTGGGCGTGGTTGCCCCGCAGCCTCATGGTCTTCGTAGTCTTAGCTCCAAAAGTATTTCTCAAGTGAGTTTGGCGTGTGCACTGTAGTAAATCATAAATTAAAATCCCAAGTGGGTGGCTTGCGCTTGGAAAACATTGCGAAGCTGCCATCAGTAGTCTCAATCACAGCACTCGTCCCAAAATGGTGATGACCGGTTTGGCACCACCAGGGTCCGTCACAGCAGCGGGGCTCTCATCGCGGCTAGGCTCGCCGCTCCACATCAAACACACAGAGTTGCCTCGAATGATGGAGCCCAACACGAGTGTAAATTTCTGTTTGCAATTTAATTGAGGCTGCAGCTACACAAGTTCGAAGCAAACAACACCAGCTCATCAAAGTCTATTGCCGACGCGTTTCGGGCTCCTGCCCTTTGTCTTAGGCTGACTTCTGAACAGTTATGCAAACACGCCAATAGTGAGCACTACATTTAAACAGAACCTGCCTCAGTGGGCGTGGCTGCCCCGCAGCCTCATGGTCTTCGTAGTCTTAGCTCCAAAAGTATTTCTCAAGTGAGTTTGGCGTGTGCACTGTAGTAAATCATAAATTAAAATCCCAAGTGGGTGGCTTGCGCTTGGAAAACATTGCGAAGCTGCCATCAGTAGTCTCAATCACAGCACTCGTCCCAAAATGGTGATGACCGGTTTGGCACCACCAGGGTCCGTCACAGCAGCGGGGCTCTCATCGCGGCTAGGCTCGCAGCTCCACATCAAACACACAGAGTTGCCTCGAATGATGGAGCCCAACACGAGTGTAAATTTCTGTTTGCAATTTAATTGAGGCTGCAGCTACACAAGTTCGAAGCAAACAACACCAGCTCATCAAAGTCTATTGCCGACGCGTTTCGGGCTCCTGCCCTTTGTCTTAGGCTGACTTCTGAACAGTTATGCAAACACGCCAATAGTGAGCACTACATTTAAACAGAACCTGCCTCAGTGGGCGTGGCTGCCCCGCAGCCTCATGGTCTTCGTAGTCTTAGCTCCAAAAGTATTTCTCAAGTCAGTTTGGCGTGTGCACTGTAGTAAATCATAAATTAAAATCCCAAGTGGGTGGCTTGCGCTTGGAAAACATTGCGAAGCTGCCATCAGTAGTCTCAATCACAGCACTCATCCCAAAATGGTGATGACCGGTTTGGCACCACCAGGGTCCGTCACAGCAGCGGGGCTCTCATCGCGGCTAGGCTCGCCGCTCCACATCAAACACACAGAGTTGCCTCGAATGATGGAGCCCAACACAAGTGTAAAGTTCTGTTTGCAATTTAATTGAGGCTGCAGCTACACAAGTTCGAAGCAAACAACACCAGCTCATCAAAGTCTATTGCCGACGCGTTTCGGGCTCCTGCCCTTTGTCTTAGGCTGACTTCTGAACAGTTATGCAAACACGCCAATAGTGAGCACTACATTTAAACAGAACCTGCCTCAGTGGGCGTGGCTGCCCCGCAGCCTCATGGTCTTCGTAGTCTTAGCTCCAAAAGTATTTCTCAAGTGAGTTTGGCGTGTGCACTGTAGTAAATCATAAATTAAAATCCCAAGTGGATGGCTTGCGCTTGGAAAACATTGCGAAGCTGCCATCAGTAGTCTCAATCACAGCACTCGTCCCAAAATGGTGATGAACGGTTTGGCACCACCAGGGTCCGTCACAGCAGCGGGGCTCTCATCGCGGCTAGGCTCGCCGCTCCACATCAAACACACAGAGTTGCCTCGAATGATGGAGCCCAACACGAGTGTAAATTTCTGTTTGCAATTTAATTGAGGCTGCAGCTACACAAGTTCGAAGCAAACAACACCAGCTCATCAAAGTCTATTGCCGACGCGTTTCGGGCTCCTGCCCTTTGTCTTAGGCTGACTTCTGAACAGTTATGCAAACACGCCAATAGTGAGCACTACATTTAAACAGAACCTGCCTCAGTGGGCGTGGCTGCCCTGCAGCCTCATGGTCTTCGTAGTCTTAGCTCCAAAAGTATTTCTCAAGTGAGTTTGGCGTGTGCACTGTAGTAAATCATAAATTAAAATCCCAAGTGGGTGGCTTGCGCTTGGAAAACATTGCGAAGCTGCCATCAGTAGTCTCAATCACAGCACTCGTCCCAAAATGGTGATGACCGGTTTGGCACCACCAGGGTCCGTCACAGCAGCGGGGCTCTCATCGCGGCTAGGCTCGCCGCTCCACATCAAACACACAGAGTTGCCTCGAATGATGGAGCCCAACACGAGTGTAAATTTCTGTTTGCAATTTAATTGAGGCTGCAGCTACACAAGTTCGAAGCAAACAAAACCAGCTCATCAAAGTCTATTGCCGACGCGTTTCGGGCTCCTGCCCTTTGTCTTAGGCTGACTTCTGAACAGTTATGCAAACACGCCAATAGTGAGCACTACATTTAAACAGAACCTGCCTCAGTGGGCGTGGCTGCCCCGCAGCCTCATGGTCTTCGTAGTCTTAGCTCCAAAAGTATTTCTCAAGTGAGTTTGGCGTGTGCACTGTAGTAAATCATAAATTAAAATCCCAAGTGGGTGGCTTGCGCTTGGAAAACATTGCGAAGCTGCCATCAGTAGTCTCAATCACAGCACTCGTCCCAAAATGGTGATGACCGGTTTGGCACCACCAGGGTCCGTCACAGCAGCGGGGCTCTCATCGCGGCTAGGCTCGCCGCTCCACATCAAACACACATCAAACAATTATTAAAGGTTTCTGGGTTGAGCTCCCTATCCTTTTTTAAGATCACCACTTTTTTCTTTGTTTACACTGCACTCCCCATCACATCAACATCATGTGGTAGTACCGAGTGATTGTGGGTCGCTACCCCATATCTGGTTATCGGGGTATGCTGGTCTCAATGATCTAGAGACACAATACCCGATTAGGACTACCAAATGATAATATTGATCATTACAAGACTGTTGATGGGAATCCTACACCAGTGGGGACTCACGTTACTGGTTCTTCACATCTTGTGATCTGGTTTGTTGGTTTACTTCATTCACACCCTAGTACTTGAGACAAGGTGTAGATGAGCAGAGGACTACGGCTGAATCCTCCATAAGACCCCTAAGTTTGTAGTTGTTAGTTGATTCCTTTGGGGGATAATACTTAGGCTAGGTCTATAAACATCCCTCTAGCCCTGTACAAACTCGTGTTTTTCTATGTTCAGAGCAGCGTGCAGCTGCGGGCTATTATAGATTGATCCATAATATTAGCGATCATTTCATTTCCATTAGTAAGAAGTGGATAATATTTTGACTTTTTATCTTTAGGTTTCTTATACCTCCTGTCCCCTCCACTGTATTGCTACAATGGCTGAACGCCATGGCTTAGCGTATGACGACGCCATGTTCCACTCTATCTTAGACAATATGCCAAGTCTCTTGGATACACTGCCGACACCCACAGTGAATGCAACAGATGACTGGACTAAAGTGCTGGCCTTAAAGAAGTCGCAATCGCGGACTCAGACTCATGGGGTCATCATGGCAGAGTATATGAGAGCCAGTTGCGCACCTCCCGGACTTATTGTTACCAATGCTCCACGACTTTTTCTGGGCGACAAACCATTCCTGAAGGACTGGTCAATGATCGCTTGGCGCTGTACCCGTGACTGGCTAATTTTAATTATCAGCACAGCCAAACGGGTATCAGACGCCATTTTGGTAGAAATACAAGTGTTGGAGGGCAAAATTAAGGCTACCATTAGTGCCACTTTCAAGAAGAACAAAGACGAATCCGATAAAGCTAATAAAGAATTTGCTGATTCGATACTTCAGACTAAACTTGAGAAGTTCAAGAAAGACCTGGCCAAGTTTAGTTTGGAAACTGTTTATCCCTACACTAGCGATAACTACAAAGCTCCTGAATTTAATAAGAGAGGGAGAGCATATGGATCAAATTATTCAGGATCTGGCACGGATTCAGGGAGTGATTCGGAGACTAGTAATCAATCTTCCAATGTCGGTAACTACCGAGGCAGAGGCGGGAGATCACAGAACTATAGGGGCCAGTACAACATGCCCGGCCAACCGTGGTGGCCTCCGGGACCCTGGGGGTATCCAGGTAATTTCGCACCACCGATGGGCCCTTTTCCAGGTTTCCAAAATTTCAATAGCCAGCCTTTTTTAGCGCGTGGCCCCAGGCGGTCACGGGGCAAAAGAAGACCGGCACAGGGACAACCTCAGGTCCAGTGGGAGGATACAACAGGCCCACATGCAGGAACTCGGAGTCAAACGAGACGGAATGCACAAAATCAATAAGCAAACCCAAACAGAGTTTGGTGGTCAATCTCAGTTCAAGAACTTTAACTGACATAGAGGAAGCTGTGTTGAATAAGGGCCTGGGTTTTGTGACCACTGATGAGGGCGATCCATTTGTTCTACAAATGGAACTAGCGCAGTTTTTTCGCAAACTGAGGCTCCATTATTTCTTCAAGAATAAGAACTCTGAGGAATCGGAGGAGGAGCGAGACACTAACACTGGCTTGAGGAACAAATCTACTTTTTCACCCCCCTCACATGCCATACCTACTCAAGTTCTTACCTTCGAACTAGCTGTCAAGAACGAAATAGATCTCATACAATACAGCTCCAGACCACGATACAATAATCTCACCACGGCAGAGAGACAGGGTCTTAAATCACTGACGCAAGACAGTACTATAATTGTGAAGCCCGCCGACAAAGGGGGCGCCATTGTGGTACAAAATGTGGACACCTACAGGGCAGAGTGTCTCCGACAGTTGAGCAATACCGATGCCTACCATCTACTAACTATCGACCCTACTCCCAGACTTACGAGGGAGATCAAAGTCTTGGTTGAAGAAGCCTTGGCTGAAGGCTGGATTACCCCCGCAGAGGCATCATTCCTGCAGGCTAAGCATCCCATCATGCCTTATTTTTACACCTTACCTAAGGTGCATAAGCCACAGAGACCCCCCCCAGGGAGGCCCATAATTTCAGGCCAGGGCTCATTACTTGAACCGCTTTCAGCATTTGCTGATCACTTTCTAAAACCCTTGGTGAGCACGATGCCCACGTTTCTTAAAGACACTGCTGACGTCCTGAGAGTGATCCCCGAGATTGCCTTTGATCGAGAGACAGATTATCTGATCTCTCTGGACGTTGAGTCTCTGTATACCTCAATCCCCCAGGATGCGACCCTGGATACCATCAGGTCCATCCTGGGTGAATCGGAACTGGATTCCATCACTCCAGTACCCTTCATTATGGCTCTGGCTACCATAGCCATGAAGGAAAACTTCTTTATGTACGAGGACCAGATATACCATCAAGTCTCTGGGACCAGCATGGGGAGTATTTTTGCCCCTTCGCTGGCGAATCTATATGTCCATCAATTTGAACAGTCAACAGTCCTGCATCCCACCAATCCTTTCTTTCCATCCATTATTTGGTGGAAAAGATATATTGATGATATCTTGATGGTGTGGAGAGGGACGAGTGAATCGGCCGGCCAATTTCACCAATGGCTCAATAGTCAAAACAACTATCTCCGGTTCACGATGGAAATGAGCAAAGACAGACTCCCTTTCCTGGACCTCTCTATCTACAGCACGGTGAGGGGCTTGGAGAGTGAACTGTACAAAAAGCCAATGGCAAGGAACTCATTGCTCCTGTATGAAAGTCAACACCCGAAGTCCTTGAGGGACAATTTGCCCTTTGGACAGTTTCTTCGAGTCCATCGGAACTGTTCCACTCCAGACACTTTTAAACTCCATGCAAATGAGCTTTCTAAACAACTGATAGAGAGGCATTACCCTAAGCAATTGGTCCAACGCTCATACAAACGAGCAGCTAACAACCATCGGGCTGCTCTCTTGGAACCACGCACAGAGAAACTCCCACTGGATCGCTTAACCCTAGTGAGCACCTTCAACACCAAATCAAACCATGTCCAAAAAGTGATCAAAAAACACTGGAGAATTTTGAATAGCGGTGGAGAAAAGATCCCCTTTCCCCTATTCGCCTTCAAACGCTCAACCAACCTGAGGGACCGCCTTGTACATACACGACCCAAGATTATACCCAGGAGAGAGCTAGGGACATTATGGGATCTCCCGCCGGTAGTAGGGCATCATCCTTGCGGGGGGTGCTCCATTTGCCCTCTAACGACTAAAGTCACGAGTGTGGACATTGGTACGGATAAGCCTTGGGAGCTGCGGCAGTTTACTAACTGCAACAGCACCAACCTTATCTACCTCATCACGTGCACGTGTAATGAAAGATACGTGGGCATGACCACGAGAAAGGTACGTGTGAGGATGCTGGAACACAAGAGCACTTTCCGTTGCAGGAAAGATGTTTCCAAACTCACGAAGCACTTCCTTACGTGTAATCATGCCGAAACAGACTTTAAATGGCATGTTCTTGAGAAACCATACATTCCACCACATGTGAGCGATGTGTCTAGATACCTTTTTGTTCGTGAACAGAAGTGGGTGTTCAAATTGGGGACACATATACGAGGGCTGAACGATGACATTCCATGGGTCTCCCTGTCTTGATCAACGCGATCTTTATAGATAGTGTGATGCGTGGAACAGATGCCAAGAGGATTTGTTTTTGCAAGACACATTATTTAGTGTCTGGCTATAGCGTCTTTAGCTCATGACCTATTGAATTTTCTTAGAGCATGTCGCCTACTGTGTGCTCCGGTATGGGCACACGTTTTTTTCCATTGCCCCCTTGACAGGACGACCTATTTAGCGCTCTTTGTCATTTGACACGACTGACCTGTCTTCTTTGATATGCACCGACTTTGGATAGGGGTTCGTTTTCTATGAATACCCTGTGCTTAATTCCAGCATTAAAATATTGGGTACTCTAGGTATGCAGTTGGAGCGTGATGTATATTTCGCCACGTAAAAAAATGTTTTTGATTAAAAAAAATTTTGATTGCAATTTTTTGATTAAATATTCCAACAGTAATTAGTTATTCTGTTTTTGCACTTATGACGCCAACTGTGATGTCTCACGCTGCGCCCTTTAATGCTAGAAAGGTAATATGCTTTTTACATTCTCACAGCCTATAACACCCAAATAAACTACACTCATCAGAGGTATGATGTCATTGTGTAGTTCTATTCTATTGGATGATCGAGCGAGTGTTTATTGGCATATTTTTCCTTACACGCAGCTTTAGTAGTACTTTGGTTAGTGTGGAGGGGTTTCCCAGTCGGGCTCAGACGTTCAATGAGACACTGCTCCAGGCCACGCAAGGAACAGTAATGTGAAAATCCTTCCGTGGTCATATGCAGAGAACTACAATTACTCATGACGTGACGTCATGTTGTAGTCCACTACCGGTCCGTTCTCGCGAGAGGACGCACTCGGGGCCGCGATCGAGTGCGGACCCCGGGGAGGACAGATGCGTGATTGTGCCCATGTATCATCAGGGGACATTGCAAACGAGGTAATTGGCAAAGGATCTGGCACAACGACAACAGAGGGTGCCATGTGAGGAGGTGGCGATTCGGCTAGCCCCTCCCCCGCCGGTACCGATTGGTTTATTGCTACATAGCCTAACATTGAAATAGTCAGAGAGCACAAGGGACTGTGCCTCCCCCTGACTCAGTCACGGCTAGGGACACCGACGGACAGGTATGATTACCTGCCTAGCTAGCATGTTATACTGGGCATGCCATTGTGCTAGCTTTATGCTTTGTATTGGGAATTGTGAAAACCCATATTAACTTAGCCTGTAGCGTGCAGGGAGGTGGAGGGTAGGTGTGTTGTGAACCTACGGATAGGGGTTAAATCTACTCCATGTACAGAAAACCCTGCCTTGCGTAATAATATACATTACCAGAGTAGCTGCATGTTTGGTTGTCCGGTGTGTGTAGCTGACGCAGGCGGTTTCTGTTTTTGTAGAGCGGGGTCTCATATATCCTGAGCCAGGTCCAGGAAGAGGTGAGGTCCACTCCCCGGACACACTGGGTGAGTAAATAAGCTAGAATATACCCTGTTGGATAATATATTTTGTTCTATGCAGACCAGTGTAATAGATTGTGTTTTTCCTGCACGTTTGTCCCCTCTTAATAGTACATACACGACCAGGTGCCGAAGAGAGGAGTTGAAACAGCTGAGGGAAAATTATATCCTTTACTGGTTTTCTACTTGTGTGGTTTTTACACATATTATTTTTTTCACACTTTATTCACTAATTAATGCAGTAGTATTGTTATAGAACAGAGACCCTGACGAAAGCCGAAGGACTCATCCCCGAGTGGCTGAAACATGTTGGTCTCCTCGCAGCTATTTGTTGGGACTGCGACGATGATATTGCACTGTTCTTGTTTTTAGGAAGGAAGGGGCAAACAATTATTAAAGGTTTCTGGGTTGAGCTCCCTATCCTTTTTTAAGATCACCACTTTTTTCTTTGTTTACACTTCACTCCCCATCACATCAACATCATGTGGTAGTACCGAGTGATTGTGGGTCGCTACCCCATATCTGGTTATCGGGGTATGCTGGTCTCAATGATCTAGAGACACAATACCCGATTAGGACTACCAAATGATAATATTGATCATTACAAGACTGTTGATGGGAATCCTACTCCAGTGGGGACTCACGTTACTGGTTCTTCACATCTTGTGATCTGGTTTGTTGGTTTACTTCATTCACACCCTAGTACTTGAGACAAGGTGTAGATGAGCAGAGGACTACGGCTGAATCCTCCATAAGACCCCTAAGTTTGTAGTTGTTAGTTGATTCCTTTGGGGGATAATACTTAGGCTAGGTCTATAAACATCCCTCTAGCCCTGTACAAACTCGTGTTTTTCTAGATTTTCAATATTGACATTGCTGCTGATGCAATCTTATACGATCATTTAAATTTTGGAAATTCCCAACAATAAATTTAAATTTAGTAAATAAATATTGTATGAGAATTTATGCTTAACTAAATGTAATTTATGAGGTAGTAGCAAACTGATAATTTTTTGTGTTACATAGTAAGTTTACTCATAAATACTTCCGTTCTTCCCCAAAATTTTCTTAAATGGGTATTTGACATCTCTTCTTCATGTCCTGCATCCTTTCTCTCACTGTCTGTCTCTGATCCAGAAGATTGCAACATAAGTAAGTTTAAAGAACAGCAAGTGTGTCTCACCAGAGCAGGAAATCATGCAGTAAGCGCTGTTTCTCTTTCTTTTAATAGTACACTAACATAAAATGATGAATGAAAATGAGGAGCCTACCAACATCTACTTTGAAATAACAGCAACGTTTATTGAGGCAACTTATTCTGAGGTGTATATTGATCCTATAGATGAAACAAATCATGAAGAACATGAAGGAGATACCATGGCAGATTTTTTTGATGAAACACTAGATATGGAATTAATGGAATGTGTAGACGTTGTCAAGTTTGACGAATCATTTTCAGACACTTTGATGGATGAAATTTCTGATGAAGAAATCCTACAAGTTCTTTTAGATTTTGAAAATTCTGATAAATAAATTTCAATTTAGTAAAGAAAAATTGTTTTGAAAATTATACTTATTTAAATGTAATTTATGAGGTAGTAGCAAAGTGATAAAATTTTGTGTTCTTCATGTCCTGTATCCTTTCTGTCATTGACTGTCTCTAATGCACTAGTTTACAACATAAGTAAGTATATAGAACAGCAAGTGTGTTTCACCAGAGTAGGAACTCATGACCGCCTACGCCAATTCTGACCACACATTGAGAAAGTAAGGAATCGTGAACAAATCTGTTTCTGTTTTCCTGAAAGACTATAGTATGGATTCAATATACCACAATAACTTGCATTACAACATACAAGGTATCTACAGAGGAGACGATGTCCATTTCCATTTAGTTTTATTTTATGTTTTTTAAAATTCCACTAGGTCCGTGCACCGTGAGTGCTCGGTAAATGCATGGTGCGCGAACCATATCGCCGCCATTTTGTGGTTTCAGAAGAGAGTGAAAAATATAACTTAAAAACGTGGGAAGGGGGTAGGGTAGAGTGTCCCTGACCCCTTATGCCTTCTCAGCGGGTCGTTCAAGGACTCCTAAGGTTAAAAATAATGTTTTTTTTAAAAAAGAATAACAGAAAACACGATAGGTCCGCGCACGGGGAGTGCCGGTGAGTGCTCGGTGCACGGACCTCGATAAAAATTAATTAAAAAAATAAAGTTAAAAATTATATTTGAGTGTTTACATGTTAGTTGGCTCTAAAAAGAGCCGTTGTGTTCATTGTGTTTTTTTTGGTACCTAAAAGTAAGTACCAATGCAGAGTCTGATGTTACAGAGATAGACTCTGTTCCCTTCATCAGTGAAATGTACACCGTCTGTCCTATAGATACCTCGCATGTTGTAACGCAAGTTGTTGTGGTATATACAACCCATTCCATAGTCTCTCATGTATGGAGAAACAGATTTATTTACATGTTTCCTTGCTTTCTCAATCTGTGGACAAAATTGATTGGACCAATTCCATTTTTGTCTTTGGCATATAATGGAATAGACAAAGGCAGTTTGAGGAAAAAGAAACATCAATTGTCCAAAGATGTCCTTCAATAGCATTTCCAGACCAACCCCAGTCAAAGTGCATAAGTCATTTCCACCACAGTGAACAATTATAAGGTCAGGATGTGGGAGATGCATGAAGGATTTCACTAATGGTATCAATTGGTAACATCTCAATCCTCTCTGGCCAATCCATAAAATATCCACATTTGGTAAATCAAGGTTTAAATTTCCTCTGTTTGTTGCATACCTTTTAGACCAGAATACAAAACGGTGTCCTACAAACCATACTGAAGGCATCTTCAAGGCAGGTCTGGTTGTACTCAGATGAGGGCTGTAAATGAAATGGCAGTTGGAAAGCTTGCATTGTAGAAAAAAAAGAGGAGGACATTCACTGCACTTGAAGCTTAAGAAATGATTGGTGCTTTCTGAAAATGGAAAAGAGCATATTAGGGTGCATAGTTTTGTTTTTTAAAAGAAGCAATTCTATTGGTTCAGAAAAGGTCATTGAAAGGAACATTGCACATGATTAGCTGTTATTTTGAAAGCTCTAACAACCTTGGTGGATTCATTTGCAACAAATTATAATGAACTTTTAAACTCTGTTCGTCCTTAGGTGGGAGTTACCATGGTGACAGGTTGAATGAGCACTAAGGGGATGGGTGAATATTATGTGAGTTTGAAATTGTGGGAATGTAGAACCAATTGAAATGTTAGTTTAGTTTTGAAATAGTGTGGGAAGAGATTTCATTGGTTAAGACCTGAAATATGTGTGAGGAATGAGTGGGAAAGTTTGCTATTTCTGGTTTCAGTGTCTGAGGTGCATTTCAGAGATTCTGCTTAAGAAAATCTGCTGTGTGTTTGACACTGTTCTATATTTTCAAAAGCGATTTAAAGGTGAGTAATATAGAGAGAGTGCTGTTTGCAGTATTGGGAAGCATAACAAGCATATTGGGCTTCATTCCTGTTGTATTTTGAAAATGAGTCAGGTTTCTGCATTGTAGTGTAGTGTTCATTTAAATGGGTTGTGCTCTGTGTGTAAAATGATTTACCATGCTAAATGTTTTTTGATAACATGTGTGGCTTAAAGATTTTTGACAAGGATCACAGTGAGTGTCTGTGTGAATTAAGGAATTATATTTTTACCTTTTTCCATAATGTTAGCTGTGCGTGCTTACAGTTTGTATTTTTTAGTTTATAAGGTAGACTTCTTTTTAAATTGTTTTTTATGCTTGGATTCAATGCTGGTATAGAGATAGTGTAATGGTTTCATTGGACTTGTAAATATGCTCCTTTTTTAGAAGTGCCTTGTGCAACCTTTAACATTGGTGGAAGCAGTGAATGTATGGAGAGGGATAGGAATGGCAGATAGAAAACCATATGAAATGGTGTGCGAGATGCATAAAGGATTTCACTAATGGCATCAATTGAGATGGAATATAAGATAAAGAGGGGCATATTTACAAGCCCCTTGCACAATGTTTGACATGGGTGCAAGCAGAAAATGCATGCACAGTAATAAAATTGGCACACAGACAAGAATATGAAATGCCGTGAGAGATGCTTAAAGGGTTTTTCTAATGGCATAAATTGAGATAGAATATACAAAAAAAGAGAGGCATATTTACAAGCCCCTTGTGCAATGTTTGACATTAATGCTGGTACAGAGATAGTGTAATGGTTTCATTGGCATATTTACAAGGCGTTTGCGCAATGTTTGACATTAATGCTGGTACAGAGATAGTGTAATGGTTTCATTGGCATATTTACAAGCCGCTTGCGCAATGTTCGACATTAATTCTGGTACAGAGATAGTGTAATGGTTTCATTGGCATATTTACAAGCCGCTTGCGCAATGTTCGACATTAATGCTGGTATAGAGATAGTGTAATGGTTTCATTGGCATATTTACAAGCCGCTTGCGCAATGTTCGACATTAATGGTGGTATAGAGATAGTGTAATGGTTTCATTGGCATATTTACAAGCCGCTTGCGCAATGTTCGACATTAATGCTGGTATAGAGATAGTATAATGGTTTCATTGGCATATTTACAAGCCGCTTGCGCAATGTTTAACATTAATGCTGGTATAGAGATAGTGTAATGGTTTCATTGACATATTTACAAGCCCCTTGCGCAATGTTTGACATTAATGCTGGTATAGAGATAGTGTAATGGTTTCATTGGTATATTTACAAGCCCCTTGCGCAATGTTCGACATTAATGCTGGTACAAAGATAGTGTAATGGTTTCATTGGCATGTTTACAAGCCGCTTGCGCAATGTTTGACATTAATGCTGGTACAGAGATAGTGTAATGGTTTCATTGGCATATTTACAAGCCGCTTGCGCAATGTTCGACATTAATTCTGGTACAGAGATAGTGTAATGGTTTCATTGGCATATTTACAAGCCGCTTGCGCAATGTTCGACATTAATGCTGGTATAGAGATAGTGTAATGGTTTTATTGGCATATTTACAAGCCGCTTGCGCAATGTTCGACATTAATGCTGGTATAGAGATAGTGTAATGGTTTCATTGGCATATTTACAAGCCGCTTGCGCAATGTTTAACATTAATGCTGGTATAGAGATAGTGTAATGGTTTCATTGGCATATTTACAAGCCGCTTGCGCAATGTTTAACATTAATGCTGGTATAGAGATAGTGTAATGGTTTCATTGACATATTTACAAGCCCCTTGCGCAATGTTTGACATTAATGCTGGTATAGAGATAGTGTAATGGTTTCATTGGTATATTTACAAGCCCCTTGCGCAATGTTTGACATTAATGCTGGTAAAGAGATAGTGTAATGGTTTCATTGGCATATTTACAAGCCGCTTGCGTAATGTTGGACATTAATGCTGGTACAGAGATAGTGTAATGGTTTCATTGGCATATTTACAAGCCGCATGCGCAATGTTTGACATTAATGCTGGTACAGAGATAGTGTAATGGTTTCACTGGCATATTTACAAGCCACTTGCGCAATGTTTGACATTAATGCTGGTACAGAGATAGTGTAATGGTTTCATTGGCATATTTACAAGCCGCTTGCGCAATGTTTGACATTAATGCTGGTATAGAGATAGTGTAATGGTTTCATTGGCATATTTACAAGCCCCTTGCGCAATGTTTGACATTAATGCTGATATAGAGATAGTGTAATGGTTTCATTGGCATATTTACAAGCCCTTTGTGCAATGTTTGATATTGGCGCCAGCAGAAAATGCATGTAGAGTAATAAAATTGGTACACAGACAAGAATATGAAATGCTTTGAGAGATCTGTAAAGGATTTTACTAATGGCATAAATTGAGATGGAATATACAAAAAAGAGAGGCATATTTACAAGCCCCTTGCGCAATGTTTGACATGGGTGCTAGCAGAAAATGCATGCAGAGTAATAAAATTGGCACACAGACAAGAATATGAAATGCCGTGAGAGATGCTTAAAGGGTTTTTCTAATGGCATAAATTGAGATAGAATATACAAAAAAAGAGAGGCATATTTACAAGCCCCTTGTGCAATGTTTGACATTAATGCTGGTACAGAGATAGTGTAATGGTTTAATTGGCATATTTACAAGCCGCTTGTGCAATGTTTGACATTAATGCTGGTACAGAGATAGTGTAATGGTTTCATTGGCATATTTACAAGCCCCTTGTGCAATGTTTGACATTAATGCTGGTACAGAGATAGTGTAATGGTTTCATTGGCATATTTACAAGCCGCTTGCGCAATGTTTGACATTAATGCTGGTATAGAGATAGTGTAATTGTTTCATTAGCATATTTACAAGCCGCTTGCGCAATGTTCGACATTAATGCTGGTATAGAGATAGTGTAATGGTTTCATTGGCATATTTACAAGCCGCTTGCGCAATGTTTAACATTAATGCTGGTATAGAGATAGTGTAATGGTTTCATTGGCATATTTACAAGCCCCTTGCGCAATGTTTGACATTAATGCTGGTATAGAGATAGTGTAATGGTTTCATTGGCATATTTACAAGCCCCTTGCGCAATGCTTGACAATAATGCTGGTACAGAGATAGTGTAATGGTTTCATTGGCATATTTACAAGCCGCTTGCGCAATGTTTGACATTAATGCTGGTATAGAGATAGTGTAATGGTTTCATTGGCATATTTACAAGCCGCTTGCGCAATGTTTGACATTAATGCTGGTATAGAGATAGTGTAATGGTTTCATTGGCATATTTACAAGCCGCTTGCGCAATGTTTGAGAGAGAGAGATGCGTAAAGGGTTTTACTAATGACATAAATTTTGATAGAATATACAAAAAGAGAGGCATATTTACAAGCCCCTTGCGCAATGTTTGACATGGGTGCAAGCAGAAAATGCATGCAGAGTAATATTATTGGCACACAGACAAGAATATGAAATGCCGTGAGAGATGCGTAAAGGGTTTTACTAATGGCATAAATTGAGATAGAATATACAAAAAAGAGAGGCATATTTACAAGCCCCTTGCGCAATGTTTGACATGGGTGCAAGCAGAAAATGCATGCAGAGTAATAAAATTGGCACACAGACAAGAATATGAAATGCTGTGAGAGATGCATAAAGGATTTTACTCATGGCATGAATTGAGATAGAATATACAAAAAAGAGAGGCATATCTACAAACCCTTGCCCAATATTTAGCAATATTGCTGGTATAGAGATAGTGTAATGGTTTCATTGGCATATTTACAAGCCCCTTGTGCAATTTTTAACATTAATGCTGGTATAGAGATAGTGTAATGCCAATTTTATTACTCTGTATGCATTTTCTGCTTGCATCCATGTTTAACATTTTGCAAGGGGCTTCTAAATATGCCCCTCTTTTTGTATATTCTATCTCAATTGATGCCATTAGTAAAATCCTTTATGCATCTCTCACGGCATTTCATATTGTTTTCTATCTGCTATTCCTATCCCCCTCCATCAATTCACTGCTTGCACCCATGTTAAAGGTTGCGCAAGGCGCTTGTAAAAAAGGTGCATATTTACAAGCCAAATTAAACTATTAGCACTATCTCTGTACCAGCATTGAATTCAAGCATGAGAAACACTTTAAAAAGAAGTCTACCCTGTAAGCTAAAAGATACAAATTGTGAGCACACACAGCTAACATTATGGAAAAAGATGAAAATATAATTCCTTATTTCACATACACACTCAGTGTGTTCCTTGTCAAAAAACTTAAAGCCAGACATTTCAACAAAAAACATTTAGTATGGTAAATCGTTTGAGACACAGAAAGTGAGATGAGGCACACACACAAACAGACAGATGGTGTAGGCAGAGATTGAGATGACACACACATACAAACAGAGAGATGGTGGAAGGAGAGAGTGAGATGAGGCATGCAAAGAGGGATTTGGTGCAGGCAGAGAGTGATATGAGACACACAAAGAGAGATGTGAACTAGTGTTTATATTGTTTAGTTAATGTAATTGCTATGTGCTATGTTGGTAGTGGTCTATAGTATGTCATATTTTTCTTTTCAACAGATTGTAAATATCTACAGAGTCAAAATAGATTATGCCTACCAAGAACCGCAAACAAAGACTCTATAAGCAAGCTTTATCAATCAAGAGGACTCAATTAGAAGATTCATCCAGAAGACAATCTTCAGAGAAAAGAAAAAATGCTCCTGGTAATGCACCTGTGCTTCCTGTTGCTTCAGAAGAAGTGCTGGGAGTAGAGCCCTGCTCCTCTGATGATCTTTTTATTACAGATTTACTCCAATTGTTTGGGTGTATATTCCGGACATGGCATTCCATGCTATAAGTTCCAAACCTGTACTGTTTCTGTGGATTCCCTCTTGAAAGTACTGTGTGACAGATTTTACATGTGACAAAAGGCGCATTTACCTTTTTTCTCTCTTTCTGGGTTTTTAAAAAATTTCCGTACTATGGACTCTCTCTGTGTTCTAGGGGTTTTAGGAACAAACTCTTCTGAAGATAAAGTAGAAGAATCCTCAAGTTCCTTGTGTTCAGAATGCTCTTGTCCAAAGGCTATTAGTTTCTGGCAACAAATGCATTGCATCATCAAATTGTTAAGTTCAGGTTGGATATTTGCAACCATTGATGCTTGCATTGGTGGTGCTGTTGCTTCAAAGAAGTGCTGGGTGCAGAGCCTTGCTCCACTGATCTTTTAATTACAGCTTTACTCCAATTGTTTGGTTGTATATTCCGGACATGGTGTTCCATGCTATAAGTTCCAAAGCTGTACTTCTTCTGTGGATCCCCTCTTGAAAGTACTGTGTCACAGATTTTACATGTGACAAAAGGCACATTTACCATTTACCTTTTTCTATTTTTCTGGGTATTTAAAAAATTCCCGTACAATGGACTCTCTCTCTGTTCTAGGGGTTTCTCAGGTTCCTGCTGTTCAGCCATTTCAGTAGATTTTTCAAGAGCAAAGTGCTGATGAAAAAAGGTGTTGCTTCCTCGAAAGCCAAAGAAGAATGATGAAGATGGGAGGGGTCTTTCAAGAATTAGAGTAGGAAGTATTATAAACCTATAAAATCTTTTGTTATAAGGTCACATGGTTGGACGTAAGCTTACGGAGTGTTTACGGAGCGTTTACGAATTGCTCACGCAAGCTTATGTTGCGTTTACGTTTTATTTACGGAGCGCTTACGTCATCTTATGATGTGCTTACGTGGTATGCACCCTTGTGACATTTATAATTGTTTAAATAAAGTTATATATGTTGTTTAAAAGTTTAAAATAAACATGTTCTTTTTTATCTCAGTTAATATGTTCCTTTATATTGTATAATGATTTAGCACCCTCGTGATATTTATAATTGTTTAAATAAAGTTATATTTGTTGTTTGAAAGTTTAAAATAAACATGTTCTTTATTATCCCAGGTAATGTGTTCCTTTATATTGTTCAATGAATACGTAGATATAACGATTTAAAGTTTATAAAACTTTCGGAGGTAAATAATGAATTCCTGTGTACATGCATATCTGTGCATGTACATTTGTGCCATGTGGCGCACATACATGTCGTAAGACCATGTATGTGTGTGACATGGCACACAAGTCAGAATCAGGGGTGCAACAGGCTGTCAAAGTGACAACCTGTCCCCTTTGTCAATTCGGTAATTTTACCGATTCGGTATTTACTGATTCGGTAATTGCCATTGATTCCTATTGGCCTCAAGAATTATAGGAATCAATGGCAATTACCAAATCGGTAAATACCGATTCGGTAAAATTACTGAATTATATAGATTCGGTAATTTCAAAAGAGAAATTACCTACATCCAAATTACCTACTCTTCAATATTGAAGTGTTATGATTTGGTATTTATGAGTAGATAAATCGAGATTATGTACATCTGGCCCATTGAGTTGTAACATATTTATATACATGTTACATTTCAGTGCTTTGGAAGTAGTACAGTATACTATAGGGAAACACCTTATATGTTTATACTGTACCACATCCTTATAGTTTTGCACTTTGACATTCAGTGTGACAAACTTTTACATACAAACATAGAAATGTAGTTCTTTTTTTAACCAGTAGAGGTAGTTGTAAAAAGAACTGTTTGGTACGCACCCTTACAAGATTTGTAATTGCTTAAATAAAGTTATATATGTTTTTTAAAAGTTGCTTAAATAAAATTATATATGTTGTTTAAAAGTTGCTTAACTAAAGTTATATATGTTGTTTAAAAATTTAAATAAACATATTCTTTATTATCCCAGATAATGTGTACTTTTATATTGTACAATGAATATGTAGATTTAACGATAACACTTTCGGGGGTAAATAATGAATTGCTGTGAACATGCACATCTGTGCATGTACATTTGTGCCATGTGGCACACATACATGTCGTAAGACCATGTATGTGTGTGACATGGCACACAAGTCAGAATCAGGGGTGCAACAGGCTGTCAAAGTGACAACCTGTCCCCCTTGACAATTCGGTAATTTTACCGAATCGGTATTTACTGATTCAGTAATTGCCATTGATTCCTATTGGCCTCCAGGCCCATAGGAATCAATGGCAATTACCGAATCGGTAAATACCGATTCGGTAAAATGACTGAATTAAACAGATTCAGTAATTTCAAAAGAGAAATTACCTACATCCCATTTACCTACTCTTAAATATTGAAGTGGTATGATTTGGGACACGATGTAGGTAGGCATTTACTGGTCGGTAACGGCTGAATTTGGCCGTTACCGACTGGTAAATGCCTTTTCCTATGTAGGAGGCATTTATTTACAGATTTGGTATTTTTACCGATTCTGTATTTACCGAATCGGTAAATACAGACTCTGTAAAAATACCAAATCTGTAAATTCTAATGTAGGTAGCACTGTTGATCGTGCTAGAGGCGTCTAAGAATTCGTTATTTACCACTCAATACAATTGGGTGGTAAATAAGGAATTCCTGTGTACATGCAAATCTGTGCATGTACACCTGTGCCATGTGGCACACATACATTCCTTAAGGGCATGTATGTGTGTCACATTGCACACAAGCCAAAAACAGGGGTGCTACAGGGTGTCAAAGTGACACCCTGTTCCCCCTGGCAGGATTTGGTATTTACCGATTCGGCAATTACCGAATCGTATTTGCCATTGATTCCTATGGGCTTCAAGGCCCATAGGAATCAATGGCAAATACAGATTCGGTAATTATCGAATCGGTAATTACCGAATTTCACCGAAACGGTAATTAATTTGGTAAAAATACCTACATCCCCATTGCCAGTTCTTAAATACCGAATTGGTATGATTAGGTATTTAAGAAGGAGTATTCTGGGATTACCTACATCGGGCCCTTGGTATTTATGAGTAGGTAAATCGAGATTACGTACATCTGGCTCATTGATTTGTAACATATTTATATACATATGTTACATTTCAGTGCTTTGGAAGTAGTACAGTATACTATAGGTAAACACCTTATAGCTGTGGTTGCCAAACTGTGCACCGCGGCGCCCTGGTGCGCCGTTATCAGGAGCCAGGGGCGCCGCGCACGATCTGGGAAAGGAAGTGTGAAAGTCACACTAAGAATGTGTCACTTTCGCCTCTGTGATGAATAGGTTGCTCTGCCCCTAGTCTCTGAGGGGGGCAATCAACTCTTTCAGCTGCTGATGAGCTGTGAAAGAGATGCTGGTCAGTGGCAGAAAGGAAGGTGTTGCAGCACAGGAGGGGGGTCATGCTCCTTGTGGAGTCATAAGCACCTTCGGTTATTTAGATGCAAATAGCATTGAAAGAGTAAATTAAACTAATTTTTTCATTTTTTCCCCCTCAATTTTTATATAGAGCAAACCCAACCCAAACATATTGGAGTGCTTTACATGAGCACCAATGACATTTCATAAGGACATGTTCCTTTTTTAGATACGGAGAGATTAAGTGATTTGCCCAGGATCACAGGATGTTGAGCCAAAACCAGAATCAAACCTAATTCCTCAGTTCCAAAGTGGGTAGCTCTGACCTCAAGCTCCATCTTCTCCCCTCCTCTACCCATGCTCAGGACCTGTCCAGGGAGTACACTCTTAATATCTATGTCATACATCTGTGGTTCCCCAAGTGTGCGACGTGGTACCCTGGTGCACCATGAAGGGAAGCCAGGGGCGCCGCAACGCTGTGCAGGATGTGGGTCTGAAAAAAATATATAATTATCCTCAAAATGTAGTGAAACTGCGAGCTGCCAATTTTGGTGCTGGTGAACCGGGTTCAACCCTCGACGTCAGCTCAGAATCCGGTGTCATTCTGGGCAAATCACTTAATCTCCCAGCCCCTACTAAAACAGAATACATGAATGTATCCTTGTGTAATGTGACTGGTGCTCTTTGGGTCGGGTGCAGGGTCAGGGGCCTGGTGGAGAGCGTTGGGTGGGTGCAGGTTCAGGGGCCTGGTGAAGAGCATTGGGTGCGTGCAGGGTGAGAGGCCTGTTGGAGGGCGTTGGGTGGGCGCCTTATGCCCTGATGCAGCCGCACTCTGCCAGCTTCTGTCTTTGCCTCACTCCTCGTTGAGGGGTCGTCACTCGTGACTGCTGCATGTTGGAGAGTGTGAGGAGAGAAGGGTGCAAGGCAGAGGGGAGAAAGGGTGCTAGGCAGAGGGGAGAAGGGTGCAAGGCAGAGGGGAGAAGGGTGCAAGGCAGAGGGGAGAAGGGTTCAAGGCAGAGGGGAGAAGGGTTCAAGGCAGAGGGGAGAAGGGTGCAAGGCAGAGGGGAGAAGGGTGCAATGAGGAGGGGGAGAAGGGTGCAAGACAGGGGAAAAGGGTGCAAGGTAGAGAAGGGTGCAAGGCAGAGGGCAGAAGGGTGCAAGGCAGAGGGGAGAAGGGTGCAAGGCAGAGGGCAGAAGGGTGCAAGGGAGAGGGGAGAAGGGTGAAAGGCAGAGGGGAGAAGGGTGCAAGGCATAGGGGAGAAGGGTACAAGGCAGAGGGGAGAAGGGTGCAAGGTAGAAAAGGGTGCAAGGCTGAGGGGAAGTAGGGTACAAGGGGAAGGGGGAGAAGGGTGCAAGGTGGAGGGGGAGAAGGGTGTAAGGCAGAGGGGAAAGGGTGCACGGCAGAGGGGAGAAGGTGCACGGCAGAGGGGAGAAGGGTTCAAGGGGGATGGTGATGAAGTTAAAAATTTGCCCCCCCCCCGAAAACATTTCTGCGGATACCCATGATCAGAGCCTACCTCACGTAAACTTCTTGTAACGCCACAGAGCTCCTTGAGCCTTTCTCTAGCCTGGTTACTTTTAGTGCGAGTGCTTTATACTACTCTATGTATGCATTGAGATGTACTTTATAAGATCTTTGTGATTGCAAATAAAGTTTTAGGATAGTGATGGCTACTCTCTGAATCCTTTATCACGTCTAGGCTTGATTCTTCATGTAGACTAGCGGTTCCCAAACGGTGCGCCGCGGCACCCCGGTGTGCGGGTAAAAAAATTGTGGCGAGCCACGGCCAACTGCCAATTAGGTCAAGGGAGCCACGGGTCAAAAAAGTTTGGGAAACACTGCCTTATAGGTTTATGCTGTACCACATTCTTATAGTTTTGCACTTTGACATTCACTATGATAAACTTTTACATACAAACATAGAAATGTAGTTCTTTCTTTAACCAGTAGAGGTAGTTCTAAAAATACCTTTTTTTTTTTGTTTTTTTGCTTGAAAAACGATGTCAAGAAATAAACTTTTTAAGGCAGATAATTGTTCAACCGGAACAAACTATGAAAAATAAAGAAAAAAATTATGGGATGCACCTGTGCCTCCTGGTTTTTTGCAGGATAACTTGAATGGACTCTTGTCCAAAGGCTATTAGTTTGTGGCAACGAATGCATTGCATCATCAAATTCTTAAGTTCTGGTTGGATAATTGCAATCGTTGATGCTTGCATTGGTGGTGCTGTTGATTGAGAAGAAGTGCTGGGAGCAGAGCCCTGCTCCTCTGATGATCTTTTCATTACAGCTTTACACCAATTGTTTGGGTGTACATTCTTGACATGGCGTTCCATGCTATAAGTTCCAAAGCTGGACTTCTTCTGTGGATCCCCTCTGGAAAGTACCGGGTCACAGATTTTACATGTGACAAAAGGCGCATTTACCTTTTTCTGTCCATCTGGGAATTGAAAAAATTTCCAAACTATGGACTCTTTCGTTGATCTAGAGGTTTCAGGAACAAACTCGTCTGAAGATGAACTGGAAGAATTCTCAAGTTCCTGGTGTTCAGAATGCTCAGGTTCCTCATGTTCTGAATGCTCAGGTTGCTGCTGTTCAGACATTTCAATAGATTTTTCAGGAGCAAAGTGCTGATGAAAAAAGGTGTTTCTTACTCGAAAGCCAAAGAAGAATGATGAAGATGGGAGGGGTCTTTCCAGAATTGGAGTAGGAGGTATTAGAAACCAATAGAATCTTTTGTTCTGAGGTCACATCGTTGGACGTAAGCTTACGAAGCGTTTAGGGAGCGTTTACGGAGCGCTTACGTAAGCTTACGTTGCGTTTACATAAGCTTACATTCGGTTTACAGAGCACTTACGTCTTCTTACGATGCGCTTACGTAGTACCCACCCTTGCAAGATTTATAATTGCTTTAATAAAGTTATATATGGTCTTTAAAAGTTTAAATTAACATGTTCTTTATTATCCCAGATAATGTGTTCCTTTACATTGTGCAATGAATAGGTAGATATAACGATTTAAAGTTTATAAAACTTTCGGGGGTAAGAGCTCGAAGCTTTTACGGTGCACGGACGGAGCTCTTACGTTGCGTGCACGTGCGACGTACCCTCGCGAGATTTATTACTACTTCAAAAAGTAATATAATGTTGTTAAAAGTTTTTAAAAACCATTTTCTACATTAAAGCAAATATTGTCTACCTTTAAAAAAAACTTACAAAACGTAGATGTTATGTTTTAGAAATTTAAAAAAAATTGTCGGCGTAAGAGCTCGGAGCGTTTACGGTGTGCTTTTGGAGCGCTCACGGTGGGCGGACCCTGTAATCATATAAAAAAAAACTTGAAAATAAAAATATATATATTCACTGAAAAAACTATAGGTTTGAAGCCTTACATAGTTAGGTATTAGCAATTAAAAAACCTTGCAAATTCACTGAAAAAACCGTAGGTTTCAGGTCATATATAGTTAGGTATTAGCATATAAAAAACCTTGGAAATTCACTGAAAAAACCATAGGTTTCAGGTCATACATAGTTAGGAATTAGCATTTAAAAAACTGTGCAAATTCACTGAAAAAACCATAGGTTCCAGGTCATATATAGTTAGGTATTAGCATTTAAAAAACCATTGAAATTGCTCCTATATAGTTAGTTGGACTAACTATATTTCGCGCACCCGCAATCCACTGCTGATGATGTCACATATTACATCATTCATGACATGGTCAGTGACATCACTGATGACATCACTGATGACATCTCAAAGGACATCACTGATGACATCTCAATTGACATCACTGATGACATCATTCATGTGATAATACGATGCACCTCCTCACACTCTAATCTAACCTTTGATACACCCAGTCTTAAATACAAACTACCATTCTTGAAACCATTGACACACCAATACCAGTTACTACATACGCACTCACTGATTCCTAGGTCTACACACACACATCCACTCATACAATCACTCATACATATAGTCACTCATCAATACAATACTATCATATGCACTTATACACCTATAGAGACACTCACACACTTTTACTCATCCATGGAGTTTCTCACACACCTAGTCAGTCATGCAAAGAATCAATCACACTCCCATTTCCTCATCTATACAGTTATACACACAACACCTTATACTTATTCAAACATATACTAACACATACTTACTCTCTTAAATAATCACTGATACAAGTACACATTGATCCATACAGCCACTTGCATAATCACTGGCTCTCATGTATAGTCATTTATATATACCAACTCTCACATGCACTGTGTTTTACATATGTACTAACTTGGACATGTAGCACTGAGATATACATTCACTCACCAACACACCAATGCACACAGTAAACCGCCCATACAGCTGTTTCCATATGCACTCTTGAACTCATACACCTAGTGAATCAACTGCTCACACATCTATGCACAGAGTCACACACCTCCCAGTCACCCACACACATACTCAGTCTCACATACAAATACTTGGGCAACCAATCAATGACCCATATAGCCACTCATATAGCTACTGATCGATACATACAGCATCTTACACAACAACAGACATACTGATGCACACATTCAGACAGTTTAGTCACTAACCCATGCATTCAGTAAGACACATTTAATCACTCACTCAGTCAGTCACACGCCTACTAAATCCTTCATCCAGACACTTATACATCTACTCATTCTTCAATATGTAAAACATATTTAAACTTTACAGAAACACACAGTCACTGGATGATGCCATCAGTGATGTCATCAGTGATGCCATTTGAGATGTCATCAGTGATGTCATCAGTGATGTCACTGACCATGTCATGAATGATGTAATATGAGACATCATCAGCAGTGGATTGCGGGTGCGCGAAATATAGTTAGTCCAATTAACTATATAAGAGCAATTTCAATGGTTTTTTAAATGCTAATACCTAACTATATATGACCTGAAACCTATGGTTTTTTCAGTGAATATATATATAATCAATTAATAATTGCTATATTTATGTTAACTCGAACAGGAAAGAAGCGTGGCCTTTTATACCGGTCTGTTATGATTTTAGGGTCCACCCGAGCCCCGCCACCCCGGGAAGGCCTCTTTCAGCTGAAGTGCCGTCAGTGCAGCACTTGCACTTCGTAATTATTGCACTGACCGATTTGGTAGAGAAAACAAGGGCAGATTTACAAGCCCCGTACGCCACATTTGCTCTGCCATTGCGTCACTTTTGTGACACAGTTGCGGCGTAAAGCCAGCGCCATGCTGTGGGATATTTACAACGTGACGCATCTGAGAGATGCGTCACGTTGTAAACCCTCCTAAAAGTGGCTGAGTGAAATCCACAAGATTTCACTCAGTCACTTTTAAGGCCATGCTGCGTCAACACCCTGCGCCTGCTTGAAGCAGGTATAAGGATTGATGCAGCATGTTAGGCATAGGGGCACCCCGTGCCTTGCTGGAGCTGCGTTGCGCATGTTACGCGACTCCAGCAATGCGTCACCTTTACGGCAGCAGATGCGTCACGCATCTTTACATTCTTGCCCCATGGTGCGACGCATTGTAAATGCGGCGCATCCATGGTGGCGCACGAGGTGTCTGCCATGACTCACAATAACTGGCGCATCCCTGCTAATATGCAGGCACAGTAACTTCTCGCCCTGTCCCAACATATACATCGTAGCTGCTGTCCTCCACCGAAAGTGCCTCGGGTCTTCTTAGGGGTTATGAAGCGCGCCATAAACTTATCAGCAAAACAATGTAAACTCGTATGAAGTATACATTAATGGCAAGAACACTGAAGCTCTTTTGCTGCTTTCTTTCTTCCAACGGGTTGTATCAAGCACACTTCGTATTTTCAAAATGTTTCTAACTAAAACTTTTGAGTGGCATGATGGTGCAGGCGCGTGTTATGTTTTTTGGAGATGAAGACTGTGGCTAACAGCTCTGGTGCGCGCGTCTAGACTCTGCGCACGACTCTTGGAGTTTGGCGCCTCATTTAGGACGGCCCTGGCCAGCGGAGGATCCGTCGGTTGGAACCCACAGATGTGCAAATCCGTTAACCCACAGAGGATTACCAAAGACTTCCTCCCTTCCAGAGGCCTCCTGCTGCACCTTGGACAGGGGTATAAAGCAGGGGTCACGGAGAGAGCGCCAGAAGTCCGCCCGAACCTGGAGGAACCATGACCCTGCTGCTCCTGTGCGCTGCCCTCGCCCTGCTCCCGGCCACGCCCCTCGGGGGCCCGCTGCCAGGTCGCGCCAGAATGGTGAGATGGATGATAATAATAGCTGTTTTTCAAGTATATGTAGCGCCTCATGTTAAACTTCCGCTGTTTTTAAGCGCTCCAGTTAACTACTTTTTGTATTAACTAATGTGTCGTCCTAGTATGGATTTAGGCGTTTCAAGTATGCTTCAGTTTCTCCTTTTGCTAGGTTTAGGTCGCTTTAAAGGGAAATACAAAATCAAGGACAGAATTCGACAGTCCTATCAAACGGGCAAAGAGAGGGCAGTGGGCGGATGGTGTAGGCCAGATAGGATCTGCTAGCAGAGGTGTGCGAGCCACTGAAAGGCCACGCCGGATCCCGCCTCGCTCAGCTCTAGCTCCGCTCTAGCTCCCCTTGGACCCTCGAACCCAAAACGAGCTTTAGAGGGTGGCTTCTACCTGCTACCCACACTCTCAGCTCATATGCTAAGAATTAACGTCAAAGCATTAACCTCCGATACCAAACAGGCAAGGGAAAGAGATTTCCTTCTAGTGGCTGAATTGCCAAATGTGTAACAAGAAAACCTGGCAATCAGTCCGACCTCTCTGCTTAACCAAGTTGTGCGATCCTGGGCAAATATTTTATTTCACCTAACCTTATTTTTATTCATTATCGAATCCAAGAGCACGTTCAAATAAGTTCAGGATCAGTGCTGTACAAAACCCTCTTGTGTTTATTTTAGTAGGCTATAAGGTTGCTCCCTCTTTATTTAGAACCTAGGCCACATGTAAGGTACACAAGAAAAATGACTCGCTTCTTAGTTCAGCAATGGCTTTGACGTGTGGGAGGTAGGTGAACATGTTTCTAAGTTACTGTTTAAAAACTATCCCGTTTAATAAATGTCTCATTGCAGTGATACAGTCTGGGGCCATATTATAGAAAGGACCCTAGGGGTGCAACCAGAGGCCGGGGGTGGGGGGTGTGCCGAAGAAAAAATGTTGGGGGGGAGGGGACTAATTCTTTCAGCAATAGGCAGAGTGGAGAAGCAGGGGCTCTAAGAAATGGAGAAAAAACAACAAAGCCTCATTAACAAGCACATGGTCTTTTAAAAACCTGTGAAGTACTCGAGTGCAGCTGTGTGTGTGCCCTGGAAGCTGTCTCAGACGGGCTAACACATACGACAGGGGGGCTGAAGCCCTTTGAGTCCAATGGCGTTGCGCGCCTGGGCGCAACAGGCATGTGTGCCTGCTTTCTGTGCTCCTGGGGTACTTTGGTATTACAGGAGGGGCCGCAGACACCTGTGCCGCCCCTTCTGTAATACAGATAGCACTGGCACACACGCCAGCACTATCTCAAGCAGGTGTTCCTATGCAAGTGAGGGAATCTCTTTGGCTCTGCACCCGTATTATGGACGTGGACGCAAAGGCAAACATGCTGTTAGGAGATGCACTGATAGTGTGCCACAAAAAGGTGACACACTTTCAGTGCGCCTCCTCAAGGCAGTCCTCTGGAGGAGAGAAATGGGGTCCCCTTGAACGCCTTAGATATCCCCTTGCAGGTGAGTGCAGTCACTCATGGCACCCGCCTGCAGAAGGATCTCTCCCTCCTTTTGAAAGTGCAGGTGGGTTGCCTCCTGCCTGCTTTGAAGCAGCCTCTCCGTATTTCACTTGAATGTGCTGCCCTCAGGACAGCACAAGTTCGCGGCAGCCCTGTGGGCAGCGAATTTTCTGTAATACAGCCACTTTCCTTGTTTGCGCATTGGCACACCTATGTCAAGGGGCGCCATAGCGCAAACAGGGAAAGTGCACCATATATGTAAAATTCAAAGAGTGTATTTCTTTAACAAGTAGAAGCGTTTCACCCTAATACATCATGGGCCGCATTAAAAAAAATTGTCATATTCTTACATAGTGTTTTTTTTAGTTGGGTGAGCCACTGAAGGCTAGAGGCAGATGCTTGGCTGTGGTTCACCTTAAGATCCACTTAGAACATCAAGCCCAAAACGAGCTGAGGTTTCATGGTAGATGTGGCCTACTGGCTACAGATGTCGAACATGTTACATGGGAACCCAGGTTCAAATCATGGCCTTGGCTCAGCATCCTGTAAATTCTGCCAAGTATCCCTGTGCCAAAATAAAAAAAATAGTAATGTAGCTTGTGTCTGTTGTGTAGCTCACTTATGAAATTTTTGCAAGGTTTGCGCTATGAAAAACTGCCAAAAATAAAATGTGGATTCTGCCTGTCACCACACTCTATTCTCATACTCATACTCCAAAAATTAATGTTAGAGATACCCATATAGTGTCTGAATTGCACAGTGTGAAACTGAAAATTTGGGATCAATCCCAGCTTCTCTTTTTGTCTTTGACCAAATTGTGTGATCCTAGGCAGATACATTATTTTCAAGAACCGCCTTTTGTGTTCATTTTCAAATAAGAGACCATCTTCAAATATGTGACTACAGCATGCAGGCTAAACAAAAACTCTTGTGTTTGATTTAATCTCGTATAATGTTGCTTCCTATAAAATAAGGCTCTATGCCACATATAGGGTGCAGGGAACAACAGCCTTGATTCTTTGTTCACTAATAGCAGGGCAAGGACAGGAATGTTTCACATTTCATGTTTAAAAACTTTCCCTTTTAAGAAACGATGTCTCAATGCAGAGACATACTTTGCTGCGATAAGGTGAAATGCTTCCATGTGTTAAAGAAATACACTTTTATGAATGATGAAGACACCATAGCATATTTTAGCCTGGTTTGTTTAATGATTTACATGACAACTATTTTTAAGACTGGCACAAACTCTGGCTCTTAGAGCCAAAGCTGACCTTTTGCTTAGCTCTGGCTCAGCTCTCCATGTTCATTTATTGTGTCGTCCACCTCTTGGCTTGTTTCATGATGATTTACATGCCAAATATTCTCATTGTTCGGCTCGTGGACTAGGCTTGACTTTGGTTTGGCACCTCGATAATTTGTTGTCTGGCACACCTCTAGCTGCTAGATCTTTCCATGCATGCAGAAAGGTGGCGACTCTCCACAATTTGAACCTTAAACCAGAAAAAGATGTTGCTCGGCACACCTTCAAAAAAGATTGACACGTGTGTACCTGACGCGTGCTTACTCACTTGCAGGGCCTCAAGATTGAGAGAGCTGGGTTGGAAGTGCCTAAATTCAGAAGAATGCTGACTTCACAAATAGCTTTTTCTTAATAATTTTTTATACATAGTCTTCTGGTGCTTGTTCGTTTTTTAGGTCGAAGCCTTACCAGACAGCACAGCTGTCTGGTTTGCTAAAGACCTCTTGGGGACATCCAGCTTGTTGCTTACAATTGGCTTTGTGGTGCGTAACTCACATTTTCTGGCTATCTGTTTGCTGGCTTTATTTGCTTTAGGCTGTCCAGTTTCAGTTCGTCCTCGCGTTGCACAAACCTCGTTTACTGTATTCTTCCGTGAACTCGATTTCTGTAAACAGGACTTTAAATCTTGTTCTTATATTGGTGCATTTGCTGTGCATTCAAAGACAATGATCAAATAGCAAGCACTCTCTTCTGAAGGAGCTTGGTGTTTACTTTTCACTCATTGACTTCAAAGTGAGAGAAGTTATGTGACAACCATCCTGAGTATCCATGTAAGAGGGGAGGGTGTAGGATGTTTTTGTTCTAGCATATAACAAAACAAATTGTCCTGATGTTGCATAATATATTTGAATTAGTACAAATGAAGCACATTTTGTTTGTAATTCCGAAGTGAGGAAGAAACAAATATTTGAATATGCTCAAAACACATCAAAACGCTCGGTGATGACATTTGCACACAATATCATTTGTATGAAGTAAAACGTATTTCAGTGCAAATGTAATGGAAATTTTTATTGAAAATGTGTTGTCTGTAATGAAAGTGTGCTACCACACCATGTATACTCCACACTATGCCATCCCGCTCCACTCCTCTTCTTTCCACTCTTTGCCACTCCTTTCCACTCTTTGCCACGCCACTCCTTTCTTCGACACCCGACTCAACTTTATGGCATGCCACTTCACTCTATGATTCTCCACTCTAAGGCACTCTAAAGACATGCCCCACCACTCAAATCTACCCCACACCACTACAATCTACCCCACACCACTCGAGTCTACCCCGCACCACTCCAATCTACCGCACTCCACTCCAGTCCTTTCCAATTTACCCCACTCCAATATACCCCTACTCACCCCAGTCCAATCTACCCAGTCCAACCCACTCCACACCAATCTCCCTGAATTTGCTTTATTCTACCCCACTCCACTCCAATCTACCCCTGTCCATTTTACCCCACTTCATTCCAATTTACCCCACTCCACTTCAAACTCTACTGCAGTCTATCCAACTCATCCCTACTCTAATCTACCCACTCAATCTAATCTACCCTAGCTGAAAAGCTCCTGAGGCACAGCCGGGAGCAGGGATTTGAATCTTGTTTATAATTTTTACCTGTGTGTTTCTTGTGATTTTAAAACAGCGCACTTTGCACTTTCTCTTCGTCCAGCAGACAGAACGCTGACGCGGGCGGGGTCCTCCTTGTGTGCCCACGCTACTGGCTGGTCTCCAGAGGCACGCCCTACAACTTAGCCACGCCCCCTTTGTAATATAACGCGCGCTGACTGCCAGCGCTGCGTTTACTAGCTGAAAAGCTCCTGAGGCACAGCCGGGAGCAGGGATTTGAATCTTGTTTATAATTTTTACCTGTGTGTTTCTTGTGATTTTAAAACAGCGCACTTTGCACTTTCTCTTCGTCCAGCAGACAGAACGCTGACGCGGGCGGGGTCCTCCTTGTGTGCCCACGCTACTGGCTGGTCTCCAGAGGCACGCCCTACAACTTAGCCACGCCCCCTTTGTAATATAACGCGCGCTGACTGCCAGCGCTGCGTTTACTAGCTGAAAAGCTCCTGAGGCACAGCCGGGAGCAGGGATTTGAATCTTGTTTATAATTTTTACCTGTGTGTTTCTTGTGATTTTAAAACAGCGCACTTTGCACTTTCTCTTCGTCCAGCAGACAGAACGCTGACGCGGGCGGGGTCCTCCTTGTGTGCCCACGCTACTGGCTGGTCTCCAGAGGCACGCCCTACAACTTAGCCACGCCCCCTTTGTAATATAACGCGCGCTGACTGCCAGCGCTGCGTTTACTAGCTGAAAAGCTCCTGAGGCACAGCCGGGAGCAGGGATTTGAATCTTGTTTATAATTTTTACCTGTGTGTTTCTTGTGATTTTAAAACAGCGCACTTTGCACTTTCTCTTCGTCCAGCAGACAGAACGCTGACGCGGGCGGGGTCCTCCTTGTGTGCCCACGCTACTGGCTGGTCTCCAGAGGCACGCCCTACAACTTAGCCACGCCCCTTCTGCTCCTAACTTCTATCCCTATAAAGTATGTGTCCTTACCGGAAGCGCAGCGGACGAGCGCAGCGGGCGCGCCGATTGCGCGCCGAAGGCGCGCTTAAGGCAAGCTCGTCTGCGCTCGTCCGCGCCGAGACCGGGCCAGGGGCACATCTCCCTGATCAATCAGCCACGAAAAATGTGCATCTTAATTACAGTAGGGAAATGCTTATGCAGCTAAATCCGCTGGCAGATGTTGCCAACTGCCTACACCTTGCCCCAAATTCAGTATATAAGGATTTGAACTTCTGTCCCAATTGCCATGGGCGTCTGCCAAACATTACTCCCCTTCCGCCTAGATCTCTCTTGAAAACCAAAGTACTTCCTGACGATAGATCTATCCCGCCAACGCACGCTGGATATAAGCAAATAAGCAAGGGAAAATTAAGTAGTGGATTAATAAACGTCAGATCACTCCCGAAACATGCCACTGAAATACAGCTATTGATTGAGACCAACCACTTAGACATTTTATTCCTAACCGAAACCTGGATGGCAGCGGGAATGGAATCAGAACTAGGGCTAGCCTGCCCCATTGGATACAAGATTATACACAAACCCAGGAATATAGGACGGGGAGGAGGAGTGGGAATCATCTTCAAGGAAGAGTTAAACATTGCAACTCTGGATGTTGATACAATCTCATGTGCCGAAATTCTTGGAGTCTCATTCAAACATGACTCCGGTCACTGTCTCACGAGCCTAATTTGCTATAGGACTCCGGGCCATATTAATGTCACGCAACAGCAGGAATTGATTGCGGTCATTAATAATATATCTATCTCTCACAGTAGACTACTAGTTTTGGGAGATTTTAACCTCTGGGACAACGATCAACTTCATACGGCCTTTTTAAATATTATTCAATCCTGCAGCAACGTGGGGCTGAAACAGTGGATAACTACCCCCACACATAAGCAGGGAAACATACTGGATTTGATATTCGCCGCAGAGGACACAATTACTATGGGCACAGTTCTTCCAGTAGGCTGGTCAGACCACCATCTTCTACTATTTTATATTCACATCCCGAGCAATACAGGATCTACTAAAGTGCAGACCAGGTCCTTCTTTGGTCGTAATTGGAAAAGCTTGCAGAAAAGGAAAATGGAAGGAAAATCTGACCTTAGCCGAATAGGAACATCGTTCAACCCAGAGAGCGATGTCAATACCAACTATCTCTCAATGTGCAAAGAACTAACCAAGAAACTAGATGATGTTATACCCCTGAAAATTATTAGAAAAAGAGGAAAACCTACCGCACCCTGGTATACGGATAAACTGAGAGAATTGAAATCCGCCTGTAAAAGGGCGGAGAAGCTCTGGAGAAAAAACTATTCGGAACAGGAGAAAACCCTATGGAGAATTACAATAGTACATTATAAGAAAGAAATCTCCTTAGCCAAAGCAAATCACTTTGCAGATTTGATTTTAAATAGTCCCAATCAATCCCGTGACACTTTCAAGATCATCAAAGAGTTATCCCTTCCTGCCTGTGCAGACAGCCAAATTAAGCCTTCGCAAGAACTATGTGATGGCATAGCGCTATTCTTTCAGGAGAAAATTATAAAAATCATTGAGGGACTGAAAGATGTGCCAAGTCCGCCACTGCTAGATAATAACAACAGCTTCTCGGAATATCGGGAGATAAATACAAGATGCTCACAACCAAAGGCCTTCTTAAATACCTTTGAGACCCCTACAGAGGAAGATTTCATAAAACAAGCCCTTAATACGACATCGGGATCCCCTCTGGACCCTCTACCCCACAAAATAGCAAAGGAGTTCAGGGAAGAAATCCTCCCAGTATTGCATCAGCTGTGCAACCAATCCCTCGATACAGGCACCGTACCAAAAGACTGGAAACTGGCGATTGTTACCCCATTATTGAAAAAGTCAAACCTTGACCCAAACTGCTATAAAAACTACCGACCTATATCGCTCTTACCTTACCCCATCAAAATCCTAGAGCGATGGGTCAGCAGAGCATTAGCCCTCTTCCTGGAAACCAACAACATCCTGGAAGAGGAGCAGTTTGGATTCAGACCTGCTCACGGAACAGAGACAGCTCTGGTGACAGTTCTGGACGAGCTACGAATGCGGACGGACAGGGGAAATTCAGCAACCCTAATTTTGCTGGACCTGTCCGCCGCATTCGATACGGTAAGTCATGACATCCTGCTGACAAGATTGAGGAACATTGGAGTCGGGGGAATCGCGCTGGATTGGCTCCGCTCCTACCTGAGAGACAGGTGGCAAGCGGTAGCCATCCCTCCATTTCAGTCAAAATTTGTCAAAGTTCCACACGGGGTCCCACAGGGGTCAGCCGTTAGCCCTATACTTTTTAATATATATATGCAACCCCTGATAAGCATCATCAAAACCCATGGCGTCAGCGTAATTAATTACGCAGACGACACGCAGTTGATGATATCCCTTGATGGTGCTCAGGCTGACTCCCTTGAGACCTTTCATGCCTGTATGTTGGAAATGACGCTTTGGCTCAATCAGAATTCACTGCAGTTCAACAGTGACAAAACGGAAATATTACACTGTACGATAGGAGGAATACCCAAGGTCTTACCCATAGACTTTTGGCCTCCTGAGCTGGGGAACTCCCCAGTACCAGTGAACTCAGTTAGGAATCTTGGAGTCACATTTAATAACAGACTGAGCCTTGAAACCAATGTCAACAAACAGGTCAGTAGCTGCCTTGCCCTTATGCGAGGACTCCGCAAGCTGCTGCCCCTCCTGCCTTTACAGGTTAGAGCCACCATAGTCAGGAGTACCATCCTCAGCCGCCTGGATTACTGTAACGCACTCTTATTGGAATCTCCTATATATCTTATTTCCAGGCTTCAAAGTGTCCAGGCGGCTGCAGCAAAGCTGGCACTGTCTCGAGAACGAAGATCATCTACTACCCTTGCCCTGGCTGACCTACATTGGCTGCCTATTCATCAGAGGATCCTTTTTAAATCCCTCTGCATTGTCTTTAGAGCAGTGCATGGACTAGGCCCCCAACCACTCCAAAACAAACTTAACTGGTACAAACCCACCCGATCTCTTCGATCCTCTTCCTTAAATCTTGTTAATGTACCCAGGATTAAAAAAACAACTCTTGGCGGTAGAGCTTTTAGTAAAGCGGCAGCTCAATTATGGAATAGCCTACCTATTGACATCAGAAAAACAAGTGATCTATTGCCCTTTCGAAAAAAGGTAAAAACATGGCTCTTCCCGAAAAACTCAAATCTTTAGATCCTGAGTCCTTGTCCCCTATCTGCTGCACAGTACTTTTTCAGCCTAGGTACTCAGCGCCAGGATGCCCGTAGGGTTGCAGAGCGCTTTACAAATGGCAAAATAAATAATAAATACCCCACATCACCACAATTCACCCCACTCCACTCCAATCCACCCAATCTTCCCCACTCCACTCTGCCCAATTCACCATACTCCATTCTACTCTACCCAATCTTCCGCACTCTAATTCACTCCAATCTACCACAGGCCAACCTAATCTACCCCACTCCTCTCCAGTCCAATCTAACCCACCCCAATCCATCCCACTTCACCCCATTCCAATCTATCCTACCCAACTCCAACCCTAATTACCCTACTCCAACGTACCCCATCCCATCCACCCCCTCCAATCTGCCTCAATCCATTCTACCCCACCCTAACCCAGTCTACCCAACCCAATCCACCCCATCCAACCCACACACTCTATCCAACTCCACTCCAATCTACCTCCTCCAAACTATCCCACTTAACTTTACCCACTCTACTCTAATCTACCCTACTCAGCTACAACCTACCTCTTTCCTATCTACTACTCTTTACTCTATCTAGCCCACTCCTATCTCACTCCCATCCACCCCACTCCACTGCAGTCTACCCCACTGCCCTCCAATCTACCCAACCATAATCCACCCACTTTAATCTACCTCACTCCACTGTACCCCAATCCACTGCACTTCACTCTTCCCCATTTTATGGCACCCCATTCCAATTTACCTCAATATATTTCAATCTACCCCAGTCTACACCACTCCAATCTAATCTACCCAACTTCAGCCCCACCTACCCCAATTCAATCTACCCCACTCCCCCACTCCAATCTACCCCAATCAACTCCAGTTCAAACAACTTCACTCTGCTGATGATTGACCTGTAAACGTTAAAGCTTTTTGCTTCTGTAACAGATTTTATCAAGTAATACTACATGGTGCTGCAATGTTTTACTTAGCATTGATGTCCTTTATTCTGGCATTCAACTAATAAGACGTGTGTGTTTTAAATGAAACATTGTTACAGTTTTAATTAACTGAAACAATTAAGAAACCATTCACTACTACACTCAACCCCAATCTACCCCACCGCACCCCACTTCAACCTACCCCACACATTACACTCTACCCCACAACACTCCAGTCCACCCCCACTCTATCCCACTTCAACCTACTCCCCCCACCCTACTCTACCCACACCACTCCAATCTACCCTTTTCACCCAATCTACCCTACCCCACTCCACTCTACCCCACCACACTCCAGCACACTCCACTCTACCCCAATCTACCCACACTCCATTCCATGTGAGCCTGCTATAATCAATCCAATCTACCCCACTCCACTCCAATCTACCCAACTCCAGTCTACCCCACACCACTCTAATCCACCACAATCCAGCCCACTTAACTCTTGTCCAATATACCCCACTCCAATCTACCCCAATATGTTCCACTCCACTCTATCCCAGTCTACCCCAACCTACCCCATTTTTATCTACCCAACTCTACCTACCCCACCCCACTGCAACCTACGCCTCTGCACCAATCTACCCCATTCCACTCTACCCCAATGTACCCCTCTCCCATCTGCAGCTTCCACATCACTCCACCCACTGTAAGTCATGTTGAACCGCAGCCACACTGGTGTACATAATGGCTAAACACATTGCCAAAGCCAAAAGCTCTCTCATAGGTGGGACCTATTGGCTTTGCAAGTGCTTTGTTTTGTCCTGGCCCTTTTTTCAGTTCCTTACTCTTCCTGTTTCCCTTTCCTTCCATCGTCCTACCTCTTCTCCTTGCCTCTCAGCCCCAATTTTGTACAGGCGAAAAGGAGATGGGGTACCAAATTGATAAATCAAGCGAGGGGGGGAGGGGTCGCTGTGTCTTCACAGGCTGGTCTCTGCTGGGAGGCAGTCAGCTAGGTCTGATCTGGGAACAGAGAGATACTCCATCCATTGATATTACCAGCTGTAGAGAGAGGGGAATGAAACAAAGAAATGTAAAGCAATATCAGGGCGTACAAATCATGGCTGGGCGAGACCGAATATTTAGTCAGTGGTAAGCCTGGCTCTTACCCTGACACAGTCGTGTACAGGGTTAAGGATGCGTATTTTGGTGACTGGCTTTGGCCTTGGTGAGGTAGAAGGTGCGCTCTGCTGATGCGACATACCCGATCTAGCACTTGTCTTGTCAGGTCCTGAAGCGTCAGAATGAGTCTGTGCTGTCACTGGAATTGCCCAGGAACCCCAGTGGCATCACTAACCTTCCTGATAGTCGACAGGCCACCAATTCTCTCACAAAATTCATTCTTGAAATTATCAGCTGCAGATAAGACTCTGAAGCTGAGGCACTTCTATATGTGCAGGCTTGTGTGATTAGTAAACATTGCGGTGTGGTGAGAGTGTGGATGGAGCTGGAGTTTATAACACCCTGCAATGAGATCAAGGTTTGGTAGGATGCAACAAACTGTTCGTTGGCCAATGCTGTAATGGTGGTAACCATGGCTACAGCCATTGACCAGTAAGCAGAGAAGGACTGCTATATGTGTGTGTGTCAAGGGCCATAACGTTCACTGAAGCCCCTGTGTCTGGGAGCTTAGACAGACACAATGTTGATGGCTACTAGGCATTAGGAGTAGATACATTTTGGGACTTAGTCACAAACTGCATTTTATTGTACTTTTAGTAGTACTATTAAACTAGTACAAAACACTATTCACAAACATACAAGTGTAAATCCCCACTTTACATTCTCCTTTCTTTTCTATGAAACGGTCCGCACACATGCCAGTCTATTACTTAGTAATATATGTGGGAGAGACCAGGGGAGTGGTTGATAAATGGGGCATAGTTTCTACAAAATAAGTGTGGTTTATGGAGAAGTAAAAACAAGTTATGGGAGAATATTGAGGGATATGAAATGGATGTGCACCCACATACAAAAAGTGTAAAGCCATTGCGATTTACAAAGTGCACTTCTAAAGTTACTACAGCCAAAAAGGACCCAAAACACTAGTAAATATGCTCCAATTAAGGCACCACACATGGCCAACCACTGGAACTGCAATAACCTCACATCAAGATCAATGAAAGCAAAGATCAATGTTGTGTGGATGGAAACATATTGGATTTGGTGCTAACACTGAAAAACACGTTTGTTGCTAAGCATGTACAATGTAAGGGTCAAAGAAATAGTATGCAGACATGCTTGTTAATGGACTGGGCAGCTGACTAAATGGGGGTGGAGTGCTACAGTACTCAGATGAGTTAGTTTCCAATTTTCTCATGGTTTAATGTTGGTTGATAACTAAATGCGCCATTAGAAATATTTGCTAGTTCTGTAAGGCAAAATGAGGTATTTCTCCTGTTCTATAATCTCCCGTGTATATTAGATGAAATATACTTGGATCAGAGGAACAGACTTATAATATATGAAACTTAATATTGTTGCAGTGTAAAAACTGAATTAAAATATAATGGGGAAAAAATGAAGGTAAAGACTTAAAATAAAGGCCTGTAGGAAATATTGTTTAATGAAGTTAAATGATTAACTTTTTAATTATATATATATATATATATATATATGATTTAAAATTAAAATAATATCCAAAAAGAATCATATTTATTAATTGTAAAATATATTCACAACCATTTTAAAAATTGTAAAATTAATGTATCGGTGTTTATTACTTTTACATTATTCTATACATTACATGTATTAATTATTAGTACATGTACAAAAATATATATTTTTAACTTTAGATGTGGATTTTTTTAAATGTAAACTTAAGAAAAATAATTTCTATTTATTGTAATATATTTAAATTACTTAAATATTTAGTTCAACATTAAACATTAAGTTAATAGTGCTTTAGCATCTTTGACTTTGTTCTACATTTAAAATAAATATATCCCATTAATTGTCATTATTATTTAATATTACAAATATTTTAACAATGTGTTCAAGTCTTAAGTGTTTTTACTTTTCCCTATACTTTAACATAAAGAGATGCCTGCCACCGGGACGGACATCTCCCTTTGGTAAAGTATAGGAAAAATGTAATGTCAATTCTCCACAAAAGCGCCTGACTGCTAATACTCAGATGTGGAAGCAAGTGACGCAAATCAATTGTGACTTTAGTTTTGCTGGCTTCTTTACAACTTTCCATGCGTTTGTTCATCAATAATTCTTGCTATCAGAAGCAGTAGATTCATACTACATGACGAATAAGCACCACATTTTTCAACAAGCATTTCCAATGGATTTCGTGTTAAAGTGTGCCAAATGCCTCTATGGTGGCCGAATGTTTGCAGAGCCTTTGAACGCGCGAAACAGCGTAAACGTTATGGTTCCGATAAAGGCACAGTAAGCATGTCCATGTTCCTGACAAACACATCTTCCTCTCTCAGGAAGTACTTTTCCAAGGTTCTTTCTGAGCTATGATAAAGGGTTTGGTGTCTCTTTTCCTATTGTCTCGTCTTTAGCCGGCCAGTGATGAGAAGCCCAGTTGGTGCCTATATGTGCCTTGTTAGCACAATAATTCCCAGAGCTTTGTCATTTGATGTTGACGGCTACCTTATCAATTGGTTAATGGTTTTAAGGTCAAGGCTACCGAGGTATGGTATTTCACAGATATGTTTATTTTCCCCAGGCACAGAGTTGGTCCCTTGGCAAAGGATGGCATGGTGCTTCGTGGGAGAAGAAACACCACCTGGGTAATTATTCAATGCCATATGGATGCTTGAGGGAGAGCTTATTGTCACTTTTTTTTCTCATGTCTCAGTTTCATTATCCAATGCTTCACTTTAAAATATCATTGATTTGTTGTTGCAGGATGGTACGATGCGCAGAGGGAGTACGGATCTGGGGAGGAAGACCCTGAACCTTCAACTCAAATCCTGAAAGTTAATGAAGCTTCTGGTGAGTCCTGGTAATGGATGGCTAAGAGCGAGGGCGATGGCTGGGAGCAATGGCTAGAGGTTACAGAAGATCTGCAAGGTGCCATGATGACTGCTAAGGGTAGTACTTGACTTGAACTTGTATATACTTGTGGTCGGCACCAGCACTTATTGGTCCTGACCCGGCCACATGGACTATTTCAGGAGGCCTGTGGTAATCCAAGTATGTTGCCGCACGGTAATGTAACACAGTGGAGACTGCAGGTCGTCTGTGGGCTCTTTATGAGATAAATAGGTAATACGTCCAGTAGTAGATGCAAAAGTAGAAGGTCAATAAAGTCCCACCTCGAACGGGGAGGGGTGCACACCTTATTTATCACAGATTGCCACCACCTAAGCCAACGGTCCTGGCCACACCACATCATGGCAAGGGGACAGTGTAGATGATGACTATTTTCACACAAACATGGATGCAAAGGAGCTAATTTAAGCTTCCTCAGGCAGTAACATAGAAACCACAGTGGACCTGCTGGAGGACGTGCCAATCCTCCAGAATCCAAGAAACAACAACCAGAGGTCCGCAGCAGCCTTCTTGATCTCTGTGAGTACCGGCCTTCTGAGGCATTGATGTCTCATGCTATACTAGTGAAGGTGCTTGATGGGGATGTCACTAATGTCGCTCGGTTATTCGCACAGAGACCATCTATGCATACTAACCTGTTGGCCGAGTGTTGTAGCACATGGGCAGGGTATCCCATGACTACGCTCCTCAGTCTTGGTTTGGCTTTGCAGCTCCATTGGGGTGGGACTGGTCATGTGCAAATAGAGGTACACATGTGCACACACAGTAATTTTCTTGGCATGCCACACCACCGGGCTGCCTCCTTTCAATCTCCGGCCTACGCAGTGGCCCATAAACATTTCAGTGGTTGCCCAGTGGCTGCTGACACCAACCTGAATCCACCTCACTGACAGCCTGTCTGCGCTGCCTACCCTGGATGCCTGTCAGCCGGGACCCTGCCTGCTCAACTGTTGGCTCAGAGTATGGACCATGTACACATACCGAACTGCTGAAATATACAGAACAGAAGTGCGCTTCAACTGGCGTGCACCAGTGAGTCAAAGAAGCAGCAACGCTTCCTACCGGTTAGCTGCCCTTCCAGACCATTAAACCTGTCTTTCTGTCCCTCTTTAACATCGTGGTATAAGTTCAAGTGCCTCAAAAGATTTTGCTTAAAGGTGCTTGTTGGGCTGTATAAGCAGAAAATAACTGGTCCGTGGGACCCATCCCACAGCGGTGGCTGTACGGCGGATTGACATGGTATGGGGATCTATAAACTCCAGCACCAGAGATTACAGCTCATGATATTCACATAGACTTTGAGCCCTGATTTATGTCTCGCAAATTCAAAGGCATCCATACAACTAGAATAGAAGAAGGGGGGCTGAGCCAGGCTGAGGCCAAGAAATGCCCTCCTTTGATGTGCTGTACGGACCCTGGAAAAACTAGAACTCATCAAAGAGGTGCACGCTGTCACAGTCAACTCAACTGCACTGCTACAGTGGGAACCTGAGGGAGTGGTAATAACTATTTTGAATGAGAAACTGAGCTGATGCTTTGTGCTTTTGGCTGCTCAGCACACAAACTATGTTCCAGGACCACAGAGCAAGTATTCATTAGCACTACTAAAATATATGTCTCTTTGACGTAACAGATGCAAAGAGAAAGATCTATCACTTGGTGAATGGGTGCTTCTATAATGTGTGGAACAAGATCTCTGACTAGGAAGGGGCTAGATAGTTCAGATAGTTCTGGTTTTCTTTGTTCACCTCCATCTCATGCATAGTAACTCGTTTTGTTCGCATTGTTTATTTACAGCAAGCACTGGCCAAACATTCAGTTACAAAGGGGTTCCGTGTTTTACTCTGTTCTCAGATGTTGGCACACACCACAACCACATCCTTGAGTAATTCTTGGACTGCTCAGTCTCACTATACTGGGAGGCAACTGCTAAAGAGAAGTACTCGGTAATTGAGTGTGAGGGGGGCCTAAGGCCACCAGTGGTAAATGACTCAAGTTGTCACGGAGCCCAGTATCCTCTGATTACAATAGTGAACCCTGAACCAGAGCTCAAATCTGGTGCACCGACCCTTAATCATCAACACTGGCGCTTTTTATGAGCACCAGTTAAGGACACATTCATTGACGGGGAGATTAAGTGGTTTGCCCAAAATCACAGGATGTTAAGCCAACGCCAGACTCAAACCTAGTGCCCCAGCTCCGAAGTCTGCTTCTTTAGCTATTGCGCTATATCCTCCCTACTTTCATGGTCAGCAGTTGGTTCTTTTTTAGGTGGTGCTAACAGGAGAAATGGGCTGGTGGAAGCTGCCTCCTGATGAGAGCCACAACACCTATATTATTATACAAATTAACCACTGGCACCAAGGTTACTGAAATGGCTGGATGTGCTGCAGTTCTTGTGTGATAAAGAGACAGGCCTGAGAGAGGTAGGAAGCTAAGAACCGCAGTGATGGAAAAGTTAAAGCTTTAAGCTGGAGGCAGAAATGCAAAAGGCTTATGAGGAATGTGAAGCAGAGGAGCCAATGTTGAAAAGATCATTAGGTGTTTAAGGATGCGGGGCAATGAGAAAAGTGTAACATTTTTCATGTTTCTTGCATAATACTGCAGCCAACCCCTTGCAACTTGCACCAGTGATAACTATACTATACTCAACAATTCTGGATTGAAACTACTTAAGGCAGGAACGTTCACTATACATTCTTTGATACCATCAAACTCTTTTTGACACCCGCATTCCATACAAATTTACTTTTGTTTTTCAACAGTTGATGGCTAAAAACCTTTTACTTGCGAAATTCTACTCATACTTTGCATAGTATTCTACTAGTCCCAGAACAGACCTTACCTCGTCCTTATTTATTGGTGCAGGGGATCCCTGTTAGTCTCAACTAGAGCAGGTTTAGTGGTTACACCCTTTCCACTCAACACATGAACTAAGTATGTTACTGATTCAACTGCAAACCTGAATTTAGAATATACTATAGTCAAACCTCTTTCACCCAAGATTGTGAATACTTTTTTTCTGGCACTCCATTATGTTCCTTTTTGTTTTTTACATAAATTAAAATATCATCTTCGAAACATTTTATGTTTGACATTTTTCTGAAGAACTGGTGTACCAAATGTTGAAAAACAGCGGCCGCTTAAGCCAATCAAAATGACATTCTCCTATACTGATAGCAACCCATGGGAATAAAAAAAGCTGTAAATGCTAACAATAATTGATGGTAAGCAGCTGATAGATCAATGGTAGAAAATCCTTTGGCATCCCTTACCAGAATTAGCATTTCTGAAATTTTAGGTATTGGAAATCTGTCAATACCGATGCTATTGTTCAAATTGCAAATGTCTACACACAAACAGATTTTTCTATTGCTGTGCCTTGCTACTATGATAGGAGAAGCCCATTCCAAGGCTTCCACTGTCTCTATAACACCAGCCTCCACCAACCTTTGCAATTCTTTTACATCCTCCTCTCTTAGGAGAATTGGAATATTTCTTGCTTTATGGGCTCTTGGACAAAAATCTTGTTTTAATATTATTTGATGTTTGAATACTGTCAAATTCACAATCCTTCAGCTGAACACATCTGGACATTTTTTCAACACATTATTTCCTCCAACCTCTCTTTCATCAAGAATCATTGCTGTTAGTCTTAAGTGATATGTGCAGGTTGCCTTCATCACACCAACCTGAAACTGAGGGTCCATTCTTTGCCGCATATAACTTGCCTGTGGTTTTCCGATTTTTGAGCCTAAAGATTACAGATCTATGCCCTAGTAAAATATTCCTTCACCAGAATACCCTTTCAGCTTCATGTCTGACTTTTCTAATTTAGGGCCTAGTTTTGTTGCAAACTTCTTATTCCACATCTCTTCATTTATGAATATATAGGGAGATCCTGAGTCTGCCCCGATTTGTATCTTAACACCCCTTAACGACATTGTACAAATAGTTAAAAAAAATGGTAATTTATATTCAAAAGGAAAGACCCCAAACCATCATTGACTTCATTTATCTGTGCTGAAGTTATCTATTCTTCCTCGCCTGAACTCCTTTCTTCAACACATTTCACCCAGTTGTTTTTTTTCCTTTTGCAACCTTTCAAGAAGTGCCCCATTGTTCCACATGTCGAGCACTTTTTCTTTAATGCAAGACATGCCTTATTCTATGCTAAATGTGAACCGCTGTCACACCTATAACACTTAAGACCTTCTCTATTCTTCTCTGCAGTTTTAGATTCATTCTTTTGAAATTTCGTGTATTTCTCATTATCCTTGGTCCCCACTTTTATAACCCGCCTCCACCTGAGTATCATTTAACCCCTTCTACGCTCATGACGAGCTCAGCTCGTCATGGGCTTAACCTGCGCTACGCGGATGACGAGCTGAGCTCGTCTCGTAACGCGGGTTTTTGCAAATCGCAGCGCGCAGCGGGAAAACCGCTAGCGCGCATGCGGTTAAGTCAGATTAATGGCTGTTATACTTCTTCTTTATAATTCTGCCTTCCTGACTATAGCTAAAATGTCCTTTACGTCTGCAACCCTATTTACCTCTCTTGAATTGCGGGATCTCTTACATGCATTACAACTTGGTCCCTTACTAATTCCTGTTGTATAGGTCTAAACTTGCAACCTAGTGCTAATCTTTTGAGATCGACCACATATTCATCAATTGGTGTGTTAAGTTCCAGTTTCCTCTGAAAGAATTTGCGTCAAATTATACCACTAATAAAACAAAGGGAGAGGGAGAAGTATAGACTTGTTTGCCTTCCCAACAGTTAAAAAACTTGCAACAAGAATAAAACGAGTCTTCTACCTATATCTTTTATGTCTTTTCCATAACCTTGTTTTGTTGCAGTTCAAAGTGTCATTGATTTGAAAAACACAAGGGGGCTGATAACAATGGAGGTCGGAAAGCCTCCGACCTTCCGCCAGAGGCTATCCAACCCCAATAGTCAGTTTCAGTTCCAACTGGCTGATTATGTATCAGCCGGTCGGAATTGAATCTGGCCAGTCAATCAGCTCGTAATCCCAAAGTGCAGGCCTTTCCGCCTTTGGGATTACGATGCACGGTTTCCGGAATGGTGTCCATGCCGGCCTGACCAACATGAAAACCATGCCGTAAAGCGTTTTTCGGGGCCCTTGTGTGTGTAGCCTCTGGTTGGGGACCAGGGGGGCACCTATGGTGCCACAGTTGAGTCCTACACCTCATGGCAGGTACCTTGAGGTGCCTGTCACAGAGTGCAAGGATGAGCAGCACCCCCAATTTCTCTATGGGAGCATGTATTACGGACAGTTTATGGCTGTTATGCATGCAAGCATAGGAAAATGTAGGAGTGCAACCAAACAGTGTTCGTCGCATTCTAATTAGTCAGTTGGGACCGCTGACGGGAGGTCGGTCGGTCCCAGGACTGAGAAGCTGTTGTGGCAGACTTTGTAGTTAGGCCCATAGTGTTTATAAACGAACACTCACTCACCTACCTAGTAGGTGGCATGCTTCATCACTGGGTTCCCACCCTGGTGGCCAAGTGCTTCCATGGTGTGCTGCGACACCTGATTACAGCAGAGCTGGTTTCTATGATGGAGTGATCTTGTGGCTGTGTGTGTGCCAGCGTGAGGTGAACATAAAATTAACTTGAGACTCCTATCCACAAGTTGCGATTTTATTTTCAGGACTCTCGGTTAATATTAGAATATCACGGGGGATAGTTGTGGATATTTAAATTGCTCCCGCTTACCCATGATGTGGTCAACATGTTCCAGCTAGATTTTTTGCCTTTACGGGTCAGATTGGCTTTCTTCAGGACCAAAGAATATGGTAAACTCTGGGTGTTGTGCAGTCAATACTTACAGAACCCCCACTGTTGGTGAAAACAGTACTTGTTGCATGCGGTCTTAATTAAAGGTAGCTTGTTCCACCTTGGGATATTGTGAGGAGGTGGGCCCTATAGTCAATCCTTCCTCAAGGTGCCTCACCAGCATGCAAACCTACCGCATCGTTGACAGTCACTTAACTTTTAGTTCACATGCGAGTTTAGCATATACTTAGATATGTGGGAGCAATTTAAATGTCCCACAACTATCCACCATGATTGAGTGATGGTTCTTGTGTTTTCCAAATCAATTATACCACTACACTCATTAGGTGCAGGATATCGATCAAAGTAACTTTTAGCCTTATCAAATACATTCGCATCACCTGCCTCACCTGTATCTTTAACCATATGTTCGTATACTTTCAATCCCTCTGGACCAACAAAATGCAAAAATATCCTCTTCTTCTGATCCTCCGATATCTTTCCTTCCTCATCTATGGTATTAAAATAGTTAGAAAAAATACTGTCGGTCTAAAATGTCCGATTGTATTCTCAGGCTTACCATAAGCCGTATGCCGTTTTACTATTTCTGACCACCACTTAGTCTCCACTCTCAGTAGGAAAGGTTTATAAAACTGCCAATGAATCCTCATTGTAGCTCTGCCACTGCACTGCGTGGTTCTCCTGGCATTTAATACTAGTCGCCAAATGTAAAGACACAATGCTGTCTTTAATCTCAAAATCCAAGTTTATTCCTCATAAACGGCAGTACATAAATGCCTGTCCAACATCTTCGATTTCCCTGCGGCAACTGCTGATCCTCAATCCTTAAGCATTCTGGAATCAGAAGCAGCTTCTGACAGGTAACAATGAAAGTAACATGGAATAACAACATAAGTGAAAGCAAGATAACACAACAAAATAAATAATATGCCATCCTAACAGCTCCTACCCGTTTTGGAACCACCAAGGAACCAACAGAATGGGATTTTAGATATTTTCTAGCTCCCAAGTTCACACAGATGACCTGTGCATTTTGGCATGATACACAGGCCCATTTTAATTGTTCAAGAACCATTAACATTTCTATGATGACTCTGTGGGAGGTGATAGATTAATTTCTTTTAAACAATAAATAAAACACTGTATATACTGTGTTACGACCAAGTGCAAAGTACGGAATTGATCCTGCTGGTAAACTACATGTAATACAGACCATGCCATACCATGCATTTCCTTGGACATTCGGGCTGTACATACATATGGCTGATATTTCAGCTCCATCTTGCATGTCCTGCAGGGGTGTGATCACCCTATGGAGGAACAAGGCTGGATGCGTATTAGGCAGCGGAACAGCAAGACCTCTAGCAGAATTAATTTCCTACTTACTTATGACAGGATGTATTTTAGATGCCCACAACCCTATTCTATGGAAATGAAGGGAATAAACTTTCATCTAGAGATTTGTAGCAAATGCTTCAGTTAAGACCATTAACGTGAGTTGCTTTCAAAATCTGTTTTTATTTCACAATTTGTAGTAACATGCAGACATATTCCTGCTCTCCAGGCATGTAACAATGTTAACAAAGGATCTTGTAGGGTTCATAAACAGATAACTACAGGCATAAAGGTTCGGAAAAGCTGTTTCCATGAAGTTGCCTGTACTCTGTGGCTATAGTGGTGAGGGTGCAAGCTTTAACTGCAAAGGAGTTCATAACAAGCATGAAGCCTGCCAGATTTTGCAATAGATGGCTGAAATATTCAGAATATAACCTCAGTTGCTCTTCTCCTGTCTTCATTGTTCTCAGGTAAATCTCCCTTTGGTTGGCCACCCCTTGTGTTTGGTGATATCGCAGTGGACCCCCTGGGAAACGCAGACCGATGTGCCTCCGACCGGTGCCGCTGGCCCAGCGCTGCCAACGGGCAGGTGCTAGTGCCCTTTGAGATCTCTCCCGCCTACTGTAAGTAATTAGACATCGTTTGTTTTGACATGTTTCATGTTTGTTTTATGGATTTTAATTTGTTCCTGCATTGAAAGAGAATCATCAATTAAAAAACCCAGACTCTTCGCCATCCTTTTAGACCTTGGTGCGGGATCTAACAACAAAGGCCAGCAATGATCATTCCATACCATACCTTGCAGACCCCACCAAAAACCAAGATTTCTATTTTGTCTGAAATAAGTTTTAAACACTATGCCTGCAACCACCCTGCTGCTTCAGAGAGGCAGTCACTTAAATTCCCCTGAGTCTCAGAGTACTTGTCGTCGATGGAAATAATCAGCTGAGTATCACCAGCATACATAAAGATCTCAAGGCCTTACGCCTTGACAGTCCAAGGTGACAAATAGATGTTAAACAAGATCAGTCTCAGGGAGGATCCCTGAGGAACTCCACATTTCAGTCCCTGAGGGCTAGGTTTAAAATGGGGCAGCTGTACCGAATGAGATCTTTACTTAAAAACGAACTAAACCACTGCAAGGTAGAGGAATGCAGATACATTTCATGCAGCCTATGAGGCAAAAGGCGATGAGACACTGTGTAGAAAGCCGCAGACAGATCTAAAAGGATCAGGGCTGATAAATTGCCCTGATCCACGAAAGACCTAATACTATCCAACACCACCAATATCAATGATGTAGACATTTGTGTGATCATATGGACATGAATTAGCAAATCAGAGACCTATAACTGCCATTACTGCAGGCCATACCCAGCTGTGGCTATTGCAGATATAGCATGGACTTTTAGCCTGTTCATTGGCCTGTAGTCATGTATGGTCAACTTAAGTGGAGCTTCAATGCCAACAGTTTCATTGAGTTCGTCATAAATAATGTAGACTGCCTCTTTAGGAGTGGCTGTTCTTGCAATAATCTTGTGAACTCACAACTAGTGTTTTGACTTGTTTCTCTGATTCTTTGTTCCTATCAGCCCCGAATGAGCGAGCAGTGATAATGGGTGCCATACAATCATTTGCCACACGCACCTGTATTTCATTCAGACCTCGAACAAACGAACGCGACTATCTCTTCATCGAACCACAGAACGGGTCCGTATGTGTGCTTCATGGGGCATTTCCATGGGAAGTGTTTGATGGGTATTTTCTTGACAGCCCAAGTGATGGCACTGTGTCTGATCGGGCATTGTTGGCATAGTGCAAGATGAGAATTTGTATGACAGGTTCTGTGATTACTGTTGATGGCAGTATCCAATGGCTGATTCTTAGGTGAGTGCATGTGTATATGTGAGTGATGCTAGTGGGCATCAGCACGTCTGATAGAGACGTCTCTATCAGAGAAATGAAGAATATGTAGCATCTGTATCGCACACATTGGAAGCCCTAAAAAGATAAGGACAATGCACAAGGTAGTAAGTGTTGCATAAGGGTGGTGTGGCTTGACTGGACTGAATCAGATAAACTCATAGTTGGGCTAACACAACTTGAGTATAAATGATAATCGAATTGTGGACCCTGCGGGCTTGAGATACTAAAGGGATAGAACTCTAAACGAATCCCAGCAGAGCCGGCCTGGCCGTAGCGGGCACCGGACATTCCCCGGTGGGTCGGAGGGGTGTGGGCCAGTTTTGGTACAGTGGAACGGTTTTGCATTGATTCACAAGCCAATAAGTAATGGTGTCACTTTCAATCAATCAATCAGTCAGTGGCTAATAGAGCGCGCTACTCACCAGCGAGGGTCTCAAGGGGCTGGGGGCGTGGGGGAGAGACAGCTCCGGGTCCCTCAACTTTGCACTGTTAGTAATAGGTGTATGAGGGTTATCAATAGAGGAACGATGTGCTCTTTATGTTAAGAGTGGCAAGGTAAAGAAACCCATTCTGTAAGGAGGTTCACTAAAACGCCATTAGAAAGTAAGGAAAGCGATGCACTATTTAAGTACGGTTTCATTATTGAAGTGGTGAGAACCTGTAAAAGGACACCCTTGGACACATATATTTCACCTTCTGCCCCTTGTTCCAGTTCTTTGAAGGGCAGTGAGGCCTGCATAGAGCCGGGTGAGAGTCTAGTATAGGCGAGCGGCCAGTGTAAGAGTGCTCATCACAGTGCACCTTTCCCCTCTGTAGATGCTGGTCCTACATTGGACGAATCGGGGGTCGTCAGGTGGTGTCTTTACAGAGGAACGGATGTGTCTTCACCGGCACGGCGCAGCACGAGCTCACCCATGCCCTGGGCTTCCACCATGAACAGAACCGCAGCGACCGCGATGAATTTGTCACCATCCTCCTCCAGAATGTGGTGCCGGGTAAGTCTAGTAGGTGCGAGGTAACTAAGCTGGGTTAAGACTTGATCTACTCTATGCCCTATAGATGCCATAGAATATATACTGATTTTATTTACCTGGGTTTGGTGAACCTCTGTATTCTGCAAATCAGCCTTTTTGGGATGCTATGAGAACGAGGGTATATGGGGAAGGCAAGGGTTATGCAGACTTATGGTGGAGTCAATAACTAGAGGCAATGCCAAGCCTTTCACTGTGACAATAAATGGTACAAATGGAACAGCCACGATGACACACAAATAAACTGGTATTACTGGACCAGTAACCTCAGGACCTGGTTAAAAAAAACAAAACGTAAGCATACATTGCAGCATAATGGTGTAGGTGTAAACCAAGTTTTACAACAGTACACGATTGACGATATCAGCAAAGTACGTAGTTTGTCATTTTTAGTCCTTTTCACCTGACTTGATCAAGACTGCAAATGTTGAAAATGCGAATTATCTAAATAACATAACTGGTGCCAGGAAGTCACCATTGAAGAAATTAACAATTGTGGATTACAGGAAGTGAAAAGGCACTCCAGTGAAGAGCAGGAACCAAGACCATTACCGTACAATAAGGAAGTGTGCAGCACTCTGTGTATCATACACTAACATGGGTATGGTAGTCATAAGACTCAGAGGCACCATCACAAAGCTTTAATAGGGAAAGCAATTATGTGAACTGTATATCAAAGCCAGAAGAGCGTTGGCTGGAAGACGAGGATAACGTTTTGGAAAAAACGTGAAGGTGTATCTCAAACGTTGCAGGAACTGTAAACCAACGTGAAAATCATGTGTCTGTGGTAGGTCACACATGCCTCATCCACAATTGTGCCGGTCATTCTGTCAAACATATGCAAAAGTAAAGCGGAGTGAAGTGACTGATAGGGAAGGGTAACCCTATGATGCCTCTTCCCATCCTAAGTAGGTAAAATGTAGTATTTACTGGGTCAGTTGGAGAAATAATCACCCAGATGTAGTAGATCGATCATAGCATCATCTTTCTAACATTAGAAAATAAAAAAAATGCAGGTCCATGATCTAGGTAACAAGGGAGGAGAGATCAAAGTATGTTGAGGGTGCTCACCCCAATTCCATCACAGTCTCTCTCTCTATCTCTCTCTTTCTCTCTCTCTCTCTCTCTCTCTCTCTCTCTCTCTCTCTCTCTCTCCCTTAGTCAGTCTCTCTCTCAGCCAATCTCCCTCTAAGTCAGTCGGTCTCTCTCTGTCAGTCTTTCTGCCAATCTCTCTCTCCGTCAGTCTCTCTCTCTCTCAGTCAGTCAGTCTCTCTGTCAGTCTCTCTCTGTCAGTCAGTCTCTCTGTCTGTCTCTCTCTCAGTCAATCAGTCAATCTTCCAGTCAGTCAATCAATCTCTCAGTCAGTCAGTCCCTATCAGTCACTCTCTCTGCCAGTCACTGTCAGTCAGTCTCTCTCAGTCAGAGTCTCTCTCAGTCAGTCTCTCTCTGTCAGTCTCTCTCAGTCAGTCTCTCTCAGTCAGGCAGTCTCTCTCTGTCAGCCTCTCTCTCAGTCAGTATCTCTCAGTCACTCGCTAAGTCAGTCAGTCTCTGTCAGTCTCTCTCAGTCAGTCTCTCTCTCTCTCAGCCAGTCTCTCTCTAAGTCAGTCAGTCAGTGTCTCTCTCAGTCAGTCTCTGTTAGTCAGTCTCCCAGTCAATCAGTCAGTCAGTATCTCAGTCAGTCTCTCTCTCTACTCTCTTTCCACTCTCTCTCTCTCTCCACTCTCTTTCGCTGTACGCGGCCATGGGCACATTACCTGCAAGGTCCACGGGCTGCCAAGGAAGGCCTGCCGGGTCGCTGGCGGCCCGCAGGCCGTACTATGAGTACCACCCACAGCACTAGAACAACTGCCCACTCTCCTGCATCTGAGGCTGAGGATGAACTATTTTGTGATGCGATGGGTAGCTTTGGCACTCTGTTAGCTTCTTGGTTTCGGTGCACTTGTGGTTAATTATACTGCATGTATTCACAAGGAATGAGTTAAAATGTAACTCATTCAAATACTGTCATGTTATATATCACAGGTCCCAGTGCTGCTTCCATGGAAACTTTTCTTATTGCACTTTGGAAATGCTGTCACAAAGGAAACGTTTATTACCACTTATTACACTGCTGCCTTCCTAAGAAAGTTTTTCTGTCACACATCTCTCTGCTGCTACCAGGAAAGAGTTTTATTATCACATACCCCAGTTCTGCTATCGCGAAAGATTTTAATATCACATGCCCCACTGCTAATAATATGTTCTCTAGAGTAGCATTGGAATCCTTTTAATGATTTTATGACGGAACAACTCATGCCATTACCGCACTTGCCATTACAACACGTCCATTACAACTCATGCGTCTTTACTACGAAAAACGTTATTGCACATGCCTTTAGAACGAACATGTAAGTACTTTGCAGGTAAGTAAAAACCCTTTATATACACACACACATATATACACATCTTACCTTATTAACCCACATCCCCTAAACTCAACCCCATAAATCCTAACATTACCTTTGCCACCCAAATACCCATACCCACCCTAACCCCTGAAAATACCCTTGCCACCCAAAAACCCTTACCCACCCTAATCCCTAGAAATAGCCATATCACCCAAAAACACATACACACCCAAAGCTCTAAAAATATCTTTGCCACCCAAAAAACCCTAACCCACTGTAAACCCTAAAAATACCCTTGCCACCCATATACCCTTTCCCATCCTAAACCCTAAAAATACCATTGTCACCCGAAAACCCATAGCCACCCTAAACCGCAAAAAAACATTGCTACCCAATCAATCAGGGCTCTTATAAAGTGCGACTGCTCACCCATAGGCATCTCAAGGCTTGTGGGGAGGAGGGGATCTGCAGTTCAGTCAAAGAGCCAGGTCTTGAGTTCCTTCCTGAATTGAGACAGTGACATTAATTGCCTGAGGTGCAGAGGTAGGGAGTTCCAGGTCTTTGCAGCGAGGTAGGAGAAGGATCTTCCGCCAGCCAATGTTTTTCAGATTTGTGGTATAGTGGCCAGGGCCAGAGAGGCAGAGCGGAGATGTCTGGCCAGTGTGTAGAAGGAGAGGTGGTGGTTGAGGTATTCAGGTCCGTTGTTGTGCAGGTCTTTGTAGATGTGCGTGAGGAGCTTGAAGGTGATTCTTTTGTGGACCAGAAGCTAATGGAAGTCTCTCAGGTGACCAGAGATGTGGTTTCGGCCCTTACCCACAGTAAAACCCTAAAAATACCCATACCACTTATAAATACCTACCCACCCTAAACTTGGTCACCCCATACTTTCACATAACATAACATCTGTATTTTGTAAAAATGTAAGTTCACCTCTGACGGAGTATCTTGGTGCTGAATAACAGATGTTTATTGTTACCCAACTCAATGGTACTCATTTTATCGAACTCAGATGGATGAAAGGCTGAGTGGACCCACTGGAATTTGAACCTGTGACAATGAGGTCGAACCCAGGCCCCCTGCAGTGGATGCATTAGTCCACTGAGCTACCAGACCCGGCTATCCCTAAACCCTAAAAATGCCCTTGCCTTAACACGGAGGGTTGTTGAGCTCTTCTGGACCTTGGGAAAATATATATATATATATATATATATATATATATATATATATATATATATATATATTGCCGCTCCGATATCCTTAAATCCAAAAGAAATCCGGCACTCACAGAAGAAGTATTTAGGTTCGTTTAATGACAACAAACACTAAGCAGACAAACGCGTTTCGGTTTTCCTTCGTCAGTGTCTACCATTGACACGGAAGGAGGCAGGTTTAAAAACATTTCGTCATTGTAGGCATGTACATAGAAAGGAGACTTACGTAAAACCCTGTGAGCAAAGTTATATCATTGTCTATTACATTCTAATATCGTTATATAGACGACACACATTAAAATTCATACATGCAGAATTTACAATTTACTTTTCTCCTTTGTGTAATTTAATTAGGAGACCTGAATAATCATTTGATTACTATGCCTTTTCCTTCATTTACAGGCACTTTTTAGTCGTCTTTATAGGTGTGTCATTAAGCCGTGGATCGGCATTTCTCACAGGGTGTAATTTCAAATTTAGAATTGGGGCTCTTACTTTCCTAGGTGAGATTATAATTCTTCATTCCTATTAAGACCTGTCGGGACCTTGGTTTGTAGGTCTATTATGTAACGGGACTCCAACCTTCTTAGTCTCCGTAACCTATCTCCACCCCTTGGGTCCACAGGTATACAGTCCAGTGCAAAATATTGTAGCAATTCTCTTTTACTCTTGTGTCTGATGGCAAAGTGTTTCGCTACAGGGTAATTAAAGTCTTTATTGACAATGGCTCGTTGGTGCTCAAGTATTCGTAATTTGACGTTTTTGACAGTGCTGCCTATATATTTCAGTCCGCATGGACATATCAGGCAATATACTGCATGAGTAGTTTGACATGTGAGAAATTTTGATATTCTTTTCTTATCACTCATCCCTGGTATCTCATAGGTGGTTACTCTCTTGCTGTTCTCACATGCCTTGCATTTTCCGCAAGGGAAAAAGCCCGGCATCTCTCTTATTCTCCCAGTAGTGTCTATTTTGTCAGCCAAATGGCTGTGTACAATTTTATCCTTTATTGATCTCCCTTTCCTGAAGGTGATTAAGGGTGAGATTGGAATATCCTTCCCTATGATTTGATCAGTTTTAAGGATATGCCAGCTTCTCTTAAGTATGTTTCTCAGATGGTTTGAATCTTCTGAGAAGGTGGTAATCAGTCTGAATTTGCCCCCATGTTTCTCTTGATTTCTTTCTCTTTCTTTAAGTAACTCTTCTCGAGGAATTCTCTCTACCCTTTTAAAGGTCTTTTCTAAGAGGTTTTTGTTGTATCCTCTAGTCTGGAATCTACTAATGCTCTCTTGAGCTGCTTTTATGAAATCAGTATTCCTTGAGCAATTCCTTTTAATTCTAAGGAGTTCCCCATACGGGATACTCCTCACCAATGAAGGAGGATGGCTGCTTTCGGCATGTAATACCGAATTGCCGGCTGTCACTTTTCTAAAAAGCTCTGTTTCAATTTTCTCACCTCTTAAAGTCACTCTCAGGTCCAGGTAATTTACTGTTGATACATTTATATCCGCTGTAAATCTTAAATTCATTTTGTTCTGATTTAATTCAGCTACAAACTCTTCTGCAGAGGTTACTGACCCTTCCCACACAAGGAAAAGGTCATCGATATATCGATACCACAGTTTTAAATTTGCTGCCCATTTCTCAAATTTGGGGCTCTGGGTGACCTGCTCCTCCCACCAGCCGACGAAAAGATTTGCCTAGCTGGGAGCGAAGCAGGTCCCCATCGCAGTCCCCGTGGTCTGTCTATATAGTTGTCCCTGGAACAAAAAGATATTGTTGAACAAGCAGTACTTTATAAACTCTAAGAGCATATCATTGTGTTTGGCAAACTTCATAGGTTTCTTATCAAGAAAATACTTAATAGCCGCCAGTCCCTGCTGATGATCGATGCTCGTATAGAGACTGGTTATATCCATGGTTATTAATATGTACATTGGTTTGCATATTACATCCTTAATCTTGTTCACAAAATCTTTAGTGTCCCTGATATAGGAGTCTAGCTGTAGAACACTCTGAAAAAGAAAATGGTCAATATAAATGGACATATTTTCAGAAACACTTCCTATGGAGGAGACAATAGGTCTCCCCGGCGGATTTTTATTGTCCTTGTGTATCTTGGGTAAGTGATAAAAGGTGGGAATTGTTGGGTTATTGTTTTTCAGAAAAAAATACTCGTCAGTGTCTAGCATGTTGTTGCTGTGCCATTTATTTAACAATGTTAGATATCCAGTGATACTCTCCTCATATTTGATTCTTGTTGTTTTTTCATGATCTCACTACTTGGGAGATCCTGGAGGACCTGAGAACGGAGGAAGAAGAAGGCAGGGAGGTAGTAGATTCACTCACACAAAGAACTAGAAGAGTGGGAGTCGAACAAGAGGCACCAACGACTAATTTCAAACCCCCCTCACAATTCGTACCTACAATGCCTTATGATGCCATCGATGCGTTCTCGGACGCTGTAACCAAAGATTTGATAAAATTTCGAGAAAAGCAGAAAAAAATGAGAAAGATAAGGACAAATATGACAAAAGAACAAAGAGCAATTCTAACAAAATTGGACAAGGATGAGAACATAATCTGTAAACCATCAGATAAAGGTGGAAACATTGTGGTGATGTCAAGAGATCAATATTGTCAAGAAGCACATAAACAATTGGACAATGGGACATCCTATGAAAAAACAACAAGAATCAAATATGAGGAGAGTATCACTGGATATCTAACATTGTTAAATAAATGGCACAGCAACAACATGCTAGACACTGACGAGTATTTTTTTCTGAAAAACAATAACCCAACAATTCCCACCTTTTATCACTTACCCAAGATACACAAGGACAATAAAAATCCGTCGGGGAGACCTATTGTCTCCTCCATCGGAAGTGTTTCTGAAAATATGTCCATTTATATTGACCATTTTCTTTTTCAGAGCGTTCTACAGCTAGACTCCTATATCAGGGACACTAAAGATTTTGTGAACAAGATTAAGGATGTGATATGCAAACCAATGTACATATTAATAACCATGGATATAACCAGTCTCTATACGAGCATCGATCATCAGCAGGGACTGGCGGCTATTAAGTATTTTCTTGATAAGAAACCTATGAAGTTTGCCAAACACAATGATATGCTCTTAGAGTTTATAAAGTACTGCTTGTTCAACAATATCTTTTTGTTCCAGGGACAACTATATAGACAGACCACGGGGACTGCGATGGGGACCTGCTTCGCTCCCAGCTACGCAAATCTTTTCGTCGGCTGGTGGGAGGAGCAGGTCACCCAGAGCCCCAAATTTGAGAAATGGGCAGCAAATTTAAAACTGTGGTATCGATATATCGATGACCTTTTCCTTGTGTGGGAAGGGTCAGTAACCTCTGCAGAAGAGTTTGTAGCTGAATTAAATCAGAACAAAATGAATTTAAGATTTACAGCGGATATAAATGTATCAACAGTAAATTACCTGGACCTGAGAGTGACTTTAAGAGGTGAGAAAATTGAAACAGAGCTTTTTAGAAAAGTGACAGCCGGCAATTCGGTATTACATGCCGAAAGCAGCCATCCTCCTTCATTGGCGAGGAGTATCCCGTATGGGGAACTCCTTAGAATTAAAAGGAATTGCTCAAGGAATACTGATTTCATAAAAGCAGCTCAAGAGAGCATTAGTAGATTCCAGACTAGAGGATACAACAAAAACCTCTTAGAAAAGTCCTTTAAAAGGGTAGAGAGAATTCCTCGAGAAGAGTTACTTAAAGAAAGAGAAAGAAATCAAGAGAAACATGGGGGCAAATTCAGACTGATTACCACCTTCTCAGAAGATTCAAACCATCTGAGAAACATACTTAAGAGAAGCTGGCATATCCTTAAAACTGATCAAATCATAGGGAAGGATATTCCAATCTCACCCTTAATCACCTTCAGGAAAGGGAGATCAATAAAGGATAAAATTGTACACAGCCATTTGGCTGACAAAATAGACACTACTGGGAGAATAAGAGAGATGCCGGGCTTTTTCCCTTGCGGAAAATGCAAGGCATGTGAGAACAGCAAGAGAGTAACCACCTATGAGATACCAGGGATGAGTGATAAGAAAAGAATATCAAAATTTCTCACATGTCAAACTACTCATGCAGTATATTGCCTGATATGTCCATGCGGACTGAAATATATAGACAGCACTGTCAAAAACGTCAAATTACGAATACTTGAGCACCAACGAGCCATTGTCAATAAAGACTTTAATTACCCTGTAGCGAAACACTTTGCCATCAGACACAAGAGTAAAAGAGAATTGCTACAATATTTTGCACTGGACTGTATACCTGTGGACCCAAGGGGTGGAGATAGGTTACGGAGACTAAGAAGGTTGGAGTCCCATTACATAATAGACCTACAAACCAAGGTCCCGACAGGTCTTAATAGGAATGAAGAATTATCATCTCACCTAGGAAAGTAAGAGCCCCAATTCTAAATTTGAAATTACACCCTGTGAGAAATGCCGATCCACGGCTTAATAACACACCTATAAAGACGACTAAGAAGTGCCTGTAAATGAAGGAAAAGGCATAGTAATCAAATGATTATTCAGGTCTCCTAATTAAATTACACAAAGGAGAAAAGTGAATTGTAAATTCTGCATGTATGAATTTTAATGTGTGTTGTCTATATAACGATATTAGAATGTAATAGATAATGATATAACTTTGCTCACAGGGTTTTACGTAAGTCTCCTTTCTATGTACATGCCTACAATGACGAAATGTTTTTAAACCTGCCTCCTTCCGTGTCAATGGTAGACACTGACGAAGGAAAACCGAAACGCGTTTGTCTGCTTAGTGTTTGTTGTCATTAAACGAACCTAAATACTTCTTCTGTGAGTGCCGGATTTCTTTTGGATTTAAGGATATCGGAGAGGCAATTTGAAGACGTGGGGCGTCACCACGAGAGGCACCCGCCTACGAGTGCCCCGGTCCTTTGACGCAACAGAGCGGCAATATATATATATATATATATATATATATATATATATATATATATATATACATACATATATATATATATATATATATATATATATATATATATATATATATAAATATATATATATATATATATATATATATATATATTCCTCTGCTCCCAAACACCAGCCGGTAGCACACTCGAGCGGGTGCACAAACAAACGGGGGTGTACCCGTTAATAATGTCCAAGCTCCAAATATCCAAGGGTGTTCACCCATAAAGAAAATAGCACTCTCAGGGGTCGTTCCACAGATGATTTATTACGGGAACAGTACAGCAACGACGCGTTTCGCCATGGGGCTTCTTCAAATTGTGCAAGGAGCCGCGGCGCCTGTCTGCTTATAAGAACGTCATTATTTTAACTAAAAGCAAGGAAGGACTATGATACATGTTTACACATGGCCGCCATCTTAACATGCAGTAACTCATATAGGAACAATGCAAGTTTACAATGGTAAGCCCTATTATAAGCGTTATATATGTATGTACAAAGAAAGAATTCATTATTCCCAAAATTCATACACCCGTGATGGGTTATAATAGTCCTCGCTTCACATGCTACAATCATTCCCAAAATGGGACGGTCTTAAGCAAAGTCTTTATATCAAAGACCATTTTATCTCGCCCTGGATGGGCCGAATCACATAAATTTAAAAACATTATCACAAAATATATCTTACAAAATGGATGTGTCACAAGAACATTAGAAAATAAGGTAAGAAAATTGCAAGTACAGCAAATGAATCTCGAGAAACAGGTCCTAGTAAATCAACCTAAATGTACTGCTAGCTCTTCATGCATATTGAGACCTTTGGGATTTTTGCTCTGCATATCTATAATATACCTGGATTCCAGGCGTCTGAGTTTTAATAATCTATCACCCCCTCTGATGTTGGCAGGCACACTATCCAGGCAAACATATGACAACAGATCCCTATTGCTCCCATGTTTACTTTGAAAATGCCTTGCTACGGGGTAAGATTCATCCTTCTTAGCGATTGCACGCATATGCTCCAGAATGCGCAGCTTTACTGCATTGGTCGTGCTGCCTATGTAATTTAAGCCACACGGACAAGTGAGACAGTAAATTGCATAAGGCGTGGAGCATGTTAGAAATTTCATGATACGTTTAGGAATCGCCAAACCCGGTATTTTATAGGTAAGTGTACGCTTGCTGAATTTGCAAGCCTTGCAGCGGCCACATGGGTAAAACCCATTAAGGACAGGTAATTTAGGGGTTTCTCCAGGACGGAGAAAATGACTTGAGACCAGATGGTCCCTCAGGGACCTCGCTTTCCTGAAGGTAACTAAGGGGTTAGTCGGTAGATCAGCTTTTATGATGGTGTCAGACAGGAGAATATTCCAATTCTTTTTAAAGATTTTCTTAATGAGACCCGCATTAGCAGAGTAAGTGGTGATTAACCGGAACGTGCCATTCCTAGCTTTCACACTCACTTTGGGTTTCAACAATTCTGATCTCTTCATTCTCTTAACTCTCTCATAGGCTCGTGCGAGTACCACATCATTATACCCCCTTATTTTAAATCTGGTCAGGCTAGCATCCGCTGCCTTTTCAAAGTCTTCATCCTTAGAATTATTCCTTCTGAGCCTCAATAGTTCCCCATAAGGAATACTGTCAATTAATTGACGGGGATGACCGCTGGTAGCGCATAGTGTAGAATTCCCAGCAGTTTCTTTTCTGTAAAGTTTAGTTTGCATTTTACCATCTTTATCAATGTAAACTGTAAGATCTAAATAGTTTACTGAAGTGCAACTGATCTGTCCAGAAAACCTAAGATTTACATTGTTATTGTTGAGAACATCAACATAAGTGCCGGCTAACTCTATGGTGGAATCTAGGATGATGAACAAATCGTCGATATAACGATGCCATCCTATAATACGATTATTCCACTCTTGATTGGCACTACTCCAGGCCACCTGCTCCTCCCACCACCCTACGAAAAGATTCGCAAAGCTAGGAGCGGAGCAGGCGCCCATCGCTACTCCAGACACTTGCCTATACAGCTGTTTTCCAAATAGGAATATATTGTTATTGAGGCTGAATGTCATGAACTCCAGTAGCATCTTGTTGTGTTCATAAAACCGTGCTGGCCGTTTGTCTAGAAAGCTGGCCATAGCTGTCAGGCCATCCCCATGAGCAATACACGTATACAAACTTGTGATGTCAAGGACCATCATACAATAACTGGTTTTCCATTTCACCTCATTAATGCAATTTAGAAAATGCTTTGTGTCTCTTAAATAGGACTTCAAGGACATAACCAAGGGAGAAAGAAAAGAGTCCACATAAATAGAAAGATTTTCTGTAACACTCCCATTGGAAGCTACAATGGGACGGCCCGGTGGATTAAGCATATTTTTGTGAACCTTGGGTAGGTAATAAAATGTAGGGATCACAGGACTAAGACATCGCAAAAACAGGTGTTCATCAGTATTAAGCATATTCAGATGATACCATTTTAATATCATGTCATGGTATACATTGACACTCAGATTATAAACTTTCTCGTTTACAGTCATATAAGTGTTTGTATCACCCAATAGGCGTAAGGCCTCCGTTTCATATTGGGTGGTGGTTAGCAGGACAATGTTACCCCCTTTGTCCGAGGGCTTACATACTATCCCAGCATCCTCGCTCAAAGTTTTTAAAGCCACCTGTTGATGTTTAGTAAAGTTTCCTCTTCCTGGTAGGAATTTTTTCGTGTTTCTCAGTCTCGTAAGATCCCTCAATACAGCTTCGGAGAAGGTGTCTATGGCATCAGCTGCCATCATTGGCATAAAGGTAGACGCTGGTTTGAAACCACTAGCTCCTCCCTTCTGTTGTACATCCCATATTTCCAACATCTGGGTATTGGTTACATCACCATCCCCTCCTGTGTTGATTTCCTGATGCAGACCCTCCATAGTTCTCAAACCTCCCAATTCACTACATCTCAATTCTGTAGGCTTGATGTAAGTAGTTGGCATAGTTAGTTCACAATGTGGTTTCAGCTTAAAGAATTTATGCAGTTTCAGTTTTCTTGTGAACTTGAAAACATCGATTCTCGTCTGCGCAAATTCAAAGTTTCTGCGTGGGCAGTAGGATAACCCTAATTCTAATATGGATTCCTCTTCTTTATTCAACACTTTGTCGGTCAGGTTGATGATGGTCAAATTGTCCGAATCCACTCTCAATTCTTCTTCTTGTAGAAGGGTTTCTTGCTGCGTGTGACCGGTGGGGATCCTAGTGGGTTTCTTCCCACCACCCCCCCGCCGCGTTTTCCTCTTGCCCCTCGGTTGTCCGGAGGCTTTCCCCGGCCTCCCTCTAACTGTTGTTTGCGCATAACTTTGTACTCTACATGAAAAGGAGAGACGTCATCACCACCATCTTCGCTTGCCGCCTCTTCAGCGGTTGCGTCTGATTCCGATGTTACAGATTCGACTTTGCTTAAGACCGTCCCATTTTGGGAATGATTGTAGCATGTGAAGCGAGGACTATTATAACCCATCACGGGTGTATGAATTTTGGGAATAATGAATTCTTTCTTTGTACATACATATATAACGCTTATAATAGGGCTTACCATTGTAAACTTGCATTGTTCCTATATGAGTTACTGCATGTTAAGATGGCGGCCATGTGTAAACATGTATCATAGTCCTTCCTTGCTTTTAGTTAAAATAATGACGTTCTTATAAGCAGACAGGCGCCGCGGCTCCTTGCACAATTTGAAGAAGCCCCATGGCGAAACGCGTCGTTGCTGTACCGTTCCCGTAATAAATCATCTGTGGAACGACCCCTGAGAGTGCTATTTTCTTTATGGGTGAACACCCTTGGATATTTGGAGCTTGGATATATATATATATATATATATATATATATATATATATATATATTAACACAGTCTCACCGGCGTGATCCCTCCTCCAATGATGGAAACAAACAACAACGGAGCCGTGGCCTCTATTCTGGATGCAGTTTATTCAGAACACAACGTCCTACGCGTTTCGGAGTAGAATTACTCCTTCGTCACGGGCAGGTTCTTGAAAATAAAGAGTTCACTACGGAGTTCGTGTGTGGCTGCTTCCTAATGGGTCTCTGCACTTTGTTGGATTTATAGACGGTCGCCCGGTCGTGGAATGCAGCCCGCTGTTGTTACAGAGCCAGCCCTCTTCACTACGGAGGGCAAGTGGACGCGAACGTTCTTAAGGACATTGCAGGGGTTGCCCTTTGAACACTCTATTGAGAACTTTAAAGCAAGGCAGGCAAACAATCGAAATGTGTCGTCATTCCCACTTGGTTTTATTTTGGATCCATTTCGCTAGGAACACACCCTACCTGACACGGACTACAGATCCCACAAACGCCACTGATTGCTAACGCCCAGAGGGCGGGGACTGATTATGTAAGGGGAGAGTTCTGGCAGATGACGAATTTGCCACTGAGGAAGAGAGCTCGTCTCTCGAAATGCATTTGATAGCTGATTAAATTTGAGGATCGTCACCTTTGTATTCCTGCTGGCAGGTTCTTGAAAATAAAGAGTTCACTACGGAGTTCGTGTGTGGCTGCTTCCTAATGGGTCTCTGCACTTTGTTGGATATATATATATATATATATATATATATATTACCTACTGGCGGTCGCCAGTAGGTATATATAGTTAGGATTTTTTCTCTATGGGTTTTTTGAAAATTCTATGTCTAATAACTTTGGCGTTTGTGGACGGAATTGGCTGAAATTTTCAGGAAAATGGCACATTTTGTTTCTGAGCAGCCCTTGAAAATTTGGGGGGGTTCGTCAAGGGGGGGCCGAGAAAAAAGGGGGGTCCCAAAACGTGTTTTTAACATTGAGTTTTCCATAGGGCGGTTGGCCTCACTTTTAGCCCGAACGGCTGAATGGATTTGCACGAAACTTGGCAAAATTGTAGGGACTGGTAGCCCGATGTGCCTTTTGTAGGTCTCAATATATGTGCTCCAGTGGATTTTGAGAAATTAACGTTTAAAAAAAGATATATATCTGTAACAGCGGACCGGGCAGCGCTCTGGTTCGCGGACTTTTCGCGCAACGGAGCTTTGTGAAGCGAAGCTGATTGGTTCTCCGGCGTCTGTCAACATTCCAAACAGTCCGTAGCGGCCGCCATCTTGTCTCTCGGTAGGATCGAGAGACAAGAGGAGGTCAAAACAAAGGGGGAAATAACTATAAGGGGGCATAGTAGATCCTTGCTGACCCCCTAGGTTTGATGTGGAGGTTTTAAAAGGGCCCCGCGGGGCAAAAAAAAAAAATAATAATAATAATCGAACGGCTGAATGGATTTGCACGAAACTTGGCAAAATTGTAGGGACTGGTAGCCCGATGTGCCTTTGCTAGGTCTCAATATATGTGCTTCAGTGGATTTTGAGAAATTAACGTTCAAAAAAAGATATATATCTGTAACAGCGCACCGCTTCGCGTACTTTTCGCGTTACGGAGCTTTGCGAAGCGAAGCTGATTGGCTCTCCGGTGTCTGTAAACATTCCAAACAGTACGTAGCGGCCGCCATCTTGTCTCTCGGTAGGATCGAGAGACAAGAGGAGGCCAAAGCGAAGGGGCAAATGACCATAAGGGGGCATAGTAGATCCTCGCTGACCCCCTAGGTTTGATGTGGAGGTTTTAAAAGGGCCCCGCGGGGCAAAAAAAAAAAATAATAATAATAATCGAACGGCTGAATGGATTTGCACGAAACTTGGTAAAATATTAGGGACTGGTAGCCCGATGTGCCTTTGCTATGTCTCAATATATGTGCTTCAGTGCATTTTGAGAAATTAACGTTCAAAAACAAGATATATATTTGTAACAGCGCTCCGCTTCGCGGAGATAAAATTATATCTGTATTACCTAGCTGTTGCTAACACCAGTTAGCGACGGCTAGTAGGAGATAGCGACCATCTTGGGTCCCACTTTGCATGTGAGTGATATTTATCACTAATGACATGCAAAGTGGGCATGCCAAGATGTTAGCGACTGGAAACAGTCGCTAACATCGCTATCTCCTATTATCAACTTTTGGAAATATTCGAGATAAGCGCGAATATCTCCAAAAAGTAACAGCTGCCCTGAGCAGTTCTTAGCCATGTTATCCAATGGGAGGTGGATAACATGGCTAAGAGCATTAGCTCGGTAATGCATGAATATCGCGGAGTTTTCAGCGATATTAATGCATTGCGCTCGTTTTTTATCGTATTTGTGATAAACCTTGATAATAGCAAGGTTTATCTGCGATAATTTCTGACGGTAAAAAAATCTTTGCAATGCATCGTTAGGGATAAATATCGCTTAACTTTGGTAATATGCCCCAACGTCTGTTAACGTTCGATTCGAAGGAAATCAGGAATTGTTGAAAAACATTGTGTGCGCCATCTTGTCTTTTTTCAAATGCCACACTTTTGTCGTGCACGGCAGCCATTTTAGATGCCTTGACCAGACCCACTCTGTGCACGCTGTCGATCCTTAGCATGGCTCCCCACCCTCGCAAGCATCTCACCCAGGCAGTGGTCACCCCCGCTCTCTGTCTTATGCATGGGTAATAAACCTCCCCCCATCTGCGCTGCTCTTCCCTGAGAATCACACCCTGTGCCCGCCCGACACCTCCCTTTCGCCCTATTCACTACCGCACCCTCTGACACTCCTTTTCCTCTGTGTCCGATTGTCCAGGCCGGTCCTAGGCTATCAGCTAGCCCTGCAGATGTAGTTTATGGCCACAGCTGTAAAGAATCACCCCTCTTCAAAGGAGTTATAGTAGATCAAGGCCCACACTCGATGAGATCCGTCACAGCAGAAGCGTTGCTATTATCTGAAAACCATCCTGTATTGTGATTGGGGAGGGGACCGAGCGTGAAGCGGAAGATTCCAGGGATGACTCTTTGTACATCAAAGTTTTTACAATTATGTGTCACATTAAAAATATATAGCACTCCGACAAAGTAGTAAGATTATAAAACTTTAATAATTTATAAATATATACAAGAAAACAAAAATAGTAATAACATATAAACATTTTTAGAGAAAAACAACGAAGTAGCGGTCGGCTGTGCGAATAGTCCCAACGCAGCACAACGTCCAGATTTCCGGCGTGGGGCGTCGCGGGGGGTGGGTCATCAGTAGCAAACTGTTGTGCGAATAGTTCCAAGGCAGCAGAACGCGCCGAAATCTAGATGACACGAAAGTGATGTCTAGTAAGTTGCCACCCAGCAAATAACGGCGTGGGGCGTCGCGGGGGGTGGGTCATCAGTAGCAAACTGTTGTGCGAATAGTTCCAAGGCAGCAGAACGATGGCACCAAGGTGATGTCCAGTAAGTTGCCGCACTGGTTTTGGTATCCTACAATGCTGCTCCGAATAACGGCGTGGAGCGCCCCGGGGGAGGCGGCGTGAACGGGCCTCTCCAGGTGGAGTCTCATCTGTTTTAGTGGGGCGCCCCTTTACCGTTTCAGTTGCCATTCCGTCCGCTTTTGGTCCACTGTGTCAAAATCCGCCATTCAGCTGAGTTGCACCCACTCTTGCGGTGCAGCGATAGGCGGCTGCCACAGGACTCTCAAAATGGCGGCAGGCTCTTTCCTTTTTGGGCGTGGTCCACTGAAATGGCCCTGGGACACCTTGGAAATCGGACGCTTGTCTGCTAGGTCTTGGACCCCATTCTCGAAAGCGTCCCCTCCGCCTTGAGAATTCATCAAAAGTTTTGGGGGCCCCGACTCCTGCAGGCTTCTGGTGGGGAGCGGCTGCCATGATTGCTCGCGGAATGACCACGACGGAGCTACGAGATGGTGGTGCTCTCATGCTGACGCCAGTTTAGTCTGAAACATCCAGAAACAAGGTGGGGCTTTCATCGTTTGGGGGAAAAAAAAAGTTTTCATCCAATGAAAAGTGTTGTTTTTAGGTCATATGATCAAGCCTTCCATCATTCGGAAACCAAAAGTAAAATGAACCAATGAAAAGTTTTATAAACAAGTCACATGACCTGTTATGCGGCATAGGGTATAAAATGCGGAGAAAATACGTTGGCACGTGAGGCGGCGTCAGTAGCGGACCGATGTGCGAATAGGCCGAAGGCAATACAACGCGCCAAGATCCGGATGGCACCGAGGTGGTGTCATAGTTGGGAGTTCTGAGCAGCGGTTGTAACACTGTCTGAAGCTTATTTGCAGCTGCTGCAGCTTCACTACGCGCCAAGATCCGGATGGCACCGAGGTGGTGTGTAGCAAGTTGCCGCACTGGTGTGGCCATCCTACAATGCTGAAAGTCGGCGTGGGGCGCCCCGTTGGCCTGTGAGTTTGCGTCAGTAGCGGACCGATGTGCGAATAGGCCGAAGGCAGCACAACGCGCCAAGATCCGGATGGCACCGAGGTGGTGTCTAGTAAGTTGTCGCACTTCTGTGGCCATCCTACAATGTTGAAAGTCGGCGTGGGGCGCCCCGTTGGCCTGTGAGATGGCGTCAGTAGCGGACCGATGTGCGAATAGGCCGAAGGCAGCACAACAATATTTTCTGACTGACACCACAAGGCGCTGAGATGCCAAGATCCGGATGGCACCGAGGTGATGTCTAAGTTGCGGACTGATGTGCGAACGGGGCCAAAGGCAGCGTAACAATATTTTTTGTATGGAAGATACCACTAGGCGTTGAGATGCCAAGATTCGGATGGCACTGAGGTGATGTCTAGCAAGTTGGTGTGGTCATCCTACAATGCTGAAACTCGGCGTGGGTCGCCCCATTAGCCTGTGAGATGGCGTCAGTAGCGGACCGATGTGCGAATAGGCCGAAGGCAGCACAACGTGCCAAGATCCGGATGTCACCGTGGTGGTTTCATAGTTGAGAGGCACTTCATCTGCAGTGGGGCGCCGAGATCCGGATGGCACCGAGGTGATGTCTAGCAAGTTGCTGTACTGGTGTGGTCATCCTACAATGCTGAAACTCGGCGTGGGTCGCCCCATTAGCCTGTGAGATGGCGTCAGTAGCGGACCGATGTGCGAATAGGCCGAAGGCAGCACAACGCGCCAAGATCCGGATGTCACCGTGGTGGTTTCATAGTTGAGAGGCACTTCATCTGCAGTGGGGCGCCGAGATCCGGATGGCACCGAGGTGATGTCTAGCAAGTTGCTGTACTGGTGTGGTCATCCTACAATGCTGAAACTCGGCGTGGGTCGCCCCATTAGCCTGTGAGATGGCGTCAGTAGCGGACCGATGTGCGAATAGGCCGAAGGCAGCACAACGCGCCAAGATCCGGATGTCACCGTGGTGGTTTCATAGTTGAGAGGCACTTCATCTGCAGTGGGGCGCCGAGATCCGGATGGCACCGAGGTGATGTCTAGCAAGTTGCTGTACTTGTGTGGTCATCCTACCATGCTGAAACTCGGCGTGGGTCGCCCCATTAGCCTGTGAGATGGCTGTTCTTTGGATTTGGGCCTGGTCCACCAAAATGGCCCTGGGACACCTTAGAACTCGGACGCTCGATTTTTTTTTCCTTTCCTGTACATGCAAAAAAAGGTAAATGCCCGGTACGTTACACGCTTCATCTGCCACGATGAACTCTCCAGAGGAACCGAAAAAAAATATAGTTGTGGTAACTATACCATGCATCGTCATATGGAGAGGTGGCACCAATTAATTATAGTGCTGCATAAAAGAGAGATTTGGAGGAGAACCCCTGACCTGCTAGTACATTCATCAAAGAAGTGGCACTGAGAGCTTCAGAGGCAAGGGAAACGGTCCCAAATATTTAGAAGAACTTTGGAAAGATTAAAATGACATGTTTAGATTGTGGCAAATTAATTTCATGTGGACAGATGAGTGTTACTCTAATAAATACAGCATATGAACATCATCATAGTCGATGGTTGGTAGAGACATTTTGACTATATCCTGGACCTGCCCGTCCTCGCCCAAAATGGCGCCGGAATAAATGGGACTCGTAACTCCTTGTTGTGTACTGGTTGCAGAACCTTGAAATCACGAGATACGTATGCAGTTTTGAAGCACATGGCGGGCGGGGACGAGAATTGATTGAATATTTCGACATCCCTATTGATATTAAGTTCTGATGCGTTATTGATTACTGTACTGTTGAAAGTTCGAATTAACGTCACCCATGGTACTTGCCCGCAAATGTATATCTAGATAATTTTATTGTAACTGGCCCTGTCGTATTTTAATTATAAAATGTACGTCCACCGATTCCGTAACTGTTAGACACCTTAGTTCTTGCAACCTAATGGCCCGCCCGTTACGTTCCTCTACAGTGTAAATGTCTATTCATCATATACGATTACAGTTTGCTCTGTGGCAGGCCCACGTGGTTATAGGCTCGTATTTGTATAATGAAATTTTCACAATAAAGGTTTTTAAAAGAAAACATGGTAGTAGTATATACATTGGTAAAGTTTTTAATAATAGTGACTGTTTTAGAATCATTAAAAGGCAAGTGAAATAAAGCAGACCAATTACATGAAGGGTAAAAGGTATAATACGAAGGAACGCAGTAAAGATAAATGGTCAAGGGCTGTTGAGTTTTCTATTCCTGCAACATAAAGTGATCGATAAGAATCTCATATTCAGGCGTATCGGCGACTAAGACAGCAGGTCGACCCTCTTTTGCTCAACGGCTCCGTCATGGGACGAAGAAACGCTCTTTTTCTCGAAAAAAGAATATATTTTACTTGCAGGACAGTTGTAAAATTTCCGGGAAAGTACATTAGCCTGGAACATTATAACATATATTTAAGAAAAAATAATGTTCGGAAGTAATGAAAAGCGTAATTTTTAGGTCATATGACCAAGCCTTTCATCATTACAATAAGAAAAGTAAAATGAACCAATGAAAAGTTTTATTAACAAGTCACATGACTTGTTATGCTTACGTTACGCGCTGCGCGCCCCGGATGACTTCCGGATGCGCTAACGCGGCGCGTCATATGACGCATTACGCGACAACGCAGGTACAGAATATAGTCAAAATGTCTCCACCAACCAGCGGTCGGAACACAACCCCTTTCAGCAGGCTAAATAGTTCTGTTAAATGACAACAGAAGGGACAGGCAACAAGAACCATCAGTCAAAGAGGGGAGAGCTAGTTCTTCTCTACCGGGTTACATTGGGGCGCTACCGGAACTGATCGAATTGGTAGTCTACAGTGTTTCTGGATGTTTCAGACTGAAGCTGGGGTTAGCATGAGAGCAGCACCATTTCGTAGCTCCGTCGTGGTCATTCCGCAACCAATCATGGCAGCCGTTCTTTATCGTTATTTTGGGCGGGGTGGGTGGCGGAGCCGAGCTGTTTTGCAGCCATCATTGTGTGGAGTTCAGTTCATCTCACTAGTTTTGTATTTGTCATGAGGGGTTGTTCCTAATGTTTCTATTTTAGCGAGGTCAAAAAGAGATCCCATTAGTGGCCTACTGATTTTGCTCGATTCCTTTTCTTTTTTTTTTACACGATTTTTCGTTATCTGCAAAGACTAAACAGAGTATTGCGACTCTGTGTTTGTTTGTAAATAGAGAATGAACCAAAGAGAACTAATTCTAAAACAGTAAATACTTGGATAACAATCAATCAAATGGAGAGAGAAGCAGGCACGACGGATTACAATGGGGGCAAAGACCTGCGTTAACTACCTTTCACTATCTGCAAAGAGAGAGTACTCCTAATAGAAATGAGGGGGGGGGGGGGCACCATTCAAAGCAGATCAGTGTGCATAAACACGAAAATGTTTTCACTTACCACGTACTTGACATTCGACAGCTTATGATATTTGCTATTAAAAAACCATTGAAATTCACTGAAAAAACCATAGGTTATAGACCATATATAGTTAGGAATTAGCATTTACAAAACCTTGAAAATTCACTGAAAAAACCATAGGTTATAGACCATATATAGTTAGGAATTAGCATTTAAAAAACCTTATTTTACTCACACAAAACCATTGAAATTCCATATATAGTTAGTTGCACTAACTATATATCGCGCACCTGCAATCCACTGCTGATCATGTCACATATTACATCATTCATGACATGGTCAGTGACATCACTGATGACATCACTGATGACATCTCAAATGACATCACTGATGACATCACTGATGACATCTCAAATGACATCACTGATGAGATCACTGATGACATCTCATTTGACATCAATGACCACATCACTGATGATATCATTCATGTGACAATACAATGCATCTCCTCACATTTTAATATAACCTCTGTTTCACCCAGTGTTAAATACAGAGTATAATTTTTGAAACCATTGACACACCAATACTAGTTACTACATACGTACTCACTGATTCCTACGTCTACACACACATTCACTCATTCACCCATACAATCATTCATACATACAATCACTCATCTTTACAACACTATCATATGCACTCATACACCTATACAGACACTCACACTCTGCCACTCATCCATGGAGTTACTCACACACCTAGTCAGTCCTGTAAAGAATCAATCACACTTCCATTTTTTTTGTCTATACAGTTAAACATAGAGCACCTTACATTTTCAAACATATACTAACACATACTTACTTTCTTATACAATCATTGATACAAGTACACATTGATCTGCACAGAGTCACACACCTCCCAGCCAGCCACACACACACTCAGTCTCCCATACAAATACTTAGACAATCAATCAATAACCCATATAGTTAATCATATAGCTACTGATCAACACATGCAGCAGTTTACAGAACAACAGACATAATGATGCACAAATTAAGACAGTTTAGTCACTAACCCATGCACTCAGTGAGACACATTTAATCACTCACTCATACATTCAGTCATGAACCTACTAAATCCTTCGTCCAGACACTTATACATCTACTCATTCTTCAATATGTAAAACATATTTAAACTTTACAGAAACACACAGTCACTGGATGATGTCATCAGTGATCTCATCAGTGATGTCATTTGAGATGTCATCAGTGATGTCATCAGTGATGTCATTTGAGATGTCATCAGTGATGTCATCAGTGATGTCACTGACCATGTCATGAATGATGTAATATGTGACATGATCAGCAGTGGATTGCAGGTGCGCGATATATAGTTAGTGCAACTAACTATATATGGAATTTCAATGGTTTTGTGTGAGTAAAATAAGGTTTTTTAAATGCTAATTCCTAACTATATATGGTCTATAACCTATGGTTTTTTCAGTGAATATATATATATATATATATATATATATATATATATATATATATATATATATATATATATATTTATACATATGTGTGTATATATATATATATATGTATATATATATATATATATATGAATATATATCTTTGAACTCCACAAACGCCACTTCTAGATCCACACAGGAACGGTGAGACAGGCAAGGTAGGAGACGGACCACAGAGTTCACAGGTTCTTACTTTATTGCAGTGTTAAGCTGATAAAACAGGAGGGCAATACGCGTTTCGGGCTTCAAGAGCCCTTGTTCATATGCAACGAACTAGTGCAACTTTTTTGTTTTTATAATGCTTAGTGAGTAGCGTATGCTCCACCCTTCGAATAGTCACATGCCTATAGACATAGAAAACATCTTGTGTGTCTTGTGACAGTTATCAGTGAAAATACGCAAAATAAGTTATACACATTTATACATACGTTTGTTATATATATATGCATATGTGTATATATATATATATATATATATATATATATATATATTTCCACCAATGAGGGATTCCTTGAAAACATAGCCATGTGCATCGATACCTTTCTCTTTCCATTCCCCCCCAAACCCCTCCCCCACCTGGGGAGGCTGATTGTTTCCTTGAACGAGGTTTTCCTTGAAAATAGAGCCATATACATTGATTCATTTCTCTTTGCATTTTTCGCTGCCTTTTCAGTATATTGCAAGGATAGTGGTTAGTTATAGGTAGGACTATGTTTCCATAGGACAAGCATTTTTTGACTTGCCTTTACCTTTGTCGCTGTTTGACGAATCACGTCCCTTTTTTAGTTCAGCTACTGTGTTGAAAAGTTTTGGTGTGATCCTTCAACGGGGGCTGAGAAAAAAGGGGGTCACAAAATGCGTTTCCCCATGTTATGTCTATGGGGATTTTCATTTTTTGAACATGACTACAGCCCAAACCACTGAACGGAATGACACCGAGCAGAAAGCTAGATGTTGGTTAAGAAAGCGTGCTTTATGTGAGTTGGGGTGAATCTGTCTTGTAGTTTCAGAGATATTTAAATTTAAAAATATAGATATCTGGGAGCCCACAAGCCTACTGAGACCCTACTGAAATTTGATTGGGTGCCATCAATTCAACCAGGAAGTGTTGGCAGACATCTTGGGACTCGGTTGCACCGAGTCCCACAAAAATTGTAAAACAAAAAAAAGAAAAGGGAGCAGGATCCCACTAGACCCCCCAGGGCCCAAAAAAGCATTTGTTTAAATATTTTCGGCGGTATTAGAGGACCCGTCAAAAATTTGGAAAAAAACTAAGCGCGGGCTCTTGCGCTTTATTTGTTTGCCCCCAGGTGGGCCAGGTCCCTGGACATTATTTCAAGAAGGGATGCGGGGGCACGGGTGCTGCCTCCTGTGGCTTATTATGCCACTGGGACAAACAACTACCCGGGGCTTCTTAACTTATTAATGCGGGGGAGGCCCGTATGGTCTACCGCGTTGCCCCGGGGCCCACCATTTCCCTAGGGCTTATTTCATTTTAAATGGGGGTGGGCCTCTCTGAACCGCCACTGCCAGCACGTGTCATCCCACAAGGGTGCCGACTATGGAGTATGGGGTGCCTCGACCATATGAGGGACACCCACAGATGTCTGTGCGATTGAAAACCAGTGGCTGGCGAGGGGAGTAGCTCGGCTTCTGAAATAACAAATAGTGGCTACCCACATGAGACGACACCAAATTGGGCTAAATGATCAAGGCCACAAAAGACTTGGACCGCCACCCCCGGGGCTTTGGTTGAATATGTGCGGGGGGCTCTCGGCCCCCTCGCAGCAAATGTAAATGTGTGGGGGGGCTGAAAGGCCGCCCCGGGGTCCGCCACCTCCCTGGGGCACTAAATATTTAAATTAAGGGCAGATTATTATTACTTTTTTTATGGTAAAATAAGGATATGCGTACCCAGCGCGGCGCTCAGCGCGACCTCTGGTGTGCATGCGTTGGTTTCGCATATCCTACCACATATGCTGTGCAATTTCTAAGGCGTCGGGTACGTGTATCCAAGCAAGAAAAAAAATATAGAGAAATTTATTTTAATATATTGAAAAAAATATCAAATAAAATAAATAATTTTTGCATTTTGTTTTATTATTTTACATAAACAATATGTAATGTAATTTAAAAAGAAAATAGCTAAAAATAATTATTATAAAAAAATGTAGTAAATCAGTATCAAAAAAGTAAATATAACAGTTAATACATTTAAAAATTGGCATTTACAAAAATTCACTGAAAAAACCATAGGTTTTAGGCACGTTATAGTTAGGAATTAGCATTTAGAAAACCTTGCAAATTCACTGAAAAAAAACCATAGGTTTCAGCCACGTTATAGTTAGGAATTAGCAGTTGAAAAACCTTAGAAATTCACTGAAAAGACCATAGGTTTCATACATGTTATAGTTAGCTGGACATTTCACTCATACAAAACCATTGAAATTCGCCCGTTATAGTTAGTTCAGCTAACTATAACTCGCGCGCCCGCAATCCACTGCTGATGACGTCACATATTACCTCACTCCTCATGCAAAAAGAAATGAGGGGTCAGTGAGGGGAGGCCTAATAATTGCCTACAAAATCAATTTTCTTCGGCTTGCAGATTAGAGACATTCGTATACCCCTAGACCCTGGCCCCATACATTTGAAGTTAATGACTGTAAATGCCTACCTGTTCTGGCTTGTTTCCCACTCTTCTGGCAAATTCAAAAAGCGCTCCCACCACTTGTTTATAATGTTGGCATCTATGTGAAGTACATGCCAACCTTGTGGAATAAGAATCAAAAACTATGGCTAGATAAGGGAAACTGCTGCCCTTATCAATAGAGCGCCCCTTTATGTGGGTGGGTCCTATTTTTGGTGTTTTGGCCCCACACCCCATACATTTTTTTTGTAATGTTTGTTTCAAGGCCAACACCCACACCCTCAGATGATGCAAGAAATCTAGGGATCATCCTAGACAACAAGTTCAACATGACTGCTCAATTTACCGTAGTGGGCACCTCCTGCTTCCACATCCTTTGCATGCTGCGAAAAATCTTCAAATGATTGCCTCAGAACACCAGAAAGACTGTCAAGCAAGCACTCATCGCCAGCAGGCTGGAATACGACAACCCTCTCTATGTTGGAATTGCCAAACAATGCCTACATAGACTTCAGCCCATCCAGAACACCTCTGCAATACTCATCCTCAGCATCCCATTCCCACACCGCACCCACATCACACTTTACTTCAGGATGCAAAACTGGCTCCCCGCTCACAAGCCGATTCAAACTTCTCATGCACACATACAAAGCCCTACACAACACAGGACCAGATTATCTGAACAGCCGCATACACTTTCACCAACCCACCAAACACATCTGCTCTGCCTTACTCTCACTCGCTCACCTTCCTGTCACACAAAGGCAAAACGGGAAGTTGCTCGTTCTCCTACATTGCACCTAAGACTTGGAATAACCTCCCTCAACACATCAGAGCCTCCTCCTCACTTCTTGAGTTTCACAAGAAGCTGAGGACCTTGCTCTTCATATAAGCTCCTTGGGAATCACAAACATACACACCTGCCCAAGTGCCTGGATACCCTCTCAGGTGATTAGTGCACTATACAAATCAATATGACATAACAGAGCAAGATATAGGTAGTCCATAAATTTGACAAAACTATCAACTAAAGCTCCCAGGTCATTTGGGGTGCGCAAGATGGCATCATCAGCATAAAGCAGAGCTGGGACAGTAACAGAGTTTACCTTTGGTAGATATTTTCCTTTGATTTCCAAACAGGCATTTATTCCATTAATGTAAAGCAAAAATAAAATGGGTGCAAGGACACAATCATGTTGCACACCCCTTTCTAAATTGAAAAAATCAGTGCATTCCCCCACATGATCCAAACCTTACTGAGGCAATCATCCCCCACTGCAGAGCCTTCAGGAAATCAATTAGTCTTGATCGAACCCTAGCTCTCACAGAACGCTCCACAATTTACTACGATTCACTCTATTGAAGACACTACTCAAATGCATAAAGGAGAGGTCTAACTCCCCCCCTTTGGCAGTCGTATATTTGTTTATAATTAAATATAGGTTGAGACTCTGTTCAATGGTGCCAAGGCCTGCTCTAAAGCCGTATTGGATGGGCGAGATGACATTACTCTTCTCCACCCATTCCTCAATCCTGCTCAACACAATTCACCCTATCATTTTGACTGTGGAATATAAGATGGAAATTGGTCAGTAACAGCGTGGGTTGTTCCTAGATCCCTTTTTTAAAAATTGACAATTACAGCAGTAAGCCAAGAGCTGGAGAGGCTGCTAACAACAGAACAAGGTAAAACATTGGTAAGAATAGGGACCCACAAATCAGAATCCCTCTTATACAAGTCACAGAGACCTCGTTGGATCAGGGGGTTTCTGTGTAGGGCTGACATGAATTTCCTGTAAAACCTCACCTAGAGTAAACCTAATTTTCAAGGGGAAAACAGGCTGCTATTTTGGGAAACAGGAGGCGGGGATCCCGAATATGTATAACTTGTTTTAAATTGTGCAACCTATTGATCAGCACTGATGTTGGATCCTAAACCCTTGGTCTCTTCCACCAAAGCGCATGGATGATTGACGAGTCTCCAAAAGCATGTGGTGTCTTTAATTTGTGGTGACTCTATCAAATGGTCCCATTGAATGTTTTTAGCTGCAAGCTTGCGTAATTTAATGACCAAATTATATTCTGACCTTGGCATGGCTATTAAGGGAATATCACTTTGGTGTGAAATTTAGTGCATCTCAAAGCCTCTTGTCGGCCTCCTTACGATTATAGATGAACCACCCAGGGTTTGATTTTGTATTCACTTTTGCTGGACGCAAGAGGCAAGTTTTGGTGTTCAGTGACACAAAGGCATCCACTGCCATCTTGCTAGGCTGATGTGATGATAGAAGGTAATTAAAGAACAGAACCGAGTTGGAATGCACCACTGTAACCAATAGTACATCAATGCTCACCTTGCGCTATCTTAACCTTAGCATGTGATCACAGTTAAGTGTCACAGGCCATCAACTGTGACAGGTTTAGTGGTAATAGGGAGCGGGATGGCAAGTTCAATATGATTGTGATCGCTATACAAGCTTGGCGAGATGTTAACAGAATGCATAAATTCACCTATAGAGGGGGAGACAAAGAAATAATAAATAATCAGTCCTCTGCCCCACCAAATAAAGGTGAGAACCTGGTTATGGACATCACCAATGTGTTCAATGGCATTGACAAAGCCAAATGTAATCAGAAAAGAGAAGTTGCTCACCCCTACGATCAGCATTACATATCAAGGATTCCACTTGGGATACATCAATGAATGAATACACTGTTATGCTATGGCCTAATTTAGAGTTAAAGTGCCCCCGATAATAACATTTAAGCCACCTAACACAGGTAAGGTCCTTTCTTGTAGACACTGTAAAGCAGAAAACAAGGTATCAATGTTACAGCCCTTATCAAGTGTGGAAACAGCATTATCGAAATTTACAATGAAAAAGTTAAGCTTAGCAGAACAAAACACCCATAGATTGGAATATCAGTATGCTTAAAAGTGATGGGGATAAGGACATAATCTGTGGAGTTATGGATAATGGTTAACAAGCCACCCCTAGCACTGCCCTTTTCTGATCTAATTACAGAAACATAAAAGCTTTGAAAGCCATCCCAAGGAAAAGTGTCCAATAACCAGGTTTCTTGTGGCAAAATAAAATCAAACTTGTGCATGGCAAGTCAATCCTGATCCCCCATTTTAGCCTTAAAGCAAGCAATGGTCCAAGTGGTCCGCTTTAGAGAAAGTCCCAAACTATCCATGGACAGACTAGATGGAGCAGAAGCAATAGATGCTTCAACGGCCGGGTGGAGCGTACAATGAGGTAAAGCCAGGATGACATAAGTATCTGTTGATACACTCCTTGGAGGCAGGATTTTAGCATGAATGCTGGGTTGACCAACTGGACAAAAAGCTTTAGCTGAGGTTTCTGATGACCTTGGACATCAATTCATGTCATTGTGGTCTGTTAGTCGTTTATATCGGTTGTTGCAAGAAATTCAGGTGTCTCATTGGGCAGAATAAGAAGATTGGGACACACGATTAATAGTAGACTCTTTGTGTATTAAATGTCTATAAAAAGCCAGGAAGCAAAATATCTATGGCCTCTTCCTCCTCAGCCCTAGACATATGTGATGAAAGTACTGATCTAGTTAAGTTGGGGTATCTGAAATTGAAAAGTACGCTGTCGCCATGAAATGACTTTGTACATGGCCCAATCTAATCAACTTTGTGCACAAGTAAGTTATTTTCATTATCCTAGACACTTAAATGAGTGTGCCTTGTAAGCCAGCAGCAAACTTTGTTTTTTAACTCAAAAATGGATTCAGACGCTGTGGCAGCTCAATTTGGGACATTTGTCAGAAACACAACGAATGGACCAATTTCAGGATGAAGGTTCACACAGGAAACATTAGCAGAGTTGTTGGAGCCAGTAGTGCCAGAGGAAACATGATTAAGATGGTTTAGTGCACACAATGCTGAGTCACAGTTACAAAATGGTGGATGGTTCTGTGGCGAAGCTCTTGGGGTGGGTTTTGGTGGCAAAGCAAGGGAATCTGAAGCACAGCTGGGGTCAATAATTGGCTTAGTTTTCGGAATCCTTGATGCTGACTGCAAACCATCTGGTGGATTGAGAGTCTCTGATGTTTAACTGGGTTTACACAGCTTACAGATAAGTATATAATTGATTCTCGGTACACAATTCTCTCACCTAGGAGGCTGAAACAATAATTAAAAATAGCTTTGAACTTCAAAGCTCCCAATTTTGAGTATTTTGATTACCTGTATTATCTAAGGCTAACGTTGGTTGACGCATCTGAAATGGTACATTGAGAGAGCCCTTTTATGCTTGCCAGCTGGACTGCTGATGCCCTTTTTTGCCGGAGCGTGCTGGCGCAGCGGTCTGCCCCTCGCTGATGGCGTTAGACTCACCCAAGCTACCGCCGGTAAAGGGAAATCGATACAACAGATGACAGAAGTCAGAGAAAGAGTCAAACCTTCGGTATCCAAGGATAGGTTCCTTTTAGCTAGGTCGGTATCTTTCCTGATAACACCCACTGCACGGGTCTAAAAAGGTGTCAAAAATGATGCCATGCGATTTTACACTCGCCTTTGAGCTGGAGACTTTGCGCTGACACCTCCTGCAGTCAAACAGACTCCTAGGCCAAGTGATAAAAAGTGCAGAGAGCAAAAAATAAGCACCAAAATGATTGCCAAATCATTCAAATAGGAAATGGAAGCACCCCCCTAGACCACTGATCCTATGTGCAAGAAAGGGGTTCCGAAATATCTTAAAAGGGAAGTCAATCAGGAATCCTAGGGCCAACGAGTGGGGGACCAGCCCAGGTCTTGATCGGGTGTGGATGTGTGCAGGCAAGTCCACTCTTGGCCCTGTCTTCGTCCGGGCGCGTCCTGCACCGTGGGGAATCCAAAGCACTTATATAGCGTGATGCTGTGTGGCCCAGTGACCCTTCCTTCTCATGGGCTGGGGTTGTGGCCATTGAAATCCTCATTCCCTGTTTGGTACGACATTCTCTCAAGAAATAATGTTTTTTTTGTCTTGAAATCTATGAAGCTTGTTGATAAACCATGAACGCTGATCTGTATTACTAACTTCTTTTTCTTGTTTCGGCATTTATTGTGCTACAGAGAGACGCTATCAATTTCAGGATCAGTGACTCAGTCACTATTCTTGCTGAGTTTGGCTTCAGTCAGAATATTCTTTCTTTTCTTCCTTCCTTTCTTCAAGAATTCTTCCAGATCCAGGGGTGTTCTTTACTTCTTTAAGGTGGAAGGGGGCTACGGGTGACCCTCTTTAGACATCACACTGTTGTTCTCCAGAATTTCTGAGAGACACTTGCCAGGATGCCAAAAATAAAACAGTACCTGACAGGCTGGAGGGGGAGTGGTGGGCACTGCCTTCACTGGGCATGTGAGTATGGCCAGCCATCTCAGACTGGCCAATCCCACGTGCGCAACGAAGCTCTCTCCAAGCCCAGCTGCATTGCCGGGTTGGAGAGAGAAGGCACAGGCTCCCAGTCTGTCTGGGAGCGCAAATCATCAGGGCTCAGGCCAATCCTGAAGATGCTCTCATGTGAGCAGCTTCAAGATTGGCCACAGGAAATTCTGGGAACCTGTGCCTGCCTGCAGTGGAGAGGAGTGGAGCAGATAAGTGCGATCGTGGAGGGCAGCATGTAAGTTCTTTTTTATGTTGCTTTATTTGTCTCCATCCCCCCATCCATCCCCCCACCTAGCCCCAACTTTTTTCCCAAACACAAGCTGCTCCTGAAGATGATTAAGATGTTCACTGAAAGATGATACCCACAATCCAAACAGGTTCCTTGTTCTCTCTGTGCCTCCTATGTTCTTCCACATTAAGGGGACCAAGGGTTACTCCTAATCGCATAAGACCTTCAGTTGCTTCAGATAATTCTTCAGTTGTCTTGAGAACGAGAGCCCTCCTCATCCAGCTTTCCTTGTCTCATTCCTTACTATATGCAGTGTGTGAGCCCACTTCTTATTAGTACCTTAATTTACTATATGTTGTGATATTATGGGAAACTGAACTTGAGACTTTATCAACTCGTATTTTAATAACATGAACAATGATTGCTTGTAATTATTTTTTCTTAGGCATGGAAAGTAATTTTGAGAAAGTGAACACCAATAATCTTGGCACACGTTATGATTATGCTTCAATTATGCATTACTCGAGGTAAGTTTTGTGAAACAAAATTGGAGATGCCATTGCTTAACAGAACAGTAGTTTTTGCATCATGAAATACTGCACAAATGATTTATTGGATCTTGGGAATCTTGTGTTGGATATGGCATCAGGGGATGCATTATACATGTAGTGCATTTTCCTTCAGAGTGCTGGTGCTCCTTTTAAAAGGTGCCCCTAGCGCAATAAATAAAAATGCACTGTATTATGATGAATGCTCTGCCCCCAGGGCAGCCGCGAACTTGCGATGCCCTGGGGGCAGCACATTCAAGTGAAAAACTGAGTGTCTTCTTTGAAGCCGCTCCGTGTTTTCAGAGTGCAGGCGGCAACCGCCTGTACTTTTGAAGAGGATTGCCTAGCCCCTTGTAGGCTGCTGCAGTCAATGACTGCACCCGCCTGCAAGGGAATGTCTGGGGGTCCATAGGGCCGCCTTTGTTCCTCCAGAGAGCTGCTCTTAGGGGGCGCACAGCCAGTGTGCCACCTTTTAGTTGGCGCACTGTCAGTGCGCCTCCTGAAAGCTTCTTTGCCTCTATGACGGCGTTTGTAACACAGCCCAGGTGTAGAGCTAAAGGGATTCTCTCATTTGCATGGGGCACGTCCCCATGCAAATGAGGGAACGCCACCTGAACATAGCACTGTCGCTTTATGTGCACCAATACGTTCGAGCGCTATTGGTATTACAGAAGGGGCTGCACAAGCGTCTGCACCCCCGGAGAACTTTGTGTAATATAGCCCCTGATAGCTACTCTCATTATCACTTGCATATGCCTTCACCGATACACCTACACCAATACACCTATTATTCACAGTCATTCTAACATTTCTAGGCAGCACAGATAAAGTATGGTAATGAGATGTAAAGCAAGCTTGTTAAATCTCACTACTGGGTTTTACAAAAAGCGGGCTTGGGGTATCTGCCACTTTTGCTCTGGTGCAACTGCTATACAAAGCGTGTATAAGGGTAAACAGTGAACGAATGAGAATAGTGTCATGTATCATTCCACATCCCCAGTGTAGCCCACAGGCTCCTAAGGACAAGAAAGAACACTGAAAACATTCCTCTAAAATTCATCAGTACTAAGGACACTGAGAAATAGAATTTTCTTTCAGGGCTAATAACTCATTCTGTATTTATTTTCTTAAAATCTTAATTTTGTTTGACCTCAGGTGACCACCTGATAATTCATTAGCTACATTTATGACTTTTGACCATTCAGTTAAGTCACATACTATTGCATTGTCACCTAAAGCGACACAGAAAATGGTGCAGGAAGTGCAATCTCACTCAGGTAAATTGAAGACGAAATCAAGGAAAAGCCTACTTGAAAGAGCGATCAATATTATGCTTTACCAAAGAGATATCAAGCTCTGTCTAAAGCTAACATATCTGAGATCAGGTTATTGGACACACTCGCTACTGGATGTAGAAGGTTGTATCCCATCTTGAAATCAATTCGAAGAGTAGTTTATTGAGATGTACTTAGCTCTTAAGATTTAACACAATTGGTGTTCATGATTAATGGAAACTAACATTGACTTCAGCTCACATGCTGCCATCAACATGCAGTCTTGTCAAATACTCTAACTATGTGTTTGCAAGATGACCAGCCTTTTGACTTAGAGTGTCTACAGAGGGGTCTATGTGGACAAGGCACAATAGTAGAAGTTTGCATTGCATCTGCTCATACTTGTGTTTTATTACAGGAATGCCTTCTCACGCAATGGGAGTCCCACCATTTTGCCCAAGCCTGATCCTAATACTCCTATTGGGCAATCTCGACAGTTCACTGAAACCGACATCGCAAAGATCAACATGTTGTATTGCTGTAAGTAAACAAGTGCGTCATAAGTGATTCACTTCATGTAGTTTATGTTGCGTTGTAATTTATGGGATGGTGTGGAGACTACTGTAATACCCGGAGGCACCCAGGGAGTGTGCCTTCTTTATACCTCAGTGTTATAATATCAGTACACCAAGCATTGTCACTTGGTGCTAATAATATACGTTATGTTATCCTATATTTTATCTGTAGAGCAGTGTTCACATTTTGCATGACTTTTCAGCTCTGTCCTAACTCAATACTGATCCTTCTTGAAATGTATACTTTGCTTCCCTCTGCGTTCATGAGTCTATGGGACATATTAACAAGTTAATGGCGAAGCGTGGCATTAAGCAAAAATTGCTAAAGCTCTGAAAACGCAGGGATGTGCCGTATTTTCAATGGTATAACACTTCCCTGTGTTTTCCCTAGTGCTGGCACTAAACTCAGCTGACTAACTCCAACGCAGGTACCCTTGCACCATAGTGCAAGGGTTTCTTCGTTGAGGGAATGATTGTTTATGTGCAGGAAGGTACTCCTACCTACACATAAACAATCACTAATGGTGATTTGTAACTCCTATTTGTCCTACATTGTGCAGCACACATAGAAGTTGCAAATCGTCATTTTTTAAATGATTGTTTTTGTGCAGGAAAGGACACCTTCCTGCACATAAAAAATCATTCATGGCTATTTGCTGCTTCTATGTGTGCTGCACAATGCAGCACAATTAGAAACAGCAAAAAAAGAGGAGAAATTAAACTTTTTCCATCAATTCGCCATGTAAAGACCAAGTTTTCCTTGGTCCTAATTTTGGAGCTGCACCATATTTACACCATCCTGGTAAATAGGGGGCAGCATCAAAAATCAAGGAGGGTTGCAGCGGAATGCTCACAGCAATGCCCATTACCCGCCCCTTTCACGCAAAAGTGTAACATGGAAGGGGGCCTTATTTACAAGGCGGCAGTAAGCCACTTAATGTAGTTTAATGCTGCCTTGTAAATAAAGTAAAGGGATTATCGCCACAGTAACTACGCAAAAGTCATGTTCCTGTGGCGATAAGCCCTTGTAAATATGCCCCTTAATGTTCTCGTTAAAGTATAGAAAGCCTTCCATCTCCCTGTCGATTCCATAGTAAGTTATATTGTGTTGTACACTGAACAGCTGTAACACATCCTCCCTTTTCTGCAGGTTTTGTTATCTACCTCTACACTTTAACATTCCTTCTATTTTCCACAAGGTCTTGTCATATTGTTTACCTGCTTTGAGGTCATCCTACATTCAATCTTGAAAATACTCTTACTTATAGTGCTATAACTTTTCTGTGTGAACGCAAGGGAAGCTAGCACCGTTGACTGTGCTCTCTGTCTTCTGTCTAACAGAAGCTTGCACAAATGCCGCTTGTACTGTGATTGTTCTCTGTGAGTGCAAGAGAAGCTAGCCCTGTTGCCTGTGCTCTCACTCTTGTGTCCAACAGAAGCTTGCACAGCTGCTGCTTGTAGTGTGACTGTTCTGTGTGAGCACAGAGCAAACTAGCACTGTTGTCTGTGCTCTCACTCTTGTGTCCGTCTAACAGAAGCTTGCAAAGCTGCTTCTTGTACTGTGACTGTTCAGTCTGAGCACAATTGAAACTAGAACTGTTGCCTGTGCTCTCGCTCTTGTGTCCATCTAACAGAAGCTTGCACAGCTGCTTCTTGTACTGTGACTGTTCAGTCTGAGCACAATTGAAGCTAGCCCTGTTGCCTGTGCCCTCACTCTTGTGTCTGTCTAACAGAAGCTTTCACAAATGCGGCTTGTACTGTGACTGTTCTGTGTGGCAAGGGAAGCTCGCCCTGTTGCCCGTGCTCTGAGTCTTCTGTCTGTCTAACAGAAGCTTTCACAAATGGTGCTTGTACTGTGACTGTTCTGTGTATGCCTGTGCTCGGTCTTCTGTCTGTCTAACAGAAGCTTGCACAGATGCTGCTTGTTCTGTGACTGATCTATGTGAGTGCAGGGAAACCTAGCACTGTTGCCTGTGCTCTCACTCTTGTGTCTGTCTAATAGAAACTTGCTCAAATGCTGCTGGTACTGTGACTGTTATGAGTGTGCGCAAGCATAACTGGCACTGTTGCCTGTGCTCTCAGTCTTGTCTCTGTCTAACATTCCTTCTACTTTCCACAAGGTCTTGTCATATTGTTTACCTGCTTTGAGGTCATCTTACATTCAATCTTGAAAATACTCTTACTTTTAGTGCTATAACTGTTCTGTGTGAATGCAAGGGAAGCTAGCACTGTTGCCTGTGCTCTCTGTCTTCTGTTTAACAGAAGCTTGCAAAGCTGCTGCTTGTACTGTGACTGTTCTGTGTGAGCGCAGGGGAGCTAGCACTGTTGCCTGTGCTCTCACTCTTGTGTCCCGTCTAACAGAAGCTTGCACAAATGCTGATTGTACTGTGACTGTTCTGTGTGAGCACGGGGACGCTAGCACATGTTGCCTGTGCTCTCTGTCTTATGTCAGTCTAACAGAAGCGTGTAGAGCTGCTGCTTGTACTGGGACTATTCTGTGCCTGTGATGGATGCTTGGACACTTGCTGCTCATACTTTACCTCCTCTCCTCTTGTGCAGTGCAGATCTCCTGGATGTAGCACACCTCTCGTATGTGTAAGGGGAGCCTCCTGCTGCTGCTTGTGCTATTACTGTGCAATGGGCAGGAGGAAGGCATGTACTGCCATTGCACCCGTTGTACTTGTTCGGTATGCGCAAGGGAAGTCTGCAGTACTGGTGCTGTACTATACTGTCTGTGTATGAAGGAAGCTTGCCCTGTGGCTGCTGCCCATTCTGTTACTTGAAGCTTGGTAAAATCTTTTCACCATGAAAATGTCAAAAGAATGCCAGTGGTAAAACCTAATAATCTGCCTTCTTCTTCCCTCTTGCAGCGAGAGGGACACATTCAAGAACTCTACTCTAAAGCCTGCAGGTGTATGAAGATGAAAAGTGCTTCAAAGAACTGGACTGTGCATCTGCTAACACGTTGTCTTTGTTCAGCACATACTCAACATTCCATAATAATAAACCTATGTGGACATCTGCCTTCTGGCTCATGGAAAGCATGTACGTGTCTCCTTCCCTGTGTTTTAGGCATGCTTGAACCACTTATTTTAGTGTCACGTCAGTGGCGGATTTAAAAGTATGCTGGTAGGGTCTTGGAGTGGGCAGTGTCTGGTGTGTGGGCAGGGATGTTGAAGCAGGTGGGTAGTGACTGAGGTGGTGGCAGGGGGTGTGGTGGCAACTGGGTAGTGACTGATATGGGCTAGAGCTGTGGCAGCCAGTCACCAAGTAAGAGGTGGCTAGCAATACATTTTGGTACAAGTGTGTAGTGACTGAGGTGAGTCAGGTGGATTGTGCCTGAGGTGAGGCAGGGGGGTAGAGGGAAGGCTGGTAGTGGATGTGGAAGCAAGTAGGTTGTGACGAGTGAGGTAGGCGAGTGGCTAAAGTAAATCCAAGGGTGTAGGAGCTGGTGGTTAGTGAATGAGGTTTGGGCAGGGATGTGGAGGGAGTTGTGCCAGACAGCTACTAGTGGGTGGGAAGGGGTGTGTGGAGGGAAATTGCTCAGGTTAGTAACGAGGTGGCTAGTGACGGAGCTGGGTGCAGGTGGGTATTGATTGGAGGTGGGGGAAGATGAGATTTGGCTAATGAGTAGGGGACTTTAGGGAGCGTGTGGCTAGCCTGGCTGATAAATCTGCAGTGGGAGCAGGTGGATTTTCCTGAGTCCTATCACACTCCTGGTCCCCTGTCACCATCCCAATACCAATCTCACTCTCGAGCCCTATCACAGTCACATCCCTGTCACCATCCCCAACTCTAACGCTCTAAGGCCTTGTTGTCCTCCTTATCACCCTCCTGGGTCTACTGGGTCACTCTCTACATCCCTGTCACCTCCTAGTCCCTGTCCCCACCACTAACTCTCTCAGGCCTTGTTGTCCTTCTCATCACCCTCCTGGGTCTTTTTACCCTCCCCGTCCCTGTCACCTTCCAGTCCCTGTCACCTTGCCGTCCCAATCGCTGTCATAACCCATCCCTGCCACTCTCCCCATCTCAGCACACAGTCCCTACCACTCTCGCTATCATTATCACCTTCCGTCCTTCACTGTCCCAGTCCCAATCTCACCCCAAATTGTGCCATTCTCCCTCTTCCTTTATCTGTCTTTCACACCCGCAGTCCCTGCCCCTCTTGCAATCCTTGTAACGCTTTTCATTTTACTTTATCACTTTACCAGTCCCAGTTGTCATCCCAATACCTGTCGCACTCACAGACAACCCAATCACAATCATATCACTGCCACCCTCCCCATCTCACACCCCCCAGTCCCTGTCACCCTGCTTATCCTTGCCACCGCCCTTGTGTCTTTCACTCTCTGTTACCTTCCTTGTCCATGTTACACTTTTAGTCCCTCTTGCTGTCACAGTCCCTGTCACCCTCTGAGTCCCTATCACTTTACCAGTCCCTGTTATCTTACCAGTAACTGTCACACTTCCATCTCTGCACAATTCCAATTTCTTCCAGTCACCCTTTGCCTCCAAGTCACCTTCCAAATATTGTCACACTCCTATTACCTATCACCACTGTTCCCTCTCCTGACCTCAGCGCGCACCACCTCGCGTGGAGCGGGCACACAGTCAGGACGTCGCGCCGCCGGCCGCTGTGTTTGGAAACTGCCTACGCTTTTGTTAGGAAATCGCGGGGCAGACTCTGGCCTTTTGTTTAGGTATTGCTGTTTATCGGAGCCCGTGAAGGGGGTCTGATTAACATCAATACTTAAACAAAAGGCCAGAGTGGCTGGGGAAACGAGCGGAACAGGAGGCAAAAGGGGCACAAAAACAGGGAAAAACGAAGTGGGACAGATGGCAGAAGGGTACCAAAACGAGTGGGACAGAGGGCAGAAGGGCACCAAAAACAAGGGGGAAAAACGCGTGGAACACAGGACAGGAAGAGACAAAACGAGTGGAACACAGGACAGAAAGGGACAAAACGAGTGGGACAGAGGGCAGAAGTGCACCAAAAACGAGTGGGACAGAGGGCAGAAGGGCACCAAAAACAAGGGGAAAAAAACGAGTGGAACACAGGACAGAAAGGGACAAAAAGAGTGGGACAGAGGGCAGAAGGGCACCAAAAACGAGTGGGACAGAGGGCAGAAGGGCACCAAAAACAAGTGGGACAGAGGGCAGAAGGGCACCAAAAACAAATTGGATAGAGGGCAGAAGGGCACCAAAAACGAGTGGGACAGAGGGCAGAAGGGCACCAAAAACAAGGGAAAAACGAGTGGAACACAGGACAGAAAGGGACAAAACGAGTGGGACAGAGGGCAGAAGGGCACCAAAAACAAGGGGAAAAAACGAGTGGAACACAGGACAGAAAGGAACAAAACGAGTGGGACAGAGGGCAGAAAGGCACCAAAAACAAGGGGAAAAAAACGAGTGGAACACAGGACAGAAAGGGACAAAACGAGTGGGACAGAGGGCAGAAAGGCACCAAAAACGAGTGGGACAGAGGTCAGAAGGGCACAAAAAACGAGTGGGACAGAGGGCAGAAGGGCACCAAAAACGAGTGGGACAGAGGGCAGAAAGGCACAAAAAGCGAGTGGGACAGAGGGCAGAAGGCAACAAAAAACAAGGGAAAAACGAGTGGAACACAGGACAGAAAGGGACAAAATGAGTGGGACAGAGGGCAGAAGGGCACAAAAAAACGTGTGGGACAGAGGGCAGAATGGCACCAAAAACGAGTGGGACAGAGGGCAGAAGGGCACAAAAAACGAGTGGGACAGAGGGCAGAAGGGCACCAAAAATGAGTGGGACAGAGGGCAGAAGGACACCAAAAACGAGTGGGACAGAGGGCAGAAAGGCACAAAAAACGAGTGGGACAGAGGGCAGAATGGCAAAAAAACAAGTGGGACAGAGGGCACAAGGGCACCAAAAACGAGTGGGACAGAGGGCAGAATGGCACCAAAAACGAGTGGGACAGAGGGCAGAAGGGCACAAAAAACTAGTGGGACAGAGGGCAGAAGGGCACCAAAACCAAAAACGAGTGGCATTTGGCGCCGCAGACACGCGCTGTTTGGTTCCTGGCGCACATAGCCATGGTTGCAGCGCACTGAGACCCTCCACTGCCGCACACAGAGGAAAACAATTAGAGGGAACATTGCCTATCACTCTTGCCATCCCTATAACTCTCCTCATCTTTGTCGCCCTCCCTATCCTTGTCACCTGTGTCACCCCGGATAGTGACAGGTGCTTATACTCCTTATCACTGTCACCCTCCTTATTACTGTCTCATCCCAGTCCCTATCAAACCCCCCACACCCTGTAACTGTTCCCATCCTCTGACCCTCACAGTCCCTTTCGACAATCAAGTCACTGTCACACCCACATTACCAGTCCCTTGCACTGTGCCAATTCCTCTCCCACTCACAAACCCTATCACCCATCCCGTCCTTGTCACCTGCCACATCCTTAGCAACTTCCTCTTTGTAGCCACCCCATCTTCCCTGTTGCTCCCTATCACTGTCATGCTTACATTCCAGTTTTAGCTTAAATATCCCTGTTATCTTTCACATCCCTTTGACTCTACTCATATGTAACACCTTCCCTGTCCCTGGCACCAAGTCCCTCTCCCAGTCCGTATCACCCTTCCCACGTCTATCATATTTCCAATCATTATCACCCACTCCCTGCCTGTGACACTCATGATCACTTTCACTGTCCCTGTGTTTGTCACAACCCCATCCATGTCATCCTTCCCTCCCTATCCCTGTCACCCTCCTTATCTCAGTCTCTTTAGCACTCCTGGTTTTATCATTGACCTGTGGAATCTCCAGGCAGGTGGGTGCCAGTTAGTTTTGAACCATCTCTAGCTTGATGAAGTGCACTTCTGACATAATGATGGCAATTCTTGGCATAATGTGAATATGTTATGTGGAACTTACAAATTCGCTGTGTAACGTAGTTATACTTTTTTTTTAATCTGACTTAGCAAACCCTAGAAATGTTTATACCTGTTTAATTGCCTTCAGAGCTGGATAGTGCTTTGCTTGGCTCCATCTGATTTCTATTATCGCAATGAAAAAGTCCAGGAACAAACCAGTGTTGGTTTCAAACATGCACATTTCCAACTTAGCATATAAGGAATTCGTTTGATATTTAAAACTTCCTTGAGATATCTTTTAGGGTCTTGCAAAGTTTGTGAAACATACCAAAATATATCTTGATATATTCCAACACAAGTATTTGGAATGTCTTTCAATATGTAATTTACAAAATGCTGGACGACAGTGGGGGCATTACAGATATTCATAATGCCTACACTTGCTGTTGAAAGATGTCTTCCTTTTACACCCCTCCCTGCTCCCGAGCTGTAGGCTTCACTGAGATCGAAGCTTGGAAACACCTTGGCTATTTTGACTTCATCTAAGAGGACAGAAATGAGGGGGAGAGTATGGTGATTGTGAATGATAATTGCATTTAAATATAATCCATCCATTGCTGAAATTCACCGTCTGGTTTTGGTATGAAAAATAGAGCAGCATCTGCAGGAGAATCCTGATGGTGGGCAAATCCTCTAGACAGGTTTTCGTAACATAATCTTTTAAAACAATATCTTCCTTTGGTGATAAAGGTTAGCTTCTGCCTTGTGAAATCTGCGCACATGGCTGATGGTCAATAGCCCTTTCATATATTACTTGTGGAGAGAATTAATTTACTCTTAGAAGCCCCTAAAAGTAGGGGAATTATTCAGTTCTTTCTGATGAGCATGTTGGCAAAGCAAAATAACGGTATGTTGAAAAGTACCTCTGATGTTAGCCAACAATTCTGTCTGAAATATTAACTTCCAATAATCCTGTATTCCTCCTTCTGTTGATATCAGGATGGGGTGTTCATAGCCAAGTGGTTCAGAGAACTAATAAAAAAATTGGGGAGGTAACAAAGTCGGAAGTTAAAGATTCTAAATTACCATTTTCCATTGCAAGTAAGAGTCTTGTTTCACACAATACGTCTGACCCCAGCGGTGTCCCATCAATGCCAACAATAGCTTCTACCAGTCTTTTTTTATAAGCGGAAATTCTTTCTTTTAACAAAAATCTTTATCACTGAAACAAACAGATGCTCAGCAACCTGTCAGTGCAGTAGTATTTAAAATCCCTGAGGGGTAGTATAGGTAATCCGGATGTAAAATTTGTTTTTTTTTTTTAATAAATCTTTTTATTTAACAGTCTCGACATAAAGGTAAAAATCACAGAATCATTTTGGTTTACAGTAGAATCAGGTAATACACAGTTTTGCAACACAGTTCATTGAAATTCACGGGGATGGGGAGTCATCTTCAGCAGCGTCACGTGGGGGTACACAAATATCTCCCTGATTTGCGTTCCAGGGGGCCCACACTTTAGGCCATTTGCGGGGACTGCCCCAAGCCACATAGACTGTCTTCTCCCTCAACATACACCAGTCTAGATCCCGTTCCCAAGCTACAACTGTGGGCGGATGCGGGGCTCCCCAGAGCTGTGCAATATTTCTCTTGGCAATCATGCATCCAAGTGTGACCAATTTCGTTGTGTAGGCATTGAGGTCGGTAGGTTCCCAGATATTTAGGAGACACCTAGGTGCTTCCGGTTGAAGGTCTACCCCCAACAATTCACTCATGATTGTGTGAATTTTGCACCAATACTCTTGGATTTGGTCACAATGCCATAAGATGTGTATAAATGTGCCTAATTGTGACATCCTCTCCTACAAGAACCATCTGTCAGCCCACCCATGTGTATCATTTGGGGACCAGTTATATAGGTTCTGTGAAGGATCTTTAATTGCACCAGTCGAAGTCTCACTGGGAATGCAACTATCTTTGGAGAGGTTGACCGCTTCCTACCAGGTTTCATCATCTAATTCTATTCCGTCCTCCGTCCCTTTGTCTCGTAGCCTGAGGAGAGGGTTGTCAATGTTATTGATAAGCATCCGATATGTTAGGGAAATGGCCCTATCAGGTAGATAGCCATCCAGTAGCCTGTCCTCCAGTGGGGAAATGTCTGGTACATCAGAGTCCTCCGGGATAGCCGCTTGCAGCGAGTGTCTGATTTGTAAGTAGCGATAGTATACGGAATCTGCCAGGGCATATTGAGATTGCAGAGTTCCAAAGGTCTTTACCCCCCGCACACCAAAGGTCTTTGATTCGGGAAATCCCTATTAGGTCCCATTTGGCAAATCCTTTCGAATTTCCCATGTATCCTAGTTTTTGTGAGTCCCACAAAGGTGTGGCCATTGTCAATTTGTTTTGCCAACCAATTGATTTAGTGGCAGAGTGACAGATTTTAACTGTATGGGCTGTGGGTCCGGTTAGTTGATATTTATTTAGCCTTGAATATAGTGCTCTCGAAAAGGACCCGTTGGGTAATAGCCATCGGTCCATTAGGAATCCCGGATTGTCCGGGTGTCCATACGTACAGTGGTTGATAGCTGTAAGATGTGTGGTCCAGCAGTATTTTTTGATGTCAGGCAGCCCAATTTCCCCATCATACCAACCAAGTGTTAGTTTTTTCATCGCTATGCGCGGCCTCCCTCCCCATTGCAGGTCTCTAAGGAGCCCTTCGACGTCTTTAAAGTACACGTTTGGGAAAATATCAGCTGAGTTCTGAAGTGCATACAGAAAGCGAGGCAAAGACATCATTTCAAATAAGGCAGCCTTGTCCAACAGCGAGAGCGGGAGGGACTTCCAATGCATGAGATCACTCTTGAGCTATTGCAGTGGAGGGAGTAGATTGCGGGCGTAGCGAATCGAAGGGTCTAAAGATACAAAAATACCCAGGTACTTGAAGCCTTCTGAGACCACCGGAATCGGGCAATTTCGGGGCAAAGGGAGAGGAGTTCCCCAAAGGACATAGAGGAGCAATTTCTGCCAATTGATTCGAAACCCAGAGTACCTCCCAAAAGTATCCAGTATATCAAAACCTACTATTAGGGATCTTTTGGGGGACGTAAGATAAAGGAGAACATCATCAGCATATAAGGAGATCTGATCTTCCCATTCCGCCGACCAGCGCATCCCCCGAATCATTACATCTTTACGGATCCATGCTGCAAGTGGTTCTAGGGCCAGAGCGAACCGCAAAGGAGAAAGGGGGCACCCCTGACGGGTACCTCTAGTAAGTTCAAAGGGTTCATATTTCCTATTATTCACCACTACCTGGGCCATTGGCGCACTATATAACAACTGTATCCAGCGGCAGAAATTTGGCCCAAAGCCCAGCTTGGCGAGCACTGCAAAAAGGTAGGGCCATTCCAATGTGTCGAAAGCCATGGTGGCATCGAGAGAGACCGCGACGGTGTCTTCTCATAACATCGATACCCTGCCCAGTACTCCGTGTAGTCGGCGCAAATTGAGGGCCATTTTTCTTTTAGGCATAAAACCTGATTGGTCTGGATGAACTAGGTCGCCTATTACCGTGATCAGTCTATTGACCAGCATCTTAGCCAGGATTTTAGGTTCCGCATTCAGCAGCGATATAGGCCGATAAGAGGTGCACTCTGTCTTGGGCTTCCCTTCTTTATGGATTGTGGCTATATTTGCAATTCGTTGGTCTCGCGGTAAAGTCCCCTCCCTTAGGCTATCCTCAAACATAGACTTCAGGTAATAGGCTAATTTGTCCGGTTGGAGCTTGTAGAGCTCTATCAGAATACCATTTGGGCCCAAAGCTTTCCCAGAGTGTAGCGCTCTTATTGCCGTGACTATTTAGTCAGTAGTGAGTACACTATCCATAAACGTGAAATCTGAGTCCGACAGTCTAGGAAGAGTTATATCTTTAATAAGATCAGTAACATCTGTTGCAGGGTATGGCGTTACCGAACTATACACTGTTTGAAAATGAGCTGCAAAGTGGTTGCTATGTCTTGGGGGTCCGTCACTAAGGAACCATCGGTGCTATTGAGTTCTGGTACCCGTCTGCTGACCTGATTGCGCTTGTCTAACCATGCGAGCAATTTGCCAGCCTTGTCGCCCCAGTCATATATTCGCCCCAGCCTTTCCTGCCCCATTAGTTTGGCACGATCGGTGACCAATGCCTGGTATTCTTTCTGTCGCAGGCGTAGGGAATGGAAGGTTTCGGGCATGGGATCTGAGGAGACCTCCTGTTCCAGACGGTATAGGTCCTGCTCCATGTCTGAGATCTCTCTCATCTTATCTTTTTTTGGAGCCAGCTATCAAGGACAGGGCTTGTCCTTGGACCACAGTTTTAAAGGCTTCCCAGAGCGTCTGAGGTGATTCTACTGAGTGTTTGTTCTCTAAAAAGTATTCTGCAATAGATTTGATTAACCCTTTCCGTGTTTTTTTTTTTTGAGATGCGACGGATTTATTAGGGCAACTCTCCCCACTTGTGTGTGATCCAGGACTATGTGGACCCATAGTGGGAAATGATCGGAGATACCCCGGGCCAGATGTCGGATTTCGTGTATGCCTGCAATCTGTGAAGCTTGGATCAGTATATAATCCTGGCGGGATAGGCTGTTGTGCACCCCTGAGTGGAAGGTGTGTTGTACCCTATCGGGATTATGTGCCCTCCAGCCATCAATTAGTCCCATTGCTTTTAGAAAGCTGGTAAATGAATGAGCAGCCTGATGAGTAGCTCGAGGGGGGTGCCTGTCTAAGGCGCCCGAGACAATAGAATTAAAATCGCCTCCAAGCACCAGGTATCCTTCAGGCAACGTTAGGAGTATTGTACTCAAGTCAGTGAAGTTTGTACCCTGCATCCCTGGGGGTGCGTATATTGGCATGTAGGTGACGAGCCTGCCCTCCCAAGAGCCCGTGACCCCAACATATCTGCCTCGGTCATCTACGTATGTGGAGGTGAGCGAGAAAGGAAACAACTTCTTCTGCATAATACCCACTCCCCTGGAACTAGAGGTGAAGCTATCATCGAATATCCCCACCTATGCATTGCTTTACATGAATTACCAACAAGGTGTGTTTCCTGAAGTAAAACGATGTCCGGTGCCTGCCGCTTACTATATTGTAACACAATACTCCTCTTAATCCTGTCCCCCAGGCCGTTAACATTCCAACTTAAGATTTTGAGTTCCCTATTGTACTGCCTTCCCATTGTATGCTGGATAGCGCTCCCCTAATGGGGTCACATGTATACATTTTGCCGTCGAGAAACCACAACAAAACAATACTAAAAAAAATTAACGATTCCTCCCAACAACACCCCACACTGCTCCCCTGCACTCCGGGCTTTGAACTACCCATGTTATTTGAATGCAGAGTTCCTGTCGCCCAACTATTCTACTGAAAAGAAAAACACACACGAGGGGAGGCTTCAGTACCGCCTCTGCCCCCCGTCTACCACTACAGATTGTCGATGCAGGACATGTCCGATATTCAGGTCGCCAGATGGGAGACCTGCAGGATGTCTGTGTAAAGTTCTATGGCAACTTTGGCCGGGCGCAATGGTTCAAAGTTTTACAACGGCTGAAGAAAGGCATCGCGAAGCAGCGAAGGCCCTGTTTTCAAGATAGCATCGTTGGGTTCACTGGTCGGTAGAGTTTCGGTCTGGCGAGGGTTTGAGGCTGTCCAGCCAGTCAGATGCCACCTCCGGTAAGTCAAAGAAGCGGGTCTTACCATCAAGTTCAACTCGCAGGAGTGCTGGGAAGAGCATGGCATACTTGAGACCTCTTTCCCTTAACTGTCGCTTTACATCAAGAAAGGAGCGTTGCCGCATCTGCACCACACGGGTGAAGTCAGGAAGAAGGTGATCTCGGAGCTATCCACCTGGATTGGAGGAGCTACCCTTGCCGCCTGGAGGATTGTGTCCCTGTCTCTGTAATTGAGCAGCCGGGCCAGAATTGGCTGAGGGGGGGAGGGGGGCAGGTTTTGGGCGACCCCCAGGCACTCTATGGGCCCTCTCCACCAAAAAGTTTAGAAAGGCCATTGGGTTGTAGCCTCGTCGTGATCAGCTCCTCGATAAATAAGTCGGCAGCTGGCCCCTCCGATTTCTCAGGCACGCCAAGAATGCGGATGTTATAGAGTCGCAGACGTCCTTCATAGTCATCCAGCTTGTCCTCTGTGGATTTGCAAAACGATTGGAGCTCTCCGATGTCCGTTTGGAACTGCGAGGTGTCCTCCACAAGGCTGGCATTGGTGATTTCCAGTTGTTTGACCTTCTCCCTGTATTTTGTGAGATCCGCTCTGATCAGTGTCACCTCTGAGGAAAGAGTGTCAACAGAGGTGCGGACGCCCATGATAACTGCCATTAAGTCCTTCATCTTTGGTTCGGTGGGGTCCTGCTCCGCTCCACTTTGCGATTTGTCCCCGGCCCCCTTCTTCTCGGCGAGGTCCATCTTCGGACAGCTAAATCGATCAAGTCTACTTTGTTGAGACGCTCTGGCGCCCTTGGCGCCGGACATGGCAACGCGTCTGTAGTGCCCTGGAGAGGGTCCTCTGGTGAAATGTTAGGTGGAACTGATCCTTAACAAGGTCTTTCTAAGGTCGTCAGGGTGGTGTGGGGCCTGTCCCGCATCAAGGCGGAGGGCGCTGATGTAATTACGTTGTAACAGGCTACGTGGTGGGAATGGCAATTCGGTGTCTCCAAAGGTAAGGTGCACCAGGGGCGTCGCCGCCCACAGGTACCGTGGAGTCCCACGCAAGACAAGGTGGGCGCGGAGCGAGACCCAATTACAGTCCACCCGCTTGTCACGCAGAATCTTCGCCATCCAGGTCCCGAACTCACTCAGCAATTTGTCCCACCAGACATCATAGGGCTGTTGGACCCGGCCTCATGGCGTGGCCCTACCCCTCCCGCATGGCGGGCCCAGGACGACATCAGCCCTCCTCCGGACCTCGGGCGGCCCCTTCGGCCCGACCCGGCACACCCCAACGCCACAGATCAGGCTACCATCCCGGATCCCCATCACCGGCCTGGCTCCAGCCTAGGCCCCTCACAACCTAAGCACGAGGCCGTGCCCGACTCCATCTTGGGCCCACCACGTCACGACCACGTGGCCTCAGCCCCAGCCTCGGCCCCGGCGAAGCCCAGACCTCGAGGCACCAAGATCCACCCAGGTGGTCGAGTGGCCACTCGACAGATCCCGGAGGGAGAGGAGTTTCGATGGCCCTCCAGCCGCCCCCGGACGCCTGGTATCGATCGCCCTCCGGCCTCCCTGGGCGCTGGCTCCACCCCCCTGCTGGGTGTCTGGACCCCATCATCCCGGCCCTTCTGACCCCCAGGCGAGAGGGTCCGGACATCAAAGGACTCCAGTCCTATATCTGGGCCAGCCCCGGAGTAGGACGCCAGTTGCATCCTGGACTGGAAGCCTGCTGACGCTGTCACGGCCGACACCAGACGAACTCATCCTTCCTGTAACCCGAAGCCTATCTGAGAGCCTGCTGGCGCTGCCGCGGCCTACCTTGCTGAACCATCTGAGAGCCTGCTGGCGCTGCCGCGGCCTACCTTGCTGAACCATCTGAGAGCCTGCTGGCGCTGCCGCGGCCTACCTTGCTGAACCATCTGAGAGCCTGCTGGCGCTGCCGCGGCCTACCTTGCTGAACCATCGGAGAGCCTGCTGGCGCTGCCGCGGCCTACCTTGCTAAGTCATCTGAGAACCTGCTGGCGCTGCCGCGGCTCGACATCACGGTACCCCCAAGCTCGAGGATTGAGAGCTGTGCGTAGGGTACCCCTTCCTCCGTCCGGAACTCGACTGTCCCGCTACCTACCCCCTGGTTGTCCGAGACTTTACGGATCCCTCGATCCAGCTGTATATACTGCCAAGAACCCGCATCCTTTTATTACCTATAAAACTTGAGAACTTGCCCTCCTGTGTGGTGGCCGTTTGTAGTGTTGTGATTACTCTGCTGTACGATCCTAGGAGAGGGCCCTCATTCAGGAGGCCTCTCGGTAACGCTCGGCTACTTCTCAAAGGAGAGGTGGACCTAGGGGTGGTCAGTCAGACATCTTCTGCCTCCCCCGGGGTCGCCTTTCTAACATTGGTGGCAAGCGCTGGGATCCGAGCCACGCAGATCGTACAGAGAGTGATTCACCCGCTACCCAGACAAACCCACTGCAACCATGAGCACAGAATTCCAGAAAGAGAAAATGGAAGACTACAGTCACAAGGAGTTAAAGCAATTCTGCAAAAACCTAGGCATCGCTACCACTGGCTTAAGCACCAAAGAAGATTTTAAATCGGCCCTGCAGGCCTGGGTGGACGCCGGCGAGGCGCCACCTCCGAGTGAAGATAACCCGAGCCCGAACGGAGGCCCGGAGGCTGAGGTGAACCCGGCGGGAGGGAGACCCGCAAACCCAGAAACGGGCCTCTCCCACGAAGACGCCCGAGAACGAGAGAGGATCCGGCTCCACGAGTTGGATTTGGCCCGACTCCGACAAGAAGGAGAACTTCAACTGGCAGAAAAGAAGCTAGCCCTTGAGGAGAAGAAACTCCTGCTCGAGCACGAGCGCGTCCTCAAAGAATTGGAACTTAAAGCCAAGGCAAACGAGACAGCCACCTCCGGGGGTAAGACCCCAACCCCCCCGGTGGACACGAAGGTGCATATACCCAAAGATATCATCAAGGAGTACTATAAGAACGATGACATCCAACAGTGGTTCAAAGCCTACGAGGCCGCCATGGCCGCCCATCGAGTACCCCTCAGGGACTGGGGCGCCGGCCTGTGGGGGAAGTTTATCAACGAAAGGAGAGACGCCCTGCTGGAGCTCCCTGATACCGAGAGAACCTCGTACGAACCCATGAAAACCGCCCTCCTCATTCGCTACGGACTCACCCCCGAGATGTACCGGCAGCGATTCCGAGACTGCAAAAAAATCCCCGGTACCACGTGGGTAGAGTATGTGAACTTTTACAGCAGAGCCTTCGAGGGGTGGATCAGAGGCTGCCAGGTCACCACCTACCAGCAGTTAGTCGACCTCATTCTATGGGAACACCTGTCCAATAACTGTTTCATTGAACTCCGGCAGCACCTCCTCGACAGCAAATTGACTGAGCCACGAAAGCTCGCTGTCGAGGCAGACCGATGGGCGAGCACCCGAGTCCCCCGGAACACGGTGGGGGATGGCCGGGGATCCCCCGGGAACAACCGACCCCGAGGCGGCGGAGTGGGCCAGAGCCGGGGACGAGACGCCCCCCCAGGGGGTCATCCCCTACCTCTATGTCGCCACCCCTGGGCCGGAGAGGGGGCCCCCCAGCCAGGCCGGGGCCCCGGCCGAACGTTACGTGCCACAGATGCCAGCGACAGGGTCATTATGCGAATGACCCCCTCTGCCCGATGAACCAGCGACCCGGCACCACCGGGCCCCCAGCCCGCCAGATCGCGGCAGCGGCCCTGGGTGAAGAGAGAAGTGAGGAAGAGGACGACAGCCCCGAACAGCCCGAGTGGGAACCCGCCGCCATGACCTTAGCATGCCTGGGCACTCACGACCTGATGCCTCGAGGTCCAATCCCCGGCAACACCCAGAAATACCGCCAGTGGGTCACCATCAATGGTCGCCGGACCGAAGCCCTCCGTGACACTGGAGCCAGCGTGACAGTGGTCCGCTGCCACCTGGTGACCCCAGAGCAGATCCTTCCTAACGTCCTATGCCCAGTCCGGTCCGCAGACAACTCAGAGACTTTGTGCCAGATGGCCCGCATTGCCTTCGAATGGGGAGGAGTGTCGGGCATGCTGAAAGTAACTGTCCGCGACGATGCCCCCGTGGACTGCCTCCTTGGGAACGACCTGGAAAGTTCCCCCTGGGCTGGCGTCGAACGAAGAGAGCACCTGGGGATGCTAGGCCTGCCCGAGTGGGTCTGTGCGACCACCCGCTCCATGTCCGCCCGAGCCTCCCCCTCAGCGGGGGAAGCGCCGACCGAAGAGCCAGAGTGGCCCGCGCCTCCACCACCAGTCGTCCCCGAGGACGCCGACCCCGAGGACGGCCCCCACGGGTCCGCCCAAGAAGATCTCGCCGAGCTTAACCACCTCCCAGAACTCGCTCAATGGCGCCAAGAAGGGGGCCCCACCCGAGAACAGTTCCGGCAGGAGCAGAAAACCTGCCCCTCCCTCGAGGGGATGCGACAGCAAGCCGCTACTCAGGCCGCTGGAGACCCCGCGGGGTCCCACTGGGTCTACTGGGACAACGACCTCCTCTACAGTGAGCAGAAGATTGCCGAGCTAGGGGCCGGCCGGGTACTGGTCGTACCCCTCCGATTCAGAGACTTCCTCCTGAACTTAGCACATGATGTGCCCCTCGCCGGGCACCTGGGGCAGGACAAAACTTACAGCCGCCTGGTGACCCATTTCTTCTTGCCAAAAATGCGCACCGACGTGCATAACCACTGCCGAACCTGCCCGACCTGTCAGGCCAGCGGGAAGAGCGGGGAGAAAGTCAAAGCCCCGCTCCAGCCATTCCCCGTGGTGACCACCCCCTTCGAGCGAGTAGGAATAGACATTGTAGGACCCCTGGACCCTCGCACCTCGCAGGGACACCGCTTCATCCTAGTCCTGGTGGACCATGCCACCCGCTATCCTGAGGCCATCCCCCTCCGAACCATCACGGCCCCCGTGGTGGGCCGAGCCCTCATGAGCATCTTCTCCCGAGTCGGCTTCCCCCGAGAAGTCGTGAGTGATCGGGGCTCCAACTTTATCTCAAAGCATATGCGATCCCTATGGCAACAGTGCGGGGTCACCTATAAATTCACCACCCCGTATCATCCCCAAGGAAATGGACTAGTGGAACGCTTTAACCGAACACTGAAGGGGATGATCAAGGGCCTGGAAGAGCCTCTCCGGCGCAAATGGGACGTCCTGCTGCCCTGCCTCCTGTTCGCCTACCGAGAGGTACCCCAGAAATCCCTGGGGTTCAGCCCTTTTGAACTCCTATACGGACACCCGGTTCGAGGCCCCCTTAGCCTGGTCAAGGAGGGCTGGGAGACAGCAGTTCGAGATGCTCCACCGGATGTCTACCGGTACCTCCTGACCCTCCGCAATCAGACTCGGAAGTTCAAGGAACTGGCCGAGGCCAACCTGGAGGCTAGTCAGGAGGACATGAAACGCTGGTATGACCAAAACGCCTCGTCCATCGAATTCGAGCCGGGCCAGCAAGTCTGGGTCATGTCCCCGGTCGAACCTTGTGCCCTCCAGGACAAATGGACGGGGCCCTTCAAAGTGGTGGAGCGCAAGAGCCCCTTCACTTACTTGGTGGACATGGAGTCCCCCAGGAACCCCCTCCGGGTTCTGCACGCTAACCGGCTCAAACCACACTTTGCACGCACTGAACTGAGCCTGCTGCTAGCGACCGATGACGGAGCTGAAGACGACTCCGAACCACTACCAGATCTCCTCAGCACCACCGAGAAAGACGGCTCCTTCGAAGGGGTCCGGCTCTCCTCGACCCTGACCCCAGAGCAGCAACAGGACTGAAGGAAGCTGCTGGGGCAGTTTGCGGATCTGTTCTCCCTCACGCCGGGGGTCACCCGGTGGTGTGTCCACGATGTAGACACCGGAGACAGCCCCCCTGTGAAACAACGAGCTTTTCCTCATTCAGGAGGCCTCTCGGTAACGCTCGGCTACTTCTCAAAGGAGAGGTGGACCTAGGGGTGGTCAGTCAGACATCTTCTGCCTCCCCCGGGGTCGCCTTTCTAACATTGGTGGCAAGCGCTGGGATCCGAGCCACGCAGATCGTACAGAGAGTGATTCACCCGCTACCCAGACAAACCCACTGCAACCATGAGCACAGAATTCCAGAAAGAGAAAATGGAAGACTACAGTCACAAGGAGTTAAAGCAATTCTGCAAAAACCTAGGCATCGCTACCACTGGCTTAAGCACCAAAGAAGATTTTAAATCGGCCCTGCAGGCCTGGGTGGACGCCGGCGAGGCGCCACCTCCGAGTGAAGATAACCCGAGCCCGAACGGAGGCCCGGAGGCTGAGGTGAACCCGGCGGGAGGGAGACCCGCAAACCCAGACACGGGCCTCTCCCACGAAGACGCCCGAGAACGAGAGAGGATCCGGCTCCACGAGTTGGATTTGGCCCGACTCCGACAAGAAGGAGAACTTCAACTGGCAGAAAAGAAGCTAGCCCTTGAGGAGAAGAAACTCCTGCTCGAGCACGAGCGCGTCCTCAAAGAATTGGAACTTAAAGCCAAGGCAAACGAGACAGCCACCTCCGGGGGTAAGACCCCAACCCCCCCGGTGGACACGAAGGTGCATATACCCAAAGATATCATCAAGGAGTACTATAAGAACGATGACATCCAACAGTGGTTCAAAGCCTACGAGGCCGCCATGGCCGCCCATCGAGTACCCCTCAGGGACTGGGGCGCCGGCCTGTGGGGGAAGTTTATCAACGAAGGGAGAGACGCCCTGCTGGAGCTCCCTGATACCGAGAGAACCTCGTACGAACCCATGAAAACCGCCCTCCTCATTCGCTACGGACTCACCCCCGAGATGTACCGGCAGCGATTCCGAGACTGCAAAAAAATCCCCGGTACCACGTGGGTAGAGTATGTGAACTTTTACAGCAGAGCCTTCGAGGGGTGGATCAGAGGCTGCCAGGTCACCACCTACCAGCAGTTAGTCGACCTCATTCTATGGGAACACCTGTCCAATAACTGTTTCATTGAACTCCGGCAGCACCTCCTCGACAGCAAATTGACTGAGCCACGAAAGCTCGCTGTCGAGGCAGACCGATGGGCGAGCACCCGAGTCCCCCGGAACACGGTGGGGGATGGCCGGGGATCCCCCGGGAACCACCGACCCCGAGGCGGCGGAGTGGGCCAGAGCCGGGGACGAGACGCCCCCCAGGGGTCATCCCCTACCTCCATGTCGCCACCCCTGGGCCGGAGAGGGGGCCCCCCAGCCAGGCCGGGGCCCCGGCCGAACGTTACGTGCCACAGATGCCAGCGACAGGGTCATTATGCGAATGACCCCCTCTGCCCGATGAACCAGCGACCCGGCACCACCGGGCCCCCAGCCCGCCAGATCGCGGCAGCGGCCCTGGGTGAAGAGAGAAGTGAGGAAGAGGACGACAGCCCCGAACAGCCCGAGTGGGAACCCGCCGCCATGACCTTAGCATGCCTGGGCACTCACGACCTGATGCCTCGAGGTCCAATCCCCGGCAACACCCAGAAATACCGCCAGTGGGTCACCATCAATGGTCGCCGGACCGAAGCCCTCCGTGACACTGGAGCCAGCGTGACAGTGGTCCGCTGCCACCTGGTGACCCCAGAGCAGATCCTTCCTAACGTCCTATGCCCAGTCCGGTCCGCAGACAACTCAGAGACTTTGTACCAGATGGCCCGCATTCCCTTCGAATGGGGAGGAGTGTCGGGCATGCTGAAAGTAACTGTCCGTGACGATGCCCCCGTGGACTGCCTCCTTGGGAACGACCTGTAAAGTTCCCCCTGGGCTGGCGTCGAACGAAGAGAGCACCTGGGGATGCTAGGCCTGCCCGAGTGGGTCTGTGCGACCACCCGCTCCATGTCCGCCCGAGCCTCCCCCTCAGCGGGGGAAGCGCCGACCGAAGAGCCAGAGTGGCCCGCGCCTCCACCACCAGTCGTCCCCGAGGACGCCGACCCCGAGGACGGCCCCCACGGGTCCGCCCAAGAAGATCTCGCCGAGCTCAACCACCTACCAGAACTCGCTCAATGGCGCCAAGAAGGGGGCCCCACCCGAGAACAGTTCCGGCAGGAGCAGAAAACCTGCCCCTCCCTCGAGGGGATGCGACAGCAAGCCGCTACTCAGGCCGCTGGAGACCCCGCGGGGTCCCACTGGGTCTACTGGGACAACGACCTCCTCTACAGTGAGCAGAAGATTGCCGAGCTAGGGGCCGGCCGGGTACTGGTCGTACCCCTCCGATTCAGAGACTTCCTCCTGAACTTAGCACATGATGTGCCCCTCGCCGGGCACCTGGGGCAGGACAAAACTTACAGCCGCCTGGTGACCCATTTCTTCTGGCCAAAAATGCGCACCGACGTGCATAACCACTGCCGAACCTGCCCGACCTGTCAGGCCAGCGGGAAGAGCGGGGAGAAAGTCAAAGCCCCGCTCCAGCCATTCCCCGTGGTGACCACCCCCTTCGAGCGAGTAGGAATAGACATCGTAGGACCCCTGGACCCTCGCACCTCGCAGGGACACCGCTTCATCCTAGTCCTGGTGGACCATGCCACCCGCTATCCTGAGGCCATCCCCCTCCGAACCATCACGGCCCCCGTGGTGGGCCGAGCCCTCATGAGCATCTTCTCCCGAGTCGGCTTCCCCCGAGAAGTCGTGAGTGATCGGGGCTCCAACTTTATCTCAAAGCATATGCGATCCCTATGGCAACAGTGCGGGGTCACCTATAAATTCACCACCCCGTATCATCCCCAAGGAAATGGACTAGTGGAACGCTTTAACCGAACACTGAAGGGGATGATCAAGGGCCTGGAAGAGCCTCTCCGGCGCAAATGGGACGTCCTGCTGCCCTGCCTCCTGTTCGCCTACCGAGAGGTACCCCAGAAATCCCTGGGGTTCAGCCCTTTTGAACTCCTATACGGACACCCGGTTCGAGGCCCCCTTAGCCTGGTCAAGGAGGGCTGGGAGACAGCAGTTCGAGATGCTCCACCGGATGTCTACCGGTACCTCCTGAGCCTCCGCAATCAGACTCGGAAGTTCAAGGAACTGGCCGAGGCCAACCTGGAGGCTAGTCAGGAGGACATGAAACGCTGGTATGACCAAAACGCCTCGTCCATCGAATTCGAGCCGGGCCAGCAAGTCTGGGTCATGTCCCCGGTCGAACCTTGTGCCCTCCAGGACAAATGGACGGGGCCCTTCAAAGTGGTGGAGCGCAAGAGCCCCTTCACTTACTTGGTGGACATGGAGTCCCCCAGGAACCCCCTCCGGGTTCTGCACGCTAACCGGCTCAAACCACACTTTGCACGCACTGAACTGAGCCTGCTGCTAGCGACCGATGACGGAGCTGAAGACGACTCCGAACCACTACCAGATCTCCTCAGCACCACCGAGAAAGACGGCTCCTTCGAAGGGGTCCGGCTCTCCTCGACCCTGACCCCAGAGCAGCAACAGGACTGCCGGAAGCTGCTGGGGCAGTTTGCGGATCTGTTCTCCCTCACGCCGGGGGTCACCCGGTGGTGTGTCCACGATGTAGACACCGGAGACAGCCCCCCTGTGAAACAACGAGCTTTTCGGGTGCCCGACCGGGTTCGGGCCTGCATCCAATCGGAAGTAGCCAAGATGTTGGCCCTGGGGGTAGTCGAACCCTCCAACAGTCCCTGGGCCAGTCCCGTTGTCCTGGTCCCCAAAGCTGCCTCCCCCGGAACAGCTCCCAAACTCCGGTTCTGTGTTGACTACCGGGGACTGAATGCAGTCACCAGGACCGACGCCCATCCCATCCCCAGGGCGGATGAACTGATCGATCGCCTAGGGGCCGCCAAATACCTCAGCACCTTTGATCTCATGGCGGGGTATTGGCAGATCGGCCTTACCCCTGGCGCACAAGAGCGATCGGCCTTCTCGACACCAGATGGCCACTATCACTTCAAAGTGATGCCCTTCGGCATGAAAAATGCGCCGGCCACCTTCCAGAGACTAGTCAACCAGGTGCTGGCCGGACTAGAGGAATACAGCGCCGCCTATCTAGATGACATTGCGGTGTACAGCCTTCACTGGGATGAGCACCTGTCCCACCTCTGGAAGGTCCTGACGGCCCTCCGGCAGGCCGGACTAACCATCAAAGCCAGCAAGTGCCAGATAGGCCAAGGGTCCGTGACCTATCTGGGACACCAAGTGGGGAGCGGCCAAGTGGCTCCCCTCCAACCCAAGATAGACGCCATCCGGGCCTGGGAGCCCCCGATCACCCAGACCGCCGTCCGAGCCTTCCTGGGGCTCACCGGATACTATCGGCGGTTTATAAAAGACTACGGGAGCTTTGTGGGGCCCCTCACGGAACTGACCTCCAAGAAATTACCCCAGAAGGTGCACTGGACTCCTGCGTGCCAAACAGCCTTTGAGACTTTAAAGACGGCCATGTGCACCGCCCCTGTGCTCCAGGCCCCCGTCTACAGCAGTGAGTTTGTAGTCCAAACCGACGCCTCGGAACACGGCATCGGGGCGGTCCTGTCCCAAGTGGGCCCCGAAGGAATCGACCGGCCGGTGGCCTTCATCAGCAGACGCCTCCTGGCAAGAGAACAGCGGTGGAGTACCATCGAGCGGGAAGCCTTTGCCGTGGTGTGGGCACTCAAGAAGCTCCGGCCCTACCTCTTCGGCACCCACCTCCGAGTCCAGACCGACCACCAGCCCCTGCGGTGGTTGATGCGGGGAGAAAACCCGAAACTGCTGCGCTGGTCCATTTCTCTGCAAGGGATGGACTTCACCGTGGAGCATCGCCCCGGCAACTACCACGCCAATGCCGACGGCCTGTCCAGATTCTTCTGCCTCGGCGAGGAGAATCCCCAAGAAGATGGGTGACTCTCCCCTGCCTTCAGCTGGGGGGGACGCGTGTTGGACCCGGCCTCATGGCGTGGCCCTACCCCTCCCGCATGGCGGGCCCAGGACGACATCAGCCCTCCTCCGGACCTCGGGCGGCCCCTTCGGCCCGACCCGGCACACCCCAACGCCACAGATCAGGCTACCATCCCGGATCCCCATCACCGGCCTAGCTCCAGCCTAGGCCCCTCACAACCTAAGCACGAGGCCGTGCCCGACTCCATCTTGGGCCCACCACGTCACGACCACGTGGCCTCAGCCCCAGCCTCGGCCCCGGCGAAGCCCAGACCTCGAGGCACCAAGATCCACCCAGGTGGTCGAGTGGCCACTCGACAGATCCCGGAGGGAGAGGAGTTTCGATGGCCCTCCAGCCGCCCCCGGACGCCTGGTATCGATCGCCCTCCGGCCTCCCTGGGCGCTGGCTCCACCCCCCTGCTGGGTGTCTGGACCCCATCATCCCGGCCCTTCTGACCCCCAGGCGAGAGGGTCCGGACATCAAAGGACTCCAGTCCTATATCTGGGCCAGCCCCGGAGTAGGACGCCAGTTGTATCCTGGACTGGAAGCCTGCTGACGCTGTCACGGCCGACACCAGACGAACTCATCCTTCCTGTAACCCGAAGCCTATCTGAGAGCCTGCTGGCGCTGCCGCGGCCTACCTTGCTGAACCATCTGAGAGCCTGCTGGCGCTGCCGCGGCCTACCTTGCTGAACCATCTGAGAGCCTGCTGGCGCTGCCGCGGCCTACCTTGCTGAACCATCTGAGAGCCTGCTGGCGCTGCCGCGGCCTACCTTGCTGAACCATCTGAGAGCCTGCTGGCGCTGCCGCGGCCTACCTTGCTGAACCATCTGAGAGCCTGCTGGCGCTGCCGCGGCCTACCTTGCTGAACCATCTGAGAGCCTGCTGGCGCTGCCGCGGCCTACCTTGCTGAACCATCGGAGAGCCTGCTGGCGCTACCTACCTTGCTAAGTCATCTGAGAACCTGCTGGCGCTGCCGCGGCTCGACATCACGGTACCCCCCAGCTCGAGGATTGAGAGCTGTGCGTAGGGTACCCCTTCCTCCTTCCGGAACTCGACTGTCCCGCTACCTACCCCCCTGGTTGTCCGAGACTTTACGGATCCCTCGATCCAGCTGTATATACTGCCAAGAACCCGCATCCTTTTATTACCTATAAAACTTGAGAACTTGCCCTCCTGTGTGGTGTCCGTTTGTAGTGTTGTGATTACTCTGCTGTACGATCCTAGGAGAGGGCCCTCATTCAGGAGGCCTCTCGGTAACGCTCGGCTACTTCTCAAAGGAGAGGTGGACCTAGGGGTGGTCAGTCAGACATCTTCTGCCTCCCCCGGGGTCGCCTTTCTAACAAGGGCTTCCGCGATTTGTCAGACTCCTGGGCCACTGGCGCGCCGAGGAACAACGGGGCAAGGCCAGTTGAGTACACTGAGGCTAAAACAACAGGGAGACTACTCTTCGTGCCCCCGCAGATCACTTCAATGGCGCTCAGCAAAGGCACACGCACTAGCCAACAGGTCCAGAGGGCGCCCCTTTCAATAAGGTCAGACCCAGCAAGGCACAGATTTTAACAGCTGCTCCAGCCGTGGGCCCGCACAGTCTCTATGCAGTGTAGCACACACCATCCAGTAGAGCTTTGTGGGATCCCCACTGTTAGCTCTACAATGGACTCACATGCGGGTAACCTTGCGCTCAACCCCCAGAATCACGGCCACTTCCAGCTCCTTTCTACATCAGTGCAAGGGGAAAGTGGGGTCAGTCAAATGCAGGCACCACCCCATCCGTTCCAACGTCTTCGAGGGCAAAGTCAGTAGCATATGAAAAGGTTGGTATATTGCCAACACAAACTTGTCCCGCTGTCCTAAGCAGCAACTATGTCACTACTGGCAGGCCACGGGGACCTCTCATCAGCCTCGGGCAGCCGGCCCGTGCCCCAGCGCGGGCGCGTGTTTATGAGGGGAGAGTCGCGCTCCCCAAGGTGTCGCAGCGCTCCAACCCCCGTTCCGCTGTTTTACCTGCTTGTTGTGGGGAGGGGGCTCGCTGACGACTCCGGAGTTCCGGGCGGTTGTCGGGTGCAGGCCCGATTCTAGCGGGTGGGCCGGGTGGGCCAGGCCCACCCAAACATGAGCCTGGCCCACCCAAAAAGGAGCATTGGCCCTCAGCAGTGAGGGCTGGAAGGCAGGCGCGCAACGCGCAGGTCGTGTGTGTCATCCCGGACTGAGACGGCTTTCCCGGGCGCACACACACACGCACACAGTTTTAGAGATTATCGCAGCCCCACACCCGAGTACTTCACAGGTCTTTAAAGACCATTTACATGTTAACGAGGCTTTGTTTACTTTTTTCACCCCTTCATCTCGGCATGGCAAAAGGTGACAAATCCTTTCTTTGACACTGGTAACTTTTGATAACCTTTGCCTACTGCCCTGCTGCGTTGATATTTCTTTTTCTATGCAGCTCAGGCAAAAATAATTTGTTTATTCTTAGTCACCTTTCCTAACCCCTGCAGTGGCTTATCACATCAGGCTGTGACACAAAGTTTGACTAATGGAGTAGGTAAGAGAATGTGTTACTACATTTTTTTCTTTTTAAAATCTGCACAGGCCCAGCAGGACACATACTTCGTGTGAGCTTCATTTAAACAGTTTTTATCTTTATCATGGCCGATGCAGGACAGCAATAAGACAATACAAAATGCCCAGATAACGCTAGTGATTAATGATCCTGCTGGAGAGCAATCATTTGTTTGTTAGTAGTTTTTAAATGCAGATGAACTGTATTGTATCTGGATAGCTCAGTGGGTTACTGCCTTTGTCACAGAGATCCTTGTGTTACTTGGAGTTCAGAAGTTACAATCGTATCATAGGACAGTGACCTATGAACTGTCATCTAAGAGCTGCCTACAAACATGAATGGCATAGTTAGAACTTTGCTTTTTTTGTTTTGTGATATAGTTAGAACTTCCCCAGTCTTTCATTAGTTTAATGTTGCTAAAATGAGTATGTTTGGACAGATATACATTTTTATCAGTAAAGCTGACCCCCATGGAATAGTCTTTAAATCCTATGGTTGTGTTTGCCCATACCAAACCCTTTTAAAATATACAGCCCACCAGTATGGATGACATGTGATTCATACACCTTGTAATCCTCATTGGCTTATGTGACATTCCCTATAGACTGATTTACATACTTGTATGATTCATTGTCTCTGTATAATGTGTGTGTGATGTAAAGTACTGACACACACTACACTGATATGAGTAGCGCTATACAACAAATGAAATGCATATGAGAGAGGGGCTACGTAAAGATGAGGGGCACTGTTAGTGGGTGGCAGTGAGGGAATCCGAGGAGGAGGTAGTGGGAGGGGCTAAGGAGCGATGAGGGGCATTGGTGGAGGATGACAGTGAGGGAATCCGAGGAAGAGGTCATGGGGTGGAGGGGGAGCTAGGGAGAGATGAGGGGCACTGGTGTAGGGTGGTAGTGAGGGAGTCAGACGAGGAGGTCTTGAGTGGGAGGGGCTACAGAGAGATAAGGGGTACTGGTCTCCAAGGAGGAGGTCATGAGGGGGAGGGGCTATGGGGATATGAGGGGCACTTGTGGCGTGAGGCAGTGAGGAAATCTGAGGAGGAGGTCAATAGGGGGGTCATGGAGGGATGAGGGGCACTGTTGGAAGGTGGTAGTAAAGGTATATTACGGAGAAAGAGGTTATTGGTGTGGCATAAAAAAAGTCTTTCGCATCAGCGATAAAGCCGGCCCTGTCATGGCCATTCTGTTTATTTAATTAGCAGTCGGGTCATAAGGGCTACTGTAGAACATACTTTAAAGTGCGTGCTAATTACATTTACTGCTATATTCAATGTTTTGAGTTTGAAGGTGATTTTTCTAATGTTTTACCGTGGAGCCCGATGGTGCCTGAGTTGGGGCTGGGGCCCAAGGTCATCTGTGAGATAAGGTGCACTGGAGAGGAGTAGTGGATATTCAAGCCTGTAAGGGAGTGTGTTGCAGAGTCCGGGGTCAGGTGGAGGTAGTAATGAAGAGGGATTCTCCCTGAAGGCTCGCACAGAGGGAGCCCGAGAAGTGTCATTTGCCTGATACCCCCACCTCAGAAACCTCCTCTTCCCATCAAAGGAACATTACAAGGAAAAGGCACTTTTTGAGAGTAATAACATTTAGAAAGAGATTTGGAAAATAGTGCGTTTTACTGGACCTTGCAAGAGTAAGAAGCGATAAATGAGGACCCTGAAGCAGGCCTGCCCAGAAATATACACGACATATTGAGTCCCAGTGGCCCACCCAAATGCACCCTTGGCCCACCCAAATAAAAACTCCTGGAGCCGGGCCTGGTCGGGTGGGTCGTGAGGCCCTTGACGCATCTGCTGCAGCCGGCCCGGACCCAGGCACACTGACGATGGATGCATCTCTGTATCAGCCCCATTCACTCGGAGGCAGTTGTTCCTGCAGGCTATGCTCCGATGCAGTTCCCCACAGTCACAGGGGGGCTATGGCTGATTCCGGAGCTCCATGGGTTCTGCACTCCGTACTCCCGGGGGTGGGGGAGGGGGTCACGCCAGTCACCTCGCCTCCCGGCGGTCACTTCAATAATCGAGGCTCCGGCTCCACCAGACACAGGTCCAGAGACGCCACTCGATAGCGCTCCTGCCCACCGCCACTGATTTGCCTCAGGGGTGCCTCATTTAGCGCCGCTTATTCCCCCATTTACGATACTGCTTTGTTTGTCCGGATAATTGGGTCGGATTGATATGGTAGGGCTGGAGGGTCACGGAGCAGCCCTAAGTTGCGGCCATGATGGTTGCTGCCAAGCCCCACCTCTGAAAATTAGAATTTTTGATAGCAAAGGTGTGTCCGGGGTTTGCTCTTTAATGACAGGCCTGCTAGGCCTATTATAAAATGACAGAATGTAGACCCATTTGTTTAGTTATCTCCAGCTTGGGGCTGTTGGAAATGAATGATCTCAACTATGTCTCTGTTCCCTGCCTGATTATCAGCAGTCCTAAATGAGCTGCCTGAGTAGCCTGCCACTGATAAAACATCTTAAACAAAGCGAGTCAAAAAGTTCTGTAAATTGGCCAGTGGGAGACTCTATATTAATCAAAGAATGGCCTAGAAAATATTTTCTTCAGTTACATTTGAGAGAATACGCAATGCTTTTGTAATATCAATAGGGTTTGCTTTTGGCTTCTTAAAAAAATGTAGGTGACATTGAGACAAAAATGCTTGAACCTTGTGTAAGCCTCACGCATCTTCTAAGGAGGCGTTGTTCATATAAAAAAAAAATGTATTCAATAATATCAAAGGATGTCGGAGCAATACAAAGGAATTCTAGAGCTTACAACATATTTCAACAACTATTATCGATAGCCATGTCCGATGGTCGCACATCACCAGTTTCAGATTCTCACCATGTGTGGTCCTTTCACAAAATGTTGACAGTATTTTTTGGTCAACTCAGAGTTCTCAGGTAAGCCATGCTCTACACCCCTGCAGTGGGTGACCGACATCTCAACAGTCCGTGCCAGTACAAACTCGCAAGAATCACAACAAACCATAATATAACGTAACCCTCTCTTCCCCCCACCCCCCACTCAACTCCTACCCACCCCCACCCCCATAGGCTTGTCGCTCAATCATCAATGTCGCTGTGGAGATTAATATACAGTCATGTAAGGCATCAGGCACAATAACTCCAGTAGTAAGGGATCTGAAAAGGGTAAGCCTCTATGCAATAAATGCTTTCAATCCCCTAGGCTACGTGCACAGATAGGGCAATGTTTCAACCCCCACACACAGTTCTACTCATTCAAGGGGTGGTTTGTTATCATTAGTCGGGTGCTTGAGCAACTCTACTAATGCCACCCACGCTCTCCCCGTGTCCAGCATTTTTTCATTGCCTGTTCTTTGGGCATTTGCAGTCTAAGAATCCCTTCAAAATCTGCCCATTTTATAAATTCCTGCAGCCACCTCGAGACACTAGGGGCTCTGGTCGCCTTCCAGTGACTGGCAATATCTCGTTTTGCCACGACCAACGCTAGAACTATGAATTTGCTGGTAATTGTATTCCAGGTAGTGTGAGGAAACCAGTGTAGTAGGCAATATCCCGGGGTCAGTGTTGTGTCTCTTTCCGTTATGTCACCTAACTTAGTCTATACCTCCCTCCAGAACCCCTCTAGTAATGGACACTCCCAGAACATATGTAAAAATTCAGGATTTTCTAAGTTACACCGCAGACAGGCTGATCGGGCCACACAATACTCATTAATCTTGTGCGGGGTGAGATGTGCTCTGTTGAGGACAAAAAAATGGATTAGCTGGAACCACGCATTTCTGGAACTTTTCCATGCTCTTTCTACCAGTGCCTCCCACTGCTTCTCATCTATGGGCATCCCGAGGTCTGTCTCCCATTTAAGACGCAGGCTCTCCAAGGGACATCTTATCTGCTGGGTGAGCCTCCTATAAAGGCAAGTGACTGCCTTGATCGTCCCAGCCGCCGATACTACATACTGGCAGGGTAAAGAGATCGGCAGTTCTACCATCCCATTCTTCCAATGCTTACGGATGGCTGTCGTCAGAGCGGCATGTAAGAGAAAGTCCCTCCGGGGAAGCTCGTAATGCTCTAATAAAATCATTAAAGGGTAGCAGGGTATTGTGCTCGTAGAGGTGTCCGATAGTGGAGATCCCCGCCTCTTCCCAGATCCGTAGTCCCTGACAGTGCCCTCCATGGGGTAGGGCCTCGCAACCCAGCAGCGGAATCTCAGGGGCATATGGAGGTACCTGCTAGGCTCTTTTACTAGCCTGGTTTCAGCATTGGCGCATCGCCCACAGGTCCCCCGGAGCTTCTCTTTTGCTCAAGGGGAGCCGCAGCAGCACACAGGAGAGCTGTCTCAGATCCGGATCTGTACTACCATGGCCCTCCTCATTGCAAAGCCTTCCCACCATCCATTTCGTGAACCACTGTAGTTGAGCTGCGTGATAATAGGCCTCGAAATCAGGCACTGCAAAGCCCCCCTTTTGTCTAGGTTTCATCATGATGGTGAGCGCCACCCTGCGTCTCCCAGAGCCCCATAGAAAGCCCGTGATCATGGTGTTAAGTTGGCTAAAGATTTTTATGCAGGATCCATATTGGTAACGAGCCAAAATAATAGAGAAAGCGTGGTAGTGTGACCATCCTTAGCAGTGCCACCCGTCCTGCCACTGAGAGTGGGAGAGTCCCCCAGAATTCAAAGTTACTCTTGGTGGCCCGTATCGCTCGTCCGACGTTACCTTCTAATAAATCGGTGGCTGCGTGATAAATACGTACTCCCAGATAAGTCAGGCATCTGCTTTCCCATACTACATCTAATGCATCCGGTGGGTCATTCCTTCCACTTAAAACAAGGAAAAGGCACGTCTTGTTCCAGTTGATCTTGAGGCCCGCCACTCTTTCCAGCCTATTCAGTAGTTCCCTGGCACCTTGCAGATCGTCCGCAGAGTTGACGAGGAACATTAGAAGATCATCTGCATATAATGCAATAAATTGGGATTGGCCCATCGTGTCCAGTCTCCGGTAATTCCGCCCCAATCCCGCATGAACAGCCAGAGGTTACACTGCAAACATGAACAAGAAGGGGGACATTGGACAGCCCTGTCTCGTTCCTCTGCCCACGGCGCAGGCCTCTGAGATCACACCTCCCGTGCGAACTCTGGCAGTGGAGCTCTTATATAGTATTGCTGTCCAGACTACGAACCCCTCTCCTCACCCAAAGGCCCTCAAAACTCTAAAAAGATATGGCCATTCAAGACTGTCGAAGGCCTTTTCGTTGTCAATCGATAGGATGCACGCCTCATCTTCGTCATAAGGTGGGGGCGTCCAGCAACCGAAGCAGTTGTTGTATATTTCAGGCCGTGTTCCGGGATGGAATAAAATTCGCCTGATCTATGTGCACAAGTGTTGTCATATGGAGCATCAGGCGGCTAGCCAAGATTTGGCTTAATATCTTATAATCTAGGTTGAGCATGGCGAGGGGACGGTAAGCAGTGTGATCCCAGACTGGCTTATCCGCATTTAGGAGTGGTATGATTACTGCTTCCCTCATTGATACAGGCAAACACCCATCCCGCTTCGATCTATTGTAAAGGGCCATTAAGCGGGGAGCAAAGCATCTACATATGTGGAATAGAACTCAACCGGGAGTCCATCCGTACCAGGGGTTTTGTTTCTGGCCATGTGTTTTATGCCCCCCCTGATCTCACCTAGTTCTATATCCCGGCCTAGGGTCTCCACTGCATCTGCATCAATTTGAAGAAGTTCAATATCATCTAAAAATCCCTCCCCTTCTAACACCATTGGGTCTAGTTGACGCTGATACAGGGTAGTATAGTAGTCCAAAAACTAAGCATTGATATCCTGTTGTCCATAATGACTCACGTTATTCCTCCCCCGTAACTCTAGGATAGCCGTCCCTCTATGCGCCGGATTGGCCAGGCAAGCCAGCAGCTCCCCAGACTTGTCCCTCTCAGCATGGGCCCGAGCTGCATAAGCCCTGTGGTCAAAGCATCTCAACCGTTCCACCTGCACCGCTAGCGTTTCCCTGGCCACCAGTAGATCTGTTTGCCTGTCCGCTCTCCCCGGTTTATCCCTTTCCACATCTCGGAGCCATTGTTTCGCTTTCTGTACATCCCTTAGGAGGACCCTCTGTGAGCCCACTGCTTCGCCAATACATCGACCCCTTATGACAACTTCAAAAGCATCCCATTCAATGAGGGGGCTGGTAGCCGTGTTAGTATTATTCAGAAAAGAATCCTATTGTGGTTCGAAATACCTGATCCTCTAACCCTTCCGGTCGGAGTCGCCAGCCAGGTTTCTTAGGCCCAGAATTGTAGGCCCAGTTCAAGGATATCAGTAGGGGATTGAGATCAGATATCGTCCTAGCTAAGTACTCACTCAAAGTGATCCCTACATGTACGTCCGGGGAGCAGAAAATGGAGTCTAAACGAACATGCAGCTCATGTAGAGCTGAAAAATAAGAGTGGTCCCTCTCCATCGGATGATGAGCTCTCTAAGTGTCTGTCAACCCCCAATGACGTTGCCAATCCGCCGGGATTCTGCAACCCTGTGTGTAAGAGCGTCAGGGAGTGGTGGGTGTGAACGGTCTAGATTGACATCAACAATGCTATTGAAATCCCTCCCAGGAGTACCGACCCAATCCGAACCTGTGCTAGTGTCTGTGAAAACTGAGCTAAGAATGCAGGTTTATCAACGTTAGGGGCGTATATACTCCCTATGGTTATATTTTGACCATCTAGGTGCCCCAACACCACCACAAACCTGCCCTCTGGGTCTTTTGTTCGTCTGACATATTGAAAGGGGACTCCCGCCCACACCCATATTAAGGTCCCTCTAGCAAAAGCTGAATACGTAGTGTGGAACACCTGCCCTCTCAAGCGGCGGTGTAGTGCTGTCCCTTCCCTCTGCATTAGATGTGTTTCTTGTAATAATGCAATTTGTGCCCCTCTTCTTACCAGATAAGCATGGATTTTACGCCGTCAGTTCATGGTGTGCATCCCCATAACATTCCAGGTTCTGCATTTGAGTCCTACGGTGTAACCCATAATACAATCCCCAGTCTCTCTCGGTGTAACTCTCCCATAGCGACATGCCTGGCCCCAAACCAATTTCCCCCAACGATAAAAACAACTCAACTCCTGTTCCCCAGGACAGGCTTACACAAACAGGTCCCCATCCAAAATAAGGCACTCAAACAGTGGATCATGGAAGTGGCAAAACGTGTTCCGATACCATTGGACCCAGAACCCCCACAGACTCCCTCCCCCACTGACATAGAACACTCGGTTAGCCCTAATAGTACAAGTGTGTCTCCCGGCAGTCCTAAAACTGAACCTCTAGTACCAAGGGCCAACATTCATCAACAGTCAATACCCTGCGCATACGACCTGTTGTCCGATCACCCGAACACGCCATCTGCTGTTTGTGGTTTGACGTCTTGGAGTTCAGTGTCTGAGAGCCCATGTACACTGCTTGATCTTGAGCTCTCAGATCTGACCAGTTCAGGGTCCGTGGTATTGCTGGTCGGGCTTGCACCTCCATGACTAATTTCCGCCACTGCCTGCACGGCCCTATCTCGTTCTTGGTGCCTTCCAGCATGCGAAGGGGCCCTCTGAGGAGGCTCAACTTTCGCTTAACAGCCAGGAAGGAAGATCTCTGCCGTTGCACCTTCCTAGTGTAATCCGGGAAGTACATCACCCTTCTATTTCCGATCTGTAGGGTCTGTTTCTCACGGGCTCGCTGTAAGAGGATATCTCGATAATGTAGCAATCTCACCACCAGCGGGCGGGGTGGAGCACCAGGCTTAGGTGGCCTGGCTGGGACTCTATGGGCACGCTCTAGGGCATAGAAGGGGGAGAGACCCTCCGGGGTCACCTGTGCTTTTAGTGAAGACTCCAAGAACTGGACAGCATCTGCTCCCTCCTCACGTTCCAGAACCCCTACTATGCGCAGATTATTTCTTCGTGAACGCCCCTCACTGTCCTCAGCCCTCACTTCCAACACTTTGATTCTGGTTTCCACCGCTTCCAGAGCATGTTGTAGGGTGACAACTGTTTCTGGAATGTCCTTCATGGTGTTCTCATTGGCAGTCACTCTCTCCTTAAGTTTGCGATGATCGTCATTTAACAGGGTGAGATCCGTCCCTATGGCATCAATATTCGTCTCCAGCGCTTCTCTCGAAGAGGTGATGGCCTGCTTGTTGTCGGCCAGGGTAGGGTTCCCAGGTGTTCTCTGTGCTCGCCCTCCAGATGCACTCTCATCTTCATCTGTGTGTTGCTCCGGTTCATCCAACCGCAGGAACTCAAACCCCTTTTTTTCTGGACACTCTTCCCATCATGCGTCCTGTTAGAAGAAGTAGTGGAATGGTGCAAGAGTCTCGTAGGCCCCAAATACCCAAGCCAGGGTATAATTGGGCACATGACAATGGGTGCAATACCTTCTGTTCTCCAGTTCCCGTTGACGCCCCAGAGTGTGCCTACTCGCACCTCCGCACAGAGGGCAGTGGCGAAGTCCCCCTCACTCGAACCGTAGTGATATTTTCAGTGCATAAGGTCTATAGGCAGTTACCTCAGGTCCTGCAGGAGCACGCAGCAGTCATCCTGTGGTTCCGTCGTGTTAGCCAAGTCAGCAACTTAGGCCCAGCACCATTCAGGGGTTCAGCAACCAGGTAGCAGCTCAGTGTTACCTGTGTGTCTGTGTATGAGGTCTGAGAGAGGACCAGAGCACCCAGATTAGCCGTCCTCAACCTCCAGGGTATTTCTCAACTTGTGCCCTCTGGTAGTCCTATGCAGCCCACAACCTCCTCTGATTTCAGGATGCCTCTACGCCACATTCAGCCTCCTTCTCTAGCGGGGAGCACTACTTTTCTCCCAGGGCCTCTCACCGGCACGAGCAAGGTCTGGGCTCCATGTGTTTCACCCTCTTATCTCGCCGCAGGTCCGCACTCTCACTGGTCTCTCAGTCACTCTTGTTGGGTCTCCCAGCCGGCTCCGATCCCCAGCCGTCTGTGAGGCATTCCCGATTCCAGGTTTTCACGTGCATTCAACAAATTGCCTTTTCAGTGGGAGCAAGCCCTTCCCAAACGCCTCGCTCGATACGCGGTTGACGGCGCTACCACGTCCCGCCAGGAGCTCCCTGCGCCGCCATTTTAGGGTCAGGCTTCTTTTGCTGGGCGCGTTATAAACCTCACCTCTCCCCTGTATGCACCGCTCAGCTGCCTCGCAGGTGGGTTCCCGCCATCGACCAAACCCCACACACCACTCCGCCAGTCTGTAGGCACACACAACGTACAGGCCTCCTCTGTAAGCGGAGATTTCTGTTTCAAGTCGCGGCCGCCATCTTGTCATCAATCCAGCCGGAGTTCGAGCAGGGATGAAAATCTCAGTTTTCTCCTCACCACAGCTCCCCAGCCCCTCAGGAGTGCACCCAGAGGAGTACCAGGTATTCCCCCACAGGTTATGTTGCCAGGGGCCACCCCAGCTTATCCGGATTAATTGCCGCTGAGGGAGGCCACCGAGGAGCCCCGAGGTGCGCTGCTCCCTACATCGGCATCAAGCCATGCCCCCCAAGGAGGAGTCGTTCATGTCCTTATATTGGTTATTCCAGTCCCTATGTTAAGAGTTGCCAAAATATCTCTGGATTTCATGGAAATTTCCTAAACCAAAGCTGTACCGGAGCTACTGATTCCTGGATATTCTTTACCTTTACCCAATCTTCTTATTCTAGTTAACAAAAGACTTCCTTCTTGTCAGGCAACCTCAAGATCTTCTTGTATTTTATTAATAGCCTGAGCCACTGCTTGGATGGTGTTAAAATTGAAGTCCATGGAGATCCACAAATCCTGCGGCTATAGAGATTCATAAGCCAGGCACAAACAAAACCTTAACCAACTTGATCATGTCAGGGGAAAATGGGTGAGGGGGATAGGGAAGTAAGAGAGAAAACATTGAATGTATCTTGCTTTGTCTATTCGATATTTGGGATGGTTGACACAGCCTTAAATTAGATGAGGCAGCAGAAGTGGTAACATTCAGACACATTGCATCATACATGTCTAATGATATAAATACACACTGCAAATATTGATATCTGTATTAGTTTAATGGGTGTGGTAATTAAGTCAGGTCTTAACTGAGTCTGGCCGGTGAACTACGCTCCGCTCACGGAGTTTGCGGAGATTTCCGTACTACTCGTTACGCAGAGCTCGCAGAGTTCCGAAAAACTCCACAGAGTGGAGTTTTTTTCCTTGCTGCACTAATGATAGCTGCAGCCCTGAGTAGCAGGCTGTCTACTCTGCCTATTTCATCCCTTCTCCCCCATACCTGACCATCACTCCAATCTTGAAACAGACTCTTTGTCCCTTTCAGAAAAAAAATTAACTCCTTCGTGCTGCCATCCTCTTTGCAGCAAGGGTACCCTCTGCCCTAACGTTAACATGGAAAATGAGCCCCATGCCACTTTTGTAAAGAAAGTCATAATTGTGATTCAGTGAGCCTCTCACACCCCTTGGAACTAGTACCATTGCACCTACTTTGCCAATGATAGCTAGCTACTCCCTTGCAAACTGTACAGTCTCTTCTGCCTTTTGTTAAAAACAAGGGCCCATGTTTTGCCTCACCCCCCTCTGTCATCTCTCAGAGGCCGAGCCAAGATGCCTCCTGTGCTTTAGTTTCCCCTCCCTTGAGCCATTAGTCTGAAGCCCAAAACAACATAGGCACAGAAAGAGTACAGTGGGCCCTAATGTAAGAAAAGAAGGGATAGTGAAAGAGAAAAAAAACATAATTAGGGTTCAGTTGTACCCTCACACCTCTGGGCACCAGGGCCACTGCACCTGCAGCCCGACTGGTATCCACATACCCGTGAAGCAGGCTGCCTCCTCTGCCCAGTCTGAGGCCCAAAGCAGGTTGTCTGCCCCTTTGTATAAAACAGGGAGGGTCCTCCTGTGTCTGAATGTGTCTTTGGTGGTCTCCCAGCCACCATTCTTTTGACCTGAAATGCCATCTGAACAGAGTTTGAAGTAGACAGGATTTATGGGGATCGATAGGCTTGCGCTTTGGGATATTTAGTACCGACAGTGCACATACGTTTTGTAAACAAACAACCACCTGTTATGTACCTCTGTCTAGGTAGCTGCACGCCCTTTTTCCTAAATTTGTCCTACCTTGCTCTGCATAACGGTTCTAGCACTGACCTTTTACCCAGTTATGTGCTGAATAAATGTCGATCAGTTTCCTAGAAACCAGCCTCATTTATTATGCATGAGGATTCTTAGACGCACATAACAAGATTAACATACTCTGTATGAAAGTTAAGTATGGGTGAATTTTGCGGGTCTGCGAATTCACGCGAAATGGCAAAAAAATCCGCAAGTTCGCGGATTTTCCCGCGAACTCGCGAATTCTTTTGCCATTTGCAATAATGTGACACATGTACCCTAGTGTGAGTGTGGCGGGGCCAAACGGGCGGGGCTTCTATGCGAGTTCACATGCCTTTTGTTTATAAACGATCAGAGACCGATCAGAGCAGCAGGTGAGAAGGAAGCAGCCTTCTGGTCACAGAAAGTACACAGGGATTGCGCTAGAGAAACTTGTGGATGCAAAGACCTACATCAAGGATTACATCTAATTGCAGGCGGTAGATAAGGGGAGGAAGCACACCTGCCTAGCCTCGACCGTGCTCACTAGTTGTTTGGGCGCCGAGGTCCCTCGAGTGAGCTGTCCATCATTGTGAGGAAAGGGCGCGAAGACGTTGCATAACCTAGTGTGTGTGTGGCGGGGCCAAACGGGTGGGGCTTCCATGCGAGTTCACAAAGCCTCTTGTAAGGGTCAGAGACGGATCAGAGCTGCAGATGAGAAGGAAGCAGCCTCCTGATCACAGGAAGTATACGGGGATTTCGCTAGAGAAACTCGTAGATGCAAACACCTCCATCAAGGATTACATCTAATTGTAGGCGGTAGATATGGGGAGGTAGCACACCTGCCTAGCCTCAACCGTGCTCACTAGTTGTTCGGGCTGATTATAATGCGTGACTGAATTTGAGCTTCAACTCGGGCACCTGCTTTATTTATATCTGTAAGTGCTTCCTGTTGAGGTTTAATTTTTGTGACAGGAGCATCGTGCCAGAATGAATCCTGCCTGCATATTTATCCACGAAGATGCCACCCTCTACTGCAAAAAAAAAGAAAAGTCACCCCCGACCCGATTTGCGGATTTTTCGGCAATTTTGTGCGATTCGCGGATCGCGATAATTGCCGAAAATCCGCGAGCGGAACTGATTGTGCGCCCACACTTAATGAAAGTCGTGGTCATCTTCATCCTTGGGCGAAAGAGCTACTTTGCATAATTGCAGGTATTGATTTAGGCTCATTTACATATTCGTACTCACAACATATCGATTGTGTAAGGAGCCCTGAGGCTATCTTTAAGGTATAAAAGAACCATACCACCACTAGATAGGCAGAGGAGAAGCTTCGATGCTGACGTCCTGGCCTGCAGAAGCTACAACACTCAACGGTCTGACATCCCTAGTGGGGTGTCCAACTAGAGACCAAGATGGGGTCCTTCGTTCTCTCCCATCAGGTAATGGGGTTGGCTCTTTCCTGGGGGATTCTTGGCTTTACACCCACCTTCATGCTAGGTACACTTAGGTAGGGTTTGCATCGTAGGAGTGTGCTTAATTGCTGACATGTATCTATATGCCTGCATATATTCACTGTTTTAGCACCATGGTAGAATTCTACCTTTGATTTACCCTGTTGGTGCTTGTAATCTTAAACATCTGTTTCTGTCTAATGATTCTCGCAGCAAGCATGTTTTATACTAGAATGAAGCTGGTTCAATAAATACTTATTGAAAATGTTCCCATCATTTATTCTGTATATCTCTCTGAGACTGAGTGAGCTCGATTGACTGAGCGAAAAGTACTTCCTTGGTCCCTGAAGGATCATGGGTTTGGTATGTTTGATAGCTGCCAGAAACTATTCACTCCTTGGTAAGGTTAGGGGCATTATGGTGGCACTGTGAGGTAGCTGGTCTAAAGGCTAACATATCCATTGGGGGTGTCTGGACTCAGTCTGGACACTAATCCCTTAGTTTATGTTGTCTAAACACGCAGATCCTATGTATTTTTAGGAACTACACAACACTCCCCTGAATGGTTAATGCAAACCTTGATGTGTCTCTGGGTGAAAGTGAAGGGAGGGTTGGTGGGGAGAGGTTTGGGGACAGGGGAGTCTACTGTGCTGTGAAGCTGAAGGAGGGACAGTGTTCTAAAGAAGAAACTGTAGTGTAGTTCCTTTGGGGCATATTATCAAGGGATTTATCTCTGCTTTTTAGGCTTTAAAAGCCAAGAAAGGGGAGATAAAATCTCCCTATCAGCAACAGGGTGCTAACACGCAAATTTGCATGTTAGCAACCTTTTTTTCTACGCTTCCCCTTGCATCTCTAATGAGATGCAAAGGGGGCGTTCAAGAGAAAAATAATAGGAGAAATGTTGTTAAGCGACATTTCTCCTATTATCAATGATTTCGCTAACCCTGTTAGTGATAAAAAAGCAGCGCTAACCGCGGTTAGCACTGCTTTTTATTCACCTGTTATTTTCCTGACTTAGCCATGATATCCTATGGAAGGTGGATATCATGGCTAAGTTTGTGAGCCCCTATCATCAAGCTGATGCCAAACTTCGAGAGATTATCGTTGGTTTTCCAGCGATAATCTCTCATTTGGCAGTTAGCGCAAGGATTTTTATCACTTCTGAGATAAACCTTGCTAATAGCAAGTTATCTCTGCGATAATTTCCGGCGATGCTTAGCGTTAAAAGATTAGTTGCTAAGCATCGTTAGCGATAAATATCGCTAATGGTTGGTAATATGCCCCTATATTCCCAATAGGCTCTGCGCATTGGAATAACATATACTATAGTTTAGACGTAGGACTGAGGTCGACTAGGACTCTATCGTATATTTTAGACTTAATTGTGAGTGCCAGCTAGCTCAGAGATCACTAGAAACTTTCTCGAATTCACAAGAAGGGATTAGCTTCTAACAACCGCATAAACATGACAACTTTGTTTCGCAAGAATAAGAAATCAACTCTAGAGTCGCGGAAACAATAGATAACTATTTTACTCAGTAAATCGTGCATCCTTCGTTTCACCGGAGTTGCTGAGAAAATAGAGAGATGGGCGTTTTCAATAAAAAGTATTTATTGAACACTCTTCTTTCTCAAGTATAAGAAATGTACTGCTACAATCGTAATACTGGTTATAAAGTACAAGGCATATAATACGAAAAGTATTATAAAGTAGTAGTGTAAAAGCATGATATGGTTTCTAAGCCATAAATTGCCTAACACATATAAAATACATGCAGTGATAAAATAATGACTAAAAGTACTCAACTGGTGCTTCTAAAATACGCCTACACCGGTGTACCTAACCTAAGTCTAGTACAAGGGAAGAAGTAAGTGAGGAGTAGCTTAAGTTTAGTATTTCTCTGCCAAGAGTCTGTCCAAGAATTCTCTAAAGTCTAATCAGCTCCGTACCTTGGTTTAGAATGAAGGCGGTCTTGTATCACTATCTCAGGACTCGATTTCCCTGCAACCCGCAAGGGTAGCCTGGAAACACTGGAGCTGGATTTCTCGGCAGGAGAAAAGACAGCGTCTCTCAGTGCGTCAGCTGGAGGGTCGGCTTCTTTCGGCACTTGCTGCTGCAGGGCGTCGGGCAAGTAGTAAGTAGATCTCCTCCAAACCACCGTGTGTTTGTCTGGGCAAATCTAGACAAGTTTATACTTTTGAAGGTGCCGAGTTTGATGTGTGATTGGACTTAATAACATCATCAAATACTCAGTTCTTCGAAAAGTCCATGATTGCCTAGATAAATTAGTATTCAGGCAAGGGGAAGTTCCTAGCTGCTGAAGGCGGGTTTCTCTATGAAATCGGTGTTGATTCCTGGAATTTAGTGGAAGTAGCCATGCCGTATTTGGGCTGCATAGGCTCAGTCTAAATATGGTAATGATTTCTATGCCTATATAAGGATCGAACAATATGTACCTTCATAAGGGCATGAATCGGGAAATATTACACTAGAGTCCTAGATTCATTTACAACACCCACTCCACGATTTTAAGTTCAATAAAACTAAACGTAGAAGCACTGAACCTATCTAAAGCTAGTGTTTACAATCCCACCCAAAATACAACATACAAATTGCATTTGAAAAGGCTTGTTTAAATGTAACAAGTATAGAACAAACAGTTCTCTATAGACATGAAGCATAGTATACATTCTATCATTTGTAAATACAAAATTACATTCATGAAACGTCTCTTAAGTTTATAGAAAGGAAGGTAAAAATATATTTTTTTATTTTCGAGACCATCCCAAAGCATAATATCTAAATTGTTTTTGTTCTGATGATTAGGCCAAATATTGTTATTTAGGAGGTTTAAAAGAAAAAAAAAGAAGAAATCTTGTTCTCTAAGAATAGTTCTACTTTAAGCAGATTACTCTGTGCCAAAAGTTCTGTTTTGGAAAAAGTTCAAATTGGTAGATGGTTTGTTTTGAAAAATGAAGGCTGAATTTCAGAGTTCAGGGAATGCTGTATGAATTAGTCAAAAGTTATTCTCGGTGTCAGGAGAAAACATCAGATCATCTAGGCTGGCAAATAAACCATCTACCGTAGTAGGTGAAAGTGGAACCACTTCAGTTAGCAGATCAAAAGTGCAGAAGTGTGGATCATCGCCGTCAGCGTTTGATGCATTAGCAATGTCCGCAGTAGGTGGTACCTGTATGCCTGTAGTGTCTAGAATCTCACCCTCAATTAGACTTGCCGGTGAGACCTCAATGAATGCCGTCATCAGAATAGGCAGCCGTTGGGGGCAACACGATGCATGAGTCGTTACTGGACCTAGCAAAGCGTCAACATCCGATGGCAGTACAGATGGAAGTGTAAGACAAATGTCCAACACGCATTCCTGTCCGCAAAGCAGGCATCGTAGAACAGGTAAGATGCAATCTTGCCAAATTGGTCTGAACGATAGAAACCAGGTTGTGTTCAGATCTCTTAAACGAGCCAAGCCAAGAATATGTGAAATTCTCTCACGATACCTCATGGCAAGGAGGCATTGTCCCATGGTAGTCTGGGTGTCGCTGGTGACCGGACTTGCCATATCGGAGCAGAAGGAATAAAAACAGATTTCCTGCTATGAGTCCCAAGATGAGAGGCAGGCCGCCGAACACAGAGTGCTCGAAATTTGGAAAAATGCGGAGGACTGCTGTAAATGGTGTTAACCCCTTCGCTGCGGGGGTTATTCCCCCGCTGTGCTGGGGGTGAGGGGGGCACGCACAGCGCCTCCAGGCTCATGACGAGCTCAGCTCATCACATGTGTATTGACTCCCGTGGAACGCTCAGCACAGCAGGGGAATTCTCCCCGCACCTGAGCGTTCCACGGGCCATGACGAGCTGAGCTCATCATGAGCGTCGAAGGAGTTAAAATCGTCTTAAATACATGTGCATACCTGGTGCATCCTTAGACATATTTAAGATTTGACTTAACATTTCTGCGAAATGTACTGGGCAGTTTGTTGATAATAATGCATGTATCTCTGCAGAAGTCCTTGCAACTTGCAGATCGTACGTTTCTCTAGACGAGGTCAGAGGCACCGATTTTGTAAAAGAATGACTTTCATTCTGCTTAAAGTATTAATTAGTATAGAAGAGATATTCAGTGAAGGCCATAATGCCACCCCCAGTCTGTCTTGTGCTTTGGATACAATACTTACATACAACAAATGACCATGGACGAGACACTGACTAGATACGCTTTTCCTGGCAACATGCCACAACAGCTGTGGTCGTTGAGCATAACGTAACTGCCATTGGATAGCTGCCTGAAAATTGGTACTATCACTGCGGAGGGTGTACCGTGCTGGTTGCAAGAGAGGTTATTTGTCGAACCTTCGCAGGCTCCGTGTAAATTAATACCTTGGCACAAAGAGTACCACTTAGTGAGTTCTTACAATTTTTACCACTAAGGAATACCCTTTCCCCCATTCCAACATTTGTGTGTGTATGGTAAAGTCCAGGTCGACTTATTGTTCTCTTTACCCAACCTTTCATACAGGCCCGCTGGTATATGCTGTAGACCAGTGTTTCCCAAACTGGGGTCCGCGGACCCCCAGGGGTCCGTGACACATTCCTAGGGGGTCTGCAGGCAGCAGTTTGAAAAGCACAGCAAAGTTTCTTGTATAATTAGCAGCTTGTAAGCAACAATAAAAGTGTCAAGATAACACCAGTGATTAATGGACCTGGTGGAGAGAGATGAGAGTTTTGTTCAGTGGCAGCTTTGACTTGACTAATGTAGCACAGAGGGTTAATATACCTACTGCATAGAACTTGTAACATGCATTTTAAAAAGCAGTATTTTATGTGCATAGGTCCGTGGTTACTGTTTTTTTTCACAGAGATTCTTTTGTTACTGTGCACTTCATAAGTGACAATCATAATCTAGCAGAGGGACCTATAAACTGTCATCAAAGAGCTGCTTGCAAACTGCATGGTACCAGTTAGCAACGTATGTTTTTTTCCCAGTCATTCACTTTCCTGATGCTGCTAAAAAGGTTTATTTGGGTGGAAATACATTTTTTATGTTGAAGTCAGTGCTAGCCACTGTGTTATGTTCTGAATCCTAAGTTTGTGCTTTTCCAGACCAAGCACTCTTTAAAAATGCCTACCAGTATGAATGACATATGAATACTACACCTTGTAGTTCCCTTTAACTTATGTAACATTTTCTATACACTGGTTTACATGTATGATTCATTGTCTCTATATATGTGTGATGTAAAGTGCTCTGACATACTTTAATGGTATGAGAGATGCTATAAAACAAATGAAATACATGTGACAGAGGGGCTATGGAGAGATGAGAGGCACTGTTGGAGGGTGATAATAAGGGAATCATTGAAGAACCCCAACAAAGATTGTCGCAACCTGGTGCATAGTAAGGCCTTCATTTACTATTCTTTAAAAGTTAATACAATTCAATATATAATGAAAAATGTGTTTCCTAAATATTTTGAGGTGTAGAGCCTCCCAAAACCCCTTCGTAGTGGTCAGGCTCACTCCCCGCACTTAGGTGCACCGTGTGGGGGCTGGTCTGAAAACATTTGCCAGGGCTGCTTTGGGTTTCTAGTCTGGCCCTGGCAGGAGCAGGAGCCTCGTACTGCGAAATAAAACCAACAATTTAAAAGTTAGTCACGGAGATGCAGCACCAACCTTCCCATTACATTTTTTTACTTTTTTGCAAATTCCTAATGTATAATATACTAAGGGCCAGATGTACGACCCGCTTTTTATATGCGCAAATGGATTTGTGGACCCGTTTGCGCATGCAAAAACCTATTGGGCCATGTACATAGCCTATTTCGCGAGTCACAGTTTTTTTGTGACTCGCTAGATAGGTTTTGCAACTTGCTATTTGGAAGGGGAATTCCCTTCGAAATAGTGAGTCTCAAAACCATGTACAAATGTTTTGCGACCGCAATAGGGGTTGCAAACCACTCGCTATTACTACCTACATCAAGAAGATGGTAATGCATTCGCACATGGGAAGGGGATCCCAGGGACCACTGCCTTCCCTTACAAAATGAAACGAAAACGTTTTGTTTTCTTTTTTTTTTTTAAATGCAAGGAAAACGGGCTGGATTTGTTTTTTAAACTGCTTCATTTAAAAGCATTCCAGCCATGGGGGTCTGCTGAGACCAGTAGGCCAACATCCCTGGGAGGACTGGCATTCCCAATGGGCTTGCAAATTGCGAGAGGCTCATTAATATTAATGAGCCTCGCAACCCTATTGGGAATCCCAAACAGTGTTAAACACAGTGTTGTACATTTCATTTAGTGACTTGCAATTTGCTACTCGCAATGTGTCGCCACATAGTCATTCATCTGGCCGCAAAATCTTTAGTAATTTGAGTATTTGTTTTGTGTGCACACGTGTTTTTTTCGAATTACTGTTTTAATATTTGAAATTTAAATCATACAAATTGCTTGGGGGTCCCCGGCTTCCAGTGGTGACTCAGTGGGGGTCCTCAGGAGTCAAAAGTTTGGGAACCACTGCTGTAGACAATACTGAAATTGGAAAATCATCACTGGTATCATGATGGTGCCATGTATTATCCATTCAATGACAGGCTTCTCAGAAACTGTCAATGGTAATCTTTCCAATTTTTCAATGCTCAGCACCGTATAGTCTGTTCCTTTTTGTGCCAAAGAGATTTGTTCATCTGTAAGGTTAAACACAGTAAACAATGACGTGGTATTGATTTTTTTTTTATATTTCTTTTTATTGAAAATTTTGAGAAACAGCAAGGCAAAGAAATACATTACATACAGTTCTGATTCCAAGACGGGGAAGGAAAAGCAATACAACGAAATCAGCAATCAATGTATGAGAGTGGGGGTGGGGGATGGCCGAGCAAAATCAAGCACATACAGTATATTAAGCGGAATGCAGGGTCAGGGGGAAAGTGGGGCATCCGGGTTATCCACAACAGGAGGCGTACATATATCTCCACGGTAGCCATTCCAGGGTCCCCACACTTTACACCACTTCCGGGGTCGGCCCGGGCTAAGTATACCAGTCCATATTTTCCTTCCATGCCGCAACCGTAGGCGGTCTCGAGGACCCCCACAATTGAGCAATATCTCTCTTAGCAATCATGGCCCCAGGTTCTCCCACTGTGTCTGAGCTACATCATGATCCGTAGGCTCCCAAACATTCAGCAAACAGCGTCTAGCCTCCGGCAAGAGGGCAATCCCCGTCACCTCATTTATTACTTCATGCACCCCACTCCAGAATGCCGCAACCTCACGACACTCCCAGATAATATGGAGGAATGTCCCCACCTGCCCACATCCCCGCTTACACAGACCATCCTCAGAAAAACCCATGTGGACCAACCGAGGGCCCGTGACGTAAATCCTATGTAGAATCTTAAGTTGAACCAACCGGAGTCGAGCTGGGATCGCGACCTCCTTTGGAGAGGAGATCACAGATTGACAGTCCTCGTCATCCAGTTCAAGGCCATCACGGGTCCATGAATCTCAAAGATGCAACAGGAGGTCTGATCTTTCATTGATGAGTTTTTTATAGACTAGGGAGATGGTGCTATCAGGCACATAGCCATCCAACAATCTGTCCTCGAGTGGAGACGATTCCGGGATTACCTCCCCCACCGGGAAAACCGATCTCAAAGCATGGCTTACCTGGAGATAACGGAAATATTCAGAGTCACTTAAATCAAACTCCTCCTGTAACAACGCAAACGATTTTACCTGACCTTTAACCCAGAGGTCCCCCACCTTACTAATACCAATGAGGTCCCATTTATCGAACCCCTTGGTATTCCATAGTTTGCCGAGTTTATCAGAACCAAAAAGCGGGGTCGCTCGAGTCAAATGATCCGTCCATCCCGTCGCACTAGTCGCATCCAGCCACAAATGTACTGCTGTCTTGGTAGGCCCGGACAAGGCCTCGACTACTGATCTAGAATATAACGCCCTATAGTAGTTGCCACCGGGCAGAAGCCACCTATCCATGGCAAAGGCGGGGTTCAATTCGGGACCATACATACCATGATTTTTAGCTCCCAATTGGGACGCCCAATAGTTGCGCTTTATATCCGGGAGAGCAATGCCCCCATCGTACCACGGGAGCGTCAGCTTAGCAAGCGAAATACGAGGTCTACCGTCCCATATCAATTTCCTTTGAAGATCCTCAATTGCTCGAAAATAGCTAGCGGGAACCATATCGAAAGTGTTCTGGAGAGAATAGAGAAAACGAGGTAAAGACATCATTTTAAAGAGGGCAGCACGACCGAGCGGTGAAAGTGGAAGCTTACGCCAACCCGCGACATCTTGCTTTAATCTAGACAAAGGTGGGAGGAGATTCTGCTCATACCGAACTGCAGGGTCCAATGAAATATAAATACTGAGGTATTTAAACCCCGTTTGTGCAATCTGGATGGGACAGGTGCCTGGAAGAAGAGGGACGTCACCCGAAAGGACGTATAAATAGGATTTTGTCCAATTAATAATGAGGCCCGAGTTCCTACCAAATGAGTTCAAGACGTCGCATAATACTATCAACGATTTTCGTGGCGAAGTCAGATACAATAAAATATCATCCGCATAAAGCAAAATACGATCTTCGAACTCAGAGGACCACCGAATACCCCTCATCGAGGGCTCCCACCGGATCCACGCGGCGAGGGGCTCGAGGGCCAGGGCGAACAGGAGTGGCGACAAAGGGCAACCCTGGCGAGTTCCCCTCCCGAGATCAAACGGGGCAGAGACACTGCCATTAACGACAATTTGCGCGAGAGGGTCCTCGTAGAGCAGCCTAACCCAACCAATAAAACCGGGACCGAAACCAAACTTAGCCAGCGCGGTCCATAAATATGACCATACCATCCAACGACGCCAAGATGGCCGGCTCACGCAACGTCGATGCTCTCGCGAGAACACCATGCAGACGCCTAAGATTCAGGGCGGTGTTCCTATGCGGGATGAAACCGTATTGATCCGGATGTATTAGCTCGCTAACAACAGTGATCAATCTATTAGCCAGTATCTTTGCCAGAATCTTAGGTTCGGCATTCAAAAGGGAAATGGGACGGTACGACTAACACTAATCTCTGGGCTTCCCCTGCTTATGAATCACCACAATGGTCGCTAACCACTGATCACAGGGGAGAAAGCCACACTCCCTAGACTCCAAAAACATATCTCGCAGATAGGGAGCGATCTTATGAGGTTTCAACTTGTAGAGTTCAATAGGTAGGCCGTTGGGAACCATTGCTTTCCCCGAACGCAGGGAACGAATCGCAAGGGCCACCTCATCAGCTGTGATTGCGGCGTCCATTTGTTCCCTATCGACATCAGAGAGACGAGGCAAAGAAATATCACTTAATAAGAGATGTGAGTCCTCTTCCGGTCTATCCGATACAGAGGAGTACACCGCCCGGAAATGATCCACGAAATGCTGAACGATCTCTTCAGGGTCAGAAACCTGAGAGCCACTAGCTGTCTTGATCACAGGCACCACCCGACTACCTCTATCCTTCTTATCCAACCAAGCAATTCATTTACCAGCCTTATCTCCCACATCGTACAGACGTCCCTGCTGTTCCCTACTCCTGGCCTTAGCTGCGTCAGTAACCAAAGCCCTATATTCAAGTTGCTTTAGTCGCAATACATGTGTCGCAGCAAGCTCCAAGTCCGCTATCTCCGTCTCGATCTTAACCACTTCCTCATCTCTCTGTTTTTAACACCCGCTATTAAGGACAGGGCCTGACCCCTGAGGGCGGTCTTGAAAGACTCCCAAAGAGATACAGCCGACGAAACCGAACCCTCGTTTTCTAAGAAATACTGGTCAAGAGATTTCACCAAGGCTGTATGAGTTTTGAGGTTTCGGAGGTACCAGGGGTTGATCGGGGCCACCTGTCCCTCGGTCTCAGAGCTCAAATCCATCCGTAACAATACAGGAGAGTGATCCAAAATACCTCGGGCCAAATGTTTAACCACGGTGACAGAGAGAGCCTGTGCAGCCGGAACCAATACATAATCAATCCTGGAAAGTCTACTGTGCCCACCAGAATGAAATGTATACTGCTGCTGTGCTGGGTGTAACAGTCTCCAACAATCTACCAGACCCAGGGCATCAAGGAAATCAGATAGCCAGTGCTGTGCACCTCTCAGATCCCTGGGTGGATGACGGTCCACCATACCAGAAACCACCGCATTAAAATCACCACCCAAAAGCAGCAGCCCCTCGGGGAGAGCAAGGATAACCCGCCCCAGGTCAGCGAAAGTGGTAGATTGCAGGCCAGGGGGAACATACACAGAAACCAGGGAAATGGTCCGGCCCTCCCACCTACCCGTAAGAGCAACATAGCGCCCTCTATCGTCGAGGATCGTGGAGTCAATTTCGAGTGGGAGAGAATTCTTAATCATGATACCCACCCCTCTGGAGCCAGAGGAGAACCCAGCATGCACAACTAAACGGTACCCCCTCCTGTTCATAGCATACCAATCAAGTGCGTCCTCTGAAGGAGGACCACTTCCGGGGAGAGACGCTTCAACAACTGCAACACAACACTACGTTTTATCCCATCCCCCAGCCCATTTACATTCCAACTTATCAGTTTCAGCCCTCTACCCCATCCCGAAAAAGAAGGAGGATCCAACCCTGTGAAGAACACAGCACTTTGTTTAAACTAGATATGGATACATTGCCTTGCAAAGAAACACACACAGTTCCCAACAATACCCCCACCCCCCCAGCAACATCCCATTACAACACCCCCCGCCCTGCACCCCTGCGTAAGACTAGAAAACCACCCAAACTTGCAGTGTGCCTGTCGCCCCCCCCATCTAACTAAGCTACAAAAAGACATTCAGAGGAGGAAAAGGACCCACCACTGACCCCGCAACCCCCAAAATGTATATCAAGTCAATTGTCTGGATTATCGAACCACAGTTCGAGGCCAGCAAGAGACCCCAGGAGACCATCCACCGGCGCCTATTCCTGTTCTGTCGGTCCTCCCTCTGCGCCACCAGACTGTTTCTCCGATGGGGGCTGATTCGATAGAGAGTCAAGCCAGTTGGACACCACCTCCGGGCGATCGAAAAAATAAGTCCGCTCAGCATGTTCAATGCGTAACTTGGCCGGAAAAAGCATGGCATATTTGAGGCCCATATCACGCAAGCGTCTCTTCTCACCCATGAAACTAAGTCTTTGCCTCTGGACCGATTGAGTGAAGTCCGGGTAGAAACTGGCAGTAGTGTTCTCAAACTTTGTAGGACCACTCGTCCGTGAGGCCTGCAGGATAGCGTCTCTGTCTCGAAAATTGAGAATTCTGGCTATTATAGGCCGCGGCAGGGCACCCAACTTCGGTTGGCCACCCGGAACTCTGTGAGCACGTAAGATCGTAAAGAACTTACTCAGTCCCTCAGGCGCAAGATGGCGAACAATTAAATCCTCAACAAAGAGGTCAGCTGCCGGATCCTCAGCCTTCTCCGGGACCCCTATGATACGGACATTGTTCCACCGAGTCCTCCCTTCATAGTCCTCCAGACGACGTATAATGAGATCGCTGTCGGTCTTCAAGCGACGGACCTTGTCTGCAGATCATCACCCGTCAGACTAGATGTCTTGATGTCCAAAGATTTAACTTTCTCATTGGTTTTACACAGATCTGCACGGATCAGGTTGACATCAATCGCCACAGTATCGAGCTTATGGGCGAGAGCCTCAATTTGGTGTCCTAATGAGGACTTGATCCCATCGATCGCAGCCATAACGTCCTGCAAGGTCGGCTCAATCGCCGGAGTAGAGGTTCTTTCGCGCCAGTTCCACCGGGAGAACCCCTAACTTGGGTATATCGGTCCATGTTGTTAGTTTGAGTGGAGCCACCCCGCCGAGTGTTCTTCGGTTTCAGCCTGTCACCGTCCGGTTTCCCCGCCATTGGGGGGGATGGACCAACTTGACTCGATGAAATTGGGGAGGAAAATGGCGACCTCTGGCCTCCTCGGGCAAAAGCAGCCCCAGCCAGAGGGCACAAATCGAAAGTTCTCCAAAACCGGCTAAACAGCCCGAATCACATTAGTGGGTGACCAGGCAGCTGTCTGTAGGCACAGGGGTGTGCTCGTTCCCAGTCACAGGTCACTGCGAAGGCAAAACCGAAAGCGAAAGCAACCCGCCCGGCCGTCCCAATCCCCTCAGGCCGATGTTGTTCAACTACAGCTCGGGTAGCATGAGCACTCCACAGCAGGGTATCACGGAGGTGTAGGCCGCAATCTTCAAGGCACCGTAACTCCGGCTCCCGGGGTCCGATTAAAAATCCGAATGCAGATTTCGCTTCACGCGTGGTTCGTCTTCACGAGAACATCGATGAGGATCAGGATACAAGACAGGATAAATACGGGAGGTTGCGAGGGTCTCCGGAGCCCTAAGCTCACGAGGCCATCTTGGTTGCGCGCGAAGCTCCTCCTCCGACGTGGTATTGATTAAACGCCATGCCACGTAGCCTGAACGGAGATGTTGCAACGTCCAGCCTAGCAGCATTATAGAACGTAATTGAGACTGGCCAAGTTGTAACATTAGCAAGTCTTGCTCTATTATGTCAATTGCTGATGATACGATGCTGGCCAAAGAATAAATTCCGGAGGACAGAGTCGTTAACCCATTGTCCACTACAGAGAGACTTTTCTCTAAATTAATACGATCAATTTCTCGTATTCTTTCTGCAGTTTCCATTTGCGTTATTTTCCAAGCTTCGTTGTATGCAGCGTATATACCGGCGTATATGAAATGTTTTTGACGTGGTTTGCGAGGCCCCATTAAGAATTCTCGCAAATCAATGCCTTCTTTAAGTAAAGATAAGTGTTGTTTGATTTCTGGAAGTGTAGATTTTTGTAGCCACTTAGCCAGCATAGCTTTCCTACACTGTAAGTAGTTACTATCGCTGGATGTTGTCTCTGGGAGTATCTTGGATCTGGCCTATTCACTGTGAACCCTTGTGTTTTGTTCAGGAATCTATCTTGACAGTCATTCGCGTCTGTGGGCCAGATTAACCATTTTTTCCAATTAGGATTAGTTCTGTTTTGTCTTAAAATATAGGGTATGTCTACCTCCTCTTCTGTAGTATCATCACTGTCAGATGTGGGCTTAGGTATAGACGGTTTGTTTAAATCCTTTATCTTAGCCAGGCTAAGACAAGAAGTTTGTTGAACGGTGTCATTTAAAAACATTATTTGTTCTGGTATAATGCAGGCTCTGAACAGGGCTTCTAAACCTTGCACCTGAAAGTCTTTCGTGCCCCAGACAGTTTTTGTCTCAATGTTGTCTTTCCAAAAGTCAAAACCTAATGTAGACAGCTGAGCATAAAAGTTTGCAGAATAAATTTGATTAGTATTGGTCAACATTGTTTTCATTCCTTTCTTATTCTAATTTTTTAAATAAAACGTTTCTGGATTTGTAACATTAAACCCTGAGAAGTACGGAAACTTTTCATAAAATGTTTTTGAGCTGCCTTTTGGCGGCGTTGGTCAATGTTCCCATTGATTTTAAGTAACAACATTCCTAGGGCTTGCAGATTTATGCAAATAATGGTGACCTTAATGATTAAAACAATAAATATGTTCATAATCTGATGAACCTTCTAAGTATTCATGTTCTGTAAATTTAGCTGACATTTCTAAATCTGTCATCATGTTATTAACAGTTTCGAAGTCCCAATCATCAGAAAATGTGCTGGGTGAGACATAGTCACTCAAAGAAACCTTAAACTGGTGTGGAATCTTCAACAGCTCCACCGGGCCTTAGATGTCATAATCAGTTCTGTCCCATGCTATACTACCAAGTATAGGAATGGCTGTGATGTTTACTGATGACAGGTCTCTTCCTTCACGATGAGATGATTTGTGAGGTTTCAGGACCAAGTTGTTGTTCTTACTTGCTGTGTCCATTGTACTGTATTTTCCATCTATCATCCTTCCCAAACTTAAGACCAGTATGAGCCAGAGCGGGAGGAAAAGTACACCTAGCACAATCCAAAATTCAACTCATGGTGAAACCAGATATTTTTTTTCAAGTTGATGAAAGAGTTCTGTTATTTTTTCTTTGAAAGTTTTATTTGCTGGCTTATCTTCAGGTTAACTGGGATCCTCGGAAAATGTATCAAAGTTGATGAAATAGCCATAGGCAGTTCTGTCAATTGTTGGAATTGCATCAGGATTGTTAAGAATCTTTGGAGCTGCTTCTTCCTTTCTCATATTTGTATAGTCAGAGGCCACATCATTGTAGACAGGTGTTTCTTGACGAACTGTTATTCGGGTATCCAGAGGCACAAGTTCCATGGCTTTGTTGCATTGGCCTTCTTTTCTTACTGCAGGTTTATCAAAGGTGATAAGTCTTTCAGTTTGAACCTCTTGGATTGTAGCAAGATTTGGTTGTCTGCTACATCTTGGGAGTCCACTGGGCCTACTACTTATTATCGGCCACATGCCTGTGGTTTGACCAGGTCGATTGACACAACTTTGTTCTCCCTTTTACCAGCAAGGGGCGGTAGTACTACTGATCTTGTTCCTTGGATTTGCAAGACAGGTACAGCTTTTCTGTAAGAAGGCCCAAATTCCTTCTTCACCGCGATCTTTTCCCTGACTAGATCCCCAATCTTTGGAATCCAGACAGGTCTGGCTGGGACAGGTGGTTTTTCTTCAGTGGTTGTTGGCTTCTTTATCGTGTTACTCAGACTTCTTCTTGTTTCATTTAAGTCCTGTAAAACAGCCAAACGGTCATTGACATCGAAGGGTTTTTGTTCTACCACTGAAGTTTGACAATCGAGGTCTTCGATTATCATTCTAGTACCAAATAGTAATTCATATGGAGTGATTCCACCCAGAGAACTTCTTGGCAGATTGTCAAGACTACGTTGGACACTTATTAGATGTTTGACCCACCCATCACCCAAACCTAATACCTTAGCTGTTATGGATTGCTTTATGTCACGGTTTTTTTCTTTCCACTACCGCATTACCCTCAGGATGGAAGGGACTAGAATACCGCAATGCAACGCCCAAGCTAGCCATGGCCTCCTTGTAAGCTCAAGAGCTAAACGCAGGACCCTGGTCAGAGTGTAGCGTGCCGATTGCGTATGTGCTGATAAAGGCTCGCAAATCCCTCATAACAATTCTGGCATCAGCCGAGCGCTGAGGCCACATCCAAATAAATCTTGTGCAGGAATCCACTGCGACCATTATATATTTATAGTTACCATCCCTTTGTAAGGGACCACAGTGGTCCTGGTAAACACACGCTAGTGGTTTATCTACAATCAGAAGGGGCGTCTGTGCAGGTCGTTTCACTGTTAAAACTTTTATTTTTTGGCAGATTTCATATTCTAGAACATAGTTTCTAGTTTGTTTCCTCGTGCGCGGCCACCAATATCTTTGTTTTAATAAAGATACTGTGCCGGAAATTCCTGTGTGTGCAGATGCCAGTCCTTCGTGTGCTGCTGAGATCAGTCCTAACCTATGTTCCATGTTTGGAATTGCCCTATACCCCACTCCAGAGATTCGAGCAAAAGGAACATTGTTGGCATCAGTTATATATGAGTACTTTACTGGAAAGCCTTTCAGGAGTGTCTTACCACTGTCTTTAACTGAAGCAGTGACAGCTTGCATTATTTTGCTGTCTATTTTTGTTTTTGACCGAGTGATCGCAGCTACGGAAGCCGTTTGCATAGCTGCCTTCGCGCTTCATCAGCCAATGAATTCCCTGCAACGTGAACGCCATCACGCTGATGACTCGTGTATGAATCACGTGAGTCTTTCGTAGTTCTTTTTGCAAAAGAACTACTTGTTCCCAAAGCGTTTTATGCTTAATTGTGCCACCTTTTGCATCCTTGAACCCGTTTTGTACCCAGTTCTGCAGATATTCATTGTAAGACTGGACGCAGTAATACGAATCGCACACTATTAGTGCGGGGAATTTGCGATCGGTATTTTCAAGCGCCATCTTGAAGGCCTGTAGTTCAGCTCGCTGAGCTGTACAGTCTCCTAGTGATTGAGTTTTAGTGACCATAGGTCTGAATTTACCTTCGTGCCAGCGAACTTTAACAATCGCGCACGCAGCACTATAGGCTTGTTTACCCCAACTGCGGGCTGCGCCGATCCATCTGTATAGATTATATATCCATAATGTTCTAGAGGCAGAATCTCAGTCGGCAAAGGACATTCGTATTCGTATAGTAGGAATTCTTGTGTCTTCAAGCAGGGGTCAAAAACGTATTCAACGTCTGCTGCAGCAAGAGAATTAACCCATTGTATCCATCTTGGATGCAAAGCCTTAGCATTGGGAATGCTTGCTTTCGTCACTGCCTCCAAGGCAGGTACAGGTGTAAAGATCATTATGCCTTTACCCTGTGCGAGGGCTCTCTCTTTTGCTACTGCAGTTTGAGCCGCTGTCAGAATTTTTTCTGTAGAAGTGAATTTTATTTCAGCTTGTGTGTATAAGTGTGATTTGTATGCTATTGGTACCTTTTCTCATTCATTAAAGGTCAGGTATGTGAATCCGCATCTCTCTGGGATGATTCGGATCACATGATTGTGTGTATTATTTCCAATTGTGTTTGCACTGAACGCAAAATTTCTGTATGGTTTATGAGACCAATTTGTTGGTTTGAAATCAGGTTTGATTAGTTCGTAGAGAGGTTTAACCCTTTCTGCATAATTCAGAACATAAGTTCTTCAGAAATTCAGGAAACCTAGAATTGACTGTAAGTTCTTCAGCGTCTTTGGAGGTTGGAGCAGCACACATTTCTCTAGGAAGTTGGCAGCCAGGCTTTTGCCTTCACTTGATAACTCGTATCCTAAGAATAGGACATTGAGGTGGGCAATTTGTGATTTCTTAAAATTTAATTTGCACCCTTCAGATGCGAACCAGAGTATTATGGTGCTCACTCTTTTCAAGTGCAGGTCCAAATCATCGTCTGTAAGATAGATGTCGTCGACATAAGATAATGCTCATCATCATACATTTGTAGTGACTCTGTTACCCTGGCTGAAAATAACCCTGGACTACTCTTGGAGGAGACGGCAAAATTGTCGCTGTGTCCCCATAATTTAGAAAGCCGTCAAATGCCTGCTTTCAGGTGCAATGTTTTTGACAGAAAAACCCATTCGAAATATCGAATGTGGTTTTATATTTTTTACGCACAATGTTATTCATCAGTGCCGCACTATGTGCATTTTGTACTGCAAATGTTTTGCAACAGGAGTTTAGATGCATGTAATCCAAAACTAGACGATATGAATTGTCTGGTTTGGAGACAGAAAACAAAGGATTGTTCATTGACGAGGTGCATGTTTCAATCACCCCTTGGTATTCAAGTTGATTTAAAATCTCCCTGACTTGTTTCTTAGCTTCTTGCTTAACTGGATACTGCCTATGAGCAGTGGGTTGATTTTTTAACTGGATTTTATGGTGAGGAGAGTCCTCATCCCATCCCACATGATTTTTATATAATACTGGACCCTGGGCCACAGCCCATTTTCTGGCATAGGTGTATTTTTTATGAATAGGAATATAATTTGGGAAGGCTGGCATAATTATCTCTTCGGCATGTGGCCACTCCCTGACAAATTCAGGTGGCCAGTCTCGTTCAGCTAGAAGAATGTCATAACCCTTGGGAAGCTTATCCCAAAAGAGAGCTTTTATTTTCCTAGTTATGTCCCCCTCCATCCGGAGTGTCACTTCATATAACTTGTGGGGTACACTAACCCTAGTGTTGGCAGTTTCAGCTTGAATGCATTCATTCAAGTCCACTGTCTCCAGATGATTCATCAGGATCTTGCAAGCTATGGTCACTTCTGCTGCACTGTCTAGCATTGTTTGGGCCCACTCCCCGTTCTTGAGTTGTGTCCTCAAGATCCTCGGCATGTCTGATCTTTACGCTTGCTACCTTCTTTTTGGTGAATTGAGTTTTCTTATTTTTTGAAACGTGCTGTTTTTCTTCGGACTTCATGCGTTCCTCTTTTTGTTCTGATCGTCCTCTCCTCTCGGATTTCTGCGAGGAAGTCTGAAAGGTACGAGAGGAACGAGTATCAGTATCTTGATATCTATCAGGTTTTCTTAAAGTATCCCTATTTCTAAGGTTACACCTTTTTTCAGAGGGCTCCCGTTGGGGAGACCTACCTCTGGACTGCGAATGCTTCTCTTTAGGAAGTGTTTGCTTAGTGTTTTCCCACTTCTTTTTAGGAGTAGTGAGAGTATTTTTAATAAAAACTTTTTCAGGATTTTCAGTTAGTTGGGGTTTTAATGGTTTTCCACCCAAACTATCTCTACCTAGTTCTTCATATGATTTTCAATAATTCTTGAAAGCTCATATGGTTGATCTGTTATATCTGTTTCTTTTAACTTCTGGCAGATTGCCACGGATGCTGCTTCACCTTTGATGTTGGCTAATAGTATAGCCGAGACCTGTTTGAAATCTTTCAGTAATTTCAAACCTAGATTCAAGGCCGGTTCTGGACCGTATTCATTTTGAATCTGTCTCAGAACGTCTGGTATTAGCGCCATGGATGGAACACCATGTATTTTTGTGCAAATTGAAGCAAAGACTGCACCCCAAGTGTCACAGTCCTCCACATGTGGTGCTATCCCCATTGGTAAACAGATTGTCAGAATTCTGTGTTTTTCATGAGGTGCACTATCAGGGAATACTGCCTCAATTTGTGTAATTTTTTGTGCTAACCTAAACAGAATGTGTTCCCTTTTGGCAGGCATTTTACCAATGACTGATTGTGTAGACTGTGGTGTGATTTTGTTTGTGTTCCCCTGGTGAGGGGTGTGCTGTGGAATCCTTACAGTAGGTTGGACTGTTAAGGTCTGCATGACATATTGAACCAATTGTCTAAGTATTTAAATTAACTGTTTTAGCTGAGCTAATAGTTCTTGACCTGTCATTTTTTCTATGTCAGGATGTGTGTATAGCTGGCTAGTACCGGCCATGTAGCTCCTGGTCTACCTAGTGGACTGAGCCTGGTAATGTGATTTTGATGTTGTAGGGCGCCTTTAAACCAGAGCTGATGCTCTTGGTAAGTTAATGGAATTTCAACGTCCTCGTAAGGAACGTATTCCGCTGGAGGTTCCTCTACTTTGTAGTAGTGAAACTCGTGTGTGTCTCCATCTGCTGGAGGAAAGTGAATCCATGAATAGAATACCTCTGTCTGCCGATATTCATGTGCCTCTATAACAAAGATTACTTTACCACATCTCGATGATGCTCCATTATTTATCAGTTTGTAAGTTATAGTTTTCCTTACATTTGCAGGGATGATTATAGCATTGGGGTTATTCTATAGGAGATTTCTGTCATTTAAGGCTGCTTGAGCTGCTGCTGCTGCTCTTTCTAATTCTTCGTCTGTATCTGACATTTCGTCGACTCAGAATTTGCAGGGCAAGTTTCAAGGAAACAAAGATTAGGTGCACAATATTTTGGAACACTGTATCCTTCAACGTTGAATAAACCAAAAATAATACATAGAATTTTTTGTAACACTCAGTTTTGGCGGATATTATCCTTTCACCCACTCCAGACGTCTATTGGAGTATTTACGGGAGAAACGGGGTCTGTTTGAAAAGCACGACTGAGTTACTCTAGTATCTAGCGTTAAATTATCACCTTACCAAACGTTGGGCGCCATGTAGCGTAGTTCCTATATTACCAATAGGCTCTGCGCATTGGAATAACATATACTATAGTTTAGACGTAGGACTGAGGTCGACTAGGTCCCTATCTTATATATTAGACTTAATTGTGAGTGCCAGCTAGCTCAGAGGTCACTAGAAACTTTCTCGAATTCACAAGAAGGGATTAGTTTCTGACAACCGCATAAACATGACAACTTTGTTTCCCAAGAATAAGAAATCAATCTCTAGAGTCGCGGAAACAATAGATAACTATTTTACTCAGTCAATCGTGCATGCTTCGTTTCACAAGAGTTGCTGAGAAAATAGAAAGACGGGCGTTTTCAATAAAAAGTATTTATTGAACAGTCTTCTTTCTCAAGCATTAGAAATGTACTGCTACAATCGTAAGACTGGTTATAAAGTACAAGGCATATAATACAAAAAGTATTATAAAGTAGTACTGTAAAAGCATGATATGGTTTCTAAGCCATAAATTGCCTAAAACATATAAAATACATACAGTGATAAAATAATGACTAAAAGTACTCAACTGGTGCTTCTAAAATACGCCTACCCTAACCTAAGTCTAGTACAAGGGAAGAAGAAAGTGAGGAGTAGCTTAAGTTTAGTATTTCTCTGCCAAGAGTCTGTCCAAGAATTCTCTAAAATCTAATCAGCTCCGTACCTTGGTTTAGAATGAAGGAGGACTTGTATCTCTATCACAGGACTCGATTTCCCAGCAACCCCCAAGGGTAGCCTGGAAACACTGGAGCTGGATTTCTCTGCCGGAGAAAAGACAGCGTCTCTCAGTGCGTCAGCTGGAGGGTCGGCTTCCTTCGGCACTTGCTGCTGCAGGGCGTCGGGCAAGTAGTAAGTCGATCTGCTCCAAACCACCGTGTGTTTGTCTGGGAAAATCCAGGCATATTTATACTTTGAAGGTGCCGAGATTGACGTGTGATTGTACTTAATAAGACTCAGTTCTTCGAAAAGTCCATGATTTCCTAGATAAATTAGTATTCAGGCAAGGGGAAGTCCCTAGTTGCTGAAGGCGGGTTTCTCTAAGAAATCGTTGTTGATTCTTGGAATTTAGCGGAAGTAGCCATGCCGTATTTGGGCTGCATAGGCTCAGTCTAAATATGGTAATGATTTCCATGCCTATATAAGGATCGAACAATCTATACCTATAGAAGGGCATGAATCGGGAAAAATTACACTAGAGTCCTAGATTAATTTACAACAAAACAGACCTTCTCACCAGGGTGTCTGCTACCTGAAAGAAATATTAATGTGACCTATTTTCTAAAGTAATGAAATCAGGATGACATTAAGTGTCTGCATGAGAGTTTGACTCAATCTTAACTACTGGTAATTACTCAGGACAGCATTCCATGTATATAAACACACACACATGCATTAGTCTTAAAACACCTACATTGAATGTCATTCGCTTAAAAATCCAAAGGTAAATAAGAAAAAATGGAATGCTGTCCTGAGTAATTACAAGTGGTTAAGATTATGTTATATACACCTAGACACATAAAACATTATTTAATTCTGGCCTAGAGACAGCTTTAGCTGTTCGTCAGCCTCATGTCATTAAAAAAACTCCTCTATAAACGCTGAAGAAAATATATATACAATACACATGCAGATCCAGGGCTTTGGTCAACCCTCACGATCTACTGGTCAGTCTGACTGCCTTTCTCTTTGTGCTTGCACCCACCAGAGAAAACATCCCTAGGCCATGGGTCAGCCCATTTCAGCCCTTGACTGTCTCATATTGTGAACAACAGCGTTTTACCACATCACATGTGCAACCACCTAAACAGAAGTGCATTTCCTTGTCATGGATGGTGTGCCAACGTGTTATTTAGCCAATGCTTTTTCATTCCATTCTTTATTCCTTTTTAGGTCAAGCCTAGAGTCAGCGCTCATGCGCTGATCTGCGAGGCATGCAGTAATCTCTCTGTGGGGTTAGACCAATCCCACCACTTTCCATTTGTTGTTTAATGTGCCTTTCGAAATTCCTTTCATTTTATTGGTGAAAAGCTCGTCTTTGACCTGCTCCTGCCTCTTGAGCTCTCCTCATGTTGTCTTTGCTCCTGCCCCTCTCCTTGTTTTAACCCAGCTTCCTCTCTCTTGCAGCAGATCCCTCTGCAAGGGCTTTCTCCTCTACACCCCTGTCTGTTTTACTGTGCCACAACCGATCCAGCACTGGCACGGACCTGCTTTGGCGCTGGTATGGCCCTGCTACTCTGGCACGGGCCAGCCTAAGCACTAGCACAGGCCAGACTCATCACTGGCACAGGCCTGTCGGGCTCAAAATAGCTCCAGGATCTGTACTTGTTCGCAAAGTTGTTTTTATCTCAAGCCAAGCACATAAGATGGGAAGAGCAAAACAGTACTTAGTAGATGCCTTGTCTGACGTCAGCGAATTAGCCTCAAACATACACCGCATGCGCACCACAGCCTCAGCAATGAAGGAGGCAAGAAAAGCGAGTAATACGGTCAGCGGTGATGGGAAGTAAAGGTGTTTATTACACTAGTTTAAGAAACGTTGCTTCTCAGAATATTACAGTGCATATAGCGCACAAGTTTCATGTCTCTTGACTGAAATGGTATGAGTGTTGAGCAATTCAGTGGCATTCTTATTGTGAAAGTGTTGTAAATAAACGTTACGTAGTCCATGTAGTTTCTTGAAGCTCCTTTATTCATGTAAGATGGTAAGTCAAGTATAAGAAGGAGAAACCCCACCAGGAGCAGCCTCCTGCCACTCAGCCCTCATCCAACTGCCAGACATCCACACAGAACATTCTAACAGGCTCTTACATCATACATTCTATGCTGAGCAGCAGGAATAAGTATAACAGAAAGCTTGTGAAAAGATACCCTAGATTCCAGTGGGACATCTGTCTAGTGGGAAGAGGGGGCTGTGGTCAGTGTGCATTTATGCATTATCGTACTTGAGTACAGTGTGTTTCCACAGGTGTCCTTCAGCCTGGGCAGCATTGCACTGATGTCCACTGTGGTCCATCCATGGCCAGGTAGGGGAGTTTAGGGGGGCTTGGAGAGGGGTGTGGTCTGCCGAGGGACTTTGTAGGGACCACTCTGTACACACAAGCTGCACCCACTCTTCTCCACAGTGCAAGGACATTCCATGTCATCAAGCACTGGTAAAACCCACAATGGATGAATGCAAGGCATATTCTCCAGACACCATGTGCAAACACACTCAGGTTCCCAGTGTGATGATTCTGTTCACCTGGTTGCCATGTGACACATGTTGATACCGTGTGGCACGCAGGCTTGATGGTCTGACATGTGTTCCTGTTTACATTAAAAGTGATTCAAGTGTTAATTCTGGACTCTTCTATAAAAACAAAGGTTGTGGATAACCTTATGTGTTATGCACTTATGCAGCCAGCAGAGGCTCACCCCAAGCTTTCCTACTGGTTAATGAACATGGGTACTTTGCTCTCTGTGATATGCTTCTCAATTTCAAGAGTCACTGCAAACATACAAGGCACATGTCACCACACCTTAGCACCAAAGCCCCAGACTTATGCACCACACACAGAACACATGCACTACCTGAATTCAAGCAAAGCTGAGAGGCCTGGTAAAGAGAAGCAAGATGGGGGTTTCTCCTTCCCTGCAGCAAATGTCACGAGGGTCCTCTCCCTGCTTAGGGCACCAGGGGGTGTTTGCACATCTCAGGGCTTCTGATATGCCAACTTGCAGATTATTGGCAGCTAACTGATAGTGCGAACCCTTCTCATAAACTCTTCAAACAGTAGGAGGGTTATGAAAAGTTCAGAACAGTATTACTTGTGTGTAAAACAAGCATTGACAAAGTCAATAGGTCTGGCTTGCATTTGAGGCCTTGAACAACATTTTTTAAAAGCCTGCTGCCTTAAAAATAAAAACATAAAAGAGTGCTTTAGTGTACACTGAATGTGCCTGAGACAAAGCACATAATGTGTGATGCTTCAGTGTGTATGTTTGAGATGTGAAATAGTCCCCTCATGCATAGCAATGCAGACTCCTCAGGAGGCGGAATGATACACCAACTGCCAGTAGTATGTGGTAAGAGGGCAATATTCTTGGGGGTAAAGCCTACTTTATGTATGTTTAAGGAATTGATAATGATAATTGCTGCAACATGTAGGCCTTCCTGGAGAGCTGGGTTAAGGGGTTTGAACGTGTAGACAGGGCACAACAGTTGACCACTTGAAGGAGGCAGGCTTAGCTTTTTAGGTCTCGCATAGACAGCGCATGCATTCTCTCTTCAGGATATTTTGTTTACTGTTAATGGGCTTGGAGCCCTCCCATTACTTACCATTGGAGGGTTTCAAACCCACTCTCAATTGCTTGCTTCATTCTGGCCAGCTCTGCGGTCCTTACTTCCCACCTCTAGCATGTGACCGTCCCCTAGAGCATTGCCCTAGTACTTGTGTCCTTTCACTGCTCGTGATTTTGGGAGCTATTTGTTTCTTTTTCTTGAGCCACTCTTCAGAGTGCATCTTTCATAGCTGGCTCTGTCATCTGTTTCATCCTAGTGCATGATCTTCCTCCCTCCCTCTCATTGCCGTGCCCCTACCCAGCACAATGCATGAGCCGGGATGCTGTCCTGAGTAATTACAAGTGGTTAAGATTGTGTTATATACACCTAGACACATAAAACATTATTTAATTCTGGCCTAGAGACAGCTTTAGCTGTTCGTCAGCCTCGTGTCATTAAAAAAACTCCTCTATAAACGCTGTATAAAATATATATACAATACACATGCAGATCCAGGGCTTTGGTCAACCCTCACGATCTACTGGTCAGTCTGACTGCCTTTCTCTTTGTGCTTGCACCCACCAGAGAAAACATCCCTAGGCCATGGGTCAGCCCATTTCAGCCCTTGACTGTCTCATATTGTGAACAACAGCGTTTTACCACATCACATGTGCAACCACCTAAACAGAAGTGCATTTCCTTGTCATGGATGGTGTGCCAACGTGTTATTTAGCCAATGCTTTTTCATTCCATTCTTTATTCCTTTTTAGGTCACGCCTAGTGTCAGCACTCATGCGCTGATCTGCGAGGCATGCAGTAATCTCTCTGTGGGGTTAGACCAATCCCATCACTTTCCATTTGTTGTTTAATGTGCCTTTCGAAATTCCTTTCATTTTATTGGTGAAAAGCTCGTCTTTGACCTGCTCCTGCCTCTTGAGCTCACCTCATGTTGTCTTTGCTCCTGCCCCTCTCCTTGTTTTAACCCAGCTTCCTCTCTCTTGCAGCAGATCCCTCTGCAAGGGCTTTCTCCTCTACACCCCTGTCTGTTTTACTGTGCCACAACCGATCCAGCACTGGCACGGACCTGCTTTGGCGCTGGTATGGCCCTGCCTCGGCGCTGGCACGGGCCAGCCTAAGCACTAGCACAGGCCAGACTCATCACTGGCACAGGCCTGTCGGGCTCAAAATAGCTCCAGGATCTGTACTTGTTCGCAAAGTTGTTTTTATCTCAAGCCAAGCACATAAGATGGGAAGAGCAAAACAGTACTTAGTAGATGCCTTGTCTGACGTCAGCGAATTAGCCTCAAACATACACCGCGTGCGCACCACGGCCTCAGCAATGAAGGAGGCAAGAAAAGCGAGTAATACGGTCAGCGGTGATGGGAAGTAAATGTGTTTATTACACTAGTTTAACCAACGTGGCCTCTCAGAATATTACAGTGCATATAGCGCGCAAGTTTCATGTCTCTTGACTGAAATGGTATGAGTGTTGAGCAATTCAGTGGCATTCTTATTGTGAAAGTGTTGTAAATAAACGTTACGTAGTCCATGTAGTTTCTTGAAGCTCCTTTATTCATGTAAGATGGTAAGTCAAGTATAAGAAGGAGAAACCCCACCAGGAGCATCCTCCTGCCACTCAGCCCTCATCCAACTGGCAGACATCCACACAGATCATTCTAACAGGCTCTTACATCATACATTCTATGCTGAGCAGCAGGAATAAGTATAACAGAAAGCTTGTGAAAAGATACCCTAGATTCCAGTGGGACATCTGTCTAGTGGGAAGAGGGGGCTGTGGTCAGTGTGCATTTATGCATTATCGTACTTGAGTACAGTGTGTTTCCACAGGTGTCCTTCAGCCTGGGCAGCATTGCACTGATGTCCACTGTGGTCCATCCATGGGCAGGTAGGGGAGTTTAGGGGGGCTTGGAGAGGGGTGGGGTCTCCCGAGGGACTTTGTAGGGACCTCTCTGTACACACAAGCTGCACCCACTCTTCTCCACAGTGCAAGGACATTCCATGTCATCAAGCACTGGTAAAACCCACAATGGATGAATGCAAGGCGGCGTATTCTCCAGACACCATGTGCAAACACACTCAGGTTCCCAGTGTGAGGATTCTGTTCACCTGGTTGCCATGTGACACATGTTGATACCGTGTGGCACGCAGGCTTGATGGTCTGACATGTGTTCCTGTTTACATTAAAAGTGATTCAAGTGTTAATTCTGGACTCTTCTATCAAAACAAAGGTTGTGGATAACCTTATGCGTTATGCACTTATGCAGCCAGCAGAGGCTCACCCCAAGCTTTCCTACTGGTTAATGAACATGGGTACTTTGCTCTCTGTGATATGCTTCTCAATTTCAAGAGTCACTGCAAACATACAAGGCACATGTCACCACACCTTAGCACCAAAGCCCCAGACTTATGCACCACACACAGAACACATGCACTACCTGAATTCAAGCAAAGCTGAGAGGCCTGGTAAAGAGAAGCAAGATGGGGGTTTCTCCTTCCCTGCAGCAAATGTCACGAGGGTCCTCTCCCTGCTTAGGGCACCAGGGGGTGTTTGCACATCTCAGGGCTTCTGATATGCCAACTTGCAGATTATTGGCAGCTAACTGATAGTGTGAACCCTTCTCATAAACTCTTCAAACAGTAGGAGGGTTATGAAAAGTTCAGAACAGTATGACTTGTGTGTAAAACAAGCATTGACAAAGTCAATAGGTCTGGCTTGCATTTGAGGCCTTGAACAACATTTTTTAAAAGCCTGCTGCCTTAAAAATAAAAACATAAAAGAGTGCTTTAGTGTACACTGAATGTGCCTGAGACAAAGCACATAATGTGTGATGCTTCAGTGTGTATGTTTGAGATGTGAAATAGTCCCCTCATGCATTGCAATGCAGACTCCTCAGGAGGCGGAATGATACACCAACTGCCAGTAGTATCTGGTAAGAGGGCAATATTCTTGGGGGTAAAGCCTACTTTATGTATGTTTAAAGAATTGATAATGATAGTTGTTGCAACATGTAGGCCTTCCTGGAGAGCTGGGTTAAGGGGTTTGAACGTGTAGACAGGGCACAATGCACTATTAGCACCCTTTGGAGTCCCTTCACAGCTGGCCACTGGAATGAGGCAGGCTTAGCTTTTTAGGTCTCGCATAGACAGCACATGCATTCTCTCTTCAGGATATTTTGCTTGCTGTTAATGGGCTTGGAGCCCTCCCATTACTTACCATTGGAGGGTTTCAAACCCACTCTCAATTGCTTGCTTCATTCTGGCCAGTTCTGCGGTCCTTACTTCCCACCTCTAGCATGTGACCGTCCCCTAGAGCATTGCCCTAGTACTTGTGTCCTTTCACTGCTCGTGATTTTGGGAGCTATTTGTTTCTTTTTCTTGAGCCACTCTTCAGAGTGCATCTTTCATAGCTGGCTCTGTCATCTGTTTCATCCTAGTGCATGATCTTCCTCCCTCCCTCTCATTGCCGTGCCCCTACCCAGCACAATGCATGAGCCGGGAGATCAGAAGCCTTTGTCTCACCCTTTGACTTTTGCTTCAGCTTTTATATAGCGCAAACTCGACCTAAAGGTTTTGGATCACTCTACACAAGGACACATACATTTTGAGAAGGGCACAGGAAGATTAAGGGATTTGCCCAGAGTCACAGGATGTTGAGCCAGCGCAGAGACTCAAACCTGGTTTCTCAGCTTCAAATTTGGAAGCTTTGACCATTATGCCACATCTTCTACCCTGGCTAGCTTTCTGGGAAACATGCATTTGCCTCCATCCCCTTCTGCCCGTCCCTCTTTCTTTTTTTCCCACGCCACCCCGTCCACTCCACATAATCCAACTCCATGCCAAACAATGCCACTACACTTAATTCAACCCAACTCCACACAATTACATTCCACATAATTCAACTCTGCATAATTCAACACAACGTTACACAGTTAAGTGCCACGCAGTACCACAAGACACAAATTCCCACTGCATAATTCCACTACAGACAACACATTTCAACATCCCACAATTCAGTTCCAAACAATTCCACTTCATGCCACATAATTACAATGCAACAAATTCAACTCCACATATTTCCACTCCATGCCACATAATTCCACTTCACACAATACCTCTGCACACAACATAGTTCCATTGCACTCTACATAATGACACTCCACACAATACAATTCAACTCCAGATAATTCCACTACACATAATTACACTCCATGCTACATATTTGCATTCCACATATATCCACTCAGCTCCAAAACACATAATCACAATCCACAAAATTCAACTATGCACCGTGTCACATAATTCAACTCCAAACCATGTCACATATTTTCACACAATTTCACACCATGCAACATAATTACACTCCACATAACTCAACTCCACATAATTTCACTCCAGTCCGTACCACATAGTTAGACTTCACATAAATCCAATCCATGCCACTTACCAATACTCCACATAAATACACACCACACAATGCAAAATATTCCACTCCACACCACATAATTGCACATCAAAAACACTTCTACTCCACAACACATAGTTGCACTACACACCACATACATCGAATACACATCACATAATTCCATATCTTGCCAAATAATTCTACTCCACTCATGACACTTTACCACACAATACCACTCCACATTAATCCCCTCCATGACATCCAGTACCACTCGACGTAATCCAACTACACTCAATACCACATAATTAATATCCACATAATTCCTGCACACCGGGCCACATAATTCCACTACACATAACTCCACTCAACGAACGCAACACAATTCAACAGAACACAGTTCCATGAAATACAATTCCACTCAAACTCACATAGTCCCACTCCACACCACATAATTGCAATCCACACAATTTAATTCAATATGATGCCAGATAATATGAAAATCTGTCCTGGCAGTACGGACTGCATAGTTTCCATGGGGAGCAGGGTCATGACTGATTTGCATATGGCTGGGCTTAAACTGGAATGGCATGGGGAGCAACAAAATAAAACATGGATTTAGACCCAGATCTCTGTACAGGGGGTGAATGTTTGATATTATTCAGCATTCTCTACATCAGCTGTTCTTTTTACATAATTACATGGCACTACATACCACACAATGCCACTCCACTTATGCCCAAACCATGCAACATAATTACACTACACATTATTACACTTCACACCATTTCACATATTTACCCTACATCCATTTCAACTCCACACCACATACATCTACTCCATAATATATTATTTCAATCCCCTTCATACCACAGAACTCAAGTCCACACAATTCCATGCCACATAATTCCAACCCACGTAGTTCCACTGCACACCACATAATTGCACTCCACAAAATTCAACTCTGCTCCATGCCACATAATCCCACTCACAATAATTCCACTCAACACCACACAGTTCCACACCACACAATTCAACTCCACATAATTCAACTTGACACAACACAAATCTATACAACACAATTCCACACCACATACCACATAATTCCAACCCACCCAATACAAAATAATTCAAACCCACAAAACATAATTCAAATCTATGCCTCGCCTAAATACTACTCCATATCATTGCACTCCAGGCTGCATACTTACAGTCCACATCATTTCACTCTATACCATACAAATAATTCCACAATTTCACCCCGCCCCACATAATTTCACTTCACACCAAATAATTCCAATCCATAGGAATAAAAGGAAAAGCCTGGGGCAATAGCCTCAAAGACGAGAACTATTGGCTTTGCCAATGCTTGTTAATTTTTGTATTGTCCTACATGTGTTTAGGTTTCGCCTGAGATGGCTGCGCATGCGCAGTCTCACTGGTGAGATCCTATGATCTTGAGGATGTTTGACTAGCAGGCTTTAAACCCTGCCCCTCTTTCCCATTGGCCGGCGTCACCGTTTAGGCTAAACGGTGGCCGTCCATTGGGAAAGAGGTTAGTGTGACGTACACTTTTCTCTTTGTCGGACGGCCCACTTGGAACGGCTTGTCCGACTTGCTTCTGCTGTAAAAGGTTTCTAATCTTTATGGGGCCATGGCTGCATAAAGATTAGAAACCTTTTACAGCAGAAGTAAGTCAGACGAGCCCGTCCAGGTGGGCCGTCTGACAAAGAGAAAAGTGAATGTGTACTCATATCAGAAGAGTAAACTTGGAAACAGCTGCTATTAATTAAAGTGAAAAACAGCATGCATAATGCTAGCCACTGTAAAATCAAATCGTAACTTTCCTTCACTGCAGCTAGGGCATTTGAAATGTTGTGCAAACAGTTCAAATGCGTTACGCAGACTCGAATTAACCCGTATGTAGAAGTACCGAGTTAGTTCACGACCAACCCTCTGGAACACCGGCGAAAAAATACTTAGAGGTGTCCCTGAGTATTACAGGTCTAAAAGAGCTATGGGAGATTCCTCTATCGCATGCACAATTTAAGCACGCAGTGAACAAGATCTTAAAAAGACATTCTCATGTGGAGGACAAAGCCACATTTTCTCACAGGCGTCATGCCTGGATGAATCTGTGGACATACAAAACACCGGGGCTCCAAGCATATTTTGGTCTGGGATATGGCTGGAAAACAAAAGGAGGCTTTTTAAAACATAGGTTGGGGATCCTACCGGCCATTCCATATCTACCACCGTGGCGGAGAACGCACTATGGGACTAGATGCCGGCTGTGCGGAATAGGAGTCGAAGACTTAGAACATTTACTATGCACTTGCTCGAGGCTGAACGAGGAGAGAGCAGCTCTGTTAAAAACAGCCTTTAACGAACTAAGTATCCGCTCACGCAGACAAGCAGTCCTTGCTTGTTTTGATCCTGGTCTTCCACCGCTAAATGGGAAGCTGGTGAAATTTCTGATACTAGCAGACCGGAAACTACAATGCCAGGCAGCCGGCTAAAGAGGAAATTTCGGGCTGTGACCAGCTGCTATGAACAATTTGCCACTCACGTTTATTGATTTTAGTAATGTTACTTTTTAACTAAAATTTCTTGCTTTTACATTTTCTCTTTTAATTCTACTTGTGGAGATTGTTTAATGTATTTTTTGTAATGGTTTTAATTAACCTAAACAATAAAAAGTTACTTACTTCTGGAGTTAGTTCACGAGGACTGTTTCAATGGACAAACTTCAGTGGGGCGGAGTTTATGGACCATGGCACAGACATGGAACTGACGGGGGTTTATTTCACGGCTGCCTGGCGAGTGCTTACAGACTTGTTACAGTCATTGTTGGGAAATAGATTTGTGTTTTGCCAGTAATGTTTAGGACTTAAATACCGAGACCAGTTTTAAAGTTTATTTTTATGGACCCGCCCCACTAAAAGACCTAGTCTCATGTTCATGTTTTAAGCCGACCCTTCTTTTTTTTGAGACATTAAATATTAATCATACATTATAGAACACATTTATGAAAGTCGAATTTCTTCTTCAGAGTAAGTACATAATCATTAAACGAGGATGCTTTTAAATTCATTAAAACTTCTTTGAAATAACTTAATTAGCATGGTTAGACACACACCTGTGAGTAGATTTTTTAATTCTATAATAACTGCACTTTTTAACCGATCCCATGCTGAAAACAGAATTGATTCACCCTCAGCCATGGTGCCTATGTGCTGAAGACTGAACTGTTCTGTCTTCTGCACATGACCAGGAAATCCCTCTGCTGTTTACGGCAGAGGGATTTCCATTTTTATGTTTCAGCTTCTTTTTTTTTTTTATTCATACAGAGAGAAGACCATTTGCAACAATACACATCATTAAACCGATTCATAAAAGCAGTTAATTAGAATGCATTGAAAAAAAGAAAGGGATATCACATATTCAATACATATAGTAGTTAAATACAGTACACAAGGATAAATAGCAGTTTATCAAAACATAGACCATCAAAATATACAACTATCAAATGTATCGCCTAACCAATTAATTAAATAGTTGATACAATCATAGACATAAAATAAGACTTTTAGCAGCATTTTATGAGTTACAACCCCAGCCAACGTATTTGTGCAAATTTGCCAATCAGTAAGTTATATAAGACACCCTATTCCAATCCCCTCTGCTCCATTCAGAAATAAGTGCCCATATTTTTAGCCCCCGAATTCTGGCTTGCCTGCCTCTACATACATACAAAGCCGTCTCTTGTTTCCATACTCCAAGAAGTCTGGCTGACCACATCTGAAATGTCGGGGGCTCTATATCTTTCCATCTGGCAGCTAACATTATTCTAAAGATTGCTGCACCCAAAAATAGGCAATATTCCTGTTCTTTATTAAGGCCCAGAGAATGATCATATCCTAGGATCAGTAATGTAGGGGTCGACTCAAAACTAAGGCCAAGTAATTCTTTCCAAAAACCATGCAGCCCTAATTTTAAAAGAGTCAATTTATCACACTCATAAAACATATGTATCAATGTTGCCGGACCTGTCCCACACCTGGGACATTTATTATCGGCCCTTTTTCCCCAAATAAAAAATTTAGAAAGCGTAAAATATAAATTAAATGTAGTTTTATATAATTGTGCTTTTAGGTTTGAAGATAAAAATATTATACCAGATAAAGATAAACTCATATAAATATCCACATCAGGATGATCCAATTTCCTTGTCCAGGATGTCTCTGTTCTTTCCGTATCATCTGGTAATTCTATTAATAACAAACTATATATGTTTCTAATTCTACATGATTTTTTAATAATGAGATTCATCAAAGGAATGCTATCAATTTTAATAACTGGTCTGTATAACATAAGAATACTCCTGATCTGTACAAATTTAAAATACTGATTGGCAGGTATTCCAAAATCGTGTTGGAGTTTAAAAAATTGAGCGATTTGTTCTGCCCATAAAACGCTCCAATTGTAAATACCCCACGATTTTCCCATTCTCTTCCCATAGCATCATACGAAAGGGGTGGAAATAGCGATGAACGCCACAGGGGGTGTATTGCGTAGCCTTCGGTATCGCCATGAACTTTGAAACCTGTTTCCATATCTTCCATGCACTATATATTACTTTGACTTTTTTATAGTAACTTTGCTCCAATTGTCTCAATAACAACCCAGGGGCCTCCCTCCCTATATATTGTGGGGATTCTCACTATCCGTTCCTCATCACTACTTCTGTCTGTTACTAGCAAAAAGGTAATCTGGTGGAGTAGGGCAGCCCAAAAATACAATGAAATGTTTGGTATTGTAAGGCCTCCTCTGTCCTGTGATAGTGTTAAATATCTTAATGCCCTCCTCACTTTCCCATATTGCTAAATGAACCTGGAGAAAATAGAGTCAAGAATCTTCAGTAGATGATCATCTAAGGCAAGCAGAATTGACCTAAACAAATACAAAATCTTAAGTAGCATAGTCATTTTAAAAAAGTTACCCCTCCCAATTTTTGACAGCTGTAGCCCATTTACTCTCTTTAATTCCACGGCTATTGATTTAACCAGAGGGTCAAAATTGAATTTAACTATTTCGTCCACCTTCGCTGTAATTCGAACCTCGAGGTAGACTGCCGACTCTGCTCACATAGGATCATTAAAATCCACATTTTCTGTGCAGATAACAATTGTTTTTCCTCTATTTAGGGAATAGCCTGAAAGGAGGCCAAAAGTTTTGGTTATCTGGTTAAATTCCCCAAGGGACTCTTTTGGATCAGTTGTTAAGACTCCCAAGTCGTCAGCATAAGCCTAGACTTTAGTCTCGTACCCCTTAGTGACTATGGATTTGATCTTCTGAGACTTCTGAGACTGTAGTAATTTCACAACTAGAGGATCAATGTACATAGCAAATAATATAGGCGAGCAGGGGCATCCTTGCCTGGTTCCCCTGGATATTAAGATATTGCCAGACTCTATCCCTATCACTTGTATCCGGGCCCTGGATCACAATACATTGCTTTTATTGCCTTAATAATTCCCTGGCCAAACCCTTTTAGCTCAAAAATGCCCCATAAAAATTTCCTGGAAACTCAATCAAATGCCTTCTTGGCATCGAGGAGGATCATAGTCATCTGGTCCCCCGTCCCGGACATAACGTCAAATAATGAGATGGTTCTACGAATATGATCTGTTGTTTCTTTTCCGGGTATAAATCCATTCTGCCAGGGGGAAACCAGTTGACCTTTGATCCTCCCAAGCCGATTAACCAAAGGTTTTGAATACATTTTGGTATCTGAATTAATCAAGGAAATATGCCTGTATGATGCTGGATTATCCACTGGCTTTCCCTTTTTTGGAAAAATTATAATAGTCGTCTCCCTCCATGAGTCCGGAGAATTCCCACTATATTGAATCCCTCTTAAAAGATCTAATAAAAGAGGCATTATTGCTATACCCAGTAACTTATATAACTCAAGAGGTAACTTGTCGGGTCCCGTAGCTTTACCTGAAGCCATACTTTGTTAAGCTACTTGAACTTCCTGTAATGAAACTTCCCTCTCTACATCTTCTTTGAGAGAACTATCCAGCCCATTTGAGTGATATCCCTTTCTTCTAAATATAAAGCTTGATAGTAATCCTGAAACCCCCTGACTATATCATCTGAGTCAGTGTATGTTTGTCCGTCCACATTAATAGAAGAAATTTGATTCTGCACTGTCTTCTGTCTAGTATGAAGAGCTAATCTCTTCCCAACCAATTCACCACTTTCATATAAATTATTCCGCTGGGATTGATACTCCTCTGCCGATTTTTGTGCAAGCCAACTATTAATTTCTGCTTCGAGAGCAGTAATTTGACCTTGGTTTTGGGTTGCGTCTCGCCCCTGTTTAATCATTAAAACATGCTCCTCCTCTGCCTCAATAAGTTTGTGCATTCATTCTTGATTCTTAGTCACACGCTGAGTCCTTACCCTAGCGGGATAGCTAATAGTTTCCCCTCTAAGGCCAGCCTTAAAAGAATCCCAAACAATTATTCTTGAAGGCACTATACCTATTTTTATCAAAATATTCTTGTGTCCCGTTTCCAATAAACTCAATATAATCATTGTTAGCTAAAAGTTTCTTACCAAATGACCATTTACTCCTTGTTTTCATAAAACTTGAAATTTCTATCTCTAAAATTAGCGGGTTATGATCAGAAATTACCCTAGGGAATTTCTTAATAATAGCTCGATTAAGTAGATCCTTTGTTCCAAAGAAGTATTCAATCCTAAAATATTTCTTGCGCGGACATGAATAATATGTATATCCGGACTTATTTGGGATTGTAGCCATCCATATGTCGACCAGTCCATGACTCCTATTAAGCGAGGTTAATGCCCTATATACTCGGGGTTTTCGCCCCTGATATACCTCCTGATTCATTTGGCCTTGTTGTGGATCAAGAGCAATATTAAAATCTCCGTATACAATTAATGTAGTAGGCCATGTCGCAAGTTCACACTCAAGAGCTTCGAAAATATGGGGGTCATTATAATTTGATCCATAAATCAGACATATAGTAAGCCCCATCCCTAGTTTTACTATTATCCACCTCCCTAGAGCATCGGCTGCTTAACGTTTAGTTTGGCCCAAAGATGTTTTAACCAATATGGCCACTCCGCGGATATTTCAAGTTTGGGACGTGCATGCCAATAGATTATATCCCTGAATACTCAACCAGCCTTTTTTCCCCCATGGAATATGGGTCTCCCGAAGGTAAACTATATCAAATGAATTTGACCTCACTAATTCACCCAGCTTTGCCCTCTTCGCTCCGTCATTTAACCCTGCCACATTCACAGAGAAAATGACTTTCCTCCCCATCTATATTTAGTTGAACCGATTCCTTGTGTTTCTAACATTCCTGTTATTCTTCCTGCTTTCTTCAAAACAATACAATAATCAATAATCTGATTTGCTCGATTTCCCTTTAATTGTCTACATATTTCATTTTCTCCTCAGAGTATCACCCCCTTCTCACCCCCCACTCACCACGGGCATCTGCCCCCTCAGCCCCTTCCGGAACCCCAAGGACCAGTAAATTATTGCGCCGCTGGCGGTTCTCATGTTCTTCCAGCTTCCATTGTATGTCAACTATCTGCACCTCATGGGATTTGGCCAGTTCATGGGTGGTTACAAGATCACATTCTGTGGTGACAATCCTTTCTTCAAGATCAGTCAACCGTTCTACAAAAACACTACAAGTTTTAGTCAGTTTTATTACCACCCCCTGAACCTTTGGCATTGCTGCCTGAGCTTTCCGCCCATCTTGTCGCGTCTCCTCGCGGTGCATTGATATGGCCTCAAAGATAGCCTCTAACGTTCGAGGGTTAGACCCACATGAATCGACAACAGTATATCTACTTGCTGAAAGACTGGTAAGATGGTTCGATGGAGTGTAATCCCATGTAAGGTCTCTATCTCCTAATTTCTTTTTTTCCTCAGGATTGTTTTCATCTTCCCCCCGTCAGCTGTATCAGGATCGCTATTACTCACGTCTGTACTACCGTCCGTGAGGTCTTCTGACCACTCCCCTCCATCTGAAACAGAGGAGAAATCCAGCTCCTTCTCAGGTACATTGTCCTTGTTCCCCTTAGCTACTATATTTTGGCTTTGTAATTTATTAGGCTGAACATTGTATGTTGTGCCTGCTAGATCGTCCATGCTATAGCACCCGGCTCCCTGAATATCCTGAAGAGAGGTTGCAGCATTCCCCAGAGAAGTGGTTTGCTCTCCATTACTCCCCCCACCATGGTTAGTTCTCTTGAACACCATTGCCAAGCTCATCCCCTCTGACATCAGCACTCAGTGAAAGCGAAGAGTTAATTCCAAGCCTCCCTTCCCCTGAAGCAAGTCCCTAATCCTGCCGGTCCGTATGCTGCACCAAGGGGTTTTCCTCAGCTCTCCTCTCACTGTACCTCGTTCCTCACTACCGCTCTAACAAGCTTGCCCCGCCATGTACTGGAGCCTTTCCTGCAGGACCTCTCAGCAGGTCCACCACCATAGGGCCGTCCGGGCGTGCCTTCGGTACAACCCCGCCTTTTCCTTTCTTCTCTGGGATCGGTTCAGCAGCTTGTTGACCTCAGCTCCCCCGCCTGGGTGTCCTTGCCGGCAATGCGGCCCCCGGGGGAAGTGAAGGTCGCAGACCAGTCTTCCCCCGGGGTTTTCGCGCAATAAACGGAAGGACAAGGCGGAGGGCGGGACTACAGGGGTTAAAGGAAGGGGTGGGATTGGGGAGGGCATATAAGGTGTCAGGAGAGGAAGATCCGGCCTCTTCCTGACACCTGAGCACCACCGGGAGGACGTTTAAGTCTGTTGAGATGTAGGGTCAGTCTTTAATGGTGGCCGATTTGTCGATCGGCTGGCAGGCAAATTGTTGGCAGGTTGTCGTGTCAGTCTCCGGGGTGATGCCCCTGGGGAGTTTTTGGCGCGGCAGGTGTTTTCGCCACGAGGCGAGGGCGGAGTCCGAGCAGGCCGGTTGGAGAGGTCATGGCGGGCATGTCTATCGGGTGCAGCCCCTGGCCTGGATGGGGATTCGACATGCAGTAAGTGGTGCACGTGTGGGGAGCGGCCAGGGGCAGCGGTGGGGTTGTGGTTCGCAAAGAGGAGCTGCCACCGTGCACGTCAGACGTGGCAGATAGAGAGGGAACACCCTGTCGGGGAGCGGGCAGGGGACCAGCGCCGCACGCGCGCGCCTGCTTTTCATTTCCTGAGGCTTTCGCGGGTTGTCGTGGCTCGTCGCCTTTGTCCGCGGGGGGGCCTGGGGTCGATGTGTGAGGTGGATGTGGGCTCCGCAGCGGGGGGGGGTTCTTCCTCTCCTTTCATCCGCAGGCCCTGGGATGGGGGCTTGCCCTGGACGCCTGGGGGGAGGGCGTGTACGGTCCCAGTTCAGGCAGCGGGGTGAATTTTGGTTGCAGCTGCTCCTCGTTTTCGGTGGATTTCCGTTCCTTTGCTGCGGATAGGTGGTCCTTAATTTGTTGCGGGCATCCATCAACAGTGGTTAGGCAGTGGGCAGCATGACACATTCAGCGACGAAGCCCTAAGCCGGCAGTGGTCCAGCATGCCCCCAGCCATTTTTCTGCAGCGAGGTGGGGCATGGGCCCAGCTATTATGGGAGGCCGCACTATTCAGGTTGGTCACGGGGCTCTAGAGATAGCTGTGGGGGGGGCCGGGGTCGGGTCCCGGAGGAGTTCGTAGGCGGCACGGAGTAGGGTATCAGGGACTAGTGTGAGGGACGGCCGGGACGGCGCGAGGCCCGGTGTTGCTTGGGCGGCGGTCAAGCTTGGCAACAGGTGTGACACCAGTGGGCGCACTATGGCCTCCAAACGCTGGCCTGAAGCAGTAGGGGGGTCCGCGGCGGCCTGCCCTCCATCGGGGGATTCGCGCAGCATCCAATGCAGCTTTTATCCAGACACTGTTAAATATGTACTGTGTATGAGTTGTCATGGTTGTTGTGGGAGAAGTGGGGGGGTCGGATGGTGTGGTTGTGAGGGGAGAAGTGGGCTCTGTGAGTGTTGTGTGATGGGGATGTTGGGTTGTCTGGTTTGGTGCGAGAAGGGCCCGGGCTGATTGGCTAATACGGGGGTACGTGGTGACAGGACTGTTTCTTTATTGTTGCAGGGGTCAGGGGTGGCCAAGGTAGGACCTGCAGGCACAGCCATGATGGGCATGGTGCCTATGAACGAAAGGGCGTGGTGCTGGAGTAACCCCTTAGGTACGCCATTACGGCTGCGGACTGGGGAAGCGGACACATTTTTGCGGGGATCATGGCGATTCAGATGCAATGTTATGCGAGTGTGGGGGGGATGTTTTTGGGGATACCGGTGCTGCTACGGCAGGAGGCATGATGGGAACCCAGTGTGGGTGGCAGGTTTCTCAAAGGATACTATGGCAACAGGGAGGACAGGGATGGCCGGTCGGCTCCCAAGTGGTCATTTGGTGGCGTGGCATTGGCTTCCAGGTGGATGGGGCTCCGGGGTCGGATGCTTACACGGGCGGTGGGGAGGAATGTTCCTGCGAGATATGGACGCTACCCTCACCATGACGGGCGGGGCAGCGTGGCGGCGTGACGTGGGCGCAACGTTGGAGCAGAGAAGGTAGAGGCGGGGTGCTGGATGCTCCGGGGTGGTGGAAGCCTGGTTTTGGTGTACCATGTCGGTGGCGGAATGCTTCAACATCTTGGCTTAGCGGATGCGTGGGGAGGGGTTTTGTCGGTGGGGCTATTCACGCAAAGGTTGGGGGATGGTTGTGACGGGCTATGCCAGAGGGTAAGAGGTTTTTAGTCCCCAGGATTTGGTGGCATGGCAGTTTCTTGAGGAGCGGGGGGGTCACGTGCACGGAGTGCAGGAGGGAATGCACAGCCTATATCAGCGTATTCAGGCGGGGGGGCTGCGCAGGGGTTCTGATGGGGTGGCGTAAGATGGTGACGAGCGTCTGACGCATCGGCTAAGGCGGGGTGTTTTTGGCGGAAATGTTTGTCGAGAGATGTGTTTTGGCGGCAATGAGGAGTTTCTGAAGAGGAGGCATGTGCGGGGTGTGCATGGCGGCTCGGCCGAGGTGAGGCGGCAAGATGTACCGCGGTGGTAGAGCCATAGGGCCGCTGTGGCTATGGGAGTTTGTTTTTCGTGGGACTGGTACTGCACGCCATAGAGGTGGAGTTGTGGTGCAGAGGTAGCGGCAGATATGAAGGGACTGTAGGGGAGGGCAGGTTGGATTGCGATGGGCATTTTGGTAGTGTCAAAATTGGGACACAGGCTTTTCGGGGGCGCAGTGGAGGTGCGGTGTAGTTGTGACAGAGGTGTGCCCGGACATGAGGGCAGTGGGGGCCGGGTGTAGCGGCATGTTGGTGTCGGTCTGTTCGGGGGCAGGGTGTGTGTGGACAGATCACGAGGGATTGTGAGGAAAGGAAGTTGGAGGAAAGGAGACTTTTTGGGAAAAAGGGAGACATTTCTCCTGGCCTTTACTGGCCTGGTGCGTTACCGAGCTGCTCTGTGGTGGGAAGGGAAGGTCTGGTGGAGGCGTGTGGTTCTAGGGTGCTCAGCGGCAGTAACCGATGTGGTGCCACAGGGTGGGTCCCGGGGGGGGGGTGCTGTCGGGGCGGCGGGAGTACAGTAAGGTGTCTGTGGTCACGTGGGTAATGCGGGTATGGGGTTTGCTTTACAGAGGTGTTTAGGCCAACTGCCATAACAGGGCTGGGGGAGCGCTATGCATTTCTGGCAGGACTAATTTTCTTTTTCTACCATGGTGGTCTGGAAGTAGAGCGGGAGCCAGGGCAGTCGCCTGGATGGGGTGGCCTTTCTCCCGGCATTTGGTCAACACAGGGGGCGTGCTGGCGGGTGGGTAGACGTGACTGGGCAGGGTCCGTGATCATTGGGTGGTGAACTGGTGGGAGAACGGGTCGAATGGAATTTGTGGGGGGCTGTTTGTGTCAATACGGTTGCCGTTGGGCGCAAGGAAGGTGAGGTTGCCATGATTTGACAATACATGTAGGGGGGAAGCTACTGGGATAGGTAGGGTGGCATTATCCTGGGGATGCTCGGGGGATGTGTTCCCAAGGGACGGAACATGGGGCGTCCTGGTCAGGTGCATGGGTGTGCTTGGGGGGAGACGGTTTGGGGGGTTGGGATTTGGAGGTACAGGCTGTGGCGTTCTGGGGTGATGGGGACTGTTTGGAGTGAGATTATAGGTGGGGGCCCCCTTTTTTCACGGGGAGCCGCTTGTCATGGTCCAAAATGGTTTGAGACTGTAGCTCACTTACATTCGAACGGAGGTGCAGGCGGTGGATGGTCGTCAACGGGGGGCACCTAGCATGGACAAAGTTTGGCCCGAGACAGACCTGGGTACGGAATGCAGGCCCGGAGCGGTGAATAGTCGTTCAAAGGATACAGTGGACGGAGGTACAAGGGGTGGATGGTTGTTCACCTCGGAAGTGGGGGGGGGGCATCTTGGGTAACCAATGATTGGTCCAGGACGGTTGTGGGTTTTGGTGAACTCAGGTGCAAGTGGTGGACGGTCGTTCGCCGCGAGGGGGGCAATTATCCAACGCACGAAGATATACATGATGAAGGAGGATGAACAGGCAGTGGTTTCATGCTTACCTAAGACCAAAGTTTGTTTTCATTGACATCACATGATCATCTGAAGATCACGTCACACTCTAGAATGCTTCTTTGGCGTCATGAACTTCTAAGGTTACTCAGTCTTGGCGGACGTGAGGCAATTCCATATGGAAGGGGGACAACCTTACATGTTACACGGCCTTTGGGGGGAGGCACCTTGTATGGGCCATGAGCGGTCAAAAGATTTTCATTGGTTGTCAATGGGGCAAAGGACGGTTGTACTAGGGGTGGAAGGTCGTTCACCTCAGGAAGAAGGGGCACCTTGGATGGCCAATAGAGTGGTCCGGAACGGTTGCTGGTTCTGCTGAACATGAATACAGGTGGTGGATGCAGGCCAGGTGGTGAATGGCCGTTCACCGCGGGGGGGGGTGAATTTTTTCGGCCAAAGGATTGGGACCGGACATGTTGCTGGTCTATACGGGCATTGGTTCAGGTGGTGGATGGTCGTTCACCGCATTGGGGGGGTGCCGTTTTTCTGGCAGGAAATGGCCCCACGGGATGTTTTTTGTGTACCCGGCATGCAGGTACAGGCGGGAGTGATGGACTATCACCGCCTTGGGAGCAGTTTTTCTTGGTTGGGGTTTGTCCAGGGGACGTTCCTGAATTGCAGGGGACGCATGTTAGGGGGATGGTCGCTCACCAGATGCTGCTGAGTGGAGGCTGCCTTTAGGCACGGGACTGAAGGGCGCGTGGGCCCGTTCTGGAGGAGCACCTTTCGCGATTCACGTTTCTATCAAGAGTGGCAGGGCACAGGGTGAGGTGGTGGATGGTCGTCCACTGGGAGGCTTCAGGTGCGGCTGACAGGAGGCGAAAGGTGCACAGGACAGGGGGGGGGTGGGGCAGGTAACCGCCCTACGGGGGTTCCCTGGTTGACGGTACTTTGGAGGGGTGGGGAGTCACATACGGGCGAATCCACCCCTCGGGTGGGGGGAGAACGGTACACAGGTGACTGATAGTGGGGCATGGGAGGCAATGAGCAATAAAGGCAAAGTAAACAGAGGATGCTTGGAGGGCAAGTGAAGGTGAGAATGGGGAAAGGAAGGAGGTTATCGAGTGAATGGGTGAAGAGTCAAACAGGTGAGAGGGTTTTGGAAAGGCAGAATGGAGAATGCGTGGGTATGGGATGGAAACATATATTTCATGCATTGATGTACTGTTAATAAGTCTAAATGATTATGGAAACGTATATTTCATGCATTGATGTACTGTTAATAAGTCTAAATGATTGCAACCTTGTCCTAATAAATGGCCTTTTACACTTCAAGTAACAGATTGGAGTGGAGTTATTGCGCGATGTGGCCCCCGGGGGATGTGAAGGTCGCAGACCAGTCTTCCCCCTGGGTTTCGCGCAATAAACGGAAGGACAAGGCGGAGGGTGGGACTACAGGGGTTAAAGGAAGGGGTGGGAATGGGGAGGGCATATACGGTGTCAGGAGAGGAAGATCCGGCCTCTTCCTGACACTTGAGCACCAACGGGAGGACGTTTAAGACTGTCCACCCGCCCACCCTACAGGTTTCAAGGAAGGACCGGGGGTGGTTTTGAGGTCTGGGTGCCAGTTTAGGGCAGGTTGCGGAGCAAAGGCTTTATGGTACTTTGGAGGGGTGGGGAGTCACATACGGGCGGATCCACCCCTCGGGTGGGGGGAGAACGGTACACAGGTGACTGATAGTGGGGCACAGGAGGCAATGAGCAATAAAGGCAACGTCAACAGAGGATGCTTGGAGGGCAAGTGAAGGTGAGAATGGGGAAAGGAAGGAGGTTATCGAGTGAATGGGTGAAGAGTCAAACAGGTGAGAGGGTTTTGGAAAGGAAGAATGGAGAATGCGTGGGTATGGGATGGAAACGTATATTTCATGCATTGATGTGCTGTTAATAAGTCTAAATGATTATGGAAACCTATATTTCATGCATTGATGTACTGTTAATAAGTCTAAATGATTGCAACCTTGTCCTTTTACACTTCAAGTAACAGAGTGGAGTGTAGTTATTGCGCGATGCGTCTTCTCCCACCTCATCCTATCCAGCCTCAGCAGGACCCTTGGGCATGAGACGCGCTGCCCTTGCCTTGGCTGTCGCTGCCGACGACTTCGGACCCATCAGATCAACTTCCACAGACTCCACAACCTCCGCCGTCAGCAGAAGTGGTCCACCATCAATGTGACGCTCAGGTACCATTAAGAAATTATTCTTAAGGTATTTAAGGTACCTAAGCACCGCTAGCCCGATAATCGTCCCGACCAGGTGCACATAACGTCTGTGTCCTTTTGAGGGGGCCTGTAGCGTTTCAGTTTGTGTCTCAGATATCATTGCTCCCTGTTATATCTCCTTTTTGTATCACAACATTAGTTTTAAATCCTGGCTCTCTGTTCCTGTGCTCTGCTACGGTCTCAGACGACCACCATCTTGCCTCTCATTCGAACTCTCCCCCATCCCACGGCCGCTGGTTACTGTGCAGCATTTACATGTTAAGGAACTGGATGATGGAAATAAGGGCCAGTTGCTTTGGCAGCTTCTCTTCTGCAGGTCAGCAACATCTGTACCACCATATTATTAGAGATATTATTGGAGCGAGAGGCCCTTCAGTCCCCCTCACCTCCCAGTCTGTCTTTCCAGGTAAGCATCCCACCTGACGGTTTAGAGGCGATCGCTTTCCAGCCCCGCTAGCAAAACTATAAAGCCCCCCCCTGATCTTCACATGGAGTCTACACAAACCAGGCAATCTGCTAGATCAGTGTGATTGTTTGACTGCCAGCTGCAGAGAACTCCCTGTCTGGGCCGGTTTGTGTACATTCCCAGTGGCAGCTCTCCACACCGACCATTCACTATGCATTGGCTCAGTTTTATATTCAGCACTGTTCCAAAGGCATGAATGCGTTTGCCACGTTCTCTAAAGATTGCTAATTTACAGTGGAATGTTAGAAACTGAGAAACATGCATTTGTCATTTAATGTGCCAGTGAGACACCACTGAATGCAAAAGAAAACGGCACCAGCTAAAACAGAGAAAACGAGCAGAGGGTTCCACCGAGAGAACTTCAATACAAATGCAAACATTTTACATGGTGGCACGCGCCTTTCATTTGTTCTGGGGCTGGCCAAAATATCCTTTTAAACATTGTTTTATTTTTCAACAACCGCAAATTGCCACACTTTAACAATGGCCCCCGTGTCCACTGTCAGCAGCTTCTAAATACTTTTAAGGTCCATAAGGTCTTTGAGAATTAGGAAGAATACTTTTATGTAGGCGTGTTTTTATATAAATATAGTGCTTCTAGAGTTCACAATTTGAGCAGTAAACCATATATTATCCTTGTTTTATGTCTCTATTCCCTTAATGTACACATTATCAATAGCCTCAAACGTGGTACTTTATTATCGTATTTATATACTACCCATATGAGGGATTGAAGCAGTATTAAAATGTGTTGCTCCAATGCATTGCTTCCGAGTTCCAAATAGTGTTTCACGTACAGGACATTGTGTAAGGCTAAATGAGAACAGTAGATATAACACCCAGGATAATGTGCTGAATGGCTAAATAATTTTAAGGTCCTAAAGGCGAGACCGATTGCTTTACAAATGCTTGTTTTCCCACTGGGCACTGCCCTCATGGGCTAGAGCCAGTACTGGGGGACGGTTTATTTGCCCAAGCCTACCAGTTGCAAACAAATACTGGGGATATGCTATTCAAAACCCAACACGATGAGGGTACTAAACCGTGTGCACAGTGAGATATTTAATCAAGTACTTTACACTTAATTTATCCAGAATTTCACATTGAGACTCTACTTGGAGCAGCCCACCATCAAAGCCACTATAAACTTGAGAAAAACATTACCCAAAGAGCATCAAATATAAATGTAGATTTAAAGCAACAATTTATGCCATTAATCAAGAGCCAATAATAAAAAAGTTCCAAGCAGGCTTTCTTCATCACTTTATGAATTCTTTAATATTATCATTAGTTGACGTTATCCACTGTATCGATGTTTATTTCATTTTCACAAACAACTGTTGCATAGGCTACACAATTTCCACAGCTACAGCTACTGGGGATATGCTGAAGGTTTATCTAAGAATGCATTCTGCCCATTTCTTGCCATTGATTTTGTGGTTACAGGTGCTTGTTTTCTGTTCGGTGGCTCTAAGGGGCAGATTTACAAGGACTGGCGCATCCCTGCATATTAGCAGGGATGCGCCAGTAAAGATGCGACACGTAGGAATAACCTTGCGCCACCACGGATGCGTTGCATTTACAATGCGACACACTGTGGCGCAAGGATAGTCAGATGCGTGTTGCATCTTATGTCGTAAGGGCAGCACATTGCTGGAGTCGTGTCACGACACAACTCCAGCAATGCTCAGGGGCGGCCTATATTTATTGTGCTGCATCACCCCTTACGCCTGCTACAAGCAGGCGTAAGGTTTTTACACACGGGGACGTAAAAGTGACTCAGTGAAATCTTGTAGAACACCCACCCTGCATACATTATACCTGACACAGGTATAATGTAGCGCAGGGCTTTACAATGTGACGCGTCTCACTAGATGCGTCACGTTGTAAATCTGTTGCATAGTGGCTAATTGTTTACGACGCCGCTGCGTCACAGAAGTGATGCAACGGTGTAATAAAGATGTTGCAAGGGGCTTGTAAATCTGCCCCTATGTGTTTTAGCCCATGCAGTATGTCTATGCCCCTCTACCGTGGAGCATAGCCTCTTCTTTACCACCTCTCTGATTTTCTCCTTTGGTTTTTCTATGAGAGCTTATTTTTCGTTCACTCTTTTTATTCTCCGTGATGAGTGCATGTTTTAACTAGCTGTCTCAATTGTATCCATCTTTAGGCACCACACCCTTATCACTCGCAAGCAAAGTGTGCTTCTGTGCAACCTCCATGCTCCACGTTACTGTCTCCCGCATGCTTCTGTGCCCTCACTCACCTCATGACCCAACTGCTCTCTTTTGCCCGTGTGCGTCTGTTTTTTTCAGTATAGCGCGAACTCGGCCCAAGGGCACGACAGCGCCAGTTACATTACACAATGTCACACTGATTTATTAGGCAGGAGGAGATTAAGTGATGTGGCCAGGATCTTGAGAGAAGCCAATTCCAAAGCCGGCAGTCCTGGCCATAACAACATGTCCTTTCTCCCTCCACTGAACTCCATAGTTGTCATCAATCAATCAATCAATCAATACATTTCTAAAGCACGCTACATACCCGTGAGGGTCTCAAGGCGCTGGGGAGGGGTGGGGGGGGGGTACACTACTGATCGAAGAGCCAGATCTTGAGGAGTCTTCTGAATGCTAGTAGGTCCTGAGTCTGTCATAGGTTGGTTGGGAGGGTGTTCCAGGTCTTGGCTGCGAGGTAGGCGAAGGATCTTCCGCCGGCTGTGGTTTTCCGGATGTGAGGGACTGTGGCGAGGGCAAGGTTGGCTGAGCGGACGCTTCGGGAGGGGGTGTGGAAGTTGAGTCGGTTGTTGAGGTAGGCAGGTCCGGTGTTGTGAAGTGCTTTGTGTGCGTGGATGAGGAGCTTGAAGGTGAACCTCTTGTTGACGGGGAGCCAGTGCAGGCCTCTCAGGTGGGGTGTGATGTGGTTGCGGCGGGGACGGCGAGGATCAGTCGAGCTGAGGCGTTCTGGACTCGTTGTATTCGTCTCAGGAGCGTGTTTGTTGTTCCTGAGTAGAGGGCGTTCCCGTAGTCGAGGCGGCTGGTGGCGAGGGCCTGGGTGACGGTCTTTCTCGTGTCGATGGGGATCCATTTAAAGATTCTGCGAAGCATTCGGAGGGTGTTGAAGAAGGATGCGGAGATGGCGTTGACTAGCCTGGTCATGGAGAGGGTGGAGTCGAGGATGACGCCCAGGTTGCATGCGTGGTCCGTGGGTTCCGGGGCTGTGCCTAGTGATGTGGGCCACCAGGAGTCGTCCCAGGCCGATGGGGCAGGTCCGAGGATGAGGAATTCCGTCTTGTCTGAGTTCAGCTTCAGTCTGCTGTCCTTCATCCAGTCGGCTATGGCCCTCATTCCTTTGTGGAGGTTGGCTTTGGCGGTGTGGGGGTCTTCGGTGAGGAATATGATCAGCTGGGTGTCGTCGGCGTAGGTGATGATGTTGAGCTTATGTTGTCGTGCGACGTGGGCGAGAGGAGCCATGTAGATATTGAACAGCGTTGGGCTGAGGGAGGATCCCTGTGGAACGCCGCAGATGATCTCGGTGGTTTTTGAGCGAAAGGGTGGGAGGCGGACGCTCTGGGTTCTTCCGGAGAGGAAGGATGTGGTCTAGGCCAGGGCCTTCCCTTGAATGCCGGCGTCCTGGAGGCGTGTTGATAGGGTGCGGTGCCAGACTGTGTCAAAGGCTGCTGATAGGTCCAGGAGGATTAGGGCGGCTGTTTCTCCTTTGTCCATCATGGTCCTGATGTCGTCAGTGGCGGCGATGAGGGCGGTCTCGGTGCTGCGGTTGCTGCGAAAACCGGATTGGGAGGGGTCCAGGATATTGTTGTCTTCAAGGTAGCGGGTTAGCTGTTTGTTGACGATCTTCTCTGCTACTTTCGCCGGGAAAGGGAGCAGGGAGATGGGCCGGAAGATCTTGAGGTCCATGGGGTCCGCCTTGTTTTTTTTTAGAAGGGCGTTGATCTCGGCATGCTTCCAGATTTCCGGGAAGATGGCTGTCTCGAAGGAGCAGTTGATGGTTTTCCGGAGGTGGGGCGCGATGGTAGTGCTGGCCTTGTTGAAGACGTGGTGAGGGCAGGAGTCCGATGGGGATCCGGAGTGGATAGAGTTCATGGTTTTGATGGTGTCTTCGTCGCTGATGCTGGACCAGGTGGTCAGGCGGCTGGAGCGGGTGGTAATCGCAGGGGCGGTGGACTCGCGGTGGGTGTGGGGGGGTCGGAGTTGAAGCTTTCGTGGATGTCGGTGATCTTGCGGTGAAAGAAGGTGGCCAGGAAGTCGCACAGGTCTTGTGATGGTGGGATGTCGTTCGTGTTGGAGCTGGGGTTGGAGAGTTCTTTCACAATACTGAAGAGCTCTTTGGTGTTGTGTGCGTTGTTGTCTAGGCGGTCCTTAAAGGCGGTCCTCTTGGAGGTCCTGATGAGTTGGTGGTGTCTGTGGGTGACGCTCTTAAGGGCTGTGTGGCTGTCTGGTGTTTCTTTCGTGGTGCCATTTCTTCTCCAGCTTCCGACAGGTGTGCTTGGAGGTCCGGAGGTCTTCGGTGAATCAAGTGGCTTTCTTGTTGGTGTGGTTGGTTGTGGAGGTCTTGAGAGGGGCGAGGGTGTTGGTGCAGTCGTTGATCCACTGTGTGAGGTTGGTTGCGGCGATGTCTGGGTCGGTGGGGTCGGTGGGTGGTCTCCGGGCGAGGGTGGTCGTCAGTTGGTCCTCGGTGACCTTGCCCCAGCAGCGGCACGGCAGCTGTTGGGTGCGGTGGTGTGTGGTGGGTTTCCTGAAGGTGAAGTGGACGCATCTGTGGTCGGTCCAGTGGGGTTCGGTGGTGCGGTTGAAGGCGACGTGGGGGCCTGCAGAGAAGATGGGGTCCAGTGTGTGTCCGGTGGCGTGGGTGGGTGTCGTCAGGAGCTGCTTGAGTCCGAGGTTGGCGAGGTTGTCAATCAGGCCGGTGGAGTTGGCGTCGTTGTTGTTCTCGAGGTGGAAGTTCAGGTCCCCGAGGAGAATGTAGTCGATGGAGGCGAGGGCGTGGGTGCTGATGAGGTCGGTGATGGTGTCGCTGACCTGTGGTCAGGGTCCGGGAGGTCTGTAGATGAGTGTTACTCCGTTGTCGCGGTCTTTGCGGGAGATCTTGTAGCCCTGTGGGATGGCTATGGCGATGTCGGGTGCTGAGGTGGCGTTCAGCCAGGTCTCCGTCAGGAAGGCGACGTCGGGGGCGGTGGAGTCTAGGAGGTCCCAAAGTTCGATGGTGTGCTTGCGTGCGGAGCGGGTGTTGAGGAGAATGCAGCGGAGGTGGTTGGGTTCTTTGGCTGGTGTTTTGGTGGGCTGGGTGCTGGTGTAGCTGCAGTTGCGGCATCTCATCTGTGTACTTCTCCCCACCGTCTGTATTGCTTTAAAGCATCCCGAACTAATTTTCCAGTTCGTTTTCATTAACAAAGTAAACATGTCCTGAGACTGAGACCTGTTTGCTTTACCGGTGCTTACTTTATTGCTTACCTCCTGTTTATCAACAGTTCTGTTGCTGTTCTTTCCTTGCCATAAACCTGGTATTTCCACAGCAAACACAGCATCTCCTTTTCCGCTAGACCAGTCTGCAGCTGCACCGCAGGCCAGTGGAAGACAACCTTATCTGTCCATCCTATGAGGCTTTGTACCCTCTGACACAATGTCACAAGCCCAGAGGAGCCAGCGACAAAGTATCCCTTTTTCGCAATTCCTAAGAGTGCGTAGGAACTGTACTAGTCTCAGCGATTTCGACAGACAGGCCTTAGTGGTGAGGAAAAAATTCCTGGATAGAGGCCATCCCCACAGACTAGTTAGGGACTCCTATAAAAGAGCGCGATTTTATGATCGTGATGCTCTTTTGAAATCAAAAGTATTGAAGAGCAATGACCAATTAGTCTGTGTTACTAGGCACTCTAATTTAAATGATCGTATTAAACAGATCATCAATGCTAGTTGGCACATTCTGAACTGCAACCCTACTCAAAAGAACAGATTAGCGAAACCCCTCTTTGCACATAAAAGAAATAGGAATATTAAAGATTTCATTGTTCACTCCAGATTTGACAAAAAACTGATAAATTCCACGTCTAACCAGAAATCATTGTTGAATAACCTTCCAGTACGTGGTACAGTTAAATGTTCCTCGTGTAAATCATGTGCTTGTATTCTAGGGGGTGAACAGTTCTCTCACAATGGCTTTTCTGTTAAAGCTTGTGAGCTGTGGAACTGTAAGACAGCCAACACCGTGTACTTCATTCGATGCCCCTGTGGGCTAGGCTATGTTGGCGAAACGTCAAGACCTATTCACGTTCGCCTAACAGAACATAGGTCCACAATTAGAACAAACAGGATTGCAGCACCATTAGTTAAACACTTTGTTGAACAGAACCACATGCCGGATGAATTTAAATGGCGTATTTTAGAGAAAATTTGGACACCCGATAGTAAGGGTGGCTGCGCCATTCGTAAAAAGAAGGAAGTGTATTGGATTTTTGTTCTTAACACTTTCAACAAGGGATTGAATAGTGAAATCCCATGGGAAAACGCGATATTTTAATCAATTAGAGTGGCCAGGCTCCCTAAGATCTTTATACTGTACGGAATTGCAATACCAATCATGATGAGTCTTGACAGTTAGTATAGAGGATTACAGAGTTCAATAATATTTAGGTTTGTTGACTAGGGTCAGACTTTATATGATGTATTTGCTATTATGCAGAACTGACTAAATACTATTTAAAAATTTGAATATGCGTAAAATAAATGTATTTTGAAGTCTGATTGGCCGGTTTACATCATGTGCCAATTGAGGTTGGAATAGCGGTCCGTACACCTTTAAATTCAGCAGGCGGTCTATCACATGACTCGCCTACAGCACGTATTTATAACCCTGTCAACCCTCGGCTTGTTGATACATCTCTTTTAACGGACGAGAGACGCCAGCAGCCATCTTCTGTCTGAGCTCCTCCAGTTTTACAAGCCGTCAATATCTCGGTAAGTTATTATCTACCCTAATGGATGTCTACGGACATCACACTCGCGTTTATTCTTTTTAATTAATGACCGGAATATCCGAGTAGATTTATACTTTTATCTGTCCTTTGTGATTTTCAGACTCACATCCTCTGAGTCTCCGCAACCCGAATCTGTATCGGCAGCACGGAACTACTTTTTCCGATAGCGGCATTTGACGGGGATTCCACCTTACTTCTAATTTTGAATATTTGAATACATTTGTCAGGGACTCAAACTAGTTTGTAGGTGAGCATTAATTTTTGCTTCGCTTGTCAATGCATGTAACCACACGAGAATTCTATTAAATATAGTGAAAGCAGGTTAGAATGTATCACTCTGCGTTGCCTTTCCATAGGTACAATCCGTGTGGCACATTTATCCGCTTGTTTCCAGAAAACTTCCAGGACGTTATTTGCCATTTCTACACCTGGAGCAATTACAAAATTGGAGAGCACGACCCGCTTTTAGCGAGGTGAGCGGAGTATATAATTTGTGATTATATCATGATTCTTGACCTTCAGTCATTACCAGTATGTGTCATGATACATCTTTGTTCCTTATGTAGGCCCCCCTATGATTTTAAGATTCATTATATCTATCACAAAGAAGTCTTCAAATTGTATCCTTCTTCATCGTGAGACTGTCTACGAGAGTTTTTGGAAAACCTGCTTTTAAGTAAGCTTTTTATCACTAGTCCTTCTGTATGGTTGTATTGCATTATTAAGCAGATCCTTACATTGAGTACATCATAACCTCTCCTTTGTTTATCTTAGATAGTTCGTGAACATTATTGGTTCTAAGTTGGACTAGGTTTCCCCTTTACCTTCATGGGAATCATTTTACCACGAACTCATTAGTATACTAATGCCCAGATATATATTTTTTGAATTTCTGTTGGTGTTTTATATATTCATTATGTAATAAGTATCCAAGTCAGTAAGGGACAATGTTATGCTGATGGGGCTATGTAACTGAGATTATGAAATGTAAGATAGTATGAATTTTTTATTGTGCTATTGAGTGTGTACTTTTTAGATTGTAGTTTGATTATTCCTTTTTTGTCCATTCTGTATTTCAGAAAATTGTGTGGCTCCTGAAGATTGTGTGGCTCCTGAAGAAGGCGTTCTTTATACGCCGAAACGCGCGTCGAGATTATATTAATTGCCACTTTTTGTCATAATATTGTTTTTTAATTCCATTTCTTTTACTGTTCTTCATCAAGAGCAACGGTTGTTTTTTATTTGTGTATTTAATCTTGTATGTACTGTGTTTCAATTTGATGTTTGATCTTTAAAAGATTTTTTATTAAACTGTCTCATTAAAAAGATATCGATGTTATATTAGTGTGTGACCGTAGTGTTTTGCCCTGCATACTTGTTCCATTTACTGCTGTTTTGATACTCATAAATTGTCTTTCCCTGTCCTAGGAATTGTAATTTTTTCCATCCAGGGGGTCCTTGTTTTTTCACATATTACAAGCCCAGATACCGTCAGGCTCTGGCTGTAGTGCTGGGCCAAGAGGTTGGCCAGCACAGAGAGTGCAGGACAGACACCAGGGTTGGATTGGGATTGAAAATCGGCCCAGGCACGCAAAAAAAAATCAGCCCACATTTGCATAATGCCTTTCCTCAAATGACTGCTTCGGCATAATCTTATAAAAAAAAAGCGGGGGTAAAAAAAATGCACACGTTAGTTTACACTGCTGAAACACACCTGGAAACAAGTGAGGCCACTTCTACTCAGGCCCCCTGCCCCCGCTCAGAATGTGCATACGTTAATGGGCCGGCCAGCGATACAAAGGGAGTGATACCTCTGTCTGTTGCTAAACAGGCGGTAACGAGCGCCCATCTGCCTATAGAAAGGCCACCCAGACACCCACTGGGCCGCTGGCTGTTCGAACAATAGAGACAGCGCCCAAATCGGCCCCCAGACTGCTCAAAAAAGCAGCCCACAGCAGGAACTCGGACACCGGCCCCTCGGGCATTGCCCGAATGCCCGCGTTACCAATCCGACGCTGACAGACACACAGGGACACGGTGTTTAGTATACTTTGTCTGGTGCGTGACTGCCCGCCCGGTAGTCGCATCAGACGCTTTTTATATTCAATTGTGCCGTAGTATGCAGGGGAGTTGCAGATCAGCGCTTTAAAATAGAACCAAGTATGCTACCTGAGGGGAATTTTACATATTTACATGTTACAGAAACAAACGAGCATGAAGAAAAGGTAGAATAAAACAATACATAGCAGTCACACAAAAAACAAATTAGGATAAAGATCGTACAGGCATAGATTACAAATTTACAATATTGATAGAACTTCCTTGAGGGACATGAAAAGGGATGTATTAGTCCTAGAAGTGTCTTTGGAGGAGAAGAGGAGGAGAAGAGATTTGAGGTCAGTTTTGAAGGCCTGGGTAGAGGTGGTGGTACGGAGTAGTGAGTTCCATATTTTAAATGCATTACCTGAGAAGGATTGAGACATCGATCTTTACCTTTTGAAGGCGGGAGTCTCAAGCAGTAGATTTTCCACATTATGAGAAGGTCTAGAGCCTCCAGAGATTTTAAGTTTAATTGCCAGGTATCGAGGGGAGGCAGTGTGCAAGGCTTTGTGCTTGATACAGGCAGTCTTGTAGATTGATCTTGCCTCGATGGGAAGCCACCGAAGAAAAGACAAAATGGGTGTGATGTGCTCACTTCTTTTGGCCCTAAAGACAAAACTGCGGGCAAAGGTGAGATTTGGGGAGGCCAGCAAGAAGAGAATTGCAATAATTCAATCTAGAGAGAACCAGAGATCGGACCAAGATTTTTAGGTCTTGCTCCGGAATGAAACGTTGAATCTCCCAGAGAAGGCACAATTGGTATTGTGCATTCTTTGCAATAGAATTGATGTGGGATAGTAGATTGAGCCGTTTGTCAAGTATGACACCGATGGATTTTGCGCTGTCAACAATGATAGGTTTATTGTTGAGTAAATTCAGCTGATCCATCCAAGCTTGAACAGGAGGAAGAGAGAGAGAGGTGGGGGAATTCAGTTTTGGAAGGATTCAGAATGAGTTAATGAGCTAACCTCCAGTTTTGAATATAATTGAGAGTAGAGTTGAGGATTGAGATATTGTGTTCGAAAGACAACGTAAGGTAGATTTGAGTGTCATCCCCATAGAGATAATAAAGAATCCCAGATTTACTTAGGAGATTTCCCAATGGTTCCAAATAAAGATTGAACAAAGTGGGTGCAAGGATAGAATCTTGAGGGACACCTTGACCTACCTCCAATGAAAACAAAAGACTGTCCATTATTTTGATCATTTGGGATCTGTCAAGAGGAATGGGGGAAACCATTTAAGCACTGTGCCTTCCAAGCCCATTCTCTGTTGAAGAGTGTTAAGGAGAGTGTTGTGATTAACAGTGTCAAAAGGCTGTAGAAAGGTGTAGAAGAATCAGAAGACAAGACATCCCCAAATCGAGTACATGCAGCGCATTGTCGATCCCTTGCAGCAGGGCTGTTCCGGTGCTGCAGTTTTGAGTGAAACCATACTGGAAATTGTCAAGAAGATTATTATCTTTAATATGTAGGGAAAGTTGTTTTCGCTACACATCTTTCTGTGATTTTCGCGAGAAAAGGGAGGTTAGTGATAGGGCGGAAGTTGTTGAGGTCGTTCGCATCAGCGGTGGTTTTTTAAGAAGTGGGGTAACCTGTCCTGTTTTAAGGGTAACAGGACGAGAGCCTTGGCTGAGGAAGAGGTTAACCAGACTGGTCCAATAGGAAAGAGTATCGGTGTAGAAATCAATGGCAATGTCACTTGGGATGGGGTCAATCGAATGGTTAGAGGGTTTTGTTTCGAGGATGCATTTGAGAAGGACATCTTCAGAGAATAAGTCAAAGTTCTTCCAAATGACAACGGATTTGCGCTCCTCTAGGGGGGTAGGATGAATGACCTGATCCACCGGTGATTTAACCTTTTCATCAAAGAATATGGTGAATTCTGCTGCTTTCTTTCGAGAATCGTCAGGCTTGATGGATGAGGGAGAGCAGTTTGGAGTTTTTGATGAGGTCAGAATAGTTCTTTGAGTCTGCTTTTGGCTGAGTCAAGGAGGGTTCTGAAGTGTGATGCTTTTTCATGGAAGATGTGTTTGTGGTATTTTGATCTTGCTGACTGAACAATAGAAAGATTAGTGGTGGATGGACAGTGTCTCCAGGATTCTCAGGTTCTTCCTTTCTTCCTACATGTAAAAAAGCGTATCCTTTTCAAAACACTATGGGCCTCATTATGATTGCGGATAATCCGCATACTCCGGGCCGGCGGAAGCCACCGCCGGCCCGGAGTATGCGGATTATCCGCCGCAGTGACATGGAAGACCCACCGCCAGATCAGGATGGCGGTGGGAGTGCGGTTGGACCAGCGGCGGACGGCAGGTCCGTCCGCCGCTGATCCGCGGTGTGAGGAGGGCAATTTGGTGACGGTGTCTGCAAGACACCGTCAGCCAAATTAGGATTTGCACAAACACATGCTTTTCCGCGGCGGCTTTTCCGCCGTGGAAAAGCATGTGGACTTTGGCTTTTGGGGGCCCGTTGCGGGCCCCCAGGGTGTCGGGGCGTGGGGGGTGCACATGGGGGGTACCTATGGTACCCCCCAACATTAACATGCTCAAAGCGGCAGGCACCGAGCGGTGCCTGCCGCTTTGTGCATGTAAATATAACACATGCAGTTTTAACATTGCGGCGGGTGCTGCTTCAAGCAGCACCCACCGCAATGTTAAAACATACAGGATGTGACCGCCAGGGTGGCGGTCACATCCTAATTTGCACAGAGGGACCGCCGCTGCCCCTGCGGACGGTCCCTCCACCTCTGGTGTGGCGGACGGACGCAAGTCCGTCCGCCATCCTAATCGGCCCCTATGTCTGGTGCATAGACAATTGTATGGAAGGGGTCCTAAATACTGGTCCCAAAAACTCAGATGGTATCAGCCATCAAGAAATCTCAGGTCTAAGAATGAATTTCTATTAATACCTCTGAGAGTACGTACCTCCAGAAATGGTGGCCGAGCATTCTCGTGTTTGGCCCCAGCCGCATGGAACAAAATTCCGCTCCATCTCTGTAATTCCCCTGACCATGGCCGTTTTCGCAAAGGACTAAAGACCTGGTTATTTGCAAATTAATACAGTTTTCTGATGTCAGAGTCTGCTGCAGGCACCATGAGACTTCCTGGAAGTGATTTGTGCGCCATATAAATATCCATGACTTGACTTGACTTGACATGTGGTATTCCATGTTTATTGCTCCCCTGTGCTATGTTTCCCTTTGAGTTTGTAATGCTTCAATTTTGCTATTGTGACCCCTTTTGCGGGCTCTCACACCGTTCAATTCTTCCGTTGGTCAGTTGTCTGCTGGACTTGTACAGAGAGGGAGCTCGCTGTCTTGGGTTCCTGTACTTACAGGAATAAAGTTAATGTTAATGTCCTACCTCATGACGTTTGGAGTTTTCTTCTTTTAACCCACCACATTTTGGTACCAGGAGTGAAGTTGCCTGTGCTTTGGCCCTCCGACCACGGAGCCACGCCCACCTGCGTTTCTTCTCTGCAGATCATTGCTGAATCGCTGGAAATTTCACACTCCTCTCCTGACCTCGTACTTTCTGCTTTGTTGGGTGAGCTGATTCGTTTATTTTGTGCCCAGCTGTCAATTTTGGAATCGTCGCAAGCCGCGCACGTGAACTCTGTGCAGCTTGTGCCTGGAATTTTGCGGCTCTTGTCACCTGGCCCACCCCTGCTCATCACGCTACAGTGGGACGTCGTCCTGTGACAGAGTTCCTTCGGGATTGCTAGGCAGCGAATTGAGCACCGCTCTTTCACCAGGTGCTACGTCAGGTCATCACATTTACGTGTGGCCATTGTTAACTCAAGTTCAGTTGATTTCACCGCTTCAGCCAGCTGAAAGCCTAATTTCCATGATTATTCTACTACGGAGGGGAGTGTAACTGTTACACTGTAGTGCTGGGCTGTATATGTTCCTGGGTATTCTGCAGTCCAGCGACGTGAGTGTCTTTTGGCAAAGTTACAATTTCAGTTTTGACTTACTTGTACCTGCACTGTGGGAAGTGGGAAGTTTTCTTGGAGCAGCTATTACATCAAACTATTGCTTACTTCTTTATTTCCTTAAGTTTTTACTGCTTCATCTTTTATATCTGCATTATTTTATTGACTGCAAATGGCTACTGCACACGGGGTGATTCAACCTCCACCTTTTCTCTCTAATCCTGGCAGACCGGAAGTCAAATGGGAAAAATGGCTTGGAATTATTGAAAATTGTTTGGCTGCCATAGATGCTGACAAATTTTCTCCCACCAGGAAATTGGTTTTGTTATTTAATCATCTTGGCATAACTGCACAAAGAGTATTTGACTACCTTCCTATTCCTGCACCTGGGGCAGAGGGTATTCCTTGGAACCCTTATCTCGAAGCTAAGGAAATAATGAGAAAACAATTCTCTGACGAATCCAGTGTGTTACTTAAGAGATTAATGTTACTGAAGAGATTTAATTCTGCTGTGTTCAAACAATCACAAGATGAGTCTGTCGAAGACTATGATGCCACCCTTAGGTTACTTGCAGCAAAATGTGAATTTGGAACAAATGTTGACACCCATATACAAGACCAGTTTGTATTTTATTATTTTTTTAAAAAATTCAAGAGCGTTTACTTACATGTCGTAATCTCAACTTGGCAGAAACCTTGTATGTGTCTAAGGGTATTGAGAGGTCTATGGTGAACCTCAAATGTTTTGTCAAATTATGCACCACAATCACAGCCGTCTGTAAGTTCCATTGTAAATGAAGATGTTGTGTGTACTGCTTCGGATAAATTTACCAATGATAAGAAGTCTTTCAGGAGTCAACAAACTTGTGGTCAACAAATATGTTATAGATGTGGTTTCAGGAGCCATATCTTTAACAATCCTTCTTGTACTGCTGTGGCCAAAGATGCAACAAATATTGGAAATTAGGTCACTTTCAAGGAGTATGCAGGAGTACTGGTCCTGTAAGCAATTACAATAGATTTAGAATTAGCAGAGTGAATCTTGAGAATGTTGAGGGTGAGATGCAGGATAATACATCCAAGTTTTCAAATGTGTTATTAACAGTGGATCTTTCCACTGTTGCATCTGTCAGTTCAAAGAAATTATATAAGGACCCACTATGGATGCATGTATTGATGATAAATTGTGCATGTCATGGCCAATTCCGGTGTACCTGTTACGATTTTGGCAGATCTCACTTTCTTTAATGCTTGGCCTGCTGGGGCGGTTCTATTTCCTTCTGACATCAATCCCAAAGCGTTTGGAGAGCAAGACATTGATCTTCTTGGTTTCCTTTGGTCCTCTGTGGAGTGCTTGGGTAGGTCCATTAACACGAAAGTCTACGTAGCTGTCAAGGGTGGAGATATTGTGGGTTGGAAAGACCTGGCAAAGCTTGGAATCATTCTACGACCTGGGCAAGATCCTCCCATCAATTTAAGAGAACCACCCCAAGACTTGCTTTACATGAACACCAATCGCAATGTAATACCTAACTTCCTTGATGCTTATTCCAATGTTTTTAAGGATGTTGCTGGGGCAGTCTCTGGCTTTGAACACTGCATCAAGCTTAAGAAAGATACCTTGCAGTGGCTCATAAAGTTAGACCTGTGCTTTTGAGTATAAGGGAGGATCTCAAAATCTTATTGAATAAACTCAGGCAGGAGAACATTAACCCCTTCCATGCTCATGACGAGCTCAGCTCGTCATGCAGTACACTGCTCGTGTGCTTATGACGAGCTGAGCTCGTCATGAACAATGTGATCCTGCAAATGTTAGCACAGAGGGGGAATTGCTGCAGCAGTCTAGGTGTTAAAGAACATATTGTTGCTTCTGAGTGGGTTTCTCCCATTGTTAAGATGAAGAAAAGGACTGGGGACCTCAGGCTGTGTGTGGACTTGAGGTCCCTCAACCAGAACATAGTGGTAGATTGTCACCCCTTGTCACACATTCATGAGATTTTGGCTAACATTGGCTCTTACACGTTCTTTTCAATAATTAATTTGCACTCTGCATTTCACCAGTACAACTTTCAGAGGAATCTCAATATTTCACTGCCTTTGTAACTCAGTTTGATGTCTTCAAGTTTTTGAGGTTGCCTTTCAGGCTTGCATCGGCAGCAAGTGAGTTTCAAAAGTTAATGGATACTTTTTTCGGTGATATACCGCATGTGCAAGCATTTTAGGATGACATTCTTGTCTACACAGAAACTGAGGAAGAACATGTGCTAGCTTTGCACAAGGTATTAGGCATTCTTCAAGACAGAGCGATGACAGTCAAACCTAGTAAATGTAAACTCTTGGTGCAAGAAGTGGAGTATTTGGGCCATCTCATTTCTAGTAAGGGCATTAAACCTAAAGTGTTGTAAAGTGGAGGCTATTCAAAAAGCCCCAGCTTCCTTTGGTAAAGATGAATTGCGTTTTTGGACAGTGGTTAATAGGCAAGAGAATACTATTGCTTTTCCTTCTAGGACATTGTCAAGTGCTGAAACATATATAGCACCATTGAGAGAGAGGCATTGGCAATAGTGTGGGTTACGAAAAAATATAAAACCTAGATTTAGGGTAACTTGTGTGAAATTTTCACAAACCACAAGCCATTAGTATTCTTTTTCGTAGGTAATGGTTTGGGCCAGGCCTCTGCTTGCCTGGTTTGTTTGTTGTCCAAACTCCATGATTATGATTTGGTGGTTAAATACATCCAAGGAGGGAAAAATGTCTGAGCTGACTGCCTGTCTTGGCTGCTTTGGGTTCAAGTGATGATTTGCATGATTTCTCTGACAAGGAATGTGTGGTTGAACTTGTGGATGCTGTATTCCCTTGCCATGGATCCATTTGCCAACAAGAGTGGGAATAAGCTATGAAACAATTAATTTGGTAGACGTTGAGAACTATACAAAATATAGATGTCCCTCTGAAAAATATCTTTCCACTGAAATGAGATGTTACAATCAGGTTTCCAAAGAGTTATCATTTGAAGGTGGGATTTGCACCATGAAAGGTCTTTTTGTTCCCCTGCCAAACTCAGACCCAAGATCATCAATACAGCTCACAAGGGACACGTGGGGGTTTCGGCCCCTTCCAAGATGTTGAGGAAAATTTATTGGTGGCCAGGTATGGACTCTCAGGTAGTCACTGTAGTAGAGTCCTATCCTCAATGTGTAGTGTCCGACAAGCACTGGAAGATGACCAAGAAGCCATTACATTCTGTTCCTGATAGACCTTGGGAAAAAATTGCAAAGGATTTTGCTGGCCCTTTTTCCATGCTTCCTGGTGAGATGAGGTATTTAATACAATAAGAGAGAGATGAGGTATTTGTTGGTAGCCATTGACTACTTCTCGAAATGAATTTATTATTTTTTTGTCGAGACCACTGTTCCCAGTAAGGTGCAAGCGCACCTCTCTTCCTGTGAGCGTGCACTCCCGTGTGTGGAGCGCGCACACACCCAGTACATCCGGCAAGAGAGTTCGCGCCACCGCTTTAAAAAGCACTTCCTGTGGTTTTGCCAGCGTGAGTCAGGAGTGCAGGCAAGGCTGGCTTGGGCTTGAGGCACTTGCTGTATCTTGCGGTGCAGGGCAGAATGTGGGCTTTGTTTAAGAATTCATGTTAATACAGCCCCCTCACGAGCTGTGATTAACATGAATGCTTAAACAAAAGCCCACCATCTTCCCCACACCGCGCTTTACTAACAAAAGAGTAGAGCAAGTTTAAAAACACAGCGTGTACTTTCAGAAAGTTCTAGTCTTTTGTTAGTAAAGTGCGGCTGCGAGAGAGATTGTGTGCTTTTGTTTAAGTATTCATGTTAATCACAGCTCCTGAAGGGGCTGTGATTAACATGAATACTTTAACAAAAGCCCACAATCTTCCCCGCACGATCTCAGAGTTCCTTAACCTGAAAGGGAACTCCCCTGTGACTTAAGGTATCCTTGTGGTGTGTGGCAGATGGTACTTTATTCCATATATTGCTCCAATCTCAGGTATTCAAATTTGTAATGTCTTTATTCACGCAACTTCATCCAAAAGCAAGATAATAAAAAGTCAACAGAATAGTCTTATTTAAGTTTAGAAATCGATTTTAGAATTGTATTTCTAAAGTTATAAATCACTAAAAGTTGCTATGTCATTGTTTTAAATATAGCAACAACTTCTAGGTTTGCACTAAATACAACATAAATTGCCCTCAACTGTTGTGAGTGCAGTGTGTTTGAAAACATTTATGGGGATATGGTAGTGAGCATGCGTTTTAGTGTAGAGTTCTAACATTTATAATATAATCAGAAGATAGTGGTGCTCTAAAGAGGTATTTATTTTCTTTTAGTAAAAATGTGTCTATTTCCTGGCTGTGTCCGTCACCTTTTTTAACTTTGACACATTGCACCACATGGGAGTTGTACTCCATACAGGGGCAAAGCTATCAGTAGAGCATCAAGAGCAATTGCACCGGGTGCCAGTGATCTTAGAGGTCCAATGCACCCAAATGATGGCTGCACTTTACAGTCCAGCCAGTTGACTTTCCATCTCATTTACCTTGCTGGGGCAGGAACCATTGGCTTTTAGAAACTGTTCCACAGTTCTTACCTGATCAGCCTTGTCCTAGGTGCCTCTGATTGTGGATGGGTGCGATGTTCTTCCAGGTGCCAGCACTGCCACTGGTGTTTATCGTTTATTATTCTCTCGATGCCTATGGCTGCCTGCTCTGGCTTTGTAATATCTGCTGTAGACTTTGCCACCTTTGGCCATGTGATCCTGAGTGCCAGGCCCTAGGATATTGGTTTTATTGGTACTGTCTCTGTGTCAATAGATGCTTGGTCAGCATTGGGATGGGAAAACTGAGAAAATGGCAGAAGAGCTCACAAGAATCTGGTCCGCAGATCTTTGCCCTGAACCAGTGCAGTTGATGTATAAATTCCAAATCAATTCCCTGCTGTCTCGCTCGGTCTGACGTCATTCATCTTTTTTTCCATTGTAAACTGCTAGGGAAAGCCTGGCCCTACCTAACTACTCAAGGTTGTAGTAATGCAGTTACTGCTTGAGAAGGTTCCCCTAATGTAGGGGATCTCTGCATACCTAGGTTTTATTAATGGGAGCAGAGTCATATAGAGGTGAGTTTTTCACGGTGTTGGCTGGTGCTTCAAAGTATCCTTCATGACACACTCACTAGTTTGAAACATGAAGCATGGTGATCAAGGCACATGAGAAATTATCAAGATATCGTCTCTGAAGTCCGCCCACTCATTCCTTTAAGGCCTAAAAATACTGGTGGCCATATTATCAAGAAAGGGCGATACATTATCACCGCTTTTATCAGCAGGAAACTGCCGTTAAAGCGGTGATAATGGGCTTGATAATATGCCCTTGTGAATTCCCATAGAAGCCCAGGTTCTGGTGTTAACCTGGGCTTCTATGGGAATTCACAAGGGCATATTATCAAGCCCATTATCGCCGCTTTAGCGGCAGTTTCCTGCCGATAAAAGCGGCGATAATGTATCGCCCTTTCTTGATAATATGGCCCTTCATTTTTTTGCATTTCAGTTCAATTCAGTGCAATAGAGTTCTTTGCTGCATCAAGTGACTTTCATACAATTCATAATCTCTATGCAGGCATAGAACAACTACTGAAAAACGAATTCCCTGACGATGTTGCCATGAGTCAGCCAGGAGAAGATTACATTTTTCATTCACTGCACAAAAGACTAATACTATTATTGAATATGGAGACAATTTATTGTCTATTAAACTTTGCATGAATGAGTTTGGTTCGATAGTGCTCACTCATAGTTTCAGATTGCACCCCAACTTTGCACTTAAGCAGTATAAGGCACAATGAGGTTACATACAGGTTTGTACAGGATCACACAATTTGACTAGTATGGAAGGCAGGATTTAAGCCCAGGTTAACCATTCATACCATTCGCAGTATAACCACAGAGGTCATCTTCTCCTGCCATTAATTTACCAGTAAAGCCAGGGTTTTTTCATAGCTATCTTTCAAGACTTAAATCTGTACAGTACGAAAACCCATATAGAGTGAACATTGGCACAGTTAATAGGTCTGGTGTTGTCTTCCTGCCATTTGGCTTTGCTAATACTTGTTTTGTTTTGTCACTGTTTTTATAAAACTTTGCTATCGAGGAAGCAACCCTGCCGATGTTAAAAGGAAAATTGCCTAAAAGCAAAATTATTTTTTTATTATCTCAAAAAGCACAGATTGCTATAGTAGCTATATATGTATATGTAGGCAACAGCAGATGGTGAAAGGAACTGACAAATTGCACTCAGAGGCCCATTGGAGGGCTTGAAAATCTATATAATAAGCAGTAGAAGAGCAAGCACACCCACTGGAGGGATCAATGAGCACTGAGACACTACATGTCCCAGCATGCAAAGGGGAAGTGGACTCAACTAAGAGGCCTCACTGTGGGGCGTGAAAAGAATGAGCATGCGGGCAATGTGGTGTTTGGAAGGTTGGTGTTTGGCTTCTCTGCTCAGAGCCTGTGATATAGTAAACTTCGTTGTGTTTGCAAGCCACATGGCTGCACGCACTTGTGCACTACTACTGACCTTTTGGTGCCGGGGGACGTAGCCAGGTCAGCCTGCACTACGCAACACAAACAAAGGACAGTGCAATAACCAGCCCGGTCCCATCAAAGCATAATAGCACTCGCATTGACTGCTGTGCGCGGCCTACAACCTCACAAAATATTCGACTCTACAAAGCATTACAACAGGTAATACACTCAGCTTTTTAGTAAGCTGATTTGCGTGACAATCTTTTTAGATGCGGTATTTTGACTTAAAATGTGTTGGTGTAATGCAAGATGTGTGACACTTGGCAGGGCTGTAACGTGGCTGCGAGAGCAATTGTGGGCTTTTGTTTAAGTATTCATGTTAACCACAGCCCCTTCACGACCTGTGTTTAACATGAATACTTCAAAGCCCACATGCCTTTGTAAATCTTTACTACTCACCATTTTCAATTTGCGATATTCTTGTAAAATTTGATCATAGATCGTCAGGAAAAAAAAGTAAAAGCTTTTTCCAACATAAACATGATAGTACCACATTCTTTCATATCTATGCTTATGGAAAATGCGCCACGTTGGTGCAAATCACTCTTAAGCCCCTTAACATGGGTTGTATGTGTGGAAATGCACCGTCTTTTCAGTTTTTTAAAGCAAAAGTTTGGAGTGATATTTGGCGCTGCGCACAAGCGCTGTCTGGTTCCTGGCGCACATAGCCATGGCTGCAGCGCACAGGGACCCTACACTGTCGTACACAGAGGAACAAAATTAGAGGGAACATTGGACGAGACAGCAAACACCTCTTCTGTGATTCATTTTCTTAAACATTTTTAAGTTGGAGGGTCCTCCATGTGCAGTTGTCACCAACAATGGTTTGCATTGTGTTTCCAAACAGATGGAGGTCTTTTTGAAGAAATTTGGTGTCAAACATTTACGAGTTGCCCTCTATAGTCCAACTTCCAATGGATTTGTTGAAAGGGCTAATAGATTTTTCAAAGAGGGCATCCAAACTGCTTTGGCAGCTTACATCTGTGTAGCAGATTTCTTGCAAGAAAAGATTTGGACTTACATTAGTTCTCCCCACTCCACCACTGGTGTTACTCCATTCAAAGCTCTCAGGGGAGAGAACCAAACTCTAGTCTTATGCCTGATTGGTTTCAAACATGTTCTGTGGATCAAGACTTGCCTCAAAGTAGGAATTCAGAGAGCAATGCCCAACTCGTCAGAAAGAGTGGCCACAAAACAGTTGACACAAAAACTACTACACAACAATAAACATAAGGTCAAGGATACTCATTTTGCCATCAATTATTGGGTGCTGATTAAAAAACATATAAAGTCTGCAAAGGGGAGTCTGAATGAATGAATGAATGAGTTATTTTTATTTATATTGAACAGTTACTTAAAACCATTTGCAATAGGTCTTACATACAGTTTAAAAGGAAATTGAAGCAACAATTATAAAAGAAAGATATTTACATGCAGCTATCAAAGCATTATAAAATTTAAAAAAATAAAAATAGTAATCATGTACATTGGCAAGACAGCAAGAAACAGCCAGATCAACATTTTTGCACTTTCATGTAAGTTCTAAAGTTTAAAAGCTAATTTTCTCTTCCTGTACGCATTATAAGGGTCAGCAAACTTTCTGTTTTACTTGAAGGGAAAGGTTGATGGAACAAGGATAATGTTATTTGTTTGAGTAAACAACAACTTGATTTTTTCAAACGTATCTATGCTGGTTGAGAAGGTGTTGAAGATTCTACTTTGAGCTATGATCTTGAGCCAAGCTCTGAGAATGTATTTTGTCCTTCGAACAATTGCACTAACCACAACTACACATCTCAAAAAGCTGACACTTCCATTTCTCAAAGTTTTGATGATGGTTTGGGTGTTTATGGTATGCAAAAAGTAACGAGTCCGGAAGATGTGTCGTCTCACCCTCAACGTATCATCAAATCACCTCCTAGGTTACTTGATTATGTTCTCTATTAGTTTATTGTTCAAAGGGGGGGGGGTTATTGTATTCCATTTTGCTATTGTGACTCTGATTGTGGGCTCTCTCACTGTTCGATTCTTCCATTGGGCAGTTGCCTGCTGAACTTGGACGGAGAGGGAGATCGCTGTCGTGGGTTTCTGTACTTACAGGAATAATGCTAATTTTGGTTTTCCTACCTCATAACTTTTGGAGTTTACTTCTTATACCCCACCACATTGCATTTCTCCTTAACTTTAATTAAACAAAAACCCAATACACAAAAATCATAAGTACTTCAAGAGTGCAACACGGTTATGCTGATGTCCTTTTGCCCAAACTGGATCATTAGACGAGATCTTTAAGCGGGTGGATTGCGCAGGGATGCTTCATAAACAGCATCTAGTGCAACCACCCCATTCTTCAGACTCCTGGGGAGGCAAGGCAAGGGCATGGCCTTCATCGGAGGCTCCAATAGGTAAGAGGAAATGCTAAACACAAGATCTATATTATTTAGTTCTCAAAAATGCATCAGGCCCAAGTCTTTAGTGAAAAACAATGCACAGAATAATGCAAAATGCATAAAACATTTAACATGTACATATGAATAAAGAAAGGTTGTTATTTTCCTTATTACAAAAAATTATTTTTATTTGTTTATTTCATTTACTTATTCTTCATTCTTCATTCTTTTTATATTTTGATATTTTTGATAAGTGTTATTTCATAAGTTATGATATACTTCATCAAAAACACACATATATCGCAACATAAATGCCATCACATATGTACAAACACAACTCTTATGTCGAAAAACAACAAATGACAGTACCATACATAAATATAAAAAGAGAGTGAGAGGAATTTGGCAATTAATTTAAAGGCTGGCGGTCGATGCAAATACGAGGCGGGTTTCGGCACAAAAGCCTTCGTCAGGGAGTACTGTCTCAAATTTCTCTATAAAAAAGTATAGAATACAAGTGATCAATAAACTTAAAAGAGCTTGAAAAAGTTACTTTGAGCCTGAGACAATATTATTGATATAAATGCGAGCATTAATGCTTCATATTTTGGATATCAGTGCAGTGCTAAGAGACGAGCATATAGATATTTAAAAGAATATACACTAAAGTAAGAGCTCACAATGTCTACAAAATCGTCCATCAGAAGATGTGTATCAGACTATAGACCTTATTTTCCAATATGAACAGAAAGGATTACCCATGTGAAAGATCCCGAAGGTTGAAGAAAAAGTTAAAGAAAGGGAAGAATTTTAAAAAAAGGAATACCTTTATATTTTAAGCCATTCTGACTTTTTCCGGTTGATGGTCAAAAGCAGATTCAAGTAGGAGTGAAGGAGGAATTTCTTTTGTATACATCTATTGGTTTCCATTTAACAATGGCTAGTTGTGCAAAATATCCCAACCATTAGATGGATAGAGAGTTACATCATGCATGTAGTATATCTACATAGGTGTCAACGCTGGAACACTGGTTTGAAGTTAGCACCAATGCACAAGATAGTTGTGGATCGCACTGGGTCAGTATATCTCTTGAATTATATAACCTCTACAAAAACGTTGGAGGCTCTTCATGAGACTACAGGGGAAGTTCCTGCCAGACGGGGGCCAACAGGGTTCTCTGCCTGGGCAGGATTGTTGGGTGATAAGACCAGGGGGCGCCACTCTCGGGCAAAGGGAGTGAGGGTGTCATCATTAATGTCTCCTCTAGCCCTCTTTAAAAATTAGATGTTGCAAGTGACTTCCCTATCCTGTCTCTGGGCAGTGATCATGATGCTCCTTTCTTCGCATGACAACCCAGGGAGGGTGCTCAAATAGCAGTCTAAATTTGCTTTCACGATGCAGGTCTCTTACGAACACTCTCCTGTTGCAGAGATTCTACACATACACAAAACTATGTGTAGGAATTTAGGACCTCGGTGTATAGGGGCTAAGCCTTCCCACCTCCTCAGTGCCCACGAACCCAGGACGACTAGCTATAGTGTCTCACTTGCTCTCCTACACACTCATGAAGAAGCAAATGATTAGACACCCCAGAACACTCCCTGATCTCTCAGGAATCGAGGTAACAAGACACACCATTTTGCACACACTCTCGTACCTGTCCACAATAAGAACTGACTGAAACACGAATATAGTTTATAATGTTTATTTTAACTATCATGCTCTAAAATGCAGTATACGAGCCACAGCCAGCAAAAAAATGCATATATCTAATACAGTTAGCATTGCAGCTAGGCCATATATCAAAAAGGAAGATGTCATCTTATAAATACAGACAGTGGAGAAAGGACTATAACACCTAACTACCCTCCCCTTGGTAAGAAAAAGTATTATTATATAATAGATGATCTCTGGGCTTTGTCAGCAGACTCCATGCCTTACTGCCTAGATGGTATATCTACATCTTAGGAACCACATTGCTCTTCTCCCTGAAAAGCTCCCTCTCCAAGTGTGTGTTCCCAGGATGCTTGTTTCCGGTCCATGGAAGACATGGCTTGGCAGTTCGGGCTGGACTGTTCCCATGAGGCACAGGGTCAGACTGATTTGCATATAGCCATGTCTGAAATGGCGTGGCTGAGTGGGCTAAAGAATGGTGATGGATTAAACCCAGATCAGTTGACTGGGGGTGAGTGTTTGATTTGCTCAAACGCTCCGTCCATCATCCCCTTTTGTATCGCTTTGTTCGCCCTAAGTGTGGCAGGGTATGCTCAGACGTGAGTCCCTTGCTCACTTGGCCACTGGATTCAAGATAGCCTGGCTGATGAGGATTATGAATCCGAAACCGGTCCCAGGATGCTTGTTTCCGGTCCATGGAAGACATGGCTTGGCAGTTCGGGCTGGACTGTTCCCATGAGGCACAGGGTCAGACTGATTTGCATATAGCCATGTCTGAAATGGGGTGGCTGAGTGGGCTAAAGAATGGTGATGGATTAAACCCAGATCAGTTGACTGGGGGTGAGTGTTTGATTTGCTCAAACGCTCCGTCCATCATCCCCTTTTGTATCGCTTTGTTCGCCCTAAGTGTGGCAGGGTATGCTCAGACGTGAGTCCCTTGCTCACTTGGCCACTGGATTCAAGATAGCCTGGCTGATGAGGATTATGAATCCAAAACCGGTCCCAGGATGCTTGTTTCCGGTCCATGGAAGACATGGCTTGGCAGTTCGGGCTGGACTGTTCCCATGAGGCACAGGGTCAGACTGATTTGCATATAGCCATGTCTGAAATGGGGTGGCTGAGTGGGCTAAAGAATGGTGATGGATTAAACCCAGATCAGTTGACTGGGGGTGAGTGTTTGATTTGCTCAAACGCTCCGTCCATCATCCCCTTTTGTATCGCTTTGTTCGCCCTAAGTGTGGCAGGGTATGCTCAGACGTGAGTCCCTTGCTCACTTGGCCACTGGATTCAAGATAGCCTGGCTGATGAGGATTATGAATTTGAAACCGGTCCCAGGATGCTTGTTTCCGGTCCATGGAAGACATGGCTTGGCAGTTCGGGCTGGACTGTTCCCATGAGGCACAGGGTCAGACTGATTTGCATATAGCCATGTCTGAAATGGGGTGGCTGAGTGGGCTAAAGAATGGTGATGGATTAAACCCAGATCAGTTGACTGGGGGTGAGTGTTTGATTTGCTCAAACGCTCCGTCCATCATCCCCTTTTGTATCGCTGTGTTCCCTAAACATGCATCCCCATAATACCAAAGTACAAGTTACCAGCAACAGCTGCATTAGCATGTTTTGTCTAGGTGCTAGTGACTGACCAGAACAGAATAACAAGGGACATTGTTTATCGACTCTGCTCACAATGTTCAGAATAAACTCCAGGAACATTCAGAAATGAATGCAGCAGACAGTTTTCATGTGAAAGGCATAAACAGTGTTTTAAAAAAATAAAGCCATGTAGTAACGTTCTCAAAAGCAGCCTCACGGCTGCTGGGCTCATGCTAACTTAGCGATGTCAACAATGTACTTTTCAGCCATGTGACACCCTCCCCTTGGTAAGGCTGTAGCATATAGAAAAACAGAATGCAATGGGAATGTCATGGGGATGAGCCTTGCTTTTACACTGTGTTAAGTTGGCATGGGCTTATTAGAATTTTAAACACCATTTTTCCTTTCTGCTGCCTTTACACACGGCACACATTATTATAAATGTTCAGAGTTTAGCAGAGTGTTTTGCTTCACACGAGAATAATATGTTTTTCTATATTAGCAGCCTTGCTTGGTAAGCTTTGTCTGAACAGTGAGTGCCGAAGCCTTCAAGGTTATTTCAACACAGTGGTTGTTGTTCGGACTGATCAGCGCACGTTCTAGTCATAACATATATGCAGCTGTGGCCATCCCTGAATTTGGCGTATTTAATAATGCACTGCGTAGGCATGCTCAAACACACTTGGAGAACATTTGCATGCAAAGAGCTGTGGCAGAAACTGATGTGATCCATTTCTGCTAGGACCAGAAGTATGGGGCCGCCCTTGTAATCCCAAGAGAACTTCTGTAGACATAAAAAAAAAACTACTAGCAAGGGAGGGTGAGATATAGGTGTATTCTAACCCGTTTCCATTTAGCATTGTAATATGCTGTCTCCCTTTGTATTTTATGGAATAGTAACTACGCTGATAATCTTGTTGCTTATAATATGTTTGCTTGTATTAGCTAAGATACTGCGCATGAGAACACGGCGTTATAAATAAATATTTCAAACTTGCTCGTGTCTCCATTGACGCCCTGTTTTGGACTGCTATGAGAGTATAACGAAAGAGTGTTCATGTGTTCCACATTGCCTGAGGTATTCTAAGTTCCATGTTCTGGGTTGTCTTCTAATTGGGGTTATGGAAGAACCAATGAGACACTGATTTCTAGTCTGGTAGGGGATTTTGGCTACTAAGGTGAGTTTTGGTACACCCTAATTCACTGAGGTTCCAAGTCTCTATGCACAGTTCTGTGTATGAGCAGAATCCCTGCTACATGGCACTGGTGGTCTTATTACATGAGGCTTGAGTAGCACTTCATTCAGTCCTTAGCCCCTTCACTATTGTTTCCAGATACCAGTGGTGTTGGACAAACCTACCTATAGTTACATAGGTCTTTTCAAGCTTGAATCTTTCAAAACAGTTTCCTTTTGAATTTCTACCCAGTTGTGTTACTTTGTTTTACATTGTACCTTTTCTTCTTTGTGTCACTATGGCTAACATTGTTATACCGCAACATAGTCGCATTGCGGTTCGCAATCATTTGCAAGCTTATAATATTGGTTTGGAGGGCATGGCAGTGATTTTGGTAGTGAGTGCTGGGATTGCATTCCCGTTTGAGATTTTCTACTCTTGGGTGACGTTTCCTGCAGTGGATGCGGCTACGCAGGTTTTTCACACTTATACTCACACACCCAGGGAATACGTCCCCTATAGGACACAGAAGATTCCAATTTCTGCACGGCAGCACCGTGTTTGGTTTGATGGTGCCCTTCCACACAGTGTAACGGTGATTAGATTGGGTCCTTTGTCCATTCCATGCGTTTTTGGCTGGATTCACCCCGCATCCTCGTGTGGGGCAAGTCCCCATTGCTGAGTTACGGACCCTATATGACTCTTCTATTAGTGTTATTAGGGCCCATGTTCAATATATTACCCAAAATGTCCAGGGCGGGCCCCTGGAGTTGCGGCCCTTCCAGCTGGACCAAGCAGAATGAAGCTTAGTCCCGTGATGGTCAATGCGATAATGGGCAAGCGTCCCCAAGATAAGGATCATATGCCTTTTTGGCTTGCCGGGAAGTTTGACCAGCTGGAAGCAGTGTTTCCTAATTCGACTCCCGTAGAAAAACACAGTATTCTTATAATTAGTTTGCCCAAGGACTTGGTACCAGAAGACGGTGACTGTGAGTCATGGGGTAAGATTTTTGCGGCAGTGTACATGAGGTGCTTCGGCACTCCGTCAATTGCTGTCTTTCCGATGGTCATTAAGCGTGTTCAGGGCGAACACGGACCTGAGGCTGCGGTTGAGTTGGGAATGAGACTCGTAGGCTCATTTGATGTAGTTTCCGATCTGGTCCTTTCTAATATAAAGGAAGATGCGTGAACTTTCAAGTGGCGAATGCCTTATGCGAGGTCCCCGATGGCGAAAAACCCCGACAGTTACGGAGAATTATTACGGCGGCTTTTAAGACCATTGGCCGCAATAGTTTAGGTGTCAAGCCCTTTTCTGCTAAAGATAAAAAACAACCTCAGGGTTAGAAGTCTGAATCGGACGTTCAACCCACACCTCCAAAGAAAAATTGGAACAGAAATAAAAAACAGGGGAAACAGCAACAGAAACAGGAGTCCCGTCCCCCATCAACAGTGCCTGCGTCTACTGAGCATGTTTATGAGTTGCGCGACCGCACTACTATTAAGTCGCCTGATCGATTTCAGGTTGCTGACCAATGCTCTCCTCATTCTTTACAGGGCACATCAGCCTCATCGTCCGGTGGTGGAGACGGCAGAGGTCGGGGTGGCTAGCAGAGTCGCGACCAGCCCCGCCCGAAAGACAGCAAAGGCAAACAGGATTATTCTACACAGAATAGACCCCAGTTTCAGCAAAAGAAAGTTGCCGCTTTAACAGCGAGATATGCCACAGATAGTGAAAACGCAGCTTAGGAATCAGACATGGTTGTTGACGGTGTTGGACAGCGCGTTGGAGATTACCATAGTGCGAGAGGCCCTGCGTCCACTACTGAAGGTGACAGTGACTGACCAATATGTTGTTGTAGAGACAGCTGATACCACAGTAGCTCCCCCAGACAGGCTTTTTGAAATTGTCCTTTTAATTGAAGGTGACATACAACGTACCATAAAAGGGGTATTTTGGGAAAATCTTACAACTACCTATGACATTTTGTTAGCGGAGGCTGGCCACCTTTTGTTCTCGCGGCTCCAAGAGGGGAGGAGGTAATCCTCCCTAGTTTCACGCACACAGTGTCCAAGGAGCATGCGCTGAGTTTTGCAGAAGAGTGGGCTAAGGCCCTTGTGCCGGCTCTGTACCGTACGCACTGTGGTTGGGATACATTTTCCCCACACCACGAGATTCCCTTACAGTCTATGCCATGGCCTCAGCCTCAATATCCCATCCGGCGTGAAGCTAAGGCTTCCGTTGCGGAGATCCTTGAACAATTGGAATATAAAGGAGTGATTGAAACTTGCGTGTCACCGATGAATAACCCACTTTTTACAGTGACCAAGCCTGACGGTTCGTACCGTTTGGTATTGGATTACCGGCATTTGAACTCGCATTGCCATACCAGTGCAGTACAAAATACACACGGCTCAGCTTTAGTGGATGGTCTTGTGCGAAAAAGGTTTAAAACCACACTTGACATAGCCAACGTTTTTTTTGCCCACAATCTGTCTGGTCTGAGTTCCCAATGGACCAGTTTTACCAGTGGCGGCAAACAACGCCAATTTAAACGCCTGGCCATGGGCTATAAGAATAGTCTGGGTGTGTTTGCTGCCCGCATTGTCTCTCTCTTGGAGAGAGTAGACCCAGATGCGTGTTCGAATGTGGATGACATCTATCTCACAGACAACGAAATTTGGGCGCATCTGTGTCGCGTTGACCGCATAATTTGTAACTTTGCGTCTTCGGTTACAAATTGAACTTTGCAAAGTCTCAAGTTGCGGAGCACACAGTGTTGTTCCTGGGCTATGAGCTCAACAATGAAGGTCGAGGATTGGCTCCTCACTTCTTGGAGAAATGCGCACAGCTGCGTGCTCCTACAACACTGAAAAAATTACAGTCCTTGCTGGGATTTTTGAATTTCGGGCATACCTATATCCCCTCGGTAGCAAAATCATTATACCTTAAATTCAGATATGGGGTCTTGCAGACAAATGATAAGAAATCCAAATGGGGTAGTAATGCACAAGATAAAGATTCTGACAAATGTGGTTTTTGTAAAAATGTTACATCTGTCAAGGAAAATGCTATGCATATTCTATTTTTTTGTCTGGCATATCAATACTCGAGGGAAAGATGGATCAAACCCTTATGCAACACCCTTAAACTAAGACACTGCAGACAGGCAGAACGGATTTTACGAACAGACACTACTCGATTGGTAGTTTTTTGTGTTTCTAGGTTTCTTATGAACGTAATGTTCCATAGAGCCAAAAATGGCCTACAATTGTAATTGCAGTAGTGCTTTATCTAAACTGTTACAGGAGGTAATGAGTCCACTTAATTTTTATCTCAAAATGACGTTAGTCTATTTTTACAACATTATATTGGAGTAATCTAGTAGTGATTGACCGACCGAATAGCAACAGTTTAAATTCCAATGGAATGTATGATTTTAATTTTAATACCCCTGTATACTTTTTATATTAATATAAATATTTATTGTATTTTTTATATAAATGATTTTATTTGTAAACTAATGATGAATTGTGGAAACAATTGCCCCATCCCTGTTATTTGGTTTAATTGTCAAGATTGTTTAATTGTTGTGATGATGATTTTAAAATTCAATGTGATGTATTTTTATTTTATGCACTTTTATGGTCTAAAGAAGACCGAAATAAAGTATTGAATTGAATATTCCTGAAAATGCCCAGCGTATCAAGCCTTTGTACGCTTTGATACAACCTACTTTTACCAAATCATGCTGGCTGCCTGAACATTCAGCCATTTTGCAATCTTTGCAGGCTGACCTTCTAGAATCTAAATTCTTACTGACTCGTGATAACCACACCAACCTGGTGATAAGAATCATCGTGCGGGGTGGTGGGTTTCACTTACCTTACTTTTAATGAAGGTGACACAGTACCTATGACTTACAAGTCAAACTTGTACACTTTGACTGAAATGCAGTTTTCCACTGTGGAGAAAGTTTTGACAGCAGTGCAAATGGCAAATCTTAAGGAACGTGCACTGTCTCAGGGAAAACGCATGTTGGTTGTTACCCCGTATCCTGCCCTAGAAGCAGTGACGAAGGCCAGTGTACCAAATTCTAAAGCTTTGCACCCATGGTGGATACAATGGACAGCATCATTGACTTCTCCGGATGTCACGTTTATTTTTGATGCCTCCTTACAGTCACAAGAGTTTTTGCAGTATGAGTTTGTTCATCCTGCGCCATTGACTATGCGGCCTTTGGAGGATTTCCATTGTATCATTTACACTGATGGTTCAGCGCAAGTTGCGCAAGGGTCTAAAAACACATACGTCTCAGCTTGTGCCATTGTGGTAGGCAGGATGATGAATGATGAATTCAAGTCCGATATCGTGCATACAAGGACATTAGTGGACTGTACCGCACAATTGGCAGAGCTCCGTGCTCTGATGCTTGAATTGGAGTACGCTGATCCTAGTGTGACGACTCTTATTGTGAGTGATTCTTACTACTGTGTCCAGTCTTACAATGAAAACCTATTCTTTTGGGTTCAGAATGATTTTCGTGATTCCAAGGGTAGCATTATAAACCATAAAATGATCTGGGTGGGTTCGAGTGGCTGAGCTTAAAGAGCAGTTGCCACTCGTGTATGTAATTCACACTCTCGGTCATCAGTGCGTGGGAGTTCATGCTGTTGGCAATAGTTTGGCCGATGAGGCCATAATAACAGCAGTATCTACATATTTGGTTGCAGCAGTTACACGTTCCAAAAGTAAGATTGATGATGACATTTTGGCAGCTGTAGCCGCTACTGAGAAGGGAAGTACATATCCTAAGGGTTTCCCTTCAAAGTATTCATATCACTTAAGTTCTGATAAAGTTCCTTATGTGAAAATACCGGACGTTGGTGAAAGACTGATTCCCAACGCGGACCGCAGGTCCACACTGATTACAGCTGCTCATGAGGGTGTTGCGTCTGCACATTCAGGCGTTTCGGCTGCTGTATCTCAGTTACAACAACGTTTCTAGTGGCGGGGACTGTACAAACAGGCGCGTGATTATGTCCTTCAATGTGACATTTGCCAGCAGATTAAGCCTTCGACTGCTATGCGTCTGCCCCAGACACAGTTGTACATTTCTAATATACCACTTGGTTGTGTTTATTTAGATCACTGCGGTCCTTTTTCCTCTGATACTGCGTATAAGTACATCTTAGTTGCAGTTGATTCTTGCACACGCTTTGTGTGGGTGTGGTCACACCGCAGCGCTGATTCACGAACTGTCATAAGAGACTTGCGTGTTTTTGTAAGCATTTTTGCCTGTGGCACCTTCCATTTGGATCAGGGTCCTGCTTTTGCCTCTAAGGCGTAAAAGGATGCCATGACTTCATTGGGGGTCCAAGTCAAGTTTTCGTCTCCATACAGACCTGAGGGTAATAGTGTTGTGGAACGAATTAACCGAGATTTAAAGCAGTCTTTGACAGCTAGAGTTATAGGCACTGGCAGGTACTGGCTGGCCCTCCTAAATAGCGTAGAAGGTCTCTGGGTGAGCGGACCCCATGCGAAATGCTCTTTGGTATCAAAATATTCGTCCAGGACCTTGACGGTCTAGACCAGGCAGGGGTTGCTGCTCCCTTTGAAGTAGATGAACATTGTCATGTTTTACAGAATCTTCAAGAGACAAGCGACAGTCTTACAAAGGAACACTTACCCAACACATCTGATGCTGCGTTGCAGATTCCGGTAGTTGGCTGGCTACCCCAAGTTGGAGAACTGGTTCGAGAGAAGATCGAAAACAAGAAAGAATTTGGTCCCTCATATCGAGCTCCAGTTCCAGTGCTTGACATGAAGATCACAAGAACAGCCATTTTACCACCACTTCCAGGTCGTAAAGAATAAAGGTACATCTCCATTGTCAATGTCAAACTACACAGAGTGACCGATTCTTCTTAGTGTGACTCTTGCTGTCTCATGTCTTTCGATTTGGAGAAATTCTGTTTGGCCCCGGCTCCTAACCCCAGGCCTGACGTTGCCTTCGAGATGCCTGCAGTTTTAAGTCCTTTGTTAAGTTCTCCATCTGATGCTCACCTTGATGAGACTGAATATACTTACCCCACTGACTTATCGATGCCTGATTTGCAAACCTGTTTGGCTACAGAGTCCAGATTTTCATTTGACACTGACTCTCACACATCGAAGTCTCCTTCAAAAATCTCAATTTTTGCATCATGGTTTGAAACACATTTGTTGATTCCTTCTTGTACCTACATTTGGTTGGTGCTTTTTTTGATTTACCTATTCATGTCTATTGGATTTGTGGTGTATTTTGTCTGCCTTGTCAATGGACACTATGTTGAAGAGAGAACATGCATTCGACATATTAATAGAACATTGGCTCCCCATTCCTCATCACACAGATTGAAGAGGGACCTGGCTTTTGTTAACATAACTGCTTGGCCTGTTTTAGATGGGATTGTGTGGGATGCTTTTAGATTTCAAATTCACGGACCCACAGAGGTTATTAATGTCCCAAATGTCCTAAGTGTTTCTATGGGGGATGTGATTAAGCAAAATATACGTTCTGATGATTGGGATGCTCAGGCCGTAGAAGCTTTGTTTTCTGATTTGAAATATTATGCTGCCTTTGATGCTGAAGATTTGTATCTGGATTCCGCAAATTATGGTGATTTGATTTGTTATCAACACTTTGGTAATCACTACTTGCATAAGGCTAACACCAGGAGGAATATGGTTAATTATACACAATGGGAACATAGTCCCACTCCTGTACAAGGCAGTTCCACATCTCTTTTAAAAAAGGTTCAATTATTTTACTGATTTTAATCAGTCAAATCCCAATGCATTTTATTTTAAAATAACCGAAAAGTCCACTTCCAAAGTTAGACTTACCCACACAAAATTATTGTATTCAAATTCCTTTTTAGACCAAATGGCTGTTGGGGGTTACGAGCTGTGGAAAGATACTATCGATCTTAAATCTGTTTGGAGTTCTAAAGATTGGCAAGTGCAAGGCGCCGAGGCTTTGCATCGTGCATGCCTGATCCCGAACCATATGTTATTTTCGAATTCTACAATTTCACAAACAACTTGCTTTGGATTGGCTATTACTAAAAAATTAAATGCTCCTTCTTTTCCTGAGTTAGAAGAATATTCAGGTTGGAATAATAATACCGAGTTTTCTATCAGAGAATTACAGACTCTGTTACTGAATTCTACCTTTAACATATCCAGTTTGGTTCCTAAAGGTTGGTTGCTGTGGCACAAAAGTGCTGATTCTCGCCAGCATCGTTTTCTGGGTTTAGCTTCCGGCTACACACAGGTCAGGGTGGATCCCCGTTTTGAAAGTGGCCATTCTGTGACTACCTATTCTGTAGGCAAATTATGTCAAAGTTGGCTCAAACATTCCACTTTGGTGTCAGTTAAGCTGCATTTATCTAAATTGACTGACGATGTTGATCTGAATGATTTTGTGAAGGGCCCGGCTTCCGGCAGATCTAAAAGATGGATATATGCTATTTACAAAGAAGTTTGGAAACTGTCCCAAATTGAGGCGGCTTCCCGCATTAGAGCTATAGATCAAGCAAATTTAGAAAAAGTGCTAGCAGTTGTAGATAACAGCATTAACACGCTTTCTTCCCGCATTTACACATTAGATAATATTGTTTCATCTGTTGTTGATATTGTGCAAGAAGATGTGTCTGTTTTGTACCATGGTCAAAATCAATTGTGTTCTGGTATGCGGTTTGCCTGGACCTTGCAGACCTTAAAATCTAGGAAAGTGCCATGGCACTACATGAACACTTCGTCATTATTTGCCCCATTTAATTTGACTGACAAGCAACGTTTTATGTCAATGAAAAATGCAAGATTTTTTATGCTACACATTGAAAAGTTAGAACCGTTACCTTTTTGTGTGGCCGAAGCAAATTCTGCAACGTGGCTTATCCACGGATTGATAACTTTACCTTTTCCCATTTTCAAGTTCGAGGCTTGTATGAAGTATTACGCAATAGGCAGATATGAACCTCTGGGCACCGCTTATCTTCATGAAGCTTGGTCACTACCATTTACCTATAGGTGCCTTAGGGAGGGAAAAGAGGTTTACTTGAATGGTGAAGATTGCACTACAACACCAGATCACTCATTAATGTGTAGGAATATCCAATTACATGGCTCTTGTAACCAGAATTAGCCTAATTTAGCCTGTATTTTGAAAGGTACACCGGCACCTGCTATCATACCCAAACTCACATTATTGGCAAACGGGAGTGATTGTTGTGGGACGGTAGCCGGAATTCCTTACGTGGTTACGGTCAGTGAGCGTGTAGTTTGTTGTAAAAATGTAATGTTTCCTCCTCCGCATGGGAAGCTTGATGTTTCCATCTGGCCGACGATTCCGACCTTGAAAGCAGAGTTCAACAAGATGAGTCATACAAGAGCTCTATTGTCCCAGAAAGAAGTCGCCCTCACATCTGCTCGTGAAACATTTGTCCTTCACGTGGCAAACACCCACACAGAAGTGCATGCTTTATTAAATAACGATTTGCCCTTGCATTTCGGTGAATTAATTCACACTATCTTTAATGCATCGTCCACCACAGGACTGGCTCACTTTTTTAAAGTTGTTAGCAGTGGCCTTGTGACTTCTTTTCAAACTATATTTGGTGTGTTCCCGGCATTCTTTCATTCGATCTTTCCAGCCTGTTTGGTGGATTTCCCTTAATGCTAGCTCTGGCCGCAGGAGTACTTCTGTTGTTTTGTTTATTTCAAAATGGATGCATGTCCTGTGTTGCGAGAAGATCTGTCACGACTGTTGCTGCTCCGCAACCCAATGCTTGAATATTATGAAGCGCTGTCTCTTGCTACCTTGAGTGCGGCATATGGATTATCGTTTCGATTTTCCTTTTTCACATGCGTCCAGCCTGTCTTTCATTGCCTGAGTTGCGATTTCGACTGGGCCCTGGATTTGTGTCTCTGCAATACGGTGTCTCCCAATGCGGATTATGATCAGTTTATGAGCCCCTTAGGTGCTCATGAATTGCTTTGTTCTGACGGAGGGATTAGGGCCTTTGCAGCGATGCATGGAGTCCTGGGACGTTGGAATGTTTTCGCAGTGGCGCAAGATCTCTCGCCACGCAGCTTCATTGAAGAAACACCGAGTTGCCCTCTGATGGTGCTGGAGGCTCCGGTAATTGAGGAACATGTAGGTTCAATCTCTTTGCTGAGTGGATGGCTGAACTGTTTTCAAATGAGGACAGTGACTTCCTATTGGAGGCTGTTGCTGCATATTTTGCATATACAGTGTTGGAGTGAGATGTTTTATCACTTCTCTATCTCTCTCACATGACCGATGTCACATGTTGGACATCGGATATTTTTTTCTAAATAGTTTTTTTCGATTTCACTTTTTTCCACCCAGCCCTATTGGCTTCCGTATTTCAGTTGCTAAAATTGACAATTTATGGAATTTCTTCCCATTTTTTTTCTCTCACTGTGGCAATTTGAACTTGGTTCTGACTATCGTTCTTGAACTCTGCTTCTCAAATTTGCCCCTTTTTCTTATCCGTGTTCGGATCAAGGGAGGGTGTCATGGGGATGAGCCTTGCTTTTACACTGTGATAAGTTGGCATGGGTTTATTAAAAGTTTAAACACCATTTTTCCTTTCTGCTGCCTTTGCACATGGCACGCATTATTATAAACGTTTAGAGTTTAGCAGAGTGTTTTGCTTCACACAAGAATAATATGTTTTTCTATATTAGCAGCCTTGCTTGGTAAGCTTTGTCTGAACATTGAGGGCCGAGGCCTTCAAGGATATTTCAACACAGTGGTTGTTGTTCGAACTGATCAGCGCACGTTCTAGACATAACATATATGCAGCTGTGGCCACCTCTGAAATAGGTGTGTTTAATAATGAACTGCGTATGCATGCTCACACACACTTGGAGGACATTCGTATGCAGAGAGCTGTGGCAGAAACTGATGTGATCCATTTCTGCTAGGACCAGAGGTATGGGGCCGCCCTTGTAATCCCAAGAGACCTTCTGTAGATATAAAATAACCTACTAGCAAGGGAGGGTGAGATATAGGTGTATTCTAACCCGTTTCCATTTAGCATTGTAATATGCTTTCTACCTTTGTATTTTATGGAATAGTAACTATGCTAATAATCTTGTTGCTTATAAAATGTTTGCTTGTATTAGCTAAGATACTGCACATGAGAACACGGCATTAGAGATAAATATTTCAAACTTGCTCACGTCTCCATTTACTCCCTGTTTTGGACTGGTTTGAGAGTATAACGAAAGAGTGTTCATGTGTTCCACATTGCCTGAGGTATTCTAAGTTCCATGTTCTGGGTTGTCTAATCATTGGGGTTATGGAAGAACCAATGAGACACTGCTTGCTAGTCTGGTAGGGGATTTTGGCTACTAAGGTGAGTTTTGGTAACCCTAATCCACTGAGGTTCCAAGTCTCTATGCACAGTTCTGTGTATGAGCAGAATCCCTGCTACAGAAAGCAGAATCAAAGGGCTTTAAAAAAAGGCCAAATTGTAAAAAGTACAAAAGGAAAAAACTAAAAAGGGTTTTTAAGGTGAGTCCGGAAAATTGATCAGATTATGTGCACTGTGGAATGCAAGCTGTTGCAATAGGTCATCCTTGTCATTCATAGCATAGAGGGATGCCATCCAGTTGAGCAGTTCCAAGGAACACGCGTGTTCCTCATAATCCAATGCCTCCAAGAGCATGCCTAGGCAAGTTGCGGAATACTGCTTTACATGCCCATATTAATAAAGGTGCATTTATTTATCCTACCCCTTAGACTTTAGATGTAATAAACCTCATATGTGATTCACGCTTAATAGGATTTGCGCAGTTACTTTAAAAATCCAGCTATAAACAATTTGTATCCTTTTTAAATTACCCGACATGGATATTAGAAGCTTTTGAGGTAAATAACCAAGTGATATATGTCTCCACCTTTCCAGTTTTTGAAGAGGCTTTTCTGCTTATCTGATCCATCACTGACGTCACGTCCTATTATAAGGAGTTTAATATTATGGTCCAGTCCCATTCCAGGTATTTGTTGTAATTATTAGATCTCATAATAACGTAGTTTTGACAGTAACAGTTGGTTCAGGTTAGCTTCTAGGTTAAAATAAAAATATAGAAGTTCTGCTTTCTAGGATCATGATCAGATGTATTTAGGTTAACTCTTCTTAACATTATTCTGAGTGATATAGCAAATAGCCACCTTGCACAACTCGTTAGAATACATAATATCTCCAATATTCATAATTATTTATGCATATTATGTATTCTAGTTAAACTCTTATAGATCTTCAGTTGTTTCAGAGTGGTTTATTTAGGTACAGCTATATAGACTAGAAAATATGAATGTTTTTCCTGTCCATCTTTTGAAATGTTAGCTCATTTTAGCGACGGATAATAAGCAAGTTCCCTCTGTAGAAAATGTATACTATTATTGTTTTTTCAGATAAGTACACAGGTATTAGTTTCAATTCTCAATTTTCTTTTTTCACCCCTTTTCTTGATCCTTCCGTTTCCAATCATGTAATCTTATGTGATTAAATGATAGTGGTTTGTTGTTATTATACCATATTTTGACAATGTCTCTGTATTATAAAAGAAAAAATAATGAACTGATGTAATGCGGTATATCATGATAAGTTATCAAGTAACTGGCTTTTCTGTTCTTGTAAAATATATTCTCTTTGATGCACTGCTGTAGCACAGAAACAGAATTTTAAAATATTGTCTATTTATTTTCAGTAACGAGATGGTAGTGTCCTGAGGAAGACACTTTGAACGTGTCGAAACGCGTAGACGGGAACCATCTCTTCATTATATTATTTAAATAATATGTATTTGACAATTTAATCACTGAAAGTAACCCTTTTACTGTTTTTTAATCAATATATCATTGAATCATTTTGTGATATTTTTATACATTTTATTAAATTGAATTCTCTGTGCTAATTTAGGGCCAGATGTAGGAGCCCTAATACCGGTCGGAAACGGCCGATTTCAGCCGTTTCCGACCGGTACTAGGGTTTTCAGATGTAGGGGGCTGAAAATTACAGAATCGGTATATTTACCGATTCGGTAAAATTACCAATTCTGTAAATTACCGAATCGGTAAATATATCGATTCTGTAATTCCAAATATAGGTGGCACAGTCGGTATTTTACCACACAATCCTATTGTGTGGTAAAATACCGAATTCAGGTGTGCATGCACATCTGTGCATGCACACCTGTGCAATGTGACACACAGACATGCCCTTAGGGCAGGTATGTGTGCCATATGTCACACAAGCCTGTACTTGGGGTGCTAGAGGGTGTCAAAGTGACACCCCCTGCACCCTTGCAGGATTCGGTATTTACCGATTCGGTATTGCCCATTGATTCCTATGGGCTTCAAGGCCCATAGGAATCAATGGGGAATCTGTAAATACCGAATCTTACAGATTCGGTATTCCTGAATTCGGAATTACCTACATCTGCCCCCTTCCCATTTACAGACTCTTAAATACCGAATCGGTAAAATTAGGTATTTAAGAGTCTGTAAATGGGAATTACCTACATCTAGCCCTTAGTGTGCTATTTTTATTTTATCATTTTTATTCATCACGTTTTTTTTACCTGAACTATGCCAGTATTTATATGTTGCCTGTGTGTTTTACTTTTCACAAATTAACCCAGGAACCTTATTCCTTATCAGGGGGTCCTTGTTTTTTCACACAAGTTGCAGAATACTCCATGAAACTCCGTTGCAAGAGGTGCGGGCAGCCTCACCAGTTTCCAGCCTGCAGCTGCACGCATCAAACAGCCGTCCCCAGAACAGGCCTGGTCATAGGCCACTATGGGACCCATTAACAGATCTTAATCCAGGTTAGCACCAGATGTATTGGCGAGGCAGATATCCAAAGCCCAACAGGAAGGGCACCGTCGGCAATAGAACACAGGTTGCAGGCAAGTGAAGTAGGCGAAGCAAAATGTAAGTCCATATCTCACTCCAAGGGCCGCCAATGACAAGCACTTAAAAAGTTGTTGCATTCGATCATGGCACAGTTGCAATTGGCCGTGTCTGTGCAGTACCGCAATATGGGCAGCCATTGCATAACAGGAGCAGAAGTACCAGCATGTCACAGGCCATTAAGATGATCAATGGAAACCCTCCAAATGAGCTAGAAAAAATAGAATGAATAAAGGCCGGTATTAGTCCAAAAATCATCTGAAAAGAGGAAACAAGGCCGGATCCCACTAGTTTAAAAGAATGAGCAAGGCCTTCAGTGTCAGACACATTAAATATTTGGTGTATTCATTCTCCAAAATGGAGTGGGAGGTCTGTGTTGAGTAGTGAGTGTATCTCACTTGCGGTTCTCGCCACCTGCAATTCGAAGGTCTCTTGCGCTGATGTGAGAGCCACTTCCTGTTGAAATAATAGCGCTTTGAGTCTGCTTATTTTATTAAAATCTGTTGGGTGGCCTCACAGGTATTCCAGCCTGCCAACACTCCAAGTGCAGCTGCACGCATCAAACGGCCGTCCTCAGAACAGGCCTGGACATGGCGCCACCAACGTTTTGACTGGTACTTAAACACGAGAACCCTGAGTAGCTGTGGTAAATAAAAATATTACCCTGGCATAATTTCTAGGCATTAACAATTAGCATGTATCAAATGAGAGGCAGAGAGTCCGTGGTGTCCAAGTTAAAAGGGCTTTATTTCAATAACTCGAGTTAAGGGAGAATCTGTTCCATCACCACTGAGGTTCAGGAAGGGTCTTCTAACATTATTTACAGAGAACAACACATATATACATTTCTCCTTGTACACAGGGAGGAGCGCTCCAGGCAGAGCATGAAAGAAAGAGATAAGAGCATGTGGGCGTGCATGAGGGTGTACACTTGATGAGTCACAGGTGGGTGATAGGTGGGTGGCTACATAGAGGAGGAGTTACATGGCAGGCTGGAACTTTGCCCTACTTGTGCACGCAATTTGAGCATGACGTGCAATTGACGTGTAACTGGGAGGAGAGCTGACTTTCAGTCTAGTAGAGAGATCTTTAGTGTCAAGGCGACCAGCACATCTGGTACTAACTGATATCTTAAGTCAGGGGATGTATTATCTGAAGCAAAAGTTGCTCGTCACTAGGAATCAGAAAAAGCATATATTTCTTCGTTCATTGCGTGGGGGCTGTGAGCAAGCACTGTGATTTACTTCAATGGAGACAGAGTGGCTAGGCCCTATCTTCCGCGGACGGGTTCTGTTTACCTTCCTCACTGGGCAGGAATGTGACTCTGTACAGCAGGCAGATAACTGTTATTCATAATACTATCTTGGCAACCCTTGCTGGGTTTCTTTCGGCTGAGCTAGAAGTATGCGAGGTCAGAGATACGTAACTGCAGCTTAATTCAGAAAGTGGCTCAGGCTGAACCACAAAAAGGGTTTGTCGTGATTTATTTTTAAAAGTGCACAATGCAAATACATGGACCTTCATGTTAGCTTAACGTTTGGGAAACTTGATGACAGGCACCTTAATGCAGGACGTGATTGCAGAGGCCTTGTGATTCAGGCCACTGAGAGAAATATGCATGGGTGACATGCACACATATGTAACTTAGGGTACACGTAGGGGGCATCTTGGTCAGGCAAAATTTCATTTTCCTCATTCCCTCCTTGTCCCCTACGTAACCCTTCAGGACACATCTATATTCATGAGACCGTATAGTTGATCATACAGCATCATTTGTTCGTCCTTAACCCTTTGTATACTTGGATGTGGAACACATGCAGTTGCACACAGGCCGCAAATGGCCGGGCCACACTGCAGACAGAGACAGCAACCAAATATCATAAGTAGGATCATTCCTAAGAAGGACAACACTTTCCATCCCCAAGCAGATATCACACCCCAGAGCCAACTGGACCAAGTCCATGTGCCTGGGTCTTGATGTATGCCATGAGCAATCTTGTGGAGCCTTGTTATCGCTGCATACACAGATGGCGCGGTATTTGGGATGAAAACGCAACAACTAGATCGGATCACGCTACAAGCACCGCCCCTATCCGCCAAGATGACATCTAGAACGAGGCGATTTTGAAGAACAACAAGTCTCATAGCAGACTGTTCCTGGGTCAAGTTCGCCAGGGCAGATGCAGTCACATTCACTACTGCTTCAAGAGTCCTTGTTAACTTGCGTATCAGTTAACTGTTTTGGACAGGACCTATGAAGAAAAAGAATCCTTTGTTGAAATCTGTATATTGCTCCCAAGCTGTTTCAGTCTGATCAATCCCTGAGGCATCTGTCTCTCTCCTTACTCTAACATGTTCTAGTCGTGAATCTCTATGATAATGGGATGGGGCCAAGAATACAGGTGGCAATAAGAATGCTATATAACAAGTCCCACCCCAGTCTAAGGGCAGATGTACATAGGCTGTCTGACCGCAAATGAAATAGGTATGGCGTGATGTTTTGAAAGAAGAAAGTCCTTCATCATTAAACTCTACTGCAACTTTACACTCGCTGTGTCCCATATGTACTGAACCTTTCTTTCTAACACATAAATCACCTTTTGCTGGTAGAACTGAAATAAACGGTGGACCTGTATTTTGCTTGGGCTGAACATTTAACATTATAAAATTAACGGATGCATTTCCCTGCTCGTACTCTTCATTCTCTAGATCGATTCCCTTCCTTTGAGGAAATCCGTCTTTGTCTGGAAAACATGCTTCATTCATTACTTTATTCAGGTTTCCATATATCCAGCCACCTGGATAAGCTATGTACTTTCTATCTATTGAGGTCATTAAGGCAAACCATGCTCCACATGAACCATTGTGTGAGAACGGCAGAGGATAGAAGGGCAGAACTCCCTTCGCCTTTTGATAAGGTGGCAGTTGGCCACATACCCAGCAATCAGTCGCATTGCTGGTCTGATGAGAATGGTGTAACATTTGAATAAAAGTATTGTTACGCAATGCAAGTCGATATGACAATTCATGAGGTGGCAGTTCACTAAATGTATGCTTACAGTGTTATTAAGGGAAGAGTGCATATGTGAGGCAATAGGAGGAAAGAAAACATGTAGTATTAAACTAACATAGATCATAACAATGCATAGAATAAAAAGAATGATCAAAGTAACTATACATCTACTGCGTAATAACTTGCAGTACTTTTCTCTCATTTTGCTCTTCTTACTATTCTCGTATGTGATCTTATACATGTCAGAAATCTAGTCTAACCGATTCACCACCGAGTGGACTTAGACAATTAAACTACGTCTGACTTACTAGATCTTAACTTAGATTTATACTCCTGCTGTGGAGTCTTTTTTAGTAAAGGCGGCGCATGCGGCGCAAGCGGCGCAAAGTCTGTATTTTCCAAAGTTCCAGATTGTCCAAAGTGTCTTTTACAGTGTTGAGCGTGAAGTTTCCCTTGCGTCCTTCGACTTTTATTGCGGTCCTCGTGGTCAGTAGCACCAACTTCGGCGTCTTCCAACGTGGCTCAAGGAGGCTTGATCGATCAAAGTTCCGGACACAAACGAAGTCCCCAGGGACTATGGCGTGTTCCTTGACCTGGGTGTTGTCAGGGAAGGCGGCAGCAACCTGTGAACGACAAGAGAGTAGTGCAGACATCAAGGAAGCCAGGTAATCTGTCAGCATGTTACTGTCAACATCAGTTATTCTTTTTGGCATAGGCGTACCCCACATATTTGGCGGTCTACCGAAGACTACTTCATACGGGGATAGGCCTGTTCTGGAATGAGCTACCATACGCATGTTAAAGAGGGCAACCGGTAAAGCTACCATCCAATCCACGCCTTTTTCTGCACATATCTTAGCAAGTTTTGTTTTGATTGTCTGATTATGTCTTTCTACAAGGCCTGCTGCTTCAGGGTGTCGTACACAATGGAATTTCCAAGTATATCCTAACAGAAGAGACACTTGTTTCATTAATTCAGAGGAGAATGGCTGACCGTTATCGGAATATACGACCCGAGGCAATCCATACCTGGGGAAGTACTCGCGCACTAATTGCCTGGCTGTTGTCACAGCAGTATAATCTGGAACTGGATATGCTTCTGTCCATCTAGATAGTGCACACACAACTACCAAGACATACTTGTAACCTCTACATCTGTTCATTTGGATATAATCCATCTGGAGGACCTCAAAAGGTGGTCAGGAGGATGAAATCCGCCTTGTTCCACCGGAATGCCTTTACCTGGATTGAACTGGCAACAGATCATACATGGTCGTACTTTCTGCTTCCCTGCTGCACGCATGTGCTTGTTAAACCAGATATTCTGCAAGCTGTCTATCATTGCCTTTTCTCCCAAGTGTGCTGGACTATGTGCTGGACTATGTGTTGTGTTTATGATTACTTGTGGAAGAAACCATGTGCCTTTTCCCTTAGTCATCCAACCTTGGTCAGTCTGGACCCCTCCTTGTTCAGTCCATTTCTTTATCTCATCTGCAGTGGCATGTGTCTGTATGTCGAGTACATCTTGAGTGGGATCCCTGACTGTCATACATGTCGTCAGTAATGGTACCTCTGTCCTTGTCGTGTCTGTTGGTGTCTGGGCTGTCTGGGCTGTAAGTTTAGCAGTTCGGTCTGCCAGGTCATTACCCTGGGAAATGGTGTCTGTAACTTTGGTGTGAGCTTTGCACTTCAGGATAGAAATGGCTGTAGGTAAATGTATTGCTTCTAACAGGGCTTGAATAAGCGGGCCGTGCTGAATCTTGGTCCCATGGGAGGTCAAGAAACCTCTCTCCCTCCAAAGTACCCCGAAATCATGAACTACGCCAAAGGCATATTGTGAATCGGTATAAATGTTTACTTTCAAGTGCTTAGCTCTTATGCAGGCTTGTGTCAGAGCGATGAGCTCTGCTGCTTGTGCTGATAGTGTGTCTATTTTCTGTGTCTCTATGACTTTAGTAGCAGTGGTCACGGCATATGCTGCTACTAACTCTCCTGCACTCGTTCTCATGCATGATCCATCTACATAGAGCGTTAGGTCAGGGTCTGGAAGTGCAATATCTGTCAGGTCTTGTCTTGGTTTTGTCACTATATTCATTACTTCCACACAGTCATGTGGTGGTGCATTTACTGTACTTGAGGGCAAAAGTGTTGCAGGATTCAGAATATTACAACGTCTGATCTCTATGTGTGGTTGAAATAATATCAGTTCATATCCTGTCAGTCTTGCTACAGTCAAATGTTGTGTCTGTGTCCTGTTTAAGAGAACTTCCACTGCATGTGGTACACTAAAACATGTGGTCGCTAAAACTGGCGCTTGACATAATGCTCTTTTTAATTCCTCAAATGCCAAGGTATGTTCTTGTGTCCAAGGGAGGACAGTCGAAGTGGCTGCCTCCTGTGTTGTCAATTGTATGAGTGGTTTGGCTAGATAGGCATACTGGGGAATCCATTGCCTACAGTATGAAGTGAGGCCAATGAATGCACGTACTTCTTTCTGTGTCTTGGGCTGTGAAAGGCTAGAAATTAACTGAATGAAAGGCTTGTGTTAGCTGTCTACCCTCCTTGGAAAGTAAGTGTCCAAGGTACACCACTTGCTTTTCACAGAATTGCAACTTGTGCCCCTTGTCAGCCAGAAAATGTAAAACTGTCAGTGATGCAATTGCGCATTCTGGTTCTGAACGTGCTGTAATTAGGATGTCATCTACGTACTGGAGTAGGGCAGTGTTGGGAGGCATATAAATACTGTCTGCGTAATGAGACTGAGCGTGTGTGAGACCGCACTAGAGGACGCACGGCTCTAACTGAGTGAGCTGCAGAGCGGGGGGGCGAGACTGATGCACCTCACACAGGGCTCTAACTGAGACTGAGCTCCAGGGCTGAAGGGTGTGTGAGACTGGGCTGCAGGGCCCTGGCTGTGCATCTTCCCAGCTGTGCATCCAAGGGGCAGGTCCCAGCTGTCTTTTTAATGCCTGACTGTAAATACTAGGGCTCATTGCAAGAGCGAAACTCCTGCCAATTATTCTGTTTACACTACGAGGGAAAAACTATTCATTTGCAAGCATGCTCTCACCCACAGGGCTGTTCCTAAAGTAAAGTAAAGTCCACATTTGTAAAGCGCACAATCACCCGTAAGGGTCTCTAGGCGCTGGGGGCCGTCGGGAAGATTAAGCGAGCTATTGCCCAGAGTCACATGGTGCTGGGCTAATCTGCCGCCGGAGCCGGGGATCGAACCGTGATCCCCAGATTCCAGCGTCAGTCGCCCTGGCCGCGGCGCCACACCTCTCCCCACCCTCCACCCTTTCAAAACTCTGGGAGCTAAGAACAGCTGCCAAATGTCCGCGAAAAAGAATTGGGGTATGGCCAATAATAACAAGACAGGCACTGCTCGGAGCTCCAAGAGGGAAAAAGCCCTCCCTTTACAAAATATCTTTCCCTGGAAGCCAGGCCACTTCAAGGCCGAAAAACACATTCTCTGTAATTCAAAACATATCTGTTCCCAGGCCAGGGAGCTAATCAACATTCTCTAACTTAACTGAAGCAATTTTTAAAACGTGATAAAAAGCATCCTAAAATCAGTAATTAATAAGGACATATTTTTTTTTTTTGTAACCTAGACACATGCTAGCATTTTAAAATAATTATATCATAAAATATTGTTACTAGCTGCAAAGGAAAAAAAAGGAACAGAACAACATGGCATGGAAACACATCACATTTTACTTTTTGAAAATAACGTGAAAACTCCATAATTTTGCATTGCAGAACCAAGATTTTCATAATTAAGTGTGCAAGCTTTTCTATTCTACCTATTAAAAGGGCCAGATTCATCATTTTTCAAAGAACCATGTTTTCTAATTGAGTGGATTAACTGTCACACGCTATTCTAAAGGGCAGCTTGCATTGGGAAATAATAATGTATATTTTGTAGAACAAATTTTAATTTAAAAAACAACACACGGTTGCATTACACTAATTAAAAGCACATTCTATGATGGGTCTGTTTTATATTTCATTCTCAACCGTGAAAACATTAAAGCACCCTCAGTGCAAACCCTTATCTCAATCCGACTGGTTTATTTACAGCTTACCGACCTCTGAGTCAAAACACATTAAATCAAGTGTTCCAAGGCAAACCTACACACATACACGGACGCATTTGAAATAGAATGTTAAATGAACACTTCTTTACTCTCCATGCAAGATGTTACCATTTAGTCAGCAAACTGACAAAGCACATAGGCAGACCCAGCAACCAATGAAAAAATTAAATCAAACCCTTATTCATCTAAAACACTCACTGACATTTAGTGTCAGCTCACATAACCATGCATGTGAGCTACACAGCCATGAAATCGTGCCAAAACGCACTTCCAAACTACGCCAAAAAGACACCTTCCCCTCCACCAATTTCCTTCAAACTACTTTGCCGCAAAACTAGACACTCCCAAGTTTCAGCCGATCCCGCAGACTCAGTTAAGAACTACTTAGCACACCACGAAATATCGGCCTAAAAGCACACACAAATCAAAACAGCTCCATTTTCCAAAAATACACATTAGCCAAACACACCATTCCGCCCAAGCCAAAAATCCCCAAAATTCAGCACACCTGGCCATCCACCTCCTCTACCGCTGATCCAACCCCCGGGCCCCTAGCGCACCTGGAACACCCCCAAAATAATTTCTCAATTTTCAGAAAAACGCCCATTGGATAACATGGCAAATCGCACCTCCGCACAAAACATGCTTTTTCCACCACTTCCACAGCTCAGATCCTTTTCAAATTTGGCATCACAGTAGTCCAAGCGATTCCCTAAATCCTCACCAAAAAGCAACCACATCCATCCACTAGAACGGGTACGAATTTCCGCTGAAAAACACGCCCCCCGCAAACACCAAAAACGGCCATAAATCGGCCAAATCTCGACCAAAAACGCCAAAACCCCTCAACACTTTGTTAAACAGCATGTTAAAACAAATACTGCCTTCTCAATACAAGATATTAACTCTTTGGCAGCTGAAGCACAATCATTCCCCAATGACTGCAGTACATGGGAAAGTCATGAACTCATCTCTCCACGTTATCACATAACACGTACGCACATCTTCAAAACGTTTTCTCCAAGCACTTGAAAGAGATCCAGCTCTCTCCTGCCTAACGTAATGATAACATGCTCTGCACAAACCATAACCACATGGCGCTATTCACAAGCCATATTCACAAGAAACTCAACAAGTTATAATAATGACATGCTCTTCATAAACCATATTTACAAGGAGCTATTTACAAGGAACTCTGATGCTGTCAGCTTCTTTCTACATACTCTAAAGGGTACAGGTGGTGGCGTTCGCGACCTACTGGGTGTTTCTGAGGAGGTCACTCTAGCTAGTTCTTTTTCTTTCGCTTTTTCCGCTGCTTGTTTAGTTCTCTCTACTTTATTGAATTCTTTCTCTGTTCTCCTGTGTGACTCTCTGCGCCATAACTCGATGGCATCTTTCTGAGAGGGTCTTGACTTCCTTTTCCATAGCGCTTCCTCTACTCTCATAATGCATTCTGAATCCCATGTTCCTGAGATAGGTCATCTATACTTTTCCTCCAGGTCCTTCGTGTAATCTACCCATAAGTCTAAAAACAAAATGGCGTCTAGCCCATGCTTATTATACATATAATGACCAGGTGTGTCTCTAGGCGGGATGTTAACTGACTCTTCTAATATACCTTTTCTGGTCCCTATCTGACGCAATTTTGAAAACAGTGGCATGTTGAAACCAACACAATGGAAATACAATACACAAAAATAGACTGAAACAATCAACAATCATTCACACTAAAACAACATAACATTAAAACAAACATGATCTGAACCAATACAGAGAACTAAACATGTACTTGAAAAACTATATGCACTGGAATACAGTACAACCATACCGGTCTCAAAAATGAGACACGTCTTGACCGTGCTCGTGTGAACGAACCCGTCTTTACCGTGAACATGTGAATGGACACGTCTTTACCGTGCTCATAGAAATGAGACACGTCTTTACCGTGCCCGTGTGAACGGACACGTCTTTACCGTGATCACGTATAACGTGAACCCGTCTTTACCGTTTCCATGAATAACGTGGACCCGTCTTGACCGTGTTCATATAAAATGAACCCGTCTTGAAACTTTATGCATTCCCCACATTGGTACTCACCGGGAAGCAAAACTTGAAACTTGAAGGCCTCGGACTTCTACGCATCTACGTCTACGTCTACGCATGCGCCTCGGAACGGGTGGACCTCTGGAAACCTCGGACCTTGCTCTCTCACGGGTTGGGCTCTGGTTGGGATGATCCGCGATCCTCACCGCCTCGTGTGGACGCCTGGTCGCAGTCCGTCTCCTCCGTGGGCCTGAGGGAGTAAGCAGGAAATCCCGCTACGTGCACTTCGGAGTCCGTCACGGCTGTAGAAGGGGGCAAAAGCTGGACCTACGTCGCCGGCGCGTGGGGAAAGGGATAGTCCCTATTCGGGCGCCAAATTAATGTGGTAAATAAAAATATTACCCTGGCATAATTTCTAGGCATTAACAATTAGCATGTATCAAATGAGAGGCAGAGAGTCCGTGGTGTCCAAGTTAAAAGGGCTTTATTCCAATAACTCGAGTTAAGGGAGAATCTGTTCCATCACCACTGAGGTTCAGGAAGGGTCTTCTAACATTATTTACAGAGAACAACACATATATACATTTCTCCTTGTACATAGGGAGGAGCGCTCCAGGCAGAGCATGAAAGAAAGAGATAAGAGCATGTGGGCGTGCATGAGGGTGTACACTTGATGAGTCACAGGTGGGTGATAGGTGGGTGGCTACATAGAGGAGGAGTTACATGGCAGGCTGGAACTTTGCCCTACTTGTGCACGCAATTTGAGCATGACGTGCAATTGACGTGTAACTGGGAGGAGAGCTGACTTTCAGTCTAGTAGAGAGATCTTTAGTGTCAAGGCGACCAGCACATCTGGTACTAACTGATATCAGGGGATGTATTATATGAAGCAAAAGTTGCTCGTCACTAGGAATCAGAAAAAGCATATATTTCTTCGTTCATTGCGTGGGGGCTGTGAGCAAGCACTGTGATTTACTTCAATGGAGACAGAGTGGCTAGGCCCTATCTTCCGCGGACGGGTTCTGTTTACCTTCCTCACTGGGCAGGAATGTGACTCTGTACAGCAGGCAGATAACTGTTATTCATAATACTATCTTGGCAACCCTTGCTGGGTTTCTTTCGGCTGAGCTAGAAGTATGCGAGGTCAGAGATACGTAACTGCAGCTTAATTCAGAAAGTGGCTCAGGCTGAACCACAAAAAGGGTTTGTCGTGATTTATTTTTAAAAGTGCACAATGCAAATACATGGGCCTTCATGTTAGCTTAACGTTTGGGAAACTTGATGACAGGCACCTTAATGCAGGACGTGATTGCAGAGGCCTTGTGATTCAGGCCACTGAGAGAAATATGCATGGGTGACATGCACACATATGTAACTTAGGGTACACGTAGGGGGCATCTTGGTCAGGCAAAATTTCATTTTCCTCATAGCGCTTGTGCTTGTCCACAATACCCTCTCACCAGTTTCGGAGATGGTAGTCCGTGGTGCAAGGGAGTAACTTCCTATATGTGAAAGTTATAGGTTTTTCAAGCTAGGAATTTTTTCTAGCACCCAGTTTTGCACTACCATTACTTCTGTTTGTTTCTAGCATTCCTAGCATTTCTTTAATGGCACAACCGATTGTTACTGCTGTACCAAACCGTGCCGCGGTTACTGCCTATTTGACTCATCATGGGGTTCCGGTTGCGGGTGCTGATTTTATATTTGTAATTGAGGCGAATGCAGCATACCGAATCGAAGTCTTTTACTCTTGGGTTAAGTTTTCAGCTGTTGATATGAATGATAATTTATTACATGAATATGAATGTGGTGCTATTTCGCAAGTTTATTGTCCATATCGTTTACTTGAAGTTCCGTTGTCGACTTGGAAGCACACCATATGGTTTAATGGTGCCCTTCCTCACCCTGTATCTGTAGTCCATCTCGTCCCCTTACCGGCCAATGGGGCCACATGCTCCATTTTGGCAGGATTTACACCGCATCCAGATTATCTTGGTGCTCACATGCAGAGCTACGTATTTAACACACTTCATTGATACATATACACAGAAGTATCATTCAATTCTTGGCATGTAATGTTCCAGTGGCGCCGGTTGGTGTCACACAGCCACACTGGCAAGGGGGTGGTTAAGTTATTAGTCCAATAATGATTAATTGAGTGATGGGGAGAAGTCCATAGAATAGGGATGAATTTCCCTTCTAGTTGGCTGAAAGATTTGAGCAACTTGAAGCTGTTTTTCCTCATACGTCTCCTCTGGATAAAAACAGGATAATCACAGTGAGTTTACTCCTAATCTGTCAGATTGTACCACTTGAGGGAAGGTGTTTGTGGTGTTCTATTCATTGTATTGTGGCACCCCTTCTGACAGTTATTAAAAAGGTCCAAGATGAACATAGGGCAGAAGCTGCCCCTGAGTTGGGGATGTGATTTGTAGGGGCTTTCCCTACAGTCTCCAACATGATTCTGGCTAACGTCAAGGGGAAGCAGTTAGCTTACAGGTGAGTCAGTGCCTTGAGGCAGTGGCCGACGTAGATAACAACATGAATTGCCAAAGATTATTGCAAAAGTTCATAAATCATTGTGGGAACAATAATCTGGCAATTAGACCTTCTACTCAAATGCAGAATAAGCCCCAGCCTGAAAAGGAGGGGTGTCCAGTCTTTCCTAAAAAGGCTTGGAATAGAATTCATCAGCAACAGCAGAAGCAAGGTACGCATGTAGGTTCACTGACATCTGAAGCTTCTGAACGTAGATATGATTTGCGGGACTGCTCAAAAATTAAGAGGTTTCAAGTTTCTGATCCGCGCTCTCCTCGTTCCTTTCAGGAATCTTCGGATCCACAGTTCGGTGTTGGAGAGCAACAGAATCGCAGACAAGGCAAGACCACACAGCAATGACGTGAGCCACCATGGCAGTTTGACGTAAAAGCCAGACCGGAGGGACTGCCTCCTTTTTGAGCCCTGTTTCAGAAGAAGAAAGTTGCAGCTTTAATGAAATGAAATGAAATGAAAAATTGCACTTATATAGCGCCTGACTACCCGGAGGCCTCGCAGCGCTTTTAACTGATTACTGTGGTGGATTCAGGGTGAATCAACACATTTTTGTGAACAGGTGGGTTTTCAGGGCTTTTCTAAAGGACATCCGGTTACTGTTCTCTCGAAGGGATAGAGGGAGAGAATTCCAAAGCCTAGCCGCAGTATGGGAAAAGGAGCGACCGCCCCAGCGGGCTTTGTTTATTTTTGTTGTGGTTGCTAGATGTAATGCGCTAGAGCGCAAGGCTCTAGACGGAACATAGGGCACCACTATAGGAAGTAGGATGGCAGGACCAGTACGATGGAAGGATTTGTGCAGAATGCACATGGCCTTAAACTGCGTTCTGGCCACTACTGGGAGCCAATGAAGTTCTTTTAGAGATTTCTTGGCTGATTGCCAGCGTGGAATGTTATACAGTAGTCGGGCCGCACAGTTTTGCGTGACTTGAAGCCTATTGGTCACTCCTGCCGGGACCCCCATATATAGGGCATTGCCATAATCCAGGCGGGAGAGTATCAGGGCCTGAACCATGACCCTCCTCGCCTGGAATGGAAGTAAAGGAAACACTTTACGAAGCATTTTCGTTAGTCCCATACATGTAGACGCGGTTTTTGTGGCTTGGACCGAAAAGTCAAGCGCTTTATCAAGCCAGATTCCGAGGCTCTTCATCGGAGGTTTGGAAGGGGGGAGAGGGCCGAGACATGTGGGCCAGATGGATGTACGGGCGGACGGGGAAGGGTTGCCCAGCAACATAATCTCCGTCTTCTCCCCGTTAAGTCTAAGACATGAAGATTGCATCCACTTAGTGACGGCTTCTAGACAGGGGCCTAAGGTGTTAGACGACCCCTCAGAGTGGTCCAGAGAGACCACCAGTTGGGTATCGTCGGCGTAGGTGACAAAACGCACACCAAAGGGAAGAACTATCTTTTCTAGAGGTCGCATATAAACATTAAAAAGGGTGGGGCTTAGGGAGGAGCCCTGAGGAACCCCACAGGTGAGTGGATGTTTGGGGGAAACTGTCTCGCCTTCAAACACCTGGAAGAATCGCTCGTCCAGGAAGGAGGTCAGCCATTTCAGGGCCGCGCCCGACATGCCCAAGCCATCCAATCGATGTAATAATGTGGCATGGTCACCGTTAACAGAGAAATATGCCTCAGACTGTGAGAACTCTGCTCCTCGATTGGAGATGGGTGGTGACACTCCTCGACAGCGCGGCGTAAATTACCATAGTTCAAGAGGCACTCCATCCTTGTCTGGAGGCGAGAGCAACTAATACTTTCATTACAGTGGAAATAGCAGATACACAAGCTGCACCCCCTGATAGGCTTTATGAAATAGTCCTACAAATTGAAGGTGATAACAAAAGGACAATTAATGCAGTCTGCTGGGACAACTTTTCCTCCTTTTATGACATTTTATTGGCAGAGGCAGATTGGCCTCCTCCATTTTTTTTTGGCTTGCCCCGAGAGGAGGACATGATTCTCCAGAGTTTTTCCTGTTACGTCTCAGAGGAGGCGAAGCAAGCTTACGCGTCGGAATGGGCTTTAACTCCAGCGCCAGCTTTGTATAGTAATCAGGTGGGCTGGGATAAAGATTCAACGGCGCATAAAAATTCCTTTGCGATCTATGCAACAGCCGCAATCACAATATCCAATCAAACGCAAGACGAAAGCTTCCGTAAGTGAGATTTTTACACAGTTAAGAGTACCAGGGTGTCATTGAACCCTGTGTATTGTCAATGAATAATCCTCTTTATATGGTATCGAAACCGGACTGTTCATATCACATAGTTTTAGATTACAGACATTTAAATAGTCACGTTCGTACATTTGAAGTACAAAACACACACAGCTCTGCATTAGTGAATAATATTGTTCGCAAAAAGTATAAAACTACCTTGGATATATCCAATGGTTTTTATAATCACAATTTGGATACTGAAAGTCGTAGTTGGACGGTATTCACCGCTGTCTGCACTCAAAAAGGTTTTAGGCATTTGCCTATGGGCTATAAGAATAGTCCTGGAGCTTTTGCAGCACATATAGTGTCGCTTTTGCATGAGATCGATCCTGAGGCTATCTCCTATGTCGATGATGTCTATTTGACTGAAGATGAATTGATTCCACATCTTGTTCATGTGGATCATATCATACTAAGTTTTGCCGACTTAGGTTACAAATTCAACTTTGTAAAATCCCATATTGCTTACTTAGCAGTACTTTTACTGGGATACGAATTGAATAATGAAGGTCGGAGGTTAGCTCCCCACTTTCTGGAGAAATGTGCACAGTTGCAACCTCCATCAACATTGAAAAAATTACAATCCTTGTTGGGGTTTTTACATTTCGGGTGGATATACATTCCTGATTATGCCTAGCGTACCAATCGCTTTACACGTTGATACAACCAACCTATTTGTCTTCCAGATGGCTTCCGGAACATACCACCATCCTTCGGTCTTTGCAGTCTGATCTGCTTGCGACCAACTTCTTGTTAACACGTGATAATTCCACGAACTTGGTTATACGAATTGGGCCAGGGACAATAGGTTTCAATTATTTTACGTTCCAATCCACCAGATAGTAAAGACGGCCCCTCCTACGCCTGGAATCAAGAATAGCCTGGACCTCAAACTCAACCTGTCCATCGACTACCAAAGGAGGAGGAGGGGGTAGCACCTGAGCTGACAGTACGTAGAGCTTCAACAATGACGTGTGGAACACAGGATGAACCTTATATTCCTGTGACAACCGGAGCTTCATAGCCACCGGATTAATCACCTGAACAACTGGAAAAGGGCCCACAAACCGAGGTTGCAATTTACGGGAACCCTGTAATCTCAAATTACGGGAAGCTAACCAAACCTGATCTCCCACCTTATAGCAAGGGGCAGAGGCTCGATGTCTATCCGCCTGTGATTTCATCTCGGCTTTGGCTTCTAGCAGCCTCTCCCTTGCCAAACCCCAGATGTCACTCAACCTCCTACACACATCATCTATGGCTGGCACATGCCCAGTGGGTTGGATAGCTACTGTTCTTGGATGGTACCCTAAGGAACAATAAAAAGGTGTCATACCCAAAGCGGAATGCAGACTGTTATTATAGGCAAACTCCGCTATGGGAAGAGCAGTTACCCAATCACATGACAAAGACGAAACAAGACACCTCAAGTATTGTTCCAAGGTCTGATTGGTGCGCTCATTCTGACCATCGGATTGCGGATGATACGCTGATGACATCGTATTTCCGTCTTGAGCACCAAGCAAAGCTCCGTCCAAAAATGGGACACAAACTGAGCCCCCCTGTCGGATATAATTACAGTAGGTAAGCCATGTATCCTCACAACCGAGGACATGAACACCAAAGCCATCTCCTTAGCCGTAGGGATCTTGGATAGCGAGATGAAATGCGCCATTTTTGTGAATGAATCCACCACCACCAGAATGGCGGTAAATCCAGACACAGAAGGTAAATCAGTCACAAAATCCATACTGATGGTATGCCAAGGGGTAGGAGGGACCTCTAAGGGCTGTAAAAGACCAGAGGGCTTACAATGTGAAGGCTTACTAATGGCAAAAATAGGGCAAGCTGTCACATAGCGTTGGATATCTTTCGCCAAAGTCTCCCACCAAAACCATCTCAAACACAACTCCTTCGTCTTCCGCATCCCAGGATGCGCCACCAAAGCAGAAGAATGACAACACTCCAAAACCATTTCTCTCAAGACGGGGGGAACAAACAACCGACCGTCATGGTACAACAACCCGTCCTGAGTCACAACCTGGGGCAGTACTAACGAGGGAGCTAAATCCATCTGACACAACCGCTCCTTCACCATAGAAGGGAAGTCGCCAGCTGTTACAACTCCGATGATCCTTTCACTTTCGATCATAGGCCTGTCCTTCCTCAAGGGACTCGCGTCCCTAAGATCAACATGGATCAGGGAAAGAGCATCAGATTTGATCTGCTGTGTTGCAGGTCTGTATGTTATGACAAAGTCATATTCATTAAAGAATAGGACCCACCTCATTTGCCGTGGTGTCAAAGCCCGAGCAGATCGAAAAAACTCTACGTTTTTGTGGTCGGTATAGCTCGTAATGGTATGCCGAGCACCCCATAAATAATGGCGCCATTCTTCAAAGGCCAGCTTCACTGCCAACAACTCCCTCTCCGCCACGGTGTAGTTGTGTTCCGCCGGCAACAAGGTCATGGAGAAGAAGGCGATGGGGTGCATATGGCCAGTTTTTTCCTCCCGTTGAGATAATACCCCACCCACCGCACACATTGAAGCATCCGTTTCAGCAAAGAACGGCAGGGCAGGATCAGGATGCACCAACACGGGTGCCGATGTAAATTTCCTGAGTAACAATTGGAAAGCCTCCTGAGCCTCGACAGACCAAACAAAGGAAACCCCCTTCCTCAACAATCAGGTCACGGGTGCCACTATATCAGAAAAGTGAGATATAAAACGCCGATAAAAGTTGGCAAACCCTAAAAGCACCTGTATGTGCTTAACAGTAGATGGTATGGGCCAAGTCACTATAGCCTGTATCTTCTTTGGATCCATCCAAATCCCTTCTGCTGAGATTATGAATCCCAAGAACTCCACCTCGGAGGTGCTGAACTGACACTTTTCTAGTTTGGCATACAGATGATGTTCCTGCAGTTTCTGTAGCACTTGTGTCACATGTTCTTGATGTTCAGCACCGGTCTCCGAAAAGATGAGTATGTCATCCAGATAGACGATGACAGTTCTATCCAAATGTTCACTAAGGACCTCATTAATGAAGAACTGAAATGCCGCTGGCGCATTGCATAAGCCAAACGGCATTACACAGTATTCAAGCAAACCATGTTTGGTCTTAAAAGTCGTCTTCCACTCATCCCCGGGCCGAACACGGATAAGATGGTAAGCGCCCCGCAAATCCAATTTGATAAGCACCGTGGCTTTGCGGAGCTGGTCCAGTAACACAGGGATAAGTGGAAGAGGGTATTTGTTCTTCACCGTAGCTTTATTCAAGGCCCTATAGTCCACACAGGCCCTCAACGATCCCTCCTTCTTCGGTATGAAGAAAATCGCCGATGACACAGGCGAAGAGGAGGGACGGATGAAACCCAACTGTAACATCTCATCAATGTATTCCTTAAGATGTAACTCTTCAGGCTTTGATAATGCATAAATGTGGCTACAAGGAAAAGGAATACCCGGCACCAAATCAATCTTACAGTCAAAAGACCGGTGCGGAGGAAGACCCTGAGATGTCCTTTATCGAAAACTTCTTTGAATGCAGAATACTGCAGTGGAACAGCGTCCACCTCAGCCACTGCACAGGACAAAGGGGGAATCCGTTCACTGGCCACATTATAACAATGTTTCAGACAATAAACGGAATCCAACGTCACCAAACGCTGCACCCAATCAATCTTAGGATTGTGTTCCTGTAACCAGGGAACCCCTAACACCAAACCAAAAGAAGGAGCATCTATTAGGTCAAAGACCACTGTTTCAAAATGTCCATTCTCGCACAGTAACCGCAAAGGAACCGTCTGACGGGTAATACAACCCGATGTCAGTTCAGTCCCATCTATGGCTCTCACAGGTTCCGGCTGCTGTTTGTAGTGACAGGGAATCAGTAATTTATCCGCCAAAGAAATATCAATAAAATTCCCAGTAGCACCGGAATCCAGCAAAACTGACACAGGTACTCGACTGTGCACAGAAAGCAAAAGATGGGCGTTAATAATGAAATGCCCAGGTGCCTGATCTATTGCCCCCAGTACATCATACTGTCTCTTCCGTTCCTCCTCCTGTTTTAAGCATTCATCCACCTGGATAAATACTACCTTCTTGCCATAACCCACACCTGACGGCTTCACTGGACATTCACTGGCGAAATGGCCTCCTTGTCCACAATACAGACATAGGTTCAACTCTCTCCTCCTTTTCTTCTCTTCCGGAGTCAATGGCCCACTCACCCCTCCTATGTCCATGGGTTCAGGCACTGTCTTGTTCTCCCCAATAGGTTTTGTCTCCGGTTTAACATAGCTTCCCCGAGATACCTGAAAACTATTCCGTTCCCCACGTCTCTCTGACAAGCGATGATTTAACTTAACTACGAGGTCAATGAACGCCGCACAGTCTTCAGGTGGGTCCACCACCTGTGATACCACGTCCTTGAGGTCCTCACAAAGACCCTGGTAGAACAAGGAATTCCTCTTCTCCTGAGGCCAATGAGTCTCAGATACCAACCGGTTAAACAAGGCTATGTTTGTTAACAAATCCTGCCTGCCCTGCCGTAACTTCAGGAGCTCTGCATCACTTGCTTGCATAAAAGCATGCTTAGCGAACAATCCCCGCATTAACTCCTTAAACGGTGAATAATCATGCAACACACGATCATCGCTATCTACTAAGGGAATAGACCACTGAGCAGCAGTGCCAGCCATATATGATATGGTGAGAGCGACTTTGGCAGAGTCATCAGGAAAGGCACCAGGCTTGCACATAAAGTGTAATTGGCACTGGTTCATGAACGTACCAAACTTATCACTGTCCCCAGTGAACCTCTCAGGGGGAGCCAAAGGTACTGCAACAGGGGATGTAACAGTAACCGCTATAGGAACCCCGCCTCCAGCGGTACTCTGTCCCGACTCACCGCCGTACTGGAATGTTGCAGGCTGTATAACTGGTCCTTGCCCCCTGTGTTGCAACTGTTCCCTAGCCCTCACAGCCCCTAGTTCTTGTTTCAGACCCACATTCTCCTGTCGTAGGTCCTGCACCTGAGCCTGCAAAGCCGCTAAAGCCCCCATTACATCTTGCATGGTGGGAACACCAGTGCCCCCACCCGAGGGTTCCATTGAGTCCTCATTCATACTCGTCCGGGCAGTGTGATAATTCGTGGGCTTGTTATTCTGGTGGATTCCGTCCACTCAGCCCACACACTGCAGGAACGAAGTATGAACCAATCCCCTTCCCCTGCCCATATGCCACTCACAAGAGATAAACTATGGGTGTGCCGATGGACCTGAAAAGAGGGTGGTATATGAGGAGACACCAAGCCTTCCACCCCTGTAGAACAAAGCGTTCACTGCTCCCTCCTCCACGCTTCTGCACCTGAATAAACAAAATGAATATACTTCACAATTCACGTACCTTTACCAAAGACCCCAAGCCCAGTGATCATGTCCTGCCAAAACAATAACCTTTCGCTTACCAGTTTAGGATGCAGGCTTAACTTCGTGGAATCTGCGGCCAGCATAGATCCAAGATAATATCTCTTGGTTTCAGGGTAAGCCTAAGCAATATTAGGTGTCCCTCATATCGTTTTTGGGCAGTAGGGGAAAAACATACCACTATATCTGCATGTACAAAAAAACACTATCCGGTTTTGTTAAAACATCAGAAACGGCACTGGAAATGGGACAGAAAGGGTTGCGGTAGAAAAGCCGGCTTTCCGGCTTTCGGAATCAAACCCCAATCGCCGAATGACCTAAAACGTCATTTCCGCGTATAACGACATGAAGCGGCTTGCAAGGGAAACGCTGTAACTGGAACCAAAATGCTTCGTTTGAAGCCGCGTTTCCTCCGCACTACTTCGCTCTGAGGAAAGTAAAGAAAGCTCTACAATAGAAAAGAAATAGGAGCCCCTATAACCCCCCTGAGCCAACATATATCGGGGACTGGAAAACAGCAAAAGGGGGGGGGAGGAAAAGGGAACCCAACTGACTAACTCAGGGACGCAGGGAAACGAAACGGTATTCAGGCACCAAAAGACAAAGAACTCCGAAGGAGATAAAAAAGGTCCTCACGAGCCCGTGAGGATAGCTAGGACAAATCCAGGAAACACAGGGAAAACACAGGAACCAGCAACCAGGAACCCACACAATAGCGATAACAAGAAAGCAAAGCAAGGTAGGACAAACCTATATACCTAACCTGGCAGGTCACGTGATGTCAGTCCATGATCACTGAAAGGGGACTAGACCCAATTCCTAACACTTTGCATCCACTTTGGATATAATGGGCTAGTTCTTTGACATCGGCTGATGTCACTTTAATCTTTGATCCTTCTTTGGAGACACAGGAGTTTTCACAATATGAACATGTTCATCCTCCTCCGCTATCTTTGCTTCCTCTAGACCAGTACAAATGTATCATCTATACCGGCGGGTCTACTCTGCCAGCCATTGCGTCAAAGCACGCTTATTTGGCGGCTTGCGCTACAGTAGCTGGTTCGATTGTAAATGGTGAATTTAAGTCTTCCATTGTCCATACACAGGCGCTTGGGGACTGTACAGCTAAATTGGCGGAGCTGCGTGCATTGATTTTGGCTCTAGAATTTGCTGATCCAGATGTAAACACTCTTGTTGAGTGCGATTCCTACTACTGTGTACAGGATTTTAATGATAACTTATTCTTTTGGTCTGAAAATGATTATTGAGACTCTTAAGGTAGCGCAATAAAGCATAAAATACTTTGGGTTCAAGTGGCAGAACTTAAAGAACATTTGCCACTCACAAAGGTTATCCATACTCTAGGCCATCAGTGTGTGGGAGCGCATGCTGTTGGTAATTCTTTGGCTGATGAAGCTGCCAAATCTGCAGTAGCCACATGTTCAGTAGCCGCAGTTACTAGGTCCATGACTAATATTGATAATTATATTCTGACTTCTATTGTTGCTACGAATGGTGGGACAGAGTTCCCGCAAGGGTCCCCTTGTAAGTATTCTTATCATTTGTCACGATTCCATCCGTTGGGGATCGGCTGATACCCAATGAGGACCGCAGACTTCATTTGATCATAGCCGCACATGGAGGCATGGCTTCTGCACATACCTGAGTTTCAGGGACAGTTTCTATTTTGCAGCAACGTTATTGGTAGTGTGGTTTAACAAACAAACCTGTAATTATGTACTGTCTTGTGACATTTGTGAACAGATTTAGACATCTACGTTTACACGTCCACCACATACACAGTTGTACATTTCATATCAACCACTTGGTTGTAATGATCTCGATCACTGGGGTCCTTTGTCATCAGACTCTGCGAATAAACATATTTTTGTTGCAGTTTATTGGTGCACAAGATTCCTTTGGGTTTGTCCACAATGCAGTGCTGACGCTAGAAATGTCGTTAGAGATTTGCATGTCTTTGTCGGGAGTTTTGCCTGTGGCACCTTCCATTCTGACCAAGGTTCTGCGTTTGCTTCTAAGGCTTACTATGACGCAATGATGTCTCTGGGGGTGCTAGGACAGTTTTCGTCTCCATACAGACCTGATTGCAATTCTATAGTGGAGCGGATGAAATGTGACTTAAAAACTTGTTGACAGCTAGAGTCTTAGGTACTGGCAGGGGTTGGCTAACATATTTGTATGGGGTTTAACATGCACTAAACAATCTCCCAAGCAGATATTTGGGTGGGAGGACCCCGTACGAAATACTCTTTGGCAATCAATATGTTTGTGCCAGACCTTGATGGTCTAGACCCGTGGTACTCATAGTACGGCCCGCAGGCAGTCTGCAGCCGGCAGGCCTTCGTTGATGGCCTGCGGACCTTGCAGGTAATGTAAACCCTATATTACGAGTGACAGAAGAGAGTGAAGAGAGAGTGGAGAGAGAGAGAGTGGAGAGAGGGAGAGTGGAGAGAGAGTAGAGAGAAAGTGGAGTGAGAGACTGACTGACTGATTGACAGAGAGACTGACTGAGAGAGAGAGAGACTGACTGACTGACTGAGAGAGCGACAGACTGAGAGA